>NC_045633.1:4088510-5422020 GCF_009829155.1 Mustela erminea
AATGGAGATAATTTCCAAGTCATCTGAGATAACATGTAAAATACTTCTTTTGCATATTAGTCAGATTGTTTGGGTTGTTAGTGACAGAAATTTAATTTAAAACGGCTTAAGCAAAGCGAGAAATGGAGTGGCTCAAAAAACAAAGACCAGGGGCTCTGACTTCAGGTGCTGTTGGATCTAGATGCTCAAATAATGATTGTGGAACTCTAGGACACACTCCCCATTTGGGGGCCCTGCTTTCCTCTGTGTGGGCCTCTTTCTCAAGTAGACTCTATTTATGGTGAGCTGCTACCCTCACCAAGAGCCTCACACATACATCGTACCTTCCCAGCAACTGCAGAGGACTGGTATGGACAGCACCTCCCTCGGGAAATGACCCACTAGCCCACTCTCAGAACACACAGTTCAGGTGTGGTCAGGGCGTATTTACTTAGACCCTATTCAAACTCCAGAGACAGGCACAGAACCAGACACGTACATGAAGATGCAGCTGGACCTCTGGCCTCAAAACCAAACAAGACAGTTTGAAGGACAGCCAGCCCTACTTGACAGTATTTGAAAGGGAAAAATCAAGGGTTCTGACATCAGGATCTGAGTTCCAGGACGGATGCTCAGTCTTCCATATAAGCAGGTATACTGGGTGATGAGAGAGAGAGAGAAAGGTTTGCTTAACTCAGACAGAGGAGTTGGTCAGCCCTTCCTACACATACCCACAGAAGATGAGTCCATTTCAGTCCTAGGCCAACAGGGTAAAGTGGGCAGTCCACGGACCCAAAGCCAGATACATTGGCTAAGGTAACAGTTTGCCATTCTCTGTTTTTAAGCCTCTCTGAAGGCTTATGGCACTTCCTACAAGAAACTCTCATAATATCCCCACCAGCAGTTCTGGTCTTCAAAGTATAGGACTCATCACTCATTATCCTACCACATCACTTAGCCTTTTTATCCCGCTCTATCCACCAGTGGGGCAAGATGGAATCCTCTGCCCCTTCATTTCCACTGTCCCTCTTCTTTGATTTCTCCTCTGATAGGAAGAGGGTCCTTTAGTGTGATAATACATCAGGCATCCTATGAGAGTTGATCAATATGAGCCATACGGGTTTGATGTCTTTAGGTGCCTCGCTCTAAAAAATGGGAGAATCCAAAGGAAATGGGTCTTATCAGGACAGATGAAGGGAGCAGGTGCGAAAGAATGCTAGCGGCTCTTGTGGGGAAAGGATGGAAGGACAGAGATCAAGATAAAGGGGATTGCTGGTGCCCATGAGAGGCAAACTTAGCCTGCCTGAAAGGTAATGCACATAAAACAGAAAGGAAGTGTTGGTAGCAGCCTTTGGACGCTGAATCTCTTCCTGACGGGCTGGAGGAGCATTAAAGTCCTTTCTATAACGAACTGAATTTATTCACCTTTCCAGTCACCGTGGGTGAAAGGAACAGAGCTAGACACAGCACAGAGTGATGGAGAAGAGCACGGACTCTGGATTCAGACCATCTGGATTCGAATCTAGGATCCTACACTCTGTAAAGAGGACACCCTGAGGATGCTATTTAACGTCTCTGAGCCTCAGTGTCCTCGTTGGTGAATAAATATAATAATGGTATCTACCTCCCAAGGTTGGCATGAGAAGGAAATTAGTTAATATGTGCATAAATTATTTAAAACAGAAACTGGCTCATGATAAGTACTGAATTTACATGTTAGCTTTATACAGACAGCAACCTGGACTCCCTTCCTTCAGGGAACCCCCTTGTTTGCATGTACATGGTTGATTGGGTGAATACCCCAGGACAAGTGTTGAGTCTCTCTACAGATTCACAGAGGCAAAGCGGGGGTTCCGAAGAGCGGTGTGGCTGGCACTGAAGGAACTTTGATTTGTTCACAAACTGTTACTTGCTTTTGCTGTACTTGATTTTGATGGGAAGGTCTTTTCTTCTGTTTGGCAGTGTTGCAGCAAGCTCTTCCATAGGCTTACTCTGAAAATAAGAAAAGGTCTGCAGTGAAATTTTCTTGCTCTACGCTGAAAAGACTCAATTACAAGGGTGAGCTGGGTTGGTCACAGGACTTAAGTGACATCAGCCTTTGCTAACAACTGGGAAGCAGCGTCACAGGCAGGCACTGGGGCCAATAACAGGTGTTCCCAGAACTCCAGATGCAAAGGCTGGTTAGAACCCTGAAGGGTTATTACCTGGGGGTCAGAGAATCAGAGATGAGAGTAGAGAATGCACTAGAGGCTGGCTTCAGCATGTTTTTCCTGAAGTGTGCTTGCAGCCATGGTAGCCCATTGTATCTTGTCAAGGTCTTTATATTCTTTAATCTTTATGTTCTGACATCCCTGATCTCCCTCCCGCTCCTTCCCCCTTCACCAGTTACCCACTCAAGTCACTTTGCCTTACTGCATGTATTCCACTCCCACTCATCTCTCGAATACCTTTTCCTTACCAACCCAATTCCTGCTCCCTCCTCAACATAACTGAATTTCACTCCTTCTTTAAGGTTTGCTTTGTGACCACCTCCAAACCCTCTGCACTGATACTCATTACCTGACACAGTCATGTGGAGTTCTATACTGCCTTATGACACCCCTTCAACTAGGGCCTTGTAAGATAGTAAACATCCATTAGTTTCACCTGGAGAGCATCCTTCATCCCTTCTGCTGGTAGTAACACCTCCCCAATTTTTCTCTGGGGGAATAAAAAAAGCCCTCCCAAATTCTTGGTCTTTGGGACTCAAAAGGCTCAGCCTCGGGACGGGGACGCACGTGTGACTAAGACCTGATCCATCATGTATTCCATTCCCCTGGTCACAGTGACTGGTTCAGGGAGGAGCACATGACCCAAACCAACCCCAGGAGTTCCGGCTCCAGGAATTTTGCTAAAACCACTGAAAGAAAGAGGAGGGAGGACTCTCTCACAAAAGACCAGCAGCCTTTTGGAGAGAAACCTCCTGAAAATTAGACCACTTAAGAAAAAGGCAGAGCTGATGAAAGGAGGGAATAAGGTGCTAAGTGATGATCTGGATCTCTGGACATAGCTATGTCTAAACCTAAACATCTCCTAGACCTTTCAGCTACATGAGACAATAAAATCCTGCATTCATTCATTCACTCATTCGTTCATTTGACAAATATTAACAAAAGGCCTACGGTGTGCTGGGCACTGCTCTAGACACTAGAATACATGAGGTTTTTGTTTTTGTTTTTGTTTTTGATTTTGTTTTTACTTAACACAGTATAAGCTAGATTTCTTTGCTTGCAACTGAAATCGCCCTGGTCAATGAAGTCTTCATGTTGCTTCAGTCACGCAATGTTACACAACCTCCTTCATGTGAATGCCTTTTTCCCAAGTAGATCATACATTCACTGAGAATAGAAACCACACCTCATATTTCTCTGTAGTATCAACTGTGTTATGTACAGTAGCGAATTAGTTGTTAAGTCCATAAAAAAGGGCTACATTTATTGGGAACTACCACTGGTGGTATTGATTCAAATAGCACAATTCAGAAGACATGTCTAAGGAGATTTGCCGATGAGTTCTGATTAGACCCTGGCAGCCAAAAGATATCTGTGCTCCATGAGCACACACATGGCATGATGATGGGATCAACATTAATCCACAAAAAAGGAATATATCGGAGGACTGACTTGTGATGTCAGAACATATGCCAGTACCTATCTCTGCTCCTAGTCCAAATTCCCTGAAGTGACCCAAGAAAAGATTTGTTAAATAATAAATATATAACAATAATGAAGATCAGGAAAAGATACACAATGGACCATAAGTTCTGAACAGAAGAAGAAATGAAAACATGTGCAAGAGGGGACTGGTTGTGAAGACGGGAGTGGTTCTAGGGGAAGTCCAAATTCAGAATAGCAAGCAGTGGGCAGTGAACGGTAAAGTAATTGGAGAACTAAGTTCAGAGCTACTGAATGGTCAGCTCAGCCGCTGACACTGTTTGGCCATGGGGGAGGAGGCAGCAACTACCTTTTCCTACAGAATAAAGCAGTGACTATGGACACAAAGGAGGAAGGTACAGGACACTGCCACAAGCATCTTGCAACTCCTAGGAAAGATTCAAACCAGAAGAAAAGCTCACTCTAACTGGAAGCACACCCACTCCCTTCTAGGAGCTGAATATAATCAAAATCACAAAGAGGTGAATATCTCTCAAATATGAAAAGCGGGAGGAACAAGAATCCCTAAATACATTGCAAAATCTAATCTAATGGTCCTTTCTTTATTCTCCTCTTTTTAAAAGATATATTTAATTTAGAGATAGAGCAAGGGTGGGGAGGGACAGGGAGAGAGGGAGAGAATCTCGAGCAGACTCTCCACTGAGCACAGAGCCCAATGTGGGGCTTGATCTCATGACCCTGAGATCATGAACTAAGCAGAAATCAAAGGTCTAACACCTAACTGACTGAGCCACCCAGGTGCCCTATTCTCCTCTTATTTAATCTAACAGCCTTTAATAAAAATGACTATTCCCTTCTTCTTGCAACACTTGCTTTCCTTGGCTGCCATGAGATCACATTCTAGTCATCTAACCTATTACACTCATTATCTCTACTCAGTTTTCTATGTGTTTTCTAGAGCTGCCATAACAAAACACCACAAACTGAGTGGCTTAACAGAAGTTTATCATTTCACAGCTCTGGAAGCCAAAAGCCTGAAATCAAGCTGCCAGCAGGTCCATGCTCCTTCTGAAGGCTTTAGGAAAGGATCTTTCCTAGCTTCCTGTAGTTCCTTGGCTTGTGATAGCATAACTCGTATCTTTACATGGAGATTTCCCTATATGCATGTGTCTATTTTCAAATTTCCCCTTTTTATAAGGACACAAATCATACTGAATTAGGTGTCCTACTCCAGTATGGCCTCATCTTAACTAACTACATTTGCAAAGAGCACATTTCCAAATAAGGTCTGAGGAACTGAGTGTTAACACTTCAATATAAGAATGGGGGGCACAATTCAACCTAAAACAATTCTCTTCCTTTACTGTCTACTCAACAATGGGGTAGTGTTCTTGGGGCATGGGCCTTCCTTCTCCTCCCTTCTATATTTGTGCTCCTTCCCTATGTTTTCATCAAATCGGATGGCTTTAAATATATGCTAACAACTTCCAGATTTGTATTTCACTTCTGACTTCTTCCTTGAGGTATACTCAACTGTCCATTTGACTCTTACATATCTAACAGAGACCTCAACATTATGGAATCCAAAACAGAATTAATAATTTTCACCACTTCTCCACTCCAACAAACAGGACCCCACTAGATCTCCCCATACCAAAAACCGTAGTGCCATCAACCAAGATGCTCATATAAAAAACTGAGGATCCTCCCTTTCTCTTGAGCTCCACAACCATGCTATGACAAGTCCTAACAGTTCTGCATTCCAAATACGTAGAATGCATCCATTTCATTCCACCTCTGTTGTCATACCCAAGTCCAAGCCATTACTAACCTTTTGCCAAAAGTAAATCCACAGGCCTATATCTCGCCACTCATCTTTACTCTTAACCCCCTCCAACCCACCCTCAATATCAGTGTGATTTTGGTAAAGTATACATTTGATCATGTCACTCAGTAGTTTTAAATCCCTAAATGTCAATATTGTAGAACCAATTACATACTCCTTACCATAGCCCGTAAGGCTCTTTGAACATGGTCTGGCCCTTGCCTACCTTCATCCTTACTCTGGACCCTCCCCTCCTCTTGCTTGTTATGCTGCAGCCACACTGGTCCCCTTTTGGTTTGTAGAATACTTCATGCTATTTCCCACCTCCAGGCCTTTCCATACTCTTGCTGTTCCCCTTTCCAGGAAGGCTCTTCCATATACTCTGCACATATATGGATCTTTCTCATGCTTGAGTATCAAACATTAGAATCTCTTCCCTGATCAAATTTCCTAAGGTAACCCCTGCCTAGTTACTGTCTGCTCTATCACCCTATTCATTTTACTTCTAGTATTTCCAACAATCTGAAACTATCCTGTTTATTTATATGTGTACTTGTGTATTATTTGTCTTCTTCTCCAGTCTCCACTAGAATGTAAGATTCTTAAGGGCAGGAATCAAGCCTATCCTTTACCACTGTGTCTTCAGTACTTAATACTTCACCTGAAACATAATTAACATCTATATACATATTTAACGAATGGGTGCATGAATTAAAAAAAAAAAAAAACCCGGCCCTAGAAACCCTCTTACTCAAATCCCTGTATGCTGAGTGTTCTCTTAGCACACTACTTCCAGGAGTCTACATGAGAGAGAATTCTTTTTCCTAGAGACAGAGAGATGCCTCCACTTTCTTATAGCAACGTTTTGTTTGCATTGCATTTTCTTTGTACTGCCTTCATCATAAAGTCCAAATTCCTTCCAACCTGTCTATACAACTTCATCTTCCACTACTTCCTTCCCTTACAATAAGGTCATGGCCCACTCAACTTCATATCATTACATAAAAACACCACTCAAGCTTATGTTACCTCTCTTTGGAATGCCTTTCTTGCCCCTCCTGCTAAACAGGCTTCAAGATTGACTCCAAGAAGCTTTTCCTGGTAGCCAAAGAGGCTATTACTCTGTCATGTCAGAGGACTTCATGCATACCTCTACCACATTGACTCCAATATATGACAACCCAACACCTCAACATAGTGAAGCTAACAAATTACAAAGATAAAATCCTGAAAGCAACTTGGGACAACTGGTCCTTAACCTACAGACACATAAGCCTGGCAGCAGACCTGTCCACAGAGATGTGGCAGGCCAGAAAGGACTGGCATGATATATTTTACATGGGAAAAATATGCAGCCAAGAATGCTTTATCCAAGAAGGTTGTCTTTCTCTAAGATAAACAAAAATTAAAGGAATTTGTGAACACTAAACTAGCCCTGCAAGAAATATTAAAGGGGGCCCTTTGAACAGAGAGAGAGAGAGACCAAAAGTAACAAAGACCAGAAAGGGACAGAAAAAATCTACAGGAAGAGTGACTTTACAGGTAATACAATGGCACTAATTTCATATCTTTCTGTAATTACTCTGAATGTAAATGGACTAAATGCTCCAGTCAAAAGACACAGGGGATCAGAATGGATAAAAAAACAAGACCCATCAATATGCTGTTTATAAGACTCATTTTAGACCCAAAGACAACTCCAGATTGAAAGTGAAGGGGTGGAGAACCATTTATCATGTTAATGAACATTAAAAGAAAGCTGGAGTAGCCATTCTTGTATCAAACTAAATTTTCTTTTTATTCTATTTTTTTAGAGATTTTATTTATTTATTTGAGAGAGAGAAAGAGAGAAAACTCTATAGGGGGGAGGGGCAGAGAGACAAGCAGACTTCCTGCTGAGCAGGGAGCCTGATGTGGGGCTCAATCCCAGGACCCTGAGTCATGACCTGAGTCAAAAGCAGCTTAACAGACTGAGCTACCCAGGTGTCCCAGATAAACTAGATTTTAAACCAAAGACTGTAATAAGAGTTGAAGGACACTAGATCTAATACATGACAATTCTGTGATTGATTTTCCCCATTTTACTCTTAATACTTTGAGTAAAGGGGTTATGTCTTATACTTCTCCCACTAGTACCTAGCATGGTGCCTCATAGATATATAGAAAAAAAAAATTGTTGACTACTATATATGCATATATAGTTTAAATTTTTTCATTATTGTTTTGCTAGTGGAGTGAAAGGAACTGGAACATTTTAACAGTTGTTATTCTGTCAGCTATTTGACCATCATTAATGAACCAGTGGGAGAGGTGATTTTAATTTGTGAAAATGAAAAATATTTCAACTAATTATGGCTTCGTTAATAAATCATATTTGATAATATCGTATCTAAAATAGGCACACCAATATACAGACTCAGCCTTTTCAAGTCCACTTTTCCATTTTTAAAGAAATGGATAAAAAAATTCAGGGCACTAAAGAAATGAGAGGGAACTGGCATTACTAGGAAATTCTCTAAGTCAGATTTTTTAAAGAAACTTAGCGTAAGCATAGATAGCACTTCTTAGATCTATTTAATGTATAGTTAATGTTTACTTTTGTGGTAACCTTACTTTTAGCCAACAGGATTTAAAGCAAGGTATAACACCTATGGTTGCCAGCCAAAGGGCTTGTGGATCAGCACCTTGGACAGAGGAATGGTCTGTAAAAGGGCACTCTATAAAACGGGCTGCAATGTCAGATATACTATTAAGAAAAGACTGGTATGAACATTCCTCTAGGGATCATTTGAAGACAGTGATCCTGGATGTGGGTCAACTCAGGGGACAAAGTCTTATGAAAACAACCACTCTTCTTTACTTGTCCTCAAGTAGTATGATCTGCTTCATACTTCAGACTTATTGACCTCTATTGATCCACTATTTTTTCAACAATCTGATCTTCTCAAGTCACCAACATTGTCACTCGAAAGTAAACGTAAACACCTAATTAGAAAACATGGAGGATATCTGTTTTTACCCATCCAGCATCTATGACCCCTTTTTCTTTGTAAACCACCTTTCAAAAAAATAACTGTTTTTAAAAGATGGTATTAAGGAATTCTTGATGTTAACAGGAAGCATTTGATGGTATTGAAGTTATGTTTAAACCAAGAGTCCCTATCTTTTAGCGATACATTCTGATAGTTACCAATGAATAATGTGATGTCTGGGATTTGCTTCAAATTATCCAGGATTGGGGGTGGGTGGGTAGAGACATAGGGAGAACAAAATTGGCCATGAGTTGCTAATTGTTAAAACTGGAAGATGAGAATATGAGAGTAAATTCTATGTTTTTATATTTGATGGGGCAGCTGGGTGGCTTAGTCGGTTAAGCCTCAGATGCTTGATCTCAGCTCAGATCTTCTTTATCTCATGGTGCTGAATTTAAGCCTCATACTGGGCTCCACACGAAGTATGGAGCCTACTTAAATATATATATATATATATATATATATATATATATATGTGTGTGTGTGTGTGTGTGTGTGTACATATATATTGCTGTGCATTATTGAGAGGCCATCAAACAAAACCAAACCAAACAAAAAAGACAACAAACTACTCCTAAAGATCTTATGATCCTACATCTGCAAGATAATGAACAAGGCCCAGTATTCTCTGCTCCAAGAGGAAAGTGAGGAGGTTAGGCTTTACCTTTCCCAGTTAATCATCCGCAGATCAGATTTTGTCTTTTGGAAGTCCACGTTATGGAATAGAAAGTCCAGCTGTCTACATATGGTCACTTTCTTGAGGGGCAAGATGTTTCAGGAAAGCAGTTTCTAAGAAATGAAACTGTTCATGCACCACCCCTGACAAGAAGCAGCTGGGTGGCCTAGAATTGCAGGACCTGAGGCTGAGTGTGGGAGGTGGTTGTGATGGTGAGCTGAAGGTCAATGCACTAAAGTTCTAAGTCAAAACAAAAACAAAACAAAAAAAACACTGTTTAAATATAAAATGGGCTAAATAAGTAGAGGGAACTAAGATACAATGCCAAGTGCATTAGGATGGAGAGGAGCTAAAATATGAAGAGTGTGGAGAGGTACAAAAGGAAGACATACCTAAATATTTGGGGGGGCATTAAGGAGCCAAAAGAGAGCATGAGTGATAAAATGAGAAAAGGGATGTAAAAGTGCTTCAAAATTTGTGAAAGTGTGTACACATGGCAAGAACTAGCAGATGAGGTCAAGTGCCTACTCTGTGAAGCACTGCTCTAAGCACCTGGCACATACAGCTTAAAATTTTTAAAGAAATAAATAAATAAAGTCCTGCTTCGTTGAGCTAACATTCTGGTGGGGAGAAACACATAAATGCATTTGCTAAGTGTGTGGCTCCCACCTGGCTGTTTCACTTGGGCAGAAAATGTGGCCTCCAGCTTGCTGCAGTCCCCACCATTCCCCACTGTCTTCTATTGTGCCTACTTCGCTCATTAATGTTACCTGCCTGGGCTCTGCAGGCTTGTGAATTTGTGACCCGTGTTCTCCGCTGTCCCTGAGCAGCTTGTGATGCTTGCCTCTCCTAAAACCACCATTTGGCCCAATGAGTAGCTAAAGGACCATTTTCTTATCTGAATCTGAATCCTGAGTTGCCACTAACCTGAAGTTACCTTGGGTGGTTACTTCACCACGCTGAGATCTCCGTGTTCTCAGCTGTAAAGTGGAGGCATATATCTGTCTTATAGGGCTTTATGGGGACTAGACATTGCCTAAGCAGCCCTTACTCCTCCTTGGGATCTCCTCCTTAGCAATACTTCTTAAAGAAACTTACCCAGACCTCCCGACTATGTCAAGTCCCTCTAATATACCTCTAATATACAGAGATCCTGCCACCATGTTCCTCTTCTGGGTAGTACCTGTTGCAGTTACAATTCTACCTTGGTTTATTTGATTCTTTGATTCACGCGGGCGTTCCCAACAGACTTGGAAGCGCAACAGTGGCATGGATCCTGCTTTTGCTCACCCCCTTCATCATGCCTATCGAGCACAAAATAGATGCTCAAAAAGCACGAAAGGGAAAGAAAGAAAACTGGGCAAAGACAACCCCTGGCGTACACTAGGTGTCCCGTAGAGTCCCTCTGAGCCTCCGTCACCGGATGCCGGTCACATACACGCTACTCCTCGCTTCTGGGCTGCTGGAATTTGTAGCCCGAGTTTTGACTAAGACTTCTGCCAAGAAAGGAAAGTCACGAAGCTTTCTCTTGTAATAGGCCACCTGCTCCTAGGACGGGGACTTTTGTGTTTTGCCCACGGATGTACGCTAAGTGCCTAAAACCCTGCCTGGCACCTCCTCAGTAAAGGGATGGCTGGGGGGGCGGCCGGCATCGCTCGGAGTTTCCCCGAAGTTGGGCGGCGATGACAGCTCCCCCCCAGCAACCACAGCGGTGGGGAGGGAGGAGCGGGGACTCTGGGCCAAGACCCCCCTCGGTTCACGTTCCGCTGCATCAACTCCCCCGGAGCTGGGGCGGTAGGACCCCCAGACAACGGGGCGTCCCCCACGCCGGCCCAGGAGTACGGGAAGGAGCCGACAGCAGGGCGCCCGCGGAGGAGGGCGGGAACCAGATGCGGCGCCCTGGCCCTGCCTCTGCGGATCTGCATGGGGCTGCCCCAGGTGCTCCCACACTGGGGGGACAGACGGGGCGCCCCCGCGCCGCCCCGGGGGGACGGAACGGGGCCACCCAGATCCTCTCGCAGCGGGGGACAGACGGGGCGTCCTCGCGCCGCCCCTGGGGGACGGAACGGGGCCACCCAGATCCTCTCGCAGCGGGGGACAGACGGGGCGTCCTCGCGCCGCCCCTGGGGGACGGAACGGGGCCACCCAGATCCTCTCGCAGCGGGGGACAGACGGGGCGTCCTCGCGCCGCCCCTGGGGGACGGAACGGGGCCACCCAGATCCTCTCGCAGCGGGGGACAGACGGGGCGTCCTCGCGCCGCCCCTGGGGGACGGAACGGGGCCACCCAGATCCTCTCGCAGCGGGGGACAGACGGGGCGTCCTCGTGCCGCCCCGGGGGGCCTGGACGGCACCGCCCCAAACGATCCCCACGGGGAACCAACAGGGAACCCCCAGGCCGCCTCAGGGGCTCGCCCCTGGAGGACGGTTGGGGCGGCCCCGCGCTGCCCCTAGGGGACGGGACTGGGTCGCTAAGGGGCTCCCGCAGCGGCACAGCAGGGACCGAGCGCCTGAGCGAGGGCGGCAGTCCGCGACCGTCGCCGCCCTCAGACGACGCTTCAAGCCTGTGTGCGCCCTCTGCGACAGACCCCTCCGCCAAGCAAAGGAGTCCCCGCTCCCTCTCCCTTTTCCGCTGCAGAAAGGCCTTTGCGGCGCCTCCCCAGGAGCGTCCTTCACCTCAGAGACGTCGCCCCGCCTCCCAGACTGCTCGGCCGAGGGAAGCCTCCCACTCTCCTTTTCCACACTGTGCCGTCTTCTCCCGCGCAACGTCCGCTCGGCCACCGACTGTGTGTCCCTCCGCCCCGCGAAGCTTCTCCACGCCCCTCCTCGTTCTTCACGTCCCTCAGCGGCGGGGGCGCTGCGCCGCGCGCTCTCGCGAGAGTCCACCGCGCGGCCCTCTCCCTCAGCCCCTCGCCCGCGAGGAAGTCTCCCCGGACCCCGCGGCGCGCGGTCGCGGGCGGCGCATGCGTGGCCGCGGCTCCCAGCGCCCCCCGCGCAGTCCGCGGGCGGAGCGGACCAGGCCGCGCACGGGACCGACGACCGTCCCCTCCGAGGGCTCGCGGGGTCCCGCGGTGTCTTTCCCCTCAGGGGCCGAACCGCCTGGCGGTCTTTTCCGTGGCGTGCGGAGGGTTGCTGAGGACTGTCGGGACCGCCTCGGGCCCTAAAGAGCCCGGCGCTGCCCTCGGACACGGCCGGCCCCACAGGCCACCCGCAGCGGCCTGGGCGCGCCGCGCGGGCCGAGCCTCGCTCCTCGAACCCCGAACCCCCGGGCCGGGCGGGGCCTGCCCATGCGGCCCCACCCACCCGGGGCCTCGCCTCGCCGGAGCCCAGCCCCCTCCCGGCCTGCCGTCCGCCCCCGCCCACCCCTCCTTCTGCCCCCCGCCCCCACCCCCGATTTTCTCCGGGTTCCCCGGCCTTGCTCTTTCGGACCTTGCACTAAAAGACGTGCATCCTGGAAAACCACATCGTGTTTGGAGAAGAGGCCGGGTTTGGGACCTTAGGGTACGCGTTCTCCTTTTCAAGCGTCTAGGATGGATTTGATGAACGCGCCCGGAGGACCCCGTTGCGGCCGCCGGCCGTGTTTTCACTTCCTTGCCGTCCCCCTTCCAAAGATCGTTAAGCAGAGAAGCCTCGGAGGTTTATGAGTCTCCGTGGAACTAGACGTGAGGTGGACCACCTGGTCGGAGCATGGCCGCATCCCTGCACCCTCCGATCGACGGGGCTCCCTTGGAGGTGGAGGGATGCTTCATAATGAAGGTGGAGAAGGACTCCGAGTGGGCAGCGGAGCCCGCTCTGGAAGGATCGGAGGGCTCCGAGGCCGAGACCCTTCGCAGATGCTTCAGGCAGTTCTGTTACGACGATGTGACCGGACCCCATGAAGCTTTCAGCAAACTCTGGGAACTTTGCTGCCGGTGGCTGAAGCCCGAAATGCGTTCCAAGGAGCAGATCCTTGAGCTGCTGGTGATTGAACAGTTTCTCACCATTTTACCCAAGAAGATTCAGGCGTGGGCGCAGAAGCAGTGTCCGGAAAGCGGAGAGGAGGCGGTGGCCCTGGTCGTACATTTGGAGAAAGAGACTGGAAGGCTGAGACAGCAGGTGAGCGACGATTTTCCAAATAGTTGTATTTAGAAGGCGATGGGTAAGTGCAGGGGGGCGGGGGGCGGGGATGCCTTGCAGATGGGGCTTATGGAGGGAGAAACGGCACTAATGAGAGACCTTTAAAGTGAATCGAAAGAGGATCGGAATTTCATATTAAATCGGGAGGACAAACAAACAAACAAACAAACCTTGCTTGAAATAGGGTTTTGCAATTGAAGTTAAACACTGTGCCTCTAAGTGTTTGTTCACGTCTTTTGTGTAATGTTTCCCAAAAATTCTACGAGGGAACAATACATTAGGCTTTGCAGGGTTGGACTTTGGCAGCCTGATTTTCAAGAGGGCTGTTTTTTGCAAAGAAAGCAAGCCCAAACTTCCTCAGTTATCCCAGGGTCCTCTCTAGTCCTTTACTCTTCCAGTGCGCGTCTTCTGAGGGGCCCTCGATGCCGTCATCCTGGTCACTCTTCTCTAGTTGAACCAGCAGGTCTTCGCTCGTCAGTGGTATTTCTCCGTCTTCTAGTTGTTTTCAACAGCCCTTTCATCAACCTCATGAAATCCTGCAAGATTTGCAGTTTCACCTTGCTCAGGATTTGCATTCGTATAAAGACCTATCAGCAGGCTGCTGTGTTGGTCAGGGATATCCACTACATGTGGAAATTAATTGTATATTTTCAGTTCACTAGTGAATTTATTTCGCTGCTCTGTGCAGGGACGTAGTATCTATTCTAATAATAAGGAGGCTGTGTATTTTACTCTTGATAGATTTTTTTTTCCCCTCTGTATACTAATAAAGAGCACTCTCCTGTTGCCTTATCCCTAGACTTCTGCACAGTACTGTTCACCTAATGCCCTTGGACACTCCATTGGGAATGGAGTGAAATTTTCATTCCTTCTCACATCTTCTATCCTTCTTTGATGTCTTTCTGGGGCAAGTTTGGCCCTCTCTGGCCCTCTTTCCATTATGGCATTGGCTTTATTTCCCAGGTCAGCAGTCCTGTGCACTCGGAGAAGCAGGTCCCCCTTGGAGCAGCATGGGAGGTAACAGACTTTCAGCCAGAGCAGGTGGAGACCCAACCCAGAGTGGTGTCTCTGGAGGAAGCTAGAAGCCTCCACTCAGGACACGAAGAGCAGCTGAACCGAAAGAGAGAGCATCGGCCCTTACCCAAGAATGGTAAGAAGAACTCGGAGCATTCCCAGGGCAGAGATCATGGCAGATGCATATTATAACCCTAACACCATGACTTGCTTAGAGTAGGATCCCCTTAATATGTATTTGAGAATAAATTGAATATTTGGGGAGCAAGGGTTCATTCACTTCAAGAGTTGGTAATATGTACAGCATAAGTAAGAGGCATCTTAAAGATGGACTCTGGGAAAACTTTCCCAGACTGGCCTCAGGTCTTGCTATGAAATTTAAGAATCTCCATTCCATAACCAGCGTGTGTTTTTCAGTCCTGCTGTGTATATGTGTCTGTCTTTTTGGCTGACTAAAAACAACTTTAAAAACTGTTTGGAAAGGGAAACAAGGTGTTTTTTTTTTTTTTAAGATTTTATTTATTTACTTGAGAGAGGGAGAGGGAGAAGCAGGCTCCCTGCTGAGTGAGGAGCCCAATGCGGGGCTCCATCCCAGGACCTTGAGATCATGACCTGAGCCAAAGGTAGGGGCTTAACCGACTGAGCCACCCAGGTGCCCCAAAATATTTACTTTAAAAAATTGACTCCCAAGTGAGACATCACAGAAGTAGCATGAGAGCGGTAAACAAGAAGATTTCATGGAGGAGGGAGCACAGGCTTCCTTGCTGCCGGGACATTAATAAGTCATGTAGGAGGAAATTGAACACCTGGAGCTCCGTGATCTCTAGGACCCCCGCCTCGTGTCAGGCTGAGGGGGGGGATGGGAAGATCACTGAAGCCATAGCGGGAGGCTTGGGCTCATATCTTTTTGTCTCTGTATCTCTGTCTGTCTGTCCTTGGGCAAGTAATATGGAAAGGAGCATTAACACACACAGGTTCAGCGATTAGGCAGACAACCAGGACACAAAACTTAGCTCCGCCGTCCATTCTCTATGTGGCCTTGGTCAGGTTACTCCTCAAACTCCCTGTTCTGTCATTTGTAAAAGGAAAATAATTAGGGTGTTAATGTAGGTTATTAGTTCCCTTTCTCCCATAATGGCACAATTATTTTTAAACTTCAAATCTCAGACAGATTTTACACACCCCTCACCAAGTGGCAGGATTTACTGCTGTGTACTCGACCTCCTTATCGTTCCTGAAATTCATATTGTGATAGAAATCATTACAGAGATTAAATCCACATGTTTTCTGGACTTCAGAGTTCCCCTGGATTACATGCTGTCAGTTCCTTTAGCTGATAAGCTTAGTCCAATAAGTGTATGTATGGTGTTTCTGGATTTCGCCATCCCAGGGTGACAAGGCGTTCACAATGTGGAAAAGTGTGTTCTGTTGAGGTGCTTAGCAGGACAGGGCCACTGTAGCCGGCCACTCCCCCTGTCTCCGTAACAGCTCACTAAGAAGCAGACACTGAATAGTATCTGTGCTTTTTACCTTTTTTTTTTTTTTTTTTTCAAACGTGAAAATCCTTTTTTGGATTTCTTTTAGTTAGCAAACATAGTTACTAATGTATGCCTTTTATAAAAACAAAGTGGCATAACAGGAACTTTCGAAAAGCAGGGGATATCTGTAGTACATTTCCAGGGAAGTGATCCAGTTTGCGTCTTTAGAAAGTAGTGGAGCAAGTTCTTGAGTTCTTGATCACAGTAATATTCATTCTGGAAGTTTTCCCTAGATTGCGAGTTCCAGAGTAAAGTTAGACAGTTAGACGCAGACTGTGCTATATGTATGTGTATATATCTTTCTCCTACCTTTTGAGGGAGTGTACTATGTATTTGCTTGTGTGTCCAGGACTATGTATCTATGTGTGTTAACTTCTTTAGCATATTAAAGAATTGATCAACTCATACCAGGGATTACAAACTGATAGCTCACATGTCAAGTCAGACTTGTCGTGTTTTACCTACAGAGGGTTTTTGTTTGGGGTTTTATCATTTGTTCGTTTGGAGTTCTCAGGGTTTAAAATTTTTGAGATTCTTATACAAAAGTCCAGATTTCTGGCTCCTCCTGAAAATATGAGTAGCTCTAACTGTAGCAGGCCCAGTGTTTCCCAATGAAGCATTAAGTGGAAGTGGGCATTGGCTGTGTACCCTTTCCGTGGTGTATGTGCTCTGCAGTTCCCCCATTCCTTACCTGGCCCCCTTCATAATGCACTTCATAATGCTAACTCCCTAAAAGCATTCACACATGTGAGCTCTGCTTCAGGGTACCATGGTTCAGGCATTGTTCTGAACTCATTGATGAAATGATCAATTTATACTTGTTGGGGGATTTTTATGCATCTTCATTTCTTAAAAGGAGAGGCTGCGTGGATTAAAGGTCCAGAGCCCAGAACCCTGATTGTTTCTTTCTCTTCTTACAGCTCGGCCTTCTCCCTGGGTTCTTGCTCCTGCTAATGAATGGAACATGGATCAGGAAGTAACAACCACACGACTACCTGTTGTGTCTCAGGTACATTACCTTCTCTCTGCCTTCCTAGGGTGGTCAGTCCCGACGATTTCCTGTGCCTTCATTATCTTCAAACTTTTATACTCCTCCAAGAGCCTATTCCCCCTTGACTCCTTTTACAAAGAAGACTGGACCCAGACTTCTGATTAATGAGACTCCTTGCTGGATTTGATTCTTTATAATATCTTCTTCTTCATTTGGCACATCCTACACACTTGGTTTCCTGATTTTAATTCTTCTTTGGGGCCCTTCTTTGTTTCCTCCATGATCATTCATCCTTTGAAGACCCGTATGGTTATCTTGGTAGTCATTGCTGTTAGTGTTGTTACAGGGACCAGTGAAAGATGTCCACATGGCGAGAGGTTTTTCCTACAAAAAGAGCGTACATCAGATCCCCGCTCACAGAGACCTGTACCGGGATATTAGGAAAGAGAGTGTTGGGAACATGGTCTCCCTGGGTAAGGATTCTTTCCCTTTTCACATAAAAAATTGGGGGATTTTTGATATCTTTATTTCTACTGATGATACAATAGCTATGACTGTCCACACCTACAGGACCTCCGCGGATTGTCCGGTCATTTCTGTGGCCGGCTCACCAGACCTAGTGACCACTTCTCCGTGCTGTCTTCCTCATTCCTTCCTTTCTTCCAGTTTAAAATATATTCGTGTTCTCCTGACGTAGGGGTGAAAACACTGGCGAGGTGTCTATACAACTTTCACGTTCATACTACTTAAATATAAGCTTACACATACCCATTAGACTACAAGCTCTGTAAAGTCACAAGGTCTTTGATGATATGCCCTTGTTTAACTGCAGTAACCCAACACTTTGCATACAGCTAGATGCATGGGTGGAGGGCCAGCAAATAATTGTTGAATGGATAAATCTTACAGATGGAAGGAAAAAGATAATTTCAATACAATAACCTTGGTAGTGTGTTGTGAATGATTTAAATAGCACAAAATCACAGGCACACATAACCACTGTTGTATCACTTTACAGGCAAACTTCTGAAGGATTTGTCACTGCATTAGTAGTGGACATAAGTACAGTTCATTCATACATAAGCTAAAAGTTGAGGACTGATTATTAATAAAATTACAGGCCTAGGGGCACCTGGGTGGCTCGGTAGGTTAAAGCCTCTGCCTTCGGCTCAGGTCATGATCCCAGGGGTCCTGGGACCACACATTGGGCTCTCTGCTCAGCAGGGAGCCTGTTTCCCCCTCTTTCTCTGCCTGCCTCTCTACTTATGATCTCTGTCAAATAAATAAATAAAATCTTAAAAAAAAAAAAAGAAAGAAAAGGAAATTACAGGCCTAACATGTGTACTAACCCACACTAGAGAGGCTATAAACATGTGCTAATAGGGTAGCCACTAGCCACACAGGGCAATTTAATTTTATACAATTAATTAAAATTAAATAAAGTTAAAAATTCGGTTCCTCAGTGGCTGTAGCCACTGTCAGGATATTTGACAGCTGTATTGAACAGCACAATTACAGAACATTGCTGTCATCCCAGAAAGTTCTATTGGACAACACTACCTATAGATACCAAAGTATAGAGATTATAAAACAGGCTGTGCCAACTCAGCAAATAAAGATACACCAAGGATTATTTATAATTAGAAAGCAATTAAGGCAACTAAAAACAATGACCAACGTAGGGTGGCACTGATGACACAGTGGTAGCAAGGCGGCCATCCCAGAGCGGCAGGCATTCCAGCCGTCTGCCTGGGCTGCACACACGGGCGCTTCCTAGCGTGACCTCAGTTTACACGGCACCCAGACCTAGCAGCGTGCTGCGTGAGAGTCCTGAGTCAAGTGTGAGATCCCTCTAGTGGGATGGGGATCATCCTCGGAGAATTCAGATATAGACCAGCACCTTCACATGTACAGTCTTGAATAAGATGGTCTGAACTGTGTAGGTCCATTTCTACATGGATTTTTTTTTTCAGTAAATATGTATAGAACTGTGAATATATTTTCTCTCCCTTATGACTTTTTCTTTTTTTAAAAGATTTTATTTATTTGACAGACAGAGATCACAAGTAGGCAGAGAGGCAGGCAGAGAGAGAAAGAGAGAGGGAAGCAGGCTCCCTGCTGAGCAGAGAGCCCGATGTGGGACTCGATCCCAGGACCCTGAGATCATGACCTGAGCCGAAAGCAGCGGCTTAACCCACTGAGCCACCCAGGCGCCCCCTTATGACTTTTTAATAACATTTTCTTTTCTCTAATTTGCTTTATTATGGGAGTACAGTATGTAATTATATATAATACACAAAATACGTGTTAGTGGACTGTGTTGTCAGTAAGGCTTCCAGTCAGTAGTAGGCTCTTAGTAGTTAAGTTTTGGGGGAGTCAGAAGTTATACACGGATTTTTGACTGCATAGGCTGGGTTGCCTAGCCCCGCCTTTGTTCGAGGGTCAACTGTGAAGACATGTAGAAAGACCCAGACCAGAGACACCTGCCCCAATCCTTTATCATAGGTTGTAAACTCGCGGCTTATGGGCTCAGTCTAGCCTATACACATATTTTGGCCTTGCTCAGCATTTTAATTTGCTCTTAGTCTGTAAATCTGGATATCCTGTGTCTCTTGAAAAATCAAATGTCAGACACTATGGGCCTACCTTCTCACCGTCTGCCTGGCCTTTCTAGATATTCAAGCTTTCACCAATCCTACACTTACCTCTCTCATGTAAAAATAAACAGCCAATCTCCATCCCCAGGGTTCTTTGAGAAAGGATTTGATGTGATGCTGCTTCTTCTCGACAATTCCGTGAAGTTTCTGTTTGTGTTATCTAGAAGAAAATCAAATTTTATTACATACCTGTTGGGTGTTAGGTACTTTACAGACGATCATTTATTTAATATTCCCAGCATTTCTGGGAATAGGGGCCAGCATTCCCTAGGCAACCGAAGCTCAGAGCTTAAGAAACTTCCCTCTGGTCCAAAAGTAAAGCAGGGTGTACGGGGTCAGGGTTCACATGTAAGACATGTCGATGTCCACAGCACCATGAGGCGACAAGCTGTCTGTGTGCTTCCTTCTCCTTCCGTCTCTTTCCTATTAACCTTGCCACACGTGTCCCCAAATTCTTGATGTATCTGTCCTAGCCCCAGTGTGTGTGTGTGTGTGTGTGTGTGTGTGTGTACATGCATATGTTGGGGTGGGGGTGGGAGTATGTGGGGACCAGTATGAGCACACTTGGTTCCGTGAGTAACAAATACTGGTTACAGCAGATGCTGAACCCTGCACAATGTTAGACACTGAGAGGGAATCACAGGTAATAGAATATATGTTTCTTACCCTTAAAGGTTTTCCCTTCAGAACTAGCAAGAGAAAGAAATGGTATATACATGAGAAGTAACCTGATAGTGTAAGTTAGTAGATGATTGTGCCAAAGAAGAGAGGTGTAAGGGTAACTCTAACTATACCATCGGTAGTAAGAATGACCATGCTGTGCTCTGTCATGGTTAGGAAGGCTCTAGAAGAGAGGGGACAAAACGTTTCCAGGATAGGTGCAGACAAGTGTCCAGGAGGGCCTGCTAGAGCCACAGATGAGGGCATGCAGCTCTGACCTCGGGTTTAGCATGAAATGTGTTTCTCTCGCAGGAAGTACTGTGTCTGTGTCTAACAAGATTGCCCAGCTGGAGCAAAGAAAGGAGCCATGGACCCTGGGTCTGCACTCTTCTAACAAAAGGAATATTCTTCTACGGAGCAACCACATCAAGGAGAAGCCAGTTCATGCGGCTCAGATCCCTGCGCGCAGTGCGGGGAGAGTGTGGGGCGAACAGCAGCACTGGGGTTTGGAAGATGAGAAGATAGCGGGCGTGCACTGGAGCTATGAGGAAACAAAGACTTTCCTTGCCATTCTCAAGGAGTCTCGCTTTTATGAGACGCTGCAGGCTTGTCCCCGAAACAGCCAAGTGTACGGGGCTGTGGCTGAGTGGCTTCGTGAGTGTGGCTTCCTCCGAACACCAGAACAGTGTCGCACCAAGTTCAAAAGCCTCCAGAAGAGCTATCGGAAGGTGAGAAATGGCCATGTGCTGGAACCCTGTGCCTTCTTTGAGGACATGGACGCTCTGTTGAACCCTGCAGCCCATGCTTCATCTGCTGATAAGCCAAAGGAGATTCTCTCTCTCCCCAGACTAAAGAGAGTTGATATCGGTGCTAAAGAACGGGTCAGTTTGGTGGAGGAGGAAGATGCCGCAGAAGAATCTGATGGTGATGAAATGGGCGTTGAATTTATCCGGAAGTCTGAGATTCGTGGTGCCCCCGTCTTGTTTCAGAACCTGAGTGGTAAGAATTGTGCTCTTTCCTTCGGGTATGAAAATGGATCATATGGGCCTGTAGTAAATAGAGTAAGTAGACCAGAGGCAGCCTAATTTGGGGAGTGCTGCCGTAAGCACCTTGCCACTAATCACTGAACGTACTCTCAGGTGTTCGCTGCTGCCCCTGGTGCAGTCTGAGCAGTGGCTGTGACAGTTCTTTCTTGGGCTAGAGCACAGCATGGATTTGAGTATTTGGAGCCTGTGGAAGGAAGATAAATAAAGTCAAAGGACTCTGGAGAGCCCTCATCTGAGGATTGGTAGAAACCAGCCAGTTGTGTTGAATTATAATAAGGCAAAGATACATTGTTATACTACCTAGGATGACCAGTAAAAGACTGTATAGCTGAAGAAAGTAAAAAATTGTAATTGTAGAAGAAGACAAGAAAGGAGAGAAAAAGGAACACAAAGTAGATGAGTCTAATGGAAAACACAGTAAGATGGTAGACATATATCCAAATATGTCATTAGTTACAAACTTAAAAGACCATCAATCATTAAAAAAAATGAAATATTGCTTACAAGAGATATGTGTGAAGTATAAGACACAAAGACCTTGAAATTAAAAGACGGGGAAAGATATACCACATACAATATAAACAAAATCTTATGTCGAAATTGGGGACATGCAGAACTAACCCAGCAATGAACAACTAGGTGACAGTAGACACATCCTGTAAGTACTCTGAAGTTCCGTTTTCTCATCAGTAAAACCTGACAGGATTCCAGGATCATTAGTTTTAAATGAAGTAATAGATAAAAATTGAGAAAGGCATTGTGCAGATGTTAAACACAAACATCTCAATTCTTTGTGATATGCATGAAAAAAAAGGATAGGCAGAGGCAAAATGAGAAGGAGAGACTTTATTCTAGTGAAATTCAGTGAGACATAGCCAGACGTCACTATTATTAGGAAAGTTTCTCCACTCTACCTTGGGAAAAGATGGTAGGTTCTAGGGGCTTCTGGGTGGCTCAGTCAGTTAAGTGTCCTCCTTCTGCCTGGGTCATGATCCCAGGGTCCTGGGATCGAGCCCCACATTGGGCTCCTGCTCAGCAGGGAGTCTGCTTCTTCTACGCCCTCTGGCCCCCACTCATGCTCTGTTTCTCTCTCTAATAATAATAATTAATAATAAATTTGTTGTTATGAATTTTATATTAATATGATCTATAATTTATAATTAATTATATAAATATAATTATGTTTATTATATGTAATATATAATATATATTATGTATATAATTTTATATATAGTTGTATATGAATATAATTATAATTTATAATAAGTCATATCTAATAATTAATAATCTTTTTTAAAAGATGGTAAGTTCTTAGAGTGGAAAAATAAATCAGGCTAGGAGAGCTGGGGGTCCACTCATGACTATATCTATTCAAAAGAGATAGCTCAGGAAAACACAGGGAAGATACATCGTGCATGGACAGGTCCTCCCCAATCTGGAAATCCATAGACAGGAGGGTGGTCCCAAGCTAGGCCTGGAGGAGAGCACGGGGTAAGACTGAGGAGAGAAGTGACTTCTTCCTACTTACAAAACAGACATAAAGCATGGTTTAACAGACTGCTCAGACATGTCCTGGAAAGTTTGATTCTGCCATAGACGCAGAACATCTGCTTGTCTTGCAAGTCATTTCATCTCTTACCGTAGAGGACTCAGTGACATCAAAAATGACTCTAGATGTAGTTCTGCTCTTCAAGGAAGACTTGTTAAAAAAGTGTCCTAGTCTGTTAGTTTTAACCATTTAGAAAAGACCTGTGTATCCTTGGCTAATCGCCGTAGCAGTGGCAGATCTGAGGGACTACATTCTTCCTCTACCAAATAAACTTTGAGATCAGTTTAACAATTTCAGTTTAAAAATCCTATTGGGGGGCACCTGGGTGGCTCAGTGGGTTAAGCCGCTGCCTTCGGCTCAGGTCATGATCTCAGGGTCCTGGGATCGAGTCCCGCATCGGGCTCTCTGCTCAGCGGGGAGCCTGCTTCCTCCTCTCTCTCTGCCTGCCTCTCTGCCTACTTGTGATCTCTGTCTGTCAAATAAATAGATAAAATCTTTAAAAAAAAAATAAATAAAAAATTAAAAAAATAAAAAAATAAAAAATAAAAATCCTATTGGGATGTTGACTTTATAGATTCATTTGAGAACTGAATCTGTACAACTTGAGTCTTCCTATCTGGAAACATAGTATCTCTCCATTTTTTCTAGTTAATTTATATCTTTCAGTAAATTACAGATTTTTTTATAGAGACCCTCTATTTTTTGCACATCTTCTCCCCCGACAGGTCATGGTTCCTGTTGCCACCATGAAGGGGATCTGTTTTCTTTTACCCCTTCTGTTTCGAGGCTGCTTATGTCTTATGTCCTTGCACTTTTTCTTTCCATGGCAGGTGTGCACTGGGGGTACGAGGAAACCAAAACTTTTCTTGATATCCTCCGTGAGACTCGGTTTTATGAAGCTCTCCAAGCCTGTCATCGGAAGAGCAAGCTGTATGGCGCCGTGGCAGAACAACTGCGGGAGTGTGGCTTCCTCCGGACGCCAGAGCAGTGCCGGACCAAGTTCAAAAGCCTCCAGAAGAGCTACCGCAAGGTGAAAAACGGTCACGTGCTGGAGTCCTGTGCGTTCTACAAGGAGATGGATGCCCTGATTAACGCTCGGGCCCCTGCCCCTCCCGCCAGCACTCCAGAAGAAATCCCATCACCCTCAGGGCAAGAAGGAGAGGATACTGAAATTGAACCCCAGGAACCTACAGGCTGGGAACCTGAGGAGACCTCACAAGAGGCGATGGTAGAAGATTCTGGCAGTGAGAGAATGAGTGAAGAGGACACTGTGCAAGAGTCGGAGTTCCAGGGGCCTCCAGGTCTACTGCAAAGCCCGAATGGTAAGGACCATCGAGGGGGAAGGGTGATTTACGGAAGAATCAGTAACTCTCCGCATATCGCCCATGGGTATTTATTCCTTAAACAGGTGTTTGAGGAGCCTGTGCTGTGTGAGGAATGGGGGATCTAGCAGTGAATAAAACAAAGTGTCTTTCTCATGGTGCTTCTATTCAAGGAAGTTGCTGACCTTCTAGTGATTCAGTCCTTGGGATCTCAGCCTCCGTTTTTGTCTGTATGGGTCAATGTTTCATATCATCTGAAAAAGACAGAGGCAAAATGAGAGAGAGACTTGACTACACGTTTTAACAGACTGCTGGTGCCCTCACGGGCATCTGTCCCCACAGCAGCCCGGACTTAAAATTTCACAACTAAAATCACGGTCTTCCTTCCTGTACCTTGGCTCTTCCCTGTGTCCTCCCAGACTTAAAACTTTAGAGACGTTTTGATGCTTTCTCTCTGATTATTTACATCCAAGCAGAGAACACATTTTTCTCAGCTGTTGTAGAGCTTCCGTCTGTCCCCTTGTTAGTCACCACAGCCACTACCTGTGGTGAGAGAGGTTTAGCCTTTCTCTTTCTCTTGTCTAGACTTTTGTAAAAGTCTCCAAACCAGGTTTCCCCATCAGTCTTGTATTAAGGTTCCACGGCCATCCTCGGTCTGAGCTCATCTTATCTTTCTGTCCTTACCTGTTACGGTTTCCTTCTGCATTGTCTGCTCACTCAAATGCTAGAGAAGGGGCCTACGTGTGCTTTCTGCTAGTGTTCATATGAGAAATCGTGGTTTGAAGGCTGAAATCGTTAAGTCCTATATAACCCAGGTTTTGACTCCTGGAAACAAAGTCTTTTGGTACCATCCCTTGTGAGTCTCATTTTGTAAATCAAGCTGCAGACCTGTCACTAAATTGTCAGACTCTATCTGAGCCAACCACAAGGCTGTGACTTCCTTCAAATCCCAGGACAATGTGGACCCAAAGAGAACGCTTCAGAAGAACTGCTAAATGAAAGATGGCATTGTTGGGACTTTCATTTAACTTCATGGACTGATCCATGACTGCTCTCCCCTCCCCAGCCCACACCACAGCCGCCCTACTTGGGTTGGGAGGGCAGAGGGATCAGCAGTTTCAACTCAGTGTATGCAAGGACAGGAGTGGTAAAAACGGCAAGTGGGAGCAAGACAGCATGGCAGAATGCTTAAGAACGGGGTTTGGGGGCTGCCTGGGTGGCTCACTGGGTTGGAGCCTCTGCCTTCGGCTCAGGTAATGATCCCAGGGTCCTGGGATAGAGCACCACATCGGGCTCTCTGCTCCACGGGGAGCCTGCTTCCTCCTCTCTCTCTGCCTGCCTCTCTGCCTACTTGTGATCTCTGTCTGTCAAATAAATAAATAAATAATCTTTAAAAAAAAAAAAAAAAAAACAAGAACAGGGTTTGGGGATCAAACAGACCTGGATGAAATAATACAATGTTGAGAACTTGATTCAAAATAATCTGGGTAGAGGAGCAGAAAGTGGGCGGGACTAGAGATGAGACTAGATTGGCCACGAAGAGATCATCACTTAAGCAGGGTGAGTGGTTCGCGGAAATTCGTTTCACCTACTATAGTCTCAGCTTTTCTGTATGCTTGAATTTTACATAATAAAAAGTTTATACAAAACCACAGTTAATAAGTGGCCAGGATGGAATCAGAACCAGAGCTGTGGGGTTCCAAAGCCTGTCAGTCTAGAAGACCTCCCAGAAAGGCTGGCCTCCGGTGTGCACCTTGCAGTGAGCGTGGGACGTAGTGAGGCGTAGACGCAGCAGAGAGAGTGAGGGCAGGGCGGTCCCCGCGTGGGGAACGGGGAGAGTCGGGCTGGATCAGGTGTGTGTGAGACAGCTGGAGAAAACAGCGCCAAGAACGCGGGAGGAGAAGGAAGGAATAGCCTTGGGTAGGATATGATCAGATATTGATGAACTCGGAAGCCATTGCGGAATTGGAACCTGATCGCTAGAATCTGCTATGAACACCGGGACAGCGTATTGTCGCACGGATGTGAAATTTTGAAAGCAGGGGAGTGGGAGAAGAACTTCAGGGAGAGCACTAAGCTGGCCCCTGTTACTCCGGGTCTGGGTGGGGAATAACAGCTCGGCTTTCAGTTCCATTCAGAAAACATTTCTGAAGGCCTACTATGTACGAGGTGTTATTGGCTGTTCGTGGCACTGAATGAAAAGAAGGGACAATGAATCAGAATGGTAACAGGACCCGAGACGCCAGAGAAGTACATAGGCATCCCAACACACAAAGCCTTGTCGGCTATGTTGTTTATGTTAATACAGGACTGGTCTGAAATTTTTATCATCTTTTTTTTTTTTCCAGATTTTGAAATTGGAGGAAGTATCAAGGATACAACACAGGTAATATATAAGGACATGGAGCAGCATAGGGCATTAATAGAAAAGTCTAAAAGGGTCGTTTCCCAGAACGGTGATCCAGGTAAATACCGTAGAAGGGAATGCATCTCAGGAAGACAATGGGAAACCCTCCAAGGCATCAGACAGGGAAAGCTGACATCTCAGTCACGAGATTTAGGGAAAGCTGTAGGGCATCTGAGGCCTTTCATGGGGAAGAGACCCTACCGGCTGCTCAAATACGGAGAAAGCTTTGGAAGGAATGCTCGTCTTATGTGCCGGATGTCCCACCAGAAGGAAAATCCTTATAAATGCAGTGTCTGTGGGAAGTGCTTTGGTAGAAGCAGGAGCCTAATCAGACATCAAAGAATCCACACCGGAGAAAAGCCTTTTAAATGTCTGGACTGTGGGAAAAGCTTTAATGACTCCTCCAACTTCGGTGCCCACCAGAGAATCCATACTGGGGAGAAACCCTACCGGTGTGGGGAGTGTGGAAAATGCTTTAGTCAGAGCTCGAGTCTCATCATACATCAGAGAACCCACACCGGAGAGAAGCCCTACCGGTGTGGGGAGTGTGGGAAGAGCTTTACCAACAGCTCCCATTTCAGCGCCCACCGCAGGGTCCACACGGGCGAGAACCCCTACAAATGTGTGGATTGCGAGAAAAGTTTCAATAACTGTACAAGATTTCGAGAGCATCGGAGGACACACACTGGAGAGAAGCCCTATGGCTGTGCCCAGTGTGGCAAACGTTTCAGTAAGAGTTCTGTCCTCACCAAACATCGGGAAGTTCATTCCAGAGAAAAGCTTCTGCCGCACCCACCATCCACATATTCCCCAGAGAACCTGCCTAAGGGAAAGACTGATGAATTCAGGAAAACTTTTTGACGTTGACCTCTTCTCCTACGTGCCCCATTGGCCATTTTACCCCAGCCTCATCCTTGGAAGCAGTCTTTTCCTAGCTATGAAGTATAACTCCCAAGACAAGCTTGAGAATACAAATACACTAGGAGCCCACCTCATATGCTCACCTCCGCCTCTAACTTGACCAGTCTTTTCCTCTCAACTTCTCCCTTAGCAAGGAGGAGAAGACATCCTGTGGGTTCAGAATGACAGTCCCTTTGGTATGTCAAGGCCTCTGCCATAGGACTGCCAAGTCCAGCAACATTCAAGGTCCCTCCACGTAGCTGAAAGTTGTTTTCAAGCAGACCCAACATGCTGAAAGTTTCCTGTTGTCCACCACATGGGAACCCGGATGCAGCTCAATCCCAGATTTCTTGTGGGGGTAGAACTTTCAGGCTCTGATCAGGATGACACCACATGCATCTTGGCTTGAAGATACAAGGGATAATGAGATTTTACAGCTTCCTTGAGAAGTCTGTTGCACGATACACTTTGGTGTCAAGTCGATTCCCACAGCTAGGGTGGAGTCCCTATATTGTCACTGAAACCAAATGTGGTTTGCCTGGCCCTCCACAGAGATGAGAAGCAACTGATTACCCATTGTGCTGACCTTCTCTGGACCGAAACCTTCTTGACTACTGCTTCTCCAGCCCCTAAATAATTCAATTCTTAACATTTCTCGTAAGTCCTACACTTATCTCTTAGATGTTTTGGGGGCTCTCATCTGACTCTCCTGAACTACCAGGCCCTCTCCAGATTAAATAGGATGCATGCCCGTGGTGTGTCTCATTAAGATAAAGTAGAATCAACTCAGACGCGTTCTACCCTACCGCTCTTCTGGTTCTTCCCTAGAACATGACTGGCACGTTGGCATATTTTATGCGTCCCTACCCCACATTTAGTATAATGTTCCATAATAATAGTTTTCTCAAACATTAAGGAAGTACAGAAGAAGTGCGGTAGAAACCAGACACCTTCACTGTTTCTAAGACCAGTCAGACTCCTTAGGCCTGCTCTAGATCAGATAGCCCCCTCATTCAGACCACCACCTCTGGGGCTGTTTGTTAAATACGTCATCCTTCTCCGAGCCCATCCATAGGATCATCAACCTGATTGTAGAGCCCAGAGTAATTTATATAACTCTATAGCTTACTTAGCTTACTGAGTGAAAATGGATTTACAGAAACTTCCAATCTAGAACACTTGTCGTTTTCTTCATTTACCTATTTGTCTAAAAAATCTCTTCAATAATCTCCTAGCACTAACCCAACAGGTATTAAAGGAAGAGTCAAAATGAGGAGGAAAAAAGCAGGGAGGTAATTAATAGATTTCTGGAAGTTACACATAAAACCACGGAATCTGGTCTTCCAAGGCTGATTGCTCCAGGACGAGGCCAGTGACATTTACACCATGACTACAGCAACCTGGGGCAGCTTTGCTTTGGGGAGGGCAAGTCCTGAGTTTGGTGGAAGGACAGCCAGAGTCAGCGCTGTGTGAAGATTCTTCTGATCGGACCTCTCTCCGCCTTTGTCAGATGTTCTCTTATTAGAAACCCTCTGGAGATATTTTTCCTTTGAGTACCTTTGAATCTTTCCAAGCCTGTTCCTCAGAGTTCCGAGGAGGGTAGGCAGTGTAGAAAGAAATCCAATTCATGGTGACAGAATAGGGTGTGGCCTGCTGGAAGGCAGGTGACTCAGGTACACATTGATACACGTTTGTGATTTATATTTGTTGAAGATGTTATGACTGTTCACACCTCAGTAGGTTGTGTTCCTGCGTGTGGTCTGAATTATAGACTTCTAATGGTTAAGTGCAGTGTTATGTCGTTAGTGCGCCTAGCACAGTGAGATGCGTGCGGTGCCCATGGGCGTGTGCTTGTATCGTGTAGATGTTCTGAAAATCCAGCCCTAGAGAAGATGCCCATGAATAGAAATCACCATGTAGTAATACATACACAGGATTGATAATTATATGGGAAGCATGATTCAGGAAAGTAGATGATTTATTCCTAAGTATTAAGTACTGTTCCGTGTAAGGCCGTGTTCCAGGCACAGTAAGGGGATGCGAACATAGAGACGTGGTGCCCGTGCTCAAGGACCTGGCAGTACGACAGAGGAGGCATTGCAGCAAAGGTAATTAATGCCAGTTACCTTCGTGTCACTTGCAAAATGTCGGTGACTCCACTGTGAGAAAATCACTATCACCTGCAAAAGCATTTCTCTGAATTGCCTTGAATTGTATACCTCTGCGTCCCCAGCGTCCCTAACGGCAGGAACAGTGCCCATCTCAAGTGGGGCAGACCGAGTCTGTGTAAGCTTCATTTGTCTGGGGCCGCACAGAGCTAGAACCCAAGTTCCCCTGCCGATGTTCCTAGACGTGGGTTAAGTTGCCTTCACGAACTCTGTCTCCGGGCCGAAGAAATAGAAGGTCCCGCCCGCCAGCTTCGACCGAGACGACTTGCATCTTGTCTTTCTCAACTGGAGCATGAAAGTCAAAATGAATAACATATCTTTTATATCACATAGCATTGCCTTCATGAAGATCCATAGGAAAAGGGTTTTTTTCTGGGTCTCAGTACCAGGGAAAGGTCTGACCCTAAACAGGAAAAAAAAAAAAGAAAAAGGATTTCCAAACACTGTGATTTTTATAACTTACTGCTTTTTTCTCTTTGTTCTGGCTGCTGGAAAGCTCAAGAAAACATACAAGCCACCTCAACCAACTACCTAAAACCTCTGTTTGTTTAATCCCATCTGATGTCTTTGAAAATTACCCCAAATGCTATTTTTTAAAAGCAGTATGAACAACTGGATATTTTGTTCTCTGACATCTTACCCAAGGCATTTGGAGACTGGCTTGTATTCCCTGCCTACACTTGCTTTGTTACCCCCACGAATACCTCCAGTTCCTACCAGTGATTTTATTACACATACAACCTTACTTGTCCAAAATCTTCTTTAAAGAAGGAAGCTTCACACATACGTTTAAATCGCTCTGGGCAGCCTGCCTTAGGGGAGTGAGCATTAGACCAGAAGCCGAAAAGGACACATCTCCGCCTCGTCGCTATCACTTACTGAGCGTCCTTTGACAAACCTCAGCCTCTCTGGGCTGGTGCTCCTTATCTGGAGAGATGCTGAACTTGATTGCCAAGACTGCTCTGGCTCTAATGTTTAGTGAGGCTGCAGGCTTCCAGGTAGCCAGCCTGGTCCGCCATGGCAGGCGGCATCCAGGCCACACTGAACCCACTTCATACTTCAGGAAGAGGGAGGCCGTGAGCAGCCCAGGAGCTTGCACAGTGAGGAGAAAGGACACATCACTCAGCCCCTGGAGCTCCTTGGTAGCCGATGGCAAGCAGCTGGAGGGAAGAAAACCCATATGTGAGATCTGTGCCCAGTGACGGACGAGACTCCGCTAGGAAGGGGATGGGGAAGCCCCAAATGCAAGGCGTGTGTGAGCAGCTTGTGCACCTGTTCGCTTTGGCCTCTGCGTGCATTCCAGGTATAAATGTATGTCTCTTCATTGTTTCGTACTCACGTTCACGTAGATGTCCACTTGAAAACTTGTCTGTGAAATAAATGTCAAAAATAAATGACTCCCGGGGTTTTTGTCATAATTTGAAGGAGGTTTTCCATTAAAGGAAAAGAGAACTTATCCAAGAGGTCACAAAAGCAGATCCCAGTAGCTTTGTAAAGAGAGTCTCCGTGTGATCCCAGCTCCCTGCCCTCCCCACATCTCCCAGGACCCTTTGTGAGTCCCCAGCTGTCCGCGTGCAGCAGCCCTCGGAGGGACGCCTCCGCCACTGCCCCCAGCAGCAGCTCTGATTCTAGTGTGGAGTTCACCCGGATGCACGGAGCTCGTGGGTTCTGGGGGAGGCCCCCACCCACAGCCTTTCCTGGTGCTTTTAAACCAGTCTCAAGATTTCCCCAAAGAAAGCATGGCTTTGGGTTTACTGTTTTCGTTCAAAGAGTCCTAGTGGCTTCCATTTCCTTGTTCCCCTAACAATGTCAACTCCGTAGGCCAGAGAGTCAAGTGGAGCGTCGGCCACTTGGTGAGGGTGTATTTCCAGCTAAACTGGCAGGCACCAGAAGAAGAACCACCGGATGGGTTTGGAGGGCCATTCACCTGAAGCTGGGGAAGATCGCATGTGTCTCTCGCCTGGGCTTTCCAAGCCTCTGCTCCACGCACCCAGCCACAACAGAACGCAGCATCCTCAAGAATCACAACTGCTCAGAGTCCGTGTTGAAGAGTCACTGGAAATGTTCTAGGCTTTCCGTGGGTAGATCGCCACAGCTTTTTGGGAGGAAGTGAAGATCATGGCCTGGACACTCAGGTGTGGTGTTCTGTCAGCGTTGTCCCAGATGACCTGGCCTCCGTTCACACACAGACATTTAGGTCTGTGAACTGACTCACATCTGGGAATTGGAGGAGACACTTTAAATCTCTAAGGGAAAAACAAATGTTTAAGGGCACAGATTTTCAATTCCTATAAACCAGTTACATCAATTAGACTTTAAGGGAGGAGAATGAATGTTTTTGTGTTTAAGAACTAACAAGAATGCAGCTGGGGAAGGTGAAACATCGCCTCTTGGTCCTCCGTCTGTTCCTCGGGGAGGTGAGAAGGGTCCAAGCCCCTGTCTGTGTTACTTTCCTGGGGCTGCTGCACAAATCACCACAAACTGGGTGACTTAAAACAGCCGAAATTTCATCTCCCGTGGTTCTGAGGCCACAAGTCAGAAATCAAGGCATCAGCATGACCAAGCTCCTTCCAAGGCTGTAGGGGAAACCCTTCCTTGCCCCTAGCTCTTGGGGACTCCTGATCCTGGCATGTGGCACCATGACTCCAGTCTGTGCCATCCATCTTCCACATGTCTTCTCAGTGTCTCTGGGTCCTTCTCTGTCTCTTCCAAGGACTCCCATTGGATTCTGGGCCCGCCCTAACCCAGCAGGATCTTACCTTGATTGCTTCTTACCTTAATTACATTGCCAAGACCTCATCTCCGCATACAGTCACATTCTGAGGTTCCCAGTGGACGTGGATGTTGGGGGGCCACTATTCAACCCACCGTGCTGTCTCAGAGGGTCGTGTGGGGGTAAATGAGGTAATGCACATAAAGCAGTCTGCAAAGTGCCAAGTTCATAACAAATCATCTATGTTAGCTGTACACATGTGTGCACCCGTGTGTCTGTATGTGTGTACACATGCATGCATTTGTGCGTACAGGTGTGTGTATGTGTGTGCATGCATGTGTGTGTATATAACCATTTTGTTATTTACTAGATTTACCAAAGCCTTATTTCATTACTTATTTAGCCAAAAGAAACAGTAACTTTTAATATTTTTCACTCTTTATAAGTGTTCTAATTTGTTTTTCTGGTTTTTGTTTTCATATTATTTCCTCCCTTTGTCTTTTTCTTCTTTCTTTTCTTTTTTAGGTTTATTGCTGTTACTATTCTTCAATATTTCTTTTCCTCCAAAAACTGCTCTGGCTCTTTGGGCATGTAGCATGTCTGCTTTCTCAGCAGGCAGCCTCAAAGCCTGCTGGTGATTTTCCCCAGTGAGCATTTTCTTCTTTATTTCCTGTTATTATTCATGATACTCATAGCTCATCCAAAGACCACTGTCTCTCCAGACCTATGTTATGCTACATTATTGATTTCTTCAGGAGAAACTTGCCGCTCTGGCCTGCCCCGATCTCCACCTCACCCCCAGCAGAGTGCCCTGAGTGGACTGGTCCCTGTCCTAGGTAGTACTGGGCACTAACCCAGACCCTGGACTCTGTGTTGGGCATTTCAGCGGGACCCTACAGTCTGTTATCAGAGACTGACTCTGAGTTCCTGGCAGAGCTCCGAGAGGGATCTGGCTGTAAGAGACGGGCTCTGGGGTGGCCTGCATCCTAAGTACCTACCTTGGCAGTGGACTCTAAGCCAGACCCCTGATAACTAGACTCTAGATGGCTAAGGCCCAACCCAGACTTCTGCTTTCTCTCCAGCAGTGCTCATTTCTGAAATGAAAAAGCAAGTCCACACCAAAGGAAATACTGGACTATTTATTGCAAAGCTAGACTGGCAGCTCAGGGAGCAAGGAAACAGTACACAGCAGGCCCTTCTGTAACAGAGGTGTTGGGGACCAGGCAAAAGGAGAAAGAAAGGGGGAGGGAGAAAGGAACTCATACGTAAACAGCCACGTCTTCCAACTGCTCTTCTGCTCCTGGGAGCTTCCCGATCAAGAAAAACCCCTCAAACCCCTCTGATTTGCGGTGCTGGGCAGGGCTGGCAATGCGCTCCCCAGGCTGGGGTCTCTGATGAGCACAAATGTATTCAGAGAACATAGAGCATCCTCAGAACTTGGCAGCAGTGCGTCATCTGGGAGGCCAGGCACACGTAGGGGGAAGGAGGTGGGCAGCTCCTCTGGGCTTCTGTCCCAGCAGGAAATGCAGGAGGTAGCCCGTCTGTAACCCGGAGGCCACCTGGGCCGCAGGAACATCACCAGCTTGGAGTCACCGTCCCTTTAGTATTAGGCGGGTCTTCCCATCTCCAATGAAGAGCCTACAGAAAAATGGCCCAGTGAGGTCTCCAGTCCTCTGAGGGGAGAGACCCAGCCCTTCGCCAAAGGTCTCCAGGCCCAGAATTCTCCAGAGAGATGCTTTCCTTTCCAGCCTCAATAGTCAATTCCCCTTGGGGAAAGGGAGAATCTCCTTCCTGTGTTCCAGCTCTTTCCCTGAAGATTCTCACCTCTGCCGCTCCAAAAGCAATAGACAGACAATTATCAGGCTTAGCCAGGACTGAGGATGGGCAGTGATGGCAGACACCCTACACCAGCCCAGCGACTGTGCTCTCCCAGACTGTGGGAGGAAGGTCCAGCTTGTATCAGATCCAGACCCTAGTCCCCACATGACCTGGAGCAGAAATGACAGGACCCTACAGACTTTGGAGGGTCACAACAGGAGAGTTCAGGGAGAAGCAGTCAAGTAGATATGATCCTTCTGCTAATACCAAACTCATCACCCACCACAGGATGCTATGGAGCACTGTTTACACTGTAGGTCATGTGAACGGCACCTACTAGCAGGCAGGCTCTTGGAGGCACCATGTACATGGTTTTCTCTGTGGATGGGGCTCCCTGGAGTTGTACGACAGCCCCGTGAGGAACCACTCCTCCCCTCTCTTGGTGCACAGGCTTGTGCAGGGAAGGATGATCTTGTCCTGACTCCAGACACAGCCAATAAGCCTGCCTGACCCTCCCCATCATCGCTCCAGTGATGGATTCAGAGGTGGACATGTCCCAAGCTGGGCCAGTCCAAACCAGTGAACACCAGACCCTGGACTTTTGCTAGAGGCTTTGTTCTAGTGGAACTAGAACAAAGTTCTAGTCATTAAGTGCTGGGATATAAGCCTAGAGTTGTTGGTGAGCATCTCAGCTTCTCCTGGAGAGCCTCTCAGAGCATGAGCCCTGCTCAGAGGACACGAGAGCCCTGGGAAAGAACAAGGCCTAAAGACCTGGCCTGAGCACCCACCTAAAGCCAGCGCTACCTGTGAACTTTTCAGTTCTGTGAGCCAGTCAATTCCCACTTGTGACATAAACTGTGTGGAGAGGGATTTCTGCCTCTTACAACCAAAAGTCCCAGAGCCAAAATCTTTGCTTCTGAAGAAGCCTCCCTCTTCCCTTCTTTAACCCCAAGTGAGATTCTAGCCCTGGACACTCTGGGAGCCCATCAGAGGGGCTAGTGACCCAGGGTCACACTCCTACCTGATGAGCATTCCTACGAGCAGACTGGCCAGGAGCGGGCCCAACCAGTAGATCCAGTGGAAGTCCCAGTGATTGGCCACCACGGCAGGTCCAAAGGCACGAGCAGGATTCATGCAGGCTCCAGACACGGCCCCCCTGCAAACACCCAGCCACTCAGTCACCAGGATCCCAGCCAGGCCCCAACTTACATCAAGTTCATTACCACAAATAGGCCTACGTCACAGAGCACCCAGGAACCCTCTTGAAGCCAGCATATTGTGTGGCTCTGGAGGGATCCCAAAGAAGGCACAGGTGAAGAGACTATTAGCACCAGGAAGTGAAAAGCTTGTCTGTCACCCCTCACACACCCTTCTAGAACTATAGCCAGCAGAGAGTGTTCAGAGATGACAGGCGGAGACGATGGATCTAGGTCCTTGCAATGTTGAAAAAGCAGCCGTCAGCCATGTGAACTTTGGGGTCAAGCTGACCAGGATTCAAAACCCAGCCCAGCTATTTCTAGCTGTGTGGCCTTTACTGAACCCCTCTGTGTTTCCGTTGAGGTAAAAGGACCCACCTCATAGGCTGTCACCAGGAGTGAATGAAGTCATGCCCTTATGACCTGTGACTCATGTGTAATTCGTGTACAAGTGTTTCATCTGGCTAACCCAGTTGAGCCCCTTGTTATGCTACAAGCTTGGGGCCCAGAGCCTCCTACAAGAAGTGGGGCTGTTCCCCAGGAACTCCTCTCCAGTTCTGGTGTCTGTATCCTTGCCCGGTTCAATCCGCGCCCAGCCGGGGAGTCGAAAGGGCGAGTCAGTTGGCGCAAAACGAACCAGTGGCCACTAGGAGGCAGCAAAGCACCGCTGTAGCTTCACACATCCCTTGCGCCCTTCTCCCCCACCCCCAAACCCACCCAGGTCCCCAGATCCCGCCTCCGAACCAAAGGATGGCAGAAGGGTGTGCGGCAGAGCCAGGAAAGGCTAGACTGTTCTGCGTCCAAGAGGAAGGAAGCAGGTGGACATTAGGAAGGGGCTCCCTTGTCCTCTTTACCGGGAGATTTGGGCTCTTGTCCCACATCTGTCCCTTAATTTGCCACTGTCCACGTGTCCTCTCTGAGCTCCTCATATATAAAATGGGAGAAATAATCCCTGACCCAAGCTTGTTTCCTCAGCCCCTTCGCGGGTCCCCCTGAGGGGCTATGCCTGAATGAGTTAAAGGGTGTGGAAGCTCTGTGTGAGTCCGAGGCAAAAGCCTGGCTGCCCATTGGCTGAACAAGCCAGCCCACAGAAACGTTTTATTGATGCTACAGAAAAATGGAAAAGCTCACATAAGAAGGCAGGCTTCCGACTTCCCTGGAATGATGGTGGAAGGGTCACCGGAGACCCACATTCCCTCACAGCAACTGCTAAAGGTGAACAACGGTGTCTCCTTCAATACGCCAGGCCTCACCACTCCCTGCTGTCTGCAAATGCCTGCCCACTTCCTCTTGTTTGCATCACCTCCGTGGCCCCTGTTAGTAACCGAGTCTGTGACCCTCAGGTAAGCGCTGCAGACCTGACCTCCTCCAGGGCCAAAGGTTGGCCCATAACTCACCCTGCCAGGATGTCCACAGTGACGGCAAAACCGATGGAGAACGGAGCCAGAGGGCCCTGTGTCTTCTGGTTGATGGCGCCCATGCATACGGCCAGGGCCAGCAGTGTCGTCAGGATGAACTCCGCCACCACTGCCCCCACCACCTGCCCCGACTCCTGGACTGTCACAAAGGCCGCCCCAGATGCGTTCCAGAACCTCTCTTCAGGACTCACCGCCTGCGGAGAGCAGGAGCTGACTCAGTGTGGTCAGGGAGCAGGCTGGGAGCTGAGGGGACGGGGCTCAAAGTGCATGCCCCCCACCCTTAGAGCAGTGACGGGGTCTGTCCAATCCGCTCCAGTTTTTACCGTGTGGCCCAGTGAGGGCCACTGGACTTCTCTGAGCTTCCTTTCGCTCATCTATAAAATGGGATCACCCAGCAGTAGCTGCAGGCATTATGGGCCCGAAGCTTAAGTAACTAGATGACCCTCTTTGAGAAAAAAAAATACAAAAATGCCTTCCTCAGCAAACTTTGTAAACCTCTCCAGCCAGATGTACCCACTGCCGGTGCCCCCGTCAGGCCCCTTGGAAGAGATGAGGGAACCCTGATGCCAAAGCCCCATGAGCTTCACAGGAAATGAGCCTCAGGGGTCACCCTGGCCCTTGGAGCGGGAAGATGGCAAAGCAAGCTTTTGGACCCTGGCCCTAGATCTGGACTCCACTGCTCACCAGTGTGGCTGAACTTGGGCCTAACCGGTGCCTGCGTTTCCTCCCCCATAAAATGGGGGCACTGATCATCAGAGCTCCCAGCAGCAGCAGCAGGTGCCTCTAAGAACTGACTGCAGCTTCCTGGGACATCCCCGGGAGATTTAACGAGACAAGATGTGCAAACCCCTTCACAGGAAGGGTGTGCTCAGTGACCAGAGCTTCTGCCCTGCACTGCTCACTATTGTGTGGGGCAAGTTTGCAAGCGGCCCAGACGGAGGGAGGCCTGGGAGATGGGTCTACCTGGAGGATCAGAGCGGGAAGGTCCAGGCCCCATTCTGCACACAGGGGTGGGGGTGGGTGGGGGGTGTCTCAGAGGGAGACACGGCGAGACCAGGGCAGGGAGATAGCAAACTGGAACTAGAGACCAGTTTGCAATGGGCCAGTGCTTAGAGCTACAGACCAAACCCCAGCCAGGCTGACAGGAAGCCCTTCTCCCCACACCCCATGCCCCCTAAAACACATGCCTACAAGGGCTACATTTTGAAGGGCCCCTAGTTGGATGGAGACTTAGCAGCAACAGGGAAGAAAGAAAGAAAAGGGAAGGAGGCATGAAAGCAGGGAAGGACAGAGGAAATGAGTCCGTCCGTGGAGTTGTGTTTGCAGCTGTGAATCTTCTGTGGGGGGGAGGAGAAGCCGGCTGTCCGGGTGGGAGAGAAGGTTCCAGACATAAACTGAATGCCATCTCCCATCACAGGTAGAGGAACTCTGTTTAAAGGTATGCAGCCTGGAGAACAGCCAGAGAAGTTAGTCCAGGAGTTTCTGAAGGAGAGTAACCCTCAATTTGTAGAATGAATGAACAGGAGAATGAATGAATGAATGAATGAATGAATGAAAGAAAATACACTAGAAACATTATCCAAAGCCAGTCCAAAGCCCGAAATGGTCTCAGGAAAAGAAACTTCATGCCCCAAACTCTTTCAGGTCTGTCCAGGGAAGGGCTATGTCCAGAGATGAATAGAACAGGGTGTGTTTGGAGAGAACCAAAGGGCCCCTTCCCGGGAGAAAAGGACCCACCCAAACCCGCTGGAGGAAAATCCCATGGGAAAAGAGCTGGGCACCTCCCACTCCCCACACCCTCACCACACTCCACCAACCCAGCCCCCAGGAGAAGCACCCACCTTGGCCAAGGCGGCCCCAATCAGCCCCCCACATAGTTGGGAGATCCAGTAGGGAAGGAGCATCACCAGGTTGAGGCCTCCGATCAGCGTGGCTGCCAGGGACACCGCAGGATTGAAGTGTCCACCACTATCGCCCACAAAAGCAGAAGGAAGCCTTGAGACCAAGGTCTGGGCCGGCTCCCCCAAGAGAATGCCCATCTGGCACCCCAGGCTGGCCTTGCAGTGCAGCAGTGAGTCCAGGACCTCGCCTGAGTGGAAAACAGGCACCAGATCCCACCCATTTTCCCTGAGGAGCCAGGTGGTGGGGCAAGGGATGTGGGTGAGGGCCGGGGAGGGGAGGGCAGCCCCCTCCTGACCTACAGCCAGGCCCCAGGGTGCCCAGAGGAAGAGCATGGTGGGTGACCAGCCCTCTACTCCTTCCAGACTCACTCAGAGCTCCAGCCCTTGGGAGATGCAACCACCAGTCAGAATGAGACCCCCAACTCCAGATTAGTGGACACAGAGAGGTGTCCTGGCCTCCCCTTAAAAAAAAACTCCCAAGTGGCTAAACTCTGATTGTCCCCAGGCCAGAGTAAAACCTTTTCCCCATGTCGACCACACAGTGACCAAGCACTTGGCGTGGGCTAAGCTCTTTCTGTCATGTAATTCCCACACCGCCCCGCTGGGCCTTGCCTCCCACCTCTGCCGCGTACTGACCACAGAGCCTTGGACAAGTCACATTGCCTTTCGTAGTTACACCAGTAAAATGGGAATAGTAATAGAAACTACCCCCAAGGGGTTGTTGTGAGAATTCACTGAGTTCTGTGACTGGCCCTTGGCTGCATTGACTTCTTGTGGGCTTGAGAAAAAATAATGTAAAAAAACCCTCTCTTCTTCCCTTACTTGGGGTTCGGAGGGGGACTTACCCAAAGCCACAGAGTTCACAGGCTGCAGAGATAGGATTCGAACTCGGGCAGCCTGACTCCCCACTGCATACTCCTATCTACAGTGCTCTTAGAACCCCAGGTTCCTGCCCAGGGTCCCTGCCGATAGCCTTGCTCCCCACTCCCGGGGCCACCCAGATTGGCCCAGACTGATGGCTTAGAGCTGGTCTTACCTGATATTCCCCAGGGTGGCGATGAGGAGGCCCAGGGCCAGCCCGTGCGCCAGGGCCGGCTGCAGCAGCCCTGTGTCTGTCCCGTTCTCGATGACCGACAGGCAGCCGATGAAGATGAAGAGGGCAGAGCCCAGCAGTTCCGCCAGACAGGGCTGCAGGAACCGCTCGTACCAGGACCCACGACACCTGCCCCCCATGCTTAGCTCCTTCGCCTTGCCACTGCCAAATGCACGGTCACACATAGACACAGCTGCCTGTGGTAGGAGAAAGGGGGTGGGCACAGGTGGGCGGAGCGCCCCCAAAGAAGCCCCCAGCACCCCGGCCTTGAATCGAGTCTCAGCACCCTCTTGCACGGCCAGGTGGCAGGGGCAGCAGCCGGCAGTGGCTCACCTCTGCAGACATCAGGGCCAAAGTGACCTGGAACCTGCTCGTGCCTGATCTGCCTGGGAAACCTGCACCTGCTCTTCTGGACACTCTTATCTCCAGGACCGGGCTGCTGATCTTGCTTCAGACTCTGTCTCTTTTAAAGGGCTGCAGAGGCTCCCCGAGGGTGCCAAGAAAGCAATAAAGCACTGTGGGAGGTGGCCCTGGGGCCCAGAAGAGGATTTTTTTTTTTTTTTAATCTTAACTGGGCAGGGCCAGGGATGGTCAAGGATTGCTGAGGTTTCTGCCAATGAGGGGAAAAGGCACATCACCTGGAGAGCACTCCAGGCCGTCCCCAGCAGGTGACGGAGGGCCCAGTGCCCCCCAGCCCCCTGTGGTCACCATCAGGGTCCTCCAGCATGTGGGCAGGAGGAGGACCCCAGTGGGTTGGGGCTGTGCATGGGGTACACTGGCGAGATCGTCTTCAGTGATTTTTTCCACGGATTCCCTCAGACACCTCCTCATATCTCAACCCCTACACTCACTCACCCTCAAAGCCTGATCCAGGGCTGAGCATGTGGACGGATGACGTCCCCTGATGGTCAGAGGCAGCTGAGGCGACACCGTGTGCCACAGCATAGCCTGCAGGCTTTGGAAACAGGTGCCTGGACTGCAGTCCCAATTCTGCTGTCAGGTGGTCGTGAAACCTTTCTGCTGTGGACGGCGTAGCAGTATGAGCAGCATGGGATTGTGTGTGGTTTGAATGAGTTAACATAAAAAAGAGCTTATGACAGTGCCAGACACATGAGCAACACAATAACAGCATCTACTAATTAAGAATATAGATTTATGGGGGAGCCTGGGTGGCTCAGTGGATTAAAGCCTCTGCCTTCGGCTCAGGTCATGATCCCACTGTCCTGGGATTGAGCCCTGCATTGGGCTCTCTGCTCAGCAGGGAGCCAGCTTCTCCCTCTCTCTCTCTCTCTGCCTGCCTCTCTGCCTACTTGTGATCTCCGTCTGCAAATAAATAAAATCTTAAAAATATATAGATTTATGTTTATATATTTCTATCTATTGAGCAATTTCTACATGCTTTCTACCTATGTAGTATCTCATTTAAACCTCACAGCAACCCTGAGAGGTGGTACTATTTTTATAGCTTGTTATACAAGGGGAAGTGGAAGTTTAGGAAAGTTATGTTTCCCAGGGTCACATCGGTTTTGTGATTGCAAAACGGGTGGGTTAAGTCACAAAGGACAAATACTGCCTGATTCCACTCATATGAGGTCCCTGGAGCAGTAAGATTCATAGAGATTAGAAAGTAGGTGGTGGTTGCCAGGGGTTAGGAATTGGGGAGTTGTTTAATGGGTACAGAGTTGCAGTTTGGGAAGATGAAAAATTTCTAGAGATGGATGATTGCACAATATGAATATAGTAAATGCCACTGAACTATATACTTAAAAGTGATTGAAATGGTAAATTTTATGTTGTGTGTATTTTACCACAATTCGGGGTGGAAAAAGCCTTGAGGGTTAAGCCACTGCAGTCTACTGCCTTTCTAAGATGAATAGATGGACAGATGGATGGCGGATGAAGAGAAAGAGGGAAGGAAGCAAGAAGCAAGGGAGGGCGGGACAGAGGAGGAATGGGGCAGGGGCAGTGGAAGGAAAGGAGGGAGATGGGTTTCTTTATGCATCACTCAATAAATATTTAAATATTAAATAAATAGTAAATATTAGAACTAGTTCTAAGAGCTAGCTGGAAAAGTAGCTATGACTAAAACAGGCAAAGATTCTTTCAGTGCTCCTAAGTATTATCTCAGTGCCTTTCTGTACAGATAGGGATGCGCGGAGAAACAGGTCAGCGATAAAAGAATTTAATGGAAACGTCTACTGTCTATTGACTGCACACTGTGCTAAGCCCCCTGCATCTATTCACAACAACCTTGTGATTTCTCATCCCTATCTTCAGATGATAAAATCAAGGCAAGGAGAAGTCGAAAAATTGCCCAAGGTTGTATAGATAAAAAGTATCTCTTTCAGGACAGAGAAGACTCATCAAGGGCATGACAGTTTGCCGAAAGCTCTTCTCAGCTGGAGGCTCCAGAATGTAGCCCCTCTTTTGAATATCTGCACATCTCGGGTAGTTCCCTCCTCTGCACCCACAGCCCACCGTACGCGATGTCTCTTGGACCCTTCCTCCTGTGTCCCTGCAAACGGCAACACGAGACAACAGTCCAGCCTTCGGCTTCCCCCATCTTCTTCATGCTTTGTCCCAGTCCTGCCAAGAGCTGCTTCGAGAACATTTCTCTCCTGGTTTCACCCAGGCCTCCATCAGTTCTTGCTTAGTCTCTTGAAAAAAAAAAATCAATCAATCAATCAAATGGTCATGACACAGCTGCCAGGGTCTAGGCCCCACACTGGCCCCCCCACCATGCAGTCCATCGCTTAACATTTACAGTCACCGCAGGAGGTGGGAACTCCCAGCTGGGCCTGCTCTAACCCCTCATCTGGACGCCTAGGTTCACCCATTTTAATCTGTTCCTCTTGTACTGGGAGCCAGAAGGCCACAGTTGGGCACGTGGGTCCAGGTGGGGGGCTCAGCCCTTTCTGCCTTTGCCTGCTGGCTTCTCCTTCAGCCTTTTCAAGAAGAAAAGAAACTTTTTCAAGAAGAAAAGAAACCCCACAAGGTAGTTGTGTATATTAAATGAGACCGTGCCCTGAGCACAGCGCCCAATTCAGAGCAGGTGCCCCATCAATAATCCCTATTACTACGTTTTGTCGGAGTACCTTTTCATCAGAGCAGGCTCGTCCATGCATCAAAGAGCCCAGCGTTTTGATGGCTTCACATAATGCATATTGATTCCCTGTTGACAGAATAGTTCATAGCAGGCCCTTTATGACATGGCGACTTAGAGATCTAACCCACTGCCACCATGGGGACCCACCATCTAGGTCACCAGCCAGCAGATGGGGGAAAGGGAAGAGGTAGAGAGGGTTGTGCTGGACGCTTTTATGAGCTAGGCCTAAAGTGGCAAATAGCACTTTCATGGATATTGGATTGACTAGAACTCGGGCCTGTGACTTCGCCTGACCACAAAAGAGTCTGCGAAATGTGATCTAACCATGTGCGCAGGAGGAAAAAGAAAGGTGTTCGGTGAGCACTGGAGATTTTTGCCCCATGACAGTGACTGTTGTGGGGCTCCCCAGACTGTCCGCCTCATCATGTCCTTCCCTGCACTGAAAGCTTTCGGCCCTTCCTGTGGCTTCCAGGACAAAACCAACCCCCCAGAGCCAGCCGCAGAGGCTGTGAGTCCTGATGTGGGAAACAAAGGCAGAAGAGAAATTATTAAATTTGCTGACTACCTACAGCCCACTGACAAGTCCTCAAAACAGGCAGAGTGACATTCCTCTAGGGGCTCAGCTGCCTCGATGTTGATTGCTGAGGGCAAAAGGCAATCTTAGTCCAACCCGCATGGACCTGTGAGTCTATTTTAACATACAAAAATTCCTTTGGAAACTTCCTTTATCTCTACGGCCCAAGATACATGCTGGCAATCATCTCCCAAGCATATGACACTCTGATACAAATCTGAAGGGTCTCATGATGGAGTTTTTGTTAAACAGTAATAAATGACATTTTCCCAACCACAGCTAGCCCCCTCAGGATCCTGGAAACCTTGTTTCCAGAATACCTGGGAGACTTGCATTATCCCTAACCCCCTACCAACTTGAAAGTATATAATGGGTCATTCCTCACGACCCCAGTGCTGCTCTTTCTGCCCACAGGTCCTGTCCTCGTGCCTTTTTTTTTTTTTTTTTAAGATTTTATTTATTTATTTGACACAGAGAGAGAGAGAGCACAAGCAGGGGGAGTGGCAGACAGAGGGAGAAGCAGGCTCCTTGCTGAGCAGAGAGTCCGGTCCGGGGCTCAATCCCAGGACTCTGGGATCATGACCTGAGCCAAAGGCAGAGGCTTTAACCCACTGAGCCACCCAGGCGTGCCCCTGTCCTTGTGCTTTAATAAAACCACCTTTTTGCACCAAAGACATCTCAAGAATTCTTTCTTGGCCACTGGCTTCGAACCCTAACATATTTCCTACATCAAGTCTTACCCCTGGCTCATCTCCTGCCACATGAGCCCTAAAGAATGTGTCAGAATGAGCCAGGTGCCCGCACCCCTCGCTGTGTATGCTGTTCCCCCTATTTGGAGTCCTGTTTTGCCCTGGGGGCCAGCTTCTACTCCACATTCAAATCTCAGATCAGGCAACCAACTTTTCAGTCTTCCAATCCCAGGTCTGGTTGACTTGACCAAGGCCTCTCAATTTGATTCCTGCTTTAGTTCAAGAAGTCTCTGCAACTGAGGCACCTGTCTGCCATCCACCACCAGGTCCAGATGGAGTATAAAAGCAGGTCTATTTTATCCTGTTGCACTGTCCTTCTTTCCTTTCTCATTTTGATACCTGCTCTGTGGTGCAAGAATGTGATGCTGGCACCATGGCAGCTATCTTGAGACCATGAGGTACAACTTACCAGAAGGGCAGATCTTTGATGATATCACCAAGCCCCCAGACTAACCCCAAGATCAACTACTTCTGGCTTTCTTGTTAAATAAACCTGTACTTCCCAGACTGTGTACCAGGGCACCCCAGAGAGCTGCACTGAACTCACAGAGGGACTACAGGGTATTATAAAATTTCAAAGGAAATATAATGATGCTCAATATCTGTCAGACAGCACATGAATGACTAGCTCAAGGTTGTTCAAAGTTGTAATATTAAATGGCCCTACATTCCTTCCAATAACATCATGTCTTTGCAAAGCTGGTTTTATGGTTTTTTGCCGTAGTAAAACGTAAGTACCACATAAAAATCAATGTGGAAGAGGAAAGATAGGTGGTATGTCCAATCTGATTTCAAGGGCACTGGGCAGTGCCTAAAGGTACACACATCCCACCTGCAGTATGTAAGAATGGAAGTTATTTATGAACTCAATTCAACTGAGTTATTTACAGTCATTTGAGAATGAAATAAAAATATAAGTAAAATGTTTTTCCTTTCAATATATGTGTATTATTTTTTTCAAAAGGCTACTAAGTTGTTTGGACATGAATACTTATACTACGTTTTGGGGACCTGTTCATTTAATAAATAGAACTACTAGGTCTTCCCTTCAGCCCAGGAATGGCATAAACCAAGAAAGTTTGGGAGCCTCTGAAATAAAATGTCCTGTTTTGAGAACTGGGAGTTGAGTTTCCTATCACTGGTAGCAGAGAACGTTTTCAACTGATACACTCCCTCCCAAAATCCTGACCAAACTAGGCTTTCAACTTAATGATTTCTTCTTGAAACCAGCCACTATTTTTTTTTTTTAAGATTTTATTTATTTATTTGACAGGCAGAGATTACATGTAGGCAGAGACGCAGGCAGAGAGGGGGAAGCAAGCTCCCCGCTGAGCAGAGAGCCCAATGCGGGGCTCGATCCCAGGACCCTGAGATCATGACCAGAGCTGAAGGCAAGGGCTTAACCCACTGAGCCACGCAGGTGCCACCAAGCTGCTATTTTTAATGCAGATGCTTGACAATTCAGGCTGATCCTGTGACGGGCAGTCAATGCAACTTAGAGCAGAACCTCTCAGCTTCTTTGAAGCAGTGGCTTTTTTTCTATCAAAATCAACGAGCTGCTGTTTTCAGCGTACAGTTATTTGGAGCTTAGGGCAACATACTTGTTGAAAAGGAGTCTAGTCTGTGCCCGTTCTCTCTGCTGAGCGGCGGGTTTTGTTTGAACCTGAGCCTGTTCTTTTCTTATAGTAGCCACCAGCACCCTGTTTTCTCCCTGACAGTGTCAAGTTCAAATATTATTGTCTTTTTAAAAGATTTTATTTATTTACTTGAGAGAGAGGGAGCAAACAGGGGGACAGAGAGGGAGAAGCAGACTCCCCAGGAAGCAGGGAGCCTGACTCGGGGCTGGCTCCCATGACCCTGAGATCATGACCTGAGTGAAAACCAAGAGTTGAGTCTTAACTGACTGAGCCACCCAGGTGCCCCCAGACGTTGATGTCTTTTGAGTTACTGGTAACCAGACATCGGACATGTTGGTTATTTAGAGCCTTTTACAGCAGGAGGGCATCAAACTAAGTACCCTACGAAGTCTCGTTGGTAAGCATTCATTTGTCACCATCTGTTTATGCCCAACAATAATTAAAATGGTCGAGTAAGGGCCACCATTTACTAAGGACCTCCGGTGAACTGGGACCTTGAGCTTAACCCACACGCACGATCTTGTCCTTTTTTTGCTTCTACTGTTATCCTTTTGTCTATTCTCCAAATTAAATATCTCTATTAGAAAGGAAAGCCAAATGATCAGCAAACATGAAAAGATATTCAATCTCTCTAATATCCAGAAAAAAAAAACAATTCAACTGAAAGCAAAAGAATAGGAATTTTAAAAAACTGATTAACACCCAAAGCTGACAGCCGGGAAAATAGGCCAGCTCTTGCATTGCTGATGGAAATGTGAATGGCTACCATAGTTTGTAACACAATCTTGTAATATTTATCAAATATTTGAGTTCACAGATCCAGCAAGCCTCATATTTGAAAGTCGATCCTATAAAAGAAAAGCTCCAGTACGTAGGGGTATATGTACAGGAATATTGATTTCATCTTTGTTTATTGTAGAAAATTCTGGGGATTCCCTAAAGGATCACAGTCATGAAAACAGCTGAACTAAGTAGGAAATATCTGCTCCAGAACGCATGTCACCTTTCAGGGTCCAGAACATTCCATAATTCTATACACCCTCAAGCCTTTGGATGGTCTGTTTCCTTTACCCACAACTGGTCCCTAAATCTGGCAAAATCTTACTCATCCTTCAAGTCTGAACAAAGAGATGATAATTGTTTGTAAAGGGAGTAAGGAAGTCTTATGAAAAATGTAAATCATGTGGGCCAGCTAACAATTAGATGAGTGTCACAAAGTGGAAGAAACCAGACCCAAAAGAGCATACGTCGTACAATGTGAAGTTCAAAAATAAGCAAAGGACAAGACACATGGAGATTTCCAGGGTGCTGCCACCTTCTGTCTCTTGATCTGGATGCTACCAATGGGATAAGCTCCCCTTAGGAAATTCACTGAGCTGTTACAGTCTGTGTGCTTTTCTGTGTGTATATGCCACCTCAACAAAAAGTTAAAAACAAAACCCGTTTGTGTTTAGGAAGTTACCTTCTGGAAAAAACCAGGAGGAAATCTGCAGGTCAATCTGTGGTCCCTAGAAGATAGCACGGAATTCAATCTCTTGGTCATGAGCTGTCACATTTTATGCCTATAAAATATAAAAATATGCCCATTTAGAAATTGCTTTTCAAAAAAAAAAAAAAAAGAAAAGATCAGAAGGCTTCACGACCCCCTTTATTATTCCAGTCATTGAAATTGTTCTCAATGACAACAAAGGTTAGGGGTCAGCGAGCCCTATCCCAGATGTTATAGGGAGCACTTCGCAAACATGACCCTGCTAACTCCTCACTCTTCATGGCAATCTTGTGAGGCTGGGACTGTCCTCATTTGGTGGATGAGGAAACCAAAGTTCAAAGACCTGAACTTTGGTCTTTGAACTTCAACTCACTGAAGGTCATAAGTAACTGCACTCAGAATCAGTTTGCTAACTGGAGAGCCTACACTTTTCATCTCTACAAGAGGTAAATTATCTCAGGGTGCCCGGGTGGTTCTGTTGTTTAAGCATCTGCCTTCAGCTCAGGGTCCTCATTTTAGGGTCCTGGGATCAAGCCCCACCTCAGACTCCCTGCTCAGTGGGGAGCTTGCTTCTCCCTCTCCCTCTCTGGTTTGTGCTCTCTCTTGACCATTCTATATCAAATAAAGAAATGAGATCTTTTTAAAAAAGAAGTAAGCTATCTCAAAACAAAAACCAAAAGTATGTTTTGGATTTTTAAAAACTATTTCTTACACAGCTTTACTAAAGTATAGTAATTTATAGACAATAAATTATACACATTTAAATGTATTACATAAATTAAATTACACATTTTTAAAAAAGATTTTATTTATTTATTTGACAGAGAAAGATCACAAGTAGGCAGAGAGGCAGGCAGAGAGAGAGAGGAAGAAGCAGGCTCCCTGGTGAGCAGAGAGCCCGATGTGGGGCTCGATCCCAGGACCCTGGGATCATGACCTGAGCCGAAGGCAGAGGCTTTAACCCACTGAGCCACCCAGGCGCCCCTAAATTACACACATTTAAAGTAAACAGTTGTTTTGATGTATGTATCCACCATGAGACCATCATCATAAAAACATATGTAGCATCCCCAACAGTTCCCTCGTGACCCTGTTCTTGTCTGTAGGCAATCACGAATCCATTTTCTGCCTCTATAAATGAGTCCAAGAGGAAAAAAAAAAATGAGTCCGAGTTTTCCAGAATTTTCCATAAGTGAAATCAACCAGTATGTGCTCTATTTTATCTGGCTTTTTTTCCCTGGCTGTATCTATGTTAGATTTTTCACATATCCAGCATGTACAAAGTCCTCTGTATGATTATACTGCAACCTCTTACCCACTTACCTGAGGATGGACTTGGTCCCAGCTTTGAGATGCTGCCAATAAAGCTGCTACGAACATTTCTGTCACAAGTCTTTTGGTGACGTGTGCTTTCATTTCTCTTGAGGGACTACTAAGAGCAGAATGGTGGGTGCGAATTTAACTTTTAAGAAACAGCCACGCTGTTTTCCAGAATGGATGTATTTTCCCACCTACGGTGTCTGAGCCTTCTGGTGCCTCCTTATTCTCACCAACAGTGGGAATGACCAGTCTCTTGGAATTTAGACATTCTATTTTGAACCAGTTATGACTCATTTTGTTGAACATTTTCTTTTTTCATGAGCCTACTACCACCAGCATGTCTTCTTTGCTGCAATGCCTGTTTGAATCTTGAGAGCCCATATTTTAAAATTTTGGTTCTTCATTTTCTTATTATTGAGTTTTGGGAATACTCTGGATATAAGTTCTTTTTCAATTTTATGTGTGGCAATATTTTCTCCTAGTCTGAGGCTTGTCTTTAGCATTGAAAATTTACCATTTTAACCATCTGCAAGTGTACATTTCAGTGGTATTCAGTGCATTTGCATTACTGTGTGGCCATCATGACTGGCCATCTTTGGGATTTTTTCATCTTCTCAGACCAGCTATTTACCCATTAAACAGTAACTCTCCATCCTCCCTGCCCCCTGACAACTGGCATTCTCCCTTCTGTCTCTATGAATGGGACTACCCCAGGTACCTCACAGAAGTGGAATCCTACAGTGTCTGCCTTTTTATGTCTGACTTATCTCACTTAGCATGATGTCCTCGAGGTGCATCCATGTTGCAGCAGGTGTCAGAAGCTCCTTCCTTTTAAAGACTGTTTCATATCCCATTGTATGGATAGGTCACATTTTGTTTATCCTAATTCATCCACGGATGAACTGTTTCCACCTTAGGGTTATTGTGAACAACGCTACTGTCGATAGGGATGTAATAATGCTTTCTTGTTGCTAACCAAAAAAAAAAAGAAAAGAAAAGAAACTTTTTCCTTAAAATTATAGAAGTTCCCTTTTTCCTCTGTGTCAGTTGTTGCCTTCCTTCTCAGCTCTGTCTTTCTCTGTCTCACCTGCTCTGTCCCTGTAATGGACATCCAGCACTAGTGTCTGCTTAAGAGCTAATTCCTCTTTCTTTGGGTGACAGCCTCTTGATTTCCCTGGGGGAAAACACAGATCTTCTACTGGCTCTTGGTTTACACAATCTGGGTAGAGCTGGCAGCCTCCCCCAATCATTTGGCTTCCCAGCCTGTCCTCTCCACCCCTTCAAGGGCTGGACATTGACCTGGGTCCAGCCAAGCAGACACTCCAACCCCCAGGCCATCTTGACTGGCTCAGGGATGAGTTTATGGTCCATGTGACCATGAACATGAAATTCTGCGGATTTTTTGTGGATATTTTTGGGAATGAGACATGCTCTTTCTTCAGAGTTGCTGGGCTGGGCTGGGGTGGTGGTAAGACACCAGAAGCCACCAACGGCCCTCTTTGCCACTGGGAGGGATGAGCCCAAAGAGAATGGGAAGCACACGGAGGAAAAGAGAGTGAACCAGGAGAACAAGGGGGGGGGGGGTGATATCTTTATTATGCCCCCTGCAACCCCCCTCACCCCCGAAACCAGCTATAACTGGACTTGCCCTGGCCTTTTCAGGTCTTTTTCCTTCCTCAGCTCAGCCCTGTTTGAGCTGGGGTTCTTTCCCTTGCAAAAAAAAAAAAAAAAAAGAAAGAAAAGAAAAACAGAATCTGCTGAACACACTCTCTTTTCCTCCATAGCTTTCATTTCAGAAGCCTGAAATCTGAGCAAGCAAAGCTTTCCTTTGTGTTTCAAGACCACAGACAATTGCTGGTCGGGGGCGGAGTGCAGGGCAACTCCTTAGTCACAGGGTGGCCACCTTTCCACCCAGAGTAAAGGTGATTAAGAGGTAATCTCTCATGAACTCTACAGTCAAATCAGGGAGATGTGTCAGACACATAAATAACTGTTACATAAGGCAAAACGTGAGAGCAAAAGTCACCTTCAGAAGAATGACCTGGTGTTTATGACTGCCACCATGATGACCGGACTGTCAGACACCTGGACTGTCAGACACCTTGTGCCCTCTGTCACAATGCCAGAAATTCTGACAGTAATAGCAAACATTTCCATTCCCAATCATCCTCTCTGGGAATGCAAATACCTCAGGGTGAGTTAAGTATCCTCAAGGGAAAGGGAAAGGTGGTGGGACCAAGTGGGACCCCAGCCAGCAGCCCAATGGAGAGGGCTCAAAGGACATGGTGACCTCTGGTTGGAGCTACAGGGTTGTGTCCACAGCCAGGAATTTCTGAGCTGGGGAGAGAATGGAAGTCAAATGGTGCTGGACTGTAATGGGCACAGGACCCCAGGAGTACTGGGGTAGGGGTGCACAGGAAGAAAGCCAAGGTCAAGGACTCAGCTAAGTGTACTCTGCAGTCAGGCACTGCCTTGCTCAATAAAAAACCAGAAATCAAGAGGTATCAGTGTGAGATGGGGAGGGAGTTTAAGTGAAGACCACAGGTGTGAGAGTCCTTGGATAGCAGTGGTTAATCCCAGGCACAGCAGATTCCTGCCTTCTTCCTCGAGTCCCACCAATAACAGTGTGAGGCAGATGCTCTAATTATTAGCCCATTTTACAGAAGAAAGAGCTGAGGCCCACAGAGGGGAAGGGCTGTGCTCAGGGCTGCACACCTGTGCAGCTGGAATTCAGCCAAGACTGCATCTGAGTTGGTGCCTTTTTTATTCTTTAAACTTGGTTAAATGTCATCTGAGTATCTTTTTTTTTTAACTCTTTAGGTTTTGTGATTCATTATGCAAATTATTTTTTCTGTAATCATGGTCACACGTACATACAGAGAAAGCACAAATGCAAAGCACTGATATAGTTAACATTTCTCAGTTCCTAATAACTGTGTCCTTCTGCTCAGGGGAAACAAAAACAATCCTATCAACTCAAATAATAAGAATTTTATTTTTGATACGCAGATTGTTATCTGTTAAAACTTCCAGTTAAAGATAAAGCATACCTTGTTTTTCACAGAATTTTTCACTTAAGGCCTGGAATGAATAAATTGTTAGACTCAAAATACTCAGTTCCTTGTTACCTTGTGAGGTGTTTTTTTTTTTTTTTTTTTTTTTTAAATGAGTCCTTTTAGGTTCAACTTACACATGGAAATTTATACTGGGGTTCAAAATCATGGATTAAAGATGTTTAGATAGTATTAGGAAAACTGGCTAGCCTTATTCAAAAAATAAATAAAGTTTGAATCTCTGCTTCATTTTGTATCTGAAAACAGATTCTAAATAAACCCACGGTTAAAATGTAAAAGAAAGATCATAAAAAAAGCACTAAAATAAAGCACAGGCAAATGCTTTCACAATCATAAAAGGGGAGAGGCATGGCATACATACTAGACACATTTTAATATATAGTAAAAGGGTCTATCAACCTAACCAGATCAAATATGGGGCTTCTAAAACAGAAAGGAAAAACGATTACCAGGAATAAGAAAAATGAAAAACTGGGGGAAAATATTGCACATAATTATCAAGTGTTCCTCTCCCTACTATGTAAAGAGTTCTTACAAATCAGTGTGAAAAAAATCACAGAGAAAAATGGGCAAAAACCACAAACAAAGAATTTGTAAGTAACAAATTCACAATAACATATGAAAAGACAGTCATAGTAAGTATATCAGTGAGATATCATTTTTTTCAACTTATTGGACTGACAAATTAGAAGTTTGATAACACCCAGTGTTGATAAGTACATGGTAAAACAGCCTCTCTAGTACATAATTGATGAGAATGTAAATATAAATGAGAATATTTTGACAATAGAAATCACCAAGTAAAATATCATATGCTCCAAGCTATCAATTCTATTTCTAGGAATTTACCCTTTGGGGGTAAATAGATAATTATGAAAGGATTTACACATATTGTTGACTGCCACAGTATCTATCACAGCAAATCAATATGGAAGCCATATAAATGTACATTAACAGAAGACTACTTAAGTTAGTAGTTATTTTAAATGATGATATACACTTGAGGCTGGCATCCTATAGCCTATAGGCCAGTCCTGGCTGGTTGCCCGTTATTTTACTGACTAAAAGCTAAGAAGTTTTTATATTTTAAGTGGTTACTAAGGACCTCTGTAATACTCTCTTGACCCACAAAGTAAAAAATATTAACTATCTGGCCCTTAAAAAAAAGTTGTCAGCTTCTGTATATAGATCTCTATGTAGTGCTGTAGAAATTTTGGATGGTATAAAAGATGTTTTAAAATTCTACCCATGGCCATAAAAGAGGGCCTAATGATATAGAAAGACATCCTGTTCCATATTGTAATGATATTAATTCTCTTTGAGTTATTAATTTAATGCCATCCTAAGTAAGACAACAGGAGTTTGGGAGAACTCAGTAAGGCGATATGAAATAGGTAACACTAGCTGCTGTGACATATAAACCTTTCATTTCAGTGGCTAAACACGTTAAATTATGTGTTGTTGCTGTTGTTATCACCCCTGAGTGTTCAGCAGGGGGCCATGTCTGCAATGAGTCACAGACCAGTGGCTTCCATCCTGTGTCCCCAGGATTATACATTTTTAGCTTCCAAGGTGGTCAGAAAAGGAGAACAGGAAAGGTAGAAAGGAGACCCACTTCTCAGCCATGTCAAGGTCAACAAGACCCATATTATTTCCCTCACATCCCGTTGGCAAGAACTCGTCACATGCCCATATCTTAGAGGCAAGGGGTGCTGGGAAGTGTAGTCTGAGGCTAGCCGGCAGCTTTTCCACCCCCATCTTCCCAACACTAAAGAGGAAATGAATATTTGGGGGATAGGTAACTTGAACTTGCCAGTGAATTTCCTAAGGAAAATTCACGTGAGACTGTCCAGGAGAGAAAAAGGAAAAGTAGACGGAACTGGCTCTACCAGGTACCAAATAACAATAATCAAAATAGATTAAATAGTTTAGAAGTAGAAAAGAAACAGACAAGCCACTGGAGCTGAAGGAAGAGCCTAGGAATAGCGACAAATATTTTTAGGAATTTATGATAAAAGTGAAGTTTCAAATTGGTGGGAGTACAAGGAGAGTGGAGACTAAACAAGGAGAGTGAGGTAAACTTTTGGGAAGTAAAAGAAATCTAGATCATTATTTCTTTTCTACAAAAAAATAACTTTCAGAAAGAGCAAAAATTTTGATATAAAATATATGAGAATATGGATTAATTAATTTGTACTGTTGAGATGGGGATGACCTTTATGAGCAGGACACAAGACAGGTACCACGTACAGAAAACGACTGACAGTTTGACAGGGTTGCATAAGCAGTCCAAAGGGAAAAAAAGCCTTTCCAACAAATTATGGTGAAGTAACCAGACATCCACAGGCAAAATAAATAAATAAAAATTTAAAAAAGACCTCAGCCAAAGTCTCACATCTCATAAACAATGAATTCAAAATGGATCACAGACTCATATGTAAATTCTAAAACTATAAAACTATAAAACTTCTAGGAAGAAATATAGGAGGATATCTTTAGGACCTAGGGCGAGGCAAGACAAAGACTTCTTAGATTTGATACCAACAGTCTGATCCATAAAAGTAAAAATTAATAAATTGGACTTCATCTAAAACATTTTTTTTTTCTCTTCAAAAAATTCTGTCAAGGGGCACCTGGGTGACTCAGTGGGTTGAGTCTCAGTCTTCGGCTCAGATCATGATCTTAGGGTCCTGGGATTAAGCCCCGAATTGGGCTCTCCGCTCAGCAGGGAGCCTGCTTCCCCTCTCTCTGCCTGCCTCTCTGCCTACTTGTGATTTCTCTCTCTGTTGAGTAGATAAATAAAATCTTAAAAAAAAAGTTGTTAAGAGATGACACGACCAGCTTTAGACCGAGAGAAAATATTTTCAAACCACAAATCTGACAAAGGACCAGCGTCGACACCACATAAAAAACTCTCAAAACTCAATAGTAAAAAAAAAAATCAAAACTAAAACCCTACCCTCCAAACCCTCAAACCAAAATCCAGTTAGACAATAGGCAAGGACATGGGAAAAATAATTCACCCAAGAGGATAGCCAATGGCAAATAAGCCCAAGAAAAGATGCTGAACAGTGTTAGACATGAAGGAAATGCAAATCCAAGCCACGACAAGATCTCCCCACATAGCTACCAGAATGGCTAAACTCTAAGAAAAACATGTGACAACCCCGAATGCTGACGGGAGCGAAGAGACACTGGATCACTCATACAATCACTGGTCAGAATGGGCAGCACGTTGTCCCACTGGAAAACAGCTTGACAGTTTTGAAAATCTACCCATGACAAAAGTAAAATAAAGTCCTATTGTTTTATAAAGCAAAGTATGGAATAAATATCCATGAATCCATACTGATGTAAAAAAATAAATAAACAAATAAATGAGGGAGAAGAAATCTCTCATGCAGAATTATTCCACGTGAATTCTGTAGAAACCCTAATCCTCAAGGAGGTGAATCATGACTGAGCATGGTGACTTCCTTCCAAAGAGGACAGTATGGAAAGGTGGTAAGAAAGAGTAATTTACAGTGGAAAATCTTTCTCTCAATAAGTAAATAAATAAATAAGTTTTAATCGAGCTGACAATACTGTCATACCCCCTTCCATTTTGTTGGCAGCGAAGAATCCTCCTCACACCTATGAAAGGACTTGCTCAAGATCCTTGTCATTGTTCACTTTTTCAATGCCCACACCAGTTTTTCTAAATGTTCCTACACCCCAGGTTTGACTTCCCAGGACAGACACTAGGCAGGACTTGGGGTGAGAGGGACACTCTTCTGTGAGCTAGGAGAACAATGGAGAAAGGGAACCAGTCACACGAGGTGAGGATCTGGAAATGGAGTCCCTTTCTTCATTGTCCCCCCTCTATGGAGATTTTTCAAGATGGGTTTTCTTCTTAATTACCCCTCTATTAGGTTTAATACCATGGATACACTACTTCTATTTATGTTCTCTGGCTCCTCGGAAATGGACGCCTTGCATTGCATCTGTGGGGCCCTCCAGAGAGTGTTCCACGACTCAGGAGGAAATGTGTGCCATTTTGAAGCACGTTGCTCCTGCCAAGGAGTTGCTCCTTCCACGCTGCTCCTCCTCAACCATCCAGACTCTTTTCTGGCCAGAAAGTCTCTTCCCGCCCTGTGGTTGTGAAATGGTCCGTTTTATATTTGAGGCAACTACCTTGGAATGAAGCTCTGCACCTTGTACAGGCTCTTACACTTTCTTAGGAAGCCCTTAACCCCTCCACCTGGCTGGCTCTGAAAAGCATTTGAATCTGGACCACTCGATCAATTTGACCTCCAGGTATTCGCTGGAGGTTCTGACCTCAAACTCACTGGTGGGGAATCTTGTCTAAAATGTCCAGCGTTCAGGGACAATTTTTAGGCACATCAGTTCTGCAGGCCTCTCTCACTGTCCCCAGATTGTTGAACTTCTACTCTTGAATTGATCTAGCGCCCCAGAGATATAGAATTAGACTGCACCATTTTGGCCCCACTGAACTTCGTATTAAGGCACAGGCTCATGTCAAAGGGTCCTGGGGCAGCAGCTGCACACCCAGTCCCCTAGCACTCACAGCTATTTCACTGAGGATGCTCTGGAGAAGCTTCTCGAGTCTCCATGCAGGAGGAATTGTGCCTCTCTTGAGCATGGAGGGTGGCTGTGATTTTATGGAAACTGAAGCATGTTTTCATCCCTGTGAGGACTCAGGCGAGTCAGATTTACAACCCACTTTGTGTGAACAATAAAATATGCACAACTCAGGGTCTTATGTAATTTGTTGGGCTCATGTTTCACTCCCTGAAGTATTTATTTTTGCCTTTTCTGTTGATGTTCTGTCAACCCTCTCAATCCCTTTCATGAAACAAGGAGGGACACAAAAAAGAAAAAAAAAAAAATACTTGGCCCATGGCAGGCATTTTATTCATAACCATCTATACCTTCCCCCCTTTCAAAAGAAAGTAAAACAACTCTAAAATTAAAATACAGCTTGATTCTGCTTTGAACTTTGTAGATTTTCTGACATTACATAAACATATTCTCTGTGCAGTACAGCAAATGACCTAAAAGCTTTCCATTCTCCTTCTCTCTTGCCCATCTTGGATTACAAAAGCCAGAAATTCAGATATTGTTTGCCAGCCCCTCTTGCAAGTAGACCAAGTTCCAGGGTGGCCAGATTTAGCAAATAAAAATAAGGGACACCCAGGTAAATCTGAATTTCAAATAAGCAATATATAACCTTTTCTGTTAAGTATGTCCCATATAACGTTACTTATATTTTAAAAATTCTGTGGTGTAAGGGCACCTGGGTGGCTCAGTGGGTTAAAGCCTCTGCCTTCGGCTCACGTCATGATCTCAGGGTCCCGGGATTGAACCCCATGTCAGGCTCTCTACTCAGCGGGGAGCCTGCTTCCCTCTTACCCTCTGCCTGCCTCTCAGCCTACTTGTGACCTCTGTCTTTCAAATAAATAAATAAACTCTTAAAAAAAAAAAAAAGGAATTCTGTGGTGTTTACCTGAAATTCAAATTTAACTAGGCACCCTGTATCTTATTTGACAATCCTACCCAGTTCCTAATATAAGATAGAAGGGGAAAGTATACTGAAGAACATTTGAGAATAATTTTATTCTGGATAAGCAGATAGAGACTACTGAAGAAAAGACCCATCTTTTTTACTACCAAGAATGCAGCTGTGATGCCTGGCAGTCTAGCAGCTACTTTATGATTATAAGGTAACATACAAAAGATTAGAAGTCAGCACAGAGAGCAAATCAGGGTCTTTAATGATATTCTTCAATATCATTCAAAACCCACTTGCGTTTTGGTGGATTTGGGTTTTGTTTTCTGTTTGTTTACTGTTCATGGTTAGTAGCCATTTCTGCTACTAAATATTCAGAAGCTGAAAAAAACCTGTAACTTTGGAGAAAAAGAGCCACTCTTCATCATTGACATCTAGAACAGCCCCAAAGTTAGAAATGAGCCAAAATTGATCAGGAGTAGATGAGTAAATGAGACAGGACAACCACACCCTTAAGCAATGTTAGGGCCTGCACTGTTAGGGGCAAGGGTAGGGGGGATACATGCAGTGCAGCAGTCAAAAGCACAAGTTCTAGCAGCACCTGGGTGGGTTAGTCAGTTAAATGTCTGCCTTCGGCTCAGGTCATGGTCTCAGGGTCCTGGAATCGAGCCCTGCATCAGGCTCTCTGCTCAGCAGGGAGCCTGCTTCCCCTCTTTCTCTGCCTGCCTCTCTACCTACTTGTGATCTCTGTCTGTCAAATAAATAAATAAAATCTTTAAAAAAAATTAACAGAACAAAACAAACAGGAAAAAAATAAAAGCACAAGTCCTAGAGCCAAACTGCCTGGCTTCACAACTACTTCCATGAGTAATTAGGCTGTATGACTTTGGACAAATTGCCCAATCTCTGTGTGCCCTTATTTCTTCATCTAAAATGAGGATGAAAACAGAATGTGGCATAGACGTGTCATAAGGACAAGATGAGTTAATACAGTAAAGCAATTAGAAACACAAATATATGATCTATCAGTGACCCCGGCTGGCAGGCTGACATGCTCCCTCCCACACGGCTGATCATCTAGCCAAGGCGCTGTTCCCTCACCTCTTTGTGTCCTACTGCCTCAGGAAAGCCTCCTTGACCAGCTGCAATAGCCAGGCTACTTCACTTACGTGAATCTGTGGCTGTCCCTCATGTTTGCCACGCGGGATGGCAAGTCATGTTTCACTATGTCTTCTCCAAAATGTAAGAAAGTCTAAAACTTGAGGTCTAAAACTATACAAATGGCTAACAAGTATTTGAAAAGATGCCCAAGGTCACCAACCATTAGGGAACCACAAAATTACCTTGAGATTCTTCTTCACACCCATTAGAATACCAATTTGTGAAACAAACTGACCCAGAATATAACAGGTATTGTGAGGCTGTGGAGAAAGTGCAACCTTTACCTTAACTGATGAGAATGGAAAATGGAAAACAGTACAGAGGTTCCTCAAAAAATTAAAAACAGAATTGCCATATAAACTCAAAATTCCACTCTGGGGATATATACTAAAGAGAATTGAAAGCAGGAACTCAAACAGGTGTTTGTACGCCAATGTTCACAGCAGCATTATTCACGGTACTCAGAATTAGAAACACCTGGATGTCCTTTGACAGATGAATGGATAACTAAGACGTCGGAGGAGGGATGTGAGGGAGGAAGAAGCCTACGGTGACCCATGAACACCAGATCCTGGGCTTCCAGGAAGAGGAAGCACTGGGCACAAAGAGGAGGAAAAAGGACGGATGGGTCAATGGAAGGGTGTCTAGGAGGTCAAGGGAGGGGCCGTGAGATCACCCCTCAAGGAGAGAGCTGGTCACCCGTGTCAGAAGTTGCCAAGAAGTTGAGACAGTCAAGCACTGAGAAGCGGTCACTGAGTATGGTGGTTTTGATGTCACTGATGTCCTTTCTGAGTTAAGCTGTGTGTGTAGAAATGACAAGAGGTTTTTGAAGAGGCGGCGAGTGGCAAGAACTCCAGCGGAAAGTGAGGTTCAAGTTCCAGCCCGAAAAGCCGACACATGTTTCTGAAAGCTGTCTCAGTCGGAGATCCGGAGAAGGGTGGCAGGGACAGGACATGAAGGCCGACTCCCAAAGAAAGGGGGACCCTCTGCCCCTGGCAGCCCTCTGCGCTCCTGTGAGAAACCGCGAGATGCTGGAGCCACCTCTCCCCCATGTCGTGCTTCTCAACTTCAGCATTTCCAAAGTATCTCCTCTGCGATATCGGCAACATCCCTGGACTGCACCTGCTAGTATTTCCCCAGTAACTGTCTTTTTTTTTTTTTTTTAAAGATTTTATTTATTTATTTGAGAGAGAGACAGTGAGAGAGAACATGAGCGAGGAGGTCAGAGGGAGAAGCAGACTCCCCATGGAGCTGGGAGCCCGATGCGGGACTTGCCGGGACTCCAGGATCATGACCTAAGCTGAAGGCAGTCGTCCAACCAACTGAGCCACCCAGGCGCCCCCCAGTAACTGTCTTTAAATGGACTCCCCATAAGATGAAATTGGCAGGTACTTTAAGGGGAATCTCATAACACAACTGTCAACAGGAATGGTGCATCATTTGCCTTGAACAAAAGGTAATCCACAAAAAGAAATACTAGGGAAAAAAGAAATATAATGGAAGCAAAGCAAGGTTTTCAATTCTAGCCAGATTCTGCTGCTGCCTCAGTAAGTGAAGTTCAAACACTCCAACCTTAACCTCTGATGAAAACCAAAACCAAAACATCAGGAACAATCTAACATGGTATATATCTATATACATAAAAATGAAATAAGTATTAAAAAGCAATACTCACCCTTCCTACTAGTTATGTGCTAAAATATTTTCTATTCTATATTTTTCTAAAATAGTGGATTTGATCCACTAAATGGATTCACCGTCCACTACTGGCTTGATCCCACGGTTTCAAAACCACTGGATTAGTGAATGTTACAGAAGTGTTAAAGGCCTACCAGTACCAGCCTGAGAGCTTCTCCTTGAACTTCTTAATACTCGAAAGATCTCTGAAAAGGAAGTAACTTTTTCACAGGGCAATTCATTGTTATTTCACGCAGTATCAGTCAACCCCACCAACAGGCATGATGTCCCACTCTTTAGAATACTGACCGAGGATTCCGCTTGATGGGAGAAGGGGCTGTCCTCTCTTTGGGAGGGGAGAGGGCCAGGGGCTGTCCTCACTGCCATCCCACACAGGCAGGGACCAGCCCTACCCAATAACCAGAAGGGTCATCGCGGTGGACGGGCCTTACGTTTCAGAATTGCAGGATAAGCGTCCTGGACCCCATGCATCTGTCCAACTCCATTAGTATCCTGTGACTCCTGTAACAGACCAGCACAAACCTTTTGGCTTAAAACACTAACATTCTCTTATGGTTCAAGAGGCCAGAAACTTGGAATTCATTTCAGTGGTCTCACGTTGTTGGTAATGCTGGTTCCCTCTGGAGGCCCCAAGAGTCTGTTCTCTAGCTCTTCCCAGCATCCGGTGGCCACCTGCATGGCTGGTTTGGCCCCTTTGCCACTTCCAACATGCACTGCTCCTAAGTCTGTCAGCACACCTCCTTGTCCTCCTCCCCCCGCCTCTCCTTGTAAGGACCCTCTGATTGCACTGGGCCTACCGGATACCCTGGGATAATCTCCCCATCTCAAGGTCCTTAGCTTAATCACACCTGCAGACCTCCTTCGCCATATGAGGTAACACATTCAAAGGTTTGAGGGACAGGAGCAGACATTTTAGGGGTCATCATTCAGCCGGCTGCAATAAACTAAGAAGGACCTGGTCCCGACCAGGGCAGGTCCCGGCCAGGGCAGAGACAGGAGTGGAGAAGAGCTCTGGCCTTGGGTGGAGGCCTGGGTCAAGGTAAACGCTCACGTGGACACCAGAGCTTGAGCTCAGACTGACTCATAGGGAGCAAGCCAAGGCTGGAGGAAGATTTGGGATCTTTGGTATCAGCTGATGTGGAGGTAAACCAGAGCCCACCCAGGGCAGTGGGGAGCGGCGGAGGACCAACGCGTGGGTGATTGGCAACAAATGAGATTTATTTCAACCATAAGTCAACGGGCACAGAAAGGGGTGTGGCAGCCTGAGGAGCTGAGGCTTCTCAGGGTGTGGGATGAGGCTGACGGGCCAGGTCTGGCCACCACCCGGGAAATGCAGCCCAGCGACTCTGGGAAGGTCAGTGACTTCAGCTGCCAGCTCAGCATGGGCCTCCAACAGATCAGTAAGTGATTTCCTTCAAACCTGAGGGAAGGAAGCACACAGATGCTGTCAGGAGATGCACACCAGAGAGCAGCACAAGCAGACAGAGGTGGGAGAATGAGGCCCTGCTGGATACCTCCTCGCCGCAGCTCTGCGCTCCCGAGTGTAAGAGGAGATCATCCACAAGGAAGCAAGCAGTTGGACGAGGCTGTGTTTACAGGGATTTTGAAGGGATTCAGAAAGCACTGCCACGGTTTATGGGCTCTGCGGTTAAGGCTGGAAGTCTACCTACTCCGCAATGGACCCTGAGCAAATGCGGAGACAGGACGATCTGCACCTCGCACATACAGCTGCCACAAAGCAGCCCCCGACACAAAAATGGGTGTTGTTGGGTGTTGTTAATTTATAAAAACAAGAATCAGCTTAATAGAATTATAAACAAACTACATTTCCAGAAGTGTGGCAAAGTTGAGTCGATTCGGGCATAGTGTCATGACAGAAGCTTTATAAGCCAAGAAAATTATTCTCATGAGATTTTCTCACTGCGAGGGGAAAAGGCTGTTATGATACCAAGTGGAAAAGATCAGGACTCCAAATACATAAGCACAGAAATTCAATTCTGCTAAAAACAAAAAATTGCTAGAAAAAGAGTGGAAGGAAAAAGTTACCAAAGGTCATCTCTGAGTGACATGCAGCTGATTTTTTTTTTCTTCACTGGACTTTTTAGATGTTTCCAAAGTCTCTATTAAGAATGACAGTTTGGGGCGCCTGGGTGGCTCAGTCATTAAGCATCTGCCTTCAGCTCAGGTCATGATCCCAGATTCCTGGGATCGAGCCCTGCATGGGGCTCCCTCCTTGGCAGGAAGCCTGCTTCTCCCTCTCCCACCCCCCCGCTTGTGTTCCCTCTCTTGCTGTGTCTCTCTCTGTCAAATAAAATCTTAAAAAAAAAAAAAATGACATTTTAAAAACTGGAGGGGGGGGGCAGACAACAGTACAAAACCCCACTAATAAATTCTTTCAAATAAAAAGACAAATTTGAAAGGATTTTGTGGGCTGAACTGCTGGGTAAATTTATAAACTACTGGAACACTAAGCCCCAGGGGGATAATTAACAGCCTCGTGTCAGCATGGAATGTTTGCAAGGAGCAGCCCCTGCTGTGTCATGTTCTGTGTTTTGTCTGGACTCCCTGCCTAAGGCTGTATGTCTTTGGGCTAGTCTGCAGGGCAGTGCCCACGGGACACCTGAAGGGGGGCCACTCCAGTTGAGGCTACACTGGGATCTAAAATGGTCTCCACGGGGCCGGGGAAATGCCCAAGAGAGGACCCTGGAGGAAGCAAGACCCATGTAGGGCAGTTGGAAAGGAGCAACTGGGTCGAGACTGAAGAAACGAGTAACACTGAACAAGGATCCATGCTCACGCCACAGCCTCCCTCTGCCAGGCGAGGGGACGTCACCTTCATCACAGAAGGTAAGGGGAGAAACTCGACCCGCAGTTACATGGGTTTGCTGGAGACATGCTGGACAATTTGCGTGCCTGACCTCTAGTAAACCTGGTTATAAGGTGATTCAAAAGACAAACACTGGTTACTTTTATTAAGATGATTGCTCTAAACTCTGAAGGTGTTTTCCCTTCCAACAGAGGAAATGTCAGAGGATACCTCTAAAGGGCTATGGGTTTGTCTATGGAATTGTCTGAACAATTCACCTGGTTTCTGTGCTATAAAAATAGAGGACATGACAGCTCATTTTCCACCTACTGCTCATGGACACATGTGTCTGATATGCCAGTTCTTTCCAGGTATGTCTCACGGCGCTTTGGAGTAAAAGGTCCCCATTTCTAGGGCAAATCAACAGAAGTAAAATCATGTACCGAGTTCATGTCCTCCTTTGGTTGCCCAACAAAGGCAGTAATGCTGCATGAGCTGTTCGAGAAGCTCCATTTCATCCAGGAATTCAAGTGACTCTATTCTGTGGGGAGAACAAAAGTAGGGCAACATCAAGTTCTACAATTATAAATGAAGATGACGAGCCGAAGTTCATGGATATGGAAAGGTGTTCATCTTATACTAAGAGGAAAGAAGCATGGTGCAATACAGTACCTATGATGCGATCTTTATTTTAAAAAAAATACCATAAATAAAGTCAAAAGATAAATGACAAACTAGAAAAAAAAAACTGCAACACAAATGACAAAGGGTAGATTTCCTTTCTCTGTAAAGAGTTGTTAAACTTCATGAGAAAAACTTTTTAAAAACTCAGGTTTAAAAGACAGGTAAAAGACATATTCACCAGAAAAGAAAAACAAGACGCTCTCAATCTCATTAAAATATGAGATACTTTTTCAACTATCAGATTGACGAAGATCAAAAGAAGGCTGATATGCACTTTAGCAAGGACATGGGGGAAAGATACTCGCTGTTCTGTGTTTACCAGTCAGATTACAAAACGGTACAACCTCTCTGTCCAGCAACTTGATCTCCTCTATCGATGCTGAAAATGCACACCCTCTTACCAAGCAATTCTGCCTTTTTAATTTTTTTTATAGATTTTTAAAAATTTATTTATCAGATAGAGATTACAAGTAGGCAGAGAGGCAGGCAGAGAAAGATGGGGGGAAGCAGGCTCCCTGCTGAGCAGAGAGCCCAATGCGGGGCTCGATCCCAGGACCCCAGGATTGTGACCCGAGCCGAAGGCAGAGGCTTTAACCCACTGAGCCACCCAGGCGCCCCCAGCAATTCTGCCTTTTAAAAAAATATTTTGCTTATTTATTTGACAGAGAGAGACACAGCAAGAGAAGGAACACAAGCAAAGGGAGTAGGAGAGGGAGAAGCAAGCTTCCTACTGAGCAGGGAGCCTGATTAGGGTCTCAGTCTCAGGACCCTGGATCATGACCTGACCTTCAGGAAGACACTTAACAACTGAACCACCCAGGTGCCCCACTCAGCAATTCTGCCTTTAAGATTTTGCCCTGTGAGGGGTGCCTGGGTGGCTCTGTTGGTTAAGTGTCTGCCTGCAGCTCAGGTCATGATCTTGGGGTCCTGAGATCAAGCCCCGCATGGGCTCTGGCTCCCTGCTCAGCAGTGAGTCTGCTTCTTCCTCTTCTTTTGCCCCTCCCCTGCTCATGGTCTCTCTCTTGCTCTTTCTCACGCTCAAATAAATAAATAAAATCTAAAAAACTTTTTTTTTACCCTATGAGTACAAAGATGTATATTCCAGAATATTCACTGCAGCATCATAGCATAAAACCTTAAATAAGAAGAGCTGGGTTAAATAAATTAAAGCACATTCACACAATAGGATATGTAGCTATCCAAAAGAATGGGAAGGTCTGTATGTATCGACACAGAACAGCCTCTACCGCTCATCATGGAGTTCAAAATGGCAGCTGTGTAGTCAATAATGTGCAGGGCACACTATTATCTACGAAAGGGACAGTGGGGGATACACATGCGTGTATACACATAACTCTCCTCTGTAAGAATACAGTTGAAACTGGTAATGGTGCTTGTCTCTTGAGAGGATGTAGTAGTCCGGGAGGGAGGGAAACAGGATTGGAGGGCTGGTTTTTCTTTTTACTCTACCTTACTTTATTCTGTACATTTTCTTTTATAATGTGCTGGTATGATTTTTTTTCAAAAAAGCATTTAAAAATGTAAGCTTTAAAACATACGCACACACAAATACGCAAAACATGTAAAATAGATTAATACATTTGTTTCTGTTAAAATATGGGCACACTGTGGGCAATTCCAGGCATTTCCAAAAAGTATTAAGAAGAAAATTTAAAATGATCCATATGCTCACCATTCACAACAGCGACTGCTAACACGCAGGTACTGCCATTAGTCCCGGCTGGCGGTGGGGAGAAGTGCTTACCTATGTGCATTTGCTACATGTGTTTCTGTGTGTTGTGTTTTTGTTCCTGTCCTGGTGGGCAGGCCTAAGGGTCACATCTGAACTGAGAGTGACTAAGCATAACGTACTTGGCTTGCTTCCTACCTCCTCTTACCAGAATTCACACAAGGCAGATTTGCCTAACACCAAGTTCTACAAAACACCAACACCATAATGAAGGCTCCAGGATGTTTAGCACCAAGTTCAGTTCTTAGGATACTAGATTGTGAAGCCGTTCTCTCGACCGTGAACTCCAAGGCAGGCATATCTTTTGGTCTGTTTTGATCCTCTGTTGTATGCCTTGTGCTTAGGAAAGTACATGGTGCATAGAAGGCGCTCTGTATTTGTTAAAGAAACAGGCTTGCCTTAGACTTTTTTATACATAGTATCCAGCAGAAGCCCTTGGCAAATGTAGACACAAACTACCAGGTATTCAGACCTGGGAGGGCTCTGTGGCCTTGGGCAGACGGACCAAAGCCCATCCCACCTCTGGCAGGGATACACAGTGCTAGCTATACAAGGCCATGGAAACAGGAGACAAATGATGGCCTAGAAAAAATTGGTTCCTGTGATGGCTACTGACAGTTAGAGACTCCTCCCGGGGCATGCAGACGAGCTGCCAGAGCATTTCCATTTTAGATGCCTGACCAGGGCTATTCAAAATGGTCACCTTGAAAACCAACTTGTGAGCAAGGAAAATTCTGAAAGATTTCAGAAAACAGAGACCTGATCACATGGAGACATCTCTTTCACAAACCTCCAAGGTCTTGATATAAGTATTTGGAAAAAGTAGTGATCCTTCTAAAAATTAATAACAACTTCTGTGGAGAAGCAAGGTTTAAAATTCTAATTATCCTGTAAGAGACCTACACCTGTAGGTTCCCACAGGCAAGAGGAAACACAAACCAGGGAGCATAAAGTAACAATAAAACAAGAACTTAATTAAAGCTCGCACTAACAGTGCCCAGAGATAAATACAGTGTTGTTTGTAACAGGGAAATTAACGCACAACAAAAATAAACAATAAGGCACAACTAAACGCCCAGCTCTAGATGCAAATTTTTAACTACTATAAAATTATTATCACTAATTACTTCACCCACATATCAATATAAATATTAAGCATCATTGAACAGGACCTGGAAACCTTCTATATGTGGGTATATATTGGTATGTGAAGAGAAATAAAATCAATTGTTAAGTTTCTAAAAGAGGAGGGTGATTTATAGACCAATGCATGTAATACGAATCTACTGATTCAAAAACCAGGAACCTATATATCAATAAATATTCACCTTTTTTTACACACAGAAAAACACACCCCAACTTATTAACAACAGCAATTTCTGGAGGGCAGCTGCAGAATGCAGCTTTCCATTTCATGCATGTCATACGCAGCTTAAAATGTGTTTTCAAACAATTTATTTTATAATTAAATTAAAATTTTGAACAATTTGTTTTATAATGAGGGGAGAAGTCTGCTTAAAAAATCTGTGAGCAAGGGGCACCTGGGTGGCTCAGTGGGTTAAGCCTCTGCCTTTGGCTCAGGTCATGATCTCGGGGTTTTGGGACTGAGCCCCGCATGGGGCTCTCTGCTTAGTGGGGAGCCTGCTTCCCCTTCCCCCTGCCTGCCTCTCTGTCTATACTTATGATCTCCCTCTCTGTCAAATAAATAAATAAATCTTAAAAAAAAAAAAATCTGCGAGCAGACCCTTTGGAAGCCCTTGGACAACATCATTCTGCTCCTCCTCCAAAACACAGGGATTGTGCAAAATTTCCACTTCCAGAGGGTGCTCTGGGAATGTTACAGGTGCGATTGCTTATTCTGACTAAAATAATCTGTGTTGTCATGGACCCTATCTCAGCAAGTGGCTAATAAGTTCCTCTCAAGGTGCTATCAATGTTTAGTCTGTAATAGCAGATTAACTTTTTTCAAAGTAAGTCTAGTTAGGGTTTGAGGATTTGTTGTTGCTGTTTTTTTACATTAAAGAGAGTTATGCCTTTAATTCATAACTGTTCGCCGTGAGGCTAACTACTGCTGATCCCGCACCTGCTCACTTCAGCTTGAGGCAATTTGCTGTACAGTTCCATCATGTCGACTGCTGACGCCGTTTCCCACCCATTCGACAGGAGCCGTTCTTTCTAGAATGTGTGGTGGAGAGAAACGGAGAAGGTACAAGGCACTGGCGTACAAATCCAAGACACTCTTCAAGCACATGAACATTTCTCTTAGATGACTCCTCTTCTGAAAGCCTATCTTGGCCCCTGCCTTCCTTCTCTTTACTTTGCGATCTTCTACACCAAACATGCACTGTTACAATGGGAGAGAGGTCCCCTAGGTATATTTCAAGAGAAGTACAGAAACTTCTCCAGGAGCAACAGTTTTGAAAGCATTCGAGTGGTAATGTGACGAAGACCTGTAAAATCTAACCTATTTTATGGAGGCAGGAAAAAAAAAGATATTTAGAAAAATCTACTAGATTCCAGCGGGGTGCCTGGGTGGCGGAGTCAGTTAAGTGTCTGACCCTTGGTTTCAGCTCAGGCCATGATCTCAAGGGTTCTGGGACGGAGCCCCGACTCAGGTTCCATGCTCAGTGTGGAGTCTGCTTGAGATTCTCTCTCCCCCAACCCACCCTTCCTGCTCGTGCTGTCTCTGTCTCTCTCTCAAATAAATCTTTAACAAAAAGGTTTATTAGATTCTGAGAAACTTAAGGGAAATGTCAAGTACAAAGGTTGGACCATGTTTGGATACTGTTTCAAACACACCAACTATATAATTTTTTTTGTTTGTTTGTTAAACAATTTAGGAGATCTGAACACACACTGGGCAGGGTGCTATGAAGGAGATCTGGTTGATCTGTAAGGTGTGGCAAGGGTATGATCCCATGGGTAAGAAAGTCCTTACTGGCACGAAATTCATACTGAAATGTTTATGGGTAGAATGATATTTTACCTGGGATTTGCCTTAAAATATTCCAATGACAACACCAACACAAACTGGGGATAAATAAAATAATTTGGGCAAAATGTGAATTACTGAAGCAGGCTGATGGGAAAAAGGGTGTTCCTTTTATCATTCCCTGTACTTTCATACTCTTAGAAAATCTGTATGATGAAAGTTTTAAATGCTGGGGTATAGAAAATGTCCACATATATTTTCCACACTGAGGACTTGGCCTTCCCTAGCATGATGAACTAGTGGCCCCCGTGTAGCCCCAGCTTCTCAGATGTGCAAAGGGACGATGCCCTTCCCTGGGTGGCTCAGGGCAACAGAGTCCCCACTCTCTGACCTGTGACTCTAACGACTTGCAGGTCTGCACTCCTGCCAGGTCACATTGTCGCCTCCGTAGGTTCTCGATCATGATCTGTCCAAACCGGTCATCCATGTTCACCTGGGAAGGGAAAGAGGAGGGTGGACACAGCCAGAAGGGTTTCTCTGCTTCTTGAATATGCAAACTAAGACATCAGCACCCTATTTCTAACCAGTAAAGGCCGACATCTATTGATACCCAGGGCAGGTCACAGAACTGGGTGCAGGCACAGCATGCAGAGGTGACAAGGGCGTACACTGTGACAGCCTCTTGAAGGGCAACTGGATGGGCGGCGCTCGGCCTGGGAGGTGGCCACGCCACTGCCAGCACACTGTTCTGTGGGTTTACTCATGCGTGCTCGCAAGGGTGCAAGAATGTTTATGGCAGCATTACGTGTAACAGGAAGGACCTGGGAAGGATTTAAATGCCCCTCACCTGGGGTCAAAGAAATTCCAGCATGGTCATTTCATGGAATATTGCATGGCCATGAAAACAGAAAAAAAAGAGGAAGTACATGTAGATATAGACACAGACGCAGATATGGAATGATTTCTTAGGTAACAAACTCTTGAAAGGTAAGGTACAGAGGAATGCGTAGAATATGCTCCTATCCACCTTTAAGGAAAAAAAAAACAACCTTTGTCTACATTTATATATGCACAAAATAATTCTGGAATCCGGCCATTTCGCTTCCAATGTTAGAGGGCGAAAGTCCAGGGTAGGAGAGAGGCTTGCCTTTCCCTGTCCATCCTTTTGTAGTATTTGATTTTTTAAAAAAATTTTGCATGCAGTGTTACTTCTTAAGAACCATTTTAAACCAGTTTAAAAGACTATTAAAGTGTATATACACACAAATGCCACAAAACAGAATACAGTGTACATTATCATAAGGTATATGCTATTACCCTGTCACAAATAAAGTATCTAAACTTCATTGCTTTAATATATAGAATGATTCCCAGAGTTCCATGACAACGTTGCCAGACAAGAACCAGTATTACTCTCTTTTGGTGGATGTGTGAGGGTCATGGGGCACTAATGGTCACTGCCCACTATTTTTTCAGGATCGAAGTGTGTCTGTGAGCACACACTTCATCCTTTCACTCTCTGGTTTGGAATCCTGGCCTGACACTTTCTAGCTGTGAGGCTGGGTGGCTGTGGGCAAACTATCTAATTCTCTGTGCTTCGGCCACCTTACCCACAAAACCTGGGGGGCTATTGTGATAATCAAGTAAGTTAACACATGCAAAACTTGTGGGATGGGCCTGCTATCTAGTCAGCAAATTTTACAAAGTTGCTATCTTCTTGTATCAGTATTGACAGGCTCATCATTTATGCGGTTTTTGTCATTTTAAACTACTGATCAGAAAGTCATGGAAGGCATGGGAATATTTAATACACATGAGTATGCCAATGAGTTTGTATTTGTTAGAAAATTAAGTTAAATGTTTATTATTCACAAAATGAGGATGGGAGGTGGGAACCGCGTCAGTTTAGGGATGGCTTGGACAATGGAGTTGACAATGGCACCTCTCCAGGCATGCCCAAAGTGACAGGATCTGTGGTCAAATTTCACATTCATACCCTGTTGAATAAGAGAAAAACACGGGTGAGGGGCACCTGGGTGGCTCAGTGGGTTAAAGCCTCTGCCTTCGGCTCAGGTCATAATCCCAGGGTCTTGGGTTCGAGCCCCGCATAGGGCCTCTGCTCAGCAGAGAGCCTGCTTCCTCCTCTTTCCTGCCTGCCTCTCTGCCTACTTGTGATCTTTGTCAAATAAATAAATAAAATCTTTAAAAAAAAAAAAAAGAGAGAAAACATGAATGAAACAAGGTAGACAAACCCAGATGAACACTCACAATGTGTCAAGCAGAATTCATTTTCCCCAGGCATAGTATCCTGCAAGCAAAGACAGATTCCCAGGATCTACAGAAAAGACAAATGAGGCTGGCTACTGTTATACCCATTCACGAGGACTGCAGACTGAGTCTGAGGAGTGCCCCCAATTAAAAAGAGGGAAGGAAGAAAACTCAACCAAGAAATACCTATATAAGAACCTGGCCTAGGGGCACCTGGGTGGCTCAGTGGGTTAAGCCGCTGCCTTCGGCTCGGGTCATGATCTCAGGGTCCTGGGATCGAGCCCCGCATCGGGCTCTCTGCTCAGCGGGGAGCCTGCTTCCTCCTCTCTCTCTGCCTGCCTCTCTGCCTACTTGTGATCTCTCGTGATCTCTGTCAAATAAATAAATATAATCTTTAAAAAAAAAAAAAAAAAAAAAAGAACACGGCCTATATAAGAACCTGGCATAGGGTGGCAAAAAAGTGAACCAGGTCTAGCCTTAGATCTGTCCGTAGGTATGTTGTAGTGGGCAAGGCCTTGACTGCTCTTGTCTGTAATAAAATTTAAAAATAAAATGAGACTAAAAAAAAAAAAAGTAAAATCAGTAAAAGCAAAATAAAAGAAGCAATAAAAATAGCTACCATGCATGGGGGCGCCTGGGTGGTTCAGTGGGTTAAAGCCACTGCCTTCGCCTCAGGTCATGATCTCAGGGTCCAGGGATCGAGCCCCGCATCGGGCTCTCTGCTGAGCAGGGAGCATGCTTCCTCTTCTCTCTCTCTGCCTGCCTCTGTGCCTACTTGTGATCTGTCTGTCAAATAAATAAATAAAATCTTTAAAAAGAAAATAGCTACCGTGTATTCAGTGCTTGTCATTGGCCACTGCTACACATCATTCTCATGAGTTCCCTTAATAATCCAGAGAAGTTTTTCCCTTTAAAAACAAGGCCCTAGGGGATGCCTGGGTGGCCAAGTCCGTTAAGCTGCTGCCTTCAGCTCAGGTCATCATCCCAGGGTCCTAAGATTGAGTCCCACATCAGGCTCCTTGCTCAGCAGGGAGCCTGCTTCTCTCTGCCTCTGCCTGCCACCGTTATAAGGCCAATGCCTGCTTGTACTCTCGATCTCTCTCTCTCTCTCTCTCTGACAAATAAGTAAATAAATAAATAAAATCTTTAAAACTCCAACAAGGACCTGAGGCTCCAAGAGATCCAGAACAGCTCAGGCCTGCCTGACAGCCCAACAGTGTCATAAACGCTCCTGTACAAATTAACTCACTCACTCCTCACTACAATCCTATGAAGTCAGGACTGTTATTATTCCCATTTTTCAGATAAGGAGACAGGCACAGAGAGATTATTCAACTTGTCCAGGTCACACAGCTAAGCAGTCTACCTCCAGAGCATGGACTCCCAACCACCATGCCATTCTGCTGAAGGTCACTGAGCCAGGCATAAGAGCGAGAGCCAGGATTCAGACCCAAGCTGAGTAATTTTAAACCTCGAAAGCATAACCCTTTCCACTAGGGCAGAAGAGAAAAACAGGCAGCCAGTGGTGCAAACTCAGTGATCTCAGAAATCAGGAAATTTTATTCTCAAAACCAAGACTAGTCTCGGACCAAGGTCCTGAAAAAGAGTTCTCAACTCTAACTCACACACCCACACAGTAACAAGCAACTGGCACCGAGCGGGGGACCGTCCCATCAGATGGGACATGGACACTCGGGTTCACCGTAGTCCTCACCACTCCTGCCTGCCTTACACTGGCCAACTTGATCCATGTGCATCACTCCTAACTCTGAAGGAATCGGAGTCGGCTACCCCTCCACCCAGAGGACAGCCAAAATTCCCTTCACCAAGGTCTGACTCTACAGTAAATACAATGATAAAAGGAGAACTCAAAAAACTTCTATTAAGGCCAAGACAGAAGTTTCAAAGACTCTGGCCGTAAGTTCGCTGGAAATCAAGAAATCAGGGGGCACCTGGGTGGCTCAGTGGGTTAAAGCCTCCGCTTTCGGCTCAGGTCATGATCCCAGGACCCAGGGATGGAGCCCCGCATCAGGCTCTCTGCTCAGCAGGGAGCCTGCTTTCCTTCCTCTCTCTCTGCCTGCCTCTCTGCCTACTTTTGATCTGTCTGTGAAATTAAAAAAAACAAAAGAAATCAGGGATGCTGAGGATTGCCAGAATCAATGGAAAAGGAGGTATGTGAGTGGGCCGAGGCAGAAGGAAAAGAGGAAGCGGGAAAACATACTGAGGTTGCTCAGAGAGTGTTGAGCCACCACGGAAACAGAGGCAGAAAGCGAATGTCTCACGCTCCCACTTACCTGTTCATAGTTTATGAACATGGCGGCGTCAAAACTGCTGGCTGCCCACTTGAGAAGGTTGGCCGACTGCTCCGGAGTCATATAAACCAGCACACATTCGGCAATCAGCAGTGTTGGCAATCTTAAGAGAAGAAAAAAGGCATATCCACATGTATTCATCAAACGGACTCTCTAGGGATGACCGGGTTGCTCCGCTGGGTAAGCACCCGGCTCAGGTCATGATCTCGGGGTAGTGAGATCAAGCCCACATCGGGCTCCCCACTCAGTGGGGAGTCTGCTGGAAATTCTACCCCTCCCACTCCCTATGCTCCTCCCCCTGTACAATGCTCCCCCCCAGTAAATAAATAAATAAAGAAAGAAAGAAAGAAAGAAAGTTGTCAAGTATACACTAAAAAAAAATGGGACTCTCTAATGGCACATATGTGGCAGTACTGGTGGGGCAGTACAACCCTGTTTTTCACACCACAGGAAAACAAGACACACTGAACAAGCACATCAACAATCAATGGAGTAACAGATGTAGAACACCATCGTGTCCCAAAGTTTCAGACTGTAAAAAGGTGAGCAATGAGCAAGGATTTGTTTCGCTTCTGAAACAGTGTGAAAGGCACGCGGTGTTGTGTAGACATAGCTACAAATTCTCCCCTTCCCCTACCCCTGATAGTCCAAAATGGTGGAGGAGTAGGAGACCTTGGTTTTGTCTGGTCCCAGGAATTCAGTTAGAGAGCTATCACATCATTCTGAACACCCACAAACTCAACCGGAGATCGAAGCATAGCTGCAACTCTACAAATAGAAAAGGGGCCACTTTCTGCAAGGTAGGAGGTGCAGAGAAGTGAATCCGAGGCAACATACCGGAAGATAAACCGTGGGGGTTGGGGGAGCCTCCATAAACCGGCACCAGAAAGTGACAGAGCAGCAGAGCACAAAATCGGAACTTTCAGACGTCTGTCCTGGCTCACCAGGATGTCCCTGCCTGAAAGGAGCTCCGGTGGTGAAGCAGGGCAGAATCCTGGGTAGGAGAGTGTAGTCTCAGGATCCCAGCGTCCCAGAAAGACTGGGGGTGCCTGAGTGTGGCAGAGCTCCTGGGCATCGGAGCAGGGAAGACGGCTGCAATCAGAGAGCCCAGGAGGGGGTTCTCAGCTTGGGGTTGCTAGAAACTGTGAACCAAGGCATGGTCAGGTGACTGCTCCCGGACTAGGGGCCCAGGAAGCAGCAGAACCACCGGAAGAACCCCCTTGCTCCCCTGGGAGGCGTGGCACAGGTGCACACTGCAGGAGTCGGCACAGTTTGCAGACTTGAAAGGGATCATGTGCCTGAGATAGAAATGCTCGGTCACAGGCTGGATGAGGATGGAGTGTGGTTGGAGACCAGGGAGATAGGAGTGATTGATTGCTTTCCTCTGAGGGCTCACTGATACCAGATTGGATAAAAAAGCAAGACCATTGAGGGGCACCTGGGTGGCTCAGTGGGTTAAAGCCTCTGCCTTCGGCTCAGGTCATGATCCCAGGGTCTTGGGATTGAGCCCCGCATCCGCATCCGGCTCTCTGCTCAGCAGGGAGCCTGCCTCCTCCTCTCTCTCTGCCTGCCTCTCTGCCTACTTGTGATCTCTGTCAAATAAATAAATAAATAAATAAAATCTTTAAAAAAAAAAAAAAGCAAGACCATCAATACGCTGTCTGCAAGAGACTCATCTTAGACTCAAAGACACCTCCAGATTCAAAGTGAGGGGGTGGAAAACCATTTACCATGCTAACGGACCTCCAAAGAAAGCTAGGATAGCTATCCCTGTATCAGACCTATAGAGATGAAACCAAAGACTAATAATGGATGCTAAAGGACACTATATCATAAAGGGTCTATCCAACAAGAAGATCTAACAATCGTAAATATTTATGCCCCTCACATGGGATCAGCCAATTATATAAGCCGGTTAATAACAAAATTAAAGAAACACACTGGTGATAATACAATAATCGTCAGGGACTTTAGCACGCCCTCACTGCCAAGGACTGACTGCCTAAGCAGAAGATCAACAAGGAAACAAGGGCTCTGGATGACACACTGCACCGGATGGACTTCACAGATACAGTCAGAGCATTCCACCCTAAGGCAACAGAATACACAGTCTTCTCGAGTGCACGTGGAACATTCTCCAGAACAGAACACCTACTGGGACACACATCAGGTCCCAACTGGTACCAAAAGATTGGGATCATTCCCTGCCTATTTTCAGACCACCATGATTGGAAACTGGAACTCAATCACAAGAGGAAAGTTGGAAAGAACTCAAATACATGAAGGCTAAAGAAGAATTTTAAACTTCAGGGAAACCAATGAAAATGAAAGCGTAACTGTGCAAAATTCTGGGGATGCAACAAAGAGAGGGAAGTATCTAGTAATACAAGCCTTTCTCAAGAAACAAGATAGATCTCAGATACACAACCAAACCTGACACCTAAAGAAACTGGAGAAAGAACAGCCAATAAGCCTACACTCAAGAGTAGAGCAGAAATCAATCTAATAAAACCAAAAGGACAGTAGAACAGATCAATGACTAGGAGCTCGCTCCTTGAAAGAATTAGGAAGATCGATAATCCCCTGGACAGATTGATCAAAACAAAAAGAGCAAGGACCCAAATAAACAAAATCATGAATGAAAGAGAAGACATCACAACCACACCAAAGAAATACAAACAACCGTAAGGACGTATTACGAGCATCTATATGCCAACAAATTAGGCAATCCGGAAGAAACAGATGCATCCCTGAGATAGATACACGACCAAAACTGAACCAGGAAGAAATAGAAAACCTAAACAAGACCCATAACCAGCAAAGAAACTGAAGCAGTAATCAAAAATCTCCCAACAAACCAAAGTCCAGGGCCAGATGTCTTCCCAGGGGAATTCTACCAAAGAGCTACACGAGAATTAATACCCAATCTTCTGAAGCTGTTTCAAAAACCAGAAATGGAAGGAAACCTTCCAAACTCTTTCTATGAGGCCAGCATTACCTTGATCCCCAAACCAGACAGAGACCTCACCAAAAAGGAGAATTACAGAGCAATGTCCCTGATGAACAGGGATGCAAAAATTCTCCCGAAAATACTAGCTAATAGGATCCAACAGTACATGAAAACGATTATTCACCACGACCAGTGGAATTTAATTCCTGGGATGCAAGGGTGGTTCGATGTCTGCAAATCAATCAATAGGGATAGACTACATAGATGAAGGAAAGGACAAGAACCATATGATCCTCTCAACAGAGGCAGAAAAAGCATATGACAAACTACGGCATCCTTTCTTGATCAAAATTTCACAGTGTAGGGAGAGGTACATTCCCATATGGGAATGTACCTCAATATCATAAAAGCCATCTATGAAAAGCCCACAGTGAATACCATTCTCAATGGGGAAAAAGAGAGCCTTTCCCTTTTCCCCTAAGGTCAGGAACACAACAGGGATGTTCAGTATCACCACTGCTGTTCAACATAGCACTACAAGTCCTAGGCTCAGCAATCAGACAACAGACAACAGAAAGAATAAAAGGCAGGGATGCCAGCAAGGCTCAGTTGGCTAAGTGTCTGCCTTCAACTCAGGGTCCTGGGATCGAGTCCTGATGATGCTCTCTGCTCAGCAGGGAACCTGCTTCTCCCTCTCCCTCTGTCTGATGCTCTGCCTACTTGTGATTTCTCTATCAAATAAACAAAATCTTTAAAAAAGATTTTTTAAAGTAAGTAAGTAAGTGAGTAAGAAAGAAATAAAGGGCATCCAAATCAGCAAAGAAGAAGTCAAACTCTCACTCTTTGGAGAGGACATGATACTCTATGTGGAAAACCCAAAAGACTCCACCCCAGAATTGCTAGAACTCATACAGGAATTCAGTAAAGAGGCAGGATATAAAATCAATGCACAGAAATCAGTTACATTTCTATACACTAACAAGGAGACAGAAAAAAGAGAAATTAAGGAGTCGATCCCGTTTGCAATTGCACCCAAAACCATAAGATACCTAGGAATAAACCTAACCAAAGAGGTAAAGGATCTGTACTCCAAAAACGGCAGAACACTTATGAAAGAAACTGAGGAAGACACGAAAATGCAAAAATGTTCCACGCTCATGGACTGGAAGAACAAATATTGTTAAAATGTCCATGCTACCTAGAGCAATCTACATAGTCAACGCAATCCCTATCAAAATACCATCAACTTTTTTTTCACAGAGATAGAACAAATAATCCCCAAAATTGTCTGGAACCAGAAAAGACCCCAGAGAGCCAAAGGAGTGTTGAAAAAGAACACCAAAGCTGGTGGCATCCCAATCCCAATCTTAAGCTCTATTACAAAGCTGTAGTCATTCAGAGAGTACTGGCACAAAAACAGACAAATGGATCAATGAAACAGAATAGAGAATCTGGAAATACACCCTCAACTCTATGGTCAACTAACCTTTGACCAAGCAGGAAAGAATATCCAATGGAAAAAAGACAGTCTCTTCAACAAATGGTACTGGGAATATTGGACAGCTGCACGCAGAAGAACGAAACTACACTATTTCCTTACACCATACACAAAAATAGACTCAAAGTGGACGAAAGACCTACACATGAGACAGGAATCCATCAAAATTGTAGAGAACACAGGCAGCAAGTTCCGTGACCTCAGCTGCAGCAACGTCTTGTCAGACACGTCTCAAAGCCAAGGGAACTAAAGGCAAAAATGAACTACCGGGACTTCATCAAGATAAAAAGATTTTGCACAGCAAAGGGAATAGTTGACAAAACCAAAAGACAACTGGCAGGATGGAAGAAGGTATTTGCAAAAGACGTGTCAGATAAAGGGACAGTATCCAAAATCTATAGAGAACTTCCCAAACTCAACACCCAAAGAATCATCTGATCAAGAAATAGGCAGAAGACATGGACAGACGTTTCTGCAAAGACGACATTCAAATGGCCAACAGACACATGAAAAAATGCTCCATATCACTGGGCATCAGGGAAACACAAAGCAAAACCACAAAGAGATACCATGTCACACTGGTCAGAAAGGCTAAAATTAACCACTCAGGAAACGACAGATGTTGGCAAGGATGTGGAGAAAGGGGAACCCTCCTACCCTGTCAGTGGGAATGCAAGCTGGTGCAGGCACTCTGGAAAACAGTATGGAGGTTCCTCAGAAAGTTGAAGGTAGAGCTGCCCTACAACCCAGGAATTGCATTACTGGGGATTTACCCCAGAGATACAAATGTAGCGATCCAACTGGGCACCTGCATCCCAATATTTATAGCAGCGATGTCCACAATAGCCACAATAGCTTTTTCTATGGAAAGAGCTCAGATGTGCACCGATAGATGAATGGTTAAAGATGTCATGTGTAAGACCCCCATTAGAAAAGCCCCCCCGTAATTAACCTTGCTCTCTTGCTTTTCTGTAACCGCTTAGCTTTGGCTTATAACTGTAGCTTTTGTTAAAACTTTACAAGCAGCCGGCAGCAGGATGAGAGATAACCAGAACCCAAGGACATTCTGGAGAGATGGGCCTCACAAGGCCAAATTCTTGTCGTTTGAACAATACGCCCACCCTTCCTCCCCACCTCAAAGGATGTTTGCCCAAAATAAGTTACATACCAGAGAACCGACCCCCAGCTACGAGCACAGGATTACGCAGGCTTAACCCCATCCTGACTTCCCTTTCCCGCGCGGGCTCTCCCAAAACCAATCAATAGGCACCAGGTATGCTTTACATTCAACTTAACCAATAACTATGCTTCTGCTTCTGTACGTACGCTTTTGCCTCCCCAAACCCCATAAAAAGGCCCTGAACAAAGGCCAGGCGCGCAAGTCCTCTCTAGACTTGTCCGCCCGCCGGTACCTGCGTCCCAATAAACCTCTTGCTGTTTGCATCCAGTGGCAGTGTTGGATTCTTGGGTAAGGGGATCCGCGGGTCTTTCATTTGGAGGTCCCACCGAGATCATCGGACTCCTGCCCAGGGATCCAACGGACTCCCACCGGGAGGTAAGATAGCTGGCCAGCCCTCTTCTGCTTCTGTTCTGTTTCTGTTTCTGTTTCTGTTTCTGTTCTGTTTTATGTTCTCGTTTCGGCTCCTGTCTCCTATCTTGTACGGCCGTGGTCCGCCTATACGCTCGTATAGGACTGTACCTCTACGCGTAGGGGCTCTGTATCTGTAGGCAGCTTGAGAAGGAGCTGACGAGCTCGGACTTCTCCCCTGCCGACCCTGGAGGACGCTCCAGGGTGTCGAGGGGCCCAATTTTTTGGGGCTCCTCATCTGTCCGAGGGTTAAAACCGTCTGTCCGTTCCAGAGGAACCCCTCGGCCCTGGACGGAATCTGTCCACTGAGAGGAGGTCTCGAGACTCCTTCTGTAGGCCAGTGGAATCTGTACGGTGCACCGCAAGGTTTTTGTCTTTGCCGGCTTGTTAATTGTTTTATGTGTCTTTCACATTGCGCCTTGATTAAGATCACATTCTGCTTATGGGAGGGTGTCTAACCCGTTTGAATCTGAGGAGTGCCTGATTGTATGAATGTGTTCGTGCGGCTCCACGGCTTCGGCTACGGAGTCTGAGTGGGCTGCACCCTGATTCTCGCGGAACGTCATACGGCATAACGGTCATCTACTCCTTGGAGTAGCCTGGTCCGGGATTTATACGGATAGACCTTAGCCAAGACGCTCCTAAGCTCCCGCGAGGGACGCGAGCAGGACAGCACCTGAAAGATCCCCCTCCCCTTGTCTGCGACACCGTACATTGGGAGGGAAAAATAAATACTAAGGTCAATAACTCCACCTCGCGGCCATCTGAAACCTGAAACTCCTCCCCTGTCACCCTGGGGGACGGCCCAAGGATCATAGGGGCCCGGTTCTTTGGGGCCCCACAAGTATCCGAGGGATACGTCCGTCTGTGGGCCGCAGAGGAAACTCGTAGTTCCACGCGGCCGTCTGAAACCATCCTGTCGGTATTACGCCGAAATCGCGCAGTGTCCTTTTTGTTATTTGTTCTGTGTGTCCTACTCATTGTCTTTGGTGTTATTTTTAACTCTGAGATGGGGCAAACATTCACCACCCCTCTAAGCCTCACTCTAGGTCACTGGAAAGATGTTCAGAACCGAGCCAACAACTTATCGGTGGAAGTCAAAAGAAGAAAATGGCAGACTCTCTGCACCTCTGAATGGCCCACAGAGGGGACCTTTAACATTAATGTTATTTTGCAGGTCAAAGAGCGGGTCTTCGATCAGGGACCCCAGACTAAGGGGCTTTTGCGGAATGTGTTTGCCCAAATGAGTCAGCTAGGAAACTTTCTCCTGACATATTCGATGATAATTACGTAAATAAGCCTTCTTCTAGTAAACCCAGGTTGCTGGGCCATCCCTAACAAAGGGGATTCTGGCTTTATTTCTCTCTGTTACTCCTAATAGATGTGGGGGCTTCTCCCTCACTCACTTCCCGTGTTAATGGCTATAACTGGAGCCAACTGGGGTTGGTCTAACTCGAGACAGAGACTATAAGGAATATTCCCAAGCAGCTGCCGAAACTCTTTGTTTCGGGGAAGTTTCCCTGTGTTCTCTGGCCTGACTTGGACTGCCTAACCCCTCCCCCCTGGCTGATGGGAAAGCATGGCGTCTGCTCCTCTGTTGGGGCTTATGAGCTCTGAAACCGGGAATCCCTTCTCTGCCTCCTGGCAGCACTTTGTTTCCTGTTTTCCCCTTCTGTTTCTGCACCAAGGTGCGTGCAGCCTGCATGACTAGCCTCTAGATCATGCACCACAGCTCCTTCTCTTTCCACTGTCAAGGAGCAAGAAGAGCAGCCCCTGGACCTAACACTTCCCACTCCAGATCTTCCCACGCATGTCTCAGGTAAACATTCAAAGTGGAGTGGGTCCAGGTGAAACGTAAATCAGTGTTGGAACTAAGTTAAGTTTGTTGGTTTAATTAAGATAAGATCTGTCTTTGAAGTTAACAGCAGTAAATGTGAAGCTTTTATTCTATCAAAGTTTACTGAAGGTCAGATAAGCTTGTGTTACTTGTTAAAATTTGTTAGCAAAGAAATGACTAAACTGATGGTTAATTGTCTGTCTCAAAGTTTTAATGGGTAATTGCTGAAGTAGCTTTCAAAGTCTTTGGTAACCTGAAAGTTTTAAAGTTTTGCTTGGATGACAAATGGAATTAAATTGTGGACATCTAGGTCTTAACCAAACAGGATAAAATGCTAAGTCGTTAATTACTGGATGTAGGTTTGTGCTTTTGACTTCTTACTGCAAAGAAACTAAGAGAATCTAAATCTGTTGGTAAACTTGTTTTCCACTTAACTGATTCATAAATTCGCCACCTGAAGAATTCTGTTGTAACAGTTCACAATTGGTTAATACTTAGTCTTCACTAGAGATTAAGGTGTTTCTAAGAATACAAAGTTCTGCTTAGTGTAACTAAGACTGATGGAAATAAAGGGAAACTGTATGTAGAAAAGTAGGAGATAATGTAAGAAAGATTTAAGGAATGGGAATACATTTTGTTGAAGGTAAAGGAAGGTAATTTTGTTCTAAATGAGATGGTTGTTTGGAAGGAAATGGCTTGGGACTAAATGAACTAAAAGATTATAATGTTGTGTCTCTTACTGTTTTGTCTTACTCTAAACATTGCTGGTTCTCTCTAATGTTTGCTCTTCCAGACTAGGGATACTTCCTCCTAGTTATCTGTAACTTACAGAGATGTAAAAGTGCTCAAAGCATTCAAGCTTTTCTCTCTATCTGAACCCTCTGAAACCAAAAGGTCTTAGTAAGTATTCTTTCTTCCATGGCAATCAGTCATTTGCATAAGTTCAATAAGAATCTGTTCTCCTTGTAACAGGAAAGAATTGGAAACACGGATTATTTTACCAAGGCTTTGACTGGGATGTCATATTTGAAAAGACTCAGATATGAGCAGACAGTTTAAAGGAACTAAGGTTGACTTTATGAAACCTGGAGCCATAAAGCCCCTTAGGACTGTTGGCCTGATATCTTGCTTACAGAGTTCCCAGCAGCCTCACCAGGTGAGTAAAGAATGTCACTCCTTGGTAGGTGCAGTCTCGGGAAGAGGAATTCGCCCAAAGGTATTGCAGGCATGCCTCATGGCAAGTACAGGGCTTGGCTTCTGGCCCGGAGAGGCTACTAAAAGTTCAACCTAGAGATTCCTTATACAAAGTTCCAGCAAAGCAGATTCTAAAAGATCTATTGATCACACTCACTGTTCTTGCTGAGCTTATGTAAATAATGGGCCAAGTTTGTTAAAACTGGACTTGTTTCACAAGTGCTTAGTCCTGATTTGGCTATCTCTGTAAATGAGGGTTATTTTAGAGAGAAAAATTATGTTTTAATAACACACCTTTATGGATGTTAAATTCTAGATTTGATTGTCTTTAAATGTTTACCTAAGCTAAACAATTTGAGGTAAACTTCAGAGAAGTTACACAATAGATTCTTTAGTCGATCTTACTGTTTTGTGGGGATATTAGCAGACCCTACGGCACATGATTAAACAACTGGAATAATGAAATTGCCTAAAAGCCAACCTGTCGCACTCCATAGGATTAACTATGGACTTGTGGAGATAATGGATGACCCCACTTTCTTTATGAGTGGATTGAATGATGCATGGGGAACTCCCCTTATCTCTTGACAAATTTTCTCACTTGCCAGTGATCCTCTGTAATCAGGATATTGTTAAGCCTGGACCACTCAAAGGTCTTCTTATTGGCTTCATCCCTTAGTCATATTTATCCTAGAGGCCACCTCTGTTGAGTTGCAATTGCAAACAGATGCTTTAGCTAAGCATAGAGCAGCCCTCCTCATAAAAAGAGCCTTAAAGCTCACTATGGGACAGTCCCTGACTGTAATGACTTCACATCAGGTCCAGATTTGTCTTAGAAGCCAGAGGCCACCAATGGATGATGGAGGCCGACTTATTAAATACTGGGCTACACTAACAGATATGCCAGAAATAATACTTAAAATTTGTCAAACTTTAAACCTAGTTACCTGTATGCCTGAACCTGACCTGTACTTCTTTCTTTCTCTATAGAGCAAAAGAGGTTATTGATCTTGCTTACTCTATTTGTCCAGATGCCCCTGTTAAAAATACGACTGACAGTTGGTTTTCTGATGACAGTAGTTTTCATAGAAAAAAATAAGATAAGCTAGGTATGTTATAGTGCTCACTAGCACTTTGCAATTGCCAAAGCCTAAGAATTAACATTTATACTGACTCCAAATATGCCTTCCTGGTACTACATGCCCATGGAGCTATTTGGAAGGAAAGGGGATTGCTATCAAGCCATAACTCCCCAATCAAATATGGGCCTAAGTTACAAAACCTTCCTTATCGCTATACTAAGGATAATATATATCAAATCTGAGATGCATATCTGTGGCTTACACCCACGATTGGACGGCTCAGTCAGAAGGCAGTTTTATGCTGGGAACAAAGAAATCATATGTATGATACTTGGGCAAATAACACACGATATCTGGGATGGCTATCACTAGAAACGTGTTCCCAAGTAATAGTACTCCAGGCTACTGACTGGTTTGCTACTGACTGGGCAAGGCGACCTGGCATCAAATGGCCAGCTCCAAACGGAACCCACTGGATATGTGGAACCAACCTGTGGCCCTGGCTTCCTCCAGGGTAGATAGGTCGCTGTACTTTAGGATTTGCTTGAATTCATGGGTGCATTACTAAAACCATTACAACCCCAGCTAATCTCCCCAACTTGAAACAAAGATGGACGCGATCTGTTTTAAATGGTATGATCACTTAGCATCCATTTTTGTTCCATCTGCAGAACTAGAGGATGTCATGTGGCATGTAGAAGCCCTTAATAAATACACTACAAAGGCACTCAATGATTCACTAAATAGCATCTCCCAGCTTAATACCGAAGTCTCACAAATACTCAAGGCAGTCCTACAAAATAGGATGGCATTAGATGTCCTGACAGCAGCCCAGGGTGGCACATGTGCAATTATCAAGACAGAATGTTGTGTGTACACTCCAGACTATCACAAAAATGTCACAGGCCTGATAAAAGATATGAATACCCAAATTAAGGCCCTACAAGATCCTTCTTTCTCTTTTAGTGATTGGTTAAGTTCCTGGCTTAGAGGAGGGCTATGCCCAAATCTCCTTTTCAGGCTTCTCATTCTTACCGCCTTATTAATCTGAATATGTTGCTTTGTTCCATGTTTCTCTACTTGGTGCCGAGACTCCATTGCTACAATGACTACACCACGGCAGACGATCCTTGTCGTGCGCGAGGACGCCTCTTCACTGTCAGCGCTGGATTCAGCTGCCTCTACCTTTCGTAACTCCCCTATACGTTCCTACCCTGATCAATATTGACCCGAGCAGGTAGGGACAGCTCTACGCCCCTATTCAGCACGAAGAAGTTACAGAAGATGAGACCTTCCACCTTCAACCACCTTAAAGATTTAAAGGGTCAAAATTGTTCAGGGGGAATGATGAGGGAGCAGGAGGCTGGCTGAGGACAAAGCAAAAGCTGGCGCCGTGCACCCCCTCTTCACCCGCTCCCCTCCATATGTGTAGCATTCCTCAGGCACCCCTGATCGCCATAAAACGATAAATAGTTAACTTGCAGGGATCACAATCCTGCAGAACAGGAATCTCCCTTGCTCTACAAGATGTCCTAGAGACCTAAACAGGGAGGTTACCTTATCAATAGCACAAATTTCCAGAGGCAAATAACTCTTGGTTCCTGAAGCCCTAATGTCCCCCTCCCACCATAAACTGGAGGAGACTGGAGTGGTAACAGAAACTCTAGACAAATTAAAAGAAAGGCTGAATAAGCGTAAAAGGGAATTTGAATCCCAACAATCTTGGTATGAAGGGATTTGGAACCGCTCACCTTGGTTAACCTCCCTGATAACCTCCTTAATAGGACCCTTAATGCTCTTAATATTAATTCTAACTTTTGGGCCATGTATCGTTAACAGGTTGACCCAATTTATGAAAGACAGACTGTCACTCATCCAAGCCATGGTATTAACTCAGCAATATCAATCAGTTAAGCTAACTGACCCATTGGGTAAATAAACCTAATGGATATAGGATTCTATCCATAAACAAGAAAAAGGGGGGAATGTAAGACCCCCATTAGAAAAGCCCCCCCGTAATTAACCTTGCTCTCTTGCTTTTCTGTAACCGCTTAGCTTTGGCTTATAACTGTAGCTTTTGTTAAAACTTTACAAGCAGCCGGCAGCAGGATGAGAGATAACCAGAACCCAAGGACATTCTGGAGAGATGGGCCTCACAAGGCCAAATTCTTGTCGTTTGAACAATACGCCCACCCTTCCTCCCCACCTCAAAGGATGTTTGCCCAAAATAAGTTACATACCAGAGAACCGACCCCCAGCTACGAGCACAGGATTACGCAGGCTTAACCCCATCCTGACTTCCCTTTCCCGCGCGGGCTCTCCCAAAACCAATCAATAGGCACCAGGTATGCTTTACATTCAACTTAACCAATAACTATGCTTCTGCTTCTGTACGTACGCTTTTGCCTCCCCAAACCCCATAAAAAGGCCCTGAACAAAGGCCAGGCGCGCAAGTCCTCTCTAGACTTGTCCGCCCGCCGGTACCTGCGTCCCAATAAACCTCTTGCTGTTTGCATCCAGTGGCAGTGTTGGATTCTTGGGTAAGGGGATCCGCGGGTCTTTCACATGTAGACAAACACAGACAGACACACACACACACACACACACACACACACACACACAGACAACACACACCTCAGCCATAAAAAAAATGAAATCTTGCTATTTGCAATAATGTGTCTGAACCAGAGGGTATTTAAAAAAATAGTTAATTTATTTATTTGAGAGGGAGAAAAAACAGAAGCAGGGGGAACAGAGAGGCAGAGGGAGAAGCAGACTCTCCACTGAGCAGGGATTCCCAAGGCAGGGCTGAAGGCAGATGCTGAACAGACTATGCCATCCAGGTGCCCTGGAATTAGAGGTATTATGCTAAGCGAACTAGATCAATCAGAGAAAGACAATTACCATATGATCTCACTCATATGTGGAATTTAAGAAACAAAGGATCATACAGGAAGAGAGGAAGAAAGGGTCATGAGGATCATACAGAAGAGAGGAAAACATAAAGTGAGATGAAACCAGAGAGAGACAAACCCTAAAAGACTCTTAATCATAGGAAACAAACTGAGGGTGCTGGAGGGGATGGAGGTGGGGCAAGGGGGTAACTGGGGAATGGACCCCAAGGAGGGCATGGGATGTAATAAGCACGGGGTGTTATAGAAGACTGATGAATCACTGACCTCCATCTCTGAAACTAGTAACACATAACACACTGTATGTTAAATAACTTAATTTAAATGAAAATAAGACCCCCCCCCACCCCCCACACCTGCACATGGTGACAAGGTGACACAGCAGACTCTCTCACTCCAGATTCAGAGACTCTTCCTTCCCCAGGTATCGGGGTTAGTTGTAGAACTCGCTTTAGCCAAGGGAACAGTAGCAAACTTAACGCAAGCAGAAGCTTGAAAATCACTTGCACAGGGGCCCTGGCTCTCTTGCCTGGAAACCTAAACCATCATGGGAATGAACCCAAGCTAGCTTGCAACTGGAGGGGAGGCCCTGTGCAATACAATGAGGCATCCTATTTGCCTGCTGTCCACATATAGTGAACCTAAGGGGATATCAGCTATACCTGGCCCCAGCAGACGTACCAACCGGCTAAGCCCAGCCCAAACTCTCCACTCACACAGAACCTTGAGCAACTTGTGTATCTAGATTGTGAGCTGTTCTAAAGTGGAAGTTTTCTAAAGCACTGAGTTGGAGAGACTCTGTTACACATTAAAAACTGACTGACAAATGCAGAAATAGTGATACTTGTTTAATCAAATCCAATTCTTATATGTCTTTACCATCAAGAATTGACAAGAACACGAACAATCTTAAGGAAATTACATTGGTTAGTATGCACTCTGATTCAACACACGAAGTAATGAACAAATTATGAAATAAGAAAAGCAATAAACTCCTAGAAAAATCTCTAAAACCCTTAATTCTTTTTTTTTTCATTTTTTATAAACATATTTTATCCCCAGGCGTACAGGTCTGTGAATCACCAGGTTTACACACTTCACAGCACTCACCAAAGCACATACCCTCCCCAATGTCCATAATCCCACCCCCTTCTCCCAAACCCCCTCCCCCCAGCAACCCTCAGTTTGTTTTGTGAGATTAAGAGTCACTTATGGTTTGTCTCCCTCCCAATCCCATCTTGTTTCATTTATTCTTCTCCACTTAAGCCCCCATGTTGCATCACCACTTCCTCATATCAGGGAGATCATATGATAGTTATCTTTCTCTGCTTGACTTATTTCGCTAAGCATGATACGCTCTAGTTCCATCCATGTTGTCGCAAATGGCAAGATTTCATTTCTTTTGATGGCTGCATAGTATTCCATTGTGTATATATACCACATCTTCTTGATCCATTCATCTGTGGATGGACATCTAGGTTCCTTCCATAGTTTGGCTATTGTGGACATTGCTGCTATAAACATTCGGGTGCACGTGCCCCTTTGGATCACTACATTTGTATCTTTAGGGTAAATACCCAATAGTGCAATTGCTGGGTCATAGGGCAGTTCTATTTCCAACATTTGAGGAACCTCCATGCTGTTTTCCAGAGTGGCTGCACCAGCTTGCATTCCCACCAACAGTGTAGGAGGGTTCCCCTTTCTCCGCATCCTCGCCAGCATCTGTCATTTCCTGACTTGTTGATTTTAGCCATTCTGACTGGTGTGAGGTGATATCTCATTGTGGTTTTGATTTGTATTTCCCTGATGCCGAACACTTTTTCATGTGTCTGTTGGCCATCTGGATGTCTTCTTTGCAGAAATGTCTGTTCATGTCCTCTGCCCATTTCTTGATTGGATTATTTGTTCTTTGGGTGTTGAGTTTGCTAAGTTCTTTATAGATTCTGGACACTAGTCCTTTATCTGATATGTCGTTTGCAAATATCTTCTCCCATTCTGTCAGTTGTCTTTTGATTTTGTTAACTGTTTCCTTTGCTGTGCAAAAGCTTTTGATCTTGATGAAATCCCAATAGTTCATTTTTGCCCTTGCTTCCCTTGCCTTTGGCGTTGTTCCTAGGAAGATGTTGCTGTGGTTGAGGTTGAAGAGGTTGCTGCCTGTGTTCTCCTCAAGGATTTTGATGGATTCCTTTCGCACATTGAGGTCCTTCATCCATTTTGAGTCTATTTTTGTGTGTGGTGTAAGGAAATGGTCCAATTTCATTTTTCTGCATGTGGCTGTCCAGTTTTCCCAGCACCATTTATTGAAGAGGCTGTCTTTTTTCCATTGGACATTCTTTCCTGCTTTGTCGAAGATTAGTTGACCATAGAGTTGAGGGTCTATTTCTGGGCTCTCTATTCTGTTCCATTGATCTATGTGTCTGTTTTTGTGCCAGTACCATGCTGTCTTGATGATGACAGCTTTGTAATAGAGCTTGAAGTCCGGAATTGTGATGCCACCAATGTTGGCTTTCTTTTTCAATATCCCTTTGGCTATTCGAGGTCTTTTCTGGTTCCATATAAATTTTAGCATTATTTGTTCCATTTCTTTGAAAAAGATGGATGGTACTTTGATAGGAATTGCATTAAATGTGTAGATTGCTTTAGGTAGCATAGACATTTTCATAATATTTATTCTTCCAATCCAGGAGCATGGAACATTTTTCCATTTCTTTGTGTCTTCCTCAATTTCTTTCATGAGTACTTTATAGTTTTCTGAGTATAGATTCTGTGCCTCTTTGGTTAGGTTTATTCCTAGGTATCTTATGGTTTTGGGTGCAATTGTAAATGGGATTGACTCCTTAATTTCTCTTTCTTCTGTCTTGCTGTTGGTGTAGAGAAATGCAACTGATTTCTGTGCATTGATTTTATATCCTGACACTTTACTGAATTCCTGTACAAGTTCTAGCAGTTTGGGAGTGGAGTCTTTTGGGTTTTCCACATATAGTATCATATCATCTGCGAAGAGTGATAATTTGACTTCTTCTTTGCCGATTTGGATGCCTTTAATTTCCTTTTGTTGTCTGATTGCTGAGGCTAGGACCTCTAGTACTATGTTGAATAGCAGTGGTGATAATGGACATCCCTGCCGTGTTCCTGACCTTAGCGGGAAAGCTTTCAGTTTTTCTCCATTGAGAATGATATTTGCGGTGGGTTTTTCATAGATGGCTTTGATGATATTGAGGTATGTGTCCTCTATCCCTACACTTTGAAGAGTTTTGATCAGGAAGGGATGCTGTACTTTGTCAAATGCTTTTTCAGCATCTATTGAGAGTATCATATGGTTCTTGTTCTTTCTTTTATTGATGTGTTGTATTACATTGACTGATTTGCGGATGTTGAACCAACCTTGCAGCCCTGGAATAAATCCCACTTGGTCGTGGTGAATAATCCTTTTAATGTACTGTTGAATCCTATTGGCTAGTATTTTGTTTAGTATTTTCGCATCTGTGTTCATCAAGGATATTGGTCTATAGCTCTCTTTTTTGATGGGATCCTTGTCTGGTTTTGGGATCAAGGTGATGCTGGCCTCATAAAATGAGTTTGGAAGTTTTCCTTCCATTCCTATTTTTTGGAACAGTTTCAGGAGAATAGGAATTACTTCTTCTTTAAATGTTTGGTAGAATTCCCCCGGGAAGCCGTCTGGCCCTGGGCTTTTGTTTGTTTGGAGATTTTTATGACTGTTTCAATCTCCTTACTGGTTATGGGTCTGTTCAGGCTTTCTATTTCTTCCTGGTTCAGTTGTGGTAGTTTATATGTTTCTAGGAATGCATCCATTTCTTCCAGATTGTCAAATTTGTTGGCGTAGAGTTGCTCATAGTATGTTCTTATAATAGTTTGTATTTCTTTGGTGTTAGTTGTGATCTCTCCTCTTTCATTCATGATTTTATTTATTTGGGTCCTTTCTCTTTTCTTTTTGATAAGTCGGGCCAGGGGTTTATCAATTTTATTAATTCTTTCAAAGAACCAGCTCCTAGTTTCGTTGATTTGTTCTATTGTTTTTTTGGTTTCTATTTCATTGATTTCTGCTCTGATCTTTATGATTTCTCTTCTCCTGCTGTAAAACCCTTAATTCTTAAAAGGGAACACAACCCCAAATGATGTGAGCTCTGCTGGTTTATTCCTGGATCTTTTACTGCTCCTTCTCTCCCTCCTTTACTGTATCCACTTTATTTCTCTGCCCCTAAATATGGCTATTCCTCATGGCTGGTTGCTATTTTTCTCACAAAGCAAGTGGGTTACTTTAAAAAAAAATCTTTTTTTAAAGATTTTATTTATTTACTCGACAGAGAGATATCACAAGTAGGCAGAGAGGCAGGCAGCAGCGGGTGGGGAAGGGGGGAGGTGGCAGGCTCCCCGCTGAGCAGAGACCGCTACCCTCCCCCATGTGGGGCTTGATCCCAAGACCCTGGGATCATGACCTGAGCTGAAGGCAGAGGCTTTAACCCCCTGAGCCACCCAGGCTCTCCTAAAAAAATTTTTTTAAAGATTTATTTATTTATTTTAGAGAGAAAGCATGTGCACAGGGCATGGGGGAGGGACAGAGGGAGAAGGAGAGAGAGCATCTCAAGTAGGCTCCCGCTGAGTACAGAGCCCACCATGGGGTTTGATCCTATGACCCTGAGATCATGACTTGAGCCATAATCAAGAGTCAGATGCTCGGGGTGCCTGGGTGGCTCAATCCTTGGGCGTCTGCCTTCAGCTCAGGTCATGATCCCAGGTCTCCGTGATCAAGCCCCACATCGGGCTCCCTGCTCAGTGGGAATCCTGCTTCTCCTTCTCCCATTCCCTCTGCTTGTGTTCCCTCTGTCACTCTCTCTCTCTCTGTCAAATCAATAAATAAAATCTTAAAAAAAAAAAAAAAGAGTCAGATGCTCAACCAACTGAGCCACCCAGGCATGCCACAGGTGGGTTATATTTGTCTATTTTTACTGGTGGGGGTTCTCAAAATGAATACATTGTCTGAACTCGAATACCCAAGAAAGCAGTTGAAAAACACATAGTATATGTTACTGTCAGAATAGAAGTTGTACACCTGGGCTCAGGGTGTAGACTCTTTATCACTAGAAAGGCTTCCGACCAAAAGAGTGCAGGCTCTGACCTAATCACAGTACCAAGTATAGATCATTACCGTTCATGGGTTTCCTTCTTTCCTTTTTTTTTGACCATGAAATGGTATATAATTCAAGTTATTTGAGAATATATATCCAAATGCTCTCTGTACCCAACTGGATCACAGTATAAAGAAACTGAGGGGGGCACCTGGGTGGCTCAGTGGGTTAAAGCCTCTGCCTTTGGCTCAGGTCATGATCCCAGAGTCCGCATCGGGCTCTCTGCTCAGCAGGGAGCCTGCTCCCACCCCCCTGCCTACTTGTGATCTCTCTCTCTCTCTCTCTCTGTCAAATAAATAAAAAATATCTTAAGAAAAAAAAAAAAAAAAGAAACTGAGGGCACTAAATCCAGAGGAAAGTCAATGAAGTCTGAGTTGCAAACAATGTTGAAAATCAGAAAGAAAAATATTAAAAATAATTTTTTTCAAAAATAGCAATAACCTAAGTCTTAAAACCCCAGATTATATCAACAGAAATGATGAGAAAAAGAGAATGAGTGGGGGAAAAGTTCTAAGACTCCAATTAACAGGTTGATAGTTAGAGAACTACAGCTCCAATAACCTTTTTAATGCAAAAGCGTCCTTAAGACACTACCACAGGGGGAAGCCATGTAAAGAAGGCTATATGGGAATTTTCTGTATGATTTTTGCAACTTTTTTGTAGATTTGAATTATTTGAAAATGGAAAGTTTAACATTTTTCAGTGTAGTTCTAGGACACAGCCATTGGTAATATTAAAAATTGGATTAATACTTTTCAAAATAGAAGTGAAAGCAAAGCAAAGACAGTCGTAAAGGAAAATACGGAGCACAAACAAAGCTCCGGATAATTATATACGTAATTCTAATACTTGTCACAGCAACTGCTCTTCATCCATTTTGTAGATGTCCAAAGGTGAGGCAAACTTCCCTTTCAAGAGCTAGCCTGATTTGTAACTGATTATTTCCTATCTTTTAGCAGATTTGCTCCAACGGTGGCTTACTACAGTGGCAGTAGGTGGCAGCTGGTTACCATGGTGACCGCAGTAATCTACAGGAGACTGTAGTCTATTTGTCAATTCTGTTCAACCACTTTCACAGCAGACTTAACTTAATCTTCAGGACCATCTTGTGGACTGGTTTTTACCCCAGTTGACAAATGAAATTAAGGCTCAGAGAGGCTTTTGGTGGTGGTGGTGGGGTTTTGTTTAAGATAAAAACTGCCCCTACTAAATACTTGTAAGCAGGAGAGGTCACTTGGAGCCCAGGATGAGATTCCAACACTCGGGCTTGCCTCATTCTGAGAGGGCTCCAGGTTGAGCACCGTCAGCTTGAAGCAACCTACTGATCACTCGTTAATATGCCCCCAAGAAAACCAGAGGTGTCCTTGAACACTGAGACTTCTCTTTTGCTGAAAGAAGAACACTTTGCTCGCTACCATCTGGGAACCATCTAAAGTGTTCCACAAAGGAAAAAAGAGGCATATTATGTACAGTGCACTGACCCTGCTCTCTGAACACTCAGCGAGACAGACAAAGAGACGATAAGTACTAGGTATGTGAGTGCCATTCCCAAAATTCCCAAAACTGCAAATGTGGATATGCACTTCTAGACGATGACAACGTGGTTTACGATTCTAGGCTAAACATGTAAACAAGAACTTCAAAGCCCTGAGGTGACAGCCATCACTTTAACAAAAGATGTACCCGAAAGGACAAGCTTCAAGTCCCCACACTTCCTCCCCTGCGTCAGCCCAAACTCCCCTGTATTTGACCTGTCCTTAGCCGCCTTCCTCTCCTCTCGAAGAAGGGCAGCTTTCCCTTCCCTCCAAGGCTCTTGTCCTGTGTCCACTCGATAGCCTCTTCTCTACCAGGGATTTCCCTAACAGCTACTCTCTTTGATCACTGGCCGCTGATTCTTTGCCTTCAATTTATTTTTTAATTAACTATCTGTTTCTCCTACCTTCCCCACTGGCCACTGAATCTTTGCCTTCAATTTATTTTTTAAATAACTGTCTCTCCTACCTTCCCCTCAAACCTCTCTCTTGAGTTACTTACCTTCAATATTGTTGAAAGTGTCATCTTCACTAACAGTAACTTTCTAGACATGACTTTACCCTCCACTACTATTAAATTCCAATCTCCTTTTGACCAGTATCAGTGTGCTAAAACCACATATCTCACCCTCGTCCACTGTTCCTGAAATATACCTGCTCCCAAGAATTTGATGTGAACCCTTCCGGCCCATTTTTGAAATACTTTTGTGATACATAGATGTAATCATGGAAGTACTGTATTTTGAGGGTTTGATTTTACACATTTGGTATCATCACACTGTACATATTATTCTGCAACTTGACTTTTTAATTTTAATGCAACATTGTGTTTTGAGCTCTCTCCATGCTGATCTATGTCATGCCTTTTACATACTGCTCACTCACTCCTCTCCTGATGGATAGTTAGAATGGTTCCAAGTTTCTGCTACTGAAAACTGTGCCCATGATGAACATCCTCCCTGCACAGGCAGACCTTTCTGAGGTACACACAACCAAAAGTGGAATGAACTACTACATCACATGGCACATATGCTTGCAATTTTAGTAGATACTTCCAGACTGTTCTTCATAATGACTGTCCCAAATTCACTTGCATCAGTTGTGCAGGACCATTCTTGTTCTCATATAACCTTGCCAGCACCTGATAATGTCAGACTTTTATATTTTTGCTGACGTGGCTGGAGTAAAATAGAGTTCCATCTGATTATACTGAGGTTCAATAACTTTTCATGTAATATTCAATTCCTTCTTTGAGGTACCTTGTCATCTGTCTTTTGCCTGTTTTCCTATGGGATTTACTTTTTTTTAATAGTAGCTTTTCTTTATATATTCTGCATTCTAATCCTTTGCATATTGCAATTACATGTTTCTATGCATATAATTATCTTCTCTCAAATTTTATGATGTTAGGCATCAGTATGTTACAAAAGCAATGCACGTTATTCTGATGTGAAAACGGGCTTGATTGAGAACTTTGCTTCGAAAAATACTTCCGAAAACCACTCTCAGTAGCAATGAGATAATATCTCAGAATAAAAAATGGACAGAGGTATCATGCTGCAATTTCAACTGGCCTTATCTCATACGAGCAAGAAGTCACAAATGCATTAAGAGGTTAAAAAAAAATCTCACTGTGGATTCATGTTACATTTCTTTAGTTTCTCTTCCAGTTCAGGTAAATCTCGGAGATCTGCTCCAATAACAGCATATCTCTTTGAATCCAACAGGTGTCCATCTGCAAATCCAAGAAGAGATGATCATTTCAACAAAAATTCATCAAGAAATTATAATTTCAATGGATATGATTTTTTCAAAATTAAAGTAAATTTATTGATTTTCTCCATTACAAAAATACATGCTCCGTTGTAGGGGAAAAAAATCAGGAATGAAGAGGGTAGAAATGAACTAAAACCACATCTTCCAGAGATAACTATTAGTATTTTTGTGTAGAACATCCTGGTCCTTTTTCTATGTGCCCAAACTCATATATATAACATAAACACATTCTCACACAAACATACATACACACCTCACACAGAAAAAAACCAAACAGGGCCAATTCTGTAAAGGAAAAATTCTGTAAAGCAGAAAACCGTTTTCCTTATTTAACGGTAATATCAATGACATCATTCTCTGTCATGATTTCCTAGCATTCCAGAGTGGATAAAACAACTTACTCAACCAATGTCTCACTATCGGACATACGGTATTTCCAAGTTTTCTCCATCTGAGGCACTGCAGTGAACATCTTTTTATAGACATTATGAAGCAACTGTCAAGTAGGTCTCTATGAGTAGAATTAGGAGGTCAAAGGATAAGCCTATGTAAACAATGGTACCAATTGGCTGGCTGCTTCTAAACGTTGTGCCAATCTGTGAGATATTGTGATTAAAGGAATAGTGTTTCCATAGCGAAGTAAAATAAAATTATAACATTTGCTTAAAAATACTCCAGCAGAGTTTGGATGAAATGGTCTATATAGTGGTTCTCAAGCTTTGGCAGCCATCAGTATCACCCAGAGGACCTGTTAAAACAGACTGATGGGCTCTACCCCCATGAGTTTCTGATTTAGCAGTTTGTTCAAAGGTAGAAATTTTTTTGGGGGCGCCTGAGTGGCTCAGTGGGTTAAAGCCTCTGCCTTTGGCTCAGGTTATGATTGCAGAGTCCTGGGATAGAGCCCCGTATGGGGCTCTCTGCTCTGTGGGGAGCCTGCTAACTCCTCTCTCTCTCTCTGCCTGCCTCTCTGCCTACTTGTGATCTCTGTCTGTCAAATAAATAAATAAAATCTTTAAAAAAAAAAAAAGTAGAAATTTTTTCAAATTCTTTCAAAAGTTAGAAACCTGTATCTCGGGGCGCCTGCGTGGCTCAGTGGGTTAAAGCCTCTGCCTTCGGCTTTAACCGACCCCGATCCTGGGGTCTTGGGATCGAGCTCCGCATTGGGGGGTACCTGCTCAGCGGGGAGCCTGCTTCCTCCTCTCTCTCTGCCTACTTGTGATCTCTGTCTGTCAAATAAATAAACAAAATCTTAAAAAAAAATAAAAAAGAAAAGAAAAAGAAACCTGTATCTCTGACAAGTGCTTAGGCAGTGCTGATGCCTCTAGTTTAGGACTACACTTTTAGAACCACTGGTACAGGAAGTTGGTCATAGTTAAAGTTAGGTGTTGCATACATAGAGATTCACAGGCTTATTTTTATGTATGCCTAAAAACATCGTCAATTAAAAGTTTTTAAAATGGATTGTAATTAAAAGAAAACTGCTTGGTAGTATAGGCGAAGCACTGCTTGCTCAGCTCCCTCAAGGGTATAAACCATGGAAGGAACTGGAATATCCAACAGCCATCCTATATTGTTGCCAATAAATAGCTCAGGTTCTCTTGGCTCTGAGCGGTCACAGTAGAAAAAGGGAAAGGGGCTAAACCATAGTGTGTCTGAACACCCTCATGATGCTGAGAGCCCCATTTAGCTGACACAAATACACTGAGCTACACACCACGAGCTAAAAGACATACCTCCTAGGAGCCTGCTAGGTATCAGGGAAGCAGGGAAACCCAAAGTCAGAGCTCTAGGTGCCACAGTCCCCAAGCAGCAAAAGGAATATAAAGACTATGAAGGCACATCTGCCCTATTATGAGGTCCAATAATGATTCCCAAACACTTGTGCACCTTCTTGCAAATAATGTACATGTTGCTAAAAAGTGTGCATGGAGTGAGTTATTCCCTCTCTCATTCGAAAAAGGAAAGAGTTGAGATGTACTACAAAAATACCAACACATTCGTTCGTTTGGCCATTCAGGTGTGTATTTATTCAATCAACAATCTCTGCATGCCAGGCACTGTTCTAGGTGCTGGGGACACAGTGATGAACTGGAGACAGACAGGTCACTACCTCTCATGAGGCTAACCTGCCCCAGAGAAGGGAGAGAGACAAGGAATCATTAAAGAAAGGAAGAATTAAGAGGATATCAGAGTATTAAGTGCTATGAAGCAAATAAAAGGTGATGAAAAATAAAAAGAGTAGGAGGGACAGGGTTCAGTCTTTCACCTGGTGGTCATGGAGGGCTTCTCAGAGGAGGCAGTAGCTAAGCTAAGACAGAGGTGATCAAAAGGAGACTGGCAAGCAAAATTATGGAAAAAGAGTTCCAGGCTCATGGTAGAAGGAAGTGGAAGATCCGAAGGTGACAGTAAGTGTGGCATGTTCAGGCTGCAGCACGACAGACAATGTGGTCAGCTCAGAATTACTGTAGTCAAAAGGAAAAATCAGGAGGCAGACATAGACCTGCTTAACCATGTGGATCCCAACCAGCAGGAGGATTTAAGGAGCAGAGTAAGAGAACCCGATTTACTCCTTCTGAGTTTTCACTGTGTGCCTATTTATGTACTTGGAATTTTCCACTCCATGCGTAATTCAGCTTAACAAAAGTGTCAATTCCAAGATGCATATTTTTTCTACTTTAACATTCCTGAAATCAGGATGCATCGAACAGTCAAGCACATTCCAGTTTACCAACACTTTGCCTTTCCTAATCATAAAGAAATAGTGGTGAATCTTACAATCACAGCCTCATAGGTTAGATGATGCAGGGTAGTATTTAGATGACATTTGTGCCAGCTTTATGATCACCTATGATTTTTCTCAGGTCTTCACTCATATTTATATTTCCCTTATTTTTATTCGAATTCTCCTTTCTCCATATGATGGCAAGATCAAAAACTACAAAGCAAAGGGCGAGAAAATGTGTCTACCTGAGACACAAACACACAGTTGAAAAGCAAGCAGAAGACTAAAAAAAAAAATCTGCCCAAAAAAGGCTGACGAGGGACTTTGATCAAAGAATATATCTTTGGGGCGCCTGGGTGACTCAGTGGGTTAAAGCCTCTGCCTTTGGCTCAGGTCATGATCCCAGGGTCCTGGAACTGAGCCCTGCACCCAGCTCTCTGCTTCAGCAGGGAACCTGCTTCCCCCTGCCCCAACCCTCTCTCTGCCTGCCTCTCTGCCTAACTGTGATCTCTGTCAAATAAGCAAATAAAATCTTAAAAAAAAAAAAAAAAGAAAAAAGAATATATCCTATCTTCTAAAGCATTCCCAGAAATTGAAAAGAAAATGAAACCGCAACATTTCCAATGGACATTTACAAAGAAATCCAGCAGGCCAGTACAAGGAAGGAAGAATACTCCATTAGCACAAAGTTCTTTAACATTTTTTAAATTAATAGGTTTGATGGTTTGCCAGAATTTTTAAAATGGTAACAACCAGTGTTAGGGTGTATGGAAAGAGAACCCTCATCTACTCTCAGTGAAAATACAAACCAGTAAAGAAGGTCTTGAAGAATGGTTTGGCAGTAGCTATTAGAATTCACAAGGGACAATTCCTTGAACCAGCAATTCCCGCACATATGCACGTGTACATGTGCTTTCTACAGCACTGCTTAAGAGAATACCATAAAACACGTAGCTATCTAAAGGACCATCGGTACTGAATACATTAAGGAAAATGGAATTTCCACGCTGAGGAGAACTAGAAAGCCATCAGAAATGAGGAGACAGGGTGCCTGGGTGGCTCAGTGGGTTAAGCCACTGCCTTCGGCTCAGGTCATGATCTCAGGGTCCTGGGATCGAGTCCTGCATCGGGCTCTCTGCTCAGCAGGGAGCTTGCTTCCCTCTCTCTCTCTCTCTGCCTGCCTCTCCATCTACTTGTGATTTCTCTCTGTCAAATAAATAAATAAAATCTTTAAAAAAAAAAAAAAAAAAAAAAAGAAATGAGGAGACAGACCTACAGATGACAACATGAAGATAGTCACAGGTCTCTAGGCTGCAGAAGGAGCGAGCTAGCTACAAAACAGGACGTATAAATGATTCACTTTATTAAAAGGACACCTGAATTTACTGATTTTGAGAAATACAGATTCACTCATTCAACAGATATATACTGAACTACAACCTATGTATTCATTCAATGTATATATATGGTCTCTCGACAAAAATGTATGGAACCCTGGACATGCCAGGCACTGGATTATCTTTCTGTGTGTGTTTTCTCATGTGTGATATTTATCTGTCTCTGTGCTCTTCACCCACAGGAGGAAACACCTTGAATGCTGCTTCTCTTGGTGGGGGGACAGATTATGGAGCATGTTTACTTTCTACTTCATACATTCCTGCACTGATGGATCAAAGCTAATGCAAGGTGGTAGCTCTTTTATTACCAGTAATCATCCTGACCCAAGTAGTCACCCAATATGCAAAGAACTGTGACAGCTACAGTGGAGAAAACAGCTAGGCCAGAAAACGGCAAAGCCTGCAGAGGATCTACTTACAATTCATAGGAGGGAAACAAAGGATGGGGGAGATGTTCTTTTCTGGGGGAGTTTCTTCACTAGGAGCACGAGTATGGCACTGTGGTTGCGCAGAGGCCCGTCTGGTTGTCTGATGTTTCCTGTGTCATCTGTGTCCACCAACCACAAAGACCATCCTCTCTGGGCATGTCTCCTGACAGCAATTATTAAGAAGTCCCTTGAACTACTCCATCAGACACAGACTGAAAACGATGGAACATTCTGGAAGAGGTTTCCCTGGGTTCAAAAGGCTTAGAGGTGAGCAGAGTGTTGCTGGCAACACTCGTAATTAAAATGTGAGGACGAAAACCTGAGCAGAAGGGCCAAGAAGGAGACCTCATCAGCAGAGCAGGTCAGGTACAGACATCGGGAAGCGGTGCGGATGGGTCGGAGGGTCTGATGCTGCCGGAATGGATGCTCCCAAGGAAAACTGGAAATGGAGATCTTTGGAAAAAATCTATTTTTGCCTCTTCTGCAAATCACTGAGAAACATTCTGTAAAGACTGAAGAATAGGGACCTATGCACATCTGTTTTAAATTCCTTCACTGTAAATTTGATGCACTGTAGATGTATCACAGAAGTATACACCTGTGACATCATGGGCGCACACATGCAGGCTCAGACTCAGACACACACACACACACACACACACACACTTTTCAAAGGAAAAGGGGAAAGAAAGCAAAGGGAGTTCTACACTGTAACACGTAGGTGAAGGGTACTTGCCGATTTGAAGCGGGTCCTCTGAATGTAATTCTATGATGGGTTGTAATAAGAAAGGCTTGACTCTGTGGGAAGATAGGAAAGACAGAAATGAGGCAAGGAGCTCAGATTCAGCAAAACTGCAAACGCCCTCTCCAGAAATAGCAACACATGCTCCTGTTCAAAGCAAGGGCCACTCACTGGCCAGGGCCTTCTGCTCTGTGACATCTGTCCCTGGGCACACGCTGTCACACTTCGGCAGATCGGGGCTCAGGGGAGGTCACTAAGCAGGACACTCTGAATTGGATGTCCACTCTCAATCTCATCAGGAAATAGTGAACACTCAGAAATCACTCGAGAGAGGTCAGTGAGAATTTGCCCGATATTCCAGTGTTTTCCAAGTCATCTCTAGTTTCCCGCCTCTTCTCCAACAAAATGTATAACCCAGTGCTTACTGCTCACAGCTATCTGGAAAACCGACTCTTACACAGACCTGAAGTCAGTACATTTATGTGGTGAGTCCTCTCCTCCAGGATATGCCAAAAATCAGACCTGAGGGACCTGAATCCTCTATCCCAACAACCACACACAAAGGTCAACGCCTTTTCCAGCCTAGAAGCCACCTCTGGGCTTAAGCGAGAGCCCACTTACTCTTATTTCATGCAGGGTTCTACCAAGCTGGATCCTCCTCTGCAGATACACAGTCTTAGATGCCAGGCGGCAACTAAAAAGCATATTTACTGTAACAGAATCTTGTATTTGGAAAGAGTGAAAACCTTGTTTAATAGGATAAACTAAAACAGTCTCATACTTGAAAAATATTTCCAAATGATGAGAACTAGACATCTTTGAAGGACGAACTGAAACTTTTAGGTTCATTAAAAAATTTTTTTTTTAAATATAAGACTTAGCATTTTATTTAAATCACTTAGAAAGAAGGAAGGGAGCACAAGTTAAAACCACCAGGAAGCCCTGACCTTGGCTTGAGGCCAGGGTTTAAATCTCAACTCCACCCCTTCCTCCACAGGTGCCCTGAGGGAAATTCACTTCACGCTTTGAGCCTCGGTTTCCCCACTGGGATTCAGGAGTCTGCTCTGAGCATTGAACAGTCCCATTCAGTGACCCCCGATCCCATTTTGCATGACGCCACAAGAGCTCCGAGCAGGGACAACTGGATGACTCAGTTGGTTAAGCGACTGACTTCGACTCAGGTCATGATCCCAGGGTCCTGGGATCGAGTCCTGCATTGGGCTCTCTGCTCAGCAGGGAGCCTGCTTCCCCCTCTTCCACTCTCCCTGCTCTTCTGCTCTGTCAAATAAATAAAATATTTAAAAAAAGAAAAAAAGAAAGAAAGAAAGAAAAAAGAAAAAAAAAAACCTCCCACAAGAGAGTCACAGACTCGTCCTCAACAGCTCTGCAAACTTCTTAAACCTGACCTCAGGGTGGTACCCAGAATATCTCACATGCAGTAAATGCCTAAGTTTAGCCTCCTCATCACTCACTCAAACAATATTTACTACGCGTCCCTCTGGGCCGGGCACCTCTCTATGTCCTGGAGATAACAAAGAAGACAAAGCACACAGAACCATTCAGATGATCAAACTGTAGGTCATTTCTTTTCAAGGTTCAGACAAATGATGCTCACGGACAGAACTGTCACGACGGAGGGTGTACTGCATTTGGAAGACTGCTCCACAGGTTGGAATGAAGATGCCGGGGCCAGTAAGAAAGTGGGGAGGGGTCCAAGAGAAGAGCCCCCTAAAATGAGGTCCCCAGCATGCAGACCAGCCCATTACTAACCGCTGCCTCTGAATCTACCCAGCTCTGTTGTCTGGTCCAAGCCACACTTACTTGATGCTGTGTAGCTTTCTCGTGACTATGACCGGAAAGTCAACCTCAAAATATTTTCTTGGGAGAAGATCTTCATCCTGAGGAAAAATACACAGTAAGTTTCCTAATTCTATATCCCCTCATACATTTACTGACCATCTTCATGCACCGAGTACTAAGCCCCAAACAGCAACAGAGTATTTCAGGGCCCAAATCAGGAACGATCCAGTGAAAAATGCATGTTTCAGGTGACTTCAGTCTCCGTGTGGAGAACGGACGGAGAATGAAAGTTAGGAGATGCTCACAGCCGTCCAGGAAGAAGGTCCAGGGAGGAAGTCATGGGGAGCCGGAACTGGGGGAGCCGCCACTGGGATGGAGACAGGGAGGCACTGAGAGGCCCTGGGGAAGTAGGACCTAACAGACTTTGCCAAAAAGCAGACAGAGACAGATTAGGGAGGGTCAGGAAACCGATGTGGGGGTGGGGCCAGCATGTGGGGGATCAAACAGGATACAACAGCAAATATCACAAAGCACCCGCCACGGTGAGGGCAAACACTGTCTTATGCTACATTTACTTTTTCCTGTGTGAGGAGAGTGTGGTCGGGGAAAGGGCAGGCACTCTGGAGCCGGGGAATGGGGTTCAGATCCCAGCTCAGCCACTTGTCTGCTGGGAAGTCACTCAACTCCCTGGGCCACGCTTTCCCCATCCACACAGTAGAGAAGGGACAGCACCTCACAGGGCCGTGAGGAGTCCTGTAGAAATAAATACTCCAGCGGCACTCACAGCAGGACCTGCCAGAGTAAGCGGCATGGGTGGGCTTTTATGATGTACTGACATGCGTACACAGATGTGCAGCCTGTCCTGGGCTGTATGTTTATTTCTACTGTGGGCTGCAGTAAAGAAAGTGTGAAAGCCAGACACACAAACGGAAACACACAAACACATACACTGAGTCAAAGAAACACATCTACACAGACCCACACACAGGGACATGTAGAGACACACAGACCCCACACAGAGACACACAGAGACAAAAGAGGCTAGGATATACATGCAAAGATACACAGACACACACATGCAGGTACACACACCCACACAGAGACACAGACACACGCTCACGGCCCCGATCCCCCATCTGTGTCCCAGCCTGGTCACGCCCTAGCCATCTTAGCACGTTCTCTCCATGTCTGCCATGGCCAGTCACTCAGCCCTGATGACTATTCTATTCTTTTTTTAAAAGATTTTATTTATTTATTTGATAGAGATCACAACTAGGCAGAGAGGCAGGCAGAGAGAGGGGAGGAAGCAGGCTCCCCGCTGAGCAGAGAGCCCAATGTGGGCTCAATCCCAGGACCCTGGGATCATGGCCTGAGCCGAAGGCAGAGGCCTCAACCCACTGAGCCACCCAGGGCTCCTCTGATGACTATTCTTGAACGCATCCTCTCCTCAACTCCCAGCTGCAGCGACACCCCTTTCTGGCCTCTTCCTACCACACCCTGTGTGTCGCCTGCAGCAGCTCCTCACGACCCTACGGCCTAGCATGAAACAAGGTGCGCCGCACCTGCTGACTTGTTCGGCATCCCCCCCACCCCATGTATTCTCTGAACATCCGTGTCCACCCGTACTTCTATTCCAGAAATACAGAGCCAGTTTGCTCAAGGGGAAAAGACGAAAGCAAAGCCAGGAGCTGGCGTCCAGAGTCTGGCCGCGGTGTCGCTACTGCAGCCTGGGAGGACACCCCCGTTTCTGACGTGAGCCGCTGCACAGCAAGAGCACCGTGAATGCAGACAGTCACCTGCGACGGGAAGCAGAGACTGACCCCGGGGTCAGCATGATGGGGACAGAAATCACAAGCGTTTCCTAATAGGAGGGGACCCCGAAGGGTGAGCGTCAGAACTGTAGGTCCAGCTACTGCCCACCCTTGTGGAAAATCTCGGGGGGTCTGGTTTGCGGGAGAGGCAGGGAGAGAGGGAGACAGGAGGGCAGAGAACAAGACCGCTTCCTGGCGCTTCAGAAGACCCAGGCCGGGCCATCCCCACCGTTCACACTCACAGCTGCCACGCGTGCCTGGTTCGGTGCGGAACGCGGCGATGGACGAGCCCGATGAGGTTACTGGGAGGAAATGTTTAGGGAAGATGAGGACGTAACTTCTGCTAGGATACCCCACAACACCCTTCCAGAATGTTACTCCCACGATAGGAAAGGTTAAGGAGAGTCTAAAATTCCAAGACAAGGGCACCTGGGTGGCTCAGTGGATTAAGCCTCTCTGCCTTCTGCTCAGGTCGTGGTCTCAGGGTCCTGGGATCAAGCCCCATGTCGGGCTCCCTGCTCAGCGGGGAGTCTGCTTCCCACTCTCTCTCGGCCTGCCTCTCTACCTACTTGTGATCTCTTTCTATGTCAAATAAACAAATAAAATCTTTAAAAAATAAAATAAAATAAAATTCCAAGACAAATGAGAATGATTGAAAGCAAATGAAGGACAGCATACACTCCTATGTCCTGTGCTGGACTTCTTACTTTATTATAAGGAGCGTTCCCTCGGGGCGTCTGGGTGGCTCAGTCGAGCGAGTGGCCAACTCTTGATTTTGGTTCAGGTCATGATCTCAGGGTCATCATGGGAACGAGTCATGTATCAGGTACCCAGGTATCAGATACTTGACCCTCAGAAGAATTCTGAGCAAGGGGTCACTGTGGAGGGAAAGCTATCCAGAGGCACACCTGGAGCCTCTAAGGAACAGACATCTTCTTTCTGGGCTTTGGCAAAGGAACAAAACGGCTGCGGCAGTGACACTTCCAGTTTTGGTTCTGGGATTCCTTAAGTGCATCTGACTCCTATTTGTCAGGAGCTGGCATGTCACAGGAGGCGTGGAGGACACCCAGGATGGGGCCTCAGTCCCAGACAGCTCCAGGGACAGCCGTGAGGAAGGACAGCCCTTGGATTCAAAGGGGATCCCGCAGGGCTGACTGCAGCACAGGCTGCCCAAGGTGACACCCATCCCCTGGGTCCTTGATCCTTGGGTTGTGTGGAAATAAAAATTGGGAGACACATAGAAGCCAAGGTTCCTTAAAGGGGTTCACTACCCCATGACTCTTTATCTGTGATGGTACTGGCTTTCCCAGGCCCTACTGCTGCCTGCTGCCAGAAGGCGGGAGCCTTCAACTGTCCCCACAGTCTTGGGCCCGAGATCATACAGAACAAGCTCCCACCGTGGTGCAAGCAGAAAGCCTGTGACCCACTGCTAAGCCTCTGCTGGTGCAGCCGGGGGACCACCCAGGGTGGAAGGTGCATGAGACCATGAGACTGGCAGACAAAATTTGCTCCACACTGTCTAGAAGCATAGATCTCTCAATTCAGGGATTAGCAAACTTGCTGCAAATGACCAGAAAGTATTTTAGCCTTTGCAGGCCAGATGGCCTCTCCTCAAACTACTCAACTCCACTGTCGTGCTGGTAAAGCAGTCATAGAGAAGACTTAAGTAAATGGGAGTGGCTGTGTTACAATGAAACTTTATTTACAAAGACAGGTGGGTAGGCAAAATCTGGCCTTTTCCACCTAGGCTCTGAAACGCAAACAAGCATTTTTTTTTTTTTTTAAAGAAACTTAAATTAAACAAACAAACAAACCCTTTAGAGCAATATGATTATCAAACAAGACACCTCCACAGTCTCTTTCCTACGCCGGGCTATTTGCTTTCTCACTTCGGACAGATAGCCATTTTCTTGGAAGGGGTACCTAAGTCTCAAGTACCTTGAAAGGAAAGAAAAATGTCAGATTTATTCATTATTAACCCATTACTGACAGGGGAAGAAACCAAACCCCGGGACCAAGTCGAAAGGGTGTGGGGCTGAGAGGAGGCATTCCTCCAGTGGCTTCTGCTCACATGCACACATTCCGTCCCTGCATTCTGCTCCAGCTCCTTCCACCACACCATGGTCACTGAGGTAGAGACGCACCACCGACTGACGGACCACAAAGACCCCCCGGAGCAAGCACAAGGCTCTGGACAGAGAACAGGGAAGCAACCTGGACTTGCGGGACCTGCAGTCTATTTGCTCCTGGTTCTGCCACTAACCGGACCCGTCTCGTTTCCTGTGAGTGTAGTTATACCTGTGCTTGCTCATTAACAGAGCACGTGAGGGATCAAATCAGGGAATAGGTACGAAAGGCCTCTGTGTCATATCACTATCACTAGCCTTGCACATCTCTAAACTGTAGACACTGTCACGATGACAATAAAATCTTCATGATCATCAACACGGCAGACACAGAGGCTCTGGGGCTCACAATCCCACTGGCAGTGTCTTTCACACGTGCGGAGGACACATCTACAAGGGTTTTTATCTGACGCCCAGTTTGTAACAGGAAAGAATGAGAAGCCAGGCACCCATCCTTCACCAGGGCCCCGGTGACATCAAGTACGTGTCTAAAGGCGGCAGCAGGCCCAAGCAGCTGGGGACAGGGGCACGAGACAGGCAGTCACTACATTCCCTCTGAATATATTTTTAACATTTTGAACCAGCCGGGCACCTTTACAAATGAAACAATTCAGGAAAGAAGAGGGCAAATGTCCATTTACCTTTAGTCTCCAGAAGGTGGTATCCATCCCAGCCCCAAGATTTATAATTTGACAATGACATTCTGTCTTCCGCAGAAATGCCTTTATCAGCTGACTGACACCATGGACTCGAGCAAAATATCCTGAGAGAGAGAGACACAGAGACAAGCCATCACTCAGTGAGGTCGGAAAGCATCCCTCAGAGGAGAAGAGCACAGGAGGATTCTGCTGCTCTTCTTCGAGGTCAGTGATTTTTCTGTGGACTCATGGGAGAAATCAGGACTTTCACATTCTCTCTTTTTTTAAAATTTAAAGTGGCAAGAACCAAAGTAAGTACAATCTATTTAATGGTGTAATTAACTATCTTAAAAATAAAATGTCCCTTAAATTTACATATGAGAGACAACCATATTATAGCAAAACATTGGATCTAAATATTCCTCTGGGAAATGTGCTTTTTTACAGCTAGGTGCAAGCCACTCAAGAGTCTGCAAAATTCCAAGATCGTGATGAAAATACTATTTTGAGGGCAGGAAACGGGAAGGACAAATGACAGAGGAAAAAAGAAAGTCTTATTTCTTACCATGTTTCTGCAATCTCCATCCTGTGTGGGTAGAGCCTCTGTTTAGAAAATGGCCTCACAGGGGTACCTGGGTGGCTCAGTCAGTTAACAGTCTGTCCTCAGCTCACGTCATGATCCCAGGGTACTGGGACAGAGCCCCCCTTGGGCTCCTTGCTAGGTGGGGAGTCTGCTTCTCCTGCTCCCTGTGCCTGCCATTGCCCCTGCTTTGCAACTCTTTCTTTCTCTCTCTCTCAAATAAATAAAATCTTTAAAATAAATAACAAAAATAAATAAAACGGCCTGACAGACCACTTGGGAGAGGGGAAAGCACAAGTAAATGTTGCCTAATAAACGGACTTGTTCAGCTACAGAGTGGTGAGCTGGAGGAAAGGTGGTGAGAAATAAAAGAGGGGAAAAGGAAGATAAAATCTGAGTTCTAAAACACTGCTGCTTGGGACGCCTGGGTGGCTCAGTTGGTTAAGCCACTGCCTTTGGCTCAGGTCATGATCCCAGTGTCTTGGGATAGAGTCCCACATCTGGCTCCTTGCTCAGCGGGAGCCTGCTTCTCCATCTGCCTCTGCCTGCCACTCTGTCTGCCTGTGCTCACTCTGACAAATAAATAAATAAAATCTTTAAAAAAATAAAATAAAATAAAACCCTGCTGCTTAAGTTTTAACTATTTTAAGAACAAAATTTGAGTAGCATTTAGAAATGTTTCACAATGTTAAAAAATAATATTGGGGCACCTGGGTGGCTCAGTGGGTTAAAGCCTCTGCCTTCGGCTCAGGTCATGATCTCAGGGTCCTGGGATCAAGCCCCACATCGGGCTCTCCGCTCACAGGGAGCCTGCTTCCTCCCTCTCTCTCTGCCTGCCTCTCTGCCTACTTGTGATCTCTGTCTGTCAAATAAATAAATAAAATCTTTAAAAAAAGAAAAGAAAAGAAATGTTCCACAATGTGATACAGGAATTCTAGGTCTACTGATTCTCCCAATAAATAATTTGAGCTTGTATTTTAGGTGTCTCTTGTATTTTATGTTTCTAGGAAATAATTTTTTTTTGAGAGTTTTTAAAATAATTTATTATGATGATTATTTTTATAAACATAAAATGTATTTTTATCCCCAGGGGTACAGGTCTGTGAATCGCCAGGTTTACACACTTCACAGCACTCACCATAGCATACACCCTCCCCAAAGTCCATAACCCCACCCCCCTCTTCCGACCCCCCTCCCCCCAGCAACCCTCAGTTTGTTTTGTGAGATTAAGAGTCACTTATGGTTTGTCTACCTCCCGATCCATTTGGTTTCATTTATTCTTCTACCTTCCTAACCCCCCATGTTGCATCTCCACTCTAGGAAATCATTTTTAATGGATGTTACAGAATATCATCCACAACAGACTGGATATTGAAACAAAAACTTTAAAGATGCTCACCACACCCTATCTGGGCCACAACATGGAGATGCCAGCCCAGGCAGAGAGAGAAGGAAGGCAGGCCGCTGACATGCTGCCTGGGGCACCCAGGTCCCGGGGCTCCAAGGGGGCATTCCCTGCCTCCGGTTAGAAAAGCTGCCTCAGGAGCCCGGGACAGAGGCTTCAGGCCTCTTAGGCAGGCCTGGCCCCATCTTCCTAAAGCCTGGTTCACCCTCAGCTCAAAGTAAGGTGCATGTCCTTACTGTCAGGGACCACCACTTTAAACTTTCTTTGCATTTCCTACAGAATCTACCCACAAGCTCCATCTTTAGGGCCAGGACTCCCTGCATGCCCAAGCACTTGGGGTCATTTGGCTAATTTCTCAATCTGATTGGGAATGAGTCACCCTCCCCTCTCAAATCCTTTCACTGCCTTGACAGAAAGGGCTTGCAGAGCCTAACAGTGTTACTATCACTTTAAAAAGGCCAAGAAAGGAATTCCTTACTTAAACAGACAGTTCACAGTAAAAGATAATGTAAATGGCCTGAAACATATAAAAATGATTTTCAGCTTCACTCCTAAAATAAGAGGAATATAAAATAAAACTACTTAAGATACCATTTTTCATGAATCAGATTTTCACAAATCAATGAAAAGGTTCCTAATACACGGTGTTGGTGAGGATGCTGGGAAATGAGCACTTTCATATGCCCCTGGAGAGAGTGAACACTGGAACCCTCAATTTTGAAGAATGAATCCCTAAAACCTCAGGCCTCTGGGCTGATGAGGGGACGTTGGGAAGGAGGGGGTCACTTGCCTCTGTTAATTTCGGGGGCCTTCCTCTCCTTAGACAGTCTTACAAAGTGCTGAATGTATGGATCATGCCAGTAGCCAAGGCTTACTGCAAACCTAGAAGGGAGGAAAGGAGGCAGGTGAGTCGAGGTCAGTAGGTTCTAGCCCAATTCTCAGCAACCAGGTCAAGGACAATCAGCTACCTCCATAGACCAACACAGGAACGTTTCACGCTCCATTACGAATCTCAGCAGACTCAGTCGTCTGTCTCGGAGCTCCTCATCGCCCCACCCCTCCCCAGCAGCTATTTCTTCTCTCTCTTTGCTCAGGTGCCCAACTCCTTTCCCAGGACCCTGCAGAGCACAGCACCTCACCTCATACCTCACCTAGAAGACCTGCCACCATTTATTCCCTCAGCAAACTCACTGGCAAGAGCCAGTCAGACAACTCTGCTCGACCACAAGTTCTGTGTCCATAGGAAAGGAAATCCAAGATTGTTTCCTAAAACTCACAAATGACTACTTAAGCCTTTCCCCAAGCTCTGTATTAGGTACCAGTCCTTCCACATCTCTCAGGAAGGTCATAGTGGGAAAACCAGGAACCAATAAACACAACAGCTACAACCTAGAAACTGGTGCAGCAGCCTGAACTCTGGTCTACACAACCTGGAAAATGCTATGGTAGCCTAAACTCTCCCTGGTCTATATTACAAGGAACCAAGGGTTTAGTGTTCTAAACCAGAAGCAAAAGCCCAGCTTACCAGTGGAGGTTTTCTGCCAACTGTAAGGAACCAGTCTTAGGAAAACAAGAAGTAGTGGAAGGAACCTGGATCCCTAAGGCCACGTGAAGCCATTTTGGCCCTTGCCCTCAATGGAAGTTAAATATCTTTATCACTGAAACTAAATGGAAGGGCTCCTGGGTGGCTCAGCCAGTTGAGCGGCCAACTCTTGGTTTTGGCTCAAGTCATGTCTCGGGGTCCTGGCATCAAGCCCAGCATCAGATTCCATCCTCAGTGGAGAATCTGCTTCAGGATTCTCTCTCCGTCTGCCCAATACTCTATCAAATAAACAAATCTTTTCTTAAATATAATAAATAGATCAAATGCAGATGGTCTTCTGTTACATACAGCCTCAAACATCCTAAGTGCTATCCTGAGCATATTATCTCATTTCTATTCACTTGGTGAGTAAGATGAAAGGGGTAGGGAGCGTGTGTGTGTGTGTGTGTGTGTGTGTGTGTGTATGTGTTTTCACCCAACTAGGTTCTGAGTTCCCAGAAGCAGATAGACATCATATGTTCTCATTATATACACTGACAAGGGTTACTCCTGCCCTGACTATGGTCTGTGGTGATCCTGTACATGTCCCCACCAGTCTCCCACAGATGGTCATGAGCCCACTGCAGCAAATACCCATAGGAAGCACGTACCTTCGGCTACACAAGGCAGCAACTCAACACAGAAACACTTCAAGTACGCACGAAGAGACACAATTACCTACAAGCCCAGACTGTCAAGGCAAACTGACCCACAGAGTTTTACAAGGGTGAACATACTCCATTGTCTGAAACAGTGCTTTTCAAACAAAGGATTGTGACCCACCCATATCATAAAATCAATGTAATAGTCTGCGAATCCCGGGCTTATAAGATGCAGACGACAAGAGTTAAACAGAAAGTATCAGTATGCATTAAGAGTTAAAGATTGTTTTGTGAAGCTGTCATTGAAATACGTATTCGGGGTATAAGTGCCATGAAAAATCTCTTCTCCAACGAAACAAAACAAAAGAGACTCTTCAACACACAAAGCAACCTAGAGATTGCTAGAGGGAAAGTGGGGGGAGTGAAACTGGTGATGGTGGATAAGAGTACATATTTCCGCTTATATAAATAACTCACAAAGATGAAAAGTATGTTAGGAATATCGTCAGTAATACTGGAATAACACTGTACTGTGACAGACGGTGACTATTTGTAATCGTAGTGAGCGCTGAGTAATGTATAGATGTGTCAAATCACTATGCTGCACACCTGAAACTGACATAATGTTATACAGATCAACTATACTTCAATAATTAAAAGAGAGAAAATTGTATTCTCACCGTTCATGGTATGAAGAGCACTGTCCTCAAAGGCATCATCTAGTACCCTCTAGTGGTAAGAGCCATATCTGCAGTTGAGAAAGACCCATAGACCAGTGAGAATAGTCCTCAAACATGGATGTCAGGTTGGAAGGGGCCTTCCCAATGACCTGGTCAACGCTGACATCCAGGGCAAGAACCCTTCAAACAACACCAAGCCACCGCCTGAGCACGCCCTACAAAGAAAGCACTCGCTCCACCGCTGAGCAGCTCTACCTGCTGAAAAGCTGACCAAGCTGCTTTCCTCTAGGAGCTCCTCCCTGGACTTCCTACTGCCCTCTCCTGGATGACACGGAGCAGCTTCTGTATCTGCCCTCAGCCAGCCCTATTGATCCAGACAAGCAATACTTGTTGAGTGTCTGCAAAGTACCAGGCATTGGGAATACAGCAGGAACGCTGGAAAGAGATAGAGACAAAGAGAAGTAAGAGCTTATGCCAGATGAAGGACAACAGCATGGGGATGAAGGACCTGCATCAGACAAGGTCGGAGGGCAGGCCTCTCTGAAAAGGGTCCCACAGAGTTGGAGAAAGCTGTGCAAAAGGCACTCTGGACGGGACGAGTAGCAGATAGAAATGCTCTGGGCAGGAAGTGCCTTGGATGTTCCAGTAGCAGCAGGTAGGCAGGGAGGCTGAAGAACAGCAGAGAAACAGGAGAAGCCGCAGAGATATCTCATGTCTCTCTGTGTGTGTGTGTGTGTGTGTTTTGTTTACAATTTTTTCTACACTACCCATATGCTACATTTCATTCTAAGACACCATCAGTTGTAAGACTGAAAAAAGAAACACACCAGTTTGTTAATGTTTTTTTTTATTGCTTAGAATTTTAGTTTTCTGCTTATGAAAAAGCTGTTTAGACTTATTTGAAAAGAACGAAAGGCTTCAGATGATTGCTAAGAGTTGGTTAAATCCTCCCTTTCAGTTGGTTTAAGTCTTTTTCCCTTTCGACATGATTGATAAGAGTTGGTTAAGCCTTCCCTTTCCACACAACATTGACCTTCATGCTGCCAAGGGCAATAGCAAGGCTGCCTTTCTCAAGAGATGGCTATCATCGCCTCTGAGATTTTTTCCCACGTTCTGGAGCCACGAGATGTAGGCTGTGTTACTGAGTCTTTCTTGATCTCATCAGAGGTATCGATGGATGGTTCTTGAATAGCGATCAGGATTTGTGCTCCTTCTTCAAATGGCCCACAAAGGGTATGTGGACTGAACCAGCCAGGGGCTGCAGGTGCAGTTGTCCAGCCACACCACAAGGGAAGACTGACCACATCCACATGGAAAGATAATGGCAACTCTAACACGATGTGCCAGTGACTGCAGGACACAAAAAGAATGAATTAGGGGCGCCTGGGTGGCATAGACTGTTGGCCCACCAACTCTTGGTTGTGGCTCAGGTTGTGACCTCAGCGTCTCCACACTGAGTCCCACGTCCGGCTCCACACCGGGCACGGAGCCTGCTAAATGACTTCTTCCCTTCCCTCCCTACAGGTTCTCTCTCTCTCTCTCAAAAAGTTTAAATAAATAAATAAATAAATCCAAAAGAACCCAAAATCTCAGATTTCTAAAGACCTTTCTCAGTCTTCACTGAATCAACTACTGCTTTTAAAATGTTCATGTCGTTCACAAACCACCTGCTCCATTTAACATTCCTTTAAGTCAACTCACTCTCTGCACAGTATTTTCTTCTAACACACCCTGTAATAAATACCTTCTAAAACATAAAACATCTATCTGGGTGCCACCTAAAGTCATCTCACATTCCTCCCGTGGGAAGCACTGATCCGCTCCAGCCACCTGTCCATTCAAGCAGTGCTGCCTGACGTTCCCCTATTGGCAGGACTGTCCTGCCCTCCGCTGGTGTTTCTCCATCTGAGGGAAGAAGAAGGGGCCCTCATTGCTGTCTCAGCCAGTGAGGGTCGAGGCGGGGGCTCCTTCATTTCACTTCTACTCAGCACTCATGAGTGCTGGCTGCAACGCAGGCATTATTCCATATGCTGAACAAATAGGAACACGTACCACCCTCAGAAGCCCCCTATGTGGAAGGCACCGCTTTAGAGACAGAGGTCAAGGTCGTTTCTTCAAGCTGTGCAACCTTGAATGAAACTTAATTCTATTGCCTTTCAAACCAATTTACCCACTTGGACTGTGATCCCTCCCCCAACACTTCAGTTGCTGAAATGATGTCTGTGTGAATGCATGTGTGTTCATGTGTATTTATAAGCAATGTATGTACATAAACGTGTACCTACAGTATTTATACCTGCAACTACAAATATAAATCCAATAGTCTTAGCATCAGTTTTCAAGTTTGGAATTTTAACTGCAAGCTGCATACTGGCCTTTAAGATATTGCTTTACCTCTCATTTTTATTTTTATCTTTGTTCTTTTGCATGGACTAGTCTCAGTTTTTGGTTTCCATTTTCCATTGGTTTTATTCTTGGTTATAAATGGGAGGCAGGAAGCAAAGTCTTAAGGGCAGCAGACTTTGCACCTGCAGACTTTAAGTCTGTTCCCCTTCTTATGAGCTCTGTTGCTTTCCTCAGCAGATCCGCAAGGCCTTAAGTGTTTAATCATATAAGGAAAACAAAACAAAACAAAACAAACCCCATGAAAAACAGGGGTGCCTGTGTGGCTCAGGCATGTAAGTGTGACTCTTGATTCGGCTCAGGTCATGATCTCAGGGTTGTGAGACAGAGCCCCGCATTCAGGGACCACACTCAGAGCAGAGTCTGCTTCCTCCTCTCCTTCTGCCCTCCCCTCCCCTCGCACTCACTCTCTTAAATAAATAAATAAATAAATAAATAAAATATTTTAAAAACAAAAAAACAACGGTGGGCCTCAATTAATAACTAAGACCCATAAGCTATCATCTCCTCTCAAAGAAAGCTACTGGTACTGTCTTCCAGCTTCACCTAATAGCCAACTACTTCACAAGGATTAATAGGATCTAAGATCGACTTTCTCTGTGCGAGGAGTCCCTGAATAGTCTGGGCAAGACTTCAACTGAAAAGGAATCAACATTTACGACAGAGTGAATAAGAAGGAGAAGCCAATCAGAGACTTCCCGTGGTACAGTGTCCCATATCTGACTTAAACAAACAATTAAAAAAAAAGTTAGCATAGATAGAATAATGGGATGCCACGGATATGAATAATGCCAACATACTTCAGAAAAAATTAAACATTTAAGAACATGTATTCTGAATATATTCTCCCAGTCTGTCTTGCTTGTTAATTTTCTTAGTGTATCTATTTTCCTGTTGTAATTAGTGTTTCTGGTGTTCTGTATATGAAAGATTTACCTACCTCAAGGTCGTCAAGATATTCTCCCATGTTTTCATACAAATGCCTTCTGGTTCTAGCTTTTTTTTCTTTTTAAATATTTATTTGAGAGGGGGAGAGAGCGCACACAGGGGGAGCGGTACAGGGAAAGAATCTCAAGCAGACACCCTGCTGAACATGGAGCCCGACACAGGGCATGACACTGGCCTTGATCTCATGACCCTGATATCACGACCTGAGTCCAAAATCAAGAGTTGGACTCTTAAGAGTCTGGGTCACCCAGCTGCCCTGGTTTTAGTTTTTATAATTAGGTTTATAATCCATCCCAAATTAAGGTGTGTGCTCAGAATCAGGGAGGGGTCAAGGTCCATATTGTTTCTGCCTGAATATCATGCAGAATTATTCATTAAAAAGACTTCCCTTTCCCCCACTTAACTGACTTAACACTCTGAGCAAAAATCAATTGACAATACTTGTTGTGCTTGCTCTATTTTTGGACTCTATTCTGTTTTACTGATCCAACTTTATGTCAAAGACTTTGATTACTGTGACTTTACTATCAGTCTTAAAATTCAGCAAGAATTAGCAGTGTAGCTTCTTCAACTATGTTCTTTTTTGGAGAATTTTTTGGCTATTCCATACCCTTTGCCTTTCCATACACATTTCAGAATCAACGTCTTCATTTCTTCTAAGAAAAAAAAAAAGGGGCCAAGATTTTGACTGGGATTGCATTGTTTGCAAGAATCAAGCTGTGAAAAACAGAAATCTCGACAACATCAAATCCTCTGATGCATGAACAAAGCATATCTCCCAATTATTTTGGTCTTCGTGAATTCCTCTCAACAATGTTTTATACTTTTCTGTATAAAGGTGTTTCTTGTCTTCCATGAGATTCATTCCTAGCTAGTTTCCTTATTTTTTGTTTTTTGTTTTGTATGCAGGCTCCACACCCAGCATGGAGCCCAAAAAAGGGCTTGAACTTATGACCTTGAGTTCCACACCTGAGATGAAATCAAAACTCAGGTATGCTTCCACAACCGAGCCATCCAGTCACGCCAACCAGTTTGTCTTAGATGCTACTGTAAAATATTTAAAATTTTCATTTTCCTATCCATCTAGATTTACAATGCATCTACCTGACAAAGAATTCCTATCCAGAATATATAACAAACTCCAGTAAGTCAAAACCAAAAACATTAACAACAAAAATGGCCAAAAGACACGAACAGTTCACAAGAGATGTGGGAATGCCCAATAAACACATGAAAAGGCACCTAAGATCATTCATGACCACACTATTTCATCCTCACAGACAACACAGAATGTTAACAAAGAAGCTGAGCAACTGGAGTGTTACTACATTGCTGGTGGGAAGTGTAAACTGATCAACCACTTTGGAAACTAGGCTAGTACTTCAATATGTCCCCACCCTGTGACTAAGCAATCCCACTAACAATTCTTTTTTCTTTTTAAAAAGATATTTATTTATTTATTTATTTATTTGACAGAGAGAGAGAGAGAGAGAGAGAGCGAGCACAATTAGGCAGAGAGGCAGGCGGGGGTGGGGTGGGGAGCAGACTCCCTGCTGAGGACAGAGCCCCAGGCGGGGCTCAATTCCAGGACCCTGAGATCATGACCTGAGCCGAAGGCAGAGGCTTAACCTAACACTGAGCCACCCAGGCGCCCCACCCCACTAACAATTTCAAGAGAAATTTAAGACTTCTGTAAGAATGTTTATTGTAGCCTATTCACAATGACCAAAAACTTAGATAACAACGAAATGTCTAATCATCAGATGAACAGATGAACAAATCGTGGTATACACACACTACATACAAAGGAGGAAACTACTTTATACTGACCAAGACTCCTTCCTTGACCAAACTCTAGCCAGACTGCTCTGAGCCCTCTTCTCAAACCTGGCTTATCATATACAAACTCAAACATTAAACATAGTTTCTAACAGCTCCAGGTCCCCCCTGCAACACCAATCCCCCTTAGTGCCTGCCTGAGGAAGCTCAAGGCATCTACTGTTTGTTCAATCAACACTGAAAAGTCAGGCCCTTGTCTCCCAGTGAGAAAATACAAGTGGTTTCATATGGACCAATACCTATTCTACTTTTTGTAATGTGTTACTTCTCTGACATTATTTGTCCCTGGCCTTACTTCTTCATTCTCTCCTTGAAATGCCTTCTTACAAATCGAGGTGGAGTTTCATTCATGCGGGACTCTTTTCCTGATTGCTACAGTTATTACTGATTAAAATCTGTCCTCTCCACTTTAACCAGGATCAGGCTTTCTTTATCTTTGGTAAGTGCACACAACATGGATAAATCTCAAAGAACCCGCTGAGTGAAAGAAGACAAAGGAATTACATATGGTAAGATTCCATTCACACGTTGTTCAAGACCGGGCAAATTTAACCTACCACAGATCCTGAAATCAGAAAATGACCAGCGGCAGTAAGGAGACTAAATACAAAGAGATACGAGGGTAACTTCTGGAGCTTCAGATCCAATTTATGTCTTGTCTTTGGGGCTGGGACACAGGCACACAGTTGACCCTTCAACAACATGGTGGTTAGGGGTACCCATTCCCTTGCAGTCAAAAATCTGCATGTAAATTCCATCTCCCCCAAAATTTCACTACTACTTGCCTACTGTTGAGCAGAAGCACTACTGGTAATAGAAACAGTTGATTAAAGGTATTTTGTACGGTATACGTATTACACATTGTATTCCTTCACTAAAGTATGCTAAAGAAAATACTCAGAAAATCATGAAGAAAATACATTTGCATTACTGTACTATATATACCAGAAAATCTGAGCTGAGATCAATACTCACACGCATATACGTGGACTCATGCAATTCAAATCCATGTTGTTCAAGAACCAACTGTGTACATTTCTTAAAGCTCATCAAACTGAACACTGAAGACTGAGCATTTCCTTTTATGCATTATCTCCTCTCCCCTGCTCTCACCTCCAGTCTCTTCCTTCCCCTCCCCTTCTGTCTCTTAGAATACCTGGGGAAATTTTTCTTTTCTTTTTTTTTTTTTTTCCTCTTAAGTAGGCTATGTGCCCACATGGAAAGTAACATGGGATTTGAACTCCCCCTGAGATTCTGACCTAAGCTGAGATCAAGACTCACATGCTCAACCTGACTATGTCACCCAGGCACCCCTACATAGGGAAATTCTAAAGGAGAAAAAAAAAAAAAGATGAGAGATGTGGCTGACCCTCGAAGATCCCCTTTCAATATCCACCTACCTGTACTTCCTGAGTAAGAGCACCTCAACTTGTATGAGGTACCCATCTGTCCTGTGAGAAAGTCTCCCCTCCCACATGTTCCTGCAGCTAGGGGTGAGGCCACATGCCTAGTTCTGGCCAATGACATGTATGTTGAAGTTTACATGATAGGGTTTCCTGAAAAGTTATTGCTCTTACAGAATTAGACAAGTGCCTTTTGTCAATGTCCCTTTCTTTTCTTCCTTCTTACAGTACAGTGGCTCAAATGAACTAGGAAAACAGTTCCCTCGCACAAACCTATTCTTAGTCTGAGAAGCATGCTATGGGACCTCTCAATGAATTCACAACTAAGTTATATCGCAAGTCAAAAGGTTTAGCAATCAAAATGAAAAAAGCAAGTCCAACTGGAAGTGAAGAAAAATATACACATGGCTGTGCTAAAATATATGTAAGAATTTGGTATCTAAGTGATGTTTCAAAGCCATGGAGGTTATAGACCATCACTAGATGGTGTACAGACAAAAACAGCTACTTTATATCATGCAAAATAATAAGGATAAAAGGGTCTAAGAAATAGAAGCCAAAACCATAAAAGTGCCAAAAGAAAATGTAGTAATGGTTGAAAAAGGTCTTTTAAAGCATCATCTAAAAGCCACAAACCATGAAGTTAAACTTTCAGATTTGGCAATATAAACATTCAGAATGAAAGGTAACATGATAGTGATCCGAAGGGGCATGTACACCCAAATGTTTATAGCAGCAATGTCCACAATAGCCAAACTATGGAAAGAACACAGATGTCCATCAACAGATGAATGGATAAGGAAGATGAGGTATATATACACAATGGAATACTATGCAGCCATCAAAAGAAATGAAATCTTGCCATTTGCGACGACATGGATGGAACTAGAGGGTACTATGCTTAGCAAAGTAAGTCAATCGGACAAAGACATCATATGATCTCCCTGATATGAGGAAGTCGAGAAGTAACATGTGGGGTTTGGGGAGTAGGAAAAGAATAAATGAAACAAGATGGGATTGGGAGGGAGACAACCCATAAGAGATGCTTAATGTCACAAAACAAACTGAGGGTTGCCAGGGGGAAGGGGATAGGGAGAGGGTGGTTGGGTTATGGACATTGGGGAGGGTATGTGCTGTAGTGAGTGCTGTGAAGTGTGTAAACCTGACAATTCACAGACCTGTACCCCTGGGGCTAATAGTACATTATATGTTAATTAAAAAGAAATGTATCATGAAATGTTTGGTACAAGCGAAACTCAAAGACAAGAAACAGTTTGGAACAAAATATTGTACCAAGTACAGAGGCAAAGGACCACCATCCTACATATACAAAGTTCTTACAAATCAATAAAAGGGGCACCTGGGTGGCTCAGCCTTTGGCTCAGGTCATGATCCCAGGGTCCTGGGATTCAGACTTACTTTGGGCTCCCTGCTCTGGGGAAGCCTGCTTCTCTCTCTCCCTCTGCCTGTCACTCTGCCTACTTGTCCTCTCTCTCTTTCTCTCTCTCTCAGCACTCCCCTTTCTTGTGTCCATGTGCTCTCTCTCTCTGTCAAATAAATAAAATCTTCAGGAAAAAACAAACAAACAAACAAAAAGTCAGTAATAAAAATATAAATAACAAAAAAGACAACCCAGTGAGAAAACGCTAAGGAGAGAGCGTTCATATAAAAAACTGTCAGTGACAGTGACCAACTAAAAATACTCAGTCTTACTACTGATTATAAAAAAATATATCGGGGCGCCTGGATGGCTCAGTGGGTTAAGCCGCTGCCTTCGGCTCAGGTCATGATCTCAGGGTCCTGGGATCGAGCCCCGCATCGGGCTCTCTGCTCAGCGGGGAGCCTGCTTCCCCCTCTCTCTGTCTTCCTCTCTGCCTACTTGTGATCTCTCTCTGTCAAATAAATAAATAAAAAATCTTAAAAAAAAAATAAACTTAAGGGGCACCTAGGTGGCTCAACAGGGTGAGCATCTGAGTTTGGCTCAGGTCATGGTCTCAGGGTTGTGGGATCTGGCCCTACACAGGCTCTGTACTCAGCAGGGACAGATTCTCTTTCTTCCTCTCCTTCTGCCCCTTCCCCATTCTCTCTCTCTCTCAAAATAATGAAATCTTTTTCTACCTGTCAGCTGACAATTTAAGAGACTAAGGTGATTCTGTGAGAACATCTCCTTTACCATGGGTGAGAACAGAAACTGATGTAACCTTTTGAGGACGATTTTGTAGAAGCTTCCTCCCTGAAATCCATCTCACTGGGAAATTCAAACACACATGCAAAAATGTTCATCACCACCCGAACAGCCACCCAAATGATGAACAGAAATATCATCACATAAGTACAAACACACTGTGGAATACCACTCAGCCAATTAAAAAAAAAAAAAAAAGGGAAGCAAGAACTTATATGCCCACTTTATTTAAATTAGGTTACTGGGTCGGGGAAATGTATTCACTTTTGTCATTGAGAAAGTTAATCCTGAAGGGGCACCTTGCTGGCTAGTTGGAAGAGCAGGTGATTTCTCAAGTGGGGGTTTGGGGACAGAGATTCTTTAAAAATAAAATCTTTTAAAAAATTAACTGTAAGAGGAAAGTAATTAGTATTCTAGATGTGAAACCATTGTTTTTCATGATTTTTTTCCAAAATTTAATTAATTACCTTTTGGAAAAAATGGGGGGAAGGTGGCAAAAATCCAGAAAAGCCAAGATTTATTCCATTTTCTTGATGGGCAAGTTTGGCAGCTAATTTACGCTCACCAGAATATCCTCATTCTATAGTGACACGTCTTCTCTGGGGAGGGAAAGCAGCAGCCCCCACTTTCAGAATGTGTCAGGTCAAAATCTCAACCCTGCTCTCTGGGCTGAGCTGTGTAGATGTCAACACTGTGCTGGGAAGGAAGGCCTTGGCCTCTGGAAAATGCTGCCTCTGCCAAGACGTGATCCTGTGACCCACTTGCACATCAACAGTGACATTTTTCAATGTGGTTGACAGCAGATTAACTGCTGGAATTTTCACAACAGAATTTCAGTCTTACAGCCCCTGGTCAGCATTTGAAAACACACAGACCGCTAAAGACTAGTGAAACAGAACATGGCAATTTGGAGACCTCATCAGGAAACAGAATCTTTAGCATCTACATTTGGTTCCTCTCACTCTGCTGGCTGAGAAGTACTTACTGGGGTCTACAGGGCATGAGGCACTGAGACACACCTGGTCCCTCCGGGCACCATTATTCCCACGGGGTAGATAATCATTAAACAAGATGTCTGCGTTGCAGTGGGGCTGACTGCCACATGCACAGAGAAGAGATAGTGGGCTGAACCATGTCTGCGGGTATCAGGGGCCTCCGGAGGGAGCCATATCTGACATGAACCAGAAGAGCCAGAGGCTGGGCACCTTCTTGACTCATGGGCCTCACCCACATCCAATCTGTCAGCACATCCCATCAGCTCCTCCTCAACATGTAGCCAGACTCGGGTCGATTAGCAGCACTTCCACCCCTACCACCATGATCCAATCTGACAGCATCTCTTCTTTTGGAATATTCCAGTAGCCTCCTAAGTGACCTTCCTGCTTCCACCCGCACTGTTATCTCTTTTTTTTTTTTTTTTTAAAGATTTTATTTATTTATTTGACAGAGAGAGATCACAGGTAGATAGAGAGGCTGGCAGAGAGAGAGAGAAGCAGGCTCCCTGCTGAGCAGAGAGCCCGATGTGGGACTCGATCCCAGGACCCTGAGATCATGACCTGAGCCGAAGGCAGCGGCTTAACCCACTGAGCCACCCAGGCACCCCACTGTTCTCAACAGAGAAGCTGAAGTGATCCCAATAAAACCCAAGTCAGGTCACCTCATTCTTTGCTTCAAAATCCCCCCGTCAGTGGCTCCCACCCCAGGTCCCTAACATCTCCTTCTCCCTCGCTCTGGCCTTGTCATTCCAAGAACAAGTCAGCCCAGCTCTCTCCACGGAGGCCTTCCTACTCCCCCCTCCCCCCTGCCAGGGACACTGTGCCCACAGACATACACAGGGCTCACTCCCTCACCTCCTGCAAGACTCTTCCCACCTTTGTCCTCAGGGGGCCTTCCCTGGCCATCCCAGCTCAGATGACAGCCCCTTCCAACCATCCTACAGCATCCAGCACCCCTGAAACACCAGATTCATTGCTTCTCTGTTTCCTGGCTGCTTCTCTCCCCAGAAGAAAGACTCACTAACTGCTCCACCGCAGTCTGTTTGGGTCCCATCCAGAACTGCAGGAGAACCATGCCTCTGGCCAACTGAGCAGGCATTCAACAATGTGGAGTCACTGCATTCATCTGAGGGGAGATGAGAGCTCATGAGGGTTGGGGAGAACCTAGGAGGAAGCAAGACTGAAGAGGGAGGACGGAGCAGCCGTGCAGACAAAGAGGGAACGTTTGCGTCCCCCTCCAATGGCAACAAGAAGCCATGACCCTAGGCAGGGTAAGAATGCATGGGGCTTCCACAAATCTCTGGAATCCGGAGGAGATGTCCTTGGGGGAGGTAGGAGCACCAGGAAGCTCACCGATCACACTAGCACCATGGCTCAGACCACAAATGGCCATAAATCAGGCTGAGAGGGCAGAAGGAGAGGTGGAGAAAAGGAGGTAGATCCCAGAAATATTTAGCAGATAAAATCACAGGTTGGCGTGAATGATCACAGAAGAGGGAAAGGAAGTAAAAGCAGAGTGCCAAGGTAACTCTTCCCTTTTGCACGTGGGAGAGGAAGGACACAGCGGTTCCATTCACAGAGTTCGGGGGGCGGTGGTGGTGAAAGGGATCTCGAGAATAGTTTTGGAAAGACTGGATTTGGGATAACTCTGAGACATCCAAATGCAGATCACCAGTCCGCAGCAGGAGACCCAGGGTACCGTGGGAAGATCACGAAAAGCAAAGAGAGTCACACCACACAGTGCAGATTCCACCTTGGAGCCAATGGGGAATCAAAAGCTTTCCAGTAACACATTAACAAGAGAAGATGTGGGATTCCAAAAAGATCACCCTGGCCAGAGCAGGAGCACATGGTTGGCAGAGGGAGCTGGACGAGAAGCAGGTAGGACGAGGAGGACACGTTACAACAGAGCAGGCAGGAGAAGGGACCTGAGCCAGGGGTGTGGCCACATGGAAGGAAAAGGGAACAGACTTGCCCTTTGTCACCAGTGTGGCTCCCACACGGCTCCTGGGGATGGTCGAAAACCCAGAGCATGTCACCTCCCTGACTTGGAACCCCTCGGTCCTCCCGCATTTCACTCTCTGACAGCCTCTCCGGAACGCTCTCTTGCTACCCGCTCCCTGACAAAACGTCAAGTGCCGCTGACACAGCCCTGGGCTTCAGTGTCCAGGCTGGTTTCCCCTGTCTGGCAAACACCTGTTTGTCTTGTGAAGACTTCCCTCCTCCACGGGGCAAGAAGGAAGAGCAGTGCTGACACCGAGGAGGTGGGCTGGCACCATGAGCAAGGCTGCACGGCTGGTAGGAGTCGGCCCGGCACGTACAGAGAGGCCACGTGCTTCTACTGTTTGACACAAAGGACCTTGCAGAACAGCAACATGAGGTGACCTGGCTGTGGTGAAGAAGGGAGAAAAACAGGCCCACTTCCTCTCTTGTCCAAACACACAAAACCAGGTTGTTGTGCCCACCACAAAATACCAATCATCCTCTTTCCCGGCTCATACTAGTGAGTGCCTTCCATCTGAATGACACTGTTCATCACGCTACTCACACCTCCTTCTAGAAAAGACTGATAGAGCTAGCTAATCCCAGAACTATCTCGCCTCCTGTCAGCCTTCAGTCCAGAGCACACCCCTGCTTCCTTGAACACTCCCAAAAACATCCGCCCAAAGCCCAAATCCAGTACGTTTCTTTCAAACACCCATTTCTCACTGATCAGCGCCACAGTTCCCAATATGTGGGCTCTCCCCCACAATGAGTAACGAACCCACTGTGCTTAAGGACAGGTGTGCTCCCAGTGACCTCTGGGGAGGATGCTGAGAACTGTCAAGGGAGGAAAGGATGGTTCCCTTTCTTGGATGGATGCTCATGGAGTTCCAATCTGAAGGTTCCCATCTTCTCTATGAAGCACTACCCATCCCAATGCCCATGCTACACAGAGAATGAAAGACGAGGGCGGCATCAATCACAGGGTTGAGGAGAGTGGGAAAAGTCTGCTGGAAGGATTCCGGAGAGTGGGAAAGGGAGCTGCCCGGAGAACCACAGAATGAGGGAGCTCCATGAAGGCACAGGTAAGGCTGGTTCGCAAGAACTCACAGTCATTCCGAGCTTCCCTGCTGTGTGATTCCCACCATCGGGATTCAAGGTGAACATGGATGCTTTGGTTTACCCAGGGTTTGGGGTTTACTCGGACGAAAGACAAGGGTGGTAGAAGCATTGCCAGGACAACCGCTGAATCATGGGCTGGGAAATCCAAGCTCAGGTGAGAGATGAGAGCCTCAAGGGAGAATAAAGGACAGAAAAATTCAAGGAGGTCCTCGGGAAGAGCACGCAGATAGCAGAGCAGAAATGATAGAAGGAACACGCTGGAAAGAAGAGATCAGGGCTGAAAGGAGCAGCACTGCTTACGTACGAGGTGGTGCAGCACCAGGGTGGAAATCCAGGGCACCACGCTGGGAGTGGTGGCAGAAGTGATCACGCCAAAGTAGGCATTTGAGAAAATGATTTTGAGAAAATGAGTGCCCTGTGTGGAAGCTGGGTCCTCCATGAGCACACGGAGGCCACCGAGGCCTGTATCAGGAGTGGAAGACTGTGGGCCCAGCACCCAATCTTCCATGAATTAGTTTAATAACTGCAGGTGGTTGGGAGAAAACAGTAATGATGAGGAGGCCAGAGTGCTCTCCCTAGGGACCACAGATCTCAAAGAAATGGCATGGGGGCAAAGAAGGAGGAGGACACCAATCTTGAACCCCCCAGACCTGAAAAATGCAGGGTATGAGAATACAGAGAACACCCTATGGGTCATCAAGAATGGATACCCCCCCACCCCGCGCCCAGAGGGATTGTAGCACAGAGTAGGATGAAATGGCTACAGAGAGGTTGAGGAAACAGAGGTGGCCGGTGATTATGGACTTCTAATTTCCCAGGACACGGGGAGGGGTTGGGAGTGGGGGTCACAGGAAAAAAAAAAAAAAGAGGGAATAGCCTTAGGGGAAGAGCAGGATGGGGAAGATAAGGAGAGGAGAGATGAGGAAAATGTAATGGAATTATTAGGATAGAATACCATATAAGCCCAATATGTCCAAGGAGAAGTGTTCTAACTGTAGAATGGTAGGAATGAGAGCACTAGTTCATCATGAAGGTGACATGGTGCCGACACTAACTACCTGTCTTGTGCACCTGCTGTGTGCCAGGCACTGCGGGGAGCCCCTCACATTTCATCTTCCCAGCGGCCGTCTCAGACAGTTCACAACACTGTTGGTCCCAGGAGGGCTCTGTACTGAAGGAGGAAACACACCAAACCTGCAGCACCTTTGGTCTCCTGGGAGGCTAACTGGCTTTCTTAACATTATTTTAGGGATTTTTCACCATAATCTATTGAGGCAGGAACCAGTGTGATCCACAGCGAGGACAGAGTCGGTAACTTCATCCCAGTGATATTCAGATGGAGGGAAATCAAGGGGCGCACAGATGGCCCCGTTGCTTGAGCATCTGACTGTTCATTTTGGCTCAGGTCATGATCTGAGGGTCACAAGATCAAGCCCCATGTTGGGCTCCACACTCAGTGTGGATTTTCCCTGAGAGTCTTTCCCCCTCCCTCTCCCTCTAACCATCCCCTGTCACATGCATGACGTCAATCTCTTAAAAAAAGAATTCAATCAGAAAAAAAATGGAGGGAAATCAAAAGTAGTCATAATAATTTGTGGAAAGCTTCACTCTGTGCTAGATCCTGTGCGACTGCCATGGATCTATTTCTCATTTAGTCCTTACATCCCAAAGGCGGGTTACCATTCTTATCCCCACTCCAAAGAGAGGACTGGGGCAGAAAGGGATCTGTCCATGATTCATGCAAGGAATCCCTGTGTTATCAATAACATGACTCTGACAAGTTTTAAGGATTTAACACACCACAGTGAAGATGCAGATCACAAAATCACGGAACTTGAAGGACAGAGGCCTGCAAAATGGTTTCAAACGTTAACTTGTGGATTTTCCCAATCTTCTTGCATGTGGTTCCAATGAAGGAAAGCCCAGTGCCAAAAAAGCTGTCATGAAACGCATCCACATGGCAAACATACCTGGTCTTTACAGCCCGGGACCTATCCCGAAAGATCTGACTCAGTGAGTCTAGAGGAGGATCTAAGAATCCTCCTCTTTTTTCTTTAAAAAGCCCCAGAGGCTCTGCTGATGTGCCCTTTGGCCTGGGTACGAGTACCTTAGAGTCTCTGCGATTCCAAACCCAAACTTCCCCTACAATGTATAGCTGTCTGCAGACACAGGGGGGGGCACTGGAAACTGAGGCAGAGAGGAACAGAGAAATTATAAAAACTTTCCCACAGAGAGTCACGAATAGGCAAGCTCTACTTAACACTACTTTTCTCTCCTTTTTCTGTATCTGAGTTACTCCACAGTTGATTTACGTTTTTTAAAGTAAGCAAGTTTGCACAGTTACCAACAATTAAATAAATCAATATCAACAACTTCTCAAGAAACATACTTGTAATATGCTACTGAAAACTATTTTCTTTCTCTCTGATCATTTCAGTGGCACATCAGATTCTCTTAGCAAATAACAGTCATTACAAATAACAGATTCCCTTAGCAAATCAACAAAATTGTTGATTTCAACAATTTTGATGTGTTGAATCAAATTACATCTGATTCAACAGTGCCACACATGTCGTCAACAGCACCTATGAACTGGAGAAGAAATGAAGTTGGGTAGAAGCCATTTCAGTTCAAAAATACACCACAGACAACCTAAAGTCTTCAGTACTTATGTATGTATTTATTTATTGAATCAAACACCAGTAACATCTACTACGCGACAGACATGGCTCTAAGTCTTTTATTAATGTTAAATATCATTTCATCTTTACAATCAGCTATGAAGTGGGATTATTATCATCCCCATTTCACAGATCAGGAAACTGAGATGAAGAGTGCTTTAGTCACACAGCTCCTAAGTGGCAGCGCGAGGATCAGCTTGGCTCTGGACTCCACGTTTTAAATCACTATCCTTAGTCTCCAGGCACCTACAAAACCTGCAAGTCTGAACACCAAACCTTGGTTTTCCCAACCCTACAATCCCCACCTGGCCCCAATTCCAAGAACATTCCCTGAGTTCCTTTAACAGTGCACACTCCTTCCTGCCCTCACCGAAACCAGCACCCCAGCCCACGCCCGCCCCTCTGTGTTTTGCTCTTAGCCCTCTGTTCTCCAGTTAAACATCATTCCCTAAATGACAAACTCTAATGCACGGCTGTCCTTCTCAGCACTCAAAACAAAAAGCTTAACGACGCATTTCACGGGTGATTATTTGCTTCCTGTGTCGTCCAAAGAGGGGGTGAGAACCTCAGACACCTCAGTCCTAATTACCACGTGTTCCCAATCACTGAATACTCACCAGCCACCCAAAAGGAAGGGCCCGCCACAAAGTACACTCTCAACAATTTCTGCTGGACGAACTACACTCCGGCCTCGCGCTTGCCTATATGTGACACATCTGGGCTCACCACGCTGCCCCCGCTCCACCCCTCAGAATGTAGACCCCGGGGGACTTTCACCCAAGAGCTCTGGAAAGTACTGGCTCTGGGCACCAATATTACCCGGTCCTGGGCCCGCACTCGACCCCTCCCCCCGCCGCCATGACTGGCCTGATGTCAGGTGCACGATGGGGATCCTGACAAGCCCCAGTGGAATGTCATCTACTCAAGAGGGAGAACCCGAACTTCTTCCCCGTCAACACGACACATACGCCTTTCACGCCGGTCTTCCACCAAGACCTTAGCCCCAAGAAGGCCGACACCCCGTCTGCCTGGTTCGGGCCGCACCCCCAGTCCCGCTCTCCCCAGGCCCGGCCCACAGCACAGGTGAGATCATTAGTTTGCCGCTCCAGAAATGAAGCCCCCCGCTCCGGGTTCTTCACAGGTTGGAAACCAGGGGCGCACGAGGTGACGGCTACCTTTTGGCGAAGGAGCGTGTTCCTGAGACACAGGCCCGCCTCCCACCGAGGCCCCAACCCCGCGGGGACACCGGCCCCTGAGCCCGCGCCCCGCGGGGACACCGGCCCCTGAGCCCGCGCCCCGCAGGTACCTCTTGCACATAGAAGCATCTTCACAAGTGCCGCGCACTCCCTCGTCGTCTGTGCCCGTCGAGGCGGAAGAACATGAGGGGAAAGCGGGCGTCCTCAAGCTAGTGGCCATGGGCGTGGAGGTTCCGGGATGCTGTGCCCACCGGGGACATGGAAGCGGGGTTCCACAGACGCCGAGGGAACCAGGCAAACGCCGAAAAGACGGGAGAAATGGGCTGGGTTCCACCGCTCTCAGCTGGCGCGGCTCAATGACGTCACTCACGTCAGATTCCAGAAACCTTCTTGCTCATTGGCGCGTCGATCCGGAAGCTTATTGGCCCGGGTTTTTTTTTTTTTTTTTTTAAAACCTCCTCGGCCTGGCTTCCGCGTCACTGGATAATTCTTGCCTTCCCACCCACACAACACGGAAGCCCCCTCAGGCGGAAGGGGAAATTGTCCAATCAGCGACTGGGCAGACGCGCCAATGAGCGGCAAGGTTGTTAGCGTAGCTGACGGGAGCGGCGTCACTGCGTCCGCGGAGCCAGCGCTTCTCACAGGCGCCTCAGAAGCTGGCGGTTCCGCTGGGTGTGTGCGGACCCCGCTTCCGTCTCTCCGCGGGGCACAGCATCAGCACCCCGGAACCCGCGCGTGCAGGGACAGCGGACTGAGGACGCCCTCTTTCACCTCCTGCTTTTCTCCTCGATACCGACGACGAGGGAGTGCGCGGCGCTTGTGAAGATGCTTCTTTGCTCAGAGGTACCTGCGGGGCGCGGGCTCGGGGGCCGGCGTCGTCTGGGAGCGGGGACCTGGGTGGGAGGCGGGTCTGTGTCTCAGGAACAGGCTCGTGCGCCCCTCCTTTCGCAGCCGTGAAGAGCCCGGAGCGGGGCTTTGTTTTATGGAGCGGCGGATATCTCCCCTGTGCTGTGCGCCGGGCCTGGGGAGAGCGGGGCTGGGGATGCGCCCGTAGCAGGCAGACGGGGTGTCGGCCTTGTTGGGGCTAAGGTCTTGGTGGAAGACCGGTGGCGTGAAGGGACTTAAGTGTCGTGTTGCTGGGGGAAAAGTTCGGGTTCTCCCTCTTGAGTAGATGACATTCCCCTGGGGATTGTCAGAATCCCCGCTGTGAACTTGAGATCAGGCCGATCAAGGCGGGGCGGCGGGTGGTTCGGAGGGAGTGCGGGCCCAGGACCGGGTAATACTGGTGCGCAGAGCCAGTCCTTTCCAGAGCTCTTGGGTGGAGGCCGCTGGAGTCTCGGTTCTCAGGGGTGTAGTGGGGCCCTTTGTGCTGGGGCCCTTTCCTTTTGGGTGGTAGTGGGTGCTGATTGGGAACACATGATCGATAGGTCTGACCAGTGTTTGGACGAGACAGGAAGCAAATAATTACCCGTTAAATACATAATTACAGTTTTTCCTTGAGTGCTGAGAAATACAGGGTGTGTTTGGGTTTGTAATTTTGGAAATCATGTTTCAGCTGAGACCAGAAGTCTTAAGACACATGGTAGATGTGGGTGCGTGTTCCATTAGAACAGGACGGGAGTGTGAACTGTTAAAAGAATTGACTGTCCTTGAGGCTGGAGCCACGTGGGGACTGTAGGGTGGGGAAAACCAAGGTTTGGGGTGAACACTTGCACTTTCTGTAGGCACTTGAGGACTTAGCATAGTGATTTTAGCCAGGGAGTCCAGTGCCAAGCTGATCTTAGCTCTGCCACTTAAGAGCTGTGTTACTGAAGCACTTCTTTATCTCAGTTTCCTGATGGGGGAAATGGGGATGGTAATAATCCCACTTCATAGATGATGGTAAAGATGAAATGGTATTTAACAGTAATAAAAGACTTAGCGCCATGTATGACATGTAAGAGGTATTAGTAGTGGTTGATTCAAAAAATAGATAAATACAGACGTTTTGAAGACTTGGGGACAGTCTGTGGTGATATATGTGAATGTAAATGGCTTCGACCCAACTTCATTTCTTCTCCAGTTTGTAGGGGCTGTTGACCCCATGTGTAGCACTGTTGAATCAGAAATAGTTTTTCTGTTATTGACTGTTATTTGCTAAGGGAATCTGATGTGCCACTGAAATGATCAGAGAGAAAGAAAATACTTTTCAGTAGCATATTACAGTTATGTTTCTTGAAAAGTTGTTAATAATGGATTTAATATCTGTTGGTAACAGTTTGTACAAACTTGGTTACTTAAAAAAAATGCATCAACTGGGGATCTGAAGCTCCAGAAGTTACCCTCCTATCTCTTTGTAGTTAGTCTCCTTCTCCCGCTGGTCATTTTCTGATTTCAGGATCTACAGTAGATTAGATTTGACCGGTCTTTTAAGCAGGCTCCCCGCCGAGCAGAGAGCCCGATGCGGTACTCGATCCCAGGACCCTGAGATCATGACCTGAGCCGAAGGCAGTGGCTTAACCCACTGAGCCACCCAGGCGCCCCAGATTTGCCCGGTCTTGAACAACGTGTGAATGGAATCTTGCCATGTGTAATTCCTTTGTCTTCTTTCACTCAGCGGGTTCTTTGAGATTTATCCATGTTGTGTGCACTTACCAAAGATAAAGAAAGCCTGATCCTGGTTAAAGTGGAGAGGACAGATTTTAATCAGTAATAACTGTAGCAATCAGGAAAAGAGTCCCGCATGAATGAAACTCCACCTCGATTTGTAAGAAGGCATTTCAAGGAGAGAATGAAGAAGTAAGGCCAGGGACAAATAATGTCAGAGAAGTAACACATTACAAAAAGTAGAATAGGTATTGGTCCATATGAAACCACTTGTATTTTCTCACTGGGAGACAAGGGCTTGACTTTTCAGTGTTGATTGAACAAACAATAAATGCCTTGAGCTTCCTCAGGCAGGCACTAAGGGGGATTGGTGTTGCAGGGGGGACCTGGAGCTGTTAGAAACTATGTTAATGTTTGTTCAAGTTTGTATATGATGAACCAGGCTTGAGAAGAGGGCTCAGAGCAGTCTGGCTAGAGTTTGGTCAAGGAAGGAGTCTTGGTCAGTATAAAGTAGTTTCCTCCTTTGTATGTAGTGTGCGTATACCACGATTTGTTCATCTGTTCATCTGATGATTAGACATTTCGTTGTATCCAAGTTTTTGGTCATTGTGAATAGGCTACAATAAACATTCTTACAGAAGTCTTAAATTTCTCTTGAAATTGTTAGTGGGGTGGGGCGCCTTGGTGGCTCAATGAGTTAAGCCTCTGCCTTCGGCTCAGGTCATGATCTCAGGGTCCTGGGATGGAGCCCCACATCTGGCTCTCTGCTCAGCAGGGAGTCTGCTCCCCACCCCCCGCCTGCCTCTCTGCCTAATTGTGCTCTCTCTCTCTCTCTGTCAAATAAATAAATAAATAAAAATCTTTTTTTGTTTTTGTTTTTGTAGCTTGTGGATATAAATTGGTACTCTCTCCTTGAAGGGCAATTAAAAATAATGACACATTTAAAATACATGTAACTTTTGATCGAGCAATTCTATTTACCCTGCAGGTGTACCCCCCCCCCCATGCTTGAAAAGGTGGATATATAAGAATGTTATAACAGTAAAAGACTAAAAACAACCTAAATGTCTACATGGTACATCCATACAATGAAATTCTATTCAGCCGTTAGAGAGTACAGTTGATCCTTGAACAACATAGGGGTTGGGTGTATGACCTCTCATGCTGTGAAAAATTCATATATAAATTTTGACTCTCCCTAACTTAACTATTAATAGCCTGCTGCCAGCTGGAAGCCTGGCTGATAATACGAGCATAACACAGATTGTGTATTCTCTGTATATTATATACTGTATTCTTACAATAAGGTAAGCTAAAGAAAATGTTATTAAGAAAATCATAAGAAAGAGAAATACATTTATAGTGCTGAACTGTAAAAAAATCCACACGTAAGTGGACCCACACAGTTCAAACCTGTGCTATATTCAAGGGCCAACTGTAGATATATAGAGATAAATAATCCCAAGTCCAGTTGTTAGGGGAAAAGGAAGATGTAGGACAATGTTAACAGTATGCTCTTATCTGTATAAGAAATAAGAAAGTATAAAAGGGAGATTACAAACCTCCATGCTAATATATAGGTACAGAGTATTTCTGGAGTCAGACCTAAGAAATCTGTAAAAATGGTTCCTCTGGAGAGGGATCTGGGCATCTGGAATGTGAGAGAGTTTTAGTTACTCTTCTGCAAGATTCTTTCTTTAGTAACCGCATACGTGTCTGTTACTTGTTTTTAGTTAGAAAAGGTGTTAAAGATGTTTAGAAGGATCTGCAATTCTAGCATTCAGAAATATCCACTGTTAACATTTTGATACCTTTTCTCCCAGTCTTTTCCTTTGTGTATTTATAGGTATGTGTGTGTGAATATATACATAGCCCTGTATATATGCCGTTAAGAAACAATCCCCCAAATAATGTCAAAATTGGTATCAAACTGTACCTATAATCTTCTATATTGATTTCTAACATTTATTACTATGCTGTGATGTTTTTATGTCTGCATATTGTTTGAAAACAAAGAATATTTTTAATTTCTATAAAAATATATATGGATGTATAAAATGGGATGCATGCCAAATGTGAGCCTCAGGTGACATCATAGGGAGTTCTTGTGCTAGAATGGCCTCTCAGAGCTATCCCAAATTGGACTGAGATGGACAGGCCTTTTTACACCCTGGTATTGATGAGTCACTGGGTATGGGCCATCCCAGGAAGAAATAAGCCTCTCTGCACTGGAGGCAATCTCTGAAGCAGCTCATAGCATTCCCAAAAGTTAGGGTAACAGATCCTTCACTCAAGACGGATATGGGTAGCATATTATGGTCAGTATCCACTGCAGTCTACCCTTTTTTATGTTCAGATATATTTCTTCATATATGTTCTGGGAGTAGCAACATTATTGTTAGTGTGGGCCCCTTTCTCTTTGGGAAACTTTTAAAAAAAAGAAGGTTGATGAAACAAACTACAATTCCTGGTCTTGCAGCTAGTCTGAGGGTTATAACTGATACTCATTTTCTCCCTCTTGCTCTGTCTATTCTAGATTCCTCTTACCCTCAGCCATCACCCTCCCTGGTCCCAGTGGCTTACTTGGTGACATGACCTAGACCCTCATCCTTGAAGGGGAGGAACTCCTGGTCACTATGCCCGTTTTAGACTGAAATTGCCACACTTGTGCATTTCTGGTCAAAACTGTGTCCATTTGGGTCTCTTGAATGCCAAGCATATTCCTCCATGCCTCTGTTGTATAACCTTCTCATGCCAGAATGGTGACTCCTATTTTTGCCTGCTGGTTCCTGGATTCAAAGAACACAAAGAGCTCAGGTTGGCAGCCATAGCTCATAAGTTCAGGGGAAGTCTTGCTGTGTTCCCTTTGGAGACCTGTACCTTCCAACAGTGCAGAGCTCAGCTCCTCAGTCAGGAGGTATGGTTGGGGTTCACCACCTTTGCATCCTTAAGCTCTTTAAGAATAGCTCTATTTTCCACTGTCCCCGCCCCCCAGCAATACTGTTGTGTTTTTGTTGTTGTTGTTGTTTTTTAATTTGTTTCTTGGCTAGGGTGCATTTCAGAGGCTTCCATTTGGCCTTTCTCATAGCTGTTACTTCATAGGCCAAGGACCCAATGAGGGGTTTGTATTATCTATGAAATACATATATTCTGATATGTATTTGAGGATAGAAGAAATAACTCACACGTGGGTCTGTAGACCAGTGGGCTTCCTGTAGCCTGGACTTCGGATAGGATTTCATTTATTACCTGACACACACCCCACCCCCCCAATATGCACGTACTCTAAGAAGGGGACCGTGTTGATTCTTTGGGTCTCTAAGTATCATTGTCAATTCAGACTCTGTGGTCACAGTCCTTGAAATATTTACATATCCCCATTTTCCCAGTGCATAGTTGTCTGAATAAATGGTCTTAGGTACAGATGTTTTGGAATAATCTTTGGGGAAATACTGAAGAAATCATTACTGTGTACATTTCCCATAGTGTTGCAGGTTCCTTCCTCACGGGGACATGATCTCTTCTTGAGTTAATAAGCTCCAGGTAGAAAAACAGATTCATGTTTTGAAACTCGGCAACGAATCATGATGTTAATTGGGGTGATTGACTCAGTCTCCTGGCTGTATATTTTTTTTAAATTCATCTGAAGACAGAAACGGTATCATCAGATGTAGTAGTACCCTCATTGGATATCCATCTGTGTTTCCCCTAGGGACACCATGTTCTGTTACTTATCTCTGTGATTCTTTGTAGATCACTTCCCTTGGATTGCTCCTGTGACTTTGTATGACAATAATTGTCTAACTTGGCTTCTGAACATTAAACACCATAATCTGGACTCTATAATTTTTGGGGTCATATTTTACCTATTGCTCTCAGTAAACCCAGTTCTTTAATGGCTTCCTTTGCCATCAGATCTGGCCCATAGAGAGTCATCACTGAAGCTCCTAATGAGACAGGTGCCCCTCACAACAGTACATTTCTTATGTCCTTGACATATGGTACAGCCTCCTGACCTTCTGTAAGTGAATCATCTGGCATGTTTTTCATCTTTACATAGTGTATGGTCTCCAGCATAACCAACTGTCTGATCTTTTCAATTCTTTGTTCCACTGTCTCCGATGGCAACTCTGGTATTTTAACCTCATGTTGTATTGGGCCATCACCTTTTCCATGCTTCTAGAAACTATCCTAATAGTAAGTCACATGGTCTCCTGGGGTTCTTATGATGATGTTAAATCTTGAGTACTGGGAGATTGCACCCAAATCTAACTTTTCTGTTATCCGCTTTATGTTCCTTTCCTTTTTATCATTGATAACTTCTCTGTTTCATCATTGATGGCTTCTCTGTTATCCACCTTATGTTCCTCTCCTTTCATCAAGTGCCCTCAAAGTTCAATCCTACACATTCAGTCTCAGTTCATGCTGACTACATATTAATTACAGTTCCTTTGGGGTATAGTTCCTTTCCTCTGTTATCCTATCTAGAACATTGAGACTGAACATCATTAAGGCCTACTGGACAGTAGACATCCAAGAGCAAATCTTTTGAGGGAGGTCATTTGTTGCCTTGATGGGAAGAGATCTCTGCATTATCTCAGAACAACGTGGGAGGAATAGATCTTAATATGAAACTTTGGGCCACGTCTGGGAATATCCTCATCTAATGTGTTAAGTCCCCTTCCCCCACCCCCCCCAACCAGGGCCTTGACCTTGGCTTAGTATATTTGTCTTGATTACAAATTTAATCTTTGTAGCTTAGCCACTATGACTGAGTTTAGTCTTTACCTTACTTTAGTCTCCCACTATAGGAAATGAAAGCCACTTTGTATGCTACTGAAAAGACTGTAGTTTTTTTTTTTTTTTTTAAGATTTTATTTATTTATTTGACAGACAGAGATCACAAGTAGGCAGAGAGGCAAGCAGAGAGAGAGGAAAGGAAGCAGGCTCCCTGCTGGGCAGAGAGCCCGATGCGGGGCTAGATCCCAGGATCCTGGGATCGTGACCTGAGCTGAAGGCAGAGGCTTTAACCCACTGAGCCACCCAGGCGCCCCTCTTTTTTTTATTTATTAATTTAACAGAGAGGGAGAGTACAAAGTAGGGAGAGCAGCATGCAGAGTGGGAAGGAGAAGCAAGCTCTCTGCTGAGCCAGGAGCCAGATGTGGGACGCGATCCCAGAACCCTAGGATCATGACCTGAGCCGAAGGCAGCCGCTTAACAAACTGAGCCACCTGGGCGTCCCAAGACCGTAGTCTTTACTTTTAACTTTCAATTGATGATTAATCTCTCTTAGCTTTTCATTATATTTTTCCCAGCACATCAATCTGGCTAAGGAATAACTACCTGTTTTAGTCAGCTTGGACTACTATAACAAAATGCCATAGACTGAATGGCTTGATCAAATTGATTTCTTACAGATCTGGGAAGTCTGAGATCAAGGTGCCTGCTGCTCAGTTCAGTTCCTGGTTAGAGCGCTCTTCCTGGCAGGCAAACACCGACCTTCGCGCATTTGTTTCCATACTTGGGAGGGAAAGAAAATAGTGCCATTTAATTTAATTTATTTTTTTTAAGATTTTATTTATTTATTTGATAGAGATCACAAGTAGGCAGAGAGGCAGGCAGAGAGAGAGAGAGAGAGAGGAGGAAGCAGGCTCCCTGCTGAGCAGAGACCCCCCCCCCCCCATGCGGGGCTTCATCCCAGGACCCTGGGATCATGACCTGGGCGGAAGGCAGAGGCTTTAACCCACTGAGCCACCCAGGTGCCCTGAAGATAGTGCCATTTTAAAGATTTAAAAAATAAATCAAGAAACTTTACATAAAATCTGGTTTTGTGACTGTTCCTGAAGACAAGAAAAAGAAAAAAGGCAGTGTTGGGGAGAAAACCTGGCAGCATTGGACAACATAGCAAGAAACAGTTGGCTCTGAGAATAAGCTGCCTGTCTAAACTAGTCTAAACTGGCTTTGAGCTACCCCATAAGTCATAATCTCCACCCCTCCCAACACGGAGGCCAAGTGTCAGTTTGTCATTCACCATAAGGCTTAAACTGTTGATTTTGAGTTTCCCCTGCTTCCCGGTACTTACTTAGGTTATCTGTCTGACTCCTGTAGGTATTTGAATTACTGGCCCTTGCTCTATAGTCTTTTTATAGTCCACCTAAAGACCAGATCCAGTGAAACAAAATCACAGTGTCTGAGTATTCAGCAGCTTTATTAGAAGACAGAAAAATGTGTGTAAAATATCCATCAGCAGATAGTGGATAAATTGTAATGTAATCATACAATGCAATACCACAGCAGCACTAAAAAGGAATGAATGATTGATAAACACAAAAACATGGTTGAATCTCAATAATGCTGAGTAAAAAAATAAAACAAAAAGAGTACAGAAGGGTATTATTCCACTTATATAAAGTTCCAGAAAATGGAATTACCTGATAGTGATAGAAAGCAGACCAATAGATGGAAAGCAGAGCAGTGGCTGCCTGGGGATGGGACGAATAAATGAGGCAGGGGGAAATGAATTACAAAGGGCTGGCTATGAGGCGACTTTTGTGGTTGATGAATATATTTATTATCCTGATTGTGGTGATGGTTCTGTGGGTTTATGTATGTGTCACAGCTTAGTAAATCATACTTTGAATTTGTGTAGTTCACCTCAGTAAAACTCTAACCAAACCAAACCTAAGCAAACAAAAGCTCAAAACACAAACAAACAAAAAATCACACCAATTCTCTGCCCTATATACTAGCAGGAGCTCCATAAATGTCTACGTAAGTGTTATCGACAAGATATTTGTAGTCATTGATTGCTTACATTAATTCAGAAAGAAAAATCTGCAATTCTCATCCTGATGGCTTGCTATTAAATTTTTATCCCTAGAAATGTCACAACATTCAGATAAAAGAGAAAGTCCAAAACTTCTGGAAATGAATAACAGTCTGCCTCTGGAAAGGGGAAATAAGATGTCAAGGGAAAGGAAGGGCAAATAACTTTTATTTTTCAATTGGTTTCGTGCCTATAGTATTTCTATTAAAAAGTTCTTTTTTTAGAAATAAATTGATTATAAAAAACATGCACTGAAAGATTATATAGGAAGTGATTTGAGTATGTTTTCATTATATAAAACATACTCAAATATGTGTGTGTGTGTGTGTGTAGATAGATAGATAGATAGATAGATTTTTTTTTTAGAGAGAGAATGGACATGAGTGGGGGAAGTTGGGGAGGGGGCAGCGGTAGATGAGATAGAGAATCTTGGGCAGTCTCCGTACCGGGCTCAGAGCCCAGGCAGGGCTCGCTTTCACAGCCCTAAGTCGAAATCAAAAAGAGTTGAACATTAATCAGCTGAGCCACTCAGGAGCCCTTGTTTTCATAAAATATTTCAACCCAGAGATGACTTATTTTATTATTTATTTGAGAGAGAGAATGTGCGAGCATGAGAGGGGAGAGGGTCAGAGGGAGAAGCAGACTCCCCGCCTAGCAGGGAGCCCAGTGTGGGACCTGATGCTGGGACTCCAGGATCATGACCTGAGCTGAAGGCAGTTGCTTAACCAACTGAGCCACCCAGGCGCCCTTAACCCAGAGATGACTTATAGCTAATAAAGTAAATTAAACATGTATGAACTTCTGGTGATGAGAGAATTAAGAAACTAGTCATTTATCAAGAAGAAGGCTACACTTACACCCAATTTATTAATAACACTGAACACTAGAGTACACCAGACAATGCCTTTAGAGTTCCGAGGAAAGTAAATCAGGTATACAGACCAGGCTGAATGAAAATGTTTGCAAATGTTAAAAGACTGAAAGTAGGGCGCCTGAGTGGCACAGTCAGTTTCTTGGTTTCATCTCAAATTGTGATCTCAGGGTCATGAGATTGAGCCCCAAGGCAGGCTATGTGCTCAGCGCAGAGTCTGCTTCAGTCTCTCTCCCTTTACTCCCATTACTCCGCTGCCCCTGCTCTTGCATTCTCTCTCTAAAATAAGTAAATAAATCTTGAAAAAATAAATAAATAAAAGTTTCCCTCCGATTCTTTTATAAGTAGTTATTGAGGATATTCTCCAGAAAAACAAGAAGATAAACCAAAAAAGTAGAAATGGATTCTAGAAAAAGTGGCTCCAACCATGCAGCAGAGAAAAGGAAAGGTGGGTAGCAGGGTTAAAGAAAATTAGGTTAAGGGGAGGCAGAAGCCCAGTTTCAGTTGATGATTAGGGACAAGTACCAGGGAGCAGAAGAAAGAGAATCTCTAAAGGAGTAGAGAAAATGAAGATTTGATATGAAAAATTAGGTAAAATACACAGTTGGGAGAGGGAGGCAATCTGAAACTCTAGGAAAAACAAAGCCGTATAAGCAGTTTGTGGCTCACATATGAAGCATAAATATTTGGGCAATTGATAGTAAGGGAAGAGAATCCATTTGATCTTCATGTTCTGCACATTTTCCTTTGACTTTCTAGTGGTTCTGACAAGTTTTGTGAAGAAGAAAATGTGATTTTGGCACTCTTCTTAGCTTGGAAGTTTGCTGCTAACGTTGAGTACCCAGAGGACAGACTAGGAAAGACTTACTGACTATTATGTTGAAGGGAGGTGAGTGGAATGTGAGAAGAAAGAATGGCAGTAGTAAAACTGGAGAATTGAAATACTTTCTAATTAAGGTTGAAATATTATCTAGAGTTTCACAGTATATTATTAAAAGTTTAAAAGATAACCAACAAAAAAAGCTAAAATGGATGTAACTATTAAACGCTGAAGTGGATGTTAGCCTAATCCTTACCTTTTACAGCCAGGAGTCATTAGATACTGCGTAAAGCTGATACGAGCATATTTAGAAATGCTTAAACAATCACAAACAAACAAAAACATGTAAAAGAGGTTGGCCCTGGGGATTGATCCTAGAAGTAGAAAGGGTTATATATTTGTTGCTTTTCATCATAAATTCTTTTGTGCTAATGTTCTGTTATGATTTAGTTAGTTTCTTTTTATTTATTGTCATGCGTGCATTTCTTTGACTGGAAAAAATAGGTGCTCTTTTTTCCTGTTTATATAAAAACAATATTTTATTTTATATCTATCCTATTGAGGATGACTCCCTAAAGTGGGTCAGGCTTCGTTCCAGATCTTTTAAAATAAGCAATGATGTGGAAATTCTAAAAACACCAAGAAAATTGGAGTAAGCAATTGGTTATTTTACTGATATTTTATTCTCTACCTTAAGGAATGTATAAGAATCTTTGGCTCCTATTCACACTAGTTTTACAGTGTACAATGTAAACAGTGTACACTGTACACAGTACATTCAGTGTAGTACACTGTACACGGTACATTCACAAATGTACAGTGCACATTTTAAGAATACAAAGAATTCTTAAAATGCAACAGTAAGTAAACAAACAGCACACACACACACACACACACACACACACAAATGGGCCAAAGACCTTAACAGGTATCTCACCAAAGAAGATATGTAGTGGCAAACAGGCATTGGAAAAGATGTGACCAGCGAAATGCAAACTGAAACAACAATGAGATACCACTACATACCTAGCGGTATGGCCAAAACCCTGAACACTGACAGTACCAAATGCTGACAAGGATGTGGAGCAATAGGAACCCTCATATATTGCTGGTTAGAATGCAAAATGGTTCAGCCACTTTGGAAGACAATTTGGCAGTTTCTTACAAAACTAAATATAATCTTACCATATAATCCAGCAATCACACACTCCTTGGTATTTATCCAAATGAGTTGAAAACTTGTGTTCAGGAAAAAACCTGCATAGGAATGCCTATAGCAGCTTTATTCATAATTTCCAAAACCTGGAAGCAGCCGAGATATCCCTCAGTAGATGAATGGATAAATAAATTGTGGTACATCCGGACAATGGATTATTATTCAGCACTAAAAAACCATGAACAATCTAGTCCTGAAAAGACATGGAGGAAGCTTAAAGCATATTATTGAGTGAAAGAAGCCGATCTGAAAGGCAACATACTGTATGATTTCAATTATATGACATTCTAGAAAAGACAAACTGTGGAGACAATAGAAAGATCAGTGGTTGCCAGAGGTTGCCAGAGGTCAGGAAGAAGGAAGGATGAGTATACACAGCACAGATTTTTTTGGACAGTGAAAATACTAGTATGTTATTATAATGATGGATATATATCATTATACATTTGTCCAAACCAGCAGAATATAAATCACCAAAGGTGAACCCTAAGGTAAACTATGTACTTTGGGTGATTATGATGTGTCAATATAGGTTCATCTCTGGTAACAAATATATCATTCTGGTGAGTAATAGTGATAATGGAGAAGGAGGCCATGCATGTGTGGGCAGGGGGTATAGGGGAAATCTCCATTCTTGCCTCCTTCCATACCTTCCTTTATTGTACCTAAAACTGCTCTAAAACCATAAAATCATTAAAATAAAAAGAGACTTCCATGAAAGGAACACCATCATTATCATTATGAGAACAAGTTGGCTGATTGTCTTTCACTTCAAGCAGAACTTAAAGGTCAATAGGATAATTCTGAAATTTTATTTGTGCAAAGATTATCCAACTGGAAAAAGACAAATTTTTTTTTTTAATTTTTATTTATTTACTTGACAGAGAGGGATGACAAGCAGGCAGAGAGGGAGGAGGAAGCAGGCTCCCCGCTGAGCAGAGAGCCCGATGCGGGGCTCGATCCCAGGACCCTGAGATCATAACCCGCGCCGAAGGCAGTGGCTTAACCCACTGAGCCACCCAGGCGCCCCGAAAAAGACAAATTTTAAAGTTAATTTGTCATCTAAATAGTCACAAACTGGAGGTACCTGGCTGGCTGTCAGTAGAGCATGTCACTTTTAATCTTGGAGTCACGAGTTTGAGCCCACGTTGGGTGTAGAGATTACTTAAATAAATAAATAGATCTTTTATAAATAAATAAGTAAATAGTCACCAACTAGCTTTTTGTATTATAAGGCAAAGTTCTTCATGGTATTCATTAATAAATGTTAACCATTTATTCTTCAGTGCATTTATATTACACTTACAATACATTGTATTGTATTACTCTGTAAATGCAATTTTTAAATATATAATACTAACTACTTTTGTACCAGGTTGGCTAAGAAACTGAGTTGAAATAAAACAAATGGGTATGTGTCTTCCTTTTTAGACATCTAACCCATCAAGAATGAAACTTCACATTGGCCAGGGCTCATTTCAGATCATTTGAAATGAGCAATGAAGTAGAATACCAAGGTCACCAAGAAATGTGGACTAAGCAAATGGTTGCTCTACCACTACTATATTCCCTATCCTAAGTAATTTAAAAAGTTTTTTTTTGTTGTTTTTTTTTTGTTTGTTTGTTTTTGTTTTTTTTTTTTTTTTAAAAGTCGGCTCCATGCCCATTGTGGAGTCCCCATGGGCCTTGAACATAAAATCCTGAGATCAAGACCTGAGCTGAGATCGAGAGTCAGAAGCTTAATCCACTGAGCCGCCCAGAGACACCTAACCCTAAATATTTAAGAATCTTGAGCTACTATCCACACTAGTTTCAGATAGGCTTTTGATATTTTGTTCATATCTATGGGTTGATGCTGTTCATGAAAATTGTGGTATTTGAAAATCTTTGCCAAGAATTTTGGAATCTTAAGAATTTCACAAATGCAGCAGCTCCTGGGAGATGTGTGATTACATAACAAAGTCAACACATTATTATAACCATTACTTTATTTTACCAAATAGCTAAACTTTAAATGTACCTATTGTTTATTTGTATTTATGATTTTTCAGTCTAAATCAACTAATATGAAAAATTTGTGAAGAAAGAGACAGAAAGTGGAAAAAGGTCAAGTCATTTCTTGCATACCATTAAGTATTTTTTATTATATTTTATAAACTATAGGAATCTCAGAAAGCTTTTGTGCGTTTTTTTAAGGGTAGTGAATGAAAGACAAAGACTTTTTAGAAGGCTATTATACTTGTTATGGTGGAGTCAAGCCTAGCCTTACAATTTAGAACATAGGACACTAAGTAATTATTTATAAACATCAGCTTAACTATTGAGTTAAGTGAGAGGGCAAAATAAAGAAAATTTTAGATTTCTCTAAACTCAGAAAGTTGACTACTCTGTGCCCTTGGATTTTTTTTTTCTTTTTTAAAGATTTTATTTATTTACTTGACAGAGAGAGATTACAAGTAGGCAGAGAGGCAGTCAGAGAGAGGAGGAAGCAGACTCCCAGCTGAGCAGAGAACCCGATGCGGGGCTCCGTCCCAGGACCCTGAGATCATGACCTGAGCTGAAGGCAGAGGCCTAACCCGCTGAGCCACTCGGGCGCCCCGTGCCCTTGGATATTTTTTTAAATGGCTAAAAAGTTCTTAGCAAGATAAAAATAACATGGCAATAATACCAATGGCATTTCTATAGAATTGCTAATTTGTTTAATGCTCATAGTGACTCTATGAGATAGGTACCGTTGTTTTTTCCAACAACTGAGGAAACTGAGGTACAAAGAGATTTGTCCAAGGTCACACAGCTTTCTAGAGCAGTATTGTTTCAAAGTCCTTGTTCTTAATTACTACAGAGATTATAATGTTAAGAGAAATTGGGAAATCTGAATTTTAAGAAAGCATTATTTTAAATGTTTAAATTTTGAACTGGAGCTTCCTGGCAAGAAAGTGGAACATGAGGAATCTTAGCTGAGGAAAAATCAGAACCAGTAATTTTGGGAGACTTTTAAAATGCAAGAATGTGGGGGCACCTGGCTGGCTCAGTGGGTTAAGCCTCTGCCTTCAGCTCAGGTCATGATCTCAGGGTCCTGAGATCGAGCCCCACATCAGACTCTGCACGGCGGGGAGCCTGCTTCCCCCTCTCTCTCTGCCTGACTCTCTAGCTACTTGTGATCTCTCTCTGTCAAATAAATAAATAAAATCTTAAAAAAAAAAAGTGCAAGAATGTGTTTGAGGACAATTAGGAGTTGAACTGTGGGATGAAGAGGAGGAGCTAGCAAAGGAATAAGACCAGTAAATCAGGTAGCTTGTAGAAATCAGGAATTGTCCTTAAATAAAGGGAAGTAGGATTTTAAGAAGGGGCTAGGGGTTGGATATGCCAAGAAAATGAGGAAGGAGAAAATGGTCGGAAATTATAACTCTGTCGATCTTAAAGTGTAAGTTCATTTTGTTGTTATGAAGTCTGATTAAGCTAAGGGATAAAGTGCAAATGAAGGCAGTGACTCCTTCTTTTCAGAAATGTGTGTGAAAGAAAGGTTGATAATACAGTACCTGGAGAGAATAGTAACACTGAAATTAAAAAAAAAAAAAAAAAGACAGCGGTAACGGTGTGTTGAAAAGCAAAAAGGAAGAAGCTGGTGGATAAGGACATTGAAGATACAAGACCTTACAAAAGTAGTGGTGGAGGGAAGTGAGAAGGGGTGGCGTACACCGTCCAAGGAAGACTGGCTTTGGAAAAAAGAGGAGAACGGGTTGATTTGGTGAGAATTTTTGAGATCAGGAACACAATGTGACTATAGATACTTCAAGATGGAGAGAATATCAAACTGGAGAATTTGTAATCACATCGCTTTGATCCCTGGAAACTAAATGAAGTTATCTTTTTAGTATATATTGCACCTGGCACCTTTAATAACAAGGAAAGCTGTAAACAGTCTTTGCAAAGAATATAAAAGAAATCAGAGATTAGTGCGTGTGTGTGTGTGTTTAGGTCGGTTGCGACTTCCTCCAGTCAAACCGCCACACACTTTGTGCCCTTTTTGGAAAGAAACCAGAAATTGGGGTAATTTATTGAAGATGGACTCTGAGGACTGTAAAGGAATTGAGCCATTCTAAGGCAATATTAAAACAGAGCTGGCTCTACCAACAGAGAATTTAGTCACAAATTGGGTTGATGAGCCGGGAGATTAAGGATTCACTTTTGTACTGAAAAGTCGTGAGCAGGTGAAAGGTAGGCGCCACGGTCACGGAAACGCGCGGCTAGGAAGAGGCGACGTTCAAGGGCACATTTTGATCACGATCTCACGTTAGTCACTTCTCACGTCCATTTCCGAGCCACTGAAAATAGCCCTCTGCGGTGGGAAGAGAAATCGCATCCCAAAACCGAGGCTGTCTTTCCCGGTCTAGCTACATTCCTTTCTCACCGACTGGCCGGCGCGGCCGCCTTACGCAGTCCGCTTTCCAGCGGCACGGACGACGCCAGTCGGAGCAGGCGCTGCAGCGTCTAGATCGGCACGGGAGGGCCTGAACACTTCTCCAGACCTGCTCAGCCTTCCTCGCGAAAGCGCCTTGCCAGCAGTCAACAAGTATAGCTAACGCCATGCTAAGCTCCGAGACCCTCTTCCAGCCCAGGAGAGGCGGGAGAAGGCTCTGGCTCCTTTACCCCTTCCCGTTTCCGCAGCGGGCGACCCAGCGTCGGACGCGGACAGCACGACTCCGGCGGAGCGGCGGAGCAGCAGTAGTCTCGAGACCTGGGCAGGGGCGCCGGTGAAGGGGCCGGGGGCAGGCCTCCCAGGTCTCGGGAAAGCTCCCCAAATGGCAGGCGGGAACTCCGCTAGCGGGGCGCGCAGCCGCCACCGTGGCCGTCCTTCCGCCAGCCTCAGGCGGCCCAAGAACCATCTACAACGTCCTCACCGAGAGGTACCCGCTCATTGCGACTGGCTGAGCCAGGTGCGGCTCCGCGCGGGGGCGGGGTCTCCACGCAGCGGCCACGGTTCCCCCGCCCCGCTGGTGCGCATGCGTGCAATCCCCGCAGGAAAGCGTTTGCGCGCGTCCGGGTCGCGGCCGGCAGAGGGCGGTCCGGACCCGAGTCTGCCGCGGCGTCCCTGGCGTGTGGAAAATGCCAGCAGATGGCGGGCTAGGATCGTAGCTGCGTTGAAGGCGCGGCCCCCGCTCCGGACCGCCGGCGACCACCCGGTAACAACCCCCCCCTCCACACACACACACATCGGGAATAGCACACCGGAGACTTTTTGAGGGAAACTAGGTCGACGGCCCGCGGCGCCCGGATGGGCAGCTGAGGTGAGTGTCGGCGGCGGCGCGGGCGGCGGCGGCAGCGGCAGCGGCGCGGGGGCTGGAAGCGCGGACCCAAGATGGAGGCCGGGCGAGAGCGAGGGAGCGCGGGCGAGGAGCCGGCGGGCGGGCGAGGAGCCGGCGGGCGAGGAGCCGGCGGGCGAGCGAGGAGCCGGCGGGCGGGCCGGGCGCAGGCCCCGCGCGGAGGAGGGAGGCCGGCCGCGCGGGCCTGTGCGGGGCGGGGCAGTCGCTCGTTGTCCGAGCGCGGGCGGCGGGGGGCGCCTGTGGGCGCGGCGGGCACCCCGGAGCCCTCGTTCCCACCCCTCCCGCGGGCCCGAAGTTTCTGCCCCGGCCTGCTCGGGCACTGCAGCGACGGGCGCCGAAGCCGTTATGGCGCGCTCGGGACCGCCGCCAAGCTAGCCCTCCCCTCCTCCCTCGGCCCGGACTCTCGGGACTCGCCCGCGCCGGTGCGAATGCCGCCCGCCGCCCTGCGTTTCTGCGGTGCTGTAGCGGCGGCGTCCCAGGACAGCGAGCTCGCCTCCGCGGAGGGGCCTGGGGTCGCTCGGCGTGGCGGCCGGCCGAGGCTGCTTGCGGCTTGGTGGGGTGGGGCAGGGGGTTGGCGACGGGGGCAGAAGGGGCGTCGAGGCCAGGCTTTCCCGCTATCTGCCTTCCCCGGCGCGACGGAGCCCGCCCTGTAAAACGTGTTCAGGCCAGAGCACTGCCCCGCTGGTTTGCCAGTTCCTGGGGAGAAGAGGCCGACAGAAGTCGGTTTCCCTCCTTTCTCGGGGCGGGGGCGGGCTGAAGAGCTGGGAAGCCCGAGTGCCTGGAGTTGGACCTGGACCTTGTTCGGAGGGTCTGAACTGGGTGCTTCGTGTGTGCTCTAGGGGCTGAAAAAATCTTTCAGGTCTCAGGATTGTCACGTCACCTTTTCTACCCACGTTTGAAATGTTATCGATTCTCTTCACAGAGAATCGTGCCCGGGGCGTATAAATCGTGGGATGGTTTCGGAAGCTTATAGACCCAAAACAGTGCTGTCTGTGTGTGACGACAGCGAATTATTTGCTGTGGAAGTTCTTGTTAAGGTGGTGAATATAGTTTATTCCTAATTGTGGTCGTGACTAGAAAGGAGTATATTTTGCATCTTCTTAAGGAAATACAGTGTAAAAGTATTTGAATTGGTACAGAGAAAGTTTGGTGTTTTGTGATTTATGTGGAATTTTAGTATGAGTTTCCCTTTTAGTTTTCCGTGTGTTTTTAAGAAAACTGCAAATTTTGATGGTGATATACCTAGGAAAGTATACACAGCAATGAAACTAAAAATGATTTATTTATTGTATGTATATTGTACTGTATTTTCATATTTATAGCGATAATATCAAGATTTTTTTTAAATTGCAGGAGGCGGTGGGCGCCTGGGTGGCTCAGTGGGTTAAGCCAATGCCTTCGGCTCAGGTCATGACCTCAGGGTCCTGGCATCGAGCCCCGCATTGGCCTGTTTCTCCCTCTCACTCTGCCTGCCTCTCTACCTACTTGTAATTTCTCTCTCTGTCAAATAAATAAATAAAATCTTAAAAAAAAAAAATTGCAGAAGGGGGGATATTGAAAGATCCGGAAAGGTGGTCTGTTTGCTTTTGATACTTGTGAACACTTACAACACAGATTGTTTGCTTTCTAAATAAAATTCTGGAAAACCTACAGGGTTCTAATTTTTTTTTCTTTATATTTTTTGGGATGTATTTTAAATTTATTTAAGTGGTTTACCAGTGGTCGTTTTTACAACCCAACCAGCTACTGTTGGGTGGAAATTTCTCAGTATCCACTTTAGTTTTTGATGTTCTGACAGCTAGGAGATACTGAAATAGATGGGAAATGATGTGACTTGCATTCCTTCCCTTGAAGACAGTAATATAATTACTGTAGATTCGAATGGCTCTTTCAAAGCCTTAAGGAGTACTGTGGTGTAGGGGAAAGAGCCCTGGACTGAAGTACTTTATCATTAACTAAGCCCTGGACTGAAGTTACTTATCATTCCCTAAGTTTGTCATCTTAGGGTGTCACTCTTTGAGCTTTACTTTCCTCATCACTAAAATGAAGGTACTAAATTATATGATAGCTGTTTAACAAGATCTGTATGAAAAAGCCCTTTTTAATAGTTAAAACTTCAAACATTTTGGGGCGCCTGGATGGCTCAGTGGGTTAAAGCCTCTGCCTTCGGCTCTGGTAATGATCCCAGAGTCCTGGGATTGAGCCCCACATGGGGCTCTCTGCTCAGCAGGGAGCCTGCTTCCTCCTCTCTCTGCCTACTTGTGATCTGTTTGTCAAATAAATAAATAAAATCTTAAAAAAAAAAAACTTCAAACATTTTATGTAGTTTTTACCTTTTCCCCTTGATTCTGGATCTGTGTATCTTCATAATCAGTGCTGTGAGGATGTCTAATGCACCATGAGGGAAGAAAATGCATCTCTTTTTAGCCTGGGTTCAGGGGTACAAGAGTATCTGGCTCTAGGGGTCCCAAACAGACTAGGTTCAGGCGCTTACTGCTGAGAAAATCCAAAGGCTAAGAGACAAAAGGTGGTGAAACAAGTTTATTTCAGTGAGGCAACCACTGGGAGAACTGTTTCTCCCAAATGCTAAAACTTCTAGGTTTCCATAAGGAAAATGTGAATCTAAGGTGCGTGGGTACATGCAGGGGGGACAGTGAAGGTCAAGTCAGTCATTGTCCTAGAGTTCGTTACATGGGGTCTTGGTGGCCCAGGGCAGTCCTTATTGGTTGTGCGTGTAGTTTCGGTTCTTATCAGGGGATGCTTTGCTGGTAGGGTTGATGAGGGAGCAGGAGGCTGACTGAGGACAAAGCAAACGCTGGCGCCTTGCACCCCCTCTCCACTGGCTTCCCTCGGTAATATGCGTAACATTCCTCAGGCACCCCTGACTGCCATAAACGAGAAACAAATAATTAACTTGCAGAGATCCCAATCCTGCCAGACAGGAGTCTCCCAACTATCTTGATGTTAATGGCTTGGCAACACTGGTCTCCCGGCATCTCGCAGGCCCTCTTGAGCATATGAAGACTCCGTTGAAACTTCCCTTTCCCTCACCGTCCCCCAACCGCAGGGTACTTAACCTGCCATCCCTCACAGCCCGGGGCAGCAGCTCTTTCTGCCCACGGGCCCTGTCTCCGTGTTTTAATAAACCACCATTTTGCACCAAAGATGTCCTAAGAATTCTTTCTTGGTCATCGGCTCCAGACCTCAGCCCACCGAACCTCACCTAGGTTCTAGAACTTCATCATATGGTGCCCAGCGTGGGGCTGTGAGTCTTTATATTTGGACTCTGAGCTTCGGTGCAAAATTGGTGAGGACTTTCTCTCTCCTTTTCCTTTAGTCTCATTTCAGGGGTTTTTCAAGGAGTGTGGTCTTATTGGAACACTTGCATGTCAATTGCTCAGGCTGTAATCCTCTAGCCGGTGGCTTCTCTACGGGGAGGAGAGCATCTGCCTTTTGGCTGTAAGTTAGTACCCTGGCTGGAATGGCAATAAGACCCAGAAACTTGATGGCCTCTCTTTATTTCTGTTCTTATATAAAATTGTCTCTCTTGGGCACGGGACAGCCACCTAAGTCACCAGGACGGCTGCCAATCTTAAGACTCCCGTGTGAGGGGCACTCAGTGGGTTAAAGCCTCTGCCTTCGGCTCGGGTCTTGATCCCAGGGTCCTGGGATTGAGCCCCGCATCGGGCTCTCTGCTCAGCAGAGAGCCTGCTTCCTCCTCTCTCTCTCTCTGCCTGCCTCTCTGCCTACTTGTGATCTCTGTCAAATAAATAAAATCTTAAAAAAAAAAAAAAAAAGACTCCCGTGTGAGATTTCCTCCTGATTGATCTAATGTGATCCCCTCCACATCCCTGGTCTAGCCACGTCTGGCTGCGGGGACCTCCACCGGGAGCCGGCGGAAACCAGTACCCGATTGAATTAAAACGCAACCGGGGGACCATTTCCTGGGGAAGTTGGCTGTAAGGACCACATGTGTTGGAATGTCGCATAGACCATGATGGATTTCAGCCTTTACTATTTCTTGTCAATGTCTTCTGGTAACTACTTAAAGCTACAAAATTGGGTAATTTCCCTTTGCCAAACTTTTCTAGGATTTCCATGGGTTAAAATGACAAAACGGTATGCAGTGTTCAGGACAGAAGATGGCATGGCATGGCACAGTATTTTGGTCCATTCACCAGGCACCCATCAGCAGCCTAGGATGTGGGGAAGGGGAGGGACGCGGCACCCCTCCAGGGCCTTTAACAGCAGGAATGCCTTCCCCGGGAAGGCAGGATGGTGATCAATAGCGATTTTTGTTGAGGGACTCTGGTCGCTTTGACACACGGGAACCTCTGACGTATTTTGTGTGGGACGCTACCCAGGAGTCAGGGTGGGAGGGATTTGGTAATGGACTTTGTTTACTTTTTTGGGAGCATGGCGTCAGTAGGCTTCTTCAGTTCCCAAGGACTCTACCTTAGGGTGCCTTTTAACCCACTGGAAATAATTTGGATTGGGTGGCTCAGTGGGTTAAAGCCTCTGCCTTCGGCTCAAGTCATGGTCCCAGGGTCCTGAGATCGAGCCCCACATCGGGCCCTCTGCTCAGCAGGGAGCCTGCTTCCTCCTCTCTCTCTGCCTGCTTCTCTGTGATCTCCGTCTGTCAAATAAATAAATAAAATCTTAAAAAAAAAAAAAAACTTAGAAAAGGACTGAGCTCCTGTAACACTGCATGGCCTCAGTGGGATCTATCAGTTAGATCTTCTCTGTAGGAAACAGAGCAAATGGACCTAGGTAGGATATCTTCATTGCTCATACCTAGGCCTTCATTGCTCTGCACCAGGACCCCAAACTAAGGAGCTTTTGCAGAATATGTTTGCCCAAATGAGTCAGCTAGTAAACTTGACATACTGGATGATAATTACCTTAATAAGCCTTCTAGTAAACCCAGGTTGCTAGGCCATCCCTAGCAAAGGGTACTCTGACCTTATTTCTCTCTGTTCCTCCTGATAGATGTGGGGTCTTCTCTTTTACTCATTTCCCGTGTTAATGGCCATAACTGGAGCCAGCTGGGGTTAGTCTAACTCGAGACAGAGACCGTAAGGAATAGTCCCAAGCAGCTGCTGAAACTCCCTGTGTTTCAGGAAAGTTTGCCTGTCTTCTCTGGCCCGACTTGAACTGCTTAACCCCTCCCCGCTTGCTGGTGGGAAAGCATGGTGTCTGCTCCTCTAAAGAGGATTGGGGCTGATGAGCTCTAAAACCGGGAATCCTTTCTCTGCCTCCTGGCAGCACTTTGTTTCTTCTATCTCCCCCTTCTCCTGTTTCTGCACCAACGTGCGTGGGGCCTGCATAACAGGGCCTCTAGACCATCCTTGGTGCTTCCTGCACCTTCTCTCTTCACTGTCAAAAAGCAAGAACACCCCCGGACCTAACACCCCCCACTCCAGATCTCCCCACTCGTGTCTCAGGTAAACATTCAAAGTGGAGTGGGCCCAGGTGGAACGTAAATCAGTATGGGAACTAAGTTAAGTTTGTTGGTTTAATTAAGATAGACATGTCTTTTAAATTATCAGCAGTAAATGTGAAACTTCGAAGTTTACTGAAGGTCAGATAAGCTCGTGTTATTTGTTATAATTTGTTAGCAAAGAAATTACTAAACTGGGGCACCTGGGTGGCACAGTGGGTTAAAGCCTCTGCCTTCAGCTCAGGTCATGATCCCAGGGTCCTGGGATCGAGCCCCACATTGGGCTCTCTGCTCAGCAGGGAGCCTGCTTCCCTTTCTCTCCCTCTGCCTGTGTCTTTGCTGACTTGTGAGCTCTGTCTTTCAAATAAATAAATAAAATCTTTAAAAAAAAAAAAGAAAGAAATTACTAAACTGATGATTAATTGTCTGTCTCAAAGTTTTAATGGGTATTGCTGAAGTAGCTTTCAAAGTCTTTGGTAACCTGAAACTTTAAAGTTTTGGTTGGATGACAAATGGAGTTAAATTGTGGACATCTAGGTCTTAACCAAACAGGATAAAATGCTAAGTCATTAATTACTGGATGTAGGTTTGTGCTTTTGAATTCTTACTGCAAGGAAACTAAGAGTATTTAAATCTGTTGGTAAACGTGTTTTGCGCTTAACTGATTCATAAATTTGCCATCTGAAGAATTCTGTTGTAACAGTTCACAGTTGGTTAATACTTAGTCTTCACTAGAGGTTAAGGTGTTTCTTTTTTTTTTAATTTTTATTTTTTATAAACATATATTTTTATCCTCAGGGGTATAGGTCTGTGAATCGCCAGGTTTACACACTTCACAGCACTCACCAAAGCACATACCCTCCCCAATGTCCATAACCCCACCCCCCTTCTCCCAACCCCCCTCCCCCCAGCAACCCTCAGTTTGTTTTGTGAGATTAAGAGTCACTTATGGTTTGTCTCCCTCCCAATCCCATCTTGTTTCATTGATTCTTTTCCTACCCACTTAAGCCCCCATGTTGCATCCCCACTTCCTCATATCAGGGAGATCATATGATAGTTGTCTTTCTCTGCTTGACTTATTTCGCTAAGCATGATACGCTCTAGTTCCATCCATGTTGTCGCAGATGGCAAGATTTCATTTCTTTTGATGGCTGCATAGTATTCCATTGTGTATATATACCACATCTTCTTGATCCATTCATCTGTTGATGGACATTTAGGTTCTTTCCATAGTTTGGCTATTGTGGACATTGCTGCTATAAACATTCGGGTGCACGTGCCCCTTTGGATCACTACGTTTGTATCTTTAGGGTAAATACCCAGTAGTGCTATTGCTGGGTCATAGGGCAGTTCAATTTTCAACATTTTGAGGAACCTCCATGCTGTTTTCCAGAGTGGTTGCACCAGCTTGCATTCCCACCAACAGTGTAGGAGGGTTCCCCTTTCTCCGTATCCTCGCCAGCATCTGTCATTTCCTGACTTCTTGATTTTAGCCATTCTGACTTGGTGTGAGGTTAGAGGTTAAGGTGTTTCTAAAAGTACAAAATTCTCCTAACTGTAAGACTGATGGAAATAAAGGAAGCAACTCTGTATGTAGGAAAGTAGGAGATATGTAAGAAAGATTTAAGAATGGAAGTACATTTTATTGAAGGTAAAAAGAAGGTAATTTGTCCTAAAGGAGCTGGTTGTTTGGAAGGAAATGGCTTGGGACAAAACCTGAATGCAAAGGAAAGTAGAAGGTTTGTGAAGGGAAATCTTCAGAAAAGGAATTTTAGTTATGGTCAGGACAGACTAAGATTGAAATGAAATAAAGGTATATTGGTGTAAGACTGAAATTCTCTCTGTTCAAAAAAGATCAAGTTTTCTTAAATTAATTGATCTGCTGTTAAGAAAATGTAAATGGTTTTCTCTTTGCCTGCCCAGAAAACCCAGTTTCTATGTTTTGTTTTATCAGGTGTTTAACATCCCTAATTACATTTAGGCATGTGCTTTAAAACTTTATAAGATTTTAGCAAATGTTGACAAGATTTAAGTTGTAAATCTCTTTAACTCAGGCTTTTCCTTGGTATGCTAAGTTACTCATCAAATACTGCTAAACCAGGGATAAACCTTGGGTTACATTTGGGAAAATGCTGTAACTAGTCTAGAGATTCTATGCACTTCCCAAATTTTAATGTTTTGGGAGAGCATCACTTGATATTGTAATTATGGAAATGTTATGTATCACAGAAATAACCTGATTTCCTTGCCAGCTAAATGTCTCATCAGCTCTAACCATATCCATTCTGAGTTTTTGTCATGTATAATTGTTTTAATTCTCTTGTAAAATGAGTTTTATCTTCAAGAGATTCATATAAAGGACTTTTAGGACAAATACAGATATCCGATATACTTGAAAATCCTAAAACTGAAATGGGTAAGAATTTCCAAAACTAACTAAAGCTGCATTCACCAGATTTAGTAACGTGGGACTAAATGAACTAAAAGATTCTAGTGTTGTATCCCTTAATGTTTTGTCTTATTTTAGACACTGCTGGTTCTCTAATGTTTGCTCTTCCAGACTAGGGATACTTTTTCTTAAGTTATCGGTAACTTACAGAGAGGTAAAAGTATTGATTTGTAAACAAATCAAGGCATTCAACTTTTCTCTCTATCTGAACCCTCTGAAAATCGGAAGGTCTCAGTAAGTATTTCTTCCATGGCAGTCAGTCATTTGCATAACTTCAGTAAGAGTCTGTTCTCCTTGTAACAGGACACCATTGGAAGCATGGGTTATTTTACCAAGGCTTTGACTGGAGTGTCATATTTGAGAAAGACATGCAAAGACTCAGATATGACCAGACAGCTTTAAGGACCTAAGGTTGACTTTATGAAACCTGGAGCCATAAAGCCCCTTGGGACTGTTGGCCTGATGCCTTGCTTACAGAGTTCCCAGCAACCTCACCAGGTGAGTAAAGAATGTCACTTCCTGGCAGGATACTTTGGGAACCTCAGGAAAAAGAATTCACACAAATTGACAGGTATTGCAGGCATGCCTGATGGCAAGTACGTGGCTTGGCTTCTGGCCCGGAGAGGCTACTAAAAGTTCAACCTAGAGGTTCCTTATAAGAAGTTCCAGCAAAGCAGATTCTAAAAGATCTGTATGATCACACTCACTGTTCTTGCTGAGCTTTTGTAAATAATAGGCCAAGTTTGTTAAAACTGGACTTGTTTCTCAAATAAATTAGTCCTGATTTGACTATGTCTGGAAATGAGGGTTATTTTAGAGAGAAAAATTATGTTTTAATAACACACCTTTATGGATGTTAAATTCTAGATTTTATTGTCTTTAAATGATTGTTTACCTAAGCTAAACAATTTGAGGTAAACCTCAGAGAAGTTGCACAGTAGCTTTTTTAGTCAATCTTACTATTTTGTGGGGCTGTTAGCAGAACCCCTTGGCACATGATTAAACAACTGGAAAAATGGGATTGGTTCCTCTACCGTTGTATAACTATCACCTTGTGTGTGGCTGGAATAATGAAACTGCCCAAAAGCCAGCATACCACACTCCATAGGATTAACTGTGGACTTGTGGAGATAATGGAGGACTCCACTTTCTTTATGGTTGGATTGGATGATGCTTGGGGACTCCCCTTACCTCTTGACAAGTTTTCTCCCACTTGCCAGTGATCCTCTGTAATCAGGATATTGTTAAGCCTGGACCACTCAAAGGGCTTTTTATTGGTTTCATCCCTTAGTCATATTTATCCTAGAAGCCACCTCTGTTGAGGTGCAATTGTAAACAGATGCTTTAGCGAAGCATAGGACAGCCCTCCTGGTAAAAAGAGCATCGAAGCTCACTATGGGACAGTCCCTGACTGTAATGACCACATCAGGTCCAGATTTGTCTTAGAAGCCAAAGGCCACCAATGGATGATGGAAGCTGACTTATTAAATACTGGGCTATACTTACAGATATGCCAGAAATAATACTTAAAACTTGTCAAACTTTAAACCTAGTTACCTGTATGCCTGAACCTGACCACTGTACTTCTTTCTCTATAGAGCAAAAAAACTGTTCAGAGGTTATTGATCTTGCTTACTCTGGCTGGCCAGATTTAAGATGCCCCTGTTAAAAATACAAATGACAGTTGGTTTACTGATGGCAATAGTTTTCATAAAAAGTGTAAGAAAAGCTAGGTATGCCATAGTGCTCACTAGCACTTTGCAATTGCCAAAGCCTTAAAAATAAACATTAACACTGAATCCAAATAAGCCTTCCTGGTCCTTCATGCCCATGGAGCTATTTGGAAGGAAAGGGGATTGCTGTCGAGCCATAACTCCCCAATCAAATATGGGCCTAAGTTACAAAACCCTCCTTACCGCTATACTAAGGAAGGCATATATCAAATCTGGGATTTGTGACTCCCATATTTGTGACTCCCACCCACTATTGGACAGCTCAGTCAAAAGGCAGTTTAATGCCAGGAACAAAGAAATCATGCGTTTGATACTTGGGCAAATAACACACGACATCTAGGATGGCTGTCATTAGAAATGTGTTCCCAAATAATAGTATTCCAGGCTACTGACTGGTTTGCTACTGATTGGATAAGGCGACCTGGCATTAGATGGTCAGCTCCAAACGGAACCCACTGGATATGTGGAACTGACCTGTGGCCCTGCCTTCCTCCAGCGTATCTAGGTCGCCTGTACTTTAGGATTTGCCTGGATTCATGGGTGCATTACTAAAACCATCACCACTCCAGCTAATTTCCCCAACTTAGAGCAAAGATGGGCATGATCTGCTTTTAAATGGTATGATCACTTAACATCCATTTTTCCTCCATCTGTGGGACTAGAGGATGTCATTTGGCATGGAAAAGCCCTTAATAAATATACTACAGAGGCCCTCAGTGATTCACTAAATAGCATCTCCTTACTTAATATCAAAGTCTCACAGATGCACAAGGCAGTCCTACAGAATAGGATGGCCTTAGATGTCCTGACAGCAGTACAGGGTGGCACGTGCGCAATTATGAAAGCAGAATGTTGCGTGTACATCCCAGACTATCACAAAAATGTGACAGGACTAATAAAAGATGTGAATACCCAGATTAAGGCTCTACAAGATCCTTCTCTCTCTGGGGAGGATATGTGCTATGGTGAGTGCTGTGAAGTGTGTAAACCTGGCGATTCACAGACCTGTACCCCTGGGGATAAAAATACATTATATGTTTATTTCTTAAAAGTAAATAAATAAATAAAGATGGGTTTTCCAATGTTTAAATTAAAAAAAAAAATAAAAAGATCCTTCTCTCTCTCTCTCAGTGAACGGTTAAGTTCCTGGTTTGAGGGAGGACTATGGCCAACAATTAAAAATCTCCTTTTTGGGCTTCTCATTCTTACCACCTTATTAATCTTAATATGTTGCTTTGTTCAGTGTTTCTCTATTTGGTGCTGAGAGTCCATTGCTGCAATGATTTCACCACGACAGATGATCCTGACCACGCACAGAGACACTTCTTCACTGTCAGCGCTGGCTTCAGCTGCCTCCGCCTTTCGTAACTCCCCTACACATTCCTCAACTGATCAATGTTGACCCGAGTAGGCAGGGACAGCTCCACGCCCCTATTCAGCAGGAAGAAGTTACAGAAGATGAGACCTTCCACCTTCAACTACCTTAAAGATTTAAGGGTCAAAATTGTTCAGGGGGGAATGATGAGGGAGCAGGAGGCTGACTGAGGACAAAGCAAACGCTGGTACCTTGCACCCCCTCTCCACCCTCTCCCCTCGGTAATATGCGTAACATTCCTCAGGCACCCCTGACTGCCATAAACGAGAAACAAATAGTTGACTTGCAGAGATCCCAATCCTGCCAGACAGGAGTCTCCCAACTACCTTGATGTTAATGGCTTGGCAACACTGGTCTCCCGGCATCTCGCAGGCCCTCTTGAGCATATGAAGACTCCGTTGAAACCTCCCTTTCCCTCACCTTCCCCCAACCGTGGGGTACTTAACCTGCCATCCCTCACAGCCCGGGGCAGCAGCTCTTTCTGCCCACGGGCCCTGTCTCCGTGTTTTAATAAACCACCATTTTGCACCAAAGATGTCCTAAGAATTCTTTCTTGGTCATCGGCTCCAGACCTCAGCCCACCGAACCTCACCTAGGTTCTAGAACTTCATCAGGGTGTTTTGCCTGATTTAAGAGAGGAGCCAGAAAGAGGAGCCTAATTAGTAAGAAAGTACAGACTGAGGCAAAATGGAGATCAAAATGGAGGCAGCTGAAGTCCTGTTTCATCTTCTCCTTTTTTCCTTTGCTGCTTGGTCCCGTAGTGAGGGAGTGTATTCATTTTCTTTTGATGTATAGCATGGTACAACTAATTTAGCAGCTTAAATAACACCCAGTTCCTGTCTCACAGTTTCTGTAGGTTAACAATCTGGGTACTTGGTAGCTGGACTTAGTAGCTGGAGATGTAAAACATCTCACCAAGATGTCAGCTGTGGCTACAGTTTTTATCTGAGGTTTAGAGTGTTTTTGCAAGCTCAGTACTTGTTGGCACAGTTAAGTTCCTTGAGGCTGTAAGTCCCTCTTTTGGCTAGCTTTTGGTTAGTTTACCACTAGTCCACATAAGCAGTTCCCATATGATTATGGTTACTTTTCAGACAAGCAGGAGCTGGTCTCCTTGACTTCCTCCGTCTGACCTCTAAACTCTCCTGTAAGGCCCCATTTTTAAAGCTCATCTGGTCCCATCAGACCCACACAGGATAATTTCCTTTTGGGCCATTCCATTGATTAGGGGCCATAAATACATATGCAAAATCTGTTTGCCTTATAACAACCACTGGAGTGATGGTATCCCATTATATTCACAGGTCTCCTCACAGTCAAAGAGAGCGGAATTTATAGGGTGTGGGTCATTGAGGGTTCTTAAAATTTTGTCTGCCATTGGGAAAGAAGTATTTTTACTTGTACCTTTTTAGAATCTGGATATACGTAGGAGCAGAGCACAGAAGGAGAGCAATAACCGATGTGACAAGTTTATTTCTATGTCTTTAAACCTTTCCTTCCCATATTTCCTGGTATCTCACTTTTAAGTGCCTCTATGAAAACATTTTATTGCATTTAGAGGAAATTAAAAACTACAATTATAGTAAACTTTAGGTAATAAGAAGGGCAATAGGAGATTGTGTAATTATCATTATTCCTTGATACCTATTGTTTTAGCCATTTTATTTTATTTTATTATTTTTTAAAGACTTTATGTATTTATTTGACAGAGATCACAAGTAGGCAGAGAGGCAGGCAGAGAGGAGGGAAGCTGGCTCCCCGCTGAGCAGAGAGCCCGATGTGGGGCTCGATCCCAGGACCCTGAGATCATGACCTGAGCTGAAGGCAGAGGCTTAACCCACTAAGCCACCCAGGCGCCCCTGTTTTAGCCATTTTAGAGATGAGATTGAGTCTCATAAGATAAGAGATTTTAAAGCTCAAGATAACACTCCTGTTAAGTGACAGGTAGATTCACACTCATTGCACCAGGCAGTTGTTGTGGTGTGATTAGTCCACAGTTTGTGAGGAAGAAATTCTTAACAAAAAAGAATAGTTACTTGAAAGGGTTAGAGTAAGGATATTATTGGTTGAACAGAGAAGATAGCAGAAGTTGGGTCATGGTATGTGGGATGGTTTGAGTCTAAGAAAAATATTTTGAAGAGGAGGCGATTAGTTTTAGTTAAGGATATCAAGCTTTAATAAATATAACAAGGATGAGGCGCCCGGGAGGCTCAGTCGTTAAGTGTCTACCTTTGGCCCAGGGATCTGGGATCAGCCTCCCACCAGGCTCCCTGCTCCACAGGAAGCCTGCTTCCCCCTCTCCCATTCTCCCTGCTTGTGTTCCCTCTCTCACTGTGTCTTTCTCACTCTGTCAAATAAATGAATAATCCTTAAGAATATAACAAGGGGTTAAAATTGTGAGGGAGATACAACTTAATTTCTTAATAGAGAGGGGATGGATATACTAGCGGCTTGGTAAATCTTTGTTAACTGAATAAACATATAAGTGTTTGGAATTAAGAGGTCTCCAGTTAACTGTGACACTTCTTAGGGAAGGGTAGAAAGCAGAGACCTGAAAGAATACTCTTGTATGAGGCCTAGAATGAGTTGAATCTTGAGATGGGAATTATGTCTCTGGAGAAGGAGGGGTCAGTTTTCTGTCATTTCAGTAGTTAAGAAAGGATAAAATCCCAGCTTTCTGTCTTAGTGTTGAAAGAAACCTTGTTTTGTTGAGAAATGTGATTATTTTGAAGTGAGCTTTAAGTAGGTCATAGATCAGTTGGTTTTGTAGAATATTTTCTCCATATAATTCACCCCTTATTGCTTCCCTCAGGTTTTTTTCTTTTCCCTTTTCTGATTCTGTTTTTGCCAGTTCATGCTGGAAGGACATCTCAGGTCCTACTTTCATAAAATACATTCCTTAGTGTCATGGTCCTGAATGGTGCCCTAATAAGTTGCCCTGATGTCTCTATAGAGTTGTGCTGTAATGAAACAGCTATAAAAATGACTTTTAACTTGCTAGAAGCATACAGTTAACAAAAATAATTTATATTGTGACCCAGTGTAAGCATATACACAATGGAAATAGAAGTTTCATGGAATAACATTTAACCTTTATGCAGTGCCCTCTGATATTTTTTCATTTTGTTTTTTAAATTAAGAATGTTGGTTCCAACTCACCTAAGTGATACCGTGAGTCAGAGTTGGAAAAGCACTGAACTTTGGTAATCAGAATAGTACAGAGGAAAACCATAAGAAGAAATAATTGGGGCGCCTGCGTGGCTCAGTGGGTTAAAGCCTCTGCCTTCGGCTCAGGTCATGATCTCAGGGTCCTGGGATTGAGCCCTACATCGGGCTCTCTGCTCAGCAGAGAGCCTGCTTCCCCCCCCCCCCCCACCCTGCCTGCCTCCCTGCCTACTTGTGATCTGTCAAATAAATAAAATATTTAAAAAAAAAATAATTTCACTTCTATCAAATTGGTAAACATTAAGCATTCTGAAAATATTAAGTGTTGGTGGGAATGTGGAGAAATTATACTCCCATTTTTGGCAGGAGTATAGATTGACAGCCATTTTGCAGAAAAATTTTATCTAGTAAGTTGAAGATAACATGTGAATAAAAATGTTCACAGTAACTTTGCTTGCAGTAGCCATAATTTACTTTTTGTTTATTTCTGAAGATTTAGTTTATTTATTTGTCAGAGAGAGCGTGTGGGCATATGGCACACAAGCGGGGTAGGGGGTGGGTGGCAGGCAGAGGGAAAAACAGTGGGACTCTAGCTCAGAACCATCATGACCTGAGCCAAAGGCAGATGGTTGGTTAATCGACTGAGTCACCAGGTGTCCTACTAGCCAAAATGGTGGTAGAATGAATAAAGAAATGGTGGTTTTCGAGAGTCCAAATAACCTTGATTCCTAGGTTAATTTCATGTTGTCACAGAGTATTATCTTTTTTATATTTAATGTTCGGGATTTGGGATATTCATGAGGGATATTGCTTTGTAGTTTTCTTTGGTTGTAATGTCTTTGTCAGGTTTCAGTGTAATGATTATGATGGACTCAAAAATTAGGTTGGGAGGTGTTCCTTTATTTACTGAAAGAATTTGTTAGCATTGATATTCTTAATTGAATGTTTGTTAGAATTCAGTGATACCGTCTAGAATTTTTCTAAAATTCTAGAATTTTTCTTGGAATTTTTCTTTGTGGGAAGGTGTTTCGTAGTAGTCCAATTCAGTTTTGTTTTAGTTTATGGCTATTCAGGTTTTGTTTCATCTTGTCAGTTTTGGTAAGTTGTATTTTTAAAGACGTTTGTTTTTCTCCTTTCATTTATTGATATAATTGTTTATAAGATTCCATTGTAATCCTTCTAATGTCTGTAGGCTCTGTAGTGATAGAGCTCTTCATTAATTTCTTGTGTTGTTCGTACACTTTTTTTTCTTGACCAGTATCATTCTTGGTTTACCAGTATTGTTACCTTTTCAAATAATAACATTGCTAGTTTTCTCCATTTATCTTCTCTAATTCATTTGTTCTTTTCCTTATGATTTTCTGTCTTCCACATTTTTGCTCTTTTTTTTAGCTTCTTAAAGTGGAATCTTAAGTTATATATTTTAGACATTTCTTGTTTTTGTTTTTTAACTTAAGCATTCAAAACTATCACTTTTCCTGTAAGCATTGCTATATTCCACAAATTTTGATATGTTGTATTTTTCGTTACTCAATTTGAAATAATTTCCAGTTTGCTTTGTAATTTCTTTTTTGACATGTGGGTTACTTAAAAGTGCATGTAATTTTCAAATATTTGCGATGATTTTAGGTACCTTACTGATTTCCAACTTACTCTCCTTTGGAGGTCAGATAATATATTCTGTATGATTTTAATCCCTTTAAATTTATTGAATCTTGTTTTATGGTCTGTCTTGGTAAATGAACCTTTTACAGTTGAAAAGAATGTATTGTGCAGTCGTTGGGTATAGTATTCTGTAAATATCAATAGGTTAAGGTGTTTTTCTGGCCTTTTCAAATTATTTCTGTATTTGCTGGGTTATTTTTGTTTTTGTTTTCTTTTTTTTTGGGTGGGAAGGGCTTATCGTTTTATCAGTTGCTGAGAGGTTAAGATATCCAATTTCTGTTTCATGCAATTGTCTTTTCCGCCTTTAATTCTGTCAATTTTTGGCTTGTGTTTTGAAGCTGTGTTATTAGGCACCTACAATATATAATATGTCTTCCTGATGAATTGATCTTTTTATCATTTGAAATATTTATCTTTCTCTTTGGTGATACTTTGTTTTTGGGTCTACTCTATGTGGGGTTGATACAACTACTTCAGTTTTCTTGAGCTTACTATTCCCATTATATATCTTTTTTCTCTTAGTGTGGTGCATTACATTGGTTTTTGTATGTTGAACCATCTTTGCTTTCCTGGGAATAAATCCCATTTTGTTATGACATATAGTTCTTTGAATATGCTCTTGAGTTTAATTTGCTAATGTTTAGTTGAGTCTTGAAACATTCAATTTTTTTTATTAAAAATTTTTTTTAAACATTTTGTTTGTCAGGGAGAGCACATGCATGCACAGAATTAGGGGGGAGTGGCAGGCAGAGGGAGGGGCAGGCTCCCTGCTGAGCGAGGAGTTCATTGTGGACCTCCATCCCAGGACCATGCACTGAGCCAAAGGCAGACTCTTAACTGACTGAGCCACCCAGGCGTCCCAAGTCTTGAAACATTTTTATTTTTTAATTTTTTTAAAGATTTTATTTATTTTTTTGAGAGAGAGACAGTGAGAGAGAGCATGAGCGAGGAGAAGGTCGGAGAGAGAAGCAGACTCCCCGTGGAGCCGGGAGCCCGATGTCGGACTCAATCCCGGGACTCCGGGATCATGACCTGAGCCGAAGGCAGTCGTCCAACCAACTGAGCCACCCAGGCGTCCCTGGAACATTTTTAAAAATAGTTATTTTGGTTGATACAATCCAGTCTTAGTAAATGACAGGGGTTATGTTCATTTTTTAAATGGAGAGTGTGTATTGCATGGTATTGCTTATACATGATCTCATGCTTATAAACTGCCTTATTTGGATTACGCCTGAGTTAAGTGAGTTTATGGTTACCCTAAAGCTATAGGCAGGTCCATAATATAACTTTGAAAGGCTTAATTTCACATTTGAGCAACAGAGATTAATTTCACATATGCTAGTTTAAATCATACAATTAAATATTGGTGAGTTTGATACAGTTTTCAGTTCTAGTATGTAAGATGCGTATTCTAGGGCACCTCGGTAGCCCAGTTGGTTAAGAGTCTGCCTTCGGCTCATGTCATGATCCCAGGGTCTTGGGATCTAGCCCCATGTCTGGCTCCTTGCTCAGAGGGGATCCAGCTTCTCCTTCTCACTCTACCTGCTGCTCCCCCTGCTTGTGCTCTCTCTCCAATCAGTCAAGCTTTAAAAAAAAAAAAGATGTGTATTCTGCAACTAGAGCATAGGTAAGTTGTCAAAACATTCTGAATTATTTAGATTAACATAATTTTAGTCTCAGAGGTACTATAATTTGAAATAACAGTTTCTTGTTATGATTCAATTGAAACTTCATTTCTGGCATTATGTATTCTTAACACTAAATTTTTAGTGTGTGTGCTGCAACAACCAATATTTAGTGTTTCTTTAGAATTATTTGTGAATGTATTTCTTTCATTTTTATATTTGCAAAATTTATATCTTGATGTCTCTGCTTGAGATGGAAACATATTAGTTTATAATTTTACATAAAGGCATAAATGAGAATTGATCCCCTGTGCCATTCTTTTTTTTTTTTTTTAAGATTTTATTTATTTGACACGCAGAGAGAGAGATCACGAGTAGGTAGAGAGGCAGGCAGAGAGAAAGGAGGAAGCAGGCTCCCTGTTGAGCAGAAAGCCCAATGTGGGGCTTGATCCCAGGACGCTCCTGAGCAGAAGGCAGAGGCCCAACCCACTGAACCACCCAGGTGCCCCTGCTGTGCCATTCTTTTTGGATTGGTTCTCAACTTCTGCTTCCCGCTGCATCAGATCCATCCCCACCTCAAACTAAATCTGGTAGATAGCCTAGCATTCTGTATTGCTCCATATATTGATCTCTCTGTTCATATAATCTCATATAAATAATTGTGTTCCCAATTATGTATATAGGCTTGTTGTCCTGATCAGTTTGGGAAAAAAAAATGGGATCATTATACATAATAGTTTGCAACTTTCTGTTTTTATTAATACCTCAGAGAAATCCACCATCTAAGATGTAATTCTGCTGTTCATCTAATGTATAAGTCTAATTATATTATTTTTATGACTCCATAATAAATGCTTCGTGGTGTGTTGTGTAAAACTTATTTAAGCATTCCCACATTTACAGGAATATTGTTTCCAGTTCTTTCATATTTTAAACAAGGATGCAGCTTTGAATATGTTCTTAACTTCCAGATGGTTGTATTTCTGTGGGATAGATTTGCAGAAGTAGAATTGCTGGGTTGAAGGTAGGTGTTGCCAAATAGCTCTCAAAAAACTTTTCTAGTAGCAATGTGTGAGAATACTTTTCTTTCCCCATATGTCTCTGCCAGATCGTGGGCTATAGTTTTTAAAACATTTGTAAGTCGAGAAGATGTGATGTTACATTTTATTTATTTATTTATTTATTTATTTTAATTTATTTGCCAGAGAGAGAGAGCGCGGAAGCCAGTACACACAAGCAGGCAGAGAGGCAGGCAGAGACATTGAGAGAAGCAGGCTCCCTGTCAAGCAAGGAGCCGGATGCGGGAATCGATCCCAGGACCCCGGGATCATGACCTGAGCCGAAGGCAGCGGCTTAAACCACTGAGCCACCCAAGTGTCCCGTGATGTTACATTTTAAATCAGAATTTTCCTGATTATTAATGATTTTAAACCTCTTTTCTTGTGTTTGTGAACATTTGTGAATGCTCTTTTCTGAATCATTGTTTTCATATCCTTGGCCCAAATTCTGTTGTTTGTCTTTTTCAAATTGTAGGTGCTCACTGTGTATAAAACATTAATACCCTTTATCGGTGTTGCAAATGTTTTCATTTTCCCCCAGGTATGAAAACTTTAATTTATATGAATTACTTTATACTTCTTAGTTTTGAGTTGTGAATAAGATGTTGCCCATACTCTTCTCCCACAGATTTTTATTGTCTTTTCTTTACAATTCATGTTCATCTTGTGTTCATTTTTTTAAGTCTTATACCTTAGGACTCCCAGGTTTTTTCCTACAAGATTACTAGCACTTTCTAAAAATTTAAATGGCTCATTCATTTTCCACTGATTTGAGTGACTGCCCTTACTTCATTCAGAATTCATTTTTATGGTATTCTGTTAACTATTATTTTATTGATAGTATTCTGTTTGTATATTAATACTATGTTGAGTTTTCTTTGATGACCTGTTTTGACTCTTTTAAGCAGGTTCAACTTACCCTTTTTCATCTTTGGTTGGTGTGGTAGCAACCAGTTCTTAAATATGAATGTGGTAATTTCTTCCTTAAAAATACAACAAAACCCTTTGGGTTCTAATTTGAATTACATGAAATTTGCTAATATAGGGGCCAACTGACATTCCTACTGTAGTCCTCTTCAAATACATCATAGTGTTTATGCTTTTTAATAAGATTGTATAGGGGTGCCTGTATGGTGCAGTTGGGTGAGTGTCTGACTCTTGGTTACATCTTAGGTCATGATCTCAGGGTCCTTTGATCAAGCCCTGCCTCAGGCTCCACACTCAGCAAGAGTCTGTTGGAGATTCTCTCTTCCTCTCCTGTTATCACACACCTGTGTTCTCTCTCTCCGATCCTTGGGAAAAAAAGTATAGCTTATGTATATGAGTGTGAAATTCTTTAATCCTTCAAAAGTATTATATAGGTCTAGACTTTTTAAATGATCACTGGTGGCTGGAAGTTGGTTGGGGAAGAGATGGCGGAGAATGAGATTTAGGTCAGAAACTTCCTGGTACAGTGGGTTTTCCCATCTAGATCCTTATTTTGACTAATAGTTATTGTTTCACAGTTGAAAAGGACATTTGTTGTTGGTTTCATAGGCTCAGTTTAAGTGGCTTTCCCAGCTCACTCAAGTTTCTTCTTTTTTCAAGTTATCTACATTTTTAGTGTTTGTCTGTAGCAATTTATTTATAAAAAAGGGAATAGGGATCTAATTATTCAAGACACCATTTAGGTTTTTTTTTTTTTTTCGTTGAAGTTATACTGAATTAGAATGTACATCCCATAAAGTGTACATATTTACAGTGTATAATTTATTAAGTTCTGACATAAGTGTAGACATAGAAAACATAAGTCACCCCAGTCAAGATACTTTTTAAAAAATGAGTGTCCTCTTTGAAATTGAAGTATAATTAACATATAATATTAGTTTCAGATATGTATGTCATGATTTGATATTTCTCAATATTGTGAAATGCTCACCCTAGTAAGTCTAGTTGACATCATCCTTTTTTTTTTTTGTTTTTTTTTGTTTTTTTTGTTTTTTTTTTTTTTAATAAGAACCTTTAAAAATGACTCTCAGCTTTCAGGTATGCAATATAGTAGTATTAACTATAGTCATATATGGAGCTGTATATTACATCCCAGACCTTAATTATTTGATGACGGGAAGTTTGTTCCTTTTGATTGCCTTACCTGTTTTACCCACCCCTACACCCTGCCTCTGGCAACCACCAATCCACTCTCTGTATTTGTGAGTTCATAGTACTTTTCATGGTGGTTTGTTTTTGTTTCTGCTTTTGTTTTTGTTTTGAAGATTCCATGTTTAAGTGAGATCATACAGTATGTATCTTTTTCTGTCTCACTTCCGTTAGTGTAATGCCCTCAGGGTCCATCTGTGTTGTTACAGATGGCAAAATTTCATTCTTTTCTATGCCTGAACAATTGTGTGTGAGTGCATGTGTTTTTGTAAAAATCCCTGCACCTGTCGATGGAGATCTCTTAGTTATCGTAAACAGTGGTGCAGTGAACATGGAAATGCCGCTGTCTCTTGGAGATAGTGTTTGTTCCCTTTAGATAAATAACCAGAAGTTGAATTGCTTGATCCTATGGTAGTTCTACTTTGAGCTTTGTGAGGATACTGTTTTCCGTAGTGGTTACATCATATCCATTCTACCAGCAGTGCACAAGGGTTCCCTTTTCTTCCCCTCCTTGCCAGCAGTTGTCACTTCTAGTCTTCTAGTCTAGTCTTCTAGTCTTTTTGATAGTAGCCATTCTAACGGGTGTGAGGTGATAGAACTCACGATGGTTTTGATGGGCATTTCCCTGATGACTTGTGATGTTGAGCATTTTTTTTTTAATGTGTCTGTTGGCCATCTGTATGTCTCCTTTGGAAAAATGTCTCCTCAGATCCTCTGGGCATTTTTAAATCAAACTAGATTTTGCTGTCGAGTTGTATAAGATATAGATGTATGTCTTACATCTGTACAATATCTGTTGTATAGATACTGGATGTTAATCTCTCATCAGATATACGATACATAAATACTCTCCCCTATTCACCAGGCTGCCTTTTCATTTTGTTTTTTTCTTTGCTGTGCAGAAGTTGTTTAATTTGATTTAGTCTGAGTTGTTTGCTTTTGCTTTTGTTGCCAAATCAAAAAATTGTCAGCAAGACCTCAGTCAAGTAGCTTACTTGACAATGTTTTCTTCTAGGAGTTTTATGGTTTCTGGTCTTATATTCACGTCTTTAATCCATTTTTATTTAATTTTTGTTTGTGGTGTAAGGTAGTGGTCCAGTTTCATTCTTTTGCATGTGGCTGTCCTGTTTTCCCAGCACTATTGATGGAGGTTACTCTTTTTTTTCCTTATTCCATATTCTTGGCTTTCTTATTATATGTGATTAAACCCATATATATATACGTATATGTATGTTTATTTCTGAACTCTCCTCTGTTTCATTGATCTGTGTATTTGTTTTCATGCCAATGCCATTTTGTTTGATTACTGTATCTTCGTGGTAACAGTTTAAAATTGGGAAAGGTGGTGCCTCCTGGTTTTCTTGTTTTTTGGTTTTTTTTTGCTATTTGGGGTGTTTTGCGGTTTCATACAAATTTTAAGATTGTCCTTTTTGCGAAAAATGCTGGGATAGCGTTGAATCTGTAGGTTGATTTGGATAGTATGGACATTTTAATAATACTCATTCATACATGAACACGGGATATCCTTGCATTAATTGCATCTTTTCAGTTTTGTGCAGGTCTTTCACTTTCTTGGTTAAATTTGTTCGTAGGTATTTTACTCCTTCTAATGTAGTTATGAGTGGGATTCTTCTCTTGATACTTGTTACAGTCAGTGTTATTAGGGAAATCGTGTACAGTGTGTGTATTTTAAGTGTATGGCTTTTTGTTTTTGTTTTTTAGTATATTTGATGTGCAGTGTTACATGAGTTTCAGGTGTACATGCATAATTTTAGTTTTGACAACTGTATGCATTTTTAGAACCACGACCAGCATGGTCAGATGAAAACATTTCCAGTACTCCAGAAAGTTTCCTCATGCTCCTTCCCACTCCTTTACCCCACCATGACCCTTCTGTTTGCCAACCACAGGCTGCTTTCTCTCACTATATAGGACAGAATTTCTAAATAGAATTTCATTTAGATAGAATCCTATTGTGTATACTGTTTTAGCTGCTTTTGGTGAGTCAGTGTGTTTAGGTCGTGCACGTTTGTTGCATTGATCAGTAGTTGATTCTTTCTTTACTGGTGTATAGCATTGCCTTGTATGGATATACTCAGTCTGTTTCTTCATTCACATGTTGTTGGACATTTGCGTTGTTAATCAATTTAGGCCTATGTTGAATAAATCTTCTTTTTCATTTTTCTTAATTAAAGATTTTATTTATTTATTTGACAGATCACAAGTAGGCAGCGAGAGAAGGGGGGGGAAGCAGGCTCCGTGCTGAGCAGAGAGCCCCATGCAGGGCTCAATCCCAGGACCCTGGAATCATGATCTGAGCCGAAGGCAGCGGCTCAACCCACTGAGCCACCCGGGCGCCCCTTGAAGCAAATATCTTCATCCTGTCATTTGACCCACAGCTACTTCAACATGTGTCTCCAGAACAGGGTTTCCCAATCTTGGCGTTCCCCACATCTTGGGCCCCATCGGTCTTGGCTGAGGGCCCTGTCCTGAGCTTACTAGGATGCTTAGCAGCACCCCTGGTCTCCACACACCAGAGGCAGAGAGTGTCTTCCTCAGTCCTGCTTCTGACCACCGAATGTGTCCTAGACGTTGCCAAACTTCTCCCAGGGAACAAAACTGCCCTTGTGCGACACACACATAGATAGACCCACAAAAGTATCGTCACTCTTTAAACATTTCAGAATAATTTCTCAGTAGCATGACATGTCAAGTCACAGTTCAGATTGATCTGATTATCTCACAAATATGTTGACTCTCTGTATCTGTTAAGTCCTGAGTGAGAAGACGACGCGTACCTTGCCGTTGGTGAATAGGTCTCACACGCCTCTTCTAATGACAGGCCTCACTTTGTCCCTGCTCTTTCTTTAGCCTGGCCATTTATTTTCCTGTAAGGGTGCCTGGGTGGCTCGGTTTGGCTCAGAGTCCGACTCTTGGGATCAGCTCAGGTCCTGATCTCAGGGTCCTGGGATCCAGCCTCTTGTTGGGCTCCCTGCTCAGTGGGGAGCCTGCTTCTCCCTCTCCCCCTGCTGTCCCCCCTGCTTAGGCTGTCTGGCTCGTTCTCTGTTAAATACATAAAATTGATGTACAAAACCAAGCAAAAGAAAAAACAGTCCGTAACGTTTAAAAAATTTTTAAATTTATTTTGTTTTTTAAAGGTTTAATGGATTTTTTTCCCAGAGAGAGATCACAAGTAGGCAGAGAGACAGGCAGAGAGAGGAGGAAGCAGGCTCCCTGCTGAGCCAAGAGCCCGATGCGGGGCTCCATCCCAGGACCCTGGGATCATGACGTGCGCCGACTTTAACCTACGGAGCCACCCAGGCGCCCCAATCCATCCCTTTGTGACAAGACCTAAGGGTGTGTAACACGTTACACCAAACATGTAGCTCACGATATCCCAGACCCTGAAGGGCAGAGCCCTGCTAAAATGTCATCAAACGTTAGTTTATTGGGTTCTCCCAATCTCGCTGAATGTTTTTTCAGATAATGGAAAGCCCAGTGCCAAAAAAGCTGCCGTGGAATGCATCTAGATGGTAAACATGCTTGGTCCTTGTACCCTGGGGCCTATCCCAGAGGGCTCTGACTCCCTGAGTCTGGAGTTGGACATAAGCATCTGTCTTTTCTTTAAAAAAAATGGCCACAGGGGGCGCCTGGGTGGCTCAGTGGGTTAAGGCCTCTGCTTTCGGCTCAGGTCAATATCTCAGGGTCCTGGGATCCAGCTCTGCATCGGACTCTCTGCTCAGCAAGGAGCCTGCTTCCCCCTCTCTCTGCCTGCCTCTCTGCCTACTTGTGATCTCTCACTGTCCAATGAACAAAATCTTAAAAAAAAAAAAAAAAAAAAAAAGACAAAAAACCCCAGAGTCCTTCATGCTTTGCTGGTTAGCACTGGGTTGGGAACCACTATTTAGTCTGCCATTCCAAACCCAAACTTCCCCGACAATGTGTGGGCTGCAGACGCAGGAAGGCGTCGGAAACTGAGACAGAGGAGAGCAGAGAAATGATAAAAAACTATCCCAGAGAAAAGCGGCTGCAGCACGAGGCCGGCTCCCAGGGTGGGTGGCGGCGGCGGCAAAGGCCAGCGAGTCTGGGGCCCCGCCTGAGGCCCAGGCAGGGAAGGTGCGGCCACAGAGGGGGCGGCAGCTCGCGAAGTGCTGGCCACGGGGCCTTGCAGGCCTCCAGCAGCTTCCTGGGCCTCAGCCCCGGGCGCTGCCAGCGACTCCGAGCCTGGCGAAGCCGGAGCTGCAGGTGGACTGCATGGGGTGTGGGCACATGTCGAGCGGCAAGCGCTACAGCGTCTTCCCCTGCGAGGGCCACGAGAGCTGCTTCCAGCGGAGGCATCCACAGCAACCGCAGCGACACCGGCTACACCGGCGGCTCCGACCGTCGCTGCCAGGTCGGCCAGCACCACCTGTGCCAATACCGCCGCCTGAAAATGGGCTTCCGCGTGGGCATAAGGAGGCGGCGCAGCGTGGGTCGGCAAGGGACACGGATGCTTCGTCCTCCCACGGAGCTCCCAAGCGGCGGACCTTGGCTTCTCTCCTCAGACTCCTGTGTTTTTAAAGACGGTGAAACGTTTGTCTCCTCGGTTTTCTTAAACGATCCCGAAACCAAGGAGAGTGTCGGGCTCCAGCCTCGGCCTCCCCAGAACTGCTGGCCGGAGTAGAGGGCCAGGGAACAAGGGGCCCATTCCTGGGACAGGCTGGCGCTCAGCACCCCAAGCATGAACTTTTGGGGCCGGTGGGGTTGGCTTCCCCTCGGGGGACGGCCTGACGTCTGGACTAGAGCGGCCAGCAGAGTAACGCGCCAGGCAGGTTGTCAGGATACGGAATCCACGTTGGACACTGTATGATGAATGAGTCAAGGCCAATAATAAAGATGTTTCCTACCTGAAAACAAAAACAAAACAGAACAAAACACCTATCCCATAGAGAGTCCAGAAAAGCCAAGCTCTAGCCATACTACTTCTCTGTCCGTATTCTGTATCTCAGTGACTCTAGAGTCAATTGACTTGAAGCAAGTTCACACAAACGGTTACCCACAAATACTAACTAAATCAATTTATCAGGACATTTTAAGCACAGCTAATTGGGACACGGTACTGAAAAGCATTTTATTTCCCTCTCGTCATTTCAGTGGCGCTGCAGACTCTCTCTGGACAAATAACTGTCCATTTGAGAAAAATTCTTTCTCATTCAACAGTGTGACACATGTGGTCAAGAGCATCTGAAAGCTGGAGAAGAAATGAAGTTGCGTGGAGTCCACGTATGTTCACAGAACGTCACCACAGACTGCCACCACGTCTTCAAAACTTATCTGTGTATTTCTTTACTTCTTGAACTAACCACCACTGACACCGCCTGCATGTCAGACGTGGCGCTAAGTGTTTTGTTAATGTTAAATTTCACTTCATCTTTACAGTCATCTATGACGTGGGATTATCATCATCCCCATTCGTCCCATCAGGGAAGGGAGACGTACAATGCTTTAGCAACACGGCTCATAAGAGGCAGAGGTAGGATCTGCTTGGGGTCTGGACCCCATGTTTTAAATCACTATGATTCGTTTCCAAGACCCTACAAAAACAACAAGTCGTCACCCCAAACGTTGGTTTTCCCCACCCCACGGTCCCCACGTGGCCCCAGCTTCAAGGACATTCTCTCAATTCCTTCAACACTGCACATCCTTCCCGGCCCTAACGGAACACCTTCCCACATCCGCCTTGATTTCTTAGCCTCCTGGTCTCAGCTTAAACATTACTCAGCAAATTACAAACTCTAACGCACCCTGTACTTCTCAGCACTCAATGCAAAACAGTAATGACGAATTTCACGGGTCGTTATTTCCTTCCTGTCTTGGCCAGCCAGGGGGTGAGTCCCTCACGCATCCTGTCAGTCCTGTTCATCATGGGTTCCGATCACTGATACCCACAACCCACCCAAAAGGAAGGCCATTCCCCCTACACACACACACACACACGCACACACACACACACACACACACAGACACACACACACACACACACACACCCCCACTGACCCCTGACTGGCCTGATCTCAGGTGCACGGTGGGGATCCTGACAACCCCTCGTGGAACGTAACCTACTCGAGAAGGAGAACGGAGCTCCTCCCCCATCAACACTCCACTTACGGGCTTCAAGTCGGTCTCTTCTAGCAGGACTTGAGCCCCAGCAAGGCTGAAACCTCATCTGCCCGGTTCGGCCGCATTTCCACTCGCGCTGTCTCCAGGCCCCCCACATAGTTAGCAGCTCCATCAACGAGGCCCCGTTCTGGGCTCTTCTCAGCTGCGAAAGGAGGGGCACACAAGCTGACGGCTACCTTTTGGCAAACCGGTGTACTCCTGAGACACAGGCCCGCCTCCCAGCGAGGCCCCAGCCCCCCGGAGACACGGGGCCCTGACATCATGCCCTACAGGTACCTCCGTGCAGAGGAGCATCTTCCCAAGGGCTGCTCACTTCTTCGTCCTCCGCGCCGACCTCGAGGACGAAGTACAGGAGCTGGAAAGGGGTGTCCTCAGACCAGTGGCCATGGGTCTGGAGGTTGTGAGGTGCTGCGCCCACCGGGACAAGGTTGTGGGGTCTCGAGACGCCAGACAAGCAGCAAGCCTCACAGAAGCCTGGAAGACGGGAGGTGCTTTTGCTCAGACTCAGCTCAAGTGTCTCAGTGCCCCGCCCGGTCAGCTGTCCTAACCACCTTCCCGCTCCTGGGTGCCGGGCCCACACGCTGAATGGACAGTTTCCCTGCTCCCTCGGCCTTCGGAAGGCATCGCCGCCGGATAGGTCTTTGGGCCCCGCCCACACAACCCTGGGCACACAGTCTCTCTCCCATTCCCACCTGGCAGGACCTCGGTCACACCACCATCCTCCTCCTCTGCTGCTGCTGTGTTCTGAGGGTGGCCTCTCTGAGCTCCTCACAAGCTCTAGATGGCTGTGGTCGGCACCAAACCGAGCTGTCTGGAATGGAATTGCTTCAGCACCCTTTTCAAAACTCAGATGGGCATATTTGTGGGGACTGTTTCTGGAGTCTTTGTTCTGTGGCACTGTCCTTCTGCCAATACCAACACGGGCTTCCTTGTTACAACTACTACTAAGTTCTGAAACTCTAAAGACTGTGTTCCCAAATTACTCTTCTTTTCAAAAGCGGTTTTGAAACTACTCTGATTCCTTTGCCCTCCACATAGATTTTAGAATATTTTTGTCTATCTCTACGAAAACAAACGCAGCTGACAGGATTTTGATAGAAATGGCGTTAAGTCTCTCTATCAGTCTGGGGAGAATTGACATCGTGACGATGCCTAGTCTTCCAGGTCACGAACGTGGTGTATCTTTTCCATTTATTTCTATCTTTGACTTCCTGTCTCAGTGCTAAATAGCTTTCAGCACGGGATGCCTGGACAGGCACTGCTAGATTTATCCCGAAGCAGTTTCTTTGTACGAAGTAGTTTCTTTGCGAAGGTGTGTTGGACTGTGGAGCCTCCATATTCGTTGCTGGCATAGAGGAATACAGCTTACCTTTCTGTGTTTAGCCCGTGTACTGTTTCTCTGTGAAGTTCCGTTGTTAGTTCTAGAAGCATTTGTCGTACCCTCTTGGGGCAGGAGGCCTGCAGTGAAGATTCCGTGTCAGGGGCTGTGTTGACACGCGGAAGATCAAGGAGGGACCCGAATGGCCTCCTGCCCGTTCTCCTCTCCCTCTTCCCTCACAGGGGAGGTCTCTTCCCCAAACACCCTTCTCATCCTCGGGACTAGCCATAGTGCCTGTTGGTTTTGGGGGAGCAGCGTTCAGTTGCCTAGAAGCCCACTGAATTCTTGAGGCCAGCCACTCACCCCCTCCCATGGGAACCAGGACTTGCCACACCCTCTTGTTTCAAGAAGCAAGTCTTGCCTTCGAAGGCCCTGCTGCTGGTTCTCTCTGTTCTCAAGCGCGACGTCTGTGTCGTCCTGCACCGGTGTGTGGTATCCTCCTCCCCTGAAGCGCGAGGGTATGGGACGAGTAAACTGTTGGTCAGTCACACGTGTCGGGTGTCAGGGCATCCCACAAGTCTGGAGCAGGAATCTCTCTCTCATCGGGGACCTGAGGAGATGGTGATTAAAACAAGCGGCAGCATCACAGGCACGGTGTCCGTATGTTAACTGAGGACGCGGGGGTCAGCTTGACCTGCTCCTTCGCTAACTAACTGGCTTCAGAGGTGACAGCCACGATCTGGGAGGGAACTGGCCATCGCCGGCCAGCTTGTGTGTTGGCCCGTGTTCTGTTATCTCACATGGAGGTCGCCATCCGTTTCCAAACTAAGGTCCCCTCCTTGCCAACAAGGTGAGAATGAAGGAGAATGGACTGTATCTTGGGGGGAGGTGTCACCCATGTGACCTGCATGTGGCCTGTATTGGTCTCCAGGGCTCCCCCCTGAGGCTGGCAACCGCAGGACATGCTGACTGGTGTGCTTCAGTTCCAGGGACTGGGTGTTGGGCCAGTGCTGGATGCGGACGTCCGGATCCTATGGGGGAAAGCACACCCCAAGCACAGCCCTGGGGGTGACCCTCTGTGTTGTGGGTGCAACGGAGGGAGGCCCCGACGCAGGGAAATGTAAGAAGGGCACACTGAGGGGATCCGGTCCCACCTTGACTTCCGCCAGGAGGCGTGAGACCATACAGCCCTCGCCGCGACAGAAGCCCCAAGGCTGATGATGCTGATTTGAGACTCTCTGGAAGAAAACACCGAGAACGAGGAGCAGGGCAAAAGACACTCCCCCACCCCACCCCCAGTATATCCAGGAAGACACAAACCCGAGCAAAGGAGGAGTGGGAGAGAGAAAACTGAATACAGGAGGTAGGGGGACCCCCCGGGGCCCCCACGAACTAATTCATCATAGGTTCAGAATTTGACCCAGTTGTAGATCCAACATTTACAAGGGCACCCGGGTGGCTCACATGGTTAATCACCTGACATCAGTTCAGGTCTTGATCCCGGGATCCTGGAATAGAGCCCCATGTCAAGCTCCCTGCTGGGCAAGGAGTCAGTCTGCTTCTCCCTCTGCCTCTCCCTGCTGCTCCCCCTGGGTCCTGCTCTGTCCCACTTGCTTGCTCGCTCTCTCGCTCTCTTAAATGAATACATCAAATCTCTAACCAATAAAAAGTAAAAAGGAAATCATAAATTCACTAAAATAATTTAATTGGCAAAATTCCAAGGAGGCCGATTGCCTTCTGTGCCTCTACAACGTAGGTTCTGAATGAAGTGTAATGTTGCCAAGATGCACCGGTTGGCTAACCTTCACGGACTTAATGCACGTTCCGTTTATAGCGAGTATAATAACCATAGATTCTGCCTTCTGTATGTACTGCTTTGACATCTCGGGCCTTGCTGACTTTGGAGGGACTGTCCCTGGCAGGCTTACTTAATTCCTAGAGATGGTCAGCAGCTTGCCTCCAGGCAGAGCTTTCACATGTAAAGCAACCAATTTGGAGCCTTTACCCCCAACCACCTCTTGTAAGAAACTCTCACTCTGGGCCACTGTCCCCTGCCCTGATCACCCCAGGGGCAGGGACAGACTACTCCAGACAGACACCACTGTGTCCCGGAACCCACTGACATGACACCGACTAGGCAGTCTTAAATGTGCTTAGCCGGATTCACCTGCCCCTTGCCATGGAAACCACAGCAAAGGGTCTTGCCCGTGTCGTCTGTCCCTTCACTCCCTCTTTCTCCTGACCGCCCCTGGTGCTTCCCTGGGTGGCCCTCCGTGGCTCTCAGGACCTCCTTTCTCGGGATCAGGGAGTCGATGAACGCTTCTTGCGTTGTGAGAGTTCCTTGTATATCTGCTTGTCTTACCATCCCTGATAAAATAAACCCCTGTACCCTGAAAACACCGGAGACACCTGGGGGGCTCAGTGGGTTGAGCTTTTGGCTCAGGTCAGGATCTCAGGGTCATGGGATAGGGTCCCATGTCGGGCTGTGTGCTCAGGGTGGAGTCCGCTTGGGATTTTCTCCGCCTCTGCCTTTCTGTCCCTGCCACCGCCCCGTGCCCCGGCTCCTTTGCTAGCTTTTGCTCTTGCTTTCTCTTTGAGGTTAAGTCGTTGAAAAAGCCATGAGGGAGCCCCACAGATTTAAAGATGGTGAATATTTTGCTCTGATACATTTGGCCAGTATGTTCTGTTCAGTGCCTCTCGGTCGCATGTGCCTTGACCTTGAAGGAGACAGGATTTACCTTGTTACGCGCGGGGCACCCAAACCGCTCTGCTCTCACAGGCAAACTTTGTGGGCAGGATCTTAGCGCATTCGTCTTTCTCCGGGAATACAGATGGGACATCACATCCAGGAGATCCTACTGTGAGGATATTTGTTTGACACACTTGTTAAGGACCTACAGGGGAGGCTCTGTCAGTCAAGGGTCTGCCTTGGGCCCAGATCCTGATCTCAGGGTCCCGGCAACAAGGCTTGCATCAGGCTCCCTGGTCAGCAGGAAGCCTGCTTCTCCCTCTCCCTCTGCCCCTACCAGCCCTTTGTCCTCTCTCTCTGTGTGTCTTTCTCTCTCTCGTGTTCTGTCAAGTCCCTAAATAAAATCCTTACAAAGAAAAAAGGACATACAAGTCCAACATCTTTCGGTACTTTCTGGGTACTGGAGGCAACATATTCCTTGTTTATCAGTTTTACAGAAACCCATTTCAGCTGTTCCTTGTTAACGAGCCCACGCTGAGGGGGGAGGGTCTCCCCTCAACAGAAGGCTGTCGGATCTGTGCAAGCAAAATTTACCTGTTGGGGGTGACTGGGTGGCTCAGTTGGTGAAGCGTCTGCCTTTGTCTCAGGTTTTGATCTCGGGATCCTGAGATGGAGCCTGGCAGGGGGTTCCCTGCTCGGCGGGGAAGCCTGCTTCTCCCTCTCCCTTTGACCCCCTTTTCCAGCCAGAGCGCTCTCTCAACTACAAAAACAAAAAGCTTGAGAAAAAAACCAGCTGTTGGTGCCCAGGTCAAAAGGCTGTAGCAGCCTCCTCTCCTGCTTCCTGGAGTCCCTGGACTCTCTGTCCATGCTATCTGTCAATCGTCCGTGGGCTCCCACTGCAAGAAACGGCCCTCCTCGGCCCTGGTGAGAGACCATGAGAGCAGCAGTTGCTGGCCATGCACTGGGCTCTCCTGGAAACAGCATCTCTCACAGACTCTGAGCCTCCCTCTCCAGCTGTCCATTCTTCTCTGGGTCATGGGACACCCCCCCCCCCCCACCAGCTGAATATAGTTCCCAAGGCCTTCCTGCTCCAGGCTGAAGCCCAAGTCTGCATATCCTACCTGCAGGTGGAGGTGGGGGCTTCTGTCCACAGTGCATTGCCAGATTCCATGGTGCCGGAGGACGTCCGCTCTTCCTTCTACCCCTTGGCCACCCAGCGATTCCCTTGGGATCGACTGCGTGAACATCAATGGAAGTTACTACATTTTGGATTTGGTGACCACGTCTCCCTCCTGGCCACATGACAGCTTCACATCCTAGAGAAGCACCTGTCCTACGCCTTAAGAGTCTCAGCAGGAAATGGATGTCCATATATCAGTGTCCGTTCTGATGGAAAGCCTGAGATGAAGGTTCAATAGGAAGTGTTGTCTTGGCATCCGGTAACTTTGGAGGGCCTCGGATGGCCTCACCCCAAGTTCCCTTCCCACTCTGCTCCCCCAGATCGGATCCCCTGGCCAACAAGCCCTCCTTAGCACGGGGACCAGGCACAGTTTCTTCCCAAGTAAGCTCCAGTTCCCTGACAGCCTGCGCCATGATCCAGCAAATGAAGATTTGAAGGGGCTTCTGAAGAAATGAACAAGGGAGTCGACCGTGGACCTTCCAGTTAAAAACCGCTTAAAGGATGATCAAGAGGAGCTACTTCTAGAACTTAGGGCAGAACCATAAGCCGCTGTGTTTTCAATTTAAGAATAAGATGGAATTCATTCCCATTTCAAAAATGGTCTCTAAGGCAGAGTGATTTGGGGGGGGGGGGGAGCAAGTCAGAGAATAAGTAGTATACTCCTAAGCAGGCCAACCTACATAAGGCCCGAGAGAAATCAGGTTAGCCATAGCGCGCTTTTGCAGACAACAGAAAAGGAAATGATTTTTAAAAATTAGAAAATAAAAAATTAAGAGAAATGAGACTTACCTGGGAAAAGCAAACGTTTTTTTTTTTTAAAACCTCCTATTCATCGTGTACTTTCGTGCTAGTCACCTCGTTTCCCATACGAGGATTGTGTGGTCGTGTATCTGATACGTTTGGAACACTGAAACAAGTTGATGTGTTCTCTACATAAGGTATCCATAGACGCTTGGCCCTTGTGTAAACCTTCCAGCATTACAGACCACAGCTTCCAAGGCCATCAGTGTCGACTGTCCTACGAACGTCACCACTGCTGTGGCATCTGGGTGGCTCAGTCTGTTAACTGTCTTTGGCTCATGTCATGATCCCGGGGTCCTAGGATCAGGTCACACAGGTCAGGATCCCTGCTCCGTGGAGAGCCTGCTTCTCTCTCTCCCTCTGGTGCTCCCCCTGTATGTGTGCCCTCAGTTTCCGTCGAAAAGATAAATAAGATCTTCAAACATAAAAAAGAAGTCACCAGTGTTTTCACTTTGGCGAATACTTCTGCGGTCATTGAGAGACCCCTTTTTTGTTAAGTCATAGAAGAAAGATGTTTCTTCAGCTGAAAGCAAAACCGTGAACATTTGGCATTTTGAAAAAGAACATTAGGAGATAAGGTAGACACACAGAGTGACTTGGGATCTTCAAAGCGTGGTGTCACTCTGGCTCACAGTCGTCTATTTCTTTGAGAGGTCTTTGGCCGCCTTTCCAACCTTCTGGGCAGGTGATAGTATATGCGGCGTGTACACGGGTAAAGCATCAGTGACAGCATTTAGAAGAAGGTGCTCCGATCCATCCATTTGCGGTCCGGGTGGATTAATAAGAGACACAGCTGTGGTGCGGGGCTTGACCTCCTTTTTTCCGGGTGTGGATGCCAGGGTAGCGTTCCGTCGTGATGGGCCTTGTTTCTTAGGCGGCTTTCCCCTTCCTCCTGAATCTGGGGGCTTCACGACACGAGCAGAGGGTTTGGGCGGTGGAAAAGCTGAATGAGATTCGGCTTCTAGAAACTGGACAAAAAGGTCTGAAAAGGAACGATTGGCCACAGCTTGGTGATTTGGTTTCGCAGGGGTGTTGGGGGCGCTTCTGGATCCAGGCCCCCCAGTCCCCCCGCTGGGCACACCCGCGGGCTCCCGGCTGCGCAGCTGCCGCAGCTGATCTTCTCGGATCCCCAGCGTGCTTGCCATCAAGCTCAGCGCTTCCTGCCGTTCCGCATCAGCTGCCTGGAAAGCTCCCACGAAGAGTCTCCTTAGGAGGGTTTTGTCCGCCATTCCTTCGGACTGACTGACTAAGGTCATCAGTTTCCTCTGTGTGTCCTCCAGGATTTCCTGCTGGACCTCATTCTGTTTCTTGAACTCCTGGAGTTGGTCCTCCTTCTCCTCCAAGTCGGCACTGGTTTGATGCAAACGTCCCTGTAAGGACTTCAGGTTTCCTTCTAGGGCGTCTGCCTTTTCCATCCATTCGGCCAGTTCCAGCTTCAGGCTCGCTAGGGTCTGATCACAGTGCCTTCCCTCTTCCTGGGAGGCGGCAAGCCGGAGCACAGCTTCCTCCTTCTGCTGGGTGACCACGTGCAGCTGCTCCCGCAGCGACTCTACCTGCAGCCTGGCTCCGTGGCTGGCCTTTTGCATGGCAGCGGAAGACCAAACGAGTTTTCCCTGCAAGACCGTCACTTCCTCTCTCAGCTGAGCCACTCGGTCCTCCGAGGCCAAAGCTTCCCGGCGACGAGAATCTTGGGCTTCTGCAGCGAGCTGCCGCCCTCTCTCCAGCTCCTGGGTGAGGCGCAACTCTCTCTCTCGCAGCTGGTGAACCTCCTTCTGGAGGGCGCAGGTTTCCGTTTCTTTCTGTGTCAGTGCCAACACGACGTCATCTCTCTCCCGCTGACAGGCAGCTGCCTTTTCCTGCGTGGACCGAACGGCGGCGACGAGCCGGTTCAGTTCCCCGGTCTCGCCCTCCTCTTTCTCTCGCAGCAGTTGCTCCAAGGCCAGGGCCTTCTCTCTCATCGCAGCATGCTGGGACGCCTCCTCTCTCCGCGTCACTGACAGCAGCCGATTGGTCTCTTGCAACGCCCGAGTCTCCATTTCCTGTTCTCTAGATCGTTCCACGATCTTGGCGTTTTCCTCTTTCAGCCGACACACGTCCATTTCGAAATCTGCCATCCTCTCCTTCAGATTGGTGACTGCCTGCCTCAGCAGCTCGTTCTCACTCAGCTGGCCACAGAGCTTCTCCTGTAAGGCAAGCAGCTCCTCACTTTTCGCTTGGGTTCGGAGCTCCTGAGCCCGAAGGGAGTTTTGCAGAACGGCCGGTTTCTCCTTCGGCTGTTCCGTGTGGGAATCGGCATCGCCGTGTTCCCGTGCTTTGCCTTCTCCTTCCCCCGTGGCAGCCCCGGAAGCAGTCCATCTCTGCTGATCTTCCTGGAGGGTTCGGATCCTTGTCTCTTTTCCTCGCCCTGATTTTCGGAGCTCTTCTACCTCCTCTCTGATCACCTGAGAGGCCTCACTCACGGGGTCAGATTTCACGGCCTTCCGGGAGTCGCTGGAGGTCTGGAGGAAAATCACATCAAGGTTCCCTAAAAGGAGGTCCTTGGCATTGCAGAGCTCCCCGATGCGGAGCTGAAGTTGGGCCAGTTCCTTCTCTAGCTCGTGGAAGTTTATGTCATGTCCCCGGTAAGTTTGGATCTGGTCCAGAGAGGCTGTCTGCGGTTTCAGAACGTTCTCGCTGTTGGGGCACGCCCACGCCTGCAGTTGTCGCAGATGTGTCTGAAGCTGGGGGGCCTCACGCTTCAGATTTTGGACGGTGGTCAGCACCTGCTCTTTCCACTCCTCCATGATCTTCCCTCGCTGTGTTAACGTGTCCCGTTCCTGGAGGAGCTGCTGGAACTGATCGATTCGACCTCCTCGAACCCCATGACCAGGGCTGGGTGTTTGCAGGATCCTCAGTAAGGTCTGGCATATCTGACTCAACGCAGCCACTTCCAGGTCTTTTTCTCGAATCACGTGTGACAAGTCCCGAATCCTTTCTGTACACACCTCCTGGCCGCTGCTTTCCACTCTGGTGGGCAGTTTTTGATTTTCCTCTCGCGCCCTCTGGAGGTCGGCTTCCTTGGCAGCAAGTCGATGGGTCATTTCGTGGTCGTCCCTTTCCAGATGGCTCTTCTCCCTCCTCTTCTCGTTCAGGATGGCCAAGATCTGTTGGCTTTTCAAAGCACACTCTTGCAGCTGCTGCTGAAGTTGTTCCACGTGCCTGTTCCGGCTGTGAGAAGCCTCAGAGATTCTGCTGGAAAGACCCTGAATCTCCACATCCTTTTGCTGGATGATCCGAGTGAGTTTCCCGATCTCCTCTTTGGAGAGCCGATCCACTTGCGCGGTCAGTCGGACGTTCTCTTCAGTGAGAAGCTTCGTCTCCGGGTCCTGTTCTTTGATTCCTTGGACTAACCTTTGAATTTCAGCTTGCGATGGATCACGCTCTTCACTTGGGTTCTCTCTGGGGAGAGGCTGGCTTGCTCGCACCTCCTCATCCTCACAGGGTTCTCTCGGAATGGGCGGGCTTTTGTCGGGCAACTGGGCTCTCAGCTCTTCCAGCGTGACTTGCAGATTCCGAATCATCTCGTCTTTGGCTGCGAGGAGCTGAGCGCGTTCGGTGTTCATCTCCTCCTGCCGGTGCTGAAGACGGTGCACCTTCTCCTTCTGCTCCTGGAAGGACTGGAGCAGTGCTCTCTTCCCCTGCTGCTGGTTGTGAATGATCTTCTGTTGTTCTTGTATCTCCTCCTCGAGATCATCTTTTATCCTGTTGAGCTGAAAGACCTCACACTCGAGTTCTTCAATCTCCTCTAGGACTTTAGGGTCAACCAGAGGGACAGCGCGACTCTGTTGTGTGAGGCGCTCCGGGTCTTGGTCCACAGGAGGGTGTTGGTCGGTCGTGGATGGGAGACGCATGTCTTTGTCCTCCACGGATGCGGGTAAGACGTCGTGGCTTCTGAAGGTTTCGGTCGACTGGCCGAATTCCTCCTGAAGCTCTGGCCTTTCTCGGAGTTCCTTGATGTACTCCTCTTGCTCCCTAAGGCATTCTGTCAATTGGTTCTGCTCCTCCAAAGCAAAGGACAGCAGTTCCTTCGTTTCCTGGTGCTCGGCGTCCATCTGCTCGATCCTCTCTTGGAGGTGTAGTATCTCCAGGTCTTTCTCCTGACCGAGTTTAATGGAACGGCCATTGTCTGCGGGTGACCATTCTCTGAGGCTTTGTTCAGTCTTGTGTTCGAAAAGCTTCTTTTCGGCCCGACACAGTTTGGCCACTAACCGTCCTTTCTCTATCTTTAAAGCCCTCACGGCGATGTTGTTCTTTAGGGAATCCTCGTTGTTGCGCAGGACGGATTCCTCCAGCTGATGGGTTGCGTCTTGGAGCTGACGAACCAACTTCTCCTTTTCTGCTCGGAGGTCGGAAGCAAGGTTGTTCAGACTGTCGTTGAGCCGCTGCATTTGTGTAAGTTGCTGCTTCAGCCTTCTGAGATCCATTTCCCTCTCCTCCAGAAGGTCACGGTCCCCGTTCCCGGCAGCATCTTGGTTTTGCAGGTCTTCCACCTGTCGCTGGTAGTCCGTCAGTTGTTTGCGGTGCCGGTCAGTGAGGTCGGCTAGCTTCTGCCGGTGGGTGTTTTGCAGCACGGCCACTTCCAGCTGATGTTTGTCCATTTCCCGCATCTGCTTCTGCTGTAGGTCCCTGATGTGGCTCTTCAGTTTCCACACTGTTTCTGGGTCGATGGTATTTGGTCCCTGGGTGGAACACGGGCACAACATCTTCCAGTGAGTCACTTCAGCCTCCAGCGTTTCTGTCTCAGGGAGGCGTCTATTGATCTGTGTCTGGGATGAGATGACATCAGCCACATCCATGGCGTCCCCAGGGAAGGTCCCTTTCCCCAGCACATGTCTGTGAATATCAGAGATGTCCCTGGTCAGAGAGGTGTGGCTGCTGTCCACGGCCCCTAGGGTATGGCCTAGGCCACAGCCCAGACCACCAGCCCAGGAGAACATCTGGCGGTCATACAACTGCCCTGGTCCGCGGTGAGAAAGCGTCCAGTCCAGCCGGACTACCCCGCCAAGTGTCACAGAACCCCTGCGTGCGCCAGGCTAAGAATCAAAAGCCAACCGCCGCTGTTTCCAAGCAGCACCTCGCGCGCGCTCCCGCGCCCCCCACCTCGCGCGCGCTCCCGCGCTCCCGCAAGCCACGGCCGGCCGGCGGTCAGGTAGTTCCGAACAGCCAAGACCCTGGGGCCCCTGGTCTGGGTCCCAGCCCCTCATCGCTGCAGCTCCCCACACCAGGCTTGGGCCCTTGCCCTCCTTCCCCTGCTTGGCTGGCTGTCCTGGGGCGGCCCCTCGTGCATGCTCCTGCCTGACTGCACCCAGGTGCCTGCCGCCAGAAAATGCACCTGGCCCTGGACGTCCCCCTAAGTGGGGTCGCAGTACACAAAGTGCGGCGGCATGAGCTTTCCACGCAATAGCATCTCTTTCATTGAGGTGAAAAGTGCAGTCAGACGCATCCGTCCAGCTAGGAGAGAGGATCCTTGGTGCATTTCAGGGATGTCTACACCAGCGCAGACGACTGGCCTCACGGAGACTTTGGGTATTTCCAGCCTCCAGAGACTCCAGAGTGTCCCGCCCCTCCTTGCCCCGTCAGCCCTGCAGGAACAGCTCCGCCCGCACCTTGGTTTGGCGGTTCACGGGCCGCCGCCTGCGCCGTGCCTCTGTCGCCTCCCGAGGCTGTGCGCCTAGACCAGGCATGGGGTTGCGCCGGACGGTGGAGGTGCCCGGTGGGCGGGTCCTCCGCTCTGCACAGAGTGGCCCAGGTGTGGGGCGGCAGAGGCCTGAGTCAGCCCGGCCTGGCGCTAGTGCACCGGTTTAGGAATCGCTTCTGCAGCTGCCCCGCCGGAGCCCCGCTGCCCCCTGCCGTCGCCATGGTGAAGCCGCAGCTGGCCAACCAGAGCCCGGCCGGGGAACGCGCCCATTCCCGCCGCTGCGATTGCGCCGGCTGGGGCCTGGGCTCGGAACAGGAGGGCTGGGCTGGCTGCTCTCTTGGTGGCGTGCTCCCGTCCCCTGCCGCCAGCACACAGCAGGCACAGGGGGTCCTGGCCCGGGACTGGGCCACGGCACACACTGGAGCCCGGGTCCGGACCGGTGCCGGAGTCCCAGAGCAGCCCTTTGGTGAGTCGGCCCTCGGAGACCCCCCCACCCCCACCCTGCGCGAGTCCCTGCCGCCCTTGGGGCCCTGGCCCCGCCCCTCATCGCCCTGGGGCACTGCCCCTGAGCCTTCCTTCCCCTGCCTTCCCCTGTATAGGGAACTTACATAGAATAGAAATCTTGTATCTATTTATGCTGGTCTCATATAGATTGGTGCATGCATACATATTAGCCTTTCTGACCATTGTGCAATGGTATCTCTTTGTGGTTTGGCTTTGTGTTTCCCTGATGCCCAGTGATCCGGAGCATTTTTTCATGTGTCTGTTGGCCATTTGAATGTCGTCTTTGCAGAAACGTCTGTCCATGTCTTCTGCCTATTTCTTGATCAGATGATTCTTTGGGTGTTGAGTTTGGGAAGCTCTCTCTAGATTTTGGATACTGTCCCTTTATCTGACACGTCTTTTGCAAGTACCTTCTTCCATCCTGCCAGTTGTCTCTTGGTTTTGTCCACTGTTCCCTATGCTGTGCAAAATCTTTTTATCTTGATGAAGTCCCGGTAGTTCATTTTTTGGCCTTTAGTTCCCTTGGCTTTGGAGACGTGTCTGACAAGACGTTGCTGCAGCTGAGGTCACGGAACTTGCTGCCTGTGTTCTCTACAATTTTGATGGGTTCCTGTCTCATGTGTAGGTCTTTCGTCCACTTTGAGTCTATTTTTGTGTATGGTGTAAGGAAATAGTGTAGTTTCGTTCTTCTGCGTGCAGCTGTCCAATATTCCCAGTACCATTTGTTGAAGAGACTGTCTTTTTTCCATTGGATATTCTTTCCTGCTTGGTCAAAGGTTAGTTGACCATAGAGTTGAGGGTGTATTTCCAGATTCTCTATTCTGTTTCATTGATCCATTTGTCTGTTTTTGTGCCAGTACTCTCTGAATGATTACAGCTTTGCAATAGAGCTTAAGATTGGGATTGGAATGCCACCAGCTTTGGTGTTCTTTTTCAACACTCCTTTGGCTGTCTGGGGTCTTTTCTGGTTCCAGACAAGTTTGGGGATTATTTGTTCTATCTCTGTGAAGAAAAAGTTGATGGTATTTTGATATAGGGATTGCGTTGACTATGTAGACTGCTCTAGGTAGCATAGACATTATTTTAACAATATTTGTTCTTCCAGTCCATGAGCGTGGAACATTTTTGCATTTCTTCGTGTCTTCCTCAGTTTCTTTCATACAAGTGTTCTGCCGTTTTTGGAGTACAGATCCTTTACCTCTTTGGTTAGGTTTATTCCTAGGTATCTTATGGTTTTGGGTGCAATTGCAAATGGGATCGACTCCTTAGTTTCTCTTTTTTCTGTCTCCTTGTTAGTGTCTGGAAATGCAACTGATTTCTGTGCATTGATTTTATATCCTGCTACTTTGCTGAATTCCTGTATGAGTTCTAGCAGTTCTGGGGTAGAGTCTTTTGGGTTTTCCACATAGAGTATCATGTCCTCTTTGCCCTTTCTTTCTTTCTTTCTTACTTACTTTTTTAAAGATTTTATTTGTTTATTTGATAGAGAAATCACAAGTAGGCAGAGCATCAGACGGAGGGAGAGGGAGAAGCAGGTTCCCTGCTGAGCAGAGAGCATCATCAGGACTCGATCCCAGGACCCTGAGTTGAAGGCAGACACTTAGCCAACTGAGCCTTGCCGGCACCCCTGCCTTTTGTTCTTTCTGTTGTCTGTTGTCTGATTGCTGAGGCTAGGACTTGTAGTGCTATGTTGAACAGCAGTGGTGATACTGAACATCCCTGTTGTGTTCCTGACCTTAGGGGAAAAGGGAAAGGCTCTCTTTTTCCCCATTGAGAATGGTATTCACTGTGGGCTTTTCATAGATGGCTTTTATGATATATAGGTACATTCCCATCTGGGAATGTACATATGGGAACGTACCTGTCCCTACACTGTGAAATTTTGATCAAGAAAGGATGCCGTAGTTTGTCATATGCTTTTTCTGCCTCTGTTGAGAGGATCATATGGTTCTTGTCCTTTCCTTCATCTATGTAGTCTATCCCTATTGATTGATTTGCAGACATCGAACCACCCTTGCATCCCAGGAATTAAATTCCACTGGTCGTGGTGAATAATCGTTTTCATGTACTGTTGGATCCTGTTAGCTAGTATTTTCGGGAGAATTTTTGCATCCATGTTCATCAGGGACATTGCTCTGTAATTCTCCTTTTTGGTGAGGTCTCTGTCTGGTTTGGGGATCAAGGTAATGCTGGCCTCATAGAAAGAGTTTGGAAGGTCTCCTTCCATTTCTGGTTTTTGAAACAGCTTCGGAAGATTGGGTATTAATTCTCGTGTAGCTCTTTGGTAGAATTCCCCTGGGAAGACATCTGGCCCTGGACTTTGGTTTGTTGGGAGATTTCCGATTACTGCTTCAGTTTCTTTGCTGGTTATGGGTCTTGTTTAGGTTTTCTATTTCTTCCTGGTTCAGTTTTGGTCGTGTATCTATCTCAGGGATGCATCTGTTTCTTCCGGATGGCCTAATTTGTTGGCCTGTAGATGCTCGTAATACGTCCTTACGGTTGTTTGTATTTCTTTGGTGTGGTTGTGACGTCTCCTCTTTCATTCATGATTTTGTTTATTGGGGGTCCTTGCTCTTTTTGTTTTGATCAGTCTGTCCAGGGGATTATCGATCTGCCTAATTCTTTCAAGGAGCGAGCTCCTAGTCATTGATCTGTTCTACTGTCCTTTTGGTTTTATTAGATTGATTTCTGCTCTACTCTTGAGTGCAGGCTTTATTGGCTGTTCTTTCTCCAGTTTCTTTAGGTGTCAGGTTTGGTTGTGTATCTGAGATCTATCTTGTTTCTTGAGAAAGGCTTGTATTACTAGATACTTCCCTCTCTTTGTTGCATCCCCAGAATTTTGCACAGTTACGCTTTCATTTTCATTGGTTTCCCTGAAGTTTAAAATTCTTCTTTAGCCTCCATGTATTTGAGTTCTTTCCAACTTTCCTCTTGTGATTGAGTTCCAGTTTCCAATCATGGTGGTCTGAAAATAGGCAGGGAATGATCCCAATCTTTTGGTACCAGTTGGGACCTGATCTGTGTCCCAGTAGGTGTTCTGTTCTGGAGAATGTTCCACGTGCACTCGAGAAGACTGTGTATTCTGTTGCCTTAGGGTGGAATGCTCTGACTGTATCTGTGAAGTCCATCCGGTGCAGTGTGTCATCCAGAGCCCTTGTTTCCTTGTTGATCTTCTGCCTAGACAGTCAGTCCTTGGCAGTGAGGGCGTGCTAAAGTCCCTGACGATTACTGTATTATCACCAGTGTGTTTCTTTAATTTTGTTATTAACCGGCTTATATAATTGGCTGATCCCATGTGAGGGGCATGACTATTTACGATTGTTAGATCTTCTTGTTGGATAGACCCTTTATGATATAGTGTCCTTTAGCATCCATTATTAGTCTTTGGTTTCATCTCTATAGGTCTGATACAGGGATAGCTATCCTAGCTTTCTTTGGAGGTCCGTTAGCATGGTAAATGGTTTTCCACCCCCTCACTTTGAATCTGGAGGTGTCTTTGAGTCTAAGATGAGTCTCTTGCAGACAGCGTATCGGCGGTCTTGCTTTTTTTTTTTTTTTTTTTTTTAAGATTTTATTTATTTATTTGACAGAGATCAAAAGTAGGCAGAGAGAGAGGAGGAGGCAGGCTCCCTGCTGAGCAGAGAGCCGGATGCGGATGCGGGGCTCAGTCCCAGGACCCTGGGATCATGACCTGAGCCGAAGGCAGAGGCTTTAACCCACTGAGCCACCCGGGTGGCCCTCAATGGTCTTGCTTTTTTATCCAGTCTGGTATCGGTGAGCTCTCAGAGGAAAGCAGTCAATCACTCCTATCTCCCTGGTCTCCAACCACACTCCATCCTCATCCAGCCTGTGACCGAGCATTTCTATCTCAGGCACATGATCCCTTTCAAGTCTGCAAACTGTGCCGACTCCTGCAGTGTGCACCTGTGCCACGCCTCCCAGGGGAGCAAGGGGGTTCTTGTGGTGGTTCTGCTACTTCCTGGGCCCCTAGTCCGGGAGCAGTCACCTGACCATGCCTTGGTTCACAGTTTCTAGCAACCCCAAGCTGAGAACCCCCTCCTGGGCTCTCTGATTGCAGCCGTCTTCCCTGCTCCGATGCCCAGGAGCTCTGCCACACTCAGGCACCCCCAGTCTTTCTGGGACGCTGGGATCCTGAGACTACACTCTCCTACCCAGGATTCTGCCCTGCTTCACCACCGGAGCTCCTTTCAGGCAGGGACATCCTGGTGAGCCAGGACAGACGTCTGAAAGTTCTGATTTTGTGCTCTGCTGCTCTGTCACTTTCTGGTGCCGGTTTATGGAGGCTCCCCCAACCCCCATGGTTTATCTTCCGGTATGTTGCCTCCGATTCACTTCTCTGCACCTCCTACCTTGCAGAAAGGGGTCCCTTTCCTATTTGTAGAGTTACAGCTATGCTTCGATCTCCGGTTGAGTTTGTGGGTGTTCAGAATGATGTGATAGCTCTCTAACTGAGTTCCTGGGACCAGCCAAAACCAGGGTCTCCTACTCCTCCACCATTTTGGACTCTCGGGGGTAGGGGAAGGGGAGAATTTGTAGCTATGTCTACACAACACCACGTGCCTTTCACACTGTTTCAGAAGCGAGACAAATCCTTGCTCATTGCTCACCTTCTTACAGTCTGAAACTTTGGGTCACGATGGTGTTCTACATCTATTACTACATTGACTGTTGATGTGCTTGTTCAGTGTGTCTTGTTTTCCTGGGGTGTGAAAAACAGAGTTTTACTGCCCCACCAGTACTGCCACATGGGTGCCATTGGAGAGTCCCATTTTTTTTAGTGTATACTGGACATCTATCTATCTTTCTTTCTTTCTTTCTTTCTTTCTTTCTTTCTTTCGTTCTTGGTGGGGAGAGCATGTGTGCAGGGGGAGGGGAGAATTTCCAGCAGACTCCCCACTGAATGGGGAGCCCGATGTGGGCTTGATCTCACTACCCCGAGATCATGACCTGAGCCGGGTGCTTACCCAACAGAGCCACCCAGTCATCCCTAGAGAGTCGGTTTGATGAATACATGTGGATGTGCCTTTTTTCTTCTCGTAAGATTGCCAACACTCCTGATCACCCAATGTGTGCTGGTTTATATGACTCCGGAGCAGCCGGCCAGCCTTCTCAAGTGGACAGCCAGCAGTTTTGACACCGCCACGTTCATAAACTATGAACAGGTAAGTGGGAGCGTGAGACATTTGCTTTCTGCCTCTATTTCCGTGGTGGCTCAACACTCTCTGAGCAACCTCAGTATGTTTTCCCGCTTCCTCTTTTCCTTCTGCCTCTGCCCACTCACATACCTCCTTTTTCATTGATTCTGGCAGTGCCCAGCATCCCTGATTTCTTGATTTCCAGCGAACTTACGGCCAGAATCTTTGAAACTTCTGTCTTGGCCTTAATAGAAGTTTTTTGAGTTCTCCTTTTATCATTGTATTTACTGTAGAGTCAGACCTTGGTGAAGGGAATTTTGGCTGTCCTATGGGTGGAGGGGTAGCCGACTCCGACTCCTTCAGAGGCAGGAGTGATGCACATGGATCAAGTTGGCCAGTGTAAGGCAGGCAGGAGTGGTGAGGACTACGGTGAACCCGAGTGTCCACGTCCCATCTGATGGGACGGTCCCCCGCTCGGTGCCAGTTGCTTATTACTGTGTGGGTGTGTGAGTTAGAGTTGAGAACTCTTTTTCAGGACCTTGGTCCGAGACCAGTCTTGGTTTTATTTGAGAATAAAATTTCCTGATTTCTGAGATCACTGAGTTTGCACCACTGGCTGCCTGTTTTTCTCTTCTGCCCTAGTGGAAAGGGTTATGCTTTCGAGGTTTAAAATTACTCAGCTTGGGTCTGAATCCCGGCTCTCGCTCTTATGCCTGGCTCAGTGGCCTCCAGCAGAATTGCATGGTGGTTGGGAGTCCATGCTCTGGAGGTAGACTGCTTAGCTGTGTGACCTGGACAAGTTGAATAATCTCTCTGTGCCTGTCTCCTTATCTGAAAAATGGGAATACTAACAGTCCTGACTTCATAGGATTGTAGTGAGGAGTGAGTGAGTTGATTTGTACAGGAGCGTTTATGGCACTGTCGGGCTGTCAGGCAGGCCTGCGCTGCTCTGGATCTCTTGGAGCCTCAGGTCTTTGTTGTTGTTGTCGTTGTTTTAAAGATTTTATTTATTTACTTACTTATTTGTCAGAGAGAGAGAGAGAAAGAGATCGAGAGCCCAAGCAGGCATTGTGGCAGGCAGAGGCAGAGAGAGAAACAGGCTCCCTGCTGAGCAAGGAGCCCGATATGGGACTCGATCCCAGGACCCTGGGATCGTGACCTGAGCTGAAGGCAGCAGCTTAACGGACTTGGTCACCCAGGCATCCCCCAGGTCCGTGTTTCTAAAGGGATAACTTCTCTGGATTATTAAGAGAACTCATGAGAATGATGTGTAGCAGTGGGCATATGAGAAGCGCTGAATACACGGTAGCTTTTTTTTTTTAAGATTTTCTTTATTTATTTGACAGATCACAAGTAGGCACAGAGGCAGGCAGAGAGAGAGAAGAGGAAGCATGCTCCCTGCTCAGCAGAGAGCCCGATGCGGGGCTCGATTCCAGGACCCTGAGATCCTGACCTGAGGCGAAGGCAGTGGCTTTAATCCACTGAACCACCCAGACGCCAACGCCCCCCCATCCCCCACGCATGGTAGCTACTTGTATTGCTTTTATTTTGCTTTTACTGATTTTACTTTTTTTTTTTTTTTTTTTTTTTAGTCTCATTTTATTTTTAAATTTTATTACAGACAAGAGCAGTCAAGGCCTTGCCCACTACAACATACCTAGGGACAGGTCTAAGGCTAGACCTGGTTGACTTTTTTGCCACCCTGTGCCATGTTCTTATATAGGCCGGGTTCTTACAGAGGTGTTTCTTGGTTGAGTTTTCTTCCTTCCCGCGGCTCATGACCTGAGCCAAAGGCAGAGGCTTTAATCCACTGAGCCACCCAGGCGCTCCTGGGAACATGCTCTTCACAGGGAAGAAAGTGCTCTGGAGGATGATCAGTTTTTATAGGATCATTTACTTTTTACATTTTGTAAAAGCTCAAAAGATTTATAAATTAGCATACAGGCAGGAATCACAAGTTTTATTATAAAGGAACGCAGGGAGTAGGGGCACTGGTCATTATTTTAAGGACAACGTGATTTTCCTGTAGGCATCTCATTCACAAAACAGATGTGTATGGTGTATGTGTGGGTCTCAGGCCAGAAATCAGGCTTTCGGTTTGAGCAGAGTTCATTATATATGGTCATGTTGATTTAGAAATCTAAAATGGTTCTCCTGTATCTCAGGCTTTTAGAGGGTTTTTCTCTCTTAAATGATGGTTTTCTTTTTCTTTTTCTTTTTTTAAGATTTATTTGTTTGTTTGTTTGTTTGATAGGTAGCGATCACAAGTAGGCAGAGAGGCAGGCAGAGAGAGAGAGAGGAGGAAGCAGGCTCCCTAGCAAGCAGAGAGCCCTGATACGGGGCTTGAGCCCAGGACCCTGGGATCATGACCTGAGCCGAAGGCAGAGGCTTAACCCGCTGAGCCACCCAGGCACCCTATAAATGATGGTTCTCAAAAAAAAAATTTTTTTTTATTTATTTTTTTTTTTTTTTAAAGCAGAGGAACCTTTTTCATCCCCTACAGTTTCCCAGCTGCAATGCTAAACCAAAAATGTTCCCTTTTAAAGAAATTTTTTAATGTTTACTTGACACCGAATGCCTTGGAATTGTCTCCGTAGAACCTTGGCGTTCCCTGGAGCATTGTTTGAAAACCGTTATCTTAAATTAGTCCTTTATCACATTTAGCTGCTGCTTTTTGAATTCCCTCTATGTTTCCTCTTTCCTCGCTCATGCTGCTGTTTTCTTCATACTACTCTTTACCTCTGAATGTTAAGGATGCTTTTGGGTGGCTGCAGTTCAGTTCTGATCAGTGATGTCATTTAATGGAAATTCCTACTTTAGCATTCGGCCGGAAATTTGAGGTATGAATAGGATAGTCTCAAAATGGTCATTAACCTTCAAATCATTAAAGAACGTTTCTTCTTATGCCTTCTATGGGCTAAGCCCGTGGTTCTCCAACTTTACCATGCCTAAGAATCACCTGGAATTATTTTTGAAATGCGGCTTTCCAGATTGCATCTGTGGGGATCTGATTGAGTAAATCTGTTAGAGGAACTGGAAAGTCTGTACTTTTAAAAACAGCCTAGGTGATCTTTGTGTAAAGCGTCCACATAAACACTGGGAAACACGACACTGAGCATTCGTGTTCTCCTTAGGGAGCGTAACACTCTGCTCAGACTGCAGACAGCAGTACCCAGTCCTGAGGCTGAACTTGCGGCTACCTAGGATATCTGGTAACGTCTGCTGAGCATTTTCCCCCGGCCCTTTGACTTTCGTCTGTAGGAGAAGTGTAAGTGAATTGGCAAAAAAGGGGGCCCTCAGCACTAGCAGAGGGAACAGAGCGGGCTTGTCTGATACTGAAGCCCACAGTGTGTACCCTTCAGCCATCCTGCCGCTGTGATACTACTGTTATCACAATAAATAAATGTTTACGTTAACCTTTAATCATCAAAGAACGTTAGAAAATACCAGCAAAAAAGTAAAGCGAGCAGTCTGGTTTAGAAAGATTTAAGTGAAAAATGTTAAAAACCATTATGGTTTTGAAAGAAGTAAGCCGCATCCAAAACACGGCAGGCCCTTGCCAGAACTGGTTACGTGAAATCGTAATTCATCTCTTTCGCTTGTACCGGGAAGGTCCCAGGCTTTTGTCTGTTTGGGAAATTGGGCCCTGTTTTCCCTGGTAAAATGACATCCAGTAAAATTCCGTTATATGTCTTGTTTCCGCTTTTAACGCCAGTTACTCGGATTCTGGACCCTTTGGGATTTACACCAACTCGCAGGCTGCCGCAGCTGGAGACGTAAGTTGCAAACTCACCAATTCTCCCAAGAGTTTTTCCTCCATTAACATGTTCTTAGTAAAAAAAAGAGAGAGTGTTTGAAAGCCATGACTGATCAGAGCTCTGTATAGTGTAATATCATTACCATGTGTCTGCCTAGAACCAACTTAAAAATGTTTATTTTAAACATTGTGGGTTGAAGCCTCTGCCTTCAGCTCGGGTCATGGTCCCACGGTCCTTTGATCCAGCCCCGCCTCAGGCTCCCCACTCAGCACAGAGTCTGTTGGAGATTTCTCTCTTCCTCTCCTGTTAACGCACACGTGCGTTCTCTCTCTCAGATCCTTGGGGAAAAAAGTCTAGTTTATGTATATGAGTGCCAAATTCTTTAATCCTTCAAAAGTATTATATATAGGTCTAGACTTTTTAAATGATCACTGGTGGCTGGAAGTTGGTTTGGGAAGAGATGGCGGAGAATGAGATTTAGGTCAGAAACTTCCTGGTACAGTGGGCTTTCCCATCTAGATCCTTATTTTGACTAATATTTATTGTTTCACAGTTGAAAAGGACATTTGTTGTTGGTTTCATAGGCTCAGTTTAAGTGGTTTTCCCAGCTCACTCAAGTTTCTTCTTTTTTAAAGTTACCTACATTTTTAGTGTTTGTCTGTAGCAATTTATTTATGAAAAAGGGAAGAGGGGACTAATTATTCAAGACACCATTTAGGTTTTTTTTTTTTTTTTTCTTTGAAGTTTTACTGAATTAGAATGGACATCCCATAAAGTGTACATATTTACAGTGTATAATTTATTAAGTTCTGACATAAGTGTAGACATAGAAAACATAAGTCACCCCAATCAAGATACTTTTTAAAAAATGAGTGTCCTCTTTGAAACTGAAGTATAATTAACATATAATATTAGTTTCAGATATGTATGTCATGATTTGATATTTCTCAATATTGTGAAATGATCACCCTAGTAAGTCTAGTTGACATCATCCTTTTCTGTTTTTTTTTTTTAATAAGAACCTTTAGAAATGATTCTCAGCTTTCAGGTATGCAATATAGTAGTATTAACTATAGTCATATATGGAGCTGTATATTACATCCCAGACCTTAATTATTTGATGATGGGAAGTTTGTTCCTTTTGATTGCCTTACCTGTTTTACCCACCCCTACACCCTGCCTCTGGCAACCACCAATCCACTCTCTGTATTTGTGAGTTCATAGTACTTTTCATGGTGGTTTGTTTTTGTTTCTGCTTTTGTTTTTGTTTTGAAGATTCCATGTTTAAGTGAGATCATACAGTATGTATCTTTTTCTGTCTCACTTCCCTTAGTGTAATGCCCTCAGGGTCCATCTGTGTTGTTACAGATGGCAAAATTTCATTCTTTTCTATGCCTGAACAATTGTGTGTGAGTGCATGTGTTTTTGTAAAAATCCCTGCACCTGTCGATGGAGATCTCTTAGTTATCGTAAACAGTGGTGCAGTGAACATGGAAATGCCGCTGTCTCTTGGAGATAGTGTTTGTTCCCTTTAGATAAATAACCAGAAGTTGAATTGCTTGATCCTATGGTAGTTCTACTTTGAGCTTTGTGAGGATACTGTTTTCCGTAGTGGTTACATCATATCCATTCTACCAGCAGTGCACAAGGGTTCCCTTTTCTTCCCCTCCTTGCCAGCAGTTGTCACTTCTAGTCTTCTAGTCTAGTCTTCTATCTTTTTGAGAGTAGCCATTCTAACGGGTGTGAGGTGATAGAACTCACGATGGTTTTGATGGGCATTTCCCTGATGACTTGTGATGTTGAGGAATTTTTTTTTAATGTGTCTGTTGGCCATCTGTATGTCTCCTTTGGAAAAATGTCTCCTCAGATCCTCTGGGCATTTTTAAATCAAACTAGATTTTGCTGTCGAGTTGTATAAGATATAGATGTATGTCTTACATCTGTACAATATCTGTTGTATAGATACTGGATGTTAATCTCTCATCAGATATACGATATATAAATACTCTCCCCTATTCACCAGGCTGCCTTTTCATTTTGTTTTTTTCTTTGCTGTGCAGAAGTTGTTTAATTTGATTTAGTCTGAGTTGTTTGCTATTGCTTTTGTTGCCAAATCAAAAAATTGTCAGCAAGACCTCAGTCAAGTAGCTTACTTGACAATGTTTTCTTCTAGGAGTTTTATGGTTTCTGGTCTTACATTCACGTCTTTAATCCATTTTTATTTAATTTTTGTTTGTGGTGTAAGGTAGTGGTCCAGTTTCATTCTTTTGCATGTGGCTGTCCTGTTTTCCCAGCACTATTGATGGAGGTTACTCTTTTTTTTCCTTATTGCATATTCTTGGCTTTCTTATTATATGTGATTAAACCCATATATATATACGTATATGTATGTTTATTTCTGAACTCTCCTCTGTTTCATTGATCTGTGTATTTGTTTTCACGCCAATGCCATTTTGTTTGATTTCTGTATCTTCGTGGTAACAGTTTAAAATTGGGAAAGGTGGTGCCTCCTGGTTTTTTTGTTTTTTGTGTTTTTTTTGCTATTTGGGGTGTTTTGCGGTTTCATACAAATTTTAAGATTGTTTGTCCTTTTTGCGAAAAATGCTGGGATAGCGTTGAATCTGTAGGTTGATTTGGATAGTATGGACATTTTAATAATACTCATTCATACATGAACACGGGATATCCTTGCATTAATTGCATCTTTTCAGTTTCGTGCAGGTCTTTCACTTTCTTGGTTAAATTTGTTCGTAGGTATTTTACTCCTTCTAATGTAGTTATGAGTGGGATTCTTCTCTTGATACTTGTTACAGTCAGTGTTATTAGGGAAATCGTGTACAGTGTGTGTATTTTAAGTGTATGGCTTTTTGTTTTTGTTTTTTAGTATATTTGATGTGCAGTGTTACATGAGTTTCAGGTGTACATGCATAATTTTAGTTTTGACAACTGTATGCATTTTTAGAACCACGACCAGCATGGTCAGATGAAAACATTTCCAGTACTCCAGAAAGTTTCCTCATGCTCCTTCCCACTCCTTTACCCCACCATGACCCTTCTGTTTGCCAACCACAGGCTGCTTTCTCTCACTATATAGGACAGAATTTCTAAATAGAATTTCATTTAGATAGAATCCTATTGTGTATACTGTTTCAGCTGCTTTTGGTGAGTCAGTGTGTTTAGGTCGTGCACGTTTGTTGCATTGATCAGTAGTTGATTCTTTCTTTACTGGTGTATAGCATTGCCTTGTATGGATATACTCAGTCTGTTTCTTCATTCACATGTTGTTGGACATTTACGTTGTTAATCAATTTAGGCCTATGTTGAATAAATCTCTTCTTTTTTATTTTTCTTAATTAAAGATTTTATTTATTTATTTGACAGATCACAAGTAGGCAGAGAGGCAGGCAGCGAGAGAAGGGGGGGGAAGCAGGCTCCGTGCTGAGCAGAGAGCCCCATGCAGGGCTCAATCCCAGGACCCTGGAATCATGATCTGAGCCGAAGGCAGCGGCTCAACCCACTGAGCCACCCGGGCGCCCCTTGAAGCAAATATCTTCATCCTGTCATTTGACCCACAGCTACTTCAACATGTGTCTCCAGAACAGGGTTTCCCAATCTTGGCGTTCCCCACATCTTGGGCCCCATCGGTCTTGGCTGAGGGCCCTGTCCTGAGCTTACTAGGATGCTTAGCAGCACCCCTGGTCTCCACACACCAGAGGCAGAGAGTGTCTTCCTCAGTCCTGCTTCTGACCACCGAATGTGTCCTAGACGTTGCCAAACTTCTCCCAGGGAACAAAACTGCCCTTGTGCGACACACACATAGATAGACCCACAAAAGTATCGTCACTCTTTAAACATTTCAGAATAATTTCTCAGTAGCATGACATGTCAAGTCACAGTTCAGATTGATCTGATTATCTCACAAATATGTTGACTCTCTGTATCTGTTAAGTCCTGAGTGAGAAGACGACGCGTACCTTGCCGTTGGTGAATAGGTCTCACACGCCTCTTCTAATGACAGGCCTCACTTTGTCCCTGCTCTTTCTTTAGCCTGGCCATTTATTTTCCTGTAAGGGTGCCTGGGTGGCTCGGTTTGGCTCAGAGTCCGACTCTTGGGATCAGCTCAGGTCCTGATCTCAGGGTCCTGGGATCCAGCCTCTTGTTGGGCTCCCTGCTCAGTGGGGAGCCTGCTTCTCCCTCTCCCCCTGCTGTCCCCCCTGCTTAGGCTGTCTGGCTCGTTCTCTGTTAAATACATAAAATTGATGTACAAAACCAAGCAAAAGAAAAAACAGTCCGTAACGTTTAAAAAATTTTTAAATTTATTTTGTTTTTTAAAGGTTTAATGGATTTTTTTCCCAGAGAGAGATCACAAGTAGGCAGAGAGACAGGCAGAGAGAGGAGGAAGCAGGCTCCCTGCTGAGCCAAGAGCCCGATGCGGGGCTCCATCCCAGGACCCTGGGATCATGACGTGCGCCGACTTTAACCTACGGAGCCACCCAGGCGCCCCAATCCATCCCTTTGTGACAAGACCTAAGGGTGTGTAACACGTTACACCAAACATGTAGCTCACGATATCCCAGACCCTGAAGGGCAGAGCCCTGCTAAAATGTCATCAAACGTTAGTTTATTGGGTTCTCCCAATCTCGCTGAATGTTTTTTCAGATAATGGAAAGCCCAGTGCCAAAAAAGCTGCCGTGGAATGCATCTAGATGGTAAACATGCTTGGTCCTTGTACCCTGGGGCCTATCCCAGAGGGCTCTGACTCCCTGAGTCTGGAGTTGGACATAAGCATCTGTCTTTTCTTTAAAAAAAATGGCCACAGGGGGCGCCTGGGTGGCTCAGTGGGTTAAGGCCTCTGCTTTCGGCTCAGGTCAATATCTCAGGGTCCTGGGATCCAGCTCTGCATCGGACTCTCTGCTCAGCAAGGAGCCTGCTTCCCCCTCTCTCTGCCTGCCTCTCTGCCTACTTGTGATCTCTCACTGTCCAATGAACAAAATATTAAAAAAAAAAAAAAAAAAAAAAAGACAAAAAACCCCAGAGTCCTTCATGCTTTGCTGGTTAGCACTGGGTTGGGAACCACTATTTAGTCTGCCATTCCAAACCCAAACTTCCCCGACAATGTGTGGGCTGCAGACGCAGGAAGGCGTCGGAAACTGAGACAGAGGAGAGCAGAGAAATGATAAAAAACTATCCCAGAGAAAAGCGGCTGCAGCACGAGGCCGGCTCCCAGGGTGGGTGGCGGCGGCGGCAAAGGCCAGCGAGTCTGGGGCCCCGCCTGAGGCCCAGGCAGGGAAGGTGCGGCCACAGAGGGGGCGGCAGCTCGCGAAGTGCTGGCCACGGGGCCTTGCAGGCCTCCAGCAGCTTCCTGGGCCTCAGCCCCGGGCGCTGCCAGCGACTCCGAGCCTGGCGAAGCCGGAGCTGCAGGTGGACTGCATGGGGTGTGGGCACATGTCGAGCGGCAAGCGCTACAGCGTCTTCCCCTGCGAGGGCCACGAGAGCTGCTTCCAGCGGAGGCATCCACAGCAACCGCAGCGACACCGGCTACACCGGCGGCTCCGACCGTCGCTGCCAGGTCGGCCAGCACCACCTGTGCCAATACCGCCGCCTGAAAATGGGCTTCCGCGTGGGCATAAGGAGGCGGCGCAGCGTGGGTCGGCAAGGGACACGGATGCTTCGTCCTCCCACGGAGCTCCCAAGCGGCGGACCTTGGCTTCTCTCCTCAGACTCCTGTGTTTTTAAAGACGGTGAAACGTTTGTCTCCTCGGTTTTCTTAAACGATCCCGAAACCAAGGAGAGTGTCGGGCTCCAGCCTCGGCCTCCCCAGAACTGCTGGCCGGAGTAGAGGGCCAGGGAACAAGGGGCCCATTCCTGGGACAGGCTGGCGCTCAGCACCCCAAGCATGAACTTTTGGGGCCGGTGGGGTTGGCTTCCCCTCGGGGGACGGCCTGACGTCTGGACTAGAGCGGCCAGCAGAGTAACGCGCCAGGCAGGTTGTCAGGATACGGAATCCACGTTGGACACTGTATGATGAATGAGTCAAGGCCAATAATAAAGATGTTTCCTACCTGAAAACAAAAACAAAACAGAACAAAACACCTATCCCATAGAGAGTCCAGAAAAGCCAAGCTCTAGCCATACTACTTCTCTGTCCGTATTCTGTATCTCAGTGACTCTAGAGTCAATTGACTTGAAGCAAGTTCACACAAACGGTTACCCACAAATACTAACTAAATCAGTTTATCAGGACATTTTCAGCACAGCTAATTGGGACACGGTACTGAAAAGCATTTTATTTCCCTCTCGTCATTTCAGTGGCGCTGCAGACTCTCTCTGGACAAATAACTGTCCATTTGAGAAAAATTCTTTCTCATTCAACAGTGTGACACATGTGGTCAAGAGCATCTGAAAGCTGGAGAAGAAATGAAGTTGCGTGGAGTCCACGTATGTTCACAAACGTCACCACAGACTGCCACCACGTCTTCAAAACTTATCTGTGTATTTCTTTACTTCTTGAACTAACCACCACTGACACCGCCTGCATGTCAGACGTGGCGCTAAGTGTTTTGTTAATGTTAAATTTCACTTCATCTTTACAGTCATCTATGACGTGGGATTATCATCATCCCCATTCGTCCCATCAGGGAAGGGAGACGTACAATGCTTTAGCAACACGGCTCATAAGAGGCAGAGGTAGGATCTGCTTGGGGTCTGGACCCCATGTTTTAAATCACTATGATTCGTTTCCAAGACCCTACAAAAACAACAAGTCGTCACCCCAAACGTTGGTTTTCCCCACCCCACGGTCCCCACGTGGCCCCAGCTTCAAGGACATTCTCTCAATTCCTTCAACACTGCACATCCTTCCCGGCCCTAACGGAACACCTTCCCACATCCGCCTTGATTTCTTAGCCTCCTGGTCTCAGCTTAAACATTACTCAGCAAATTACAAACTCTAACGCACCCTGTACTTCTCAGCACTCAATGCAAAACAGTAATGACGAATTTCACGGGTCGTTATTTCCTTCCTGTCTTGGCCAGCCAGGGGGTGAGTCCCTCACGCATCCTGTCAGTCCTGTTCATCATGGGTTCCGATCACTGATACCCGCAACCCACCCAAAAGGAAGGCCATTCCCCCTACACACACACACACACACACACGCACGCACACACACACACACACACACACACAGACACACACACACACACACACACACACCCCCACTGACCCCTGACTGGCCTGATCTCAGGTGCACGGTGGGGATCCTGACAACCCCTCGTGGAACGTAACCTACTCGAGAAGGAGAACGGAGCTCCTCCCCCATCAACACTCCACTTACGGGCTTCACGTCGGTCTCTTCTAGCAGGACTTGAGCCCCAGCAAGGCTGAAACCTCATCTGCCCGGTTCGGCCGCATTTCCACTCGCGCTGTCTCCAGGCCCCCCACATAGTTAGCAGCTCCATCAACGAGGCCCCGTTCTGGGCTCTTCTCAGCTGCGAAAGGAGGGGCACACAAGCTGACGGCTACCTTTTGGCAAACCGGTGTACTCCTGAGACACAGGCCCGCCTCCCAGCGAGGCCCCAGCCCCCCGGAGACACGGGGCCCTGACATCATGCCCTACAGGTACCTCCGTGCAGAGGAGCATCTTCCCAAGGGCTGCTCACTTCTTCGTCCTCCGCGCCGACCTCGAGGACGAAGTACAGGAGCTGGAAAGGGGTGTCCTCAGACCAGTGGCCATGGGTCTGGAGGTTGTGAGGTGCTGCGCCCACCGGGACAAGGTTGTGGGGTCTCGAGACGCCAGACAAGCAGCAAGCCTCACAGAAGCCTGGAAGACGGGAGGTGCTTTTGCTCAGACTCAGCTCAAGTGTCTCAGTGCCCCGCCCGTCAGCTGTCCTAACCACCTTCCCGCTCCTGGGTGCCGGGCCCACACGCTGAATGGACAGTTTCCCTGCTCCCTCGGCCTTCGGAAGGCATCGCCGCCGGATAGGTCTTTGGGCCCCGCCCACACAACCCTGGGCACACAGTCTCTCTCCCATTCCCACCTGGCAGGACCTCGGTCACACCACCATCCTCCTCCTCTGCTGCTGCTGTGTTCTGAGGGTGGCCTCTCTGAGCTCCTCACAAGCTCTAGATGGCTGTGGTCGGCACCAAACCGAGCTGTCTGGAATGGAATTGCTTCAGCACCCTTTTCAAAACTCAGATGGGCATATTTGTGGGGACTGTTTCTGGAGTCTTTGTTCTGTGGCACTGTCCTTCCTGCCAATACCAACACGGGCTTCCTTGTTACAACTACTACTAAGTTCTGAAACTCTAAAGACTGTGTTCCCAAATTACTCTTCTTTTCAAAAGCGGTTTTGAAACTACTCTGATTCCTTTGCCCTCCACATAGATTTTAGAATATTTTTGTCTATCTCTACGAAAACAAACGCAGCTGACAGGATTTTGATAGAAATGGCGTTAAGTCTCTCTATCAGTCTGGGGAGAATTGACATCGTGACGATGCCTAGTCTTCCAGGTCACGAACGTGGTGTATCTTTTCCATTTATTTCTATCTTTGACTTCCTGTCTCAGTGCTAAATAGCTTTCAGCACGGGATGCCTGGACAGGCACTGTTAGATTTATCCCAAAGCAGTTTCTTTGTACGAAGTAGTTTCTTTGCGAAGGTGTGTTGGACTGTGGAGCCTCCATATTCGTTGCTGGCATAGAGGAATACAGCTTACCTTTCTGTGTTTAGCCCGTGTACTGTTTCTCTGTGAAGTTCCGTTGTTAGTTCTAGAAGCATTTGTCGTACCCTCTTGGGGCAGGAGGCCTGCAGTGAAGATTCCGTGTCAGGGGCTGTGTTGACACGCGGAAGATCAAGGAGGGACCCGAATGGCCTCCTGCCCGTTCTCCTCTCCCTCTTCCCTCACAGGGGAGGTCTCTTCCCCAAACACCCTTCTCATCCTCGGGACTAGCCATAGTGCCTGTTGGTTTTGGGGGAGCAGCGTTCAGTTGCCTAGAAGCCCACTGAATTCTTGAGGCCAGCCACTCACCCCCTCCCATGGGAACCAGGACTTGCCACACCCTCTTGTTTCAAGAAGCAAGTCTTGCCTTCGAAGGCCCTGCTGCTGGTTCTCTCTGTTCTCAAGCGCGACGTCTGTGTCGTCCTGCACCGTGTGTGGTATCCTCCTCCCCTGAAGCGCGAGGGTATGGGACGAGTAAACTGTTGGTCAGTCACACGTGTCGGGTGTCAGGGCATCCCACAAGTCTGGAGCAGGAATCTCTCTCTCATCGGGGACCTGAGGAGATGGTGATTAAAACAAGCGGCAGCATCACAGGCACGGTGTCCGTATGTTAACTGAGGACGCGGGGGTCAGCTTGACCTGCTCCTTCGCTAACTAACTGGCTTCAGAGGTGACAGCCACGATCTGGGAGGGAACTGGCCATCGCCGGCCAGCTTGTGTGTTGGCCCGTGTTCTGTTATCTCACATGGAGGTCGCCATCCGTTTCCAAACTAAGGTCCCCTCCTTGCCAACAAGGTGAGAATGAAGGAGAATGGACTGTATCTTGGGGGGAGGTGTCACCCATGTGACCTGCATGTGGCCTGTATTGGTCTCCAGGGCTCCCCCCTGAGGCTGGCAACCGCAGGACATGCTGACTGGTGTGCTTCAGTTCCAGGGACTGGGTGTTGGGCCAGTGCTGGATGCGGACGTCCGGATCCTATGGGGGAAAGCACACCCCAAGCACAGCCCTGGGGGTGACCCTCTGTGTTGTGGGTGCAACGGAGGGAGGCCCCGACGCAGGGAAATGTAAGAAGGGCACACTGAGGGGATCCGGTCCCACCTTGACTTCCGCCAGGAGGCGTGAGACCATACAGCCCTCGCCGCGACAGAAGCCCCAAGGCTGATGATGCTGATTTGAGACTCTCTGGAAGAAAACACCGAGAACGAGGAGCAGGGCAAAAGACACTCCCCCACCCCACCCCCAGTATATCCAGGAAGACACAAACCCGAGCAAAGGAGGAGTGGGAGAGAGAAAACTGAATACAGGAGGTAGGGGGACCCCCCGGGGCCCCCACGAACTAATTCATCATAGGTTCAGAATTTGACCCAGTTGTAGATCCAACATTTACAAGGGCACCCGGGTGGCTCACATGGTTAATCACCTGACATCAGTTCAGGTCTTGATCCCGGGATCCTGGAATAGAGCCCCATGTCAAGCTCCCTGCTGGGCAAGGAGTCAGTCTGCTTCTCCCTCTGCCTCTCCCTGCTGCTCCCCCTGGGTCCTGCTCTGTCCCACTTGCTTGCTCGCTCTCTCGCTCTCTTAAATGAATACATCAAATCTCTAACCAATAAAAAGTAAAAAGGAAATCATAAATTCACTAAAATAATTTAATTGGCAAAATTCCAAGGAGGCCGATTGCCTTCTGTGCCTCTACAACGTAGGTTCTGAATGAAGTGTAATGTTGCCAAGATGCACCGGTTGGCTAACCTTCACGGACTTAATGCACGTTCCGTTTATAGCGAGTATAATAACCATAGATTCTGCCTTCTGTATGTACTGCTTTGACATCTCGGGCCTTGCTGACTTTGGAGGGACTGTCCCTGGCAGGCTTACTTAATTCCTAGAGATGGTCAGCAGCTTGCCTCCAGGCAGAGCTTTCACATGTAAAGCAACCAATTTGGAGCCTTTACCCCCAACCACCTCTTGTAAGAAACTCTCACTCTGGGCCACTGTCCCCTGCCCTGATCACCCCAGGGGCAGGGACAGACTACTCCAGACAGACACCACTGTGTCCCGGAACCCACTGACATGACACCGACTAGGCAGTCTTAAATGTGCTTAGCCGGATTCACCTGCCCCTTGCCATGGAAACCACAGCAAAGGGTCTTGCCCGTGTCGTCTGTCCCTTCACTCCCTCTTTCTCCTGACCGCCCCTGGTGCTTCCCTGGGTGGCCCTCCGTGGCTCTCAGGACCTCCTTTCTCGGGATCAGGGAGTCGATGAACGCTTCTTGCGTTGTGAGAGTTCCTTGTATATCTGCTTGTCTTACCATCCCTGATAAAATAAACCCCTGTACCCTGAAAACACCGGAGACACCTGGGGGGCTCAGTGGGTTGAGCTTTTGGCTCAGGTCAGGATCTCAGGGTCATGGGATAGGGTCCCATGTCGGGCTGTGTGCTCAGGGTGGAGTCCGCTTGGGATTTTCTCCGCCTCTGCCTTTCTGTCCCTGCCACCGCCCCGTGCCCCGGCTCCTTTGCTAGCTTTTGCTCTTGCTTTCTCTTTGAGGTTAAGTCGTTGAAAAAGCCATGAGGGAGCCCCACAGATTTAAAGATGGTGAATATTTTGCTCTGATACATTTGGCCAGTATGTTCTGTTCAGTGCCTCTCGGTCGCATGTGCCTTGACCTTGAAGGAGACAGGATTTACCTTGTTACGCGCGGGGCACCCAAACCGCTCTGCTCTCACAGGCAAACTTTGTGGGCAGGATCTTAGCGCATTCGTCTTTCTCCGGGAATACAGATGGGACATCACATCCAGGAGATCCTACTGTGAGGATATTTGTTTGACACACTTGTTAAGGACCTACAGGGGAGGCTCTGTCAGTCAAGGGTCTGCCTTGGGCCCAGATCCTGATCTCAGGGTCCCGGCAACAAGGCTTGCATCAGGCTCCCTGGTCAGCAGGAAGCCTGCTTCTCCCTCTCCCTCTGCCCCTACCAGCCCTTTGTCCTCTCTCTCTGTGTGTCTTTCTCTCTCTCGTGTTCTGTCAAGTCCCTAAATAAAATCCTTACAAAGAAAAAAGGACATACAAGTCCAACATCTTTCGGTACTTTCTGGGTACTGGAGGCAACATATTCCTTGTTTATCAGTTTTACAGAAACCCATTTCAGCTGTTCCTTGTTAACGAGCCCACGCTGAGGGGGGAGGGTCTCCCCTCAACAGAAGGCTGTCGGATCTGTGCAAGCAAAATTTACCTGTTGGGGGTGACTGGGTGGCTCAGTTGGTGAAGCGTCTGCCTTTGTCTCAGGTTTTGATCTCGGGATCCTGAGATGGAGCCTGGCAGGGGGTTCCCTGCTCGGCGGGGAGCCTGCTTCTCCCTCTCCCTTTGACCCCCTTTTCCAGCCAGAGCGCTCTCTCAACTACAAAAACAAAAAGCTTGAGAAAAAAACCAGCTGTTGGTGCCCAGGTCAAAAGGCTGTAGCAGCCTCCTCTCCTGCTTCCTGGAGTCCCTGGACTCTCTGTCCATGCTATCTGTCAATCGTCCGTGGGCTCCCACTGCAAGAAACGGCCCTCCTCGGCCCTGGTGAGAGACCATGAGAGCAGCAGTTGCTGGCCATGCACTGGGCTCTCCTGGAAACAGCATCTCTCACAGACTCTGAGCCTCCCTCTCCAGCTGTCCATTCTTCTCTGGGTCATGGGACACCCCCCCCCCCCCACCAGCTGAATATAGTTCCCAAGGCCTTCCTGCTCCAGGCTGAAGCCCAAGTCTGCATATCCTACCTGCAGGTGGAGGTGGGGGCTTCTGTCCACAGTGCATTGCCAGATTCCATGGTGCCGGAGGACGTCCGCTCTTCCTTCTACCCCTTGGCCACCCAGCGATTCCCTTGGGATCGACTGCGTGAACATCAATGGAAGTTACTACATTTTGGATTTGGTGACCACGTCTCCCTCCTGGCCACATGACAGCTTCACATCCTAGAGAAGCACCTGTCCTACGCCTTAAGAGTCTCAGCAGGAAATGGATGTCCATATATCAGTGTCCGTTCTGATGGAAAGCCTGAGATGAAGGTTCAATAGGAAGTGTTGTCTTGGCATCCGGTAACTTTGGAGGGCCTCGGATGGCCTCACCCCAAGTTCCCTTCCCACTCTGCTCCCCCAGATCGGATCCCCTGGCCAACAAGCCCTCCTTAGCACGGGGACCAGGCACAGTTTCTTCCCAAGTAAGCTCCAGTTCCCTGACAGCCTGCGCCATGATCCAGCAAATGAAGATTTGAAGGGGCTTCTGAAGAAATGAACAAGGGAGTCGACCGTGGACCTTCCAGTTAAAAACCGCTTAAAGGATGATCAAGAGGAGCTACTTCTAGAACTTAGGGCAGAACCATAAGCCGCTGTGTTTTCAATTTAAGAATAAGATGGAATTCATTCCCATTTCAAAAATGGTCTCTAAGGCAGAGTGATTTGGGGGGGGGGGGGGAGCAAGTCAGAGAATAAGTAGTATACTCCTAAGCAGGCCAACCTACATAAGGCCCGAGAGAAATCAGGTTAGCCATAGCGCGCTTTTGCAGACAACAGAAAAGGAAATGATTTTTAAAAATTAGAAAATAAAAAATTAAGAGAAATGAGACTTACCTGGGAAAAGCAAACGTTTTTTTTTTTTTAAAACCTCCTATTCATCGTGTACTTTCGTGCTAGTCACCTCGTTTCCCATACGAGGATTGTGTGGTCGTGTATCTGATACGTTTGGAACACTGAAACAAGTTGATGTGTTCTCTACATAAGGTATCCATAGACACTTGGCCCTTGTGTAAACCTTCCAGCGTTACAGACCACAGCTTCCAAGGCCATCAGTGTCGACTGTCCTACGAACGTCACCACTGCTGTGGCATCTGGGTGGCTCAGTCTGTTAACTGTCTTTGGCTCATGTCATGATCCCGGGGTCCTAGGATCAGGTCACACAGGTCAGGATCCCTGCTCCGTGGAGAGCCTGCTTCTCTCTCTCCCTCTGGTGCTCCCCCTGTATGTGTGCCCTCAGTTTCCGTCGAAAAGATAAATAAGATCTTAAAACATAAAAAAGAAGTCACCAGTGTTTTCACTTTGGCGAATACTTCTGCGGTCATTGAGAGACCCCTTTTTTGTTAAGTCATAAAAGAAAGATGTTTCTTCAGCTGAAAGCAAAACCGTGAACATTTGGCATTTTGAAAAAGAACATTAGGAGATAAGGTAGAGACACACAGAGTGACTTGGGATCTTCAAAGCGTGGTGTCACTCTGGCTCACAGTCGTCTATTTCTTTGAGAGGTCTTTGGCCGCCTTTCCAACCTTCTGGGCAGGTGATAGTATATGCGGCGTGTACACGGGTAAAGCATCAGTGACAGCATTTAGAAGAAGGTGCTCCGATCCATCCATTTGCGGTCCGGGTGGATTAATAAGAGACACAGCTGTGGTGCGGGGCTTGACCTCCTTTTTTCCGGGTGTGGATGCCAGGGTAGCGTTCCGTCGTGATGGGCCTTGTTTCTTAGGCGGCTTTCCCCTTCCTCCTGAATCTGGGGGCTTCACGACACGAGCAGAGGGTTTGGGCGGTGGAAAAGCTGAATGAGATTCGGCTTCTAGAAACTGGACAAAAAGGTCTGAAAAGGAACGATTGGCCACAGCTTGGTGATTTGGTTTCGCAGGGGTGTTGGGGGCGCTTGTGGATCCAGGCCCCCCAGTCCCCCCGCTGGGCACACCCGCGGGCTCCCGGCTGCGCAGCTGCCGCAGCTGATCTTCTCGGATCCCCAGCGTGCTTGCCATCAAGCTCAGCGCTTCCTGCCGTTCCGCATCAGCTGCCTGGAAAGCTCCCACGAAGAGTCTCCTTAGGAGGGTTTTGTCCGCCATTCCTTCGGACTGACTGACTAAGGTCATCAGTTTCCTCTGTGTGTCCTCCAGGATTTCCTGCTGGACCTCATTCTGTTTCTTGAACTCCTGGAGTTGGTCCTCCTTCTCCTCCAAGTCGGCACTGGTTTGATGCAAACGTCCCTGTAAGGACTTCAGGTTTCCTTCTAGGGCGTCTGCCTTTTCCATCCATTCGGCCAGTTCCAGCTTCAGGCTCGCTAGGGTCTGATCACAGTGCCTTCCCTCTTCCTGGGAGGCGGCAAGCCGGAGCACAGCTTCCTCCTTCTGCTGGGTGACCACGTGCAGCTGCTCCCGCAGCGACTCTACCTGCAGCCTGGCTCCGTGGCTGGCCTTTTGCATGGCAGCGGAAGACCAAACGAGTTTTCCCTGCAAGACCGTCACTTCCTCTCTCAGCTGAGCCACTCGGTCCTCCGAGGCCAAAGCTTCCCGGCGACGAGAATCTTGGGCTTCTGCAGCGAGCTGCCGCCCTCTCTCCAGCTCCTGGGTGAGGCGCAACTCTCTCTCTCGCAGCTGGTGAACCTCCTTCTGGAGGGCGCAGGTTTCCGTTTCTTTCTGTGTCAGTGCCAACACGACGGCATCTCTCTCCCGCTGACAGGCAGCTGCCTTTTCCTGCGTGGACCGAACGGCGGCGACGAGCCGGTTCAGTTCCCCGGTCTCGCCCTCCTCTTTCTCTCGCAGCAGTTGCTCCAAGGCCAGGGCCTTCTCTCTCATCGCAGCATGCTGGGATGCCTCCTCTCTCCTGCGTCACTGACAGCAGCCGATTGGTCTCTTGCAACGCCCGAGTCTCCATTTCCTGTTCTCTAGATCGTTCCACGATCTTGGCGTTTTCCTCTTTCAGCCGACACACGTCCATTTCGAAATCTGCCATCCTCTCCTTCAGATTGGTGACTGCCTGCCTCAGCAGCTCGTTCTCACTCAGCTGGCCACAGAGCTTCTCCTGTAAGGCAAGCAGCTCCTCACTTTTCGCTTGGGTTCGGAGCTCCTGAGCCCGAAGGGAGTTTTGCAGAACGGCCGGTTTCTCCTTCGGCTGTTCCGTGTGGGAATCGGCATCGCCGTGTTCCCGTGCTTTGCCTTCTCCTTCCCCCGTGGCAGCCCCGGAAGCAATCCATCTCTGCTGATCTTCCTGGAGGGTTCGGATCCTTGTCTCTTTTCCTCGCCCTGATTTTCGGAGCTCTTCTACCTCCTCTCTGATCACCTGAGAGGCCTCACTCACGGGGTCAGATTTCACGGCCTTCCGGGAGTCGCTGGAGGTCTGGAGGAAAATCACATCAAGGTTCCCTAAAAGGAGGTCCTTGGCATTGCAGAGCTCCCCGATGCGGAGCTGAAGTTGGGCCAGTTCCTTCTCTAGCTCGTGGAAGTTTATGTCATGTCCCCGGTAAGTTTGGATCTGGTCCAGAGAGGCTGTCTGCGGTTTCAGAACGTTCTCGCTGTTGGGGCACGCCCACGCCTGCAGTTGTCGCAGATGTGTCTGAAGCTGGGGGGCCTCACGCTTCAGATTTTGGACGGTGGTCAGCACCTGCTCTTTCCACTCCTCCATGATCTTCCCTCGCTGTGTTAACGTGTCCCGTTCCTGGAGGAGCTGCTGGAACTGATCGATTCGACCTCCTCGAACCCCATGACCAGGGCTGGGTGTTTGCAGGATCCTCAGTAAGGTCTGGCATATCTGACTCAACGCAGCCACTTCCAGGTCTTTTTCTCGAATCACGTGTGACAAGTCCCGAATCCTTTCTGTACACACCTCCTGGCCGCTGCTTTCCACTCTGGTGGGCAGTTTTTGATTTTCCTCTTGCGCCCTCTGGAGGTCTGCTTCCTTGGCAGCAAGTCGATGGGTCATTTCGTGGTCGTCCCTTTCCAGATGGCTCTTCTCCCTCCTCTTCTCGTTCAGGATGGCCAAGATCTGTTGGCTTTTCAAAGCACACTCTTGCAGCTGCCGCTGAAGTTGTTCCACGTGCCTGTTCCGGCTGTGAGAAGCCTCAGAGATTCTGCTGGAAAGACCCTGAATCTCCACATCCTTTTGCTGGATGATCCGAGTGAGTTTCCCGATCTCCTCTTTGGAGAGCCGATCCACTTGCGCGGTCAGTCGGACGTTCTCTTCAGTGAGAAGCTTCGTCTCCGGGTCCTGTTCTTTGATTCCTTGGACTAACCTTTGAATTTCAGCTTGCGATGGATCACGCTCTTCACTTGGGTTCTCTCTGGGGAGAGGCTGGCTTGCTCGCACCTCCTCATCCTCACAGGGTTCTCTCGGAATGGGCGGGCTTTTGTCGGGCAACTGGGCTCTCAGCTCTTCCAGCGTGACTTGCAGATTCCGAATCATCTCGTCTTTGGCTGCGAGGAGCTGAGCGCGTTCGGTGTTCATCTCCTCCTGCCGGTGCTGAAGACGGTGCACCTTCTCCTTCTGCTCCTGGAAGGACTGGAGCAGTGCTCTCTTCCCCTGCTGCTGGTTGTGAATGATCTTCTGTTGTTCTTGTATCTCCTCCTCGAGATCATCTTTTATCCTGTTGAGCTGAAAGACCTCACACTCGAGTTCTTCAATCTCCTCTAGGACTTTAGGGTCAACCAGAGGGACAGCGCGACTCTGTTGTGTGAGGCGCTCCGGGTCTTGGTCCACAGGAGGGTGTTGGTCGGTCGTGGATGGGAGACGCATGTCTTTGTCCTCCACGGATGCGGGTAAGACGTCGTGGCTTCTGAAGGTTTCGGTCGACTGGCCGAATTCCTCCTGAAGCTCTGGCCTTTCTCGGAGTTCCTTGATGTACTCCTCTTGCTCCCTAAGGCATTCTGTCAATTGGTTCTGCTCCTCCAAAGCAAAGGACAGCAGTTCCTTCGTTTCCTGGTGCTCGGCGTCCATCTGCTCGATCCTCTCTTGGAGGTGTAGTATCTCCAGGTCTTTCTCCTGACCGAGTTTAATGGAACGGCCATTGTCTGCGGGTGACCATTCTCTGAGGCTTTGTTCAGTCTTGTGTTCGAAAAGCTTCTTTTCGGCCCGACACAGTTTGGCCACTAACCGTCCTTTCTCTATCTTTAAAGCCCTCACGGCGATGTTGTTCTTTAGGGAATCCTCGTTGTTGCGCAGGACGGATTCCTCCAGCTGATGGGTTGCGTCTTGGAGCTGACGAACCAACTTCTCCTTTTCTGCTCGGAGGTCGGAAGCAAGGTTGTTCAGACTGTCGTTGAGCCGCTGCATTTGTGTAAGTTGCTGCTTCAGCCTTCTGAGATCCATTTCCCTCTCCTCCAGAAGGTCACGGTCCCCGTTCCCGGCAGCATCTTGGTTTTGCAGGTCTTCCACCTGTCGCTGGTAGTCCGTCAGTTGTTTGCGGTGCCGGTCAGCGAGGTCGGCTAGCTTCTGCCGGTGGGTGTTTTGCAGCACGGCCACTTCCAGCTGATGTTTGTCCATTTCCCGCATCTGCTTCTGCTGTAGGTCCCTGATGTGGCTCTTCAGTTTCCACACTGTTTCTGGGTCGATGGTATTTGGTCCCTGGGTGGAACACGGGCACAACATCTTCCAGTGAGTCACTTCAGCCTCCAGCGTTTCTGTCTCAGGGAGGCGTCTATTGATCTGTGTCTGGGATGAGATGACATCAGCCACATCCATGGCGTCCCCAGGGAAGGTCCCTTTCCCCAGCACATGTCTGTGAATATCAGAGATGTCCCTGGTCAGAGAGGTGTGGCTGCTGTCCACGGCCCCTAGGGTATGGCCTAGGCCACAGCCCAGACCACCAGCCCAGGAGAACATCTGGCGGTCATACAACTGCCCTGGTCCGCGGTGAGAAAGCGTCCAGTCCAGCCGGACTACCCCGCCAAGTGTCACAGAACCCCTGCGTGCGCCAGGCTAAGAATCAAAAGCCAACCGCTGCTGTTTCCAAGCAGCACCTCGCGCGCGCTCCCGCGCCCCCCACCTCGCGCGCGCTCCCGCGCTCCCGCAAGCCACGGCCGGCCGGCGGTCAGGTAGTTCCGAACAGCCAAGACCCTGGGGCCCCTGGTCTGGGTCCCAGCCCCTCATCGCTGCAGCTCCCCACACCAGGCTTGGGCCCTTGCCCTCCTTCCCCTGCTTGGCTGGCTGTCCTGGGGCGGCCCCTCGTGCATGCTCCTGCCTGACTGCACCCAGGTGCCTGCCGCCAGAAAATGCACCTGGCCCTGGACGTCCCCCTAAGTGGGGTCGCAGTACACAAAGTGCGGCGGCATGAGCTTTCCACGCAATAGCATCTCTTTCATTGAGGTGAAAAGTGCAGTCAGACGCATCCGTCCAGCTAGGAGAGAGGATCCTTGGTGCATTTCAGGGATGTCTACACCAGCGCAGACGACTGGCCTCACGGAGACCTTGGGTATTTCCAGCCTCCAGAGACTCCAGAGTGTCCCGCCCCTCCTTGCCCCGTCAGCCCTGCAGGAACAGCTCCGCCCGCACCTTGGTTTGGCGGTTCACGGGCCGCTGCCTGCGCCGTGCCTCTGTCGCCTCCCGAGGCTGTGCGCCTAGACCAGGCATGGGGTTGCGCCGGACGGTGGAGGTGCCCGGTGGGCGGGTCCTCCGCTCTGCACAGAGTGGCCCAGGTGTGGGGCGGCAGAGGCCTGAGTCAGCCCGGCCTGGCGCTAGTGCACCGGTTTAGGAATCGCTTCTGCAGCTGCCCCGCCGGAGCCCCGCTGCCCCCTGCCGTCGCCATGGTGAAGCCGCAGCTGGCCAACCAGAGCCCGGCCGGGGAACGCGCCCATTCCCGCCGCTGCGATTGCGCCGGCTGGGGCCTGGGCTCGGAACAGGAGGGCTGGGCTGGCTGCTCTCTTGGTGGCGTGCTCCCGTCCCCTGCCGCCAGCACACAGCAGGCACAGGGGGTCCTGGCCCGGGACTGGGCCACGGCACACACTGGAGCCCGGGTCCGGACCGGTGCCGGAGTGCCAGAGCAGCCCTTTGGTGAGTCGGCCCTCGGAGACCCCCCCACCCCCACCCTGCGCGAGTCCCTGCCGCCCTTGGGGCCCTGGCCCCGCCCCTCATCGCCCTGGGGCACTGCCCCTGAGCCTTCCTTCCCCTGCCTTCCCCTGTATAGGGAACTTACATAGAATAGAAATCTTGTATCTATTTATGCTGGTCTCATATAGATTGGTGCATGCATACATATTAGCCTTTCTGACCATTGTGCAATGGTATCTCTTTGTGGTTTGGCTTTGTGTTTCCCTGATGCCCAGTGATCCGGAGCATTTTTTCATGTGTCTGTTGGCCATTTGAATGTCGTCTTTGCAGAAACGTCTGTCCATGTCTTCTGCCTATTTCTTGATCAGATGATTCTTTGGGTGTTGAGTTTGGGAAGCTCTCTCTAGATTTTGGATACTGTCCCTTTATCTGACACGTCTTTTGCAAGTACCTTCTTCCATCCTGCCAGTTGTCTCTTGGTTTTGTCCACTGTTCCCTATGCTGTGCAAAATCTTTTTATCTTGATGAAGTCCCGGTAGTTCATTTTTTGGCCTTTAGTTCCCTTGGCTTTGGAGACGTGTCTGACAAGACGTTGCTGCAGCTGAGGTCACGGAACTTGCTGCCTGTGTTCTCTACAATTTTGATGGGTTCCTGTCTCATGTGTAGGTCTTTCGTCCACTTTGAGTCTATTTTTGTGTATGGTGTAAGGAAATAGTGTAGTTTCGTTCTTCTGCGTGCAGCTGTCCAATATTCCCAGTACCATTTGTTGAAGAGACTGTCTTTTTTCCATTGGATATTCTTTCCTGCTTGGTCAAAGGTTAGTTGACCATAGAGTTGAGGGTGTATTTCCAGATTCTCTATTCTGTTTCATTGATCCATTTGTCTGTTTTTGTGCCAGTACTCTCTGAATGATTACAGCTTTGCAATAGAGCTTAAGATTGGGATTGGAATGCCACCAGCTTTGGTGTTCTTTTTCAACACTCCTTTGGCTGTCTGGGGTCTTTTCTGGTTCCAGACAAGTTTGGGGATAGGGATTGCGTTGACTATGTAGACTGCTCTAGGTAGCATAGACATTATTTTAACAATATTTGTTCTTCCAGTCCATGAGCGTGGAACATTTTTGCATTTCTTCGTGTCTTCCTCAGTTTCTTTCATACAAGTGTTCTGCCGTTTTTGGAGTACAGATCCTTTACCTCTTTGGTTAGGTTTATTCCTAGGTATCTTATGGTTTTGGGTGCAATTGCAAATGGGATCGACTCCTTAGTTTCTCTTTTTTCTGTCTCCTTGTTAGTGTCTGGAAATGCAACTGATTTCTGTGCATTGATTTTATATCCTGCTACTTTGCTGAATTCCTGTATGAGTTCTAGCAGTTCTGGGGTAGAGTCTTTTGGGTTTTCCACATAGAGTATCATGTCCTCTTTGCCCTTTCTTTCTTTCTTTCTTACTTACTTTTTTAAAGATTTTATTTGTTTATTTGATAGAGAAATCACAAGTAGGCAGAGCATCAGACGGAGGGAGAGGGAGAAGCAGGTTCCCTGCTGAGCAGAGAGCATCATCAGGACTCGATCCCAGGACCCTGAGTTGAAGGCAGACACTTAGCCAACTGAGCCTTGCCGGCACCCCTGCCTTTTGTTCTTTCTGTTGTCTGTTGTCTGATTGCTGAGGCTAGGACTTGTAGTGCTATGTTGAACAGCAGTGGTGATACTGAACATCCCTGTTGTGTTCCTGACCTTAGGGGAAAAGGGAAAGGCTCTCTTTTTCCCCATTGAGAATGGTATTCACTGTGGGCTTTTCATAGATGGCTTTTATGATATATAGGTACATTCCCATCTGGGAATGTACATATGGGAACGTACCTGTCCCTACACTGTGAAATTTTGATCAAGAAAGGATGCCGTAGTTTGTCATATGCTTTTTCTGCCTCTGTTGAGAGGATCATATGGTTCTTGTCCTTTCCTTCATCTATGTAGTCTATCCCTATTGATTGATTTGCAGACATCGAACCACCCTTGCATCCCAGGAATTAAATTCCACTGGTCGTGGTGAATAATCGTTTTCATGTACTGTTGGATCCTGTTAGCTAGTATTTTCGGGAGAATTTTTGCATCCATGTTCATCAGGGACATTGCTCTGTAATTCTCCTTTTTGGTGAGGTCTCTGTCTGGTTTGGGGATCAAGGTAATGCTGGCCTCATAGAAAGAGTTTGGAAGGTCTCCTTCCATTTCTGGTTTTTGAAACAGCTTCGGAAGATTGGGTATTAATTCTCGTGTAGCTCTTTGGTAGAATTCCCCTGGGAAGACATCTGGCCCTGGACTTTGGTTTGTTGGGAGATTTCCGATTACTGCTTCAGTTTCTTTGCTGGTTATGGGTCTTGTTTAGGTTTTCTATTTCTTCCTGGTTCAGTTTTGGTCGTGTATCTATCTCAGGGATGCATCTGTTTCTTCCGGATGGCCTAATTTGTTGGCCTGTAGATGCTCGTAATACGTCCTTACGGTTGTTTGTATTTCTTTGGTGTGGTTGTGACGTCTCCTCTTTCATTCATGATTTTGTTTATTGGGGGTCCTTGCTCTTTTTGTTTTGATCAGTCTGTCCAGGGGATTATCGATCTGCCTAATTCTTTCAAGGAGCGAGCTCCTAGTCATTGATCTGTTCTACTGTCCTTTTGGTTTTATTAGATTGATTTCTGCTCTACTCTTGAGTGCAGGCTTTATTGGCTGTTCTTTCTCCAGTTTCTTTAGGTGTCAGGTTTGGTTGTGTATCTGAGATCTATCTTGTTTCTTGAGAAAGGCTTGTATTACTAGATACTTCCCTCTCTTTGTTGCATCCCCAGAATTTTGCACAGTTACGCTTTCATTTTCATTGGTTTCCCTGAAGTTTAAAATTCTTCTTTAGCCTCCATGTATTTGAGTTCTTTCCAACTTTCCTCTTGTGATTGAGTTCCAGTTTCCAATCATGGTGGTCTGAAAATAGGCAGGGAATGATCCCAATCTTTTGGTACCAGTTGGGACCTGATCTGTGTCCCAGTAGGTGTTCTGTTCTGGAGAATGTTCCACGTGCACTCGAGAAGACTGTGTATTCTGTTGCCTTAGGGTGGAATGCTCTGACTGTATCTGTGAAGTCCATCCGGTGCAGTGTGTCATCCAGAGCCCTTGTTTCCTTGTTGATCTTCTGCCTAGACAGTCAGTCCTTGGCAGTGAGGGCGTGCTAAAGTCCCTGACGATTACTGTATTATCACCAGTGTGTTTCTTTAATTTTGTTATTAACCGGCTTATATAATTGGCTGATCCCATGTGAGGGGCATGACTATTTACGATTGTTAGATCTTCTTGTTGGATAGACCCTTTATGATATAGTGTCCTTTAGCATCCATTATTAGTCTTTGGTTTCATCTCTATAGGTCTGATACAGGGATAGCTATCCTAGCTTTCTTTGGAGGTCCGTTAGCATGGTAAATGGTTTTCCACCCCCTCACTTTGAATCTGGAGGTGTCTTTGAGTCTAAGATGAGTCTCTTGCAGACAGCGTATCGGCGGTCTTGCTTTTTTTTTTTTTTTTTTTTTTTTTAAGATTTTATTTATTTATTTGACAGAGATCAAAAGTAGGCAGAGAGAGAGGAGGAGGCAGGCTCCCTGCTGAGCAGAGAGCCGGATGCGGATGCGGGGCTCAGTCCCAGGACCCTGGGATCATGACCTGAGCCGAAGGCAGAGGCTTTAACCCACTGAGCCACCCGGGTGGCCCTCAATGGTCTTGCTTTTTTATCCAGTCTGGTATCGGTGAGCTCTCAGAGGAAAGCAGTCAATCACTCCTATCTCCCTGGTCTCCAACCACACTCCATCCTCATCCAGCCTGTGACCGAGCATTTCTATCTCAGGCACATGATCCCTTTCAAGTCTGCAAACTGTGCCGACTCCTGCAGTGTGCACCTGTGCCACGCCTCCCAGGGGAGCAAGGGGGTTCTTGTGGTGGTTCTGCTGCTTCCTGGGCCCCTAGTCCGGGAGCAGTCACCTGACCATGCCTTGGTTCACAGTTTCTAGCAACCCCAAGCTGAGAACCCCCTCCTGGGCTCTCTGATTGCAGCCGTCTTCCCTGCTCCGATGCCCAGGAGCTCTGCCACACTCAGGCACCCCCAGTCTTTCTGGGACGCTGGGATCCTGAGACTACACTCTCCTACCCAGGATTCTGCCCTGCTTCACCACCGGAGCTCCTTTCAGGCAGGGACATCCTGGTGAGCCAGGACAGACGTCTGAAAGTTCTGATTTTGTGCTCTGCTGCTCTGTCACTTTCTGGTGCCGGTTTATGGAGGCTCCCCCAACCCCCATGGTTTATCTTCCGGTATGTTGCCTCCGATTCACTTCTCTGCACCTCCTACCTTGCAGAAAGGGGTCCCTTTCCTATTTGTAGAGTTACAGCTATGCTTCGATCTCCGGTTGAGTTTGTGGGTGTTCAGAATGATGTGATAGCTCTCTAACTGAGTTCCTGGGACCAGCCAAAACCAGGGTCTCCTACTCCTCCACCATTTTGGACTCTCGGGGGTAGGGGAAGGGGAGAATTTGTAGCTATGTCTACACAACACCACGTGCCTTTCACACTGTTTCAGAAGCGAGACAAATCCTTGCTCATTGCTCACCTTCTTACAGTCTGAAACTTTGGGTCACGATGGTGTTCTACATCTATTACTACATTGACTGTTGATGTGCTTGTTCAGTGTGTCTTGTTTTCCTGGGGTGTGAAAAACAGAGTTTTACTGCCCCACCAGTACTGCCACATGGGTGCCATTGGAGAGTCCCATTTTTTTTAGTGTATACTGGACATCTATCTATCTTTCTTTCTTTCTTTCTTTCTTTCTTTCTTTCTTTCGTTCTTGGTGGGGAGAGCATGTGTGCAGGGGGAGGGGAGAATTTCCAGCAGACTCCCCACTGAATGGGGAGCCCGATGTGGGCTTGATCTCACTACCCCGAGATCATGACCTGAGCCGGGTGCTTACCCAACAGAGCCACCCAGTCATCCCTAGAGAGTCGGTTTGATGAATACATGTGGATGTGCCTTTTTTCTTCTCGTAAGATTGCCAACACTCCTGATCACCCAATGTGTGCTGGTTTATATGACTCCGGAGCAGCCGGCCAGCCTTCTCAAGTGGACAGCCAGCAGTTTTGACACCGCCACGTTCATAAACTATGAACAGGTAAGTGGGAGCGTGAGACATTTGCTTTCTGCCTCTATTTCCGTGGTGGCTCAACACTCTCTGAGCAACCTCAGTATGTTTTCCCGCTTCCTCTTTTCCTTCTGCCTCTGCCCACTCACATACCTCCTTTTTCATTGATTCTGGCAGTGCCCAGCATCCCTGATTTCTTGATTTCCAGCGAACTTACGGCCAGAATCTTTGAAACTTCTGTCTTGGCCTTAATAGAAGTTTTTTGAGTTCTCCTTTTATCATTGTATTTACTGTAGAGTCAGACCTTGGTGAAGGGAATTTTGGCTGTCCTATGGGTGGAGGGGTAGCCGACTCCGACTCCTTCAGAGGCAGGAGTGATGCACATGGATCAAGTTGGCCAGTGTAAGGCAGGCAGGAGTGGTGAGGACTACGGTGAACCCGAGTGTCCATGTCCCATCTGATGGGACGGTCCCCCGCTCGGTGCCAGTTGCTTATTACTGTGTGGGTGTGTGAGTTAGAGTTGAGAACTCTTTTTCAGGACCTTGGTCCGAGACCAGTCTTGGTTTTATTTGAGAATAAAATTTCCTGATTTCTGAGATCACTGAGTTTGCACCACTGGCTGCCTGTTTTTCTCTTCTGCCCTAGTGGAAAGGGTTATGCTTTCGAGGTTTAAAATTACTCAGCTTGGGTCTGAATCCCGGCTCTCGCTCTTATGCCTGGCTCAGTGGCCTCCAGCAGAATTGCATGGTGGTTGGGAGTCCATGCTCTGGAGGTAGACTGCTTAGCTGTGTGACCTGGACAAGTTGAATAATCTCTCTGTGCCTGTCTCCTTATCTGAAAAATGGGAATACTAACAGTCCTGACTTCATAGGATTGTAGTGAGGAGTGAGTGAGTTGATTTGTACAGGAGCGTTTATGGCACTGTCGGGCTGTCAGGCAGGCCTGCGCTGCTCTGGATCTCTTGGAGCCTCAGGTCTTTGTTGTTGTTGTCGTTGTTTTAAAGATTTTATTTATTTACTTACTTATTTGTCAGAGAGAGAGAGAGAGAAAGAGATCGAGAGCCCAAGCAGGCATTGTGGCAGGCAGAGGCAGAGAGAGAAACAGGCTCCCTGCTGAGCAAGGAGCCCGATATGGGACTCGATCCCAGGACCCTGGGATCGTGACCTGAGCTGAAGGCAGCAGCTTAACGGACTTGGTCACCCAGGCATCCCCCAGGTCCGTGTTTCTAAAGGGATAACTTCTCTGGATTATTAAGAGAACTCATGAGAATGATGTGTAGCAGTGGGCATATGAGAAGCGCTGAATACACGGTAGCTTTTTTTTTTAAGATTTTCTTTATTTATTTGACAGATCACAAGTAGGCACAGAGGCAGGCAGAGAGAGAGAAGAGGAAGCATGCTCCCTGCTCAGCAGAGAGCCCGATGCGGGGCTCGATTCCAGGACCCTGAGATCCTGACCTGAGGCGAAGGCAGTGGCTTTAATCCACTGAACCACCCAGACGCCAACGCCCCCCCATCCCCCACGCATGGTAGCTACTTGTATTGCTTTTATTTTGCTTTTACTGATTTTACTTTTTTTTTTTTTTTTTTTTTTTTAGTCTCATTTTATTTTTAAATTTTATTACAGACAAGAGCAGTCAAGGCCTTGCCCACTACAACATACCTAGGGACAGGTCTAAGGCTAGACCTGGTTGACTTTTTTGCCACCCTGTGCCATGTTCTTATATAGGCCGGGTTCTTACAGAGGTGTTTCTTGGTTGAGTTTTCTTCCTTCCCGCGGCTCATGACCTGAGCCAAAGGCAGAGGCTTTAATCCACTGAGCCACCCAGGCGCTCCTGGGAACATGCTCTTCACAGGGAAGAAAGTGCTCTGGAGGATGATCAGTTTTTATAGGATCATTTACTTTTTACATTTTGTAAAAGCTCAAAAGATTTATAAATTAGCATACAGGCAGGAATCACAAGTTTTATTATAAAGGAACGCAGGGAGTAGGGGCACTGGTCATTATTTTAAGGACAACGTGATTTTCCTGTAGGCATCTCATTCACAAAACAGATGTGTATGGTGTATGTGTGGGTCTCAGGCCAGAAATCAGGCTTTCGGTTTGAGCAGAGTTCATTATATATGGTCATGTTGATTTAGAAATCTAAAATGGTTCTCCTGTATCTCAGGCTTTTAGAGGGTTTTTCTCTCTTAAATGATGGTTTTCTTTTTCTTTTTCTTTTTTTAAGATTTATTTGTTTGTTTGTTTGTTTGATAGGTAGCGATCACAAGTAGGCAGAGAGGCAGGCAGAGAGAGAGAGAGGAGGAAGCAGGCTCCCTAGCAAGCAGAGAGCCCTGATACGGGGCTTGAGCCCAGGACCCTGGGATCATGACCTGAGCCGAAGGCAGAGGCTTAACCCGCTGAGCCACCCAGGCACCCTATAAATGATGGTTCTCAAAAAAAAAAATTTTTTTATTTATTTTTTTTTTTTTTAAAGCAGAGGAACCTTTTTCATCCCCTACAGTTTCCCAGCTGCAATGCTAAACCAAAAATGTTCCCTTTTAAAGAAATTTTTTAATGTTTACTTGACACCGAATGCCTTGGAATTGTCTCCGTAGAACCTTGGCGTTCCCTGGAGCATTGTTTGAAAACCGTTATCTTAAATTAGTCCTTTATCACATTTAGCTGCTGCTTTTTGAATTCCCTCTATGTTTCCTCTTTCCTCGCTCATGCTGCTGTTTTCTTCATACTACTCTTTACCTCTGAATGTTAAGGATGCTTTTGGGTGGCTGCAGTTCAGTTCTGATCAGTGATGTCATTTAATGGAAATTCCTACTTTAGCATTCGGCCGGAAATTTGAGGTATGAATAGGATAGTCTCAAAATGGTCATTAACCTTCAAATCATTAAAGAACGTTTCTTCTTATGCCTTCTATGGGCTAAGCCCGTGGTTCTCCAACTTTACCATGCCTAAGAATCACCTGGAATTATTTTTGAAATGCGGCTTTCCAGATTGCATCTGTGGGGATCTGATTGAGTAAATCTGTTAGAGGAACTGGAAAGTCTGTACTTTTAAAAACAGCCTAGGTGATCTTTGTGTAAAGCGTCCACATAAACACTGGGAAACACGACACTGAGCATTCGTGTTCTCCTTAGGGAGCGTAACACTCTGCTCAGACTGCAGACAGCAGTACCCAGTCCTGAGGCTGAACTTGCGGCTACCTAGGATATCTGGTTACGTCTGCTGAGCATTTTCCCCCGGCCCTTTGACTTTCGTCTGTAGGAGAAGTGTAAGTGAATTGGCAAAAAAGGGGGCCCTCAGCACTAGCAGAGGGAACAGAGCGGGCTTGTCTGATACTGAAGCCCACAGTGTGTACCCTTCAGCCATCCTGCCGCTGTGATACTACTGTTATCACAATAAATAAATGTTTACGTTAACCTTTAATCATCAAAGAACGTTAGAAAATACCAGCAAAAAAGTAAAGCGAGCAGTCTGGTTTAGAAAGATTTAAGTGAAAAATGTTAAAAACCATTATGGTTTTGAAAGAAGTAAGCCGCATCCAAAACACGGCGGCCCTTGCCAGAACTGGTTACGTGAAATCGTAATTCATCTCTTTCGCTTGTACCGGGAAGGTCCCAGGCTTTTGTCTGTTTGGGAAATTGGGCCCTGTTTTCCCTGGTAAAATGACATCCAGTAAAATTCCGTTATATGTCTTGTTTCCGCTTTTAACGCCAGTTACTCGGATTCTGGACCCTTTGGGATTTACACCAACTCGCAGGCTGCCGCAGCTGGAGACGTAAGTTGCAAACTCACCAATTCTCCCAAGAGTTTTTCCTCCATTAACATGTTCTTAGTAAAAAAAAGAGAGAGTGTTTGAAAGCCATGACTGATCAGAGCTCTGTATAGTGTAATATCATTACCATGTGTCTGCCTAGAACCAACTTAAAAATGTTTATTTTAAACATTGTGGGTTGAAGCCTCTGCCTTCAGCTCGGGTCATGGTCCCACGGTCCTTTGATCCAGCCCCGCCTCAGGCTCCCCACTCAGCACAGAGTCTGTTGGAGATTTCTCTCTTCCTCTCCTGTTAACGCACACGTGCGTTCTCTCTCTCAGATCCTTGGGGAAAAAAGTCTAGTTTATGTATATGAGTGCCAAATTCTTTAATCCTTCAAAAGTATTATATATAGGTCTAGACTTTTTAAATGATCACTGGTGGCTGGAAGTTGGTTTGGGAAGAGATGGCGGAGAATGAGATTTAGGTCAGAAACTTCCTGGTACAGTGGGCTTTCCCATCTAGATCCTTATTTTGACTAATATTTATTGTTTCACAGTTGAAAAGGACATTTGTTGTTGGTTTCATAGGCTCAGTTTAAGTGGTTTTCCCAGCTCACTCAAGTTTCTTCTTTTTTAAAGTTACCTACATTTTTAGTGTTTGTCTGTAGCAATTTATTTATGAAAAAGGGAAGAGGGGACTAATTATTCAAGACACCATTTAGGTTTTTTTTTTTTTTTTCTTTGAAGTTTTACTGAATTAGAATGGACATCCCATAAAGTGTACATATTTACAGTGTATAATTTATTAAGTTCTGACATAAGTGTAGACATAGAAAACATAAGTCACCCCAATCAAGATACTTTTTAAAAAATGAGTGTCCTCTTTGAAACTGAAGTATAATTAACATATAATATTAGTTTCAGATATGTATGTCATGATTTGATATTTCTCAATATTGTGAAATGATCACCCTAGTAAGTCTAGTTGACATCATCCTTTTCTGTTTTTTTTTTTTTAATAAGAACCTTTAGAAATGATTCTCAGCTTTCAGGTATGCAATATAGTAGTATTAACTATAGTCATATATGGAGCTGTATATTACATCCCAGACCTTAATTATTTGATGATGGGAAGTTTGTTCCTTTTGATTGCCTTACCTGTTTTACCCACCCCTACACCCTGCCTCTGGCAACCACCAATCCACTCTCTGTATTTGTGAGTTCATAGTACTTTTCATGGTGGTTTGTTTTTGTTTCTGCTTTTGTTTTTGTTTTGAAGATTCCATGTTTAAGTGAGATCATACAGTATGTATCTTTTTCTGTCTCACTTCCCTTAGTGTAATGCCCTCAGGGTCCATCTGTGTTGTTACAGATGGCAAAATTTCATTCTTTTCTATGCCTGAACAATTGTGTGTGAGTGCATGTGTTTTTGTAAAAATCCCTGCACCTGTCGATGGAGATCTCTTAGTTACCGTAAACAGTGGTGCAGTGAACATGGAAATGCCGCTGTCTCTTGGAGATAGTGTTTGTTCCCTTTAGATAAATAACCAGAAGTTGAATTGCTTGATCCTATGGTAGTTCTACTTTGAGCTTTGTGAGGATACTGTTTTCCGTAGTGGTTACATCATATCCATTCTACCAGCAGTGCACAAGGGTTCCCTTTTCTTCCCCTCCTTGCCAGCAGTTGTCACTTCTAGTCTTCTAGTCTAGTCTTCTATCTTTTTGAGAGTAGCCATTCTAACGGGTGTGAGGTGATAGAACTCACGATGGTTTTGATGGGCATTTCCCTGATGACTTGTGATGTTGAGGAATTTTTTTTTAATGTGTCTGTTGGCCATCTGTATGTCTCCTTTGGAAAAATGTCTCCTCAGATCCTCTGGGCATTTTTAAATCAAACTAGATTTTGCTGTCGAGTTGTATAAGATATAGATGTATGTCTTACATCTGTACAATATCTGTTGTATAGATACTGGATGTTAATCTCTCATCAGATATACGATATATAAATACTCTCCCCTATTCACCAGGCTGCCTTTTCATTTTGTTTTTTTCTTTGCTGTGCAGAAGTTGTTTAATTTGATTTAGTCTGAGTTGTTTGCTATTGCTTTTGTTGCCAAATCAAAAAATTGTCAGCAAGACCTCAGTCAAGTAGCTTACTTGACAATGTTTTCTTCTAGGAGTTTTATGGTTTCTGGTCTTACATTCACGTCTTTAATCCATTTTTATTTAATTTTTGTTTGTGGTGTAAGGTAGTGGTCCAGTTTCATTCTTTTGCATGTGGCTGTCCTGTTTTCCCAGCACTATTGATGGAGGTTACTCTTTTTTTTCCTTATTGCATATTCTTGGCTTTCTTATTATATGTGATTAAACCCATATATATATACGTATATGTATGTTTATTTCTGAACTCTCCTCTGTTTCATTGATCTGTGTATTTGTTTTCACGCCAATGCCATTTTGTTTGATTTCTGTATCTTCGTGGTAACAGTTTAAAATTGGGAAAGGTGGTGCCTCCTGGTTTTTTTGTTTTTTGTGTTTTTTTTTGCTATTTGGGGTGTTTTGCGGTTTCATACAAATTTTAAGATTGTTTGTCCTTTTTGCGAAAAATGCTGGGATAGCGTTGAATCTGTAGGTTGATTTGGATAGTATGGACATTTTAATAATACTCATTCATACATGAACACGGGATATCCTTGCATTAATTACATCTTTTCAGTTTCGTGCAGGTCTTTCACTTTCTTGGTTAAATTTGTTCGTAGGTATTTTACTCCTTCTAATGTAGTTATGAGTGGGATTCTTCTCTTGATACTTGTTACAGTCAGTGTTATTAGGGAAATCGTGTACAGTGTGTGTATTTTAAGTGTATGGCTTTTTGTTTTTGTTTTTTAGTATATTTGATGTGCAGTGTTACATGAGTTTCAGGTGTACATGCATAATTTTAGTTTTGACAACTGTATGCATTTTTAGAACCACGACCAGCATGGTCAGATGAAAACATTTCCAGTACTCCAGAAAGTTTCCTCATGCTCCTTCCCACTCCTTTACCCCACCATGACCCTTCTGTTTGCCAACCACAGGCTGCTTTCTCTCACTATATAGGACAGAATTTCTAAATAGAATTTCATTTAGATAGAATCCTATTGTGTATACTGTTTCAGCTGCTTTTGGTGAGTCAGTGTGTTTAGGTCGTGCACGTTTGTTGCATTGATCAGTAGTTGATTCTTTCTTTACTGGTGTATAGCATTGCCTTGTATGGATATACTCAGTCTGTTTCTTCATTCACATGTTGTTGGACATTTACGTTGTTAATCAATTTAGGCCTATGTTGAATAAATCTCTTCTTTTTTATTTTTCTTAATTAAAGATTTTATTTATTTATTTGACAGATCACAAGTAGGCAGAGAGGCAGGCAGCGAGAGAAGGGGGGGGAAGCAGGCTCCGTGCTGAGCAGAGAGCCCCATGCAGGGCTCAATCCCAGGACCCTGGAATCATGATCTGAGCCGAAGGCAGCGGCTCAACCCACTGAGCCACCCGGGCGCCCCTTGAAGCAAATATCTTCATCCTGTCATTTGACCCACAGCTACTTCAACATGTGTCTCCAGAACAGGGTTTCCCAATCTTGGCGTTCCCCACATCTTGGGCCCCATCGGTCTTGGCTGAGGGCCCTGTCCTGAGCTTACTAGGATGCTTAGCAGCACCCCTGGTCTCCACACACCAGAGGCAGAGAGTGTCTTCCTCAGTCCTGCTTCTGACCACCGAATGTGTCCTAGACGTTGCCAAACTTCTCCCAGGGAACAAAACTGCCCTTGTGCGACACACACATAGATAGACCCACAAAAGTATCGTCACTCTTTAAACATTTCAGAATAATTTCTCAGTAGCATGACATGTCAAGTCACAGTTCAGATTGATCTGATTATCTCACAAATATGTTGACTCTCTGTATCTGTTAAGTCCTGAGTGAGAAGACGACGCGTACCTTGCCGTTGGTGAATAGGTCTCACACGCCTCTTCTAATGACAGGCCTCACTTTGTCCCTGCTCTTTCTTTAGCCTGGCCATTTATTTTCCTGTAAGGGTGCCTGGGTGGCTCGGTTTGGCTCAGAGTCCGACTCTTGGGATCAGCTCAGGTCCTGATCTCAGGGTCCTGGGATCCAGCCTCTTGTTGGGCTCCCTGCTCAGTGGGGAGCCTGCTTCTCCCTCTCCCCCTGCTGTCCCCCCTGCTTAGGCTGTCTGGCTCGTTCTCTGTTAAATACATAAAATTGATGTACAAAACCAAGCAAAAGAAAAAACAGTCCGTAACGTTTAAAAAATTTTTAAATTTATTTTGTTTTTTAAAGGTTTAATGGATTTTTTTCCCAGAGAGAGATCACAAGTAGGCAGAGAGACAGGCAGAGAGAGGAGGAAGCAGGCTCCCTGCTGAGCCAAGAGCCCGATGCGGGGCTCCATCCCAGGACCCTGGGATCATGACGTGCGCCGACTTTAACCTACGGAGCCACCCAGGCGCCCCAATCCATCCCTTTGTGACAAGACCTAAGGGTGTGTAACACGTTACACCAAACATGTAGCTCACGATATCCCAGACCCTGAAGGGCAGAGCCCTGCTAAAATGTCATCAAACGTTAGTTTATTGGGTTCTCCCAATCTCGCTGAATGTTTTTTCAGATAATGGAAAGCCCAGTGCCAAAAAAGCTGCCGTGGAATGCATCTAGATGGTAAACATGCTTGGTCCTTGTACCCTGGGGCCTATCCCAGAGGGCTCTGACTCCCTGAGTCTGGAGTTGGACATAAGCATCTGTCTTTTCTTTAAAAAAAATGGCCACAGGGGGCGCCTGGGTGGCTCAGTGGGTTAAGGCCTCTGCTTTCGGCTCAGGTCAATATCTCAGGGTCCTGGGATCCAGCTCTGCATCGGACTCTCTGCTCAGCAAGGAGCCTGCTTCCCCCTCTCTCTGCCTGCCTCTCTGCCTACTTGTGATCTCTCACTGTCCAATGAACAAAATCTTAAAAAAAAAAAAAAAAAAAAAAGACAAAAAACCCCAGAGTCCTTCATGCTTTGCTGGTTAGCACTGGGTTGGGAACCACTATTTAGTCTGCCATTCCAAACCCAAACTTCCCCGACAATGTGTGGGCTGCAGACGCAGGAAGGCGTCGGAAACTGAGACAGAGGAGAGCAGAGAAATGATAAAAAACTATCCCAGAGAAAAGCGGCTGCAGCACGAGGCCGGCTCCCAGGGTGGGTGGCGGCGGCGGCAAAGGCCAGCGAGTCTGGGGCCCCGCCTGAGGCCCAGGCAGGGAAGGTGCGGCCACAGAGGGGGCGGCAGCTCGCGAAGTGCTGGCCACGGGGCCTTGCAGGCCTCCAGCAGCTTCCTGGGCCTCAGCCCCGGGCGCTGCCAGCGACTCCGAGCCTGGCGAAGCCGGAGCTGCAGGTGGACTGCATGGGGTGTGGGCACATGTCGAGCGGCAAGCGCTACAGCGTCTTCCCCTGCGAGGGCCACGAGAGCTGCTTCCAGCGGAGGCATCCACAGCAACCGCAGCGACACCGGCTACACCGGCGGCTCCGACCGTCGCTGCCAGGTCGGCCAGCACCACCTGTGCCAATACCGCCGCCTGAAAATGGGCTTCCGCGTGGGCATAAGGAGGCGGCGCAGCGTGGGTCGGCAAGGGACACGGATGCTTCGTCCTCCCACGGAGCTCCCAAGCGGCGGACCTTGGCTTCTCTCCTCAGACTCCTGTGTTTTTAAAGACGGTGAAACGTTTGTCTCCTCGGTTTTCTTAAACGATCCCGAAACCAAGGAGAGTGTCGGGCTCCAGCCTCGGCCTCCCCAGAACTGCTGGCCGGAGTAGAGGGCCAGGGAACAAGGGGCCCATTCCTGGGACAGGCTGGCGCTCAGCACCCCAAGCATGAACTTTTGGGGCCGGTGGGGTTGGCTTCCCCTCGGGGGACGGCCTGACGTCTGGACTAGAGCGGCCAGCAGAGTAACGCGCCAGGCAGGTTGTCAGGATACGGAATCCACGTTGGACACTGTATGATGAATGAGTCAAGGCCAATAATAAAGATGTTTCCTACCTGAAAACAAAAACAAAACAGAACAAAACACCTATCCCATAGAGAGTCCAGAAAAGCCAAGCTCTAGCCATACTACTTCTCTGTCCGTATTCTGTATCTCAGTGACTCTAGAGTCAATTGACTTGAAGCAAGTTCACACAAACGGTTACCCACAAATACTAACTAAATCAATTTATCAGGACATTTTAAGCACAGCTAATTGGGACACGGTACTGAAAAGCATTTTATTTCCCTCTCGTCATTTCAGTGGCGCTGCAGACTCTCTCTGGACAAATAACTGTCCATTTGAGAAAAATTCTTTCTCATTCAACAGTGTGACACATGTGGTCAAGAGCATCTGAAAGCTGGAGAAGAAATGAAGTTGCGTGGAGTCCACGTATGTTCACAAACGTCACCACAGACTGCCACCACGTCTTCAAAACTTATCTGTGTATTTCTTTACTTCTTGAACTAACCACCACTGACACCGCCTGCATGTCAGACGTGGCGCTAAGTGTTTTGTTAATGTTAAATTTCACTTCATCTTTACAGTCATCTATGACGTGGGATTATCATCATCCCCATTCGTCCCATCAGGGAAGGGAGACGTACAATGCTTTAGCAACACGGCTCATAAGAGGCAGAGGTAGGATCTGCTTGGGGTCTGGACCCCATGTTTTAAATCACTATGATTCGTTTCCAAGACCCTACAAAAACAACAAGTCGTCACCCCAAACGTTGGTTTTCCCCACCCCACGGTCCCCACGTGGCCCCAGCTTCAAGGACATTCTCTCAATTCCTTCAACACTGCACATCCTTCCCGGCCCTAACGGAACACCTTCCCACATCCGCCTTGATTTCTTAGCCTCCTGGTCTCAGCTTAAACATTACTCAGCAAATTACAAACTCTAACGCACCCTGTACTTCTCAGCACTCAATGCAAAACAGTAATGACGAATTTCACGGGTCGTTATTTCCTTCCTGTCTTGGCCAGCCAGGGGGTGAGTCCCTCACGCATCCTGTCAGTCCTGTTCATCATGGGTTCCGATCACTGATACCCGCAACCCACCCAAAAGGAAGGCCATTCCCCCTACACACACACACACACACACACACGCACACACACACACACACACACAGACACACACACACACACACACACACACACACACACTGACCCCTGACTGGCCTGATCTCAGGTGCACGGTGGGGATCCTGACAACCCCTCGTGGAACGTAACCTACTCGAGAAGGAGAACGGAGCTCCTCCCCCATCAACACTCCACTTACGGGCTTCACGTCGGTCTCTTCTAGCAGGACTTGAGCCCCAGCAAGGCTGAAACCTCATCTGCCCGGTTCGGCCGCATTTCCACTCGCGCTGTCTCCAGGCCCCCCACATAGTTAGCAGCTCCATCAACGAGGCCCCGTTCTGGGCTCTTCTCAGCTGCGAAAGGAGGGGCACACAAGCTGACGGCTACCTTTTGGCAAACCGGTGTACTCCTGAGACACAGGCCCGCCTCCCAGCGAGGCCCCAGCCCCCCGGAGACACGGGGCCCTGACATCATGCCCTACAGGTACCTCCGTGCAGAGGAGCATCTTCCCAAGGGCTGCTCACTTCTTCGTCCTCCGCGCCGACCTCGAGGACGAAGTACAGGAGCTGGAAAGGGGTGTCCTCAGACCAGTGGCCATGGGTCTGGAGGTTGTGAGGTGCTGCGCCCACCGGGACAAGGTTGTGGGGTCTCGAGACGCCAGACAAGCAGCAAGCCTCACAGAAGCCTGGAAGACGGGAGGTGCTTTTGCTCAGACTCAGCTCAAGTGTCTCAGTGCCCCGCCCGTCAGCTGTCCTAACCACCTTCCCGCTCCTGGGTGCCGGGCCCACACGCTGAATGGACAGTTTCCCTGCTCCCTCGGCCTTCGGAAGGCATCGCCGCCGGATAGGTCTTTGGGCCCCGCCCACACAACCCTGGGCACACAGTCTCTCTCCCATTCCCACCTGGCAGGACCTCGGTCACACCACCATCCTCCTCCTCTGCTGCTGCTGTGTTCTGAGGGTGGCCTCTCTGAGCTCCTCACAAGCTCTAGATGGCTGTGGTCGGCACCAAACCGAGCTGTCTGGAATGGAATTGCTTCAGCACCCTTTTCAAAACTCAGATGGGCATATTTGTGGGGACTGTTTCTGGAGTCTTTGTTCTGTGGCACTGTCCTTCTGCCAATACCAACACGGGCTTCCTTGTTACAACTACTACTAAGTTCTGAAACTCTAAAGACTGTGTTCCCAAATTACTCTTCTTTTCAAAAGCGGTTTTGAAACTACTCTGATTCCTTTGCCCTCCACATAGATTTTAGAATATTTTTGTCTATCTCTACGAAAACAAACGCAGCTGACAGGATTTTGATAGAAATGGCGTTAAGTCTCTCTATCAGTCTGGGGAGAATTGACATCGTGACGATGCCTAGTCTTCCAGGTCACGAACGTGGTGTATCTTTTCCATTTATTTCTATCTTTGACTTCCTGTCTCAGTGCTAAATAGCTTTCAGCACGGGATGCCTGGACAGGCACTGTTAGATTTATCCCAAAGCAGTTTCTTTGTACGAAGTAGTTTCTTTGCGAAGGTGTGTTGGACTGTGGAGCCTCCATATTCGTTGCTGGCATAGAGGAATACAGCTTACCTTTCTGTGTTTAGCCCGTGTACTGTTTCTCTGTGAAGTTCCGTTGTTAGTTCTAGAAGCATTTGTCGTACCCTCTTGGGGCAGGAGGCCTGCAGTGAAGATTCCGTGTCAGGGGCTGTGTTGACACGCGGAAGATCAAGGAGGGACCCGAATGGCCTCCTGCCCGTTCTCCTCTCCCTCTTCCCTCACAGGGGAGGTCTCTTCCCCAAACACCCTTCTCATCCTCGGGACTAGCCATAGTGCCTGTTGGTTTTGGGGGAGCAGCGTTCAGTTGCCTAGAAGCCCACTGAATTCTTGAGGCCAGCCACTCACCCCCTCCCATGGGAACCAGGACTTGCCACACCCTCTTGTTTCAAGAAGCAAGTCTTGCCTTCGAAGGCCCTGCTGCTGGTTCTCTCTGTTCTCAAGCGCGACGTCTGTGTCGTCCTGCACGGTGTGTGGTATCCTCCTCCCCTGAAGCGCGAGGGTATGGGACGAGTAAACTGTTGGTCAGTCACACGTGTCGGGTGTCAGGGCATCCCACAAGTCTGGAGCAGGAATCTCTCTCTCATCGGGGACCTGAGGAGATGGTGATTAAAACAAGCGGCAGCATCACAGGCACGGTGTCCGTATGTTAACTGAGGACGCGGGGGTCAGCTTGACCTGCTCCTTCGCTAACTAACTGGCTTCAGAGGTGACAGCCACGATCTGGGAGGGAACTGGCCATCGCCGGCCAGCTTGTGTGTTGGCCCGTGTTCTGTTATCTCACATGGAGGTCGCCATCCGTTTCCAAACTAAGGTCCCCTCCTTGCCAACAAGGTGAGAATGAAGGAGAATGGACTGTATCTTGGGGGGAGGTGTCACCCATGTGACCTGCATGTGGCCTGTATTGGTCTCCAGGGCTCCCCCCTGAGGCTGGCAACCGCAGGACATGCTGACTGGTGTGCTTCAGTTCCAGGGACTGGGTGTTGGGCCAGTGCTGGATGCGGACGTCCGGATCCTATGGGGGAAAGCACACCCCAAGCACAGCCCTGGGGGTGACCCTCTGTGTTGTGGGTGCAACGGAGGGAGGCCCCGACGCAGGGAAATGTAAGAAGGGCACACTGAGGGGATCCGGTCCCACCTTGACTTCCGCCAGGAGGCGTGAGACCATACAGCCCTCGCCGCGACAGAAGCCCCAAGGCTGATGATGCTGATTTGAGACTCTCTGGAAGAAAACACCGAGAACGAGGAGCAGGGCAAAAGACACTCCCCCACCCCACCCCCAGTATATCCAGGAAGACACAAACCCGAGCAAAGGAGGAGTGGGAGAGAGAAAACTGAATACAGGAGGTAGGGGGACCCCCCGGGGCCCCCACGAACTAATTCATCATAGGTTCAGAATTTGACCCAGTTGTAGATCCAACATTTACAAGGGCACCCGGGTGGCTCACATGGTTAATCACCTGACATCAGTTCAGGTCTTGATCCCGGGATCCTGGAATAGAGCCCCATGTCAAGCTCCCTGCTGGGCAAGGAGTCAGTCTGCTTCTCCCTCTGCCTCTCCCTGCTGCTCCCCCTGGGTCCTGCTCTGTCCCACTTGCTTGCTCGCTCTCTCGCTCTCTTAAATGAATACATCAAATCTCTAACCAATAAAAAGTAAAAAGGAAATCATAAATTCACTAAAATAATTTAATTGGCAAAATTCCAAGGAGGCCGATTGCCTTCTGTGCCTCTACAACGTAGGTTCTGAATGAAGTGTAATGTTGCCAAGATGCACCGGTTGGCTAACCTTCACGGACTTAATGCACGTTCCGTTTATAGCGAGTATAATAACCATAGATTCTGCCTTCTGTATGTACTGCTTTGACATCTCGGGCCTTGCTGACTTTGGAGGGACTGTCCCTGGCAGGCTTACTTAATTCCTAGAGATGGTCAGCAGCTTGCCTCCAGGCAGAGCTTTCACATGTAAAGCAACCAATTTGGAGCCTTTACCCCCAACCACCTCTTGTAAGAAACTCTCACTCTGGGCCACTGTCCCCTGCCCTGATCACCCCAGGGGCAGGGACAGACTACTCCAGACAGACACCACTGTGTCCCGGAACCCACTGACATGACACCGACTAGGCAGTCTTAAATGTGCTTAGCCGGATTCACCTGCCCCTTGCCATGGAAACCACAGCAAAGGGTCTTGCCCGTGTCGTCTGTCCCTTCACTCCCTCTTTCTCCTGACCGCCCCTGGTGCTTCCCTGGGTGGCCCTCCGTGGCTCTCAGGACCTCCTTTCTCGGGATCAGGGAGTCGATGAACGCTTCTTGCGTTGTGAGAGTTCCTTGTATATCTGCTTGTCTTACCATCCCTGATAAAATAAACCCCTGTACCCTGAAAACACCGGAGACACCTGGGGGGCTCAGTGGGTTGAGCTTTTGGCTCAGGTCAGGATCTCAGGGTCATGGGATAGGGTCCCATGTCGGGCTGTGTGCTCAGGGTGGAGTCCGCTTGGGATTTTCTCCGCCTCTGCCTTTCTGTCCCTGCCACCGCCCCGTGCCCCGGCTCCTTTGCTAGCTTTTGCTCTTGCTTTCTCTTTGAGGTTAAGTCGTTGAAAAAGCCATGAGGGAGCCCCACAGATTTAAAGATGGTGAATATTTTGCTCTGATACATTTGGCCAGTATGTTCTGTTCAGTGCCTCTCGGTCGCATGTGCCTTGACCTTGAAGGAGACAGGATTTACCTTGTTACGCGCGGGGCACCCAAACCGCTCTGCTCTCACAGGCAAACTTTGTGGGCAGGATCTTAGCGCATTCGTCTTTCTCCGGGAATACAGATGGGACATCACATCCAGGAGATCCTACTGTGAGGATATTTGTTTGACACACTTGTTAAGGACCTACAGGGGAGGCTCTGTCAGTCAAGGGTCTGCCTTGGGCCCAGATCCTGATCTCAGGGTCCCGGCAACAAGGCTTGCATCAGGCTCCCTGGTCAGCAGGAAGCCTGCTTCTCCCTCTCCCTCTGCCCCTACCAGCCCTTTGTCCTCTCTCTCTGTGTGTCTTTCTCTCTCTCGTGTTCTGTCAAGTCCCTAAATAAAATCCTTACAAAGAAAAAAGGACATACAAGTCCAACATCTTTCGGTACTTTCTGGGTACTGGAGGCAACATATTCCTTGTTTATCAGTTTTACAGAAACCCATTTCAGCTGTTCCTTGTTAACGAGCCCACGCTGAGGGGGGAGGGTCTCCCCTCAACAGAAGGCTGTCGGATCTGTGCAAGCAAAATTTACCTGTTGGGGGTGACTGGGTGGCTCAGTTGGTGAAGCGTCTGCCTTTGTCTCAGGTTTTGATCTCGGGATCCTGAGATGGAGCCTGGCAGGGGGTTCCCTGCTCGGCGGGGAGCCTGCTTCTCCCTCTCCCTTTGACCCCCTTTTCCAGCCAGAGCGCTCTCTCAACTACAAAAACAAAAAGCTTGAGAAAAAAACCAGCTGTTGGTGCCCAGGTCAAAAGGCTGTAGCAGCCTCCTCTCCTGCTTCCTGGAGTCCCTGGACTCTCTGTCCATGCTATCTGTCAATCGTCCGTGGGCTCCCACTGCAAGAAACGGCCCTCCTCGGCCCTGGTGAGAGACCATGAGAGCAGCAGTTGCTGGCCATGCACTGGGCTCTCCTGGAAACAGCATCTCTCACAGACTCTGAGCCTCCCTCTCCAGCTGTCCATTCTTCTCTGGGTCATGGGACCCCCCCCCCCCCCCACCAGCTGAATATAGTTCCCAAGGCCTTCCTGCTCCAGGCTGAAGCCCAAGTCTGCATATCCTACCTGCAGGTGGAGGTGGGGGCTTCTGTCCACAGTGCATTGCCAGATTCCATGGTGCCGGAGGACGTCCGCTCTTCCTTCTACCCCTTGGCCACCCAGCGATTCCCTTGGGATCGACTGCGTGAACATCAATGGAAGTTACTACATTTTGGATTTGGTGACCACGTCTCCCTCCTGGCCACATGACAGCTTCACATCCTAGAGAAGCACCTGTCCTACGCCTGAAGAGTCTCAGCAGGAAATGGATGTCCATATATCAGTGTCCGTTCTGATGGAAAGCCTGAGATGAAGGTTCAATAGGAAGTGTTGTCTTGGCATCCGGTAACTTTGGAGGGCCTCGGATGGCCTCACCCCAAGTTCCCTTCCCACTCTGCTCCCCCAGATCGGATCCCCTGGCCAACAAGCCCTCCTTAGCACGGGGACCAGGCACAGTTTCTTCCCAAGTAAGCTCCAGTTCCCTGACAGCCTGCGCCATGATCCAGCAAATGAAGATTTGAAGGGGCTTCTGAAGAAATGAACAAGGGAGTCGACCGTGGACCTTCCAGTTAAAAACCGCTTAAAGGATGATCAAGAGGAGCTACTTCTAGAACTTAGGGCAGAACCATAAGCCGCTGTGTTTTCAATTTAAGAATAAGATGGAATTCATTCCCATTTCAAAAATGGTCTCTAAGGCAGAGTGATTTGGGGGGGGGGGGGGAGCAAGTCAGAGAATAAGTAGTATACTCCTAAGCAGGCCAACCTACATAAGGCCCGAGAGAAATCAGGTTAGCCATAGCGCGCTTTTGCAGACAACAGAAAAGGAAATGATTTTTAAAAATTAGAAAATAAAAAATTAAGAGAAATGAGACTTACCTGGGAAAAGCAAACGTTTTTTTTTTTTAAAACCTCCTATTCATCGGGTACTTTTCGTGCTAGTCACCTCGTTTCCCATACGAGGATTGTGTGGTCGTGTATCTGATACGTTTGGAACACTGAAACAAGTTGATGTGTTCTCTACATAAGGTATCCATAGACACTTGGCCCTTGTGTAAACCTTCCAGCGTTACAGACCACAGCTTCCAAGGCCATCAGTGTCGACTGTCCTACGAACGTCACCACTGCTGTGGCATCTGGGTGGCTCAGTCTGTTAACTGTCTTTGGCTCATGTCATGATCCCGGGGTCCTAGGATCAGGTCACACAGGTCAGGATCCCTGCTCCGTGGAGAGCCTGCTTCTCTCTCTCCCTCTGGTGCTCCCCCTGTATGTGTGCCCTCAGTTTCCGTCGAAAAGATAAATAAGATCTTAAAACATAAAAAAGAAGTCACCAGTGTTTTCACTTTGGCGAATACTTCTGCGGTCATTGAGAGACCCCTTTTTTGTTAAGTCATAAAAGAAAGATGTTTCTTCAGCTGAAAGCAAAACCGTGAACATTTGGCATTTTGAAAAAGAACATTAGGAGATAAGGTAGAGACACACAGAGTGACTTGGGATCTTCAAAGCGTGGTGTCACTCTGGCTCACAGTCGTCTATTTCTTTGAGAGGTCTTTGGCCGCCTTTCCAACCTTCTGGGCAGGTGATAGTATATGCGGCGTGTACACGGGTAAAGCATCAGTGACAGCATTTAGAAGAAGGTGCTCCGATCCATCCATTTGCGGTCCGGGTGGATTAATAAGAGACACAGCTGTGGTGCGGGGCTTGACCTCCTTTTTTCCGGGTGTGGATGCCAGGGTAGCGTTCCGTCGTGATGGGCCTTGTTTCTTAGGCGGCTTTCCCCTTCCTCCTGAATCTGGGGGCTTCACGACACGAGCAGAGGGTTTGGGCGGTGGAAAAGCTGAATGAGATTCGGCTTCTAGAAACTGGACAAAAAGGTCTGAAAAGGAACGATTGGCCACAGCTTGGTGATTTGGTTTCGCAGGGGTGTTGGGGGCGCTTGTGGATCCAGGCCCCCCAGTCCCCCCGCTGGGCACACCCGCGGGCTCCCGGCTGCGCAGCTGCCGCAGCTGATCTTCTCGGATCCCCAGCGTGCTTGCCATCAAGCTCAGCGCTTCCTGCCGTTCCGCATCAGCTGCCTGGAAAGCTCCCACGAAGAGTCTCCTTAGGAGGGTTTTGTCCGCCATTCCTTCGGACTGACTGACTAAGGTCATCAGTTTCCTCTGTGTGTCCTCCAGGATTTCCTGCTGGACCTCATTCTGTTTCTTGAACTCCTGGAGTTGGTCCTCCTTCTCCTCCAAGTCGGCACTGGTTTGATGCAAACGTCCCTGTAAGGACTTCAGGTTTCCTTCTAGGGCGTCTGCCTTTTCCATCCATTCGGCCAGTTCCAGCTTCAGGCTCGCTAGGGTCTGATCACAGTGCCTTCCCTCTTCCTGGGAGGCGGCAAGCCGGAGCACAGCTTCCTCCTTCTGCTGGGTGACCACGTGCAGCTGCTCCCGCAGCGACTCTACCTGCAGCCTGGCTCCGTGGCTGGCCTTTTGCATGGCAGCGGAAGACCAAACGAGTTTTCCCTGCAAGACTGTCACTTCCTCTCTCAGCTGAGCCACTCGGTCCTCCGAGGCCAAAGCTTCCCGGCGACGAGAATCTTGGGCTTCTGCAGCGAGCTGCCGCCCTCTCTCCAGCTCCTGGGTGAGGCGCAACTCTCTCTCTCGCAGCTGGTGAACCTCCTTCTGGAGGGCGCAGGTTTCCGTTTCTTTCTGTGTCAGTGCCAACACGACGGCATCTCTCTCCCGCTGACAGGCAGCTGCCTTTTCCTGCGTGGACCGAACGGCGGCGACGAGCCGGTTCAGTTCCCCGGTCTCGCCCTCCTCTTTCTCTCGCAGCAGTTGCTCCAAGGCCAGGGCCTTCTCTCTCATCGCAGCATGCTGGGATGCCTCCTCTCTCCGCGTCACTGACAGCAGCCGATTGGTCTCTTGCAACGCCCGAGTCTCCATTTCCTGTTCTCTAGATCGTTCCACGATCTTGGCGTTTTCCTCTTTCAGCCGACACACGTCCATTTCGAAATCTGCCATCCTCTCCTTCAGATTGGTGACTGCCTGCCTCAGCAGCTCGTTCTCACTCAGCTGGCCACAGAGCTTCTCCTGTAAGGCAAGCAGCTCCTCACTTTTCGCTTGGGTTCGGAGCTCCTGAGCCCGAAGGGAGTTTTGCAGAACGGCCGGTTTCTCCTTCGGCTGTTCCGTGTGGGAATCGGCATCGCCGTGTTCCCGTGCTTTGCCTTCTCCTTCCCCCGTGGCAGCCCCGGAAGCAATCCATCTCTGCTGATCTTCCTGGAGGGTTCGGATCCTTGTCTCTTTTCCTCGCCCTGATTTTCGGAGCTCTTCTACCTCCTCTCTGATCACCTGAGAGGCCTCACTCACGGGGTCAGATTTCACGGCCTTCCGGGAGTCGCTGGAGGTCTGGAGGAAAATCACATCAAGGTTCCCTAAAAGGAGGTCCTTGGCATTGCAGAGCTCCCCGATGCGGAGCTGAAGTTGGGCCAGTTCCTTCTCTAGCTCGTGGAAGTTTATGTCATGTCCCCGGTAAGTTTGGATCTGGTCCAGAGAGGCTGTCTGCGGTTTCAGAACGTTCTCGCTGTTGGGGCACGCCCACGCCTGCAGTTGTCGCAGATGTGTCTGAAGCTGGGGGGCCTCACGCTTCAGATTTTGGACGGTGGTCAGCACCTGCTCTTTCCACTCCTCCATGATCTTCCCTCGCTGTGTTAACGTGTCCCGTTCCTGGAGGAGCTGCTGGAACTGATCGATTCGACCTCCTCGAACCCCATGACCAGGGCTGGGTGTTTGCAGGATCCTCAGTAAGGTCTGGCATATCTGACTCAACGCAGCCACTTCCAGGTCTTTTTCTCGAATCACGTGTGACAAGTCCCGAATCCTTTCTGTACACACCTCCTGGCCGCTGCTTTCCACTCTGGTGGGCAGTTTTTGATTTTCCTCTTGCGCCCTCTGGAGGTCTGCTTCCTTGGCAGCAAGTCGATGGGTCATTTCGTGGTCGTCCCTTTCCAGATGGCTCTTCTCCCTCCTCTTCTCGTTCAGGATGGCCAAGATCTGTTGGCTTTTCAAAGCACACTCTTGCAGCTGCCGCTGAAGTTGTTCCACGTGCCTGTTCCGGCTGTGAGAAGCCTCAGAGATTCTGCTGGAAAGACCCTGAATCTCCACATCCTTTTGCTGGATGATCCGAGTGAGTTTCCCGATCTCCTCTTTGGAGAGCCGATCCACTTGCGCGGTCAGTCGGACGTTCTCTTCAGTGAGAAGCTTCGTCTCCGGGTCCTGTTCTTTGATTCCTTGGACTAACCTTTGAATTTCAGCTTGCGATGGATCACGCTCTTCACTTGGGTTCTCTCTGGGGAGAGGCTGGCTTGCTCGCACCTCCTCATCCTCACAGGGTTCTCTCGGAATGGGCGGGCTTTTGTCGGGCAACTGGGCTCTCAGCTCTTCCAGCGTGACTTGCAGATTCCGAATCATCTCGTCTTTGGCTGCGAGGAGCTGAGCGCGTTCGGTGTTCATCTCCTCCTGCCGGTGCTGAAGACGGTGCACCTTCTCCTTCTGCTCCTGGAAGGACTGGAGCAGTGCTCTCTTCCCCTGCTGCTGGTTGTGAATGATCTTCTGTTGTTCTTGTATCTCCTCCTCGAGATCATCTTTTATCCTGTTGAGCTGAAAGACCTCACACTCGAGTTCTTCAATCTCCTCTAGGACTTTAGGGTCAACCAGAGGGACAGCGCGACTCTGTTGTGTGAGGCGCTCCGGGTCTTGGTCCACAGGAGGGTGTTGGTCGGTCGTGGATGGGAGACGCATGTCTTTGTCCTCCACGGATGCGGGTAAGACGTCGTGGCTTCTGAAGGTTTCGGTCGACTGGCCGAATTCCTCCTGAAGCTCTGGCCTTTCTCGGAGTTCCTTGATGTACTCCTCTTGCTCCCTAAGGCATTCTGTCAATTGGTTCTGCTCCTCCAAAGCAAAGGACAGCAGTTCCTTCGTTTCCTGGTGCTCGGCGTCCATCTGCTCGATCCTCTCTTGGAGGTGTAGTATCTCCAGGTCTTTCTCCTGACCGAGTTTAATGGAACGGCCATTGTCTGCGGGTGACCATTCTCTGAGGCTTTGTTCAGTCTTGTGTTCGAAAAGCTTCTTTTCGGCCCGACACAGTTTGGCCACTAACCGTCCTTTCTCTATCTTTAAAGCCCTCACGGCGATGTTGTTCTTTAGGGAATCCTCGTTGTTGCGCAGGACGGATTCCTCCAGCTGATGGGTTGCGTCTTGGAGCTGACGAACCAACTTCTCCTTTTCTGCTCGGAGGTCGGAAGCAAGGTTGTTCAGACTGTCGTTGAGCCGCTGCATTTGTGTAAGTTGCTGCTTCAGCCTTCTGAGATCCATTTCCCTCTCCTCCAGAAGGTCACGGTCCCCGTTCCCGGCAGCATCTTGGTTTTGCAGGTCTTCCACCTGTCGCTGGTAGTCCGTCAGTTGTTTGCGGTGCCGGTCAGCGAGGTCGGCTAGCTTCTGCCGGTGGGTGTTTTGCAGCACGGCCACTTCCAGCTGATGTTTGTCCATTTCCCGCATCTGCTTCTGCTGTAGGTCCCTGATGTGGCTCTTCAGTTTCCACACTGTTTCTGGGTCGATGGTATTTGGTCCCTGGGTGGAACACGGGCACAACATCTTCCAGTGAGTCACTTCAGCCTCCAGCGTTTCTGTCTCAGGGAGGCGTCTATTGATCTGTGTCTGGGATGAGATGACATCAGCCACATCCATGGCGTCCCCAGGGAAGGTCCCTTTCCCCAGCACATGTCTGTGAATATCAGAGATGTCCCTGGTCAGAGAGGTGTGGCTGCTGTCCACGGCCCCTAGGGTATGGCCTAGGCCACAGCCCAGACCACCAGCCCAGGAGAACATCTGGCGGTCATACAACTGCCCTGGTCCGCGGTGAGAAAGCGTCCAGTCCAGCCGGACTACCCCGCCAAGTGTCACAGAACCCCTGCGTGCGCCAGGCTAAGAATCAAAAGCCAACCGCCGCTGTTTCCAAGCAGCACCTCGCGCGCGCTCCCGCGCCCCCCACCTCGCGCGCGCTCCCGCGCTCCCGCAAGCCACGGCCGGCCGGCGGTCAGGTAGTTCCGAACAGCCAAGACCCTGGGGCCCCTGGTCTGGGTCCCAGCCCCTCATCGCTGCAGCTCCCCACACCAGGCTTGGGCCCTTGCCCTCCTTCCCCTGCTTGGCTGGCTGTCCTGGGGCGGCCCCTCGTGCATGCTCCTGCCTGACTGCACCCAGGTGCCTGCCGCCAGAAAATGCACCTGGCCCTGGACGTCCCCCTAAGTGGGGTCGCAGTACACAAAGTGCGGCGGCATGAGCTTTCCACGCAATAGCATCTCTTTCATTGAGGTGAAAAGTGCAGTCAGACGCATCCGTCCAGCTAGGAGAGAGGATCCTTGGTGCATTTCAGGGATGTCTACACCAGCGCAGACGACTGGCCTCACGGAGACCTTGGGTATTTCCAGCCTCCAGAGACTCCAGAGTGTCCCGCCCCTCCTTGCCCCGTCAGCCCTGCAGGAACAGCTCCGCCCGCACCTTGGTTTGGCGGTTCACGGGCCGCCGCCTGCGCCGTGCCTCTGTCGCCTCCCGAGGCTGTGCGCCTAGACCAGGCATGGGGTTGCGCCGGACGGTGGAGGTGCCCGGTGGGCGGGTCCTCCGCTCTGCACAGAGTGGCCCAGGTGTGGGGCGGCAGAGGCCTGAGTCAGCCCGGCCTGGCGCTAGTGCACCGGTTTAGGAATCGCTTCTGCAGCTGCCCCGCCGGAGCCCCGCTGCCCCCTGCCGTCGCCATGGTGAAGCCGCAGCTGGCCAACCAGAGCCCGGCCGGGGAACGCGCCCATTCCCGCCGCTGCGATTGCGCCGGCTGGGGCCTGGGCTCGGAACAGGAGGGCTGGGCTGGCTGCTCTCTTGGTGGCGTGCTCCCGTCCCCTGCCGCCAGCACACAGCAGGCACAGGGGGTCCTGGCCCGGGACTGGGCCACGGCACACACTGGAGCCCGGGTCCGGACCGGTGCCGGAGTCCCAGAGCAGCCCTTTGGTGAGTCGGCCCTCGGAGACCCCCCCACCCCCACCCTGCGCGAGTCCCTGCCGCCCTTGGGGCCCTGGCCCCGCCCCTCATCGCCCTGGGGCACTGCCCCTGAGCCTTCCTTCCCCTGCCTTCCCCTGTATAGGGAACTTACATAGAATAGAAATCTTGTATCTATTTATGCTGGTCTCATATAGATTGGTGTATTCATACATGATGTGATATATATAGTGTAAACATATTAATATATTGCAAACATATAAATGTTATATAATGTAATGTATAGGTACCTTCTATATATTCCCCTCCCCCATATTTTTAAGATCTCCAATTCACATGCCATCCCCAAACACTGTGCCTCTCCAGGACTCCACTAAGAAAATCTGTATCCAGATCTAGTGTATGCAGTTTCTCTTTTTATTGGAAAACACACTTCCGTTGTGTTTCCCTCTTCAAATCTTTGATATCCTCAATCCACTCATGCCCCTTGCCTTTCTCTTTCCTTAGAGGTTTATTTTCATTCCATCCATTTTAGGGAAGACAAACACCGGGTCTTCCTTAATCCATAGACTAAAAGTTTAAACTAAAGAAGAAAACACACACACACACACACACACACACACACGAATTCAATCTCTGAAGCATAGGTAGGTAATAACCTTAAGGGCCTACATTAATCAAGGTTGGGTAGTGCGAACCCGTATCAATGGATAAAAAGTGCACGGCGCAGGAGGGCCTCACAAGAGGAGGACCTGTTGTAGGAAACAGAACAACTCAGTAGAAAGGCGGACTAAAACGGTGGGTGACCAAGGGTGTAGGGCGCAGGGGCAGGGAAAGCTACAGAAAAGCGGAAGGAGGTGGGAAAAAGCGGAAGAAAGGCGCAGTGGTCAGGGCGCACGGGCAGGGGTTGAGGGGGACGGGGAGCACTGCGGGAAGCTGGAGAGGATCGGAGGCCAGCACTCGACCTGAAGGGGCGGGCCGGGAGCGCCCGGGGTTCAGAAGGTGGAAGGCAGCGCAGAGGGGCGGAGGATCGGGATAACCCGGTTCGGGCTGAGAGAGCGCGGGGCACGCGCAGGGGCATCTGGGCCCCTTCCCCCAAGCATGGCCATTTGGGGAAAGGAAGCGGCGCAGAGAGTTTAGACAGCTGCAGGAGCGGAGGGAGCGTGCTGTCTTGGGTGGGTTTTGCTCTGGGCTGGGGCTCTGCTGGCGGGGAGCGCAGCACACCGCTCGGAGGGGGCGGTGGTGACGGTTGTGGGACCAAGAGAGGAGCGAGCGCCTCGTGTGGTTCTTGGAGTGAGGCCGCCCTGGTGGTTGGGTGAGTGCCCGCAGGCGCCCTGCCTGTAGCTCCTTCCCACTTGTCCACCCTTTTCTCCTCGGGGCACACCCCTCCTTGCTGAAACCCCGAGATCCAGAGTGGTGTGCAAAAGTGTGCCCTAGCTTTGTAAAAGTTCTGGAAAACTTAGGTGGATTCCTGAAATGCTGAGGAAAATTTGAAATGACTTTTTTACCCCTTTACCGGGTACAGGACTGAAGTCACTCCGCGTCATCTAATTTGATTTCTACTTGAAATTGTCCTGTGTATGTAGTGTTAAAATATAGTGTGTGCGGGGCCTGGGTTGCTCAGTGGGTTAAGCCTCTGCCTTCTGCTCAGGTCATGATCCCAGGGTCCTGGGGTTGAGCCCCACATCGGGCTCTCTGCTCAGCAGGGAGCCTGCTTCCCCCTCTCTCTCTGCCTGCCTCTCTGCCTCCTTGTGATCTTTGTCTGTCACATAAATAAATAAAATCTTAAAAAAAAAAACTTGTATTTAAAACGGAATTTCTTTTTTTTTAAGATTTTTATTTATTTGGCAGAGGGAGCAAGAGAGGAAAGACAAACAGGGTAGTGGGAAAGGATGAAGCAGGCAACCCCTGCGCCCAGCAGGAAGCCGAAGGCCAGGACCCTGGGCAGAAGGCAGAGGCTTAATGTCTGAGCCACTCTGGCACCCTAAAATGGAATTTTAAAATGCTTCAAGATTTTAAGGAATCTGGTAGCCTTTAGTTATTGTTTTTTTTTTTTAAGATTTTATTTAGTTTTTATTTATTTGGCCGACAGAGATCACAAGTAGGTAAGCGTGGAAGTGCATGTATTCTACAGGCCAAAATCAAGACAAATAAGCTGGTAAAAAAGGTACAAAAGCTGAAGATATCATTGAAACAACCTTTCAGATACTAAACCTTAGGCATGACCCTCTCAATTAAGTCTCTGTTGAGCCCTAGTGTTTCCAAACTTTTCATCCCATTCATGTAGACGTAAGTAGGCCCTCCGTCCCTCTGTGTCATTATGCAATTACAGTGCTTTCTTCTCCCTGGGATTCTAAAGACGTCCTACAAGATTATTCTTCCTAGCTATGAAATAGTTACTTATATACTAATTATCCATTCCAGTATTGAAGATTTCCCCTGGTTACCTTAATCAAGGTATGTTCAAGAAGCGCCAAGGAGGTCACAATGGTGAAGCTGAGCCCTGAGGCCAAACAGAAGCTGCAGCTCCGAGGGCAGCTGGTCTGCCATCCACTGGGACTTTATGCCTCTCGTGATTGGCCTGGGATTCAAGGGTGTGGGGTTGCAGATCCTGGAATGCCCAAACCAACTGTTTTGAGCTAATATTGGAAATAAGGGTGGTCTGCATTTGGAAGCAATCAATGGACAGGAACAGCACAGAAGGCATGTGGTCTGGCTGGGATAGAGATGGGACATCGTGCAGATGTTCATCAGTCGAAGGCATAGGGCTTTTCTCAGACGAATCTGTGGCAGAATGGACCCTCAACTGACTTATTTATCATAGACTATAGCAAAATATGTTTTTAACAGTGTTAAAAAAAGAAATACTGGGGCGCCTGGGTGGCTCAGCGGGTTAAGGCCTCTGCTTTCTGCTCAGGTCACAATCTCAGGGTCCTGGAATCGAGCCCCGCATTGGGCTCTTCGCTTGGCAGGGAGCCTGCTTCCTCCTCTCTCTCTGCCTGCCTCTCTGCCTACTTGTGATCTCTGTTAAATAAATAAATAAAATCTTTAAAAAAAAAAAATGAAAAGAAATGCTAACTATCAGCACTCTTCTCATTTTTGAGGTAGAATTTGTGTGAGGGATGTAACTATATACATAACCAACAAATAAACGTGTGCACAGTGCAGATGGCCTCTCCGTGTAAATGACAGGCCACTGTTAGTCAGAGATAACCAGCCTGTATGTCCCCATGCCTGTGTCTTCTGTGGTTAATCATATCCCCGTACTTTGCACAGTGCCAAGCACACAGTAGGCATTCAGTAAACTTCTGCTGAAAGCCAAGAGGGTGACATAACCAGATTTGCATTCAGAAAGACCAATTCAACTTCATAGTTTAGACTACTGATATGTTTTGGTTATCTGTTCCCATACTTGTTTTACCATAGTTTTTTTCTTTTTTCTTTTTTCTTACTCTGTCTAATCGCTGGTCTAATGGGCTGTCTTCCTCACTTACAAATTCCATTATGGCAAGGACCATATCCTGAAGTAGAAAGAAAATTGGAGCCTGACCCAGTTTGGAAATATGTTAGGGCTTGGCCAATCAAATTAAGTCATGGGAGGGATTTTAAAAAAAGAAAGTTCAGGTGTCTGGCTCCTATCTGGCTTTCCTGAGATGAAATTCAGAGATTTCAAAATTGACAATAACGAAAAAAATCCTCTGCCCTCCAAAAATATTTTACTTTTTTATACTTCCAAAAATTGTATCTTTTTTAAAATTTTATTTTATTTCTTTTCCGTGTTCCAGAATTCATTGTTTATGCACCACCCCCAGTGCTCCATGCAATACGTGCCCTCCATAATACCCACCACCAGGCTCACCCAATCCCCTACCCCCTCCCCTCCAAAACCCTCAGTTTGTTTTTCAGAGTCCACAGTCTCCCATGGTTCGTCTCCCCCTGATTTCCCCCAACTCACTTCTCCTCTCCCATCTCCCAATGTCCTCCGCGTTATTCCTTATGCTCCACAAGTAAGTGAAACCATATGATAATTGACTCTCTCTGCTTGACTTATTTCACTCAGCATAATCTCTTCGAGTCCCGTCCATGTTGATACAAAAGTTGAGTATTCATTCTTTCTGATGGAGGCATAATACTCCGTAGTGTATATAGACCATATCTTCTTTATGCATTCGTCCGTTGAAGGGCATCTTGGCAAAAATTTATTTTAATTGTGATGGAATTGTCAGGATCCTAGTGCTCTAACTCCTTCTTGCTGAGAGGATTATTTTCCTCCATAAATAATATATAAGGGCAAATTGTTTTTTAAGATTTTATTTATTTATTTATTTATTTGTCAGAGTTGGGGGGAGTGCACAATCAGGCAGAGCAGCAGGCAGAGGCGAAGAAAGAAGCAGGCTCCCTGCCGAGCAAGGAGCCCAACACAGGACTCGATCCCAGGACCCTGGGATCATGACCAGAGCCGAAGGCAGAGGCTTTAACCCACTGAGCCACCCAGGCATCCCTAAAGGACAGATCTTTAATTGCAGGGGAAAAAAATACAGTGAAGAGTAAAGTGAGAGAAGCATCTTTTTGCCTTGAAACTTCTCCCTGGTGCAAATTCAGGACACAAAACTGACCTGTACATCTACAGTTTTCCTATTCCCACTTCTGTGCATTTTTATATAACAGGGACAGGGGGATGTAGTCAGCAGTATCACATGTGACTAGAAAAATCTGCAAACAGCATGTCTGTTTCTTTTTCTTTTTATTTACTTATTTTTTATAAAGATTTTATTTATTTATTTGACAGACATATATCACAAGTAGGCAGAGAGAGAGAGAGGAGGAAGCAGACTCTCTGCTGAGCAAAGAGCCCGGTGTGGGGCTCGATCCCAGGACCCCGGGATCATGACCTGAGCCAAAAGCAGAGGCTTTAACCCACTGAGCCACACAGGTGCCCCTGTCTGTTTCTTTTTATTTTTACTTTATTTTTTAAAGATTTTATTTATTTATTTGACAGACAGAGATTACAAGTAGGCAGCGAGGCAGGCAGAGAGAGGGGGAAGCAGGCTTCCTGCTGAGCAGAAAGCCCAATGTGGGGCTTGATCCCAGGACCCTGGGATCATGACCTGAGCCAAAGGCAGAGGCTTTAAGCCACTGAGCCACCTAGGCGCCCCTGTCTGTTTCTTTTTAATTAGGAGCTTTGATTTATTCCCTTCTTTGAATTGAGTGTAGCCTTTGCTTTGGTTTTTAAAAAAAAAAAACACGTGCCCAGAAATGGCTGTTGTTTCAAGTTATCCCTCACGGAAAGTGCCTCTTTACCTTTTATCAGCTCCCTAGATCATGAGCACCAAGGGACGGTCCATTACCACATGCCTTGCAAGGACTTTACCTGGAGAAAGTTGAGTGTGGTATCAGGCCCTCCCAAAACCACAGGAAGTGTTTGACCTTAGAGTCGGTAGATAATATGAAGCATTGAAATTCAGGCATCTGATGGATTTCAGACAAAGCTGGTCAAAGAAAAAATGGTTAAAGACCATTTCTACTTTTCCCTTTCTTGGCTGTTGTGTAAAGCAAATATAGTTTCTTTCCAGCTCTTACCATAGTAGTTTTCTAGAACATGGCTTAAGCCTAAATTATTTTGCATTCTTAGGAGTTACTGCTAAGTTGAGGGCATGGATGAGTTCTGTTCAGCAGGTGTGAGGTTTATAAATTCACAGTATCTTGGAAAGCTGACATTAACAAAAGTAGACAGGCAAAACTTTTCCTCTCTAACTGGGATTCATTAGCTTTCTAGGGAGTCTCCAGGTCCATGAAAGGTGGGAGCGAGCAGAGCCATTTCCCCCTTCTAATCAACCCATTCTTTTTCCTCACCTATCCCTCTGACGGCCTTTAATAACAGTGATTTTTTCCTGCTGCCTTGAAGATATTCGGTAGAAGAAGTCAATCAAAGATGAATATGGATTAGAAAGTTATTTCATGGGTCGGCTGGGTGGCTCAGTCGGTTGAGCATCTGCTTTTGGCTGGTGTCATGGTCCTGAAGTCCTGGGATCGAGCCCCGTGTCAGGCTCCCTGCTCAGTGGGGAGTCTGCTACTCCCTCTCCCTCTGCTCCTGCCCACTGGTATTCTCTCTGTCTCACTCACTCTCAAATAAAATCTTTTTTTTTTTTTTTAAGATTTTATTTATTTATTTGACAGAGCGAGAGCAGGAACACAAGCAGGGGGAGTGGGAGAGGGAGAAGCAGGCTTCCCACAGAGCAGGGAGCCTGATTCAGGGCTCGATTCCAGGACTCTGGTATCAGGACCTGACATGAAGGCCGATGCTTAATGACTGAGCCACCCAGGTGCCCCAAACAAATAAAATCTTTAAATTTTTTTTTTATTTCGTTAGATCACAGTAGAGCAAGTATTCCTGGCCTTGCCCAAACAGAAAGAAACAAACACCCCCAAAATTATAAAGCTAATTGAACGATGATTCTGACTAGCATCTGACACCTCCCCACCAGCCCTCTGTGTATAAAAATGAATATAAGCTTTCTGTCCTTTGTGCTTTATGTTTGAGCAACAAAAATGTAAAGGTATATACTCCTGCTATATCCTAATTATTACATAGGGGAGAGGCAAGGCTGGTGTTCCCAGACTTTATGACTATGCACTAGATTCACCCGTGGGACATTTTTTTAAAATGAAGATTCCGGGGCGCCTGGGTGGCTCAGTCATTAGGCAGCTTCCTTCACCTCAGGTCATGATCCCAGGGTCCTAGGATCTAGGATCGAGCCCTGCATCAGGCTCCCTCCTCAGTGGGAAGCCTGGCTCCCTCTCCCACTCCCCCTGCTTGTGTTCCTGCTCTCGCTCTCTCTGTCAAATAAATAAATAAAATCTTAAAAAAATAATAATAATAAAATGAAGATTCCTGGAGTCCAGACCCGGTAGCTTCTGATTCAGTCAGAGGAGTGGTGAACCCAGGAATCTGCATTAACAAGTACTCCACATGATTCTGATGTGTTCGGCTTTGTAACAAAAAATGGGCTAGGCCTTCCAGGGGGTTCTCAAATGAAGGCTTACAATTTTAACACCTAAGAAGTCTTTTTTACTCTTGGGAATTTTTCCTGACATTAGTACAAAATGCTACCAGGTGACAGCATATTCTCAGTCATGTCAGCATTCAAATAAGACTTCTACTGAAGCTGTAACAAAACCATGATAAACATTTTTCTCTTTCCTTTCTTCCCCAAACTTACCAAGACCTCCTTGCCAAAGTAGCTTTGGCTACTTGTGTCATAAAATAATTTAAAGGAAGCTACATCAGCCTAACTTGCTTCTACAATTTCAGATTTTTGTTGAGATCATGAGGTCTAAACTGAACATCCTCAGAAGTAGAGCACTGGCATCTAGACTTTCTCAGGAAGGTGTTAATCCCCGAGGTCTCTTCCTTTCTTGCTTTGCAGTCCTGTGGCGCAACTGATGTCACCTGGGCTCTCCCTCTTTTCACCGGATATCAGCCAATAAAGGTGCACAGCAAACTCAGGTCTCACATACAACTAAGAGAAAAGTGAAAAGCAGTTTTTAAGACAAAAGGGATGTGTGTTTCTTTTTAACAAAATGCACAAATCCATGGGACACCTAGGGGCTCAGTTGGTTAAGCGTCTGCCTTCGGCTTAGGTCATGATCCCAGGGTCCCACATCAGGGTCCTTCCTCAGCACAGAGCCTTCTTCTCCCTCTGTCTGCCACTCCCCCCACTTACGTTCACGTGCTCTCTTTCTGACAAATAGTCTTAAAAAACTAAAATAAAATGCACAGATCCAAGAGATAATGGGAGAGTAAACATTAACTAAAGCAGCTTTGACTATAGATTTTTGACCGTTTAAGTGAGGTATCGAAAATAACCATGCCCCTGGCCGCGCACAATTTAGTGCACTTGTTTAAAAATCAGTGATTTGAAATGTAAAGTGTTTATTTTAAAAAAAAAATTAAAATAACCATGCAAAGGTGTAAAGTGTTGATTTAAAAAGAAAATTTAAATAACCATGCCACCTCCCAATTACGATTCTAGCTCCCTTAAACATTTACAAATCATACGTCTCTCCATCTTAAAATCAAAGAAAAGTAAAATACTGATTCTGGTTGAAACTGGGCATTGGGTAAATGAGAGTCCATTATACTATCCCTTTAACTTCTGTTTGTCTGAAAATGCAAATAATGCTTCTTCTTTCATCTAGTTAAGGATGTTAAGGAAGCTAAAACATGAGTTAAAAAATTAATTATCAGTAAAAGACAGTAAAGTTCCAAGAAGTGAGAAAAAACTCCAGACAAGAGTGGTGTTTGCCTGAAAGGGATTCTGAGATGAACAGGGAAGTAAATGCTGACTATCGGAATAATGGATTAGGAGGAGCCACGATTAATGCCTCTGGCACCAACATGGCAAGGTGATGTTCCCAAGTTCAAACCACTTTCCTGGGGCACCTTGGTGGCTCAGTCCTTAAGTGTCTGCCTTCGGCCCAGGTCATGATCCCAGGCTCCTTGCTCAGTGGGGAGTCTGCATCTCCCTCTTCTGTCACTCACCCTGCCTGTGCTCTCTCTCTCAAATAAATGAATACAATTAAAAAAAAAAAAAACCTTTCCTGGCGTCTGTTTTGCCCCCACTAAAGTCTCCTTCCTTATGACTTTGCTCTCTACCCACCTCCACAACCCTGCACCCACCCAACTGCAGCTCAAGGCAGAAAGTTGGGCTCCATGGAGACAGATTTGACTCTACCGTAAGAAAGCCAAAACAGCTTTCCAGCAATGTATTCCCCTAGTCTTCTGTGTCTAGTGTCTTCCTGACTGTTCATTTTCTCTACCAGGGCTTGCAGTGTCTTCTATGCAGAAACAGTTTCAAGGACCTCATCTAGCATTGTGGCAGAAATATGACATGAGCTGGTAAGGCAACCGAGAGAAACTTCAAGGTTTTCTGTCACCTACCCTCTTGTTTTTATGCTAGTCTGGGTATTCTAAAGGAGTATTCTAAAGGAGGAAGAAGATTTTAAAAATACACTTAATAAGCAACAGTAATGAGTAAGGAGATATGAGCAATTTGGAGTCTCATCTAGAGAACGCTCGTCTTCCCCCCTTCTCTCCTTTGTTTTATATCCTCTTGGTCACCCATTTTCTCCTTCCATGTCTTCCATTCTCGGCTCTTTTACTACTTCCCTGCATTATGGGGTCTTATTACTCCAAGCATTAATTATTCAAAAGGTAAAGGGAGTGACAACACAAAATGAGAATTGGAGCTCATGGATCAGGCCTCCTCTATCACCATAATTATGTAATTAGCTGTAAGACTAGTTGGGAGCTGAAGAAAAGCACAAGGTGGAAATGTACAACACCTACCAACGCCACACATGTTAAGAATGGCATCCCGCTCAACTACACACACAGCTTCCTCCTCATGTAGGCAGCAGTCACCAAGGTAGGTAGGACACAGATAAAAAGTGTCAGGTCTGTCCACAAGATGGCAGTCCTACTTTGGAGTGTACAGCTTAATAGTAAATGTTGCAGTGGTGCAAAGTACAAATAAACTTAGAATTTTATTTATGTAGCTGATGTTGTGAATTATATTTCAGTTCCCGCCACATTTGAACAGAATTTTTCGTTTGGGTCACAGTTATGTTTTGAGGTGTGAGTGGTGGTATAATTGAAGAATTAGAGAACATCCTACAGAGGGGTGTGTGTGTGTGTATCCCATCTACGTTGAACTGTTGGATGTAGTTCCAATGACTGGACTCTCAGGGGTGTAACTAATTTGGGGGTAATGCTTAAAAAGTACTGGAAACAGAGGTTTATGTCCCATAATAATGAATTTGAACTTTATCCTGAAAAACATGGGGAATCATTGAAAAATTTTAAGCAGGTGGGCGACTTGATCAGAGCAGTGTTTCCCCATCCTCACTCATTGGTTAACACATTCATGATTTTTGCCATATCTATCACCTATAGTTTGCTCAATATTGTTTAAACCTACTTTTACTCTTTTGGCCAGTGTATTTAAAGAGGAAACTCATTACCAGCCTTGCTTGCCATACGATTCAAAATCAGTGTACAACTATTGAAATGGAACAGTGTTCATTTATGAACAACTTAGAAGCTTCTCAACACCATTGGTGTTAAGTCTACCACACTTTGGGTCACTCTCCAATGTGGTATGGATTGAGACGGGTGCCCCTGAAGGCACAGAAATTGGATTTGCACCCGATTCTCAATGGCCGGGTCGGGTCTTAGATATCACCGGAAATCCTGTTAGACAGTAGGAGTGAAGTAAATCAGTCACAGGCCAAGGAGCTAGACATAAGTTTGTCTATGCCTTGTAAATGTCTGCAGCACCACCAGCCCTCCTGAAATTCTAATGTGCACATGAATCTTGTACAATGCAGATTTCGATTCAGTATGGAAATTCTGCATTTCTAACTCCAAATGGTTTTGATGCTGTTGGTTTCCCAACCTTGCTGCAGTAGCAGAGACTGTAAGGTCCTGAAGCACAAAGACCACGCCTTAATCTTGTGTCTGACACAAGGCGAATTCACAGTTAATACTCACGGAAAAATGAACTTTCTTCCTCCGGATAGTGACAGGACTCCCCATAGGCAGGTTTCAGCTCAGAAGTTACCCCCGGCATACACCCCTACTCTTCAAAACCTTTTTTTTCTCATATGACAATTATAGTTAGGTTTTTGTTTCCTAGGTAGCCCCAGCCTAGAATATAAATTTCACGAGAGCAGAGACCTTAGTGGGGGGGGGGTGGGGGAGGACTACCTGGATTTCAGCATTCATCCATTCGTGTCTCCCGCCGGTGCCGCGAGTGAGAGGAGCGAGTTCATGGGTCAAGGTCTCTCCCCTCCAAGGGCTAATGATCTAGTGAGGACTTGAGCAAGCAAGAAGCAGTCATGCCCGGCTTCGAAGTGCAGGTCTCTTCCGAAAGGCAAACAGATACGGAGACTCTGCTCTACAGGGCCCAGTCTCCTCTACAGACTTGCGGGGAGCGGCAGGTGCTCGGGCTCCGGGGCAGGTTTGAGGTGGAATCTGGGGCAAAGGGGCTGTCTCATTTGACCCTCCGGATCGGGAGACTCCAAAGTGACGGGGGGCGGGGGGCGATGGGCTGTCCTAGACGTAGAGTAGGATTACAGAGTGCAGGATACAGGATATCCGGGCCGGAACGAGAATTCAAAAAGTGGCAAAATAAGTAATCTTCTGAGTATGTCCGTACAGAACGTTGCGTTGGTCTGTACGGCGTCTCGAAGGACTTGGACTGGCCCAACCTCCAGGGAGCAGTAGAGCGCGGTCGGCCTAGAGAGTCGTCTTCACGTAGCCGCCGTGGGAAAGAGCGCGCGGGGGGCGCTGGGAAACTCCTCTCGTCCGCCACCATCTTGCTTTCCTTCCAGCCGGCCGTGACCGTGGATTAGAGCGAGCTGGAGCCATGAAGCTGCTAAGCAGAGCCGGGTCTCTCTCGGTGAGCACAGCCTGCGGGCATGGGGTCAGGGTTGGAGAGCCGTTTCTCGGCAAGGTGCTACGGCCCGGGGGTGCTTGGTTTGGAGCTCCGGGGCCTTGGGCTTCCGTCTGCCCTTCAGACGGACTCTGCGGGGCCAAGTGGGCTGCAAGCCGGGTGGGTCGGGCATGGGAGGCCCAGGTCGTGCTAGGAGCAAGAGTCCTCGCGCCGGAAAACCTGAAGAGAGTAAGGAAAGGGGTTGAGAGCGGCGGTGAAGTGAGTCGGGGGCGAAGCTTCTGAAGGTCACTGCTGCACTTGCGTGCCCGAGGTGGAAACCGCGAGCGCTGGGGGCCGGGGCCGGCGTCGACCTAAGCCTCCACCCTCACCCTGTCAGCCCCGGCCTCTGCTTCTTAGTGTATCACGGAGCATCAGTTTCCCTGACGGTTAAGGGGGCTTACGAGTGAACTTGTAAGGAAGAAATGAGCTAATGCATGTATACTGCTTATCACGGTGGTAAACTTGTTACGGTGTCCTGCCAGGATAACGCGTTTTTCTCGATGACTTGTTAGAGAATTCTAGGAGGGCCTCTTGGTCGGCCCTCGGGAGCTGCTGAAGACGACGCCACCAAGCCCAAGCGAAACATAGTGACTTGGGGCAAACTCCTCAGATGTCCGTGTGCTACCACAGGGGAGCGCTGGTTATCCAGAGGGGAGGGGAGGAACACTTCAGCATCTCCGCTGGGTCAGTTTTGCCCCCTGGGGATAGTTGGCAACATCTGAATACAGTTTTGGTTGTAACAACCTATAAGCGAGTGCCAACTGGCCTCTAGAGTACAGAAATGCTTCTAAATATCTTGCAGTGCATAAACATATCCTCCCCACGACAAAAAATTACCTACCCTGGGGCGCCTGGGTGGCTCAGTGGGTTAAAGCCTCTGCCTTCGACTCAGGTCATGATCTCAGAGTCTTGGGATCGAGCCCTGCATTGGGCTCTCTGCTCCTCAGAGAACCTGCTTTTCCCTCTCTCTCTGCCTGCCTCTCTGCCTACTTGTGATCTCTGTCTGTCAAATAAATAAATAAAATCCTAAAAAAAAAAAAATTTTTTTTTTAAATGAACATGTAGGGTTAGGTATTTCTTCAGGCTCTACAAATCATAAATAAGTAGAGATTTAAGGGTGGCTGGGAATTAATGAGTTAGCTAAATCCTCCCACTCCCATGGTTATTTTATCACTCAACACCTTCTGTTGCTTGGGCACACCAGAATACAAGACACTTTTCTTGAGAGAAATGTGTATCACCTGTCTTTTTTGTATTTAGAGGTTTTACTCCCTGAAAGTTGCTCCCAAAGTGAAAGCCACGGCCGCCCCTACAGGAGTGCCTTCACAGCCTCAGGACCTTGAGGTCAGTCCCACTGAGTTGCTCACTGGAACCCATATATGGCCTTTCTGTCTTTGGTAATATAAAAGCATTGATCTCATCTCATTTTATTTTAAATACAGTTTACCAAATTACCAAACGGCCTAGTGATTGCTTCTCTGGAAAACTATGCTCCTGCATCAAGAATCGGTTTATTCATTAAAGCCGGCAGCAGACATGAGGACTCCAACAACTTAGGAACCTCTCATCTGCTTCGTCTTGCCTCCAGTTTGGTAAGCATCTTTACTATCTCCCTTAGTTCAGGAATGCTGTGGTATCTTGATCCTACAGAAAAGAAAAGCTATTGTGTGTTTTGTTTTATAATATTTAAACTAAAAAAGGACCCGCTGTTTAGGTAAAGTTCTTTTCAAATCTATTGACAGTTAGACATTAGATTGTGATGTAGTGTGATGTTTGCCAACTTGGCATGAAGAAATTCCTAAAAATACAATTGTTCTTCTTTTTCCAGACTACTAAAGGAGCTTCATCTTTCAAGATAACCCGTGGAATCGAAGCAGTTGGTGGTAAATTAAGGTTTGTTAAAAATAAGTAACAGTAAATGAATAGTGAAAACACCGGAAAATATTCGATTATAAGGGAACTTTTCTGTCTTATCAAGGCAATTTAGGATTTGTTAAACAGACATAAGAAGAAGGCTATTGGGGGCGCCTGGGTGACTCAGTGGGTTAAAGCCTCTGCCTTTGGCTCAGGTCATGATCTCAGGGTCCTGGGATCGAGCCCCACATCGGGCTCCCTGCAAAGCAGGGAGCCTACTTCCCTTCCTGTCTCTCTGCCTGCCTCTCCATCTACTTGTGATCTCTCTCTGTCAAATAAATAAATAAAATCTTTAAAAAAAAAAAAAAAAGAAGAAGAAGAAGACAAGCAAATAGAAAACGGATGGACAAAATAGGAACAATCTATTCCCAGAGGCAGAAGCCAGAAACACTGATCTTCACTTATAATCACAGTGTGATGCCATTACCCGTCAGATTTATGTATCGTGTTGGCGGTATTAAGAGGGAGAATCTTTTCTACGATTAGTGGAATAAATTGATACAACTATGTAGAAAAGAATCAAGGAAAATCTAGTAGTATTGAGAAGGAGCATATCTTGCAAATTAAGTTTTTAATCCACCTGGGCAAAGATACTATTTATTTTTGTAAAGCCTGGAAATAATTTAAATGCCATCTTCAGGGACGTGGGATAAGTAAAGTATGATCTAGTGATGTGGTGAGCCTAGTATATAGCAGTTAAGGGATGAACTAGATTATTCCAGTTAAATATTTTGTGGAAAAACAAGATGTTTTTTAAGGTATGAGTTTTTTAAAAATAATAATATGTAGTGCTAACTTTAAAAAATGCGGCGGGGGGGAGTTGCCTGGGAGCCTCATTCGGTGAAATGGCTGCCTTCGGCTCAGGTCATGATCCTGGGGTCCTGGGATCACTCCCCACATCAGGCTCTCTGCTCAGCAGGGAGCCAGCTTCCCTTCCTCTCTCTATACCAGCCTCTCTGCCCACCTGTGATCCTTGTCTTGTCAAATAAATAAATAAAATCTTAAAAAAAATTTAAAAAAAGAAGCCATCTCTATCATCCATCTCCACGGTGTTTTTATGTTCCCCACTGAAACTCTAGCTGTTAAACAGAAGCTCCCCGCTCTCTTCCTGGAACCCCTACAGTGACCATTCTGCGTTCTATGATTCTGACTTCTCTAGGTTCATCCTGAAAGTGGAATCACATTATTTGTTCTTCCAAGACTGACTTACTTCACTTAGCTTAATGTCTTCAAGGTGCTTCCATGTGTACCATGTCAAGGTTGCCTGCCTTAAAATAATGCTTAAATATTGTATATTTTAGTCGATGCATATGTGTATTTTTATACTTCAAAATAACTTTTCCAAAGGAATTGGTTGAGTTAACAAAGATGTAAGGAAAGCTTATTCTGATTTAGATAATTCACTGTAACTTGTTTCTGATGCAGTGTGACTTCAACCAGGGAAAGCATGGCCTACACTGTGGAATGCCTGCGGGACCATGTGTAAGTACCTGCATGGGTTGACCACACCTGCTTTTAAAGAAATATGTAGCTGCTCAGGTGTCGTCTTTTAATGTTGCCTTATGACCTCTGATTTTGGTTTTGGGTTCTTGCTCAGAAATGTAGAACATTGTGCTTACACAAGGCCTAAGACTTAATACCGAGAACATTACATTTACATAGCATAGACATTGGTTTTAAATTTTTGACTCGGAGCTCTCATCTTGATGTCTTCTGTAGTGATGTTCTAATGGAATTCCTGCTCAATGTCACCACATCACCAGAATTTCGTCGTTGGGAAGTGGCTGCCCTTCAGTCTCAGCTAAGGATTGACAAAGCTGTAGCTTTTCAGAATCCACAGGCTCGTAAGTACATTTTCAGATCCTGTTCACTTGCTTCTGAGATACTGGGTTTTTGAGGGGCACCTGGGTGGCTCAGTAGGTTGCACGTCTGCCTTCAGCTTGGGTCATGATCCTGGGGTCCTGGGGTTGAGCCCCACATGGAGCTTCCTGCTCAGCAGGGAGCGTGCTTCTCCCTCTCCCTCTGCTGCTTCCCCTCCTTGTGCGTGTGCTCCCTCTCTCTGCCAAATAAATAAATGAAACCTTGTTTAAAAAAAAAAAAAGATAATTGGGTTTTTGAGAAGATCAATTTGTAGAGGGAAGAAACTGCCATTGAAATTTTTCTCTGCTTGCATTTAAAACTGCCTTTTCCAAAACCGGTCTGGTTTCTTAACTGTATTATTCTAGTGTTTCGAAACATTCATATTGTTGATTGCTTTTCATCTTTGATAGGATGTAAGTTAATTTTAGAGTCCCTGTTTCAGAATTTAGAATACGGTGTTTTTTCAACAGTCTGTTGATACCAAACCCAGCAACAGTTCATGGTTGCTGCTGGTATTACTGTTTAGCCACTTTACTGGATCTTTCCAAAGCAAACACTCTAATTTTTTAAAAAATAAGAACTTTCTTGTTGTTCATATTTTGTGCTTATATAATGTTAAATATATAATCTTGACAAGTATGCCTAGGAAAACAAATCAGTAAATAAGCACCTCTGGCTCTTAGAAGCCCTACAACTTCAGTAGGAGCCGAGGTTTGCAGGTGGGCCACTCAGGTATAAGCAGGTGACCAGCTGCAGGGATCCTGCATGGGATGGGCCTCAACCAGAGCGCAAGCCTCTCCAGTATCTGGAGCAAAGTAGAACTTGGTTGATGCTAGCTAATATTCTTTCACAGTGATACTTTATTTTTATAAAGGAGTATGATCTTCCTTACTCTGGACCTCCACCAAGGAAATACAGAATCGTAGAAAAGATGACTGACGTGTCAATAGTGCCTTCTTCCCTGCTGTTAGCAATGAGGCTCCAGCCCTCAGTCTTTCTTCCCAGATAGTTACTGCCATCTCCTGGCTGCCCCCAAGTCCGCATCTTCAGTCCATCTACTGCATTGCCATTATAGCAGTCCTTCTGACATGAAAATCCTTTAAAGGCTTCTTATTGTCTGTGGGATAAAGTTCAAACTCATTAACTTAGCATATATGTTAACTTCCACAGTCTGGCCCCTGCCCACCTCTCTTGCTTCTTGCTCTACCTTCTTCTCTTCCCAGCTGCAGTTTCCCTTGGAATCCATTGTCATACTTTAAGCCTTTGTCTGTTTTCTCTGCCTGAAATGCCACTCCCTAATCACTCTCCTAGTAAACACCTACCCATTCTGTAAGACTCCAGATTTTACTTCTGTTACTTCTTTCCAATTCCCACCGCCCTTCCCTTGCACCCCTGCTGCTCTTTTGCTCTAGTGCTCACATCACACCCATCATGCCTAATTTCACCATTTTCCCTCTCAACATATTGAGGGCAGGCATTTATTTTGTCTTACTCATCTCCGTATTTCCAGCACCTAACAGTTTTGGCTTAGGGAGGTTGCCCAGGTAATGAGCAAAGGCACCGACTGAAGCGGGAAGCAGGGACTGTCCGTGCTCCAGCGAGGAGTACACTCTGACCCCCGCAAGCTAGCGATAGGACGTAACACTGGCACTTCCATGTTTCTTCTTCTTTTTTAAGACTTTTTAAATTCATTTGACAGAGATCACAAGTAGGCAGAGAGGCAAACGGAGAGAGAGGAGGAAGCAGGCTCCCTGCTGAGCAGAAAGCCCGTTATGGGCCTCGATCCCAGGACCCTGGGATCATGACCTGAGCCGAAGGCAGAGGCTTTAAACCCACTGAGCTGCCCAGTTGCCCCTCCATATATCTTCTTAACCTGATACCTCCTCATTACTTAGAGACCTTAGGAGTAACTTCAAGGTAAATGACTTTCCCAAGGTCACACGGTACATTGGTGGCAGAACTGTAACTGGAATCAGACTTGAAACCCAGGCCATTATCATGATAATGATAATGATACCATGATATCAGGTAGATTAGAGAAGTGGTCAGGCGAGCCCTGGTATGTAGAAGCTGCTGTTATATATAATTTCTTACTTTTCTGAGCACATTCAGCAGGGCGACTTTTAAATTTCAAGCTCTCATGACATTTGAATGCCATAAGGTGACCAAAATTGTATAGTCTAGTTGCTTTCTAGGTTCAGAAAACATTGTCTTATTTGAATTATGTTTCCGCAAAAAGTTCTTTTCTTATTTTACAGATGTCCTTGAAAATCTGCATGCTGCAGCTTACCGAAATGCCTTGGCCAATTCCCTGTATTGTCCTGATTATAGGATTGGAAAAGTGACACCAGATGAGGTACTGATAAAACCATATTACATTTTAAAATGTGCTTGTTTTCACATTAAATTGAACATTCATCTGCCATTTTAGGTTTGTTCGTTAATTTTTTTTTTTTTATCTTCAAATTTTAAAAATTCACCTGGTGGCTTTATTTTTTTATTTTTCCATCAGCTTGCCTTTTTAACTGAAAGCTATCTGAAGAACTTTTACAACTTTTAACTAAAGAAGTTTTAACTTTTAACTAAAAGAAGTTTTTCTCACAAATGGACATGTTCATTTCAGAAAACAAGTGCAAGCCAAAAAAAAAGAATCTCACATACCTAAAGGCACTGAATGTTCATGCCTGGGTATGTTTTCTTCTGAACCTTTTTCTGTGTATGTTTGTCTTTTTTAAACAGTATTTACGTTTTAAATTTCATCATCTTGACCACAAGTCTTCCTTTAACAGCTCAGTATGCAGGTAGGAATGAAACCACGTCACCTCCCCATCTGTTGTCAGGCTGCTCGCTAGCTTACTGGCCTTCAGCACCTGGCCTTACTTTGCTTTGCTTACTTTTTTACATATATATCATAGCCATATATGTAACATAAAACTTCACATCCAAAATGTGAAACATTCAATGTCAAAGTGTATCTCCTACAAGTATAGGTGCGTGTACATAATCTTAATTTCCTACTCCTACATCCTGCAAAGAAAATGTTTTATCAAAAAGGTTAAAAGAAAAATTGGAAATTATCAATACTTGCAGAGTGTGTCTATGATTCAGAAGTTAAGGTTTTTATTCTCATTTCATTTCTGGTTACGCACTAGAGAAAACTGAACTGAATATCCTATCCCTTTACTCTTTTATTTCCTGGTTAGAAAACTCTTCACTTTATCAACCAACAGTTTAATGCCTAGCATTCATATGGCGCTTTTAAAAAATTATAACTGATACCATTCAACCTGAACAGTGAACATTTTTTATAAGACTGGCCTCTTGTGAGTTTTGAAATTTTTCAGACATCAAAGTTACCCATGTGAAGATACATTATTGAGGTAGCTAAAGAGCATACATAGCAAAATATTTGTTCACAAGGATGTCTGCCGTAGCGTTGCTTTCAATTATGAAAAATTAGACACAAGTTAAATATCCAACTTTAGGGGTCTAGTTAAGTAACTTACTAATTATCTGTGGAATGGAATACTACTCAGCCATTCAAAAACAGCGACAGGGAAAAATTCCATAGCATATTTTTAGGGTAGAAAACGTAATTTATGAGTAGGATATACCACAGGGTCTCAATTTTTAGAAAATAAGGTGTGCGTCTGTCCATCCTGGAAAGATGCTGAAATATTAACCATGCTTACCTCAGAGTTACTAGCATTTTTAAACATGTCCTTGGTCTAAAGGAAATTCTAAAGAAATTGGAACTAGAATTCTTTGAGTGATGGCAGCATTCAGTAGGGGGAAAAAATGTGATTCCACACTGATTCTAGAGATGTAGGCACCATTGGCTTTAGGGCACAAATTCTGGTAACGTGATTCAGTCACATTACCTTAGCCTAACGATTCTCAACATTATGACCCATTCCCTAGGAACCTTTTCAGCCAATTTTTTCTACTCTGGATCAGAGTGAATTTTTCTTTTTTTTTTAAGATTTTATTTATTTGACAGAGAGAGAGAAATCACAAGTAGGCAGAGAGAGGCAGGCAGAGAGAGAGAGAGGGGAGGAAGCAGGCTCCCTGTGGAGCAGAGAGCCCGATGCGGGGCTCCATCCCAGGACCCTGGGATCATGACCCGAGCAGAAGGCAGAGGCTTTAACCCCCTGAGCCACCCAGGTGCCTCTTCAGGTCGTTTTTTAATCCTTTTTTTCCCTCAATATAGCTTTACGGAGATACAATTCACATATCTTACAGGTCACCTACATAAAGTGTACAATTGAGGGGCATCTGGGTGGCTCAGTCGATTAAGTGTCCGACTCTTGGTTTTAGCTCAAGTCATGATCTCAGGGTCGTAAGATTGAGCCCCACATCAGGCTCCACACTGGACATGGACCCTTCTTGAGATTCTCTCTCTCCCTCCCCCAACTCATGGGCATGTGTGCGCGCATGCTCGCTCTGTAAAATAAAGAAAATCTAAAAAAAAAAAAAAACACACAATTCAGTAGTTTTCACTATATTCACCATTATGTAACCATTACCACATTAAGTTCTAGTTCTTAATCAATAGTTTAAAAAATCAAAGCAGTGGGGCGCCTGGGTGGCTCAGTGGGTTAAGCCGCTGCCTTCGGCTCAGGTCATGATCTCGGGGTCCTGGGATCGAGTCCCGCATCGGGCTCTCTGCTCAGCAGGAGCCTGCTTCCTCCTCTCTCTCTCTCTCTGCCTGCCTCTCTGCCTACTCGTGATCTCTCTCTGTCAAATAAATAAATAAAATCTTTAAAAAAAAAAAAAAAAAAATCAAAGCAGTATAATTCAGCACTAGATAGTCTGTAGCTCACTACAGTAGCTTTTAAGCCTGAGTAGTTTCTGTCGCCCTGCAGTTTTAATTTTTTACAGCTTTTTGTATCTATACCAACATAACGTCACAAAATGTTCTTAATTTTCTCAGTTGCATTACTTTGTTCAGAACCATTTCACAAGTGCGAGAATGGCTTTGGTTGGACTTGGTAAGTTGGGAATTGCTTGCATGTCAGTCTGTTTCTTTAAGAGCAGTCTTTTTAAGCTATAGTTTACGTGAGCACAGAATTGAACCGTATTTGATAACGTCGTCCTCTGTTGATGTCAGACGGGCACTGTGTGGTAGGATCTTAATTGGTAGGTTGTTTTGTGTTAGTAAGCAGAATCCAACATTTAACTATGTAAGATACTGGCTTTGAGTTTATTACAGTATTTGAAAAATCTACGATAAAGACCAAATTTCTATAAGCAAAGTGCTTTTACAAGTTTTTTGTTTTAAAGAAGTATAATAATTGAAAGTAGGTGAAGGGCACAAACAATTCATGGGGAAAATGTGTGTGTATATGTGTGTAGCCAGTAATTGTAAAAGAGAGCCTTGCCTGATAGTTAAAATTTTAACCCATGAGCTTGGCAAAAATTAAAAGATTGACACTGCCCAGTATTAACCAGGGTATGGAGAACTTAAGCATTCCCAAAAATTTTTTTGGTGGGAATAGAAAGTCGTATACTTCTGGAGGTCTCTTTAAATATATTAAAATTTTAAATATTGATACATTTAGACCCAGCGATTTTGTTTCTAAGGATTTATCTTACAGAAACAGTTGGTCAGGTTTACAAAATAATTGCACCAAGATTTGTTTTTTGGTTCATTTGTTTTGTAAATAACCATATAATTGAGGTGCAATTCAAACGCCATAAAATCCACCTTTTTAAAGTGTACGGTTCTATGAGTCTTATTCTATTCGGCAGGTGTTACAACTATTACCACTGTCTAATTTCAGAACGTTTTCATCAGCTGCCCCCTCCCGCCAAAAAGCCCTGTATTCCTTATAGTCACTCCTTATTCCACCCCCTCCTTGCCCCTGGCAACCAGGCTCCTTCCTGTCTCTGTAGAGTTGACTCTCCCAACGTTTCATGTAAATGGAATTCTGCAGTATATGGCCTTTTATAACTGACTTCTTTCACTTGGCATCTCTTCGGAGTCCGTCCATACTGTAGCGCGTGCCAATGTTCCATTCCCTTTTCTGGTTAAAATACTCAATTACCACTTTTTGTTCATCTGTTCATCACTTGGACATTTGCGTTGTTTTCAACTTTTGGCTATTGTAATAAAAACATTCACATATAAGTTTTAGTTCAAACCACCTGTTCTAACCTGTTCCTTCTTCAGGGTATATCATAAGTAAAATTGCCAGGACCTGTGGTAACTGTTGTCTGACGCAGTTGAAGCATTTGACATCCCCCACCGCCCCCCTGCCCAACACACAAGGGTTCTAGTATCTCCACTTCATCACCAGCACTTACTGTTACCTGTCTTTTGGTGATGACCATCCTAGCATCTTTGAAGTGGTATCTCATTCCATTTGTGTCTCCCTAAGAACTAATAACATTGAACGTCTTTTTGTGCTTTTGGGGCATTTGTGTATCTTCTTTGGAGAAATGTCTGTTCAAGTCCTTTGCCCATTTTTCGATTAGGTTGGTTTTTTATTATTATTTTTGAGTTGTAAGAGTTTTTTATGTACTTTGGATACTAAATCCTCATCAGATACATCATTTGCAAACATTTTTTTCCCAGTCTGTAGGTCCATTTCACTCTTGAAAGTGTTCTTAGATGTGGTATATGTACATACAGTGGAATACTACTCAGTCATCAAAAAAGAATGAAATCTTGCCGTTTGCAACAATGTGGGTGAAACTCGAGGGTATTATGCTAAGTGAAATAAGTCCGTCAAAAAAAGGCAATTATCAAATGATTTCACTCATAGGTGGAATTTAAGAAACAAAACAGGTGAACATAGGGGAAGGGAAGGAAAACTAAAGGACAAAATCAGAGAGGGAGACCAACCAAAAGAGAGTCTTTAACTGTAGGAAACAAACTGAAGGTTGCTGGAGAGGAAGTGAGGAGGAGGATGGGGTAACTGGGTGGTGGCATTAAGGAGGGCACATGATGTGATGAGCACTGGGTGCTCAAGAATCACTAAACTACTCCCAGAAGTAATAATACACAATAATAATACAATGTTAATTGATTTTCAATTTAGAAAAAAAAAAAAAGTGTTCTTTGATGCACAGTGCAGTATTGTTTTAATAGCCAATGATTGGAAACATGCTGATGTCCATCAAGAAGGGACTGATTAAATAAATGATAGTATATCCATATAATGGAATTCTTTATAGCTGTTAAATGTTTCCTAGAACACTCAGATATAAATTATGAAAGACAAGTTAGAAACAATATAAAGAGTAACACCATTTTAAAAAGAAAAGAAAATGAGGATGATATTCATGCAAGTATGGAAGAAGTTCTAGACGAGTATGTATTAGTGAACTCTAAATGGAATCTCTGGGAGAGGAGCATGGTGGGGGTGGGGGACTCTTGTTTTCTTTACTGGTTCTGTAATTGAATTGTGTAATCACATATTATTTTTAAAACAGATGTTTTACAATTTGTATTTTTAAAATTATGGTTCTAGCTCTGTTTTGTTTCTATTGAAATAGGTGTGAGTCACCCTGTTCTAAAGCAAGTTGCAGAACAGTTTCTCAACATGAGGGGTGGGCTTGGTTTACCTGGTGCAAAGGCCAAGTACCGTGGAGGTAAGCATTTTGTTGTTAAGGCCGGTTTATCAGAAGGACGTGTCCCATCAGAGTAGTGTATTGGAGTGGGATAGGCCTGATCACTTACCACCAAACAGACTCTGTGTGGAAGGAAGGGATTAGATTGCTTGGGTGTTGTGGATTAAACAGGTTTTGTGTGTGTGTGGTGGGGAGAGCAAGAGGGTGTGCTGGGAGCACCAGGCCACAGAAAACCTTAATCTTACTGGGTTAATACTGTGTCATAGAGAATACAGAAGAATAAAGCCAATGGTGACCAAACAAACCTCTTTCTTCCTCACTTTCTCCTTACATGGCACCAGGTGAAATCCGAGAGCAGAATGGAGACAGTCTTGTTCATGCTGCTCTTGTAGCTGAAAGTGCTGCCACAGGAAGTGCGGAAGCAAATGCATTTAGTGTTCTCCAGTATGTTCTTGGTGCTGGACCACATGTCAAGAGGGGCAGCAATCCCACCAGCTCTCTGTACCAGGCTGTTGCCAAGGGAGTTCACCAGCCATTTGATGTGAGTCTGAATAGTCAGCATCTGTCCTTTTGTTTGTAAAGGCTCAGTATGTATGATGTAGTCCTGTTGATCTGCTTTTAAAATTTAAGGTGAACACAAAGAAAATCTTCATAAAATTGAAGTGATAACCAGGCTTGAGTTTAGTTCCTTAGGGTCTAATAAAAAACTTACTGTCTTTTCAGTTATTCTACTATAGAAAGAAGGGAATGCTTAAAAAATCAGAAATTCATCCTTCAGTGCCCTTTAGAATAAAGTTTCAGATACTAAACATTATCCTAGATTCTAATTAGTCTTATTTTCTGGATTTTCTTTTTTCTTCTTGTGTTCCTGTGGCTATTTCATGAATTTCTTTTCTTTTTTTTTTTTTTTTTAAAGATTTTATTTATTTATTTGACAGACAGAGATCACAAGTAGGCAGAGAGGCAGCCAGAGAGAGAGAGAGGGAAGCAGGCTCCCTGCTGAGCAGAGAGCCCGATGCGGGACTCGATCCCAGGACCCTGAGATCATGACCTTAGCCGAAGGCAGCGGCTTAACCCACTGAGCCACCCAGGCGCCCTATTTCATGAATTTCATTGCTCTTCATGTTTTCCAACCAAATGTGCGGCATGTACACGGAGAAACTGTTTACACACCCACCCCTCCGGTTTGAGATTAAGTAAAGAAAAAAATGAGGGGCACCAGGGTGGCTCAGTCAGTTCAGTGTCTGCCTTCTGCTCAGGTCAGGGTAACCAGAGTCCTGAGATCAAGCCCTGCATCAGGCTCCCTGCTCATCTGGGGAGCCTGCTCTGCCTGCTGCTCCCCCTGCTTGTGCAAGTGTGCACTCGCTTGCTCGCTCTCAGATAAAATCTTTAAAAAAGAAAAAGGAAAATGATGGAACAAAAAGCTGTTAGTCTAGAACACACTTTTTATGACAGTGAGTAAAGTGCTAAAGCTTTCAAAATAATGATACTTAAAAGAAAAAAAACTTCCGCAAGCAGACTGCTTTAATGAGTGACCAGTTTGCCCAATGTAATATGACCTTCAATAGTAAACCTTTAAAAGGCAACAAATATACTGCATTATAGGATTAACTATTATTCATGATTTCATAACCGTACATTGGCACAAGTAGGTAGTCTTTGGCCATTTGACCGTGAGCAGTAGAAATAAAGTCAACCCCTCTTTCGTTCCTCTGTTTAATACTGTCAATCCAAAATGAACAAAACTTAAAGAATCTCTAAAAGTAGGAAAGAGTTTTATTAGAGCTCAAGTCAGGACAGCTGCCCAGGAAACGTGCCCTTTGTTTGTTGTTGTTTTTTAAGGATTTTATTTATTTATTTGACAGAGATCACAAGTAGGCAGAGAGGCAGGCAGAGAGCGGTGGAATCCGGCTCCCTTCTGAGCAGAAAGCCCAATGTGGGGATCGATCCCAGGGCCCTGGGATCATGACCCCAGCTGAAGGGAGAGGCTTAACCCGCTGAGCCACCCAGGCGCTCCTGGGAACATGCTCTTCACAGGGAAGAAAGTGCTCTGGAGGATGATCAGTTTTTATAGGATCATTTACTTTTTACATTTTGTAAAAGCTCAAAAGATTTATAAATTAGCATACAGGCAGGAATCACAAGTTTTATTATAAAGGAACGCAGGGAGTAGGGGCACTGGTCATTATTTTAAGGACAACGTGATTTTCCTGTAGGCATCTCATTCACAAAACAGATGTGTATGGTGTATGTGTGGGTCTCGGGCCAGAAATCAGGCTTTTGGTTTGAGCAGAGTTCATTACATATGTTCATGTTGATTTAGAAATCTAAAATGGTTCTCCTGTATCTCAGGCTTTTAGAGGGTTTTTCTCTCTTAAACGATGGTTTTCAAAAAAAAAATTTTTTTAAATTTTTTTTTTTTTTTTTTTTTAAGCAAAGGAACCTTTTTCATCCCATACAGTTTCCCAGCTGCAATGCCAAACACAAAAATGTTCCCTTTTAAAGAAATTCTTTAATGTTTACTTGACACCGAATGCCTTGGAATTGTCTCCGTAGAACCTTGGCGTTCCCTGGAGCATTGTTTGAAAACCGTTATCTTAAATTAGTCCTTTATCAAATGTAGCTGCTGCTTTTTGAATTCCCTCTATGTTTCCTCTTTCCTCGCTCATGCTGCTGTTTTCTTCATACTACTCTTTACCTCTGAATGTTAAGGATGCTTTTGGGTGGCTGCAGTTCGGTTCTGATCAATGATGTCATTTAATGGAAATTCCTACTTTAGCATTTGGCTAGAAACTTGAGCTATGAATAGGATAGTCTCAAAATGGTCATTAAACTTCAAATCATTAAAGAACATTTCTTCTTACGCCTTCTATGGGCTAAGCCCGTGGTTCTCCAACTTTACCATGCCTAAGAATCACCTGGAATTATTTTTGAAATGCGGCTTTCCAGATTGCATCTGTGGGGATGTGATTGAGTAAATCTGTTAGAGGAACTGGAAAGTCTGTACTTTTAAAAACAGCCTAGGTGATCTTTGTGTAAAGCGTCCACATAAACACTGGGAAACACGACACTGAGCATTCGTGTTCTCCTTAGGGAGCGTAACACTCTGCTCAGACTGCAGACAGCAGTACCCAGTCCTGAGGCTGAACTTGCGGCTACCTAGGATATCTGGTAACGTCTGCTGAGCATTTTCCCCCGGCCCTTTGACTTTCGTCTGTAGGAGAAGTGTAAGTGAATTGGCAAAAAAGGGGGCCCTCAGCACTAGCAGAGGGAACAGAGCGGGCTTGTCTGATACTGAAGCCCACAGTGTGTACCCTTCAGCCATCCTGCCGCTGTGATACTACTGTTATCACAATAAATAAATGTTTACGTTAACCTTTAATCATCAAAGAACGTTAGAAAATACCAGCAAAAAAGTAAAGCGAGCAGTCTGGTTTAGAAAGATTTAAGTGAAAAATGTTAAAACCATTATGGTTTTGAAAGAAGTAAGCCGCATCCAAAACACTGCAGCCCTTGCCAGAACTGGTTACGTGAAATCGTAATTCATCTCTTTCGCTTGTACCGGGAAGGTCCCAGGCTTTTGTCTGTTTGGGAATTTGGGCCCTGTTTTCCCTGGTAAAATGACATCCAGTAAAATTTCGTTCTATTTCAGGTTTCCGCTTTTAACGCCAGTTACTCGGATTCTGGACTCTTTGGGATTTACACCGTCTCGCAGGCTGCCGCAGCTGGAGATGTAAGTTGCAAACTCACCAACTCTCCCAAGTGTTTTTCCTCCATTAACATGTTCTTAGTAAAAAAAAGAGAGAGTGTTTGAAAGCCATGACTGATCAGAGCTCTGTATAGTGTAATATCATTACCATGTGTCTGCCTAGAACCAACTTAAAAATGTTTAAACATTGTGGGTTAAAGCCTCTGCCTTCAGCTCGGGTCATGGTCCCAGGATCCTTGGATCGAGCCCTGCATGGGCTCTCTGCTCAGTGGGGAGCCTGCTCCCCTGCCTGCTTCCACCCCACCGCCTGCCTCTCTGCCTACTTGTGATCTCTATCAAATAAATAAATAAAATCTTTAAAAAAATTAAAATTAAAAAAAAGTTTATTCATGCTTCCAGGAAAGAGGGAAGAAGTGTCTCCTAGGTATTTTGGTTCTGTTTGGGCAGGTGGCATTGAGTTGTCTCTCTGGGACATGTTCGTTGAGAACTCTAGTGACACCAAGGCCTACATACATGTCCTCAACGTAGAGATTGTATTGAAGTCAGGGTTGTGTGTGAAAGACTGTAGGAGAAAACTGAAGCTTGAATTCCACTTGAGAGTCCCACCAAGTGACTAGGGGAAGTGGCCCAGAAAGGAAGAAGAGATACTGGTATTTTTAAGAGGCCAGGAAAGAGAATGGTTAACACCATCTTGATCCAGTCTGGATGAACATCCAGTTAATTACCAGAGAGCCCTGGTGGTTACAGCAAACCAGGACATCACTGGTAGTATTATTTCAGTTTTCACCAGAGTGTCAGAAGTGAGCTAAAATTTATAGCGTTGAGGAATGAATGAGAAGAAATGTGAAGGGAAAGACTGGAGCAGATACGGAACACAGGAAACGATCGATGGATTGGGTCTGAAAAATGGTGAGCGGGTGGGGTGCAGAGTACAAATGGACATGTTAGCCTCCACACAAAGGCTGCTGGAGGCAAGATGGGGAAGTACATCGCAGTGAGGGAGGAGGCGGTCATGTCTTGAGAGCACGAGAAGGTAGGAGAGTTGAACTGACGAGGTTTGGGAGAAATGAATGGCTAGATACACACAGAATGGGCTTCAACAGGGTATCTCCTGGAGGTGAGAAACCACAGATTCCCACCATAGTCACGTACAACACTTAATACACATACCGTCATGTATTAGTCATTTCCTAGTTTTTCTTCGGTAGTATTTCTGATGGGAAAGTGGAGGGGGCTGGTCATAGGGTTGATCCAGGGCTGGAAGCCTGCAGAGTGGGCAGGTCAGAGGTGTGGGCAGATGGCAAGAGAGTGGGGCACCCTGACGAGAGTGACTGAGGAGTGATTCGTGGACCTCGGCCAGAGAACTGAAGCTAGGGGACTTGATTCAAAGGAGACAATTCAAGGAACCAAAGGTCTTGATGAAGTGGAACAAGGATTGTGTGATTACAGACTGAGGCCAGGGGTTGTGGGATGAAGGATTTCACAGAGAGGGCATATTCAGGTTACATCCAAGTCGGGTGTGGCTGTGCAGGGAAGAAGGTCCCAGAATGCAGGTGAATAGGGATAGGTCAGTGACCCAGGATGGTACCAAGGTGGGATGGAGAAAATCATGGACTGGTTTTATGAACTTACACATCCAGCAAATATTTGCCAAACGCCCACCCACATTACTGGAACTTGAATCCTTCTGGACTCTGACATCCCAGGCAGGGATAAGCTTTATAAATCAGCTCTGTGTGAATTAGTGCTTTCTTCTTAGTGAGTAGTAAGGGATAGCAGTATTGGTTCCATGATGCTTTGAGAGTCTGGGGCGATTTTAGAGGTATTTATTCTTTACAGGGCATTAGGAATGGCTTTTCCCAAACCATCCTGGCATTCTCTATGCTCTGCCACTATTTTTCAAAAAAGCTTGGCTCCGGGCAACCCTCTGGGTTTCCCTTCCTCTTTGGGAGCTTTGTACTATCACTCAATTATAAAGTTTGCTATCGCTCAATAAACCTTGCTTTGTTGCCCACCATAAATAAATAAATAGATGACATAGCTTGCTACTTGGGCTATTACTGAGGTACAGACGGCTGCTTCATGGAACACTGGAAGAATAAGGAACACATAGTGACAAGAATCCCAAATTGGACACTGTTCTCTTTCTCTGGAACCAACCTTATTACGTCTTATGTTTTTACCTCAGTAGAGGGGCATTTGATTACTTCACGAGTCTCTGGCACTGATCAGAAATGACCAGCTTTCTCTTGTCTATCCTAGGTTATCAAGGCTGCCTATAGCCAAGTAAAAACGATTGCTCAAGGAAACCTTTCCAATGCAGACGTCCAAGCTGCCAAGTAAGTTGCAGTATTAACGTGTTTTTTGTTTCAACTGTTTGCAAGTTTTTTGTTTTTTATTGTGACATATACCCAAAAGGATTGACAGGTACAGAAGAGTATTTAAAAGAAAAGGGAAGGAGTGCCTGGGTGGCTCAGTGTGTTAAGGCCTCTGCCTTCGGCTCACGTCATGATCCCAGGGTCCTGGGATCGAAGCCGCATCGGGCTCTCTGCTCTGCAGGGAGCCTGCTTCCTCCTCTCTCTCTGCCTGCCTCTCTGCCTACTTGTGATCTCTGTCAACTAAATAAAATATTTAAAAACAAACCAAACCCCCCCCCCACACACACACACACAAATAAATAAATAAATAAATAAATAAATAAAGGGAAGCACCCACATCCTGCCACCTAGAGATCGTTAATATTTTGCTTATTTTCCTGACCATTTTATTTTTTTTTTTAAGATTTTATTTATTTATTTGACAGACAGAGATCACAAGTAGGCAGAGAGGCAGGCAGAGAGAGAGCCCAGCTGAGCAAAGAGCCTCATGTGGGGCTCGATCCCAGGACCCTGGGATCATGACCTGAGCCGATGGCAGAGGCTTTAACCCACTGAGCCACCCAGGCGCCCCCATTTTATACATTTTAAACATAATTTTTAACTATTATTATATATACTTAATCTTCCTTTTTTTTTTTTTTAATTAAGATTTTTTTCTTTATTTGAGAGAGATCACAAATAGGCAGAGAGGCAGGCAGAGAGAGAGGGGAAAGCAGGCTCCCCGCTGAGCAGAGAGCAGGACTCAGGGGTCGATCCCAGGACCCTGAGATTATGACCCGAGCCAATGGCAGAGGCTTAACCCACTGAGCCACCCAGGCTCTCCCTTATATCCTCTTTAATAGCATGTTTATTGTAGAAATTTGAATATAAGAAACACATAAAAAAATAAATGACCTGTTACTCCATACCAATGATTCCTCTTTTTTTACCATTGTTGTTTCCGTTTATTCAGCTTACTAAAAATCCGTTATAAACAGTATTAACTGGTGTATCCAAATATACTTACTGGACATTTCCTGTGGTTGGAAATATAAACAATTAAAGGTATCTTTGGTCTTAAAACGTTTTTGTATTTCATACTATCTTGTTGGTATAGATTTCCAGCTGAGTCAAGAGTTATAATAAATATTATCACAAAAGCTGTTCAAATATATGTGAATGTTTATATGTTTATTTTTATATTTCAAAGTCCTAGTGTAGAAAGGTTGTACAAGTTTATAATCACACCACCAGTATATGAGAGTGCCTATTCTGCCTTAACCATTGGCAATTTCTTTTTTTTTTTAACCTCTTTACTGATATGATAGACCAAAAAAAAAATACTTGTTTCCCCCACCACTCCCCCCACCATCCGTGGTTTTGCTTTCCACGGTTACCTGGGGTCAGCTATGGTCTGAAAGCAGACCGTCCTTCCTCTGACTTAGGTGTCAGAAGGTCATTAGTAGCCAAATACTGTGTCACAACACAACTATATCACTCACCTCACTCTATCTCATCACGTAGGCATTTGATCATCTCACATCATCACAAGAAAGGTGAGTATGGGACAATAAGTTATTTTTAAATTAGAGAGGTAGACCATATACACATTAACTTTTATTACAGCATATTGTTGCAATTGTTCTATTTTTTTTTTTAAAGGTTTTATTTATTTATTTGACAGAGAGAGACAGTGAGAGGGAACACAAGCAGGGGGAGTGGGAGACGGAGAAGCAGGCTCCCAGGGAGCCCGATGCAGGACAATTGTTCTAATTTATTACTAGTTGTTAATGTCTTACTGTGCCTAACTTATAAATTAATTATAGGTATGTGTGTTAGGAAAAAAACAGTATATATAGGGTTCGGTACTAACCATGGCTTCAGGCATCCACTGGGGTTCTTGGAAGGTATCCCCTGCAGATCACTGTATCTGATTAAAAGATTGAAATGCCTGTCTGATTCTTGGTGGTTTTTAAATGCCCACTGTTTTCACTGGGAGTGCCAGCAACATCTCTCATTGAGTAGTTTGCCAAGTCTCTAACAAAGAAGACATAATTTGGACCAAGCCTGGATCAGCTTGCATTTTCATACAGCACTTTAAAACACTTAAATTTGATTGCATCCATTTCGGACAGTTCAAAATGTGAATCGTGAAGCTCACACTGTCTTCATGATCGTTTAGTGTTGCCCACAAAGGAAGTATGACAGGCAAATTTCAACCCAGGAAGGAACAACTTCCTGGTCATTTCAAATTGTTCCATTAACATTATTACTTCTGGGGGCGCCTGGGTGGCTCAGTGGGTTAAAGCCTCTGCCTTCGGCTCAGGTCATGATCCCAGGGTTCTGGGATCGAGCCCCACATCAGGCCCTCTGCTCCGTGGGGAGCCTCTTCCTCCTCTTTCTCTGCCTGCCTCTCTGCCTACTTGTGATCTCTGTCTGTCAAATAAATAAATAAAATCTTAAAAAAAAAAAAATTACTTCTGTTATACTAAACATACTAAAAATTGCATCTCTTAAACAGTGCAGTACAGTTTATTAAGTAATAGGTACATGGAACAAAGGATTGGTTAATAGGATGCAGTTCTGCATGATTGCACCACAAACAAAACATGATGAGAATAAATGGAAACACTGGATTTACTTAAGAAAAATCTGTTTCAAATCTAATTTATTTAAGAAAATATATTTCCTTAAGTGTAGCACAGTTTTTATAAGGTACGGCAGCATGTAGAAAATAGAATTTCAGTTATTAATACTGAGAAATGTTTGTTTTCTGCCATTTTGATGGAGTTGATACTTTTTCTTGTAACGTTCTTATTAGTCTTCCTGTACTGAAAGAAACAAAGTAAGGTGTCATTTGTGAAGGAACAAACTAATAATCTCTTGGTAAAGTTTACTGTAGGTAAAAAAAAAATTACATTTTTATTTAAATTCCAGTTATTTAATATGAAGTGTAATATTAGTTTCAGGAGTACAATACAGTGATTCAGCACTTCCATACATCACCCAGTGCTCATCATAGCCAGTGCCCTCCTTAATCCCTGTCACTTTCTCAGCCATCTCCCCACCTACCTCCTCTCTGGTAGCCACCAGTTTGTTGCCTAGAGTGAAGAGGTAAAAATCTTTGGGGAACCAGGGTGACTCAGTTGGTCAAGCATCCAACTCTTGGTTTCAGCTCAGGTCTTGATCTCAGGGTCCTGAGATCAAGCCCCTCATTGGGCTCCGTGCTGGATGTAGGACCTGCTTGAGATTCTCTCTTTCCTTCTCCTTCTCCCCCACCCTCCCTCTCTTGGGGGGGGGGGGTAAATCTTTTTTAAATTAAGCAGAGACTGTGGTAAAATTGCTGCATTAAATTATGATTATGTGTAAATGCAAGTCTTGCTACAGAGTGCCAAACAAGGATAGTTTATTTTAGAGTTAAATTACTCGAGAGCCTTATTGAACACCCATTTTTTTTCTGAGAGAATTATGAATTGGATTTTTATTTCATGCTTTGTGCTGTATTTAAGCTGCAAAGAATGTGAGACCTCTCCTGTCCTCAGCTTTCTTCTCAGCCGTGCCCCGCCCTCACTGGACAAATCTCCGTGTAGACGTGGGCCTGGAGGATGCAGGTCGATAGGAGAATCAGCACACAGTATTCTGCGAAGTGGACAGTGTCTAAGACCCCACATAGGTGTTCTGCCTTTATAGAAATACCTAAAGTCATCACCAGAAAGTACTGGAGGCAAGAGTTAGTACTTCACTAATCAAAACTTCACATTAAGGTAGCCTTAAGCTCTAGTCTAAAATCGGAAGGCAGTCTGTTGGGATTGCAGTATAAGCTCATATTGATAGCTTTCTAAATAAATAATCACATAACTGATGAACTGAAGGCAGAATGGAGGCCTTTAGCCCTATAAGGTTTCAGGGCTGTTAATTTGTGTATTTACCAAAACATGTTTGAGTTTGAAAACATACTTTATTTGGTTTGAGTTTGAGAACATACTTTCAAATTGCCTTGCTCTTATAAAACTGCTTCTGCCTTAGTTACATACCTTTTACTGGACAGGAACAAGCTGAAAGCTGGCTACCTAATGTCAGTGGAGTCTTCTGAGGGGTTCCTGGATGAAGTCGGGTCCCAGGCACTGGGTGCGGGATCGTACACGCCGCCAGCCACAGTCCTTCAGCAGATAGACTCCGTAGCTGACGCCGATGTCGTAAACGTGAGCGAATAAAAACTTCTGATTCTACATCAAATAATTTGACCTTAGTGATCCAATCTCAGAAGGCATGCATAAGCTCCCCTGGGCTGTGTACGTCCCTGTCCTGACGTTTGGTGCCTCCCTGGCTGGTGCGGTGGTGGGAGGGGCTCGTTGCCGCCACATCTGCAGATGGCTTCCTTGTCAGCTCGGCGTGTAGCTTCCTCATTCAGCTAAAGTACCAATAGATGAAACCATTTAAAGTTCCAAAAGGTGAAGAAGAGTTGAATAGTGGCAATTTCATGTGATTTTCATGTGATTCTCCTCCCAAGAAATAAACTCTGTCGTGCCCGTCCTGCACGCCCCAGCATCTTGGGATTTCCGTTCATCTCAGCCGAAGACATTCCTCCTGCTATTGGTGTATTTTTTTTTTAACATATATTATTGTGAGATTCAGTTGTTTTGAGGGCAAGGACTACGTCTTACACCTTTTTGTATTCTCTATTGTACCTAACAAATATATGAACTACAGAATAAATCCAAAATCAGTGGGTTTTCCCCAGTTCTTTCTATATTAAAAATGTCAACTCCTCTTGCATTGTAGAGGTCTCAGCCATCTTCTCACCAACAGCTCTGCCTTACGTAGGGACAGTGGGAATAGAAAAAAGAAACAGGTTATTTTAAGGTAGTAGTCTTGGCCCGATTTCAGTTGGCCCCTAAGTTCGTCATTTTCACACTCTTCCAAATGGCTCTCCTCCTCTTGTATACGATCGTCATGTCCCAGCCTCTGCTGCCTCTAGCACTGTGTCTCCGTGAAGAAGCTGGCTTTAAAGAACACGGGGGCTGCTGTTCGTCGTAGTACACCTAAACCACCGGCCTCTGGTCTTGATAGTGGCATAAGGAACACAGTGGGAGAAAGTTTGACTTTTATGTTAACAGTATTTTTACTGGCTCAGACTATTTGCTGTTATAATACAGAAGCAGCAGAGTACTGCCCGGCCTGAGGCTGCCTCTGTCCTATTTCACAGTGTCAGTGAGGTTCTCCTTACGCCCCCACCCCCTTAACAGCTACACTTAGATCTGGAGCATCACACTTGCTCAGTCACAGATAGGAGGGAACATTCATCAGAACACCCAAGCTTATTTTCTTACAGTGTCCCAAACTGAAATAATGCATCAGCCCTCTCCTATAGTTAACTTCACAAGAGGTTTTACAGAGCTGCTGGCTCAGGATGCCTCATCCTACACGCTCTTGAAATAATGGGGTAAATAAGTTTGTCTACTGGATAATGCATTCTCTTATCTCTGTTAACTTTTTTTCTTTTCTTTTCTTTTCTTTTCTTTTTTTTTGTTTGTTTGTTTGTTTGTTTCAAGGCTGCAAAGAAGTTTGTTTCTGGCCGGAAGTCAATGGCGGCAAGTGGAAATCTGGGCCATACACCTTTTGTTGATGAGTTGTAATACTGAAACACATCTTGCAGGGAAGAGCTGAACATGTTCTCAACCCAGAGCAGCAAACACATGAAAGTCAAAGATCTCTAATATAACATTTTATCTTTTTGTTTTTCAATGAGGTGAAATGTCTTAACATATAAATACAGGTAATTATCCCCAGCTGACTTAAAGTAAATAAAACATTCTGTTTAAATGTTTTTCTTGCATCTTTGCTATTGGTAATCAAGTATTTATTATATGTTGAGATCTTTGTTTTAGATGCTGTAAAGGAGAACAAGAACATAATAAAGTCCAGAAGCATCGGAAACTATTAATATAATTATTGATGGCTTTTAGAGATAAAACCAGTTTAAAAATCTGTCCTCTTGGGTCAGAATAATTAGTTGGGTTTTACCCCCTTTCTGTCTTTTTTGGAATAGAGTTATTTCCTAAAAATATAAATTCCCTATAGTCATATCCTGTGTTCCCACTGCCTCATTTTATGTCAGATTTATCTTCACTTGAGTCACAGAGTTTTGTCTTTTTTCTCATCTTCCTCTCGCTCATCTGTTTTTGTTTCTTAGGGCTAAAAAGGGGGAAAAATTGTTATGTGACCAACCAGCCAGAAAAATACATCTCTTACTTTAAGTAGGGCATCTGAAGTTTGCAAAACAAGAGAAACTAAATATCTAAATAAAAATGTGATACTTACCTTAAAAAGTGAAATTCTCTCTATGTTCATGCATTCCGATCCTGGGTTCCTCTGCTGCATTCTGTAAAAGATGAGCCGGTCTTCTCGGAAGGGAGTGTGGGAAGGATGTGGATGACATTGCTATTTTGAGAATAAGGTGGGGAGGCCTGGCCGGCCCCAGGGCAGTGTTTGGCTATCACATGGAAGAAGGTCTCTGAAGGCATTACAATGCTCTTGTGAAAGAATTGTGAAGTCTGCACATATTACTGTAAGTATAGCAAACCTGTGCAGAGCAATGCACAAAAGTTGGGTGTGTTCAAGATAGATGCTATGTGATCACCAACTTGCAGACTGCCTCCTAAGCAACTTTCGATACAGGTCGAACCCTGCTCTTTTCAGTCTGGGAGGGAGCTTTCGATACAGGTGGAACCTTGCTCTTTTCAGTCTGGGAGGGAGCTTTCGATACAGGTGGAACCTTGCTCTTTTCAGTCTGGGAGGGAGCTTTCGATACAGGTGGAACCCTGCTCTTTTCAGCCTGGGTGGGAGCTTTCGATACAGGTGGAACCTTGCTCTTTTCAGCCTGGGTGGGAGCTTTCGATACAGGTGGAACCTTGCTCTTTTCAGCCTGGGTGGGAGCTTTCGATACAGGTGGAACCTTGCTCTTCTCAGCCTGGGTGGGAGCTTTCAATACAGGTGGAACCTTGCTCTTCTCAGCCTGGGCGTAGTCTTCCATCCAAAATGCATCTGAGGTGGAGGAGGCGGTGGAGGAGGAAGAGCTTTCCTTGTCGTGCTTCACCATGGTCCAGTATGGAGAAGGGGCTCTCACTTCTTTCTTGTGATCTCTGTGAATCATCACGTCACTCTGAGTGTCTTTCCCTACACTCATGGTATGGTTCTCCTTTTTATATCCATGCCACTCTCTGGAGATAGACATCGGTCTTGTTGCAGACTGAGGCCCAGGGGACCCTGGGTCTTTATAATACCTAAGGTTTTTATCTGAAACTACATCTTCGTTGTCATCACTGCTTGCCAAAAGGTCATCTTTTGACTCCTCAGTTTTCTTTGTTGGGCTGAAATGAAAAAAAAGAAATGGACTGTTAATTGTCTGAACATTCATTGTCCCCTAACAAGATGTCTTAAAAGCCGCTTTGGTTCGTCAAAGAAAGGATATGATTTAGCTTTAGCACTTTGTGTTGTCGACGGTTTTCTCTTTCAAAGTACCTTTACGTTTGTTTCCATTCCTAAGTGTAAATCGAATTCTGCCTTGGATCGTTGCACATTGCTTTGTACTAACTTAAGTCAGAGTATTGACCAGAATATTAGCAGGCCTTAAAGTGTAGGTTAATTTGCCTCCAGAATGATAGTCAACCCGGCCATCTCCTCCACAGAGCTCTGTTCTAATGGGTCACATAGGGTCAGTAAGAACCACAATAACAGGGTATTACCAATTTCTAGCATATTCAGAAATTAGTGGGCCTCCAAGATCTTTAACACACTAGTGATAGGGAAATCTTTGAGTCGTCTTTTTTTCTCCTGAGCATTCATCATTTGCTTCTCTTTTGGGTTTAAAAGCATGGACTTACACAATGCCCTCTATGTCCACATGTGTCTTGTTCGGTATTCTACTTATCTCTTGCTGGACAAATGTTTTTTGGTTTTTGGTTTTTTTTTAATTTGATAGAGCATAAGCAGGGGAAGCGGCAGGCAGAGGGAGAAGCAAGATCCCCCAGAGCAGGGAGCCTGATGAGAGGCTCAATACCAGGACCCTGAGATCGTGAGCTGAGCTGAAGTTGGTCATTTAACCAACTGAGCCAGCCAGGCACCCCTCTGGCCAGATGCTTTTAAAGATGTTTTTGTAACTTGCCTCAACTATTGGCTTACTTGAGAGCTTGTTTGGAGGTTCCAGCAGAGGAGCACAGCTCTTCATACCTCTTTGAAGGACAGACGTCCTCTTCAACCGACCCTGCAGCTTCCGGAGGGACACACGTGAGCGATGAGGGAAGAGGGGGGGACACCTGCCTGGCCAGCCCACTCACCCTCACATCCCCAACTCCTGGCTTTCTTGACTGTTGAAACTTGGGCAGCGCTGGCCTGCCGGCAACTCTTCAGCTTTACTAAAACCTGCGGTTCCTGTGCCGACTTACTACTCCCCCGAACAGATGCCGTTCCCTGCGCCCCCCCTCATCCTGGTCTTTGTGATTATGGACCTCTGGCACCTCAGTCCTGCTACAGGAGATAGGAATCCCTTTCTTCTCCAACACCCCTCCCGCGCCGCCAACCTTTCAGACCTGCTTGCGTTATCACTACTATTTGCAGTCCTGACTGTTCTGTTTGCTTCCAAGAATTTGAACAGGTTTTCCTAAAGTTTCTCTCTTCTGGTAATAATTAGTAATTGAGTCATTCTCCCTGAGAACTACTAGTCATTAAAATGTGGATTTTCCTTCATCCTCGATTTAGTGGGTGCAAAGAGATTCAAAAGATCTTAGGATCAGAACACTTGGCCTTCAGACATGCCCAGGACTTCCTGAGCAGCTTGTGAATAGGGGGGAAAAAAAATCCATGTTACTTTTTTTTTTTCCAGATTGCAAAGAATATCCTTTGTAACTCAGTATTAGGTAACTATAAAGAATAAGTAGTAGAGCCAGGTTCTTCCTAACTGAAGTATGATTATAAAGCCATAAGCCAGCAGAGGTCAGAGTTAGTTGGAAACAGTTTTTATACCACTAGGTCTGCCAGAGTATTATGTGGAATATTCTCCAGTGTGCACAAAGTGCCGGTTGCTCCTGAAAAAGATCTTACAAGCTCTGTGTAAGAAGCCTTTTCTTTCCTTTTGTGCTCCTTCCCTGTCCCCCACCATGTAATTACCAAAGTGCCTTAGATGTAAACACTTTGTTAAGGAAGGGATTCAGGAAGTGTCTGATCTTGTTTCTGAATCCACGGGTTTTAGCCTCGTACTCGAGTTGTGCTATTCTGTATCTCAAACTCTGAACACTTAAAATGCTTAGAAACATAACCCTTCTATAAACAAATGATGAAGAACCCAGGCTTGAGAGCCGCACTCCCCAGTACAGGGTCCCCCAGTTGCAGGTCCTCGCATTCCACGTGCTTAATCGTGGCCCCTACATGGCACAGCACAAACTGAGAACGTTTACACCACAGCAGTACGTTCTTCTCGAACGTCGCTGCTCTGGAGACCGGCCTAGTGACAGTTAGACCCTGTGGCCTCTGGCAAGTTTACATACATCTCTCTTGGCTTCCGTTTTCTGGCCTGTAATCAGGATAATAAAAAGCCTTGGCCTGAGGATTAAGAGGTATAATGCTCGTCAAGCAATGTCCACTGCATAGTAAGCAGTGTTATCGTGAATGATTTTTAACTACATCATGATTGGTTTGGTTTGGGGGAAAAAGCCTGTCCCCAATCTGTGCTTGATCTAAGGGAACAGACAACTCTACCCAACTGTAGTTCCGCTGTCAGCCTGTGGGAAAGCAAGCCCATCTTATGATTTTTCAGGAGAAATCACAGGTGCAGATTCTTTCCATGAACTCTTAGATGTGTAAGTTCAAATTTTTTCATTTAAACGTTTTTGAAATATACAGAAAAATGCAAAAAAGTTCAGACAGTTTAATGGAAAAAAATTATAAACACTTGGGTGGCCACACCCCCCCGGGGATCAAGAAAGAGTACTGGCGCCTGGAAAAGCTCCCTTGTATTTTCCTTTCTCTCTAGATCACCGCTATTCTGACTTTTCAAAATGTTGTAGGAGACCAACAAAGCACATCTGTTGACCGTATCAGTCCTTTGGACCACAAGTGGGAATATACGAAGTAATGTCAATGCAGTGTGGGCCATACTTTAGTTCTTAGTCAAGTCCCCAGCCAGATTTCCTTGAGCCCATCCCAATAACCAAAGATACACAGCTGTAGCCACTCTAGCTCTGAAATCCTGTCAAATTAATAAGGACCACTCTTGCATCAGAGCACTGAATTGTTGAAGGAAAAGGATCTCATGTTATACATGTTATGCTCTGCAGACCTTCCTCACGCATCTGACCTGCCGAAGGGTCTCTTGCACTCCTGGGTTACAGAGATTAAGTGATTTGTCTGAGCCTCAAAAGCTGGGTTTTAATTTTTATTCCCTCTGAATAAAGGAAACATGGGGAAGTCCTGTGGTAGATTTAGCATAATGGCAGCGATTTGCATTCTCCAGGGCAGCAGAGTAAACAATGGATGATACAGATTACGTCCTTGAAATTAGGAGAAATGCTGTGATGGAGATACACAGGTTGCCCTGAAAGCATAAGATGGGTGGACCAGACAGTGTTTTAAAGCTTCCTAATTTAGCGAGGCCTCTTGGAAAAAGTTTGCACTGTAAGCCTTCAAGGATGAGTAATGACAGGGTCCTAAGCATGTTGCAGACAGAAGAGCAAGTGCAAAGGCCCCGAGGCAAAGAGAAGGCAAAAAAGCTGAGAGCCAAAGTGGACTAGAGAGGGCAGAGGAGAGCAGAATGAGGTGAGGCCGCGGTCGATACAGACAGACACTAGCCACATGGGGTAGCACAGATCAGTCCAAGGATTTGGGCGTTTGTCCCAAGAAGAGAAGGTTTTGAAAGATTTTAAGCAGGAACATGTCAAAATCAGACTTGAATCGTAAAAGGACTGTTCTGTGTAGAGAATGAATAGGGGACAGGAGTGGATGGTAGAGACCGAATGGTGACTCTTACTGGGATGGTGGTGGTGGCCGGAGAGAAATAAATGAATGTGAGAGAAAGCTGGAAGGTAAAATGACAAGCCCTCGTGATCATTGGGCGTGGAAAGAAGGGAATGGAGAAATCTAGCACAACCCCTAAATTTCTGACTTGTTCAGCTAGGCAAATGATCGCTAGTAAGATAGGGCCACTGGAGATCAGTGGTGAGCTGGCTTTTTATTTTTCGGCACAAGGAGTGTGAGGGGTTCGTGATACACCCAAATGGAGCTACCGAGTGGCAGAGGAAGGATTTAAATGTACAAGTTTGAAGGTCATACGATTTGAAAAATCACTCATATTCAGAGAGTGATAGAAACTACAGGCATCAGTGAGAGATGGCCCAGGAGATTGAGACAAGGAAGCCAAAAATTCAGCCCCAGGGAAGGTCAGGGCAGAAGCCTGGGGAAGATGGTATTTTAACAGGAGTGGGGGTGGGGTTGTACAGTGGCGAATGCTGCTCGGGAGCCAAGAGTAATGTAGACTTGAGAAGAGTCCACTGGAGTCAGGAACATGAGGGCTGTGGGTGGCCCTGCCAAGAGGTCTCTTGGCCAGGTGAAGAAAGCAAGGCCTCCACTAAGGTGCAGGGGGGCAGAGCGCCTGAGAAATCATCTCCAGGGGAAATGGCCCACAGCTGCTACAGCATCTCTCTACCCTACTGGAGTCAAAGGGACAGGACCGTGGCTAGGGGGCCAGGGAGAGGACAGCGGCCTCAAGGTGGGGTTTGTGAAGATGGCAGAGGCCTAAAATAAGGCTTCCATGTTGTTGAAAAGGACCAGAGAGAAGCTGAATGTGCAGGAGACAAATGAAGGAATGGGATTCATAGCATGTGTTTAAGGCCAACTCTGGACAAGGGGACAAGTGGCATAGCTCCCACCGGATGGTTCTCCTTAAAGCTCCAGGTTCAGGGCTCTTGAGCTCATCAATCTGCTTCACATTAGGTCCTGTAGACTGTACTTTTCCAAAAGGATTCAGAACCCACTAGATGATTGTGGTGGTTTCACCAATCCCTCCCCCGCTGATCCAGCGGATCCTTCTCCCACGAAACCAAGACCCAGTGCTTCATATGGCCCCGGGGGTGCTAGCATAACAAAAGATTTCCTTAAAAAAACGATCTACTCACCGCGTTACTGGGAATTTGGTCTCAGGGATTAAATCATAGATTTCTTGCCACTCTTGGGGTATGTCAATAAAATCTCGGTAAATCTTGATCTGTAGTACTGTTCCTATGGTGATGTGTTGCAAAAGTTTTAAAAATTCTCGAAGAGTATATCCTAACACATTGGCATGGCCAACACTAATCAGAACATCACCTGAAGAGGGAAAAAATTATCAGTAAAATGAAGATAATGGGTCAGTGGGTTCATAGCACTTCTGGCTCTACTGTGAGGTGTTTCATTAAAGGGCTCATATTGTTGGTTCATTCTGAACCCAAACCAGGCTTCAGCCTTTATTTAATGAATGTGGTCATCTCAGTGACATGAGTGTCCTTTGCATAATGGAGAATGCATGCAAGATGTTTCTTAATAGTGGTGTAATGTATTATTTCATGTTTTTATTGCATTTCTTTAGTCCTTGGTGTGTCAGAAGCTAAAAACCACCTATAGTCTGAGCCATCACTTAAGAGTCTAAAAATGTGTTTCAAATAAAATAAATAGCTATTACTATTAAAAAACCACTTACACTAAGTGAATAAATGACCTAGTTTCTCTTGTACCTGCCTGGCAATTTCCAGTGCCCTCCACTGGTATTAACATCAAGACTTGGATTTTAATTTCCTGCCTTGCACAGTATTAGTTGAACAAGTAATTCTGCATGAAAAACACTGGACATGTAGCATGATTTAATTAAGCTTACGATGTCTATACAGGGAGTATGTTGGTTAAAGGGATTTGACAGCTAGGTTGTCTACTTTAGGGCATTGCTGGACAGGGAGGGAAACGTGACGGTCAGCCATGGAGCTTTTGATCCCCCACCATGGCGGAGGAAAACCACATCTTGATCACAAGCTCCTGGACCCCCAAAGTGGGTGTTAAAAAGACTAATTACTCATTTGTGCATGGACGTGTAAAGGAGATCCAGCCATGGGGCAAGCCCACCTGGGTCACTGAACCTGGAGCAGGAGATTCAGAAGGGCGAGAGGAGCACCCTGCCTGCCGGGGGTGGTGACAGGTGGCCCTGTGCTCTCTCATCGTTTTCCCAAGCCTGATTCTCCAGCCTTTCCGGCAATTCTGTCAGACTCACTGTTCTAAGTTCAGTGCCTTAATAGGATGGTTTTCTATTGGTTACAGTGAAGAATCCTGACTACCACAAGGACACCCAGCAAGAGAGGAAGGAATACAAAGAAATTACTTTTGAAGGGCTCACAGTGAGTATAATCTTAGTAAATCTTACTAGAACAGCCTGCCGAATGGTTAATGGAGACTTTATAGCTAACACTAGATGAAGGGACTCCAGGTAAGTCCCAAAGGGGGGGCTCATCTCGTTGTGCATGGGAAGCTAGGGGCCCTCAATTACCCTCTTTGCAAGACAGCCGAAGCCTAACCTCCGATAAGAGGGTGAAGCCACTTCTCTGAGACTACACCCCACTGTGCGATAGTTGAGAATTCTGCTGATCTCAAAGGAAGCCTCTGGGGAGTACCAAAGACAAACTTTCATAGTGCTAGGTCCTAGTTTCCTATCAGAAACTGAAGTTTGAAAGTAGTAAAGAAAATGAAGACTTAGAAGGGTGGAGAAAACCTACTTCAGTCTTAGAAAGTAGCGGAGGGTAAAAACCAGCCAAGGATCTGCAGCTAACTGCTAAATGAAACAGGTTTTCCCCAGCTGCCTGCAGAGTGTGCAGTCTGGAACAGCTGTTCATCCTACGGAGGCTAATTACAACAGCACACCCACCTGCAAAAAAAACCAAAAACCCACCAACAACAAACACCTCTCACTGGACGAGCTTACATGCCTAATGTTAAAAGAAGCATTTATAGCTGAAAGCTATGGCTTGGCATTCTGCTCAATTATGTTGTTAAAGCGTGTTTTTTGATCAAGAAGACAGAAAACAAACAGCGTAATTCCATGACCATCCTGGCTGGAACCAAACATGTCGTCGTATGAATGTGATTACTCTGCCAACAGATATTAACGTTGCCCTTCATTAAGACATACCAATGTGGAATTTATGAATATCAAACTCATTACACAGGTTTTTTTCTGTTTTAATGGGCTGTAGGAGCCACATTATTATATAAACTTTGTCTCGATTGCCTACGTTAAATCAACTTTGCAGCAGCCAAAATAGATTTGCCTATTTTGCTCCATCTCTCCCGATGAGGCTGTGAGTTCCATAAGCTCCAGGTGGTTACAGACCACATCTGTTTGGCTCACCTTTATAACCCCATGCCTAACAGGATACCTGCACACAGTAGGCATTCAGGAAATGTTTACTGAATGACTGTGGCTGGTATGTGACTTGTATTTTGCCTTCAAAGTTATACTAATTTCTTAAGACTCTAGATATCAGACTATACTTAAAACCATCCTGGCCAAAAGGTTTGTAAAATTTAGCCAGAATAAACTAACACTAAGCTAGGAAATCCAAAGAAACCCTATTTTAAAGCACCAGAAGAGAAAAATTTGATGCACATGGATATGAAACAATGGAGCTGGGAGATAATGTGGTCAAAGAAATAGTAGGCTTGGGGGACTGTCACCTCTGAAATTCTCCATCATTGTCAAAAGCTCTGAATTCCAGTCTCTGAAACCAAGACACTGAAGGGAAGTGACTGACCTGTCATGCAGAGATTTGGGACTCTGGACTCTCTCTGATACTGAAATCCTATTTCCAGGACTTCATGGGGCCCATGGGCTGGAACCCCAGCCCCGTGCATCCACTTAGCTCTGTGCATTGACCCACTTTCTTCATCTCACCAACCCTCTTGTCTTGTTCCCCACCTTTCAGGAGTGCTGCAAAGATTAAATGAGAACGTGGAGGCGGAAACTCCTTGCACAATGGCTGTGACAAATACGTCTTATTCATTTATCAAGCACAGACACCAAATGTGCCAGCACTGTAGGTTAAGTCCTGGATTTAAAAGAGGAATTCCAGGTGCACTTGGCTGGCTCAGTCAGAAGAGCATGCGACTCTCGATCTTGGGAGTCATGAGGTCGAGCCCCACATTGGGTGTAGAAATTACCAAATAGAAAAAACTTAAAGGGGCGCCTGGGTGGCTCAGTGGGTTAAAGCCTCTGCCTTCGGCTCGGGTCATGATCCCAGGGTCCTGGGATCGAGCCCCACGTCGGTTTCTTTGCTCAGCAGGGAGCCTGCTTCCTCCTTTTTCTCTCTGCCTGTCTCTCTGCCTACTTGTGACCTCTCTCTGTCAAGTAAATAAATAAAATCTTTAAAAAAAGAAAAAAACTTTAAAAAATGGAGACCTTTATTGGGGCGCCTGGGTGGCTCAGTGGGTTAAGCCTCTGCCTTCGGCTCAGGTCATGATCTAGGGGTCCTGAGATCAAGCCCCGCATGGGACTCTCTGCTCAGCAAGGAGCCTGCTTCCTCCTCTCTCTCTGCCTGCCTCTCTGCCTACTTGGGATCTCTCTCTGTCAAATAAATAAATAAAAACCTTTAATTTAAAAAAAAAAAAAAAGATGAATTCCAGACTGCCTCTTACCTCAAGGAGCCCACTGACCATAGGTCCTGCTTCCCATGCATAAAAACACACTCCTGTGGCACTCCAGCGAGTATGCACTCTGGTTACCGACCAGCGTCTGTCACCTGACCCCAGAGAAGCTAAGGAGAACACGCAGAAAATTCACACGACCTGTCCTGGGCTTCCTCTCGTCTGGAAAGTCCAGATCTCTCTTTCTGGTACTCTGTGCCCCAGCACCAAATAGTGACATTTGGAGAAGATGTTTTGGATTTTAAGGTGAGGTGAATGTTCACAACGGCATCATTTATCTCTTTTCTTTAACCCACTGCTTCTACCCGGAGCTGCACTTAGACTCAATCACCTGAGGAGCTTTGAAACCATGAACTAACTGATCCCCAGCCCCAGATCAATTGAATCAGAGCCTCTGGGGAAACAGGGCCTAGGCATCTCAGGTTTATAAGCTCCCCAGGTAATTCTAATAGATAAGAGTTACAAATCAGTGGCTTAGTCCACTGAACCACCATCCTTTTCTATTAAAAACAACAACAACAAAACCCAAGTCTGGAAACTAAGAACAGCCTAAGAGAAATAACGGCCAGTATTCCCACCGAACTGTCCTGTTTAAAGCACTTTCATAAACCTTCTCTCTCCAAATCCTAGCTGCCTCTAACAAAGGTGGTATTATCCCAAATCAGAGCGTGAGGTGACCTACACCTGGAAGGTTAGATGGCTTTGCCCAAGGTCACAGAACTCCAAAGTGGCAGAGCAGCTAAAACCAGGTGGCTCTTCCCTCTCACCACCCTTGCAGCCCATCGTGTCTCCTTGGCTCCCAAGCACAGCCCTAGAACCGGAGCAGACACTGGAAAACATGTCTCTAACTGGAAGAAAAAATCATTCACCCCAAGACAAGAGAAGCAGGGTGGTGTTTCTTGGGCTCAGAAGTGTAACAGAGAGGGTTCAAGCCACTGATCCCTGGTGGGCAAGTTACTAAATATCTGATTCCTTATCTGTAAGGTGGGTTTTTTGTTTGTTTGTTTATTTGTTTTTAAAGATTTTATTTATTTATTTGACAGAAAGATCACAGGCAGGCAGAGAGAGACGGGGAAGCAGGCTCCCTGCTGAGCAGAGAGCCTGATGCAGGCAGGGCTCGATCCCAGGACCCTGAGATCATGACCTGAGCCGAAAGCAGAGGCCTTAACCCACTGAGCCACCCAGGCACCCCTGTAAGGTGGTTTAATGCACAATCGACCTCAGGGATTGTCAGGAGGGTGAAGTGAGATCATGCATCTGAACGCTAACGATGATTCATACTGCCTACGGAAGAAGGAAGGTTTATCCACCAAGAGCCATAACTCTGGAGTGACACCGTACCTGTGTGTGTATCCCACGTGCCAGGTGGGGGTGAACCCGGGCAAGGAACTCAAGCTCACCGAGCCTCAGTTTCATCCCCTGTGAAGGGGGGATAACAACGGCTCCTACCTACAGACTTGAGGTCAGAATTTGGTGAATAAAAACACAACGCAGCGAGGGTTGATAAAGTGATAGCAAGGGGCTGGCATGCAGAAACCTGCTCTCAAGCAATATTATCATTATTACAGTTACACTAACACCTGCTAACCGAGTCTCCCCGGAGGCAGACAGGCGGGAGGCAGGGGGAAGACCACAGTCACCTGGCTTGAGTTTTCCATCCCTGGCCGCAGCCCCATTCCTGATGAGGTGGGTGATCTGGAGGTAGGGCCCGTTCTGGATGACGATCAGGCCCAAGCCAAGGTTCCCCACAGTGAGTTTGGTCTGCTGAGTTTTGCTCAAGTTGTGCACAGATGACTTGACGTTGAAGCCAGTTTGTGTTTCTAATGAAAAGAGGGAGACTTTTTTCAGTCCGTCACCTACACAGCAACATGACCGCATCACTGGGGTCCTAGAGCCAGTTTTAGGACTGGGGACCCGGAGCAGTTTCGTAGCCTCTCTGTACCTCAGTTTCCCCGTCAGTAAAGTGAGGACAATAAGTGTCTAGCTTAGAGGCTTGTTATGAGTATAAATGAGACCGCTGAAGGGCTTTGCCCAGCGCCCGGCACCGCGGAGTGCTCCATTAACGTCCGTTATCATCTCTCCACTCGATGAACTTTTCTGAGGCAGGCTGTGCGCTGGGAAATAACAATTTCTTGCCCTTATGGATCTTCCAGCTTAGCGGAAGAGACAGATCTCCATCAGTCACGTAAATGTATGTCTAATAACAAACGGTAACACGCTATGAAGGAAGCGTATAGAGAGCTCTGAGGGGGACTGATAGGAGGCCAAGGTATCCTGTGGAGAAGGCGGTCGAGGCTTCTTGCAGGAGGTAACGAATGGAGGTCAAAAGGACCAACAGGAAATATTTAGACCAAGGAGAGAGGAAGGAAGTCTCGGAGACAGGAAAGAACCCAGAGGGAGAGGGAGAGATGCCTGGGGCCGGCGGGAGGAACACAGGCAGAGACCCCCGGGCGGTTTCACAGGCTTACATCATCGCCGCAAGCGCTGAGGAGGGAGTCAAGCAGGACCCAGTAAGATTGGCTTTTTTCTTTTCTTTTCTTTTCTTTTTTTTTTTTAAGAAAAAACCAAACCATGGATTGTGGGGTCCAGAGTGGAAGTGGGAAATTAAAGTGTTACTGTCCTCACCCAAGCATGCAATGGCAATGATAGTGGAAATAGCAGGAAAAGATCATTTGGCAGGAGAATCTGGGACAATGGGTGGTGGTGGTGGAGAGGCGACGAAATACGTTTTCTACAGAACCAACTCTCAAAAGAGAAGTTTCCGACTGCGGAGTGATTGAAAACAAGTTGTTCTCTCAAGAAGAAGCGTCTGGGAAGACTGCTTTTCAGTCCACAGGAAGCTTCTGGGGACATTCCTTTTCAGCACACTTTTCCTCAAGCACAAGTGACAAACCGCTCTTTGCCGAGCCTTTGGCAAATCCGTGGGGCTGTGGTGTTTTGAGGGCCCAGAAGTGGTCTTCACTGCCGAGGGCCGGGCTCTGCCGGTCTCTCCACCCCCAGGTGAGGGCCCGCAGCCAGGTTCCCGGCCCTTCCCTCCCGAGCAAGCATTGGAGCTGATCTCCAACCTCACCTTCCCCCAAACCACACAGGCTCTCTAGAAAAGAAATAAAGGAACCCAGTGCAAAGAAGGTTCCAGCTCGGGAGACTGTTCAGGATTATCGGAGAGATCCGCAGGAGGCTTCCCTCCTTCAGCCTCCAGTCCCTGAACAGACACAGAAGCGGCCTCTTCGCAGGCTCCGGGCACCAACCTCCGCTTGCAAGGTAAATGGGCTTCGGCTAAGATCACCTAAGGAGCCCAGTCTCCAAAGCCGGCGGGGTTAAGGGAAGGTAGGCAGCCTCAAAAGACGCCATACCTGATGATCCCACCTTCTCCGTACAAAGGGCAAAGCTGCAGGAGACAGATCGGGAGCGCCAGGCACGGAAGTACGGGCTGGTGGCAAAGCCGGGGCGGGGGCGGGGGCGGGGGTGGGGGCGGGGAGGGCTGGAGTTGCACTTCTCCGCATCCTGATGGTGTGGGTCGTCGCTGCACTAACGACCGGGGGCTCTTACTGTATGTGAAGCACCGTTTACTCCACAAATGATGGGGAGACGCTGCCTCCCAGGCTGAGAGTCTGGCGTTCGGTCCCATTTCACAGGGGAGTCAGAGGCATGAAGGCTTTGTCCCCCAGGCGTCGCCCTCTCCCCACTCCCCAGTTACCGTTTTTGTCTTTTAGGACGGCCTTCTTCATGGCCCCAGGAGGGCAGGCCCCTCAGAGGGCCTCCCAGAGCCGAAGCTGGAGTGGGTCCAACTCCCAACTGTTTCGAACTCGCGAGGAGCCGGCGCACTGCGGCCCGACGGCGGGCGGCGGGGCGGACTGCCCGGGGCGGCCAGGGGGGACCCCCCCCCGGCGCTGCCCCTCGGGATGGCCGCCAGGGGGCAGAAGTTGGACAACTGTGCGGGCGGGTACAGGGCCTCCGGGGACCCGGGAAAGGGGAGTGAGTGGAAATTGGGGGGAGAAAAACAAAACTTGCGCGGGGTCGGGGTCGGGGTCGGGGGCTCTAGCACAGTGCCTGGCTCACAGCGGGTTCATCATCCGTTCTTGGAAAACAACTGCGGAGGATGGAAGAAGCACCGAGGAGGGTGCGGCAGAGCTGTGCAGTGGTCTGCCCAGGCAGTAGCAGAGCGAAGAAGCCCCTTGCTGCTATCCCAGTAATGGTCTTTTTAAATATTGTTGCACCAACAGCGCCCACTGTTTTGGAAGTGCACTGTTTTCATGGATGTTTTGAATGAGGAAAGGTCAAGGGTGGCTTGAAAAAAAAAAAAAGAGTCACGATTAGGAGAGGAATTAATTCTTCCTTCTTTTTTCCAAAATAATCCCCCCCCCCAACATTCAATCATAGGACAAATATTTAGGGGAAGCCCGCTTTGTGGTTTGTACTAAGGCTGGGAACACAACAGTAGGCAAGACACACAAGGGTCGTCTCCTTTTGGAACTCGGATTTAAAAAGCAGATAAAATGGACAATTTTAGGAAACTACATATTATCAAAAATATATTCTAGAAGAAATAGGAAACAACGTGATGAGCTGGGTCCTGTTGTTTTCCCACTCTGAGGATACTGAGAGGGTAAGCACTTTGCATCTGTGCTTTCAACAAATAATTACCAAGCATTTGTAAGGTGTCGGGCACCGCGCAGAGGTTTCCGTGGTCAACCTGGGCAGGTTCCTGTTTCGTTGGCCCTTTCTGTGGCTCTCCCCAGACAATAAATCAGGGCAGATTTTCGTTGGATAAATCCTGTCTAGCAGAAGCTGAGACAAAGGGGAATGAACAGAGCCGTCCATTTTGGTGCTCTCAACCTCAAGGAGTCTCCAGCAGGTGGCTTCCCATGCTCAATCACCAGTTTCTTCCTCCAAACCAGCTGGCAAGGTGTCTGTCCTGACATCAAATGAATTCCTTCATAAAATGCATCCTTTCCTCCATCTTCCTTTGAGTAGGGGGGATGGTGAGAGTTTGTTTGGTGAGGGGAGCGTATCAGCACCCGGCACACGGGGGTCTGCCTTCCCTCCATCCCAGGCGAAAAACTCTTCTTAGGGCAGATGTCAAGATCACACTGAGGGGTAGGATTGCAGGATAGAATGGTCATGGCTGCTGTCCTGTGCTGTCCAGATCCCCCTTCAGGATTGAAGGATTTATTCCTGCCCCTCCACCCCACCCCTGCTTCTAGCTGAGCTCCTTGCCCAAGATCACACCTTCCCAGGACAGCTAGTATCCAGTGGCCCGAAGGGTACTGTAGGGTAAAAAACCTGGCTCCATCAGTCCAACTCAAGCAACTCTGGAGGGCAGTCCCAGCTCCAGAATTCCTGTGGGGTCCACTGAGGTCCCTTTGTGGCTTTGCTGTCACCTGAGTTCTCCCTTTGCCAGGTTCTGCTTCCCCTCCTTGCCCCCGAGGTGTGGGTCCCAAGAGCACTCCCTAAGAAACTCCCTGCAACTCACGAGTGTTTCCTAGACCCAACCCGCAGCTGCTAGTGCCAGAGATGGTCTGAGAGCGTAGATGCTCAGATGGGATTTCAGAGCTGGATGCCCCTGCTGTCCAGGTAATAATGAGGGTCCCATCCCCAGTAGAGGAGGCGTGTACACGGCCTGAGGCCCAGGGGAACACTAAGACGGTTTAATTTTTCACCATAGAAAAACGGAATGGTTTGGCACCCATATGATCTGTCTGAGTATCTCTTAGTACTCCTTTGCCCTGTTTTGACAGTAAATGGAAAAAGCAGCCAGAGCTTGAGAAATACATGGGAACCAGTGGCTCAGTCTCCTTAGGGATGGAGGTCTGAGCCGCCTCACTACGTAAGCCACCTAGACCACAGAGGGGCTAGCAAAAGGTGAGAGGAATCTAGGGTAGCAGGAGAGGGGGAAAGTGATTAGTGTGTCAGTTACGCCCGAGATGAACTGCAGCAGCGGTGGGGGCTGTAGTTGGTCCCGCTAACCTTCCTCTTATAAGATTCCCACAGGAAAACATCTCCACCAGGGTCCTGCTCTCAGAACTGAAAAGAAGCAGGTGGTTCTGCATAGCACAGGGAGTGCCCTGTGCAAATGTTGCCCTCTGCTACCTGGTCCCCCTGAAGACTGAAGGACCCAGTCCCCAGCTACTAGGATGGTGGGAGGTTGACAGATCACAGCTGTCAGCCCTCTCAAGGAATTGTTCTTGGCTGAAGAGCAGCCTCACCCAAGCTCGTGCCCCACTCCTGGGGTAGCTGGCATCCGGTGACTAGTCCATGCAGGGACACAAAGCCTTGGCTCCTTTTCCCCAACTCCGAGCAGCCATCCCAGCTTCAGAGCTCCCCACGGGGTCTGCCAAAGCCTCCCAAGACTGCACCAGCACCAAACTGCTCCCTTGGCCTCCCTGCTGCCTTCCCTCCCCTTCCCTGCTCATGAGTGCACCCCCTAATAAACTCCCTGCATGCTAATTGATAATCTCTTGTCTCTGAGTCCGCTCCAATGGAACCCAGTCTGTGAAAGGAAAGGAGATTTGAGCCCAAGGCACAAACTGTTAAAACTCTGGATTTAGTTCTTTTGTTTTATCTAATCCCAGAAACCCCACGTACATATGTATGGTGCATTCACCACACTCCTGGCCTGTATGGTGGACTTGATCCCCCCCACTCCCCCCCCCCCCCGCGGCCCCAGGGAGGCAGTGTGTTCTTTATCCTGTCAGGCCAAAGATACTCCTTAAAGAGAAGAGTGATTACACAGTCCCCTCCACAGCTTTCACCAAGGTCCCATCTGGATTCAGCGTCTGCTGGGCCAAGGTCTACCATCCATCACGATAAAGCACACCATGTCCATGGCCCCTTAACAACCACAGGATGCCTATTTATGAGTCCAGGCTGCCAACATAGATCCCTCCTGTGGGCTTTCTGGGTCCGCAAGGATTTTCTGCCTTAAAGATCCTTGTGGCTCATCTCTCTCCAAAGAGAAGAGTCCCAGCTGCTTTGCTTACGGGTGGGTGAAGGTTTGGGAAAGTTCTATCACTGCAGCAGAGTGCATGACTCTGGGGGTCTATCAAGTAAGAGGAGGGAAAGAGGCCCAAGGAGGTGACGGGACTTTACCAAGTTCGAGGCGGTAGAAGGGGTGGGACTGGAAAACAGTTTTGTAACCTTTCTGTTCCATCACACCACCTCTCCTAACCCTTGGGGTTTGCGTCTACTAAAATCTAAACTGGGATTTGGTGAAAGGAACTGCTCTATCCCGTAGATCTCAGAGAGGCTTGGGACCGGCAAACACCAGATACACTGGAAGTCAAGAAGGAGATGTGGGGCTAAAAACAGGATTAACAGGAAATATGTAAACAGAATATTTGGTCCTGGTCCACTCCTCCCTGCCCCCACCACGCTGGTTGGTAAGAATGAATGGGATAGATGACTGTTGTCTAAAGTGACGTGTCGCCATTAAACTGGTAAAAAAAAAAAAAAAATCTCAATTTTTTTTTAACTTCGCACTATTTTTTTTTCTATAAATTTAAGCATAGTTGACATATATTAGTTTTGGGTGTAGAGTAGTGATCTGACATTTGTATACATGATGAGATGATCACCATGGTAAGTCTAGTTACCACCACACTGCTTGTTCTTCTCCTTTAATCTGAGATTCAGAAACTTTTGTGGAGTGGCAGAGATAGGGGGGACTGGGAAGTACCGCCCAGGTAGAAGGAGAAATTTATACGTGTATTATTTATGTATTTATTTTATTTTATTTTGTTTTAGAGGGGGTGGAGGGGCAGAGGGAAAAGGAGAGAGAGAGAATCTTAAGCAGACTCCACACCCAACACAGGCCCCATGCGGGGCTGGATCTCCAGACCCTGAGATTAAGGTCTCCGGAGCCTGAGACCTTAGGCAAAACCAAGAGTCAGACCGACTCTTTAACCGACTCAGCCACCCAGGTGCCCCATGTAGGATTACTGGGCAACAAAGACTCTGGATAAGAAGCCAAGAATATGACTGTATCAAACTCTAGTACTTAAAAAGCGAGGCCCTCCTACAGTAATGTGACATGCATATCTGAATCCCTAGAATGTATCAGTCAGCCTCGGCCAATTTCTGCGGCAGGAGAAAACTAAATGCTATAATATATATATTTGAAATGCTCCCCCCACCCCCTGCCCCAGGAGACCAATGTTTGGACAGGAAAGTCTATAGGCTAGCAATCAAACCCCTCCTTACCCAATCTATGTGGTGACACTGATAACTCTTGGTGAGTTTCTGCAAGGCTGTTGGATTTAGTGGAATTTGAGACTTGCTGAGTTTTGTGAACATGTAGGCATTCCAAAAATAGGGACAGATTTCACTCTTCCAGGTTTTTCTAGAGATGACCTATGTGGCATTTAAGGAGAAAATGAGTGTCCCATCTCCTGTTTGCTGCATGGGGGACTATCCAGGAAAGAGCGCGCTGGATCCAAAGTTAGGGTTAAGGGGGATCCGGTCCATGAGTCACGAAAGAAAAAGAAACCTCCACTAGACAGCAAAACTGTAGATGGAGAGATCATCTGTATTTGATCATAACAAATTATGCCACGGTCTTGTTTTGTTCTTGCTTTTCTCCATCCAAACAAAACATCTCCTCGGGTCTCAACTCAGTAAATTGTATCACCAAACACCTGGTCACTCAAGCCAAAACCTTAGGAGTCATTCCTGAGGCCTCTCTCTGTTTCAGCCCCTCCCCCATTGTCGGTTGGCCATTTTCCTTGTCTACAAAATAGCCAAACGTGTACAATTTTCTCCATTTTCACTATTCTCATCCCGGCCAAAGCTACATTTCTCTCTCCTAGAGCACTCTGCCTGTTAGCTGGTATCCCTGCTTTCAATCTTGCCGCCCCCCCCCCCCCCACTATGCTATCTTCACAGATTAAAGAAGACCGTGTCCGTCTCCTGCTGAAAACCTCCTGTGCCTTTCCCTCCCACTTAAAACAAAATCCGGACTTTTTACCACGGTCCCCGAAGCTCTACCTCTGCCCCCCCCCCCTTTTCATACTACCCTGAAGCCAAACAGGCTATTCCACAGTTCCCTGAACAAGCCAACCTCTTTCCCTGTCCCTTCCCCTAACCCTCCCCGCACTTGCTTTTCCCTCGGTCTGGAGGAGCCTTGCCCAAACCCTCACAGGTTAGGATCTTGATCTCCGTGAACCTTTCCCGACCCTCCCGAGCATCCCACAGGCCTCCGTCGCCGCCCCCCACCCCCGCCCGCCCGCCATCAGACCGACTCCCCCCATTGAAGACACAAAGCGACCCCTGAAATGATCTTTATTTTAAAAAGATAAAATTTTAACGTGTTTTGTCTCTTCCCCCACCAGGAAGTGAGCTTCCGGAGAGTGGGAACTTTGTCTCCTACGTCCAGTCCAATACTCCCACTAGGTGTCCACAGTGGTCTCCTAAAGGGGCAGCCCTGGAGCCGACCCACGCGGAGGGGGCAATGCGAAGACAAGGTGACAAGGGCTGTAGGGGGCCCGAGTCACGCGGCAGAGTCCCCCGCCTACCAATCCGGTCTCCCTTACGAAAGCCTAAAGGCCGAGGGGCATCTTGTCACGAAACAGTCATGCAACCACGACAACGATGTTACTACTGGCAAGAAAGCCAAAAGGCGGCGTGGCCTGCCGGAAGGGGCGCGGGGTTAGGGCTCGGGCCGGGGGGCCGGTCCCGCTCCAGGGCAGCGGGGCCTGGGGCTGTCGGGAGGGTCGGCGCTGCGGGCCCGGGGCTGCGAGGCGGGCGGCAGAGCCGGGAGGACCGAGCGAGGTCGCCGCGCCGCCCGGGAGCTGCTGGCCCGGCCTCGCCGGCGCCGCGCTTTCGCTTCCGGGTGAGGGGGGCGGGCGAGCGGAGCACTTCCGGGGCGGGCGGCGGTTCCGGCTGTGCGGGCCGCACCGCGGCTACGGGTCCCGGGCGCGCGGAGGGCGCGAGTGGCGCGCGGGGGCCGAGGGGGCGCGAGGCGGCGGCGCGGGGACTCCGGGCCCCGACGGCGGCCCATGGGGCGGGAGGCGTGAGGCCGCGGCCTGCCCGGGGCTCGGGGGGTGGGGGGAGCGGGGCGGGGAGATGGATAAACTGACCATCATCTCAGGATGTCTCTTTCTGGCCGCCGATATCTTCGCCATCGCCAGCATCGCCAACCCGGACTGGATCAACACCGGGGAGTCCGCGGGTGAGCGGCGGGCGCGCGGGGGGGACTGGCTGAGGGCTGAGGGCGGGGAGCGGAGGGGAGACCCGTCTGAGGGGAAAGCGGGGCTGGAGGGTGCGTGGCGGCGGCCGGCCTGAGGAGGGCGGGGGCGAGAGGCGTCTGTGGCTGCGGGACCCGGAGCCCGGGGGGCCGAGGGGGGAGAGCGGATGCGGACGAAGACGCGCGGTCGCCGGCGGGACCCTCGGGCTGAGGGGAGCGGCGCCCCAGGCTGAGCGAAAAGTGGCGGAGGGGACGACGAGACCTAGGCTGGGCTGGCGGGTCCCGGACGGGGAAGAGGGGGTGGCGGGGAGACCGTCGCCGGACCTGAGGGACCGCGGAGGAACGAGCGGTGTCCTGGTTTGGGGGACTGGGGGTGGGGGCGGGGGCGGGGGCGAAAGTCCAGGTGGGAGACGGGAAGAAAGCGACGTGGAGGAAACTGAGGTGCCCGTGAAGGAAGGAGAAACGAGGCGGAGAGCCGGAGCTGGCGCTGGGGAGGAGGCAGCCTGCGGGGCAGGGCGAGTACCCCCGGAGAGCCGCGGGAGGAGTCGGGTCCCGGCCGCGGCCCCGGGAGGGAGCTGGCGGCGCGGCTCCGGGTGGCCGGACCAGACGGGGTTCATGGTGCTCGGCGAGGGCGGCGGGGGGCGGGGGTCTCCCTCCTCGCGCCCTAGTCTGTCCCCTGCCCGCTGGGCGCTGTTGAAGACGCATGTGGCTTCCGATTTTCCCTTTGAAGTCTGTCTGTGTGGTTATCATTTTGCTTTATGTTAGGCCCGGGAGCTGTAATAATACTCATAATAAACTTCACTGGATGGCGCATCTTTCATTCCAGCGCATCGCAAAGTGCTTTAGAGATCTTAGTCGTAGTTACAAGATTAAATAACACATTCGAGTGTCAGGCAGCCCAGCGGCAGTGGCAGTGGCCGCTGTAACCCCGCGGAGCTGCAGGCAGCAGAGAAGAGGTGGTGGCCTCGGGGAGAAGGGGGCATCCTTCTGAACGGTGTCCCGGGTGAATGCCCTTGCAGGACTTGTCTCGTCCTGGACCACCTCGTATGCGCGCGCACACACTCACTTACTCTCTCTCTCTCTCTGTGACACACACACACACACACACACACTCAGACCTGTGAGACCAAACCTCTAATTAATGTCACAGCTGTCAGGAGAGCTGATCAGAATGAAGGAAGGAGCTTGTTTTTTTAACTGCTCGTTCAGTGCAGGTGAAGGGAATATTGGGGGTTGGGAATGTCAGACTCCCTCCGTGAATAATTAGTTATAAAAATGTATCACTGCGCTGTCAAAGTTCCTTCTTAAGTATTACTTATGGTTCTGTATTTATCCTGCAGTATATTTAGCTCTTAAAAAAAGCTGTAGCTGGGACATTTGTTGCTCCCTCCTCCCTCCCTTCTCTCCTCCATCTAGATCTAGTAACACAAAATCATGCTGTCACATTTACGGGTTATTAAAATAACACACTAAAAAATTCTCCTTTTCTTGCCTTTACAAGTTTTAGCAGAGCCTTTTTTTTTTTAAAAATTTTTTACTTATTTATTTGACAGACAGATCACAAGTAGGCAGAGAGGCAGGCAGAGAGAGGAGGAAACAGGCTCCCCGCTGAGCAGAGAGCCCTATGCGGGACTTGATCACAGGACCCTGGGATCACGACCTGAGCTGAAGGCAGAGGCCCCAACCCACTGAGCCACCCAGGCGCCCCTTAGCAGAGCTTTTAATTGTAAAACATGTATGGTTGTTTTGATGTGATTGAGCTGTTAGCTAATGCTGCTGTTATATGTTGCAATATATAAATGTATCAAATACATTTAAGCATACACTTTGTATGCCTAATTACACAATGCTATATGTCAGTTCTATCTGTTTTTTAAAACTTGTAAGGTGAATAAGAAAATGTTTGGAATGGTTTGGAATTTGAAGAAATTATGGGCTGTTTCTGAAAATGTTGACAATGTCAACTACTAGTTCTTGCAGTTATATGTGTGACATCCACTTCATGGCCTGTTGTTTTTATCTTCTTATATTTGCAATGACTTCTTTCATGAGACTTACTTTGGGACCTTATATACTTAGGTATAGAAGAAGATACCTTATATAACTTATATATCTTATATACCTTAAGAAGAGGTTTCACTGTTCTAACAGAGAAGATGCTTTTTGTGAAGTGCTTGTAGGTGAATCCCAAAGTAAATGTCCATGGGAAAGATACACAGTTGATCCTTGAACATGGGTTTGAACTGCGCTAGTCCACTTACACATGGATTTTCTTTGATAAGAAGTCTTATAGTACTGTAAGAAGAAATCAGATCTTCTTTGATAAGAAAAATACAGTATTGGAAATGTATTTTCTCTTATGATTATCTTAATATTTTCTCTAGCTTGCTTTATTCTAAGAATACAATGTATAGGGTGCCTGGGTGGCTCAGTGGGTTAAGCTGCTGCCTTCGGCTCAGGTCATGATCTCAGGGTCCTGGGATCGAGTCCCGCATCGGGCTCTCTGCTCAGCAGGGAGCCTGCTTCCCTCTCTCTCTCTCTCTGCCTACCTCTCTGTCTACTTGTGATCTCTCTCTCTGTCAAATAAATAAATAAAATCTTTAAAAAAAAAAAAAGAATACAATGTATAATACATATAACCTACAAAACATGTGTGAATCAGCTATTTATGTTATTGGCAAGGCTTCTAGTCAACAGGCTATTTATTAGTAGTTAAGTTTCGGGGGGAGTCACAAATTTTGCATGGATTTTCAACTGTGTGGGACAGGAATAACTCCTTCATATCAGTAGACAAAGTCTTCAGCTATGAGTTGCTGCAGAGATGGGAGGGACAGAAGTTCATGGCTTAAAAGAAGTAGAATGTGGTTGAAATAAGTAAATAGTTGGAGAGAAGGCATGCCAACCAGTGATACAGGAGGATTGTCTAGCAGCATGGAAACCTCATTGAAGTCAGTGGTCAAGAACACAGAATGTGATAAGCCATCTGCCTTATTAACCTTCTCTGGTAGTGCTCAGCTGCTTTGGTACCAGAATATGGTGAAAGCTAGTAGACGGTTTCATTCGTGTTTGGGGTTTGCTAACAAAATGCAACAGAATGACAGAGGAGCAAAGATGTTTAACGTATTGGCCAAAATGTCATAATGATGGCTCATGGATTCTCAGCTGGATAAAAAGTAAAAGTGAATAAAGGAAAAAAGCTGACGTATTAGTCAGTGAATAGCAGATGGTGCATGGTCAATGGAATAGTGGACCCAATAGAATTGAAGACCTGACTGGGAGTGATTGATAAAGGGGAAGGACAGGGGATTATGGACAGAAGGTCCAGAGTGACAGAGGGGATGTGTGGCTAAGATGGGTGGAGGAGGTAGGTTCTTTTCCTTAACGGTTTCCTTCACCGTCTTAGGAAACCCTTCAGTTAAATGTTCTGTAACATGGAAGAGGAATAATAGGAGGTAGTAGGGAATTTTTCAAAATCATATCTAACCTATATTTCTTACCTTAAATATGTCAGACAGTAAGCCCCCAAAATTAAATGGGATGTTCCTTTATTGACTTGTGCTGTGATAAGATGCACCTGAACTTTGCCTGGTACAGCATTTGTATGCTCAATGTACACTTTTATCTGAGCAGAAAGATCTAGTCTTGAGTTTAAAAAAAAAAAAAACCTGGACAGAATTACACCTTCCAAATCAATGAAACATTTACAGGAAGTTCAGATAAGATGGCAGAGGTGACAGGACTAGCTTTATTCCAAGATCTCCACAGAAGTGACAGCCTAGCAGCAAAAAGTTAAGTGTTGGTTCCCTTCAGTGCATGAAATACAGCATATTTTGATGGTGATGCTTTTAGTGCAGTTTTTTTTTTTTAAAGATTTTATTTATTTATTTGACACAGAAAGATCACAAGTAGGCAGAGAGGCAGACAGAGAGAGAGAGGGAGGGAAGCAGGCTCCCCGCTGAGCAGGGAGCCTGTTGTGGGACTCGATCCCAGGACCCTAGGATCATGACCTGAGCCGAAGGCAGAGGCTTTAACCCACTGAGCCACCCAGGTACCCCTTTAGTGCAGTTTTTAAAGTGGACAAAATGTATTTTTAAAATTGAATACTGAAGCTGAAAGGTTCTGCAGATGTAATTTGAAAACCACTGCAGTAAACTAGTATGGAAAGTTTCAGGATTCAAATCCAAACTTCATCACTTATTAGCTCTTTGATTTGCAGCAAGTTACTTAGACTCTCTCTTTATAGTTCTTCCTCTATAAAATAGGAATATTAATAGTACTCACCTGATTGAATTGTTATGATTGAGTTCATGCACGTAAAACATTTAGAATAGTACCTGACATCTAGTAAGTGCTCATTAAATGTTAAATATTGTTGTATTGCTGTTGTGGTATGATAACATATCCCAGTTTTGAAATTAAAGCTTCTGACTTTCTCCTGTGAGAACTGACATATTTTCTTTAATAGATGTTCTTTTTTTTTTTTAAGATTTTATTTATTTATTTATTTATTTGGCAGAGAGATCACAAGTAGGCAGAGAGGCAAGCAGAGAGAGAAGGGGAAGCAGATTCCCCACTGAGCAGAGAGCCCAGTGCGGGGCTTGATCCCAGGACCCTGAAATCATGACCTGAGCCAAAGGAAGAGGCTTTAACCCACTGAACCACCCAGGCACCCCTTTAATAGATGTTCTTGGTAATAAGGAAATACCAAGAATAATATGGCCAGGCTAGCAGAAGTCAGATTAATCTTCCTCTTGACATAGGACCTTCTGTATCACTCCTATCACTGTTCTTCATTTAGTCTTTCATCACCATATTCTAGTTTCTCTACTCTTCAGTTTCTACTTGAACTATAAAAGAAGGAAATAAAATAAAATAAAAGAAGGAAATAAAAATCCACAAACCAAAAACTAAATAGGTTAACTTCCTAATATCCTGGCTAATAAACTGTATTATAAGGTTGTGGACCGTGCTTCATACTGGCAGAATTTTTAGCTAGATTTTATTGCATTAGTGCAAATACAGAGAAAGTACATTCATTTTATTTTCATCTCTGTGGTAACATTTCCTGGGCTTGCTCTGATAGCTTGTAGGTTATGCACAAACTTTTGAAGATGTAATGAAACAGAAGTAGATATTGTACATATGAGGAAAGTACACAGGGAGGCACTTTAGAAAGGACCCTTAGTGGTTCCTGGAATTAAAAAAATATATAATGTCAGGTGAATATGAGGGCAAAAATTGCGTAATTCTGCTGTGTTGGGTCACGTTTCTTCTGGTTACTGGAATTCAACATCAGTAACAGTATCTTTCATTTTGTATAGTGCATTATAGTTTTTGGAGCAACCTAACACGCATGACTTGATTTGATTTCTTAGGCTTTTTATATTTTGCCAATGTGGAACAGTCATTTCCACATCTTTTCCCACATGTCCGTGCTTTGCACATGAGATTTGAGTTTCAGTGTTGCAGACTCACTTCAGGTAAACTCTTCATTGAAATATTACAGATATCTTATTTATGCACACCTTTTATTTACTTAATGGAGGGGCAAGATTGAAAGCAGGGATGCCAGTTAACAGGTAGAGTACTCTAGGAGAGAGAAATGTAGCTTTGCCTAGGATGAGAATAATGAAAATGGAGAAAATTGTACAGGTTTGGCTATTTTGTAGGCAAGGAAAGTGGCTAACTGACAGTGGGAGAGGGGTTGAAACAGAGAGTCCTCAGGAATGACTCCTAAGGTTTTGGCCTGAGCGACCAGGTGTTTGGTGAGTTGAGGCCTGAGGTTAAAATTCAAGTGGCTGAAGTTCTTGCCAGATTTTCAGAAGAGGGGAAGAAGGAGATTTGGGTTTTAGTCTTAAAGTGGTGTCCTTGGCTTTGTACAAGTTCCTTTACCTCACTGTCAACTGTTTTCTTATCTGTAAAGAGACATGTTTTTGTGGGGGGGGAAAGATTTTTAGTTTCATCGAGTTAATTCTAAGAAAGTCAGCAACTCAGCAGTGCTGCTTCTGATAAATAAAAATGATCTAGAGATCCCTTTATTGAGTCATCATTCCTCTACACCAAGGATTTTCTTGACCATTTAGAGTTACGCCCTCCCATGCCCAACTATCCTATGCTCAACTGTCATCTTTCATAGTTTAGTTAGCAGAGAGTTCCAGATGTTTTCCAAGTACATTAAGGAACTCCTCTTTTGTGTCTGATCAGATTTCCCTCTATACAGTTGGTTTTCACATTCACTTTGTAGTGTGTGGTAGTTAGTATGTTTATTCCTGAACAGATTTTCATTCTTACTCTTTTTTAAATTGTTTAGATTGGACGTTAGAGTGTTTAAGGAGTCATAATAACAGACACACTTTTTCCTGCTTATATTCTGAACTGAGGGGAAAAAAGAATAGAATCCAAAATTTTATTTTATTTCTAATTAAAAGGATATTGGAGAATGTGGCTGTTTTCTGTGGACAGGCATCTTCCTCTTACTGGATCTCAAAATTGAACAGATTAATCATCCATTCCCAGGCAGGATGGAGGCACCTGCCCTATAAGGCTTCCAGCATGAAAGAAGAGACAAAATGAGTACTACCTATGGGCAAATTGCTCCCAAGTGCAAAATGTTAGACCACATATGCCCAGTTTTTTCTCCTACTAAACTGCTAGTCAAATGAAGTCATTCCCTAGACATGGAAAGGTTTAAGTGAGGGGACACAGATAGGCTAAGAGCATTATGCTACAGCCCCCGCCTCACCCCATCCCCCATGGGGGAGGCGGCCATTTGAAACCTAGGAGGTGGCTGACCTTTTTTGGGTTGGGGAGAAGAAATTTCTTTCTGCCCAAGTATAAAAACTGGCAGGTGCTTGGGGAGGTAAAAGACTTGAAGAGGGAGTCATTTTCCCGTTGTGCTGCCCACTCCCTTCTCCACAGGAAATCCTGGTAAACCTCAGGTAGGGGACTGGGTGCTTGACATCTGTCATTTAAGATCTACAAGTGGATCTGGCCTACAAATTGGGATCCTTGGTTTAGGACATTAAAATTACAAGCCATTCAAACAGACCTGTTTATTAAATACTAGAACATTTTATTAAATAGTGCTTTCCCCTGAGTGGTAACAACTTCAGTGATCACAGAAGTGTTTTACCATGAAGGAGCTCTGTAACATCAGTTTATTTATTTATTTTTTATTTAGTTATTTTTTTGTAACATCAGTTTAAACAAACAGAGCAGTCTGTCCAGAACTTCATTTTGTTAGTCACTTTGGACATGACTTTTAGTGAAGGACAGAATTTGAGTCTAACTAAGAGAGCAAAAATCTTGCAATTGTATTCGCCTTTAATTTAAGAAGCATTCACAGAATTTCTCCAATGGTCTTTTAAGTCTTTTCCCAGTAAATTGTTTTTTAAAAAACAGCTTTATTGGGGCACCTGGATGGCTCAGTGGGTTAAAGCCTCTGCTTCAGCTCAGGTCATGTTCCCAGGGTCCTGGGATCGAGCCCCACATCGGCCTCTCTGCTCAGTGGGGAGCCTGCTTCCTCCTCTCTCTCTTTGCCTGCCTCTCTGTCTACTTGTTATCTCTGTCTGTCAAATAAATAAATAAATAATAAAAATAAAAAAATAAAAAAAAGCTTTATTGAAATATAAGTCCACCAACCATAAAATTCACCCATTTCAAGTATGCATGTAGTGGCTTTTAGCATATTCATAAAGTTGTGCCACCATCACTATAATCAGTTTTTAAAACTTATTTTTATTAACATATAATGTATTATTTGCCCCAGGGGTACAGGTCTGTGAATCATCAGGCTTACACATCACAGCACTCACCATAGCACATACCCTCCCCAGTGTCCATCACCCAGCCACCCTCTCCCTACCCTCCCATCCGCCAGCAACCCTTGGTTTGTTTTGTGAGATTAAGAGTCTCTTATGGTTTGTCTCCCTCCTGATCCCATCTTATTTCATTTTTTCTTTCCCCTGCCTTTCAAATTCCTCATATCAGGGAGATCATATGATAATTGTCTTTCTCTGTTGACTTACTTCGCTCAGCATAATACCTCCTAGTTCCATTCACGTCGTTGCAAATGGCAAGGTTTCATTTCTTTTGATGGCTGCATAGTACTCCATGTGTGTGTGTCTGTCACATCTTCTTTATCCATTCATCCATTGATGGACATCTAGATTCTTTCCATGGTTTGGCTATTGTGGACATTGCTGCTATAAACATTCGGGTGCACGTGCCCCTTCGGATCACTACGTTTGTATCTTTGGGGTAAATACCCAGTAGTGCGATTGCTGGGTCCTAGGGTAGCTCTATTTTCAACTTTTTGAGGAACCTCCATCCTGTTTTCCAGAGTGGCTGCACCAGCTTGCATTCCCACCAACAGTGTAGGAGGGTTCCCCTTTCTCCGCATCCTCACCGACATCTGTCGTTTCCTGACTTGTTAATTTTAGCCATCCTGACTGGTGTGAGGTGGTATCTCATTGTGGTTTTGATTTGTATTTCCCTGATGCCATCACTACAATCAATTTTAGAACATTTTTAGTACTCTCGAAAGAAACCCCCATCCCTTAGCCATCACCCTTCAACTTTCTGTTCTTAGGCAACCGCCAGTCTTTCTGTCTCTAAGGATTTGCCTATTCTGGACATTATATATAAATGGAATCATACAATATGTGGTCTTTTATGATTGGTTTCTTTCACTTAGCATGTTTTCAAGGCTCACATCCATATTATAGTAAACATTAGTACTTCATTTCTTTTTATGGCCAAATTAATTTATCCATTCATCAGTTGAATATTTGGGCCAGTATATTTCTTTTATTTCAAAGAATAAAACTTCCTTAAAATGAGCTAAGTGGTACTTTAAAAAAAATTTTTTTAAAGATTTTATTTATTTATTTGACAGACAGAGATCACAAGTAGGTAGAGAGAGAGGGAGGGGAGCAGGCTCCCCCCCCCCCGAGCAGAGAGTCTGATGTGGGACTTGATCCCAGGAACCTGGGATCATGACCTGAGCCGACGGCAGAGGCTTTAACCCACTGAGCCACCCAGGCACTCTCTTGTTTTTTTTTTTTTTTTTTTAAGTGGCATTACCAGTGTAAATAATACTTGCAAATAATAAGAACTTTGAGTAAAAATTCAAAGACCGGTCTTTTTTATAGTGTTCACAGGACATACTTGAAGCTTGAAGTCATTTATGATGCTGTAAATTTCACAATGTAGGCCAGATTTTCCAATATGAGATTAGATTTCCTGAACAAAGCATTTATTTCCTTTACAACCTTGGTTTCAAAGTCCTCTCTTCTTACTATTACCAATGGGGATGTTGTTACTTCAGGAGGAAGAATATAAGCTAATAGGCCTAAAAGTTTTGAAGAAGGGGTATTTGGGACCAAGAATATGGACAGAAGCCATGAGTAAATGGAAATCACCAGAAGGCAGGACATTTCTAAAAAGAAATGACAGAGTGATGATGCCACTGCATTTATTAGACAGACCAGGCTTCTTAAATTCTGTCACTTGGCTGTTCAAGACAAAGCTTTCAAAGCTGGCATAATGTAGTCACATACCTCCACTGTTCATTGGGGTATGACCTACAGCAGTGTTTTTGTTTAACACCTTTTCTGATAAATATTAGGTTTGTACTGGAGTTGCAACAGAGTAAAATTAAAATGGTCCCCCAGGATTTAGAGGCAGCCATATCTAGATATGATTCTTGGATTCCCATTTTAGAAGTTTTATGATTTGGGGTATGTAATTTGATTTCTCAGCTATATAATGGGGACCATATATTTATTTCCAAGGATGGTTGTGAGGAAATAAACCGTGGCGTATAAGGAATTAGCACATGGTCTGGTACATACCAAAATGCTCCAGTGTTGGTCGTAATTATTATGTAAAAAGTCAAAACATTTTAATTTTTTAATATTTCCCTTTTTATTGCCTGTCTTGCTTACTTACAGGTTGCTTTGTTCTAAAAAGAGACTTAAGGCAACATGGTGTGTCTGTATTTGAGTAGAACTGAAACCCAGCGGAGTCCAATCCAGGAAAGACTGCAGTCCTTTGTAGTGGTAATATCAACTTGATGGGACACATATAAGTACCAAAGCCAAGGCCTGCATTGGGTTTATATGTCTCTGGAACAGACTGAAGAGGTTTTTTAAATGAAAGGCAGCCTAGCGTCATAGAAAGGGCACACGGGTTTTGGAATCATACCAAAACCAGCATGTAGTCAGATGCCAGTCCTGCTATTTACTAGCCGTCTAATTAATTTTAGACATGTTGTAGTTGAGTTTTTTAATTAGTAAAAGTTGCATCATTCAGACTTGATTAATACTTTATTCAGCTCTTTCAACTGTTAGCAGGTTCAGACTCTCAACTTTCTGTTCTCCTGTAGGTTAAAGAGTAAAAACTGCAGTGCATTATGAAAATCCTTTAGTTCAGAAGGTTTTTGATTTTTTTTTTAAAGGTTTTGTTTATTTATTTATTTGAGAGAGAGAGCGAGTGCATGGGTGCAGGCTGGGAGAGGGAGAGGGAAAGAATCTCAAGTGGACTCTGTGCTGAACACGGAGCCTGATGTGGGGCTTGATCTCCTGACCCTGAGATCATGACCTGAGCTGAAACCAAGAGTCAGATGCTTAACTGACTGAGCCACACAGGTACCCCCAGAAGTTATTTTTAAAGGAATTTACCCAAGAGCTAGTGATCTAGAAACTTTATAGTTGAGTATCAAGAGTCAGTCTCACATCAAAGGCTAAAAATACATCTAGAATATATGAGATCGTCGTTTCTTTATAGAGACCTGGCAAATAGTATAACTGAAAATTTAGTTTTTGTCTATGGAATAAAATTTTTTCTAGCTGTCTTTAGCTTCTGTAATGCAACTGTAAATTTTGGCATTGTTTTCTGTACTTCATTTTAATGCATATTTAAGCAGTTGGGCCATATTACATAATCTTGTAGGGGAAATTTGGTCACATAATGAAGTATTGCTGTTTAAGAAATTGTTATTGTTGGGTTGTAAATAAGAGCTTAATCATGCAACTTGAATGGATAATTATTTACATGGTGACCTTCTTTTATATTCCCTAAATAACCCAGGAGATTAGGCTGTAAGTGACAACAATGACAGCATCTAGGTAAAAATTTCATATTTGTAGCTTTACCTTTCTATGATGATTTATGTAAACATGACATCTTATCTTTTTGGTAGTCAGAATGTTTTATTTTCAAGCTTTGGAGCTACACAATTTTTCCCAAGTGCTTTCTCTAATTCTCTGTCCAGCTAGCAGCTGGCTGCTAAAAATTTCAATACTTGCAACACCTGATCCAGTTGATCACAACAGATTAGATACCGTGTCTATTTATTTCATTCTTTGTTGCAGACTGATGAAAAAGTAATATTTAGCAAAGCTATTCTTGAAGTCCTAGAGAGGTTAAACAATAGCCATGAAAGAACCTAAGAATCTTTGAATATCAAGGTTCCTAAAAATAAGTGTCTGGATCAAAGTCACCCTTCAATTAATGCCTATGCAAACTTTGCCAAGTATTCTCTCATTAGCTGTAAATTACAGGGAGGCGAATCCTTACCAAATATTCCATGAGCAAGTAGAATGTGATGTTCGTTTGGGGTTTATTGCTTTAGAGTTGACAAAATAGAGAAGCATGTGGATTTGAGGTGTTGCTGTCAATGATACCTGTATTTATGAGGATATACCAAAAATATGTAATTTACTTACATGACGTTTCAATGTATGATTCCCGTTTCAAAGCAAAGTGACATTTCTTTGAACTACTGCTCTTTTTTTTTTTTTTTTAAATTAGGAGGAAAAGGCTGCACTTTTTTATATGTCTGTTTACACTAGCTTTGCTATAAATAAAAGTTCACATTTGGCATTTTGACACTTGGCTGTTGTATATATTGAGCAAAAAGCAGCTGTTGACTTTTAATATAGATCTGTTCAACCAGGGACTATATATTGCTATCATTAGAAATTAAACAGGAGTAAAGATAAATGCAGTCGGTTGGGTCAAGTAAGGAAGTATGAGAGCAAAATCACACCAGGTCTCCCCGTGTCTGGTGTATGTATAGTGAGTTACTCACCTGGAACATCGCTGGATCTGCTTTTCAGCTGTAATAATAGAAGATTTAAAAAAAAAAAAAAAACGGACCATGTTCAATTTGGTTCTGCTGACCAGCCCACTAACCAAAGACAAAGATCTCTAAGACCATTTCATTTATAACCATTTCATTTTATTTTATTTTTTAAAAATATTTTATTTATCTATTTGACAGAGAGATCACAAGTAGGCAGAGAGTCAGGGAGAGAGAGAAGGGGAAGCAGGCTCCCTGCTGAACAGAGAGCCCGATGCGGGGCTTGATCCCAGGACACTGAGATCATCACTTGAGCCGAAGGCAGCGGCTTAATCCACTGAGCCACCCAGGCGCCCATAACCATTTTCATTTTAAAAGTACCATTCATTTATGGGGCGCCTGGGTGGCTCAGTGGGTTAAGCCGCTGCCTTCGGCTCAGGTCATGATCTCAGGGTCCTGGGATCGAGTCCCACATCAGGCTCTCTGCTCAGCAGGGAGCCTGCTTCCTTCTCTCTCTCTGCCTGCCTCTCAGTATACTTGTAATTTCTCTCTGTCAAATAAATAAATAAAATCTTTAAAAAAAAAATAAAAATAAAAAAAAAATAAAAGTACCATTCATTTAAATAAAACCTTTAATATTCTATGAGTACCACTGGATTTTATTCCAGACAGCGTCACAGTCAGTGCTTATTGAAGTATGTGTGGTCTGTAAAGAACTGTATTAAACATTATGATAGTTTGCATTTAAGCAAATGAAAAAGTATTTTACCCTCGAGAAACCTACACTCTATTTGGGAAGATAAAATAATATGCATAAGAAATGTGTCAAATACGTGATGAAACTACTTTCTGTCCAGGTGTTCGAGGAGGAGATGACATTTGAGCTTAACAGATGATACACTTAATAATGATATATAGTGAATATTAAAATAATTATGAAGGTTTGGGCATTTCTTTTTTTTTTTTTTAAAGATTTTATTTATTTATTTGACAGAAATCACAAGTAGATGGAGAGGCAGGCAGAGAGAGAGAGGAGGAAGCAGGCTCCCTGCTGAGCAGAGAGCCCGATGCGGGACTCGATCCCAGGACCCTGAGATCATGACCTGAGCCGAAGGCAGCGGCTTAACGGTTTGGGCATTTCTTGTCCTTGAAGGTAAAATGGCATACTGAAATTTCCATTCCAGTCCATTTCCAAACATTGCTGCTAAATTCATCTTTCTAAAGGATAGATATTATTATAATATTATTATAATCACAAATGCTTATATAGCATTTACTTTATGACAGATAATTTCTAGGTACTTTACATGTATTTACTAATATAACCTTTGCAATATCCTTATAATAGATGCTGTTATTGGCCTCCACAGAGATACAGAGAATATAACTTGCCCGGGGTCACATAGCTGATAAGTGGAAGAGCTGAGATTTGAACCCAGGAAGTCTAGCTCATGAGTCCTTGCTATGAAGCACTTCATGTTTGTGTACCAGAAACCTTCAGTGACTCTTCATCTTCCACAGCATAAGGGCATTCAAGTATCTTCACAATATGGCTTTAGCTTACCTTTCCAACCTTAGATCCTACTTTTTTTCCCTGCATGGATCTACATTCTAGCTGTTCTGTATTATTTTCTATTTCCAAAATACAGTCCTTATTCTCATCTCTAGACTTTGTTTATGTTATCTATTCGCAGTATACTCTCACTCTGCCCAGTCCCTGTTTTATCAGACCTTCTCATCTTCCAGGCATATTTCAGCTATCGTGTGTGTGTGTGTGTGTGTGTGTGTGTGTGTGTGTGTGTGTTACGGTAGTCACCATACAGTACATCATTAGTTTTTGACGTAGTTTTCCATGATTCATTGTTTGCATATAACAGCCAGTGCTCCATGCAATCTGTGCCCTCCTTGATACCCATCACCAGGCTTATCCATTCCCCCACGACCTCCCTTCTAAAACCCTCTGTTTCCCAGAGCCCATACATAGTCGCTCATGATTAGTCTTCCACTCCTATTTTCCCCCCCTTCATTTTTCCATTCCTTCTCCTAATGTCCTCCATGCTATTCCTTATGCCTCACAAGTAAGTGAAACGATATAATTGACTCTCTTTGCTTGACTTACTTCACTCAGCATAATCTCCTCCAGTCCCATCCATGTTGATAGCAAAAGTTGGGTATTCATCCTTCCTGATGGTTGTGTAATACTCCCTTGTGTACATAGACCATATCTTCTTTATCCATTCATCTGTTGAAGGGCATACTGGCTCTTTCCACAGCTTGGGTATTGTGGACATCGCTCCTATGAACATTGGGGTGCATATGGCCCTTCTTTTTACTACATCTGTATCTTTGGGGTAATTACCCAATAGCATAGTCACTGGGTCATAGGGTAGCTCTATTTTTAATTTCTTGAGGAACGTCTGCACTGTTTTCCAAAGTGGCTGCACCAACTTGGATTCCCACCACCAGTGTAAGAGGGTTCCCTTTTCTCCACATCCTCTCCAACATTTGTTGTTTCTTGCCTTGTCAGTTTTCGCCATCCTAGCTAGTATAAGTTAGTATCTCAGTGTGATTTTGATTAGAACTTCCCTGATGGCTAATGATGATGCACACTTTTTCATGTGTCTATTAGCTATTTGTGTATCTTCTTTGGAGAGGTACCTGCTCATGTCTTCTGCCTATTTTTTTGACTTGATTATCGTCAACTGCCATCTTTGTAAAAACCCTTTTTGAGGGTCACCTGGGTGGCTCAGTGGGTTAAAGCCTCTGCCTCTGGCTCAGGTCATGATCCCAGGGTCCTGGGATTGAGCCCCGCAGCATCGGGCTCTCTGCTCAGTAGGGAGCCTGCTTCCCTTCCTCTCTCTCTGCCTGTTTCTCTGCCTGCTTGTGATCTCTGTCTGTCAAATAAGTAAATAAAATCTTTAGGAAACAACAAAAAAACCCTTTTTGAGACCCTACCAAAGTGATTCCCCTTCTCAACCCCTTGGTAATACCTTGCACATTTTTTTTCATGGTCGCATACCTGTATCATGGTTATTTGTCTGTCATGCCTGTTTTCTAGTAGAAATCTGTTAGATTATTTTTTTAAGTTCCCTAAGAACAGAGAATATGATTTATTGATCCCTGTACCTTAGGTAGTACTCAGTCCAACCTTGCATGTGGCAGGAAGTGGGAGGTGTTATGTTTGACATTAAGATTTTGAACCAAGAAAAGTTCTTTTCCACTTACTAAAGGGGATGCTGCCTGATTCTTGGATTGTTGAAAAAAGCCCATTAGATCTTCAGATTTTCTCAGTTGAATTCTTTTTTTTTTTTTTTCAATTGAATTCCTTTTAATAGGTTTCTTTTATTCCTTTTTCTAACCTTGTATTTGGTTAACAGTCTGACTCGTATAAAATACAAAGTAGCAAATAGTTTTCTCAGTTTCGAAGGCATTATGCCCATGTCCCTTAATAGGTGGTCTGTGGGGTGCCTAGGTGACTCAGTTGATAATTGATTATTGATTAAGTATCTGCCTTCATGCAGGATCAGGTCATGATCATGGGGTCCTGGGATTGAGCTGTGTGTCAGGCTTTCTGCTTGGTGGGGAGGGAAGCTGCTTCTCCCTCTTCCTCTAACACTCTGCTTGCTTACTCTCTCTCTATCAAATAAATTTTTTAAAATCTTAAAAAAAATTTTTTTTTGAACCTAGAGTAGGGAACAGAATTGGGAACTTGGGAGAGTGAGCTGATTTATTAGCAAAAGTGATAAATTTGGGTTAGACATGTTATAGTTGAAGTCAGAATATAATATCCAAATAGAAACAAACTAGAATCAAGACAGGGTAATATTGGGCATTCTGAATCTTACCTCATTTTTACAAATATGATACTTATATACATAGGTCAAATTATTATTTAGTAGCTAAATATCTACAGAATACAGTCTTTTATTTTTTTTTTTTTAAAGATTTTATTTATCAGATAGAGATCACAAGTAGGCAGAGAGGCAGGCAGAGAGAGAGGGAGAAGCAGGCTCCCTGCTGAACAGAGAGCCCGATGCGGGGCTCGATCCCAGGACCCTGAGATCATGATCTGAGCTGAAGGCAGAGGCTTTAACCCACTGAGCCATCTACGCGCCCCCAGACTATTTTAAAAAAAATTTATCAGTTGGTTTTCATTTTGACGGTAAGGCCCAGCTATCATATAGTCATTCCCAACTTTGATTAAAAAAAAAATTCTAAGATGAGGGGCACCTGAGTCCAACTCTTGATTTTTGCTCAGGTCATGATCTCAGGGTCATGAGATTGAGCTCCGCATCAGGCTCTGTGCTGGGCGTGGAGCCTGCTTAGGATTCTCTGTCCCACGGGACGCCTGGGTGGCTCAGTTGGTTGGACGACTGCCTTCAGCTCAGGTCATGATCCCAGAGTCCCGGGATCGAGTCCCGCATCGGGCTCCCAGCTCCGTGGGGAGTCTGCTTCTCCCTCTGACCTTCTCCTTGCTCATGCTCTCTCTCACTGTCTCTCTCTCAAATAAATAAAATCTTTAAAAAAAAAAAAAAGGATTCTCTGTCCCTCTCCCTCTCTCTTTCTTTTAAACAATTTTTTAAGGATTTTATTTATTCCTTTGAGACACACAGAAAGAGAACGTGAGCAGGGGAAGAGGGAGAGGGAGAAGCAGAGTCCCTGCTGAGCCAGGAGCCTGTTGTGGGGCTTGATCCTAAGGACGCTGAGACCATGATCTGAGCCGAAGGCAGATGCTCAACCAACTGAGCCATCCAGGTGCCCCTCGCCTCTTGAGCCCATGCACGCACACATGTGCCCTCTCTCTCAAATAAATAAATAATATATATATTATAATATGAAAGTTAATCTGTAGGTTGAATGGTTGGTTCTCTGGATCAATATAGGTGTTAGATTACTAGGTTAGCCCTAGTAAGACTATGTTGCAACTGAAATATGTGCTTCTATAACAACAAAAAAAAGTATAGAGCAATACAGTTGTGTTGCTAATAGAATTTTTAAAAAGATAAAAAGGGCTAAGAAAAGGAAGCTTACTTCTCTGATACTTTAATTTGCCAGTTTGACTTTAAAGCTTATGACATCCCTGTAGTCAGTGGTATTGTAATAGTGCTGTGTGGGGGCAGATGGCAGCTACACTTGTGGTGAGCACAGCATAATGCATAGACCTGCTGAATCACAGTTGTACACCTGACACTACTGTAACATTGTGTCAGCTGTACTTCGGTTAAAAAAGGCTTATGACATTCCTTCTCTCATTATAGGTGCTTCACTGAGATTCTTTTTGTGTTTGTCAATAATATTTTGTGTCATTTTTTGACTTTGCCTATCAGAAGAAGACGAGAGAGGGCGCCTGGGTGGCTCAGTTGGCTAAGTGACTGCTTCGGCTCAGGTCATGATCCGGGAGTCCTGGGATCGAGTCCCGCGGTCCTGGGATCGAGTCCCGCAATGGCCTCCCTGCTCAGTGGGGAGTCTGCTTCTCCCTCTGACCCTCCCCGCTCCAGGCTCTCTCTCTCCTTCTCTCATTCTCTCTCTCAAATAAATAAATAAAGTTCAAAAAAAAAAGATGAGAGAATTTGCAGAAAATATACGTTTAAGGGATTTCCTTAGGTGGAATAGTCTGAGATAGAATTCTATCAGTGGAGACCAAGGTGTGCATGGGTGCATGAAAGTGCATGTGCTATGTGTGGTGTGTTACGGTGGGGAATGGACACGAGGGAGATGAGGAATTTGTGATGGGTAGATGATCTCTTCCATGGAGAAACAAGGTGATACAGAAGAGGTTGGATCCAGTGTTTCTTATTCAATGGAAAGCCCCATTAATCTGAGCTGGTATGGTTACTTTGTGGGGGAGGGGGGTTTCATAATGGGCATAGTAAGGAGAAAAACAATATTTTATATCCCAGTTAGGGTGTAAGTTGGTGCAAAATATTTTTCACTTGAAGAGTGCCTCTTTTTTTTTTTTTTTTTTTTGAGATTTTACTTTTAAGTAATCACTACAACCAAGGTGGGGCTCAGACTCAAGACCCCAAGGTTGAGAGCCACATGCTCCTCCTGACTGAGCCAGCCAGGTGCCCCCTTGAAGCGTACCTCCACTGAAACTTGGCTTTTGTTTCAGACTTTGCTGTGGATGTTTTTTGCTTGTGCTTAAAAAATTACTGAAATGCTTATTCTTTATTTGGCCCAATGGAAAAATAGTTTGTGTTCCCCCTTCATCCTCATGAATCCCATCTCTTGATTTAAAATAAAAGTAGGTATGTATGATAAATTCTTAGACAGCTGTTTTATTAAGAAAATCGTAGTGAAAATAGAATGGGGATTGACATGAGAACTCCCTTCGGGGTCTGGTTCTGCTGTTTACCAACTGTGTGACTTTGAGCATGTTACTTGGCCTCTGTAAGATTTAGTTTCCTCATCTATGAGTGGGGATAATACCTCTTACCTTATAAGATGGCTCTAAGAACTGAAGTAGATTATCTGAAACATCTACCGCAGTACAGGCATTTATAGTAGCAATTGTTTTGTTAAGCAACTAAATGGATTAATCTCTTATTACATTGGATGCATAAAGTTGAATGGAATTGATTCTTTACCTATCATACAGTCATCAAAGGCAGTCTGATTTTTTTTTCAAACTGTGCTAGACCTGGTTTCCCATTTCATTTTTTTCTAAGATTTTATTTATTTATTTGATAGAGAGAGGGAGTTCTCAAGTAGGCGGAGAGGCAGGCAGAGAGAGAGAGGAAGGGAAGCAGGCCCCCTGCCCAGCTGAGAGCCAGATGCGGATGTGGGCTGGATCCCAGGACCCTGAGACCATGACCTGAGTTGAAGGCAGAGGCTTAACCCACTGAGCCACCCAGGCGCCCCTCCCATTTCATTTTTAACACATACACTTCCTGTGCCCCTGACACTTGGATTACTGTCGTCTTCTGCTGGGAGAAAAGAGTATTAGGCAGCCTATCCAAATGTTTATATGAGAGTGCTCTTCTACATGTCAAAGGTAATGTATTTTGGGGGATTTCTCAGTAATGATGACAGCTTATATTAAGCCATTAACATTCTGTCAACCCTCTTACTCTAGCTAACATCTGTGAAGTGGGTAATGGATTGTAGTCTGTGACCCTAGAGTAGATCTCCCCCCTAGAGTAGGCTTTAGCAGGACCTTGACCTCATTAGTTGAAGTCCGTAACTAAGTTAGATAGAAAGTTCTAAAAGTAAAGCATGATTGATGATCACAGGTAGCCTACATTTGTTAAAATCCTATTCATTTGCTTATTATGAAACATAAGATGAATGACTATATTTCATTATCCTAAAGATAAAATAATTTCAGAGTTTAATATAAATTTTAAAAAATTAAATAAGTCACTTAAAATAGCAATAAATCTTATTTTATTTATTTAATAAATCTTATTTATTTATTTTTAAAGATTTTATTTATTTATTTGACAGACCGAGATCACAAGGAGGCGGAGAGGCAGGCAGAGAGAGAGGGGAAGCAGGCTCCCTGCCAAGCAGAGAGTCTGACATGGGGCTCGATCCCAGGACTCCAGGATCATGACCTGAGCCAAAGGCAGAGGCTTGAACCCACTGAGCCACCCAGCTGCCCCAATAAATCTTATTTTAAACAGATGTATACCTAGCTAAGATTTGGTGGATTAGGATCAGAAGACAACACTTGGGATGTCTGTGTGGCTCAGTTAGTTAAGCATCCAGCTCTTAATCTGGCTCAGGTCATGATCTCAGAGATTGAGCCCTGTGTTGGGCTCTACACTCAGCAGAGGTCAGCTTGAGATTCTCTCCCTACCCCTGTGCCCCCCCTCGCATTCTCTCTCTCTCCCCCTCTCAAGTAAATTAAATAAATAAATCTTTTTAAAAAATAATAGTGAGAAGAAAACAACTCTTGTATGTTGAAATGTCACTGATATAGGAATAGCCCAGGAGCTTTAGAGGGTTATTGTCTACCTTCTTACCACCCAGTAAGTGGTTATCATTCAGTAACCATTTAGAATCCCACAGTAGCTAGTAAGATATCTGCTTTAAATAGATCCCCCTCTATTTAAGATGGGATGGTCCTTTATTGTGAGCATCTTCACAGTTAACAAGGAGGTTGGGTGTATTATAGGTTTTCCTACTGTGTTGTTTTTTGTTTTTTTCTACTTTTTTGCTTTTATAAGTTCTTGGTTAATGTTTTGTTCTCTGTGTTAGCCTAGAGTTAACTAAAGTGTTGTATCCCTTATGTGTTCCCTCCTATTACCCTCTGCCCTCCCTCTTTAGGAGCTGCTTGTAGCAAATCCCCAGTTGGACCATTCAGGCAGTTCATACCCAGATTAAAAAAAAGTTTGGGTTGCAGATGTCATCAGCTTTTCAGGATGATCAAGGAACTTATGCAGTTCCCACTGACTTTTCTTTTTATCCCATTTAGATACCACACACATCCCTCATATTGTGCTCAACTCCTGTTTCCCCAAGCTTGGAGTTTCACTGAGTTGTTGTTGTCGTCGTCGTTTTAGGAGAATTCATCCACTTCTTTTTTTTAAAGATTTTATTTATTTATTTGACAGACAGAGATCACAGGTTGGCAGAGAGGCAGTCAGAGAGAGAGAGAGGAGGAAGCAGGCTTCCTGCTGAGCAGAGAGCCCTATGTGGGGCTCAATCCCAGGACGCTAGGATCATGACCTGAGCCGAAGGCAGAGGCTTTAAGCCACTGAGCCACCCAGGCGCCCCTCATCCACTTCTTTAATGAGGAAGAGGGTTATCTTTTGACTATATTGTTACAGGCTATAGTGGCATTTACTCCTTTTGTGTGACCCTGTTCTTTTATACATTCCAGAAGTTCTTTAGTAATTCTGTTTGTTGTTGATCGCCTTATCATTTTCCCATGCTGTTAGACAGTTTTTTAAAATATATACATTACCTTGTCTTTCCAGTGGGATTTGTAGAAGGAAAGGAAATAAATTAATTCACTTTACCTCCCAGTGGCATTTAATAAATATTCATCGAATGAGAGAAATCAGTGAATGGCTAGTGCAATTGAGTTGGTCTAAATATTTACAGATACTTATGAGATTTAGTCCATTTTGGCTTATTATCTTTTAAATTTTTACTAGTAATGAGAAAGTTATGATAATAATTTTCCTAAGGTCACATATATTTTTTAAATATTTTATTTACTTAAGAGAAAGCACAAGGGCACCTGGGTGGCTCAGTGGGTTAAGCCACTGCCTTCGGCTCAGGTCATGATCTCAGGGTCCTGGGATCGAGTCCCGCATCGGGCTCTCTGCTCGGCAGGGAGCCTGCTTCCTCCTCTCTCTCTCTCTGCCTGCCTCTCCGTCTGCTTGTGATCTCTCTCTGTCAAATAAATAAATAAAATCTTAAAAAAAAAAAAAAGAGAGAGAGAGAGCACAAGCAGGGGGAGGGAAGAAAAGGAGAGGGAGAAGCAGGCTCCCTGTTCATCAGGGGGGACCCGGGAATCATGACTTGAACAGAAGCTGGACGCAAAACCAACTGAGCCACCTGGTGCCTAGGCCACATTTTTTTTAATGAAAGCCAGAAAAGGTTTAAATTCTGTAGTTCCCATATGGCAGGAACATAGGTGTGATTAGTTTAAATGCAGGAGGCATTATAGTTAAGTGGCTAACATCACAGACTCTGGAGTCTGGGTTCACGTTCTATTTATGCCACTCACTAGCAGCATGATCTTTGCCAAAATACTTCAGAGGTCTCTTTGAAGATTGAAGTATTCACGTACATAAAACGAAGTGCGTGGCGCATAGCAGTGTAAGCATCAACTAAAATTAATGAGACTAACTTTGAAGACTCTTAGCTATACTCTTTTGAATAGCCATAAATCATCTTTAAATTGATTATGAATGCTATGTAGTTTTAAAATGTACGTGTAAATGTTACCACACTGGAATATACATTCTAGCCCATGGACAAATGGCCAGAATTTCTACCTTATAAATAGAACCACTACTATAATGCAGTAGGAAGAGTACTCTTTGCTTGAACATGCATGTGTTTTATATATTCAAAAAATCAAGAATGATGAAAAGAAAGCAAATCCTAATACTGAATACAAATTGAAACCAATGAGCCTAACTGTACTAAACTGATAATGTAACTACCAAGGGAAATAGGAGTAACTTTTGAACATAGAATTCCTACGTTAGTAGGAATGGGTTAGTAGGAATGCTACGTTAATGGGATATAGCCTAAAGACAAAAAGAACAGCAAAGAAATAACTGAACTTAGTAGGTAGCAGTCCCTATAGTAGCTCTTCCCAAGAATGTTATTCCCCTGTTGTTGATAAAGAAGCATATTCAAAGAGGGAAATGATTTGCCTGGCATCATTTAATGAGGTGGTAGAGCTGGGTTCAAAAGTCTGTATTCTGTTTGTTACACTACACCGCCTTTTTAATGTTTGTAGTGTGCTGTTCAAATGAATTTCTGTGCTACCATCCTGGTTTCATTAGTACCTACCTCCTTTTCTTTTATTGGCATCATCTGTAATTATTAGTCAGAACCACATTTTCAAGAGCTCCCTAACCTCTTGGGTCTCTCTTGCTTCAAGAATTTCGTTGCTTGCAATCATGCCTACCTTTTTGAAATCTGCCTTCCTAAATTAAAGGGTATATAACTATTCCTACCCTTTTCTTTATGAATTCTAAAATGACCTGATAGCTTTTCATTTTGATTCTCATTCCTCTGACTTGATCAATAACTAGTTTCCTGAATTATATAGCTAGTGTCAAAGTCATGATTATTTACAGATATTGTCTGTATTCATAACCAAGCCTGGACCTTGTACATGAGAGAGCTGCACTCTTAAAGACATTAATCTATTTGTAATTCAGGATATCACACGGTGATTTGTGAGACACATAGTGGGAGAATGGTAAAGAATGCCATCATCGGACCTACATTGTTTACATGAGAGATACTAGAACAGGTATTACTTTTTAAATTGTGGTTTTGAAGTGATCCATTCATTAGAGAAGGCAAGTAAAAATAGCAGTGAAACAAAGACATAATAACTGGTTGTTAAATGAACTCCGTGTCCTTTGAAAAGGGCATGATGAAGGGGGAAAATATGTAGGTATCTTGAGTACGCAAGCTGCTATTTGAGATTTTGCTGAGTAGAAGTGATGAGAGGAATCAAACTGTACAAAGATTTAGCAATCTTTTTTTTAAAGTACTTTGTGTAGTAAATCTCCAAACTTATTTTTAAAATTACAGCATCTGAAGAACCTCTTCTTAAATTAGCAGCATCAAAATGGAATTGTCTTTTTTAAATCACTCCTGAACTATCTTTAAAGTGTGTGATTTTAAAAATGTAATTTCATATAATATACCAGGAAAATTGTCCAGAAGATTGAGGACCAGAATTTTAATAAATGTTTTTTTTAAATAAGGTAGCAGATTAATATTTTTTAAAAAAGCTTTTAATCAGAAATCAGAATATAAAATAGTGTTACAGTCTTTTACTAGATCACTTGAATTTCTTAACACCTGGAGAATATTATTGTAGTATTTCCTATCCCAAATAGCTATTTTATGGGGAATGTGCCACTTGTTTGTGGAAATCATCTGTTGATGTTTCTAAGGGTTTTTTTTTTTTTTTTAAGATTTTATTTATTTATGACAGAGAGAAATGGCGAGAGAAGGAACACAAGCACAGGGGAGGTGGAGAGGGAGAAGCAGGCTTCCCGCCAAGCAGGGGGCCCAATACAGGGCTCCATCCCAGGACCCTGAGATATGACCTGAGCCGAAGGCAGATGCTTAACAACTGAGCCACCCAGGCACCCCAGTTTCTAAGGTTTTAACTCTCTGGACAAACATTCAAGAAAAATCAAACTGTTCTACAAAAATATTCCTGAATAGTAAACTTTGAGCACTGCTTCCGAGTCAGAACTTGTTCATATTCTAACTCCCGCTTTTCCTAGCTGGCACCTAGTCACTTAGCCTGTTCCTCAAGTTTCCTTACTGGATTGTTTCAAGAATTAAATGAGCATATGTAAAGCACCTAACACCATGACTGGCACTAAGTAAGCACCCAAAATGGAGTGGCAGCCATTATTTACCTTACCGCCTCCAGATTATGAGTGGTGAAGAAAGAAAATTTATTGTGAGTGTCCCTTATTTTACTGTCAAGGTTTTGAAGTAGAATTTAAGGTAAAACTGATTTTTCTGAATCCAGACACTTGAGATTCTGTTTGGGAAGTGAGAAAGAAAGCTGCCAAATACCTACTCTGCAGTGGCAAGAAGACTGAATTTCTAATTTTTTTCCTGCCTCTAGCCCTTGCCTTCACTTCCTCTGCCTCAGTATGAACATTTCTTTGTTCCTTTGGAGATCCTTGCCTGATAGCAAGCAGAGAATAATCTCCAGGAGTTTTATTATAGCTAGCTAACTGTAACCTTTTGGAAGAACATCTGGATGCAGTTTCGATCTTAAAAGTCTATAATTTTTTTAGGTCATTAAATTCCCATAGTTCTAAATTACTGGTTTCAGTTCTTTTGCAAGGTTGTGCCCATCCATTTTAAGAACTGTATTATAGGAGCCACTGGGTGACTTAGTGGGTTAAGCCTCTGCCTTTAGCTCAGGTCATGGTCTCAGGGTCCTGGGATTGAGCCCCGCATCAGGCTCTCTGCTCAGCAGAGAGTCTGCCTCCCCCTCTCTCTCTGCCTGCCTCTCTGCCTACTTGTGATCTCTTTCTGTCAAATAAATAAATGAAATCTTAAAAAAAAAAAAAAAGAACTGTATTATATGTCTTTTAATCATCATTATCAGTTAAACTATTGGAGTTTTCTTATTTTCAGTTTTCAGAATATAATTATTACACCAAACATATCCATACATATACATAATACACATATATACAAATATAATTATCCTTTATACTACTTAGTTGCATTAAGCAGTAGTAGTTAAGATACTTGATTATAATCATTTCAGCCATATATGGATAGGCTGCTGGACCCTGGAATTTAAAGAAAGAAAATTGTATCATCAGAAGCACGTTAATTCATACTCTGAATATCCAAAGGGTGTTTTGAACTTATTTCTAAGATACCTGCTTCCTTTCTTCATTAACCTTTTACTTATATTTACCCTCTGTAGGAATTGTGTATAATATACTCAGTCATATTTCCTTTATTTCTCTAAAACTTTATTTTCCTAAAGGTGATACAAATTACGTATTTCATGCTCTACTTTTACACTTCACTTAGCATTCCCTAGCTACTGTATTTGTGAATGAGTAGATATGATCAGAGCATTGTTTCCTTTATGATTTTTGCAGTGTTCGTATTTTAAGTCATATAAAGGCAGATTGTTTACTGTACATTCCTAGCATTTTAAATCACTTCCAGTTCGAAAGTACCCTTTCTCTAAGCTGTTAGATGTATGTATGATTCATAACATGAGACAGGTAGCCTGTTGTTCTTTCTTAATTGAGTTGACATTTACAGTCTTCTGGCCTTATCTATCTAGGGAGAAAATCTAACATACTGTAATGTCATATATTATCATAGATCTTATGGTTTGAGAAAATTCTCTTTTCTTCATTCTCCTTTCCTTTTTAAAGCTTTTTACCTCTCCTTCCAGTGTATCACTAACGTCGGATTTGGCTGTCAGTTGACTTGGAGCTGAGGACAGTTAAATCATCCGGATAGAAAATGCTGCTGTCTTCTCAACAGTGTTTCAGCAGTTGTTCGGACCTCTTGTAGAAATTTCTGAGACCGAGAGAAAGAAAAATGTCTCTTTCTCTCTCTTTTTTAAAGATTTTATCTATTCAGTTGACAGAGACACCACAAGAGAGGGAACACAAGTGGGGCAGAGGGAGAGGGAGAAGCAGGCTTCCTGCTGAGCAGGGAGCCCCATGTGGGGCTCTATCCCATGACCCCAAGATCTTGAGTCAACCTGAAGGCAGATGCTTAACAACTGAGCCACCTGGGCACCCTGAAAGAAAAATTTGTAAAAGACTTTTTTCAGATTCCTGCCCTCCCCAGATTCTGAAAGTTTCCTAGCAAAATATGAAGTTATTATTTGTTGTTATTTTCTACTCTAGATAGAATCTATAGTGTGTATTCTACCTTCACTCTGATTCAGAATCGATAAGGGAAAATGCACTGAGCCTTAGTACTCTCTTGGGTCTTTTATTTTGCAGACTTGCCTCTAAATAGATGTTCCCTAGGATTCAGAACCTAAATGCATCACTGCAGGAAAATTCAAATACAAAGTATTTGAAAATCAAAACTATATTTTCTGGTCCGTTTAAACGTGTCTGCACAAAGCTTAACCAGATAACGCAGGTCACTGTTTTTCTCTTTGAAAATTTGCTTCGAGTGTCTGAACATGAAGTGCCTCATGCTTATTTCTAGGCAAATTATGCATCATTGCTTTTCTCTTCACAATTAAATATTTCCACTTAAGTATTTTTTTTTTAAGTGTTCTTTGAGTTGGTAGATGATCACAAAAGTGATCCTGACTTAAAGTTAGTTTAGCCCACCCTTTGAAAAGTATTTATTTTGGGGCACCTGGGTGGTTCAGTTGGTAAAGCATCTGCCTTCTGCTCAGTTCATGATTCCAGGGTCCTGGGACTCAGCCCTCTGCATCAGGCTCCCTGCTCAGTGAGGAGCCTGCTTCTCCCTCTCCCTCTGCCTACTGCTCCCCTTGCTGTGCTCTCTCTCTCTGTCAAGTAAACAAAATCTTTAAAAAAAAATTTTTTTTTTCACCTACTCTAAGGCAAGATGCCATAAATAAAACCCAGTTTTAGGGGTGCCTGGGTGGCTCAGTGATTAAGCATCTGACTCTTGATTTCAGCTCAGATCATGATCTCAGTAGTAAGATGGAGGTCCACACTGGGGCTCCATGTTTATCCTGGAGCCTGAGATTGTCTCCCCGTTTGCCCCTCCTGAGATCTGACTACTCTCATATGCTCTATCTCTTTAAAATAAATAAATAAAATCTTTATTTAAAAAAATCACCCAGTTTCAGTGAAAGCTACAGATAATTAAACAATTAGTTGCAATTCAGTAAGAAGAGCACTACAATACATGTTAAGCATGTGTTGGTGTGGGAGCACATCATAGTGCCTTTAATTTAGGCTTAGAAGGTTAGAAAGAACCACAGGAAGAATGACCTCTCACCTGAGATCTGAACAACAAATAGGAATTGGTCAAAGAAGGGAAGGATGTAAAAATGGTCCAGGCAGAAAGAAAAGCAAGTTTTATGTAAGGAATCAGAAAGCTTCGTGTGCCTGATAAAGGCAGTGTGAAGGGAGGTGACATGAGATGCCTCTGGATGGGGAAACAGGGACTAGATCATGACGAGCTTATTTTTTCATCTCTCGTATCCCCACACCACCCTCTGTTTTTTATTGTTATTTAATGCACATGCTGTACAGTTTATCCCCAAAGTGTACAGTTCACTAGCTTTTAGAACATTCTCAAAGCTATGCAATAACCATCACCCTGGTCAATTTTAGAATATTTTCATCACTTCAGAAAGTAGCCCTTTGTATTCTGTAGTTACCACTCCCAGCTGTCCCAGCACTAAGCAACTACTAATTTAGTTTGTCTCTGTATACTTCCCTGTATTCCCTATGGAATCATATAATATGTAGTCTTTTGAGACTAGCTTTTTCACTTAATGTTTTCAAAGTTTATGCTGTACCATGTAATCAGTACTTCATTGCTTTTTCTTGATAATCATCGCAGGAGTAAGCTTCATTTTGTTCATCAGTTGATGGGCATTTGCGTTGTCTCTGCCCTTTGTAACCTATGAATGATAGTATGAACATTCATTTACACATTTTTGTGTGGACATATGTTTCCATTTCTTTTGCATTTCTAGGAGTGAAATCGCTGCATCATATCCTTAATTTTTTGTGGAATTGACATGCTGTCTTCCAAAGTGGTTGTACTTTTTGCAATCCCACCAACAATGTAGGAAGATTCCAGTTTCTCTAATCCTCACCAGCACTTATTATACCTATGTTTTTCATTGTAGCCATCCTAGTGGATGTGAAGTAGTTTCTCGTTGTAGCTTTGATTTGCATTTTTCTGATGACTAATAATGTTGAGCATCTTTTATATGCTTTGGGTCATTCGATATCTTCTTTGGAGAAATGCCTGTCTAATCCTCTGCCCATTTTTAAATTGAATTGTCTTTCAATTGTCAAGTTGTAAGGGATAAGTCATTTTCAGACATGATTTGCAAATATGTTCTCCCATCCAGTCTTCTCACTTTCTTTATGGTATCATTTGATGAACAAAACTTTTAAATCTGAAGTCCAGTTTATTGTTTCTTTTGTTTGTGCTTTTGGTATCATATCTAGGAATTGATTGCCTAATCCAATGGGCTGAAGATTTTTTCCTGTTCTAAGAGTTTTAGCTCTTCATTTAGATCTCTTCCCTATTTTGAGTTAATTTTTGTATGTGGTAGGAAGTAAAGGTCCAAATTCATTCTTTTACATGTAAATAACCAGTTGTCCCTCCACCACTTGTTCAGAAGACTATTCTTTCCCCATGAAATAATTTTGACCCCTTTGTTGAAAATCAATTGACCATAAATGTGAGGTTTATTTTTGGGCTCTAAATTCTGTTCCATTGATCTATATGTCTGTGGAAAGGAGAGCATTCTGCAGTTCTGTGATTAGATCTCCATCTTTTAGTGAACATGTGCCCCTGGGCTGTGACCTTCACAAGTGTTTCTCAGTACCCCCTACCTTCCTTGGATGAGTCGTGAAGGCTAAAAAATTGCTGGAGCTGGCTGTTTCTCTTTCTCTATTAGGCCCTGGTAAAACTCCAGTCAGTGAAGCTCTAGTGAAATGGTTTCTTTTGAGACCAAGCCTCATTGAGAACAGGAGCTCTAGGCATATTTCAGAATAGCTGTTATCCCATTTTTCCTGCCAGATGCCCAAGGCTATTCTTCTCCTTCGTTCTCTGTGAGAGCTCTAGGGCTTCTGCAGGTAAAACTCACACAAGTGAGACATTTCCCCGGGACTAACCCAGAATTTTAAACTCAGACTTGACCACACTGAACCTGCACAGATTTATCCATTTACAGTTTAGGTGTTCCTACCCCGGTATTGTTCCCATGGAAATTTCTAGCTTTCTGCTACAGTAAGTTGTGATTCTCTGTATTTGGCCTGTTTCTCTGTCCACCTTTAGAGGCAGTGGTTTGCCCTGTGTCCTCAGCTCCTCCATGGCTCTAAGAAGAGTTGTTGATATTGAGTTTATCCAGTGTCTTTCTTGTTGGTGAGCAAAAATAACAACTTCTTAGCTCCTTACATTGCTGGACCAGAAGCCAGAAGTTCCCACTTACTTCGTTAGATTTATTTTGGGATGTTTTATTCTTTCTGCTATTATTGTAAAAGCATTACTATCTTAATTTTCAGATTGCTCATCAGTAGTGTATGGAAATTCAATTCGCGCATATTGATGATATCCTGCAACTTTTTTTTTTAAGATTTTATTTATTTATTTGACAGAGATCACAAGTAGGCAGAGAGGCAGGCAGGGGGTTGGGGGGAAGCAGGCTCCCCGCTGGGCAGAGAGTCCGATGCAGGGCTGGATCCCAGGACTCTGGGATCACGACCTGGGCCAAAGGCAGAGGCTTTAACCCGCTGAGCCACCCAGGAGCCCCCTGCAACCTTTTTTTTTAAAGGATCTTATTAATGAATAATATTTGACACAGAGAGAACACAAGCAGAGGGAGCAGCAGGCAGAGGGAGAGGGAGAAGCAGGCTCCCTGCTGAGCAGAGAGCCCGCTCAATCCCAGGATCCTGGGATCATGACCTGAGTTGAAGGGTATTGACATTGAAGAATTCCATAGAGCTTAGTCGAATTTCTTTATTCATATGTATACTGACTTTCGTTTATGTATTAATGAGTTTTCTGAATTTTTTTCACCTGTGCAGTTTTGTTTGCTCACTGTCACAGTTAGGTTCAGATATCCAACTTGTGCTTGTTGGTACTTGATTTCTTTTTCTTGCTGAGTAGTATTCTGTGGTATAAATATATCAGAATTTGTTTAACCATTTACCCGCTGATGTATGTCTGGGCTGATTCCAGTTTGTTTGTTTGTTTTTTAAGATTTTATTTATCTGTGTGTGGAGAGAGTATAAGCAGGGGAGTCGCAGGCAGAGGGAGAAGTAGGCTCCCTGCTGAGCAAGGAGATCAGTGCCGAACTTGACCCTGGGATCAGGACCTGACCCTACAGCGACGCCTAACTGACTGAGCCACCCAAGAATCCCAGATTTCAGTTTTTGGCTGTTACAAATAAACTGCTCTGAACATCCATGTGCAGGTTTTTGTATGAACCCATATTTTCATTTCTCTGGAATAAATGCCCAGGGTGTAATTGCTAGGTCGTATAGTAGTTGCATGCTTTGTTTTTAAAGAAATTGCCAAAATGTTTTTTAACCTTTTAAGGGATGGTAAGAATTTGGAATTGATTGTGAGGACATTAAGAGTTCATTTTCATGTTTAATCCCCATATTAAAATTTTGAGTTTGCAGAGGTTGTGGAACCAGAGAATACACCTGCTGAGCAGGTAAATGTATGAATCTGAAACTCATAAATCAGACTTGGATGGAAGATGCAGAGTAGTTATCAGTGTACGACTGATTGTGGAAGCTATGGCGGGCAGTGATATTTTCCAGCAAAAGTACAAGGAATGATGGAGGAAAAGAGAAAGATCACCAGTATTTTCAGGAGACTGAGAAAGAGCTAGACTTGAGAGGGAAACCAAATGAAAACTTGATCATCTGGAAGCCATGGGGAGAAGAAAGATGTGGTCAACAGTATTGCCAAAGAGCAAGTAATATGAAATTGAAAAGTGCATTGGTTTTAAAGAGTTTGTTAATAACCCTGGTGAGAGAAGTTTTAGTGAAGTAGTGTGGTAGGAGCCTTACTCACAGTGGGTTAAGAAATGACTAGAAGGTGAAGTATGATAGCAATGGAGATCGATCGAGTTTTACCTGTAAAGGGGAGAGAAAAGTTTAATTAACTAGAGAAGAATGTGGGGTCCAGGGTGGGTCATTTTTAGATAGTTGGGCTTAGGTTGATGATGATAAGGAGTCAGTGGAGAGGGAGGGATTGATAATGCACCAAAGAGAAGGAATGTTTGCTTGAGCAAAGGTCCTGATGATACTACGCAGAGTGGTAGAGCATAGCAGAGGGCTAGGCTTCCTGAAGCAAAGGTACATTTTCCTTTGTGAAGAGAGGAAAGGAAGTAAGGTTGAAGCAGGTAAAGTTGGTTTATAGTTATGGTGGTAGAAAGTTGAAGGCGTTTACTTCTGATGGCTTATATTTTCTCAGTAAGAGAACTGAGGGGGTCATCGGTTAGGAGTGAAGGGCATGCTAAGATAGGATTTGAGGCGAGGGGAAAGGCTTGAGGTAGCTGCTATAGAGAATAGTAGACAGCTGACTAGAAAAACAAAGATTCCTGGGTTATAATGAGGGCCTACTTGGGCCTATAAAGCCTTTTTTTTTTTTTTTTTTAAAAAAACAATCCCTGCATTACGGTTGTATATCTTTTTCCTAGCAAGAGTTCAGCAGTCTGGGTGCAGATGTGGGAAAAGGAAACCATTTTGTTGATCTAGGGTTAGAGTTTGTCCCAGGTGACACAGGAGAAAGAGCCATTAAATGAACTGAGCAGAGTGGTCTCATACATGGACTTTGAAGTCAGACAGGTCTTGGTTTAATCCTACCTTGACCACTTAGTGATTTAGGCAGATTATTTAACCTTCTGTGAGCTTCAGGTTCTAATAATAATTACACATAATCACATCAGTGGCCTAATCATAGGAATATCTATCTCTTTCAATTATGAGGACTAAATGAGACAAGTCCCTTAACACGTAATTTGGCACATAATAAATGTTAATAAATAACAGGTTATATTATTATCTGTGGCCCAGTATTGTCACTTATTAGCTGAGTAACTTTGGGCAAGTTTCTTTTTTTTTGTTTACAGAAAAAAAAGGTAATTTTTTTCTGTAAAAAAAAAGAATTTTTGGGGGCGCCTGGGTGGCTCCGTGGGTTAAAGCCTCTGCCTTTGGCTCAGGTCATAATCCCAGGGTCTTGGGATCGAGCCCCACATCAGGCTCTCTGCTCAGCAGGGAGCTTGCTTCCCCCTCTCTCTCTCTCTGCCTGCCTCTCTGCCTATTTGTGAACTCTGTCTGTCAAATAAATGAATAGGATCTTTAAAAAAAAAAAAAAAAGAATTTTTTTTTCTTTTCTTTTTCTTCTTTTTTTTTTTTTTTACAGAAAATGAAATTGTAATGCTTGTTGGGACTATCAGGTGGGTATCTTCTGGAGGAAAAAAATACTAAGCACTATGCCTGGCACGTCCTTTTTGTTGCTTAGTAAGAGTGAATTGAAGGAGAATCTGTAGGGGAATTTTGGAAAATTTGGAAGTTAGGTGGGAATTTTGGCCTTTGCCTTATAATTAGTAGGTCGCCCTTAAAAGTTCGTGAACCGGGGCACCTGGGTGTCTCAGTGGGTTGAGGCTTTGCCTTCAGCTTGGGTCATGATCTCGGGGTCCTGGGATCAAGCCCCACATCGGGCTCTCTGCTCAGCGGGGAGTCTGCTTCCCCCTCTCTCTCTGCCTGCCTCTCTGCCTACTTGTGGTCTCTTGTCTGTCAAATAAATAAATAAAATCTTTAAAAAATAAAAAATAAAAAAAATAAAAGTTCATGAACCAAGAGATAGTATAAAAGTGGTGTTTGGGGACTATTAATTTATCTGTAGTGTGATAGAATGTATGGTCTCAGCTAGATACACCTCTTCAGAGTGAGGCCTTCCATAACCACCTGAGAATCTAGGATAGTGCTTCACCAACACCTTACCCCATATTATTTTCCTCGTGACATTTGTGACTATCTGCTAATTACCTTGTTTATTACTTTACTTTTTTTTCCTCTGTCTCCCTCTACTAATACATGCTTCGTATAAAAAGGGATGTTTCTGTCTTACTCTTGTATCCCAGTGCCCAGAACAATGCCTAGGACATAGGAGGCATTCATTCAGTAAGTAGATGTTAACTGGATGAGTAAAATAGAAGGAGAGAGAATACTGAAGAAATTTTAACAATAGTTTTGGTATTAGAATTTGAAGACCTGGGCAGAGATAATAGCAGTGAAAAGAAGGAAGGAACAAATAAGAAAAGCTACATAGAAAGAATGATATTTTTTTACATAGAAGAAGGGACAAAAGGAGGCAAGCAATGAGATGATTCCAAGATTTCCAAACTAGGTGACTGAAGCAGTGACAGTATTTTTGAAAGTGTCTGCCTTCATCTCCTTTTATAACTTTTTATGCCCAATACTCGGAACAGTGCCTAGCAAAGAGTGATGAGCAATAAGTATTTGAATGAATGAGAGAAAATAGGGGAAACCAGAAGAACACCCAAGCAGGTGGAAGAGGAAATTCGGGAAAGAATAAAGGGCACTGGGATTTTACCCTTAAAAGGAAAGAACCAACTTAATAGAAGGGGCAGCGTAGGAGAACAAGAGTGTGGTTTCAGGAAAGCAAAGACAGAGCTTGTCCCACGAAGGAGCTAGCTACCAGTGTTACACGCTGCCGGAGCGCTGAAGCGAGTGAAGACTGGAGCAGGTCTTTGAATTTAGAGACTGAGAGGCCAGGAATGGTCTCGGAAAAGACAACATACACAGAGCCGGGAAGTCTGGGTCCTAAGGCAAAGGGTGTGAGGAATGAGTAGATGACATAAATTTCCCCTTAAGAGCCAACAGTGCAATGTAGTTACCTGAGATAGTCATTTAAAGGAAGTTTAGGGCACCTGGGTGGCTCAGTTGGTTAAGCCGCTGCCTTCGGCTCAGGTCATGATTCCAGGATCCTGGGACAAGCCCTGCATCGGGCTCCTTGTTCGGCAGGGAGCCTGCTTCTCTCTCCGTGTCTGCCTGCCACTCTGCCTGCTTGAGCACTTGCACACACACACACACACACACATACACACACACACACACTCTCTCTCTCTCTCTCTCTCTGACAAATAAATAAATAAATAAAATCTTAAAAAAAATTTTTTAAGGGAAATGTAGTTTGCTTTGTTTGGTTTTTTTATATAAAGACATAAGCATATTTTTAGGGAGAGAGAAGAAAGATCCATAGTCCAAGACAGTTGTCAATTTTTAGTATGTACAAGAATAGGAAGAGGATTTTGTTAGCAATGCAAGTTGCTGGCACCACATACAGGGAATCTGATTCAGTGGGTGTGGAGACCAGATACAGGTTTCCCCTGCTATCTGGAGGTAGAACATTGTTAAGAAACCTTTTGTAAGCTGAAATGGTAAAAAGTGAAGAAGCCATTACCACTGATTTTTTTTTTTTTTAAGATTTTATTTATTTATTTGACAGAGAGAGATCACAGTAGACAGAGGCAGGCAGAGAGAGAGAGAGGGAAGCAGGCTCCCTGCTGAGCAGGGACCCTGATGCGGGACTCGATCCCAGGACCCTGAGATCATGACCTGAGCCGAAGGCAGCGGCTTAACCCACTGAGCCACCCAGGCGCCCTGCCATTACCACTGATTTAACTGGAAAAAATTTTGAGTCTTCCTAGACCTAAAAAAAATTATAGGCTTGTGGCGTCTGGGTGGCTCAGTCGGTTAAGCGTCTGTCTTCAGCTCAGGTATTGATCCCAGATCCTGGGATCAGCCCCCTTCAGGCTCTCTGCTCTATGGGAAGCCTGCTTCTCCCTCTCCCTGCCGTTCCCCCTGCTTGTGCTTTCTCTCTGTCAAATAAATAAAATCTTTAAAAATAAATACAAATAAATACCAGGCTTTTCTGATATCTTAAGTCCCATTTTGCTAACAGATGCACAAAGGTGAGGTAAAGCACAGATGCTCACAGACACAATTCAAAGCTGTGGTGGCTTGATGCTGAGTACAGTTTGGGGTGAGTGCTGCTTCTATAATGGCTTGCTACAAAACCAGCACCGAACACTTTTTTCACTTTTCACCTTCTGTTGTAAAAGCAAAAATCCTTTTTGGATTTCTTCTCATTAGTGAAAACAAGTACTAATGTAGGTTATTTTTATTAAAGTGAAGTGGTGTAATGCAAAATTTTAAAAAATAAGGGTTACCTGGGGCGCCTGGGTGGCTTAGTGAGTTAAGCCTCTGCCTTCGGCTCAGGTCATGGTCCCAGGGTCCTGGGATCGAGCCCCACATCGGGCTCTCTGCTCAGCAGGGAGCCTGCTTCCCCCCTCTCTCTCTGCCTGCCTCTCCGCCTACTTGTGATCTCTGTCTGTTAAATAAATAAATAAATAAATAAATAAATAAATAAAAAATTTTAAAAAATAAGGGTTACCTGAGTCAGCATTTTAAACCAGTGTCCCACCTCTGAAACACACACACACCCACCCTACCCCACCCCGCCCCACTCCACCCTACCCTCAGAAGATTCTGATGTAGTTAAATTTACTAGAAGCACACTCCAACACTGGTCCAAGGAGTGATGACTGAAGTCAGAAGAAAGGGGAAGGAAGGGAATGAGGTTTCTGAAAAATGAAGGGTAAGGGAGTTTGGGAAGGAGAAGGAATTCATCTTCTTTAAAATAAACTGTGAAGGGGCGCCTGGGTGGTTAAAGCCTCTGCCTTCAGCTCAGGGCATGATCTCAGGGTCCTGGGATCGAGCCCCACATCGGGCTCCCTGCTCATCAGGGAGGCTGCTTCCCCCTCTCTCTCTGCCTGCTTGTGATCTCTCTCTCTCTCTCTCTCTGTCAAATAAATAAATAATCTTAAAAACAAACAAACAAACTGTGAAGAGGGGCACCTGGCTGGCTCAGTCAGAAAAGCATGCAACTCTATCTTTGGGTTGTGAGTTCAAGCCCCACATCGAGCATAGAGTTTACTTTAAAAAAAAAAAAAAATTTGGATATGTCAATTATATCTCAATAAAACTGAAATAAAAAATTTTAAAATAAACAGGAAGAGATGGTACAGAGAAGTTTGGCGATGATGCACTGAACTTAAGAGAGGGTTTGAGGTGGAGAAGAGGGCAAAATAAGGTTGCTTCATTTGCATGACCTTGATTATTTCCTGCAAGTGGGAAGAAAGGTTATCTACTCTGGGCAGGCATTAGAGAATTTGAGGAGTGTGGAAAGGTCTGAAGCAGCTGCTGTGGGGGATGCAGCAGAGTGGACAAAGGAGGAACATAAGCAGTGCTGAGCAGCGTCTGGCTGCTGTTCAGTTAGGTGGCAGGGCTGGTAGAACCACTTAGCAGTTACCTGACATTTTTCAAAGTGAGGGATAGACCTGGAAACAGTTCCTCTTGGTTATTCATCATTATTCCATCACTTGCAGATTTACACCTTTTTTTTTTATGTTTTTAGCTTGACGGACTTCATGGAATCATGAACTTCATAAATTTACTGTACAAGGTATAAAGTATCTAAAATTTACCTTACTACAACTTGAAAGATACTTCTGTGGTTTGCTGGAACAACACCCAATTTATTAAGCACGTTTGTGTGCCAGGCATTGTTCTAAGCTTCCTGCAAGAATAAACTTATTTAGTAATTTCCCCCAGCCCTGTGAGGTGGATACTGTTTATTAGCCGCAGTTTACAGATGGAGAAAGTGGTCACAGAGATCAGTAACATGCGTGAGGTTACAGAGCTAGTTAGTGCCACAGTCCCAGCAGATTTGTTCTGTACCTTACAATACTCCCAACCACAGGTCTGTTCTACTTTTCATGACCCTCATGTTAAGGATAACTTTTCACACATTTTGGCAACTTCCTGTGCATTATCTTGATGAGCTTATGTTTAATAGCAATAATATAACTAAATGAAAGAATCAGCTCTTCTCTGTAGTCTTTATGTGTAGTCATGATTCTAACATGTTGGTAGTTAATTCATAGTGCCAAGTTTGGGTATTTTAGAAAAATGAACATGTTTTCTGGTGTCACCTTACCAGAGTGGGAAAGGTGTAAGAAAGGCAGTTTTGGTGCTAGATCTTCATAATTTTTATAAATTGGCTGGTTGTGGGTGTTGATGGGTAGTAAAGATATATGGAAACTGATAAAAATGATTAGTTATTGGATCCCCCCCAAAAAAAGTGTCTGCCCTTTGCATTTCTTAAAAAGATTTCTTAACGCTAAGAGGGTGACAGTAAATTTAAACGCATTACTTAGTGTTAAAATTTTTTTTTTTGTAGCAGATACATCTCAAGTACTCAATACTAGTGGGTATCATATTAGTGCAGGTTCAGGCTGTCCAAAGGATCATTCATGGAATAAAATTTTAAGTCTTTTGAGTGTCAATAGTAACTCATTCTGATTTAATTCCTTTGGAGGGCCCTGTGAAGAAAAATTCGAGTTAAGCGAAGTTGAAACAGCTGTATCATCACCATGAGAAGCAGGAAGCTGAGGGATATGGGATTAGAATACACAGGAGAGCTGTGCAGTGATTTTATTGCTCTATTTTTAAAGAACCCTGGCTAACATAAATCTTAAGACATATTCTCTTTTGGTAGTTATGTTCTATAAAGTCACTGTGAATGCTGATTTAGTAAATATTGGATCATTGTCCCTAGAGGAAATACAGGGTTACGTTCCTTGGAGTCTCTGGTCACATTCTGTCAACCAGTTACTACATTACCTTGTTTTATGCATGTTTCTTTAAGATTTTATTTATTTCTTTGAGAGAGCAAGCATGAGCAGGGGAGGGGGCCAGAGGAAGAGGGAGAATCTATTGTTTACCTTTAAATTACAATCATTTTTTTTTTATTAATAGAGTCTGAATTTACATATATAGACAGAAAGGTCTTCTCTGTTTTTAAGACCACACAGACAACTCAAGTATTTTCCCTTTTTTTTTTAACTTCAGTGATTTTAATTTTTATATTCATCTCCCATTTTATTTCAGTGCATTAATTCATTTCTTCTTTTCTAAATAGCAAGTTGATAATCCAAATTTACTAAATTGTCCATTCTTTCCATTGATTTCTAGAGCCATCTTGTATGTAGTTGGTCTGCTGAGGTGTGTTTGATTCTGTTCTGTTGATTGATTTATCTATTTTGTGGCTAGAGAATTCACCTTGGAAAGCACTCTATGGAAGTATTTTTTCAAACACTGACCTTAATTTTGGAAGTTAAAAGGAAAATCCCTCTTAAACTAGTGCAAGTGAAATTAATTTCATTAAATTGTGTTTGGGTGTGTTCTGTCAACTTTCTGCCTTTTGTGGTCTGTAAACAACATACTTCATTAGTTCTCAAGGACCTAGATAATGGTTGCTTTTAAGCTGCTACAAAACCAGAGATAGAATTGTCCAAGAAGTACCAGCACCAGATACTTGGTTATTTAAACTATTAAACCTCAAAAGGAAATAAGAGTGTTTAAGAAACATCTTTTTTGCCAAATGTAATCGGGTGTTTCTCTTTAGGTCAGATCATATCTTTGATTAGAAGCAAGTATTGAAAGAAAACCTATCTCTAGAGCAGGAGTTCTCAAAATATCGAAGATAAAATATCTGTAGCTCAAATCCACTTCTAGAAACAGAGTGGAATGGTAGTTGCCAGGGGCGGGAGGGCAGGGAGGGAAAGAGGGCGGTGTTGATAAAAAGTTACAAACTTTCAGTTATCGGATGAGTAAGTTCTTAGGATCTAATATTCAGCATGATGACTGTAGTTTCTAATACTCTGTTGTGTACTTGAAATAAGTAAGAGAGTAGATCTTAAGCATTCTCAACCAGGAAAAAATATGTGAGTCATTGGCTTATAGGTGATAATTGAATCTGTGAATCTAATTGAGATTCCCTAGAAAGAATGTGAAGATACAAAAGGTATCTTGGGAGTGAACTTGAAGATCATTGATGATAGTCTTTATAATTTTATTATTGACAAGGTTTGGTTTTATAAGAATGTACTTTGTAATATCCTTGGTTGTTTCAACTGAGGGTTGCTGTGATGTAATAACCCTCTCCCTCTTGCCAGATGTTATCTGTCATTATTTTTTTTTTATTTATTTTTTTGTTATCTGTCGTTACTATTCTTCATATGTTATCTCTTATTTACTCAGTGACTAGATTTTGCAATGAGTTAATCTTCCAAAAGTAATGCAGTTGATAATTTCTAAGCATCTGAATTAGACTTTTTGTTTAAATAAGGAATAAAGAGCTATTCTTAAAATGTATTCTTTTTTATTTTATTTTTTTTTAAGATTTTATTTAAGAGAGAAAGTGAGAGAGAGCATGAGAGGGGAGAAGGTCAGAGGGAGAAGCAGACTCCCCAAGGAGCTGGGAGCCCGATGCGGGACTCGATCCTGGCACTCTGGGATCATGACCCGAGCCAAAGACAGTTGCTCAACCAACTGAGCCACCCAGGCGCCCCAGTGTATTTGTTCTTTAAGTAGTTGAAGAAATAGCATTTTTAGCTATCTTTCCAGATGTAATAAGGAAAATTGAGTTCTCCTAAGCAGTCTTTTTTCCGTGAGCCACTGGTAATCTCCTTATAGACAGCTTTAAAAACAATGAAAGTTTTCTGGTGCCTTACCTGATATAGTCTCTGATTACTTAGGTCTCAGTTTGGGATTAAAACAGTAGGATATTCTACCTCCACTGCTAAGTAGTCATAGAAGGTAGGATAAGAAATTGGTAAGTTGGACTCTGTCAAACTTAAAACATTTATCCTTCAAAAACCACCGTTAAGAAAATTTAAAGGCAACACGTGCCTGGCTGGCACAGTCAGTAGAGCTTGTGATTTTTGATTTGGGGTCATGAGTTTGAGCCCCATAGGACATAGAGTTTACTTTAAAAAAAAAAAAAATTAAAAGCAAGACTAGGGGAAAGTATCTGTAAAGGAAAGGAAAAGGGTGAATGCCTCCTTCCTTAGCCTTTTGTTTTATTCAGGGCCTCAGTGGATTGGCTGATGCCTACCCACACCACCACACGTGTCTGTGCAAAGACCGGTATGCAAAGGTTTGTAGTTTGTAGCTGCTTTATTCATAAAAGCAAACAACGTATGATTCTATTTATGGGAAACTCTGTAAGAGACAAAACTCTAGTAATAGAAAGCAAGTCTATCTTGGGAGCTTGCAGGAAAGGGATTGACTGCAAAGGATTATGAGGGAATTTTTTGTGGTGATATTCTGTGTCATGACTGAAGTGACGTACAGTTGTCAAAACTCATTGAATTATACACATAAAATGGCAAATTTCATTGTATCTAAAGTATACCTCAATAAAGCTAATGTAAACAATGTGAAGAGTTATCAGGAGCCCCTTAGCAAATAATTCATTTGTAAAATGTGGCATAGACCTAAAGAAGTGAAGTTTCTTGCTCAAAATTCCATGAATAATGTACCTGTGGATAGAGTGCGTATCTCCAGCTTCCTAGTCTCACTAGGTAGCACAATTCTCTTGGCATTAGATCACATCCTGCTATCTATTGTTACAAAGGTAAAACTCGGGTTTTTCCTTCCTGTGTAGGCAAAAACCCAGTTCTTCCCTTCCATGTCTGTCTTTCCTGTGAGTTTCATTTACTACTCACAGCACACTTCATTTCTGACACATCTGGTCACCAAATGTGTAAAGGCTTCTCCCCTCACAATAGGCAGTTCTCTGTGACACCAACTAGGTGTCCTACAATTTTAATCACTTCTGACACTATCCAAAGACAATGTTAGATCCCACAGGTAAAGGACTCATTCTCAGGTACCTGGTTGGCTCAGATGGTTAAGCCTCTGCCTTAGGCACAGGTCATGATCCCAAAGTCCTATGGGATCGAGTCCCACATCGGAAGCGGGAGCAGGAAGCCTCCTTCTCCCTCTGCCTTTGCCTCTCTCTCTCTGTCTCTCATGAATAAATGAATAAAATCTTTAAAAAAGTGGGGGCCTCAGTCTCAGAAGACTGCCCCTTCCACTCCACCTCCCATACAGACACTTCAGATGCCAGTCGCAAGCCCAGGCTGTCACCTGTGGTTATTGGCTAAAAATTGGAGGTTCCAGTGACTCCCTCCTTGGGTTCAATTCATTTACTAGAGTGGCTCACAGAACTCAAGGAAACGCTTACTTTGGCTTACCAGTTTATTATAAAAGAGCACAGGATATATAAAGGATATAGGTGAACATCCAGATGGCAGAAATGCACAGGGCAAGGGATGTGGGAAGGGCCATGGAGCTTCCAGGACCTCTCTGCGCATGCTCCTCTTCCACTATCAACCTGGAAGCTTTCCAAACCCTGTACTTTTGGGATTTTAGGGATGCTTCATCACATAGGCACGATTGATCATTAACTCATTTTCATACCTTTTCTCAAGAGAACGGGTGGGGTGGCAGGTGACTAGCCCTCAGCCAGGAGTCTAATGAGTTGCCTCATTAGAACAAAAGACACTCTTATCACCCAGGAATTTACAAAGGTTTCAGGAGCTGTGTCAGGAACAAAGGTCAAAGACCAATATAAGAATATAGATGATCCTAGTGTTCTTACCACTTTGGAAATTACAGGGATTTTAGAGACTGAGAGGTAGAGACCAATATATATATTTTCTATTACCTCACAATTACGCTTTGTAATTTTCTTTGAGTGTTCATCTTAGCTCTCTGTATATATTATAACCTCTGGAAATACAGGGATAATGTCCGTGTTTCTCTTCATACTTCCCACATTGTATTGCATAGAACATGTGCTAAGTATCTGCTGAATGAAGGAAAGCTTGCCATAGTGCACTATGTCTCCTAGACCTGGACAGAAAAGTCAAGAGTATCTCATGGCATAGTGCCAGGCTGTTCAAATTCAGCAGAGACCTTCTCTAATGTATGGTTTCCTTAGACCACCATGTCTTTGCTTAGGAGTTCACAGCTTACCTCATATGTAATGTTTTATATATTTCTGTGAAAGCTTAGGTAGTGTTTTCTGATGTTGGAAATTGAGGGAGATATCAGTTTACATTTTGAATCTGAAGCCAAATATAACTACGGTGAGAATACAAACTCCTCATAAAGATTAAATACAAGAGCAGCTGTCAGAATTAGAACTTTTGCCTTTCTCGAAAACTCTCCATTCTTAAATCCATCCTCTTTTATAATTAAGGGACTCTGCTAACAACACAGAGTAACAGTCATTTCAGTGTTAAACTTGCTTTCCTTGCATTTTCTAGACTCTAAGCTTTTACAACTCGGATTCATTTTTAAATAATTCAGTAGATCTACACAAATTAAACACTTGTTTATAATATTTTTCATCTAAACCCAAGAGAGAACAATAAATTTAAAAAGAAGGTGGAATCCCACAGATTGTTTCCTTAAAGTAAAAATACATACTTTTGGTGAAAGCAGTATATCATTAATAATATTTATTTACTTATTTATTTTTTAAAGATTTTATTTATTTGTCAGAGAGAGACACAGTGAAAGAGGGAACACAAGCAGTGGGGGAGGGAGAGGGAGAAGCAGGCTCCCACTGAGCAGGGAGCCCGATGTGGGGCTCGATCCCAGAATCCTGGGATCATGATCTGAGCCGGAGGCAGATGCCCAAACAACTGAGCTACCCAGGCACCCCTCATTAATAATAATTAACATTTACCAACTTATTACTCAGTACCAGGCATTTGTTCTAAGTGCTTTACACATATTCCCCCTCATAATCTGTACAACACTATGAGATCATTTTGTTTTTATCCTCATTTACAGTTGAGGAAACCGAGGCACACAGAGGTTAAATAATTTGCCTGAAATCTCACTGCCAGCAAATGGTGCACCTGGAATCTGAGTCCAGAGCCTGAATCCCTACCGCTGTGGTATGATAGCTCCCAGTTAGGTCAATGGATATGTGACTAAATAGTTTAAAATGTGATTTTTTTTTTTTAAGATTTTATTTATTCTTCTGACAGAGTTCATAAGTAGGCAGAGGGCAGGCAGGGAGAGGGGGAAGCAGGTTCCCCGCCAAGCAGAGAACCCGATGCAGGGCTTGATCCCAGGACTTCAGGATCACGACCTGAGCCGAAGGCAGAGACTTTAACCCACTGAGCCACCCAGGCGTCCCCAAAATGTGATTTTTTAAATCAGAATTATTTTACTTACGTAGATTAAGGGAGTGCAATTTATTGAAGAAAAGATTTTGAATTATTTAGTGTTGAGATACCAAGTAGTTGGCAAAAGAAGTTATTTTGACAGACCTGGAAGTCATACCATGGAACCTTTGCTGTACCCTCAGGAAAGTTATTTATTTATTGTGACTGACCCTGTAAAGTCCTTTGTAAGAAGGTGATGGGGTGCACATTTTCTGTACAATACAAATAAGTAAGACAACTATGAGTGTTTATTGTAATGTTTGAGAGTAGTCTTTAAATAACCAAAAAGTTCAAGATAGGAAACAGGGAATCTTTTTCTTGAGACTAAGAAATTGGGTTATTTCTTTAAGGAGGATGAGCTGGGAGTGGTGTATTCCTTGAACGTTTTCGAGAAGTGTGGGTGTGGGAGGAAGCTGTATTTTAGAGTGAATAAAACTCAGAGGAGTCACTCCTATGAACTGACAAAAATATCTTCTCCCATTTTGTATTGACCTCCTGTGAAGGATCCTCTTAGACTCACTCTCTCTGCTTACAAAGTTGTAATTAAGTCTGCTCTGATATAAATCTAAATGCTTCTGATGATATTTTTAGGAATGCTATTCTTTATTAAATGAAAGGTGTTCAAGAAGTGAGCATCATGTGGTAGAAATGGTTTAGGGGTGGTTAATTGAAAACCCTGGTTTTAGTCCTGGCACTACTAGTTACTTTGTATCCTTGGACTTAGCACTTAACCTGTCTGGGCCTCCATGTTCTTCAAACCCTAGACTGGAGAGATTAGAATTGATGATCTCTGAGATCCTTTCTAGCTCTGAAATTCCTAATTTTAAGGCTCTTTTTGGCCAGGAATCTTGCATGATTGTGAGCCACTTTTGTCGGCTGCATTGCTTGTTTACTTCTTGATCATTGTCCACAGATGAACCTTTTCAGTGATTGAAGGCTGTATGTAGAGTTATTAATGTTCAGCCCTTTTATTAAAATACTTTTGTAAACTTTTCTGCCCACAAAAACAGTTGGCCTACCAAATTTGTTTGATTTTGTTCCCGTTACCAGTTTCCTCTCCCTTAAACTAGCTCACTTCTACATGTAAAACATGGAAACCATTTAGTGAAATGAATGTTAAAATTGTTTTGGGTTTGTTCTGCCACATTACTCTGGGAAGAAACAATGAATATTCCGGTATGATCTGCTGGATTCTTCCACGGTGCTTTCTCATGATACTTTAGTTGAAATGGAATAGAAATTGTAGACACAGTAATTTAAATTCTATTTTAGTTCTCTACCTGATTTACCTTATTCTAATTGCTTTGGCATCCTCTAATTTATTTTAGATCCAGAGCATGTGCTTAAATTCATACATGATTGAAAGATTTCACAGTGTGTAAGTGCAGTTAGTACATTTTATTTAAATCTAATATGTAACAGTTTATAAACACTTTAGAATTTTAAAATACAGAGTGAATGCACAGGGGCATCTGGGTGGCTCAGTCAGTTAAGCATCCTCTCTTGATTTCAGCTCAGGTCATGATTTCAGGGTTGTGAGATTAAGCCCCACATCAGGCTCTGCACTGGGCATGGAGACTGCTTAAGATTTTCTCCCTCACCCTTTCCCCCTCCCTCTCGTAAATAAATGAATGCATATATTTTTAATTAACATATAATGTGTTATTTGTTTCAGGGGTACAGGTCTGTGATTCATCAGTCTTCCACAATTCACAGCATTCACCATAGCTCCTACCCTCCCTGCACATCTTTTTTTTAAGATTTTATTTATTTGACAGATCACAAGCAGGCAGAGAGGCAGGCAGAAAGAGTGGGGGAAGCAGGCTCCCAACGAGCAGAGAACCCAATGTGGGGGCTCAATCCCAGGACCCTGGGACCATGACCTGAGCTGAAGGCAGAGGCATAAAACACTGAGCCACTCAGTTGCCCCCCTGCACATTTCTTTAAAGGACAGAATTGTATGAATTTATCTATGCTCAGATAAGACAATGAAAAGTACAACGGTTCTCAGCCCCATTCCACCCTCTAGTCCTGCTCAACCAAAGTAGTCCACTGTGAGTCATGTGATAAATACTCTTCCATGTATTTCTCATACATTGTACGGACAGCTTAAACATTGTGGTGAGCTTATCTTTAATGACTTCATGCATTAAAGGCTTCAATGATTAGGATTGTAATAGGATGGATTCTGGTACCTTATTGTACTTGTTGATAAGGCAGATTTTATTTTATTTTATTTTTTTAAAGATTTTATTTATTTATTTGTGAGAGAGAGAGTCAGCATGAGAAGGGGGAGGGTCAGAGGGAGAAGCAGGCTCCCTGCTGAGCAGGGAAGCCCCATGCGGGGCTCGATCCTAGGACTCCCAAGACCAAGACCGTGACCTGAGCCAAAAGCAGTCACTTAACCGAGCCACCCAGGTGCCCCTGATAAGGCAGATTTTAAAATAGAAATTCACTGCTATCTTGTGCTTAATGTCTTTATAGGATTAGACCCAAGACCACGTTTATGGAGTAAGGGCTGAAAGAATAAGCTACAATGAGAGGACAATGTTGGTATGATTTTGTCAGTTTTAAAATGAGATATGACCTCCAAACTACAGTCCTACTTGCAAACAGCTGGTAACAGTTGTATTTTAAGAAGAGATATAACAGCCAGTGGGGTTTAAGGGAAAAGAAAATCAAACTAAAAAGATTAATGATTGTTCTCTGTTTACTTGCTATCTAACAAAACATTTTGTAATTTTACTCTATTAGCAAAGCATTCTCAATCTCAATGTTCCCAGCTTTCTGTTCCTATAAAATACAGACTGTCCCCAGAGCTTTTATTTCAGCAAGTCTGAACTTGCCTTATGCTTCATCTTCAACGTGAACCATAGACACTAAAGCAGTTGGGCAGGAGAGTGATGTCCTGAGTACTTTTTATGACTGGCAATCATGGCAATCATCAGATGTCAACCTTTTATTTTGGAATATGAGTTGCATGAGTATACTGTTGTGTTAAATAATTGTGTCTACTACTGCCCTGTGTATTTTTTAACTAAAACAAAAATATTACTTCCCTGAAGACATGTAATAGTTATTTAGTTGCAGTAGCTTACAAGTATTATCTCATCATTTATTTAATGCTCACAGAAACTTCTGCTGGAAGTTTAGGAAAATTATGGGACCTGCCCAGGTGTGTCAAAGCTATGATTCAGATTGTGACTCATTGGGTTTATTAACCTCTGTGATGATGGACCAGGGACTTCTGAAAACCCTCTCCTCCATAAATGCAATGAGAATACTGGTAAAAGTGTCAGATCAACTTTTTCAAAACTTCAGAAATTAACTCAGGTTCACAGCAATCCAAGAAGCATTTGTTTAAGAAAATCACCTGAATCTTCGCAAGAACAGCAAGCTTTGTGGTAGTTTAAATTATGCTAATCACACATCACCTCTCCTCAGCTACACAGTAGCCTTGAAAGCCAGTAGCCTTGCAACTTTGGTAGTCGTGTAAACCAGCAGCTCAGCAACCCCTTGAAAGGCAAAAGGGTCTGGTGTTCCTTAAAGCCCCATCCTCAGAGAATTGCTACCATTTGATATGTCAGCTCACTGAAAATCTCCTCAGGCCTTACCTTTATTTGACCAGATTCAGAGCTTGCTTAGTCTCACCCCCAGAATATTTGTTCAAAACAATCAGCAGTAGTTGTTTAACATTGCAGGTACCTAGGTGGCTCAGTTGGTTGAGCATCTGCCTTTGGCCTGGGTCGTGATCTCAGGGGCCTGGAATTTGGCCTCTTGTCAGGCTCCCTGCTCAGTGGGGAGTCTGCTTGTCCCTCTCCCTTTGTCCACCCCCCCCTTTCATGCATTCATTCTCTCTCTCAAATAAATAAATAAATTAAAACTTTTAAAGATTACAGGTACTTAGCTGAGGTGGTATTATTTGACATTAACAAAAGGCTAACTAAAAAACATAAAGGAAAAGGATGGCCAAAGGAGTCTTTGAAAAACTCCAACATATCCCTCGGAGTCTGTAAGGCTATACACATATTTAGGGCTTTTCACATATCCAGGAAAGACCTATGAAGGTCTTAATTAATCTCTTCCCTCTAGCTAACCTTGAGGCTCTATGCAAGCAGGAAGAGCATACTAAGGCAGAGTTGTTAATTGCTTAATGCATCAGTGAAAATGTACCACAACAGACACAGAGAGAAAAGGCTGAGTGACACACCAATTCAAAGGACTTAAAGAAATCTTATTCCAGGGGCACCTGAGTGGCTCAATCAGTTAAGCATCTGCCTTCAGCTCAGGTGATGATTCTGGAATCCTGGGATCGAGTCCAGCATTGGGCTTCCTGCTCAGGGGGAGTCTGTTTCTCCCTTTCCCTCTGCCCCCGCCACCTTGTGCTCTTTCTTTCTGTCAAACATATGATTTTTAAAAATCTTAAAAAAAAGAAATCTCATTCTAGCCATTAGCTGACTACTAAGCTAATGGAACAGAGACACAGCAATGATCCAAACTCTACAGAACTATTCCAGGAAAGTCAGTAAGCAGTAACAATAAACCCTGGGGTTGGGAGGATTTGATTTCCATAGTTGTCACATTGTAATATTTTACATTTTAAGTCTTCAACTAAAAATCACAAAACACACAAACAGGGAGGTATGGCCTATACACAAAAAAAATAAAAGCAGTCAGTAGACACAGCCCTTGAGGAAGCCCAGATACTGGGGTTACTAGACAAAGAGTTTAAATGTACATGCACAAGTTTAGCTCTTGTAAGTGCATTCCAAAAAATAAAGGAAATCATGTATAAAGACCTAATGCAAGAAAACAATGTCTCATCACATAGAGAATATCTAATAAAAAGATGGAAATTATGTAAAGAAAAATTCCTGAGCAATAACTGAAATGAAAAGTTGGCAGAAGACTCAGCAAATTCAAAGACAAGTCAATTGAAATGATTTAATCTGAGAAGCAGAAAAATAATAATAAATGAATAGAGCAATTGAGAGACCAGTGGGGTGGGCACCAGGGTGGCTCAGTTGTTAAGTGTCTGCCGTCGGCTGAGAGACCAACGGGACGTTACCAGGCCTTCCGGCAAATACATCATGGGAGTCCTCGGAGGGGAAAAGAGAAAGAAAGGAGTTGAAAGAATAACTGACAAAATAAGGACTGAAATCTCTCCAAATTTGATGAAAAGTTTAAATTTGCACATTGAAGAATCTCAACAAATTCCAGGTAGGGTAGATTTTAAGCCACACATAGACAAATCATAGTAAAAAACCAAAGACATAAAATCATGAAAAACAGCAGTAAAAAAGTGTATTTCCCTATCCACAAGATCCTCAGTGCTGCTGACACCTGACTTCTTCTCATCAGAAACCCTGTCATCCCACTGCCCTCTGTGGCCAGGTAGGCAAGCACTTACTAGATGCAGTTAGCTCTGACAGACTCTGTTGGGTTTGTGTGTCTGCTTTATAACCCTTGTGTTTCCGATTTTCTGTGGCACAGCTTTTACTTGTAGTGATGACTTGCTTTATAATCATCCTCATTGTGGCAACAGACATGCTCAGACTGGTTCAGTTAAATCTTTTCAGCAGTGTCTAGATCTATGGATGATGAGAGTCAGAAGCCTCTTTGGTTAAGATAACCCACTCAACAGGCTAAGACTCATTATGACTTCCTTTTGTGTGTAATGATATATAGGTGAGCTACTGAGAGGCATGTGGGATGCTGTAGTTCCTAGTTTGGTTTCCTTTTTCCTATTGTGTGCAAGTCTTTTATTTGGCTGGATCGGTTACCTAGGAAACAGCTGCAGGGTGAAGATGGATTGGCTGTTTGAGAAATGGAATTACAGGCCCCTTACAGAAGCGAAAGACCTGTTGGGTAAAACAAAACAAAAATCAGTGAATGAGCTTGTGCCTAAATTATTAATTAGTACGCTTTAGGAAATCACCCCAAGACAAGGTCTGTAGAAGAAACTATTTAATGCTATGTGATTTTAAATACAGCTCGTTTTAAATTCTTTTAAGTTCACCAATTGCTTATTAATTCCTGCTTCGTGCCCACTGCTGCAGGCCATTCTGGGGGTTACCAGTCAAGTAGAGGGGTCAGTTCCTTCCTTCAAAGCCCATTTGTTTGAGATAAAAAGATATTACCTTAAAATCAAGTACACGAGGGGCGCCTGGGTGGCTCAGTGGGTTAAAGCCTCTGCCTTCGGCTCGGGTCATGATCCCAGGGTCCTGGGATCAAGCCCCACATCGGGCTCTCTGCTCAGCAGGGAGCCTGCTTCTCCTCCTCCCCTCTCTCTGCCTGCCTCTCTGCCTACTTGTGATCTCTGTCTGTCAAATAAGTAAATAAAATCTTTTAAAAAAAAAAATCAAGTACACGATTGTGTGATGTGTCCAGAGAATTTGGAGGATGTAAAAGATCTTGGCTAGTCAACATAAGCAATGGATTTGAATCTACAAGCGGGACATAATTCTTTGAGGTAAAAGTTGAGATTTAAAGACCTGGTGTGAGTTTGGGTACTAACAGTACCAGAATTTACAAGATGTAATAGTAGCAGCACAGGTACATTTGCAGATCTCTTTCCCCAGACAGCTTATGGAAAATATGTGACTATGATAGAAACTATGTTGACTTAGAGTCTTACTCATGAAAAAGAACTTTAGCAACAATGTTGAGTCTTTGTACTAGACTGTATAATTTATTTAGGGAAAATCTATTTTCACTGTAAGTGTGACAGAGTATTAGTTTTTGGAATCTCTAACCACTATAACAGTGCTGGACACAAAGACATTCAATAATTCACAATTTTGTGAATTGCTTTTTTTATATAGAGCATATCTTATGACTATCAGCTAGCTTAAGCCTTCTTTTCTTCCAGAACGTAGCTGCAGAGTGTTTGATCTCAATTGTGGTAGTAAGGACTTTTTTGTAAATACAGGAACATAATTCTTTTAAAACCGAACATCTGTCAGCTTATTTCCATTTGCTTTGTGGAAGGGATAGCTCTAATTTTCATTTTCTTACTTGTTCTGTTTGTATTCACCTGGTGTGGTATGCCAGTCAGGAGGGGAAGCAGGAACAATCCCACTCAGATCTACACGCACAGGAGGTTATGTTAAATTTTAGCCCTGGGGCACCTGGGTGGGCCTTCGGCTCAGGTCATGATCCCGGGGTCCTGGGATCGAGTCCCGCATCAGGCTCTCTGCTCAGCAGAGCACCTGCTTCCTCCTCTCTCTCTGCCTGCCTCTCCACATACTTGTGATCTCTGCCTGTCAAATAAATAAATAAAATCTTAAAAAAAAAAAAATTGAGCCCTGACGCTCTTTGTCATGGCCATAAACGGAAAGTAAGAAGTAACCTAAGATGGGGCGCCCGGGTGACTCAGTGGGTTAAGCCTCTGCCTTCGGCTAAGGTCATGATCACAGGGCGAATGTTTTTGTTGTTGGTATTGTCATTATTTTTGTTCAAATTGAGAAAATAAGACAAAAAAAAAAAAAGATGCAGAAATCTGTTATGCTTTCAATGGTTCCAGAAATTTCTTGTGTTTTAAGCAACATTTTCCCATTTGCACTTGCTTTTAAAGGGAGAAAGAAACAATTTTCACTCAAAAGTAACATTTTAAATATTCTTAATGGGAAGAGAATAAAACAAATATTTTCCCCTTATCTGGTTTTCTGTAAATTAATTTATCCCACATTTGATAGAGGAGTTCCTTGGATTTGATACAAGAACATGTTTATGTAAAAAAAAAGCACCTAATGGCCTCTGCCTTCGGCTCAGGTCATGATCCCAGGGTCCTGGGATCGAGCCCCACATCGGGCTCTCTGCTCCGCAGGGACTCTGCTTCCTCCTCTCTCTCTATGCCTGCCTCTCTGCCTACTTGTGATTTCTGTCTGTCGAATAAATTAAATCTTTAAAAAAAAAAATAGCACCTAATGTTTTACAAAAATTGCCACCATGTTATGTAAATGGGAGAAGGGGCATTTGAAAAATTATTACTAATGACTTTATGCTTTTCTGCTGAAGCGTACTAGTAATGGTTTAGCAATCTGAACACTTGTGCATTGCACAGGAGTTGTTGAACTTACCACAGGGAGGAACCTACTAGTTTTCCCAACATTTTCTTGAATTTAATTGAAAAGTATTTCTATTGTAATATTCTTAGGCCTTTCTTTTTCTTTTTTTAGATTTTATTTATATGTATTTGTTTATTTACTTATTTTAGAACAAGAGCTTGCAAGCCAGGGGATGTCCAGAGGGAGAGGGAGAGAGAATCTCAAGCAGACTCTGTGCTGAATACAGAGCCCAGTGTGGGGCTCAGTCCCAGGACCCTGAGATCATGACCTGAACCAAAACCAAGAGTTGGATGCTTAACCAACCAACCCCCTCCAGGCACCCCTGTTCTTAGGCCTTTTCACTTTAATAAAATATATTGGTTCTAATATTTAATCCATTATTTAATTGTATCTATATATTATGAGTAGACGTATTTCAAGTTTGTCTACAGTTTCCTGAAAGGTGTTTTTCTCCTCATCCAAAATCAGATAATATACAGTGAGTCTTGGATCTGCAAATAGAAGAGTTCCAGTTCTTTGGGCTAGTGTGTAAACTCAGCAAGACCAGGAGCTCCATCTGTCTTGTTCACTGTTGTTTCCCTGGAGCCCAGAACACTCACTGCCTCATACAAAGTACTCTGAAAAGTATTTGCTTAATGAATGACTGAAAGAACTGCGTTTTGTGGGTTTTGTGAGGTGTTTTTTTTTTTTTTTTTTAAAGTTCACTTTGTATGTTAAGTGTAACTACAATGGAATGCTATTGAATAGTGAGACTCAGTGGAATTAAATGCCTGTGTGACCTACACAGAAATAAGATTTAAGGACTAAAGGAGTGTTGGTGGGGGGTACTTCTCAGGAAGGCCAAACCTATTAAAATACTCCCACCTTCTGCATCTCCCCAGGAGCACTCACTGTGGGCCTCGTGCGACAGTGTCAAACAATCCATGGACGAGACCGGACGTGCATCCCACCTCGGCTTCCCCCAGAGTGGGTCACCACACTGTTTTTTATCATCATGGGAATCATTTCATTGACTGTCACATGTGGTTTGCTGGTGGCTTCCCACTGGCGGAGAGAAGCTACAAAATATGCTCGATGGATAGCATTCACTGGAAGTAAGTAATCTGTGCTTACTAAATTACTAGAAGGCATGCACACTGGTATTTAATGAAGATATCAAGAATCAGTCATAAGGACTCCATAATCATCAAAGAGCACCACTTGCTGTGGCCGTCATATAGACTCTACACAGTCCCATCAGTTCTTCAGAATTCTCACCACAAGATCAAGACATCCACAACATTAATTGCTTTGTATGAAATGCTATATTAATGAATTTTGGTTTTGCTCACATTGTGACATAAGCGTTCCAGGTCTGGGCTCAGAGCTATCACTAGCCTGAGTCTTTTACTCTTCTTGAAGGTATTGGTATCCTCTACCAAATAAAAGTAAATCTAGAACAAAATGTACAGAAATATAAATTAGATTAAGGTGGTGGTTTGTTTTTTAATATTAATTTTGAGTTTCTACTGTGAGTTGTGTGACCATTGAAAAAACCAACACATTTGGTTAATAGTTATTTATCAACATTTCATACTCCATTAAGCTCTGCCCCAGGGTATGATATATATTATACATTCTCTTGTACTCTACAAAATTGGTTTAATTTCCCGGCACATCAGGGGCTTTTCCCAAGTTAAAAGCAGCAAAAAATGCACAAAGGAAAGATATTTCTGTAATTTTGCTTTCTTGCTTCTTTCTAAAGCAATTTTGCCCCCCCATCCCCTCCACCCAGGGGATATTTGTCAATGTCTGGAAACATTTTTGATGGTAACAGCTAAGGGGGTCTTACTGGCATCTTGAGTAGAGGCCAGGGATAATGACAAAACCTCCCACAAATGCAAAGGACAACTCCCCACAACAAAGACTTATGAGGCCCAAAGTGGCAATAGGCCCTGTTGAGAAACTCTGCTCTAAAAAATAGGATAACACTCCTTATGCCAAATACCACGGGATTTAACTTCTAATTCAATGCCTTATAATTATATCAGGTTTGTGTAAGTTTTAAAAAGTGAATAGCATAACATGGCTTACTTTCACTTGATATTTTCATTTAGAACTTGTATGGTAGAGGTAAGCCATAATCCCTTGGATCCTTATTAATGTTAAAGCTCAGTTTATCCTTAAAGACCTTAAGACAGAGATATTAGTTCATGAGTCTCAGTTTCTCCCTATCTCTCTATGAAACTCTTTAATGTTTATGTTTCTGGCTCTGTTTTGTTTCTATCTGTACATCTCCCTTAATTTTAAAATTTAGATCAAGTTGACTTTGACTAAAAAAGTCTTCTCCGTTCTTATTAAGAAATGTATAACAAGTTGATGACCTTGTTTGAGGTCAAACAGACCTCCTGAGACTGTTCTTTTCTGAATAGTAGGGTCCGCAGGCAGTTGTAGAGACAGTGCTGCTAAATTAATTGATGAGGAATTTTAAGGGACTCTTTACTCACAGATAACAATTACTTACTCAGATAGAATTCATTCTTTAAGGAATAAAATAAAGTCAAAGTGGCAGGATTTAGTTTCTGGATTTAGTTAACATTTGGGAAGGCATATGCTCTGAATACCAAAAATATAAAATGTAATTTAATAATAACACTACTCTAGTATGAGTCAAAGAAAGCCTTAAAATCCTTATGTGAGCCTTTGGTTCTTGGAACCCAATAAACAGAAAGAACTATGGTTATCTTGTTTTTCAATTCCTTTCAACAGATACATAAGTATATGTAGCTACTTCCAAATGTAACGTGTTTACCCTTTATTTTTTAGTTAAATAATATAAAAGTTCTAAAAATAATATGTGCATATAATTCATAATACAAAGCCTAAGAAAGGATTGCCACTGGAAAAGTAAGTCTCGTGTGGCTTCATCACCTTGCCATTTAGTACCTCTTTGCTGGAAGCAACCATTGTTACCAGTTTCTGGGATTTCCTACCAGAGGTGTCCTATGCATAGAAACATATATGTATATGTGTGAATGTTCTATGAATATATATTCTATTTATACTGTTCTGTACCTTGGTTTTTTAGCTGAGCAATATACTCATAGCTAATGTCATCTAAGTAAGCATAGGGCTACGTTACTCTTCTCAGCTTCCTTAAATACATTGTTTTTGTTACCAGAGCTAGTCCACTAGGACTAGTCCACTAGGACTAGGGTGGCAGTTCTGAGAGGCATCTAGCGCCCCCTGATATTTCCATTCAACCTTTGAAAATGTACTTTATTTCTATTGTATATATTTCCATTCCTCTTAAACTGTAGTTTTGGTAAAAATATCAGGGTAACATTTTCTAACAGGTTTACACAGTGGGGAACTCTCTCAGAGGAGAGCCACACGTGATGCAGCCAGCCTGTGGGGGCAAGGGTAACAAAGATGTGTCTTTTTCTTCAAGTCTGACCCTTATCCTTAACTCTGCCACTGTAATTTACATTGCCATCTCCCAGTAAACTCAGTATCTGAGTCTCACCATCCAGAAATCTCCGCCATGGAAGATAAGAAGTGATGTCTTTATAGTCTTATATAGGACCCAAAATTTAATTGTCAAAAGTTGATAGATATTATCAGCATTAATAATATTTTAAGATCTAGGGAGCCTGGGTGGCTTAGTGGGTTAAGCCTCTGCTTTTGGCTCAGGTTATGATCTTAGAGTCCTGGGATCGAGCCCCACATTGGACTCTCTGCTCAGCATGGAGTCTGCTTCCCCCTGTCCCTCTGCCTGCCTCTCTGCCTACTTGTGATCTCTCTCTCTCTGTCAAATAAATAAATAAAATCTTAAAAAAAAAAAATTTGTGGGGCACCTGGGTGGCTCAGTGGGTTAAAGCCTCTGCCTTCGGCTTGGGTCATGATCTCGGGGTCCTGGGATTGAGCCCCACGTCGGGCTCCTTGCTCAGCAGGGAGCCTGCTTCTCCCTCTCTCTCTCTGTCTGCCTCTGCCTACTTGTGATTTCTCTGTTAAATAAATAAATAAATCTTTTAAAAATAATAATATTTTAAGATCTAAAGTAACCTCACAGGTCCCAAGAGCTTAAAAGAAAACTCATCCACTTATACTAAATCTTCCCAAAAGTATAGAGAACCTAACTCTTTGGATTAAAAACCAAAATTAGATCAAATAGAAGTTTACTGCTTCCTTAGTATTTGATTAAACTTTTCATAACTAATTGGTAAAGTATTTAACTCTTGTAAAATATTAAACTCTACCTTTTTTTTTTTTTTTTTTTTTTTAGGATTTTATTTATTTATTTGAAAGACAGACGTCACAAGTAGGCAAGAGAGGCAGGCAGAGAGAGAGAGGAGGAAGCAGGCTCTCCACGGAGCAGAGAGACTGATGTGGGGCTTGATCCCAGGACCCTGGGATCATGACCTGAGCCGAAAGCAGAGGCTTTAACTCACTGAGCCACCCAGGTGCCCCTCTACTTTAAATATAATCATTCAATGATTACTCCATTATGAAGGATAGATTTTTATTTTAGAGCAGAAAGTAGAAAAAGATAGGAGTGAAGTTGGCACATAAACAGGATAAACAATTTTTTTTTTTAAGATTTTATTTATTTATCAGAGAGAGAGAGGGGGAGAGAGCGAGCACAGGCAGACAGAATGGCAGGCAGAGGCAGAGGGAGAAGCAGGCTCCCTGCTGAGCAAGGAGCCCGATGCGGGACTCGATCCCAGGACGCTGGGATCACGACCTGAGCCGAAGGCAGCTGCTTAACCAACTGAGCCACCCAGGCGTCCCAGGATAAACAATTTTAATATCTGCATATCTCTAAGCACTTCTAGATTATATGTGTTTCTTGAGATTATATGAGTCAACATTAACAAATTGTTTTTAAAGCAATAACTTTATCCCATTGTTTTTCGGTTAGATTGTGTATAGCTACTTGGATTACGGTTTCATTTTATTTACCAAACCATATTAAAGCATAAGAACTGTTAGAAATTGGTGATATGTAACACTGATAAGTGGGCCTTGACAGCACTAATAGTCTTGCTGGTGACGGTACAGCAGAAAGGCCAAAAGATCTAATACTTCATATGTGAATTTTTCATTTGTTCCTTTGCACCTGAAAGAGTACAAATTCACTTATGTAACATTATTTGATGTGGTTGTTGGCCCAAAATGAAGTAGGCTGTCTGTATAATATAAAATAATCCATCTTGGTGGTGCAAAGCTAACAAGAATGCTGATGTGTTCTATTAACCAGTAGTAATTAAGAAAATGTTACTTTTTAATACCTTGGATATTACCCTAGAGGTATTTCTTCCAGGAAAAGATTCCTAATTGGCTGTTTAAGGTCTCTTCTGTTAAATTTGTTGATTGATTAACACAAAAATAATTTAGGACAACTGTCAGCTGCTCTATTTATCCAGGACTTAGTCTGTATTCCTGGGGATATGTTTAACTTGGAGGAAGTTTCTCATTCAGTTAATAATGGAAAGCTTCACCCCTTCACATGCAGTGAGTATAGTAACCTGTCTTCATATTACGCTGAAGAAATGTTTCTGCCTCCATAGAAATTTGAAGGACTATGAACATTTGACCAATGTACTTTCAAAAAGCATGAAACATTCTCTTGGGAAAGCTAGCCTATCAACAGGTAATTTGTGTACAGTTGGAAGAGTATTTCTTTGGTAGCCCTGGGCCACAAGCTGTTTGCTTAAACAGGGGGCCATGGAATTCTGCCCAGATGCTAGGTTTTCTAGATACCTTTCTAGAAAAATTTTAGCAAATAATATATTTCATTGTGTTTGCATACAAAATGCAAAGAAGCCCCCCCCCAGCCCCATTTTAACCTGTGTACTCAGAAAACCCGAGAGAGATTTTTTTTTTTTCTAACATTGTCCATAATGAGAGAGAACCACTCTTGACAGTTGACTAATCATCTCAGAAGTCTGAGGTTCTTTCCACTAAGTAATAAATAAGAGTAAGATAAATAGTACTATATTTGTACCTTATCTCCAATTCCTTCTAATATCAACTGAGAGGAACAGAGAATTGGCAGAGTAATAACTGATAATATGCAACATTTATTCAGAACTTACTATCAACCTGGCACAGTGCCAGGGACTTGACATTGTCTTTATCCTTCTAGTATTTACCCCATTTTTAGAAGGGAACCAGAAGCCTAAGATTGCACAGCTAATAAGTAGTGGAACCAGAACACAGCCCCTCTCTAATTCTAGCTCGAGCCCTTAGTCACTATTTTAAGGGGTCAAGTATAGTTTATGCACAACCTGAAATTAATACATTTCTGCTAAATATACAGGAATTCAATTTTTTAATTAAAATTTAAAAAAAGAATTGTTTATATAAACACTTACTTAGTAAGTTTGGAGACCTTTCTTAATGCTGATACTCAAAATCATCCTAACACATATTAAAGGCTAGCACAGCTTTTCCTATATATAATTGTTAGGCTTTGGGGATATTGCGTGATCTGTAGAAGATGTAAAATCTTTTGACAAGTGGTCAATGTTTTAACAGGTTTGGCCATGTTATCAGTCCACAACCCTTGTTATCAATCCACAAACTTGCTTTGTGCCAGATTTTCATTGTTTTCTTAATCACCAAACCATGTTACTAATGTTGTGTTTTGGTTTGTTTTACAGTGATCCTTTTCTGTATGGCTGCCCTAATATTTCCGATAGGATTTTACATCAATGAAGTCGGAGGTCAACCTTATAAATTACCCAACAACACAGTAGTTGGGTCATCATATGTACTTTTTGTCTTATCAATTTTCTTTACAATAGTAGGACTTCTATTTGCTGGCAAAGTTTGTTTACCAGGCTGATGAATGTCTAAACTGCTCAACTCTTCTATTATTTTTTATTTTATTTTATTTTTTTATTTTTGGAGGGGGGAGGACAAAGGCGAGGCATCTGAGTAGTCCTCTCATAGGAAGATGCTAGGATGAAACTGATGCTGAGAAGGAAAAAAAAAAAACGCTTTGATTTGTTCTCACTATGCACTTTGGATTTAAAAACAAAACAAACAAACAAAAAACAAAAAAACAATAAGGAGAGCCTTTTCCATAACCAAATACAGACAATATTGACTAAATCTCCTGAGCATATTCAGGCAGTCAGGTCTGCACTGTGATAGCAACCTAGTGAAGGAGAATGCTTTATACTAAAAAGCATGTGGCCCTTTGTGACTCTGTTGTTCTGTTTTTAACGTCTAATGATTGATGAAAAAAAAGTCTAAGTATTTATGAATCATGGTGGACCAGAGGGTTACAAGAGAAGTTCATGTGGGGCTGGCCTCACCTCCTAAGAAATTAGTGTTCACAGCTTCCTTGTAATGGTATGAGCCTTTGGCACCAGAATGATTTGCTGTTGCATTACTACACCAAGAAGCCAATAGATCAAAACTTGTTTGCTAAAATGTATGTAAAAATCCTGAAATTCCCTATTCTCTGTGTACAAAACAAAACAAAAAAAATCAAACACTAAGAGACATGTTGTTGGGGTGGGTGGGTGGGGGAAATATTCCTTATATTTATATAAATATATATATAATATATATATTTTGCTGATGCAGTATACAGTGTGTATATATGTGTGTGTGTGTGTGTGTGTATGTGTGTGTAAATTTATATACACACACATACAAACAGTTCCTGGAAGAGAACTCTGAATGCTTTGCTAGCAAAACACTGTGGTGTGCAAACCTAGAACTCAATAGAAAAAAAAAGCCATTTATCTGAAGGCTGCATAGTGGAGAGAGTCTTCAGTTTACCTCATTCTTTGTAGCAGCCCTTGATTTTAACAGGTTTTGTAATAGGTACAAATAATCCCATACCTTTCTAGGTCCAATTTTAAGTTAAGCTAAAATTCTTTGTAGGATTAATTTATTTGTATATGATAGTAGAAGGTAAGATCATGTAAAACCTTATAATTTGGGGGATCTGACACTATTTAAATTATTGGCAACTGTCATCTGTTGTACAGGGGTTCTCTTTTTCTACCGGCTCTGTCTGTTACATCAGTAATGCATTTTCTATGTTCAAGCACACAACTTTACATAAACACAAAGTTCACTAGTAAGATCAATTTATAATACTTTGGCTGTCTACAACACTAACTGCACTCTGCTATAAAAACTAAATGTATGTTCTTTTCATGTAAGCATTATTAATATATCTCCTTTACCAAAAAACCTGAGCAATACAGTATTTTCTTTATATGCTATATGCCTTTGTTTGCTTAAAAGCTAACATTTTTGCATTTACTTTAAAGGGCTGTACTAAACCCACAGCTTTACGTTTTCTCCTAGAAGCAGCATTGCAGCTAAACCCCGAATCCACAAATAGTTTTAAAATACGGTATTTCTCTTCTCCACATTTCCATGCTTTCATATCAGTGCTTAGTTCTTTTTCCAGATGAACACTATAGATAATCTCCTGTTTGAAATGTGGGGCAGGAGGCTCTTTCTTGGCAATGGAGCTAAGTTTTTCTCCTTTCTAGTGAAACAGCAACCCAAATGTCCCTATTAGTAGAGCTCGAGTCCCATGTAGTCCATGCTTCACACAAACAGAAACGAATGCACTGTTGTTTTGAAAGCTCAATTATAAATTATAAAAGGGTTACTTCATAAATGGGGCTGCCTCCTCAGATATTCAGAGTATAAGATGGAGGAGCCTGCTGTGTTTCACACTGGCTTGTTTGATGTTCATATATCTTACTGTTAATTCAACAGTATTTTATTGTGAAAGAAAACCCCAGTGTTTCAGCTCACTCAGGAGTCAGGGTAAGAGGTGAACCACCACTGTCGTGCATTCCTTGAGTGTTCTGAGGGAAGGTCACACTTTTCCTTCCCAGGGTCAAAGAAACCTTTGGGAAATGACTGAAGGAGACTATTTTTCCCAAGTATTATGATGTCTCGTTAATTCTGAGAATACCACTGGATTCTGTGTTCCATGGACATTTGGGATTGCAGTTCCCATTGTGATTTGATTGGTTCTCAGTCGAATGGATCACTTTGAAGGAAGGTTGTGGTTATCACCATTATACCACTGAGATAAAGTGTTAGCAAAGTATGGCTCAGCTTAATTTATGATATGACCAAGAGCTTTTCTCTTCCAAAAGATGAATTTTATTGTAAATAGTTTCTCAAAATATTTTTAACTGGATCATGAGCATGGGGAGAGAAAGTTTCTCAGCTGCTAAGAATTTCCCCACTGTTTACTACTTTCACTTACAGTGGTATTGCATATAAGATGACAAAATTTAAGGTTTTATTTGTATCTATTACCCAAACCATCAAGTTGTCTTTAATTTCATCATGTCTTGGAGGTCCAGTGCATAAAGGGCTGATAGAGGAACACTCCCTCTAACCAGTCAGCACGCTACCCAGGATTGAGACCGTCCCATCAAGTAGTATCTGAAGTCAAATCTTTGTACTCTTCCAGACCAAACAGTGAAATGGATTCATTCATATAAAATTCTATAAATCCTGTAAGTGGAAAGATAGACAACTGTCAGCAGTTGCTTTTAAAAAGGTCACTATAATAAGTACTATATAGTACAGTATTAATTTATAGCAGGAAATCATATCTTGTAAACTGTATATAAAACACTGTTTTATGGTGCAATCATTTGTCAAACTTTTGTCTGTTACATTGTTTTTAGAGTGTGTGCATTCTTCTCATACCTAAGAACATCACTGTAAAATCTGCTGAAAACTATTTATAGGTTTTATTTGCACAAGACTTAAATTAGTTTGGAATTTTTGGAAGCTCCTATTGAACATGCCTAAACATCTGTAAACATGAAAAATCTTCAGTTCATTAAAAGCAAACATTTCAGTATGATTCTTTCCAAAGGTAATCCATGTTCTATGTTGTTAATGTGTGTATGTAATTTTTCTGACTCGTCTTCTTATCCTATTTTCTCTTCCATTTGTTTTGTTTTTGAAGGATGGCTCTTTTTTTTTTTTAAATGTTCTAAATGACCAAAACACTTCATTGATTTTTACCCTTTTGCCTAAAGCTTTGATATCCCTGCTTGATGTTCTGTGAATTCACTGTTTAATATCTTAAGTAAAATAATAGTCCTGGTGACATACAGTCTATTGATTTAGAGAAAAGGCCCTGAAAAAGTATTGGAAACTAACTTTAGATATACTTTTAGCTATTATTTTGCATCGTGGGCTTCATGGGAAGAACATGTTGCATTTATTTTGTCTTTATTAAAAGACTACTAGCCACAAGTTACTCCGATTGTAGTAACTGTTTTATCAACCCACTTTGATCTTCTTTTAAAAATTAAATTTACATTCACAGTTCAAAACAGTAAGCTGTCTTTCAGAACTAATTTTTGAAGGATAAAAATATATGAAGGAAAAACATGGCCTGTGTAGGTTGGATTCCCTACACAGGACTTACTAGTTGTATCACCTCAAGAGATTTTAGAGTTTGTGATCAAGGTCTGTATATTACCCCAAATTTTATTAAGAATTGTTTTCTAATTGGTTATAACATTTTTCACTTAATAGTTTCAAAACAAATTGTTAATACAAACTGTATAAAATGAACATAATTTTCTTCACTTGTATTTTTGTTATTGAGCAAGTTTATCAAAATAAATTGTCTACTAAAGAAACTAAAAAGGCTCCTATTGCTTTGAAATAAGCTTTGATTTTAAAAATTCATTTCAGAAGTTGATTTCTTACAGAGGTTTTACATATTCACGCAGTGGGACTGCTCTGCCCCGTGGTCTTACTCTGTTAGCCTTGGCAGGGGGAGATCTTGCTCTTCTTCCTACTCCCACCCCCAGCTCCCTCCTCGGGAAGAGATGCTGGTAATATTCCAGAATATGGATTAGGGCATGTTTACCAGTAAGAAGAGTCAATCAGCACTAAGAGCCCACACATATGTGGCTCTCTCTTCTGCGTCATGATTTTATGAACAGAGATCCACTGAGCCAAGGCCCTCAAAGCCAGCCGTCTCGCCTTTCTCCCTCGCACATCAACCTAGGACCGTTCGTCTTTGCTTCAGTCTTCTCTGTTTCTACTTCACTGCAGGCCAAAGGATTTGGCTTCCAAAATTTTAAAATTTGGGTTGAAGGAGAGGACAGAGGGCTCAAGTCTTTAGAGTCATACATGTGCTCCGTCACAGCCTTACTGTAGCTTTCTCGAGCGGTCTCAGGATTAGCCCAGCCGAATAATCACTAATAAAGCACTACATTTGCCCTTTGCTGCTGTTTCTTCTTTATAACGGCCCTTCCAGGAACCTCTTGGGGAGTTGGAAGATAAAGGCAAAGTAGGATTTGGATGTTCTTGAGTTCTGGATCATAAAGGCATCTTATTTTCTTAGGGTGCCAGTCACCCCCATTTGCCTGAGGCTGAGGGGTTTCCTGGGAAATGAGACTTTTGGTGTTCTAACTGGGAAAGTTCCAGGCAAAAGGGATGAGCTGATCACCTATCTTCACACTATCCAAATCTACCCTGGTGTATAACACAGATGAGAAGTATTTGAAGAATTCTATGAACATTACTGAAGAGGTCAGTTGGAAATTGTAATGGTAGACGTACACAACTTGTAAGAGAGTGGGAGAAAACACTTTTCCTTCTCTTTGGTAATACCTTACAAAAAAACAGACTAGCTTTAAAAACAACGTGAGGGTACCTGGCTGGCTCAGTTGGTGGAGCATACAATTCTTGATCTCGAGGTCATGAGTTCAAGCCCCACATTGGGGCCAAGAAAACCACAATAACATGAGTCCATAGACACCTCATTTGACTTAGTCTTCCGCTAACTCTGTTCTAACTACTGTATGAGGAGATTATAGGAAAAACACCAAGACTAGAAGACTCCTCTCCTGCAAAGTCAACTCTTCTGGGTCCCAGTTACCCAGCAACAAAATAAAAGTAGGTATTTATAAATGGTATCAAAGACAGAAAGCATAATGCTGTATTATTTTTTTAGAGTTTTGGTTCTTTTCCCAGGAGGAGAAAACAATGGGATGGTATTTTCAAGCATATTCAAGTTTTCTACAATTCAGCCTCAGTTCCACACGCAGACGGACGACCCAAGATTAAATTTCAAGAGGAGATTTTTCATGAGACTCAAGATTTTAGAGCTGGATGAAATACAAAAGAGCGCATCCAGTGTTTCCATTTTCCAGATGAAGAAATCAAGGCCTCAGAAGAGCAGACTGTCTTCCCCGAAGTCACACAATAGCAAAGCAGGCACCCCACACAGGAAGAAATGTCTGTGACAAAAAAGTCCTCGGACAGTTGACCTAGGACAGCTAGCTGTTTGTGTTCTATAGTATCTGAACCAGTCTAACTTCCGCTAATCTCCATCTGTCCCATCCCACTAATTTCTACCAAAATTACCTTAACCCAAAAGAAAGCATATCATTTCTTTGAGTTCCTGTCATTCCCATTCTACAGAATGAAGTGCAAACTTCTTCAGCCTTGCTTCCTGATCTGGCTTCAGTCCGTCTCTTCCGTCTTTCTACCATTGTATCTCTTCACCTTACACAGCCAAACTAGCTCGTCTCCATTCTTGCACTACACCTGCTCTTTGTCTTGGCTGTGACTGCACTACCTCCTCCTCCTCGCAGTTGTCCCTAGTCCTGCTCATATTTGAAACATAGCTCATTTTTTTGTGCTTTCTCTTTGGCTTCTACCTCTAATAGAACTTATTTGAGGTGAGTAGACTGCCTGGATTCAAATCTGTGTTCCAAAATACTAGCTGTGTGACCCTTGATAAATCTCTTAGCCAGCCTCTGTGAGCCTTGGTTTTTTTACCTGTAGAACGGGGTTAACAGTACCTATGTCATAGGGTTCTTGTTGGTTTAAATGAGAAAGCATGGAAAGTGCCTGGCTCATGGTAAGCATTCAACGTTAGTTGCTGCTGTTCTTAATAAACATCTCCCTATCACTAGATTATAAACTCTTGAATGTGAGGAATGTGGCTTTCTCATTTCCCTTAGAGACCTGGCACATTGCTTTACATGTGAATTGAATTATCATAATTAAATTTGGCCTGGGTTATAAAGGAAAACTGTGAAATTGTATTTGAGAGACCTAGCCATCTATGTGCCAGGACTGTTTCAGTGACAATCTTTCTGAAAGCAGAGGCTTTCCTAGATCAGCCCTTTCAAGTCAATGTGGTTATTTTATTGGTAGGTATTTGACTGTATAATATGCCAGTGTCATTGACCTCCTTAGGATTCAAGACTAGGACCTTTACTACTCAAGACCCTTTGTGGACTGAAGACCCTTTCCTACCGAGTTCATAGTGCTCCACTGTCGATACCAACCCAAAGAGGACCAGGATGATGCAAGCACCCTGTCGATCCTGAGAGAACTCTCTGGAGGCTTCTTCAAGCTTTCAGGTTCTCAGCTATCTTGAAGCCATATATTTGGTATGTTTTGCAATGACTCGGTTCTGCCAAGGTGGTTTTAATTATTTCTGCTAAAAGGAATGGATTCAAGGATTTGATCTCATTTTAGATGTAGTTATCCCCAACCGGCCATGTTATGGCCCTTTAGTAAATCCTGCCACTGTATTTGGTCACTATTAAATCAATCCCTATTATCTGTCAGAGCCAGTCAGTAAAATAAATGCTGAGTCCTCACTCTGGCACTCTTTTCTTGTTTAAATATTTAATTTGGTTGTCTTAGACAATTGACATGTTTTCTTAAATAAATTTAAAAAACAACTCATTCTTTTATATTGCTTTGTTCTCTGTGGCAAAATGCAAATGCAGTTGAAAAACCAATCAAAGAAAATCCTTTCCATTATGCATAATAAATTGCTCTAGAGGAAAAATAATCCACGTATCTAAGAAAGCTTTTAAGTACCTCATATCTTACTGATGTCGTTAGTGAGTAGTGGACTCCTACTGGGTGTCACCCCCACTTTACCTCATTTTTGCTGTTTTGGGGTCATCAGTAACTTTTTCTTGTCCCAAGTGCTGTTATGGAGAAGGAAGTTACCATAACCCTAAACTGGGGCAAAGGGATTTTTTTTGTTGTTTTTTTACGGTAACATGTCTGTAAAGTTAAAAAATAAGAGTATAGGAAATTAAAAGTCTCCCCCATCTACCTTTCAGAAATTACCACTATTAACAGTTTATTAGGTTTCTTGCAGATATTTTGCTGTGTTTACTATATATAGAGATGCATATACTCTCTCTGTCCTATATAGATAGATAGATAGATGCTTGGGGTGTGTGTGTGTGTGTGTGTGTATGATGGCTATGTCCTGTTCAGTTTTAACAAAAGCAAGATCATATTATACATGCCTCCCACCACTTTCTTTTTTACTTATGATGGGTATCTTTCTGTGTCCCTAAATATAAATCTGCATTTTTAGTGGCTGTATAGTATGTGTGTGTGTATGTGTGTCCTCCTCCCTTGTTGATTTCATTTAGGTAGTCTCCAAGTTCTTTGCTATTACAAATAATGCTGCTTGAACTTGGGCCTTAGATAACAGGAACTTCCCATATACCATGATAACATGACATTCTAACTGAAGTATATCAAGTACCCCATGAAAATCAGTACATGTATTTTTAAATATTGTGATTAAGAAATAGTGGCACTCGGGGCGCCTGGGTGGCTCAGTGGGTTAAGCCTCTGCCTTCAGCTCAGGTCATGATCTCAGGGTCCTGGGATCGAGCCCCGTGTAAGGCTCTCTGCTCAGCAGGGAGCCTGCTTCCTCCTCTCTATCTGCCTGCCTCTCTGCCTACTTGTGATCTCTGTCTGTCAAATAAATAAATAAAATCTTAAAAAAAAAATAGTGACACTCAATACGAGTTTGGAGAAGGAAACTAATATTAAATTCAGGTTCTGTGTATTTCCATATGCCATTTTAACCCTCCTCCTGAAGTGAAGTAGAAGTGGTATTTTGTAGACCAGAAAACCATGCATCAAAAGGGGAATGATTTACCCAAGGCTCAGTAACTAATAATGTTGAATCTGGGTTTCAAACCTAGGTTCTCTGACTTCAAAATCGAGAACCACTTCTGTCCTGGCTAGTGTGAAGGAAATAAAAATAGCTTGTCCCAGTTGCATGATTTCTTGGCTCAGACATGAGCAGCTGAATCTATGGTTTGCTGCTTCTGCATGTGGAATGCAAGCAACCATAAAAGGTAGTCCTGCTTAGAAACAACCTATAAATACTATATAATTTGTTGGGGAGAAAAGTATGTAAGTTATTAAGCTGTTTGTGTTGAGTCTTCTATCATTCTCTCACTGTCAAGCTTTCTGCAATCCTGCTAAGTGGTAACTTCACTGATTGGTGAACTAGATGATGTCACCCTTTTATTTTACTAGGACACTTTGGGGAATTGAGCACCCAGGGAAGTGTCCCCAAACAGGCTAGATCTTGTCCCCTCTGTAGCACTTAAAAAACCAATTAAGTAGATCCCTTCTACCCTATTAATAGGAAATCTACTGGTTATTGGGTTACCCTAGGATTGTGCAGAGGACCGTGGTTCAACTATTAGCCCCCTCCAGTCATTTGTCATCTGTCCACACTTGCTACTGCTGAGAGTTCTAATATTCAAGGCCGAATGGTGCAGGAGTTCTGTGTCCATCCCACGTTCGGGGCATGGTGAAGTTTGCTGAGCAGGGAAGACTTTCTCCCTGGACTAAGGACCCATTTCCTCTTAGGTCTTACCATCTCAAAGTGCTGCCACCAAACACTGAGCCAGCCCCTACCCCTTCTGATTTTCAGATACCCGATTTCTTGACCTCTGTCTCTTTTCTTCTTCCCTTTTGGCTTTCCTCAGATGCATATTTGCCCAGTACCCGTGTCCCCTTCTTTGGTTCAAACCGAAACAATCCAGCTTTTTTTCAAGGGGCTGATTGCATCCTCTGACTGCAAGACCAGACACAGAAGCCAGGTCTGGCCAATCAGAGCCACAGTGACTGTTTCAGAAATGAGTGGGTCACATGACCAAGCCAAGCCCGGGCCTTCCCTGGAGCTCCTTGGAAAAGAGGTGCTCTTCTTTTAGGGTTGCTGAGTTGGAGGGCGGGGGGTGCTGAGTGCTGCTGGTGTCCAAGTCTGCCAAGCACTCATGAAGAGCCTGCTTAAGAATAAGGTCATCACATGCAACATGGGGGCTTAAGGGGGTAGGAGAAGAATCAATGAAACAAGATGGGATTGGGGGGGAGACAAACCATAAGTGACTCTTAATCTCACAAAACAAACTGAGGGTTGCTGGAGGGAGGGGGGTTGGGAGAAGGGGGTGGGATTATGGACATTGGGGAGGGTATGTGCTATGGTGAGTGCTGTGAAGTGTGTAAACCTGGCGATTCACAGACCTGTACCCCTGGGGATAAAAATACATGTTTATAAAAAATTTAAAAAAAAAAAAAAAAAGAATAAGGCCACCACAGAAGAAAGGAGCTGGAAAAGGGAGACAGATTTCTATTAACATCGTATTAGCCTTTGGATCAAGCCATGTCCGAAACCAGAAAATCCTTTGATTTTTCTGTTGTTTGAGCAGATAAACTCCCTCTTTTCCTTAAGCCAGTTTGAGTTGGGTTTGTCTCTTTAACCTGAAAGAATCCTGATACACTCACGCTTCTCTTGACATTAAACACATCCTTCACCTCCCGTGCTTTGGCACGTCATGTTAATCTCTCAGTTAGCGTGGGATTTTATGAAAAAGAAAGAAATGTAGACTTCAGGCTACTCCTTTTTTTTTTTTTAAGATTTTATTTATTTATTTGACAGAGAGAGATCACAAGTAGGCAGAGAGGCAGGCAGGCAGAGAGAGAGGAAGGGAAACAGGCTCCCCCTGAGATCATGACTTGAGCTGAAGGCAGCGGCTTGACCCACTGAGCCACCCAGGTGCCCCAACTTCAGGCTACTTCTTAACCCAACAAAAAGCACCTGCTACTGGCTTGAAAGGGAGAAAATAAAGCAAGCGAAATACAAGTTAATATCTAAAAAAAAAAAAAAAAGTTGCACAACAATAATGTCTTAGTCTGTTTGAGCTGCTGCTATCACAGAATACCACAGTATAAGGTGGCTTCTGAAACACAAGGCTAATTAGGTGTTAACTAGAGTTACTGTAGTATCATTTTTGCAGTATATACATCTATTGAATTACAGTATACACATGAAACTAATCTAATGTTATGTGTCATATCTCAGTTACAAAAAAAAAAAAAAAAGAAAAGAAACCCAGGAGTTTTAAATGCTGAAGACAAAAATCATCAGTCACCCTTAATCTGCTTATTCCAGCGCAGGAGGATTATAAACTAAATATGGCACAACACTACAGTATCTATCAACAAGTTAAAAGAGCTTTGGAATTCATTTTCTCCCCAAATTTGAAAAAAACTAACAAGGTACTTAGGAACTTGCCTGTGACCTGAAGAAAAAACTTTGTTTTTAGGGTCTATAGTTTTGAAACTTTGTTTTTAGGGCCTATACTTTTGAAAATAAAGCCCCTAGATTCATACATTTTACTTTTTGTGTCTTTATCTTACAGAAATAAAAATCTCACAGTGCACAAAGATGTAAAACAGTGTTCATTGCAACATCGCTTTTAAAAAATTTATTTCTCACAGTTCTGGAGGCTGGAAATCCAAGATCAGGGTGCCAGCGTGGTCCGGTAAGGGTCCTCTTCTGAGTTGCAGACTTCTTGTATTCTCAGAGGGCAGAAGGAGCTAGGGGCTCTGTCCTCTTTTATGAGAGCACTAATCCCGTTCTTGAGGGCTCTCCCTCATGACCTATGTGCCTCCTAGAGGCCCCACTTTCTAATGCCATCACTCTAGGGGCTAAGTTTCCAACATATGAATTTTCAGGGGGTGAGGGGTAGGGGGTGGGGACACACATTCAGACCATAGCAAATGGTCGTTTAAGGAGAAAGATACAACAAATCTAAGTGTGTATTCCATAATTTGGAACTTCAAAGTGTGTGAAGCAGAAATAGAATTAACGGGAGAATTAGGAAATCAACACTCAGTATATCTTGGGCAATGAGACCAGGCTACAGCTCCTAAATAAAGACCAGAGGTGGATTCACCCTGACCAGTTTCCAAGAAACTAAGGTAAGAAACCCAAATTCCTATTGTGCTCTAATTCCCTACATGGGGCCCAAATGAGCTACAAACCATCTGAGGAGAGCTCAGAAAGAAGGTACCCACACACAGCTTTCCTCTTGCCTGGTCATACAGGCTGAAAATCTTACTCCACTTTATCCCTCCGACACAACTACCTCCAGAATACGTGTGTCGTGTACGCTTACATAGAAAAAAGCAATCACAATGACTTTTCAGTGTTGGGTTTTACTTCTTGTAAAATGCTGAGACCTATGTATCCAGGAGCCAAGGAAACTGTACAAGTATAAAACTACCCGTCTTGGGCCTTCCTGTCTTCCAAAATGGTGTCTCAAAGCTAGTCAGCCGCTTCCACAGAGGATTTCCAGTACGGTGGGCACAAGGACTCTGACCCCTTGTTCACAGAGTAGCTGTTGGTTGGTCGCTCTCAGCCTCTTGTAACTCACCCCTTTTCTGACTTCCTTACCTCTCTCTGATCTGCCTCCTCTCCTGCCTTGTTGGTTTTGATGAAACGCCCTCCCACACGCCACACTACCCTCAACCCATGACTACTGCCCCGTGACGGGTGGTAGGTAAGCAGTTTCCATTGGGAGGGGTTTTGTTATTTCTGATCTGGCCTTTAGGAGCCACTGCTAGTGTCAACATGGGAAGAGGTTCTCCACCATGTGATGATTACTGCAAGGAGCACATGTTAAAAATGATCAAATTATAGGTTCGGAAAGTGAAGACAGTCATTTGAGAAATTACCTAGATAAACTAAGTGGAGATCCCTTAGCCTCTCGCAAGCTAGTTGACATAGGTGAAGGTACATCACTTCATCTCTTGACTTCCATAAAAGAAGGCATTGAAGAAGGTCCCCCAGCTATGGGCGAGGGGCTGGTTACATCATAATCACCTGGGACCATTGTTAAAGATTCATGTTCCCACACTCCACCACAGTTCTGTATCTGCCTCCCAAATGGGAATGTTATGGATGTTTCCCTAGCAAACAACCCAGATGATTCTGATGGGCACCTGGGTTTGGGAACCACAGCAGTAGATGATCTCTTCTGAGGCCAAGAGGTCCCTGAGGCCGCTGCTGTATTGGCCAGGTTTGGGCCTGGACCTGGTTGGAGGTGAGGGAATGCCAAACCTCTCTCAGGGTGTGTGTTTGGGGGGGCCCCAGGGAATCTGAGAAAAAGTTTACAGTTACCAGCTTTCCCGCCTGGCACGGCACAGGTTCTCTGCTACCTGTCTTCAGTTCCCACCATGGGAAGGCAGCACATACCAGGACTCTACTGGTCTAAACCATCATTTTCTGCTGACCCAGAGAGTCTAGAAATAGAAGTCCAAATCCTGCTTCCAAGCTTCTGTAGGGGCGGAGAAAAGCAAAGTGCCTGGGGAAAGGCTGTTAACAAGGAAGCGGTCATGTCTTCCCTGGGGGGAGGGAGGTTTCCCCTGTCCCTGCTTCAGGCGGCAGTGGTGCGGTCTGTTACCTTGGAGACCAGCTAACACTTCCTGGCAGGGCGAGCTCCACCGCTGAGTTGCTTGGAGGAGCCTAGAGGAGGTGGGAACCGGGAAAAGCAGAGCCCCGGGATGACCAGGGTCCCCTCTCCCAAAGATGGAGAAATAAATGGAGAAATGCAGGTGAGGGTGAGTTTCACAGGGGCGGCAGGATGGTAAGACGGGGTGGGGCACACCCAGACACTGAGCCCTGGAAAGAGGTTTAGGGAGCCTGGGCCCATGGGCCTCTGCTCCCTACACGCCAGGCGCTGGGCTGAGTGTAAGGGGTGCAACCACAGACAAAGAAGTAGTGGGACTGCTGGGGAGAAGGACCATGACATCGTGGTATGAGGCACCCCAGGGCAGCAATAGGACGAAATGATTTCCTTCCTGGGGGTTGGAGGGCAGAAAATGGGGCTCAGGAAGGACTTGCTGGGGTTTTGTAGGGCTCAGGGTGTTTGTAGAGGTGGGTCCAACTTCAACAAAGAAGGGTATGAAATAGTAAGGTGCATGGAAGTAGATAGAGGTTGCCAGGGCCCATAGAAGGGTTGGCGGTAAGGGGGAGGAGTCAGCAAGGAACAGATCCTAAAAGAAGAGTAAACATTGCAAGGAAGGTTCAGCTTGATGAACGCTGGCAGTGAGGAGCCCCAGTAGGTTCTAAACAGGTGGACAACCCTGTTTCTTGGAAAAATCATCCCGGCAGCAGAACGTGAAATGGACCGGATGGGGCAAGACTTAGATTGTCTGGCCATTCAAAATACAAACCCTGGGGGGTGGAGGGGGTTTTGTCCCAGATGTTTAGGAGAACCCAGCTAGTAACAAACCAGGAAGTTAGCTGGAGGTTTTCTCTAATCCACTAACCAGGGCTACTACGTCTCTCCCTTTGCCCGTGATGCCATCTCTTAGGGGCCAGCGTACATATTCTCTTTCCCACCCGAGCCCCATCCCCCAGGGCAGCGTGGCCCACCTTTGTCGAAACCCTAGACCTGCCCTGAGTGCACTTATTCACCAGACGTTTTTTGAGCAGCTACTATGTTCTGGGCACTGAGTATACAAAAGACTTCTAGCAGAGACCAGAACTAAGTCCCTGCCATCATGGATCTCTTAGTGGGTTGACGGGTGGAAGAGAAAGGTAATAAGTAAACAACGTAGGACTTCAGATGTTAAAACAAAACACGTTCTGGAGAAAACAGTCGAGTGGCTACTGTTTGAGATGGGATAATCAATGAAGCCCTCTCTAGTGAGGTTTCATTGAGCAAAGACCGGAGGGTAAGGGCTGTGTCCACTTCCTCTCTGCCTCCCCAGTACCAGCTTTTTCTGGGACCCAGCAAACACCCTAAAAATGTCCACGGGATAAGTGATGGCTTACGGGTCCTACGCTGAAGCCCTTGAAGAAGCAGCACATTGTTCTAACGCTATTCTGCATTTCTATAGTACTCTGTATTTACAAAGCTCTTTGCCATTCTCAGTGTCGGCTTTTGGTCTCTTGACCACTGTGTTGAAGCAGGCAGGGCAGTTACCAGGAACCCCATTCCATTCTGCAGAAGAAGAAACCCCAGGTCTGTTGCTTTCTAGAACACCATATTGTGTCATGAGTTTGATGCCGACCGCACCCTCCTCCTCCATCAGCCACACCAGTCACCCTGGAACCCCGTCGTGCAGGCGTCTGAATTCATTAGATTGTTAATCACTCACCAAAAAAAGAGAACTGGGACACTGTGGGGCGTCCAGTGCTCACGAGGCATTTCTATTTCAACAGTCTCTGCCACTGGTCTCTCAGCCAAGTTTCCTGAGGGAAAGCCAGTTGTTTTTTAAACATTTTTTTCTAACATTAACAACATTGCTACATTATCTTGGTGATGCCCAAAAAGCAAAGCATCCTCTGAGTAAAAGATTAAAGACCCCAGAGAGAAAAGCAAGTTGCTGTACCATCATTCGACTATTTTATTTAATGATTTCATAAGAACGTACACACTTATTTTTCAAGCTGCAACTCCTGAGTTTCTCACTTGCTGTGTCTTAGCCAATATTTTTGTGGTTGCAAGTAACAGAAACCTAAATGAGCTAGCTTAAGCAGGGAGATGGGGAGTTATAAGGAACAGGGTTTTTCATGGCACCCAAGAGCAGAAAGTAAAGGCAGTTCTCACAAGTGCCTGGGGTCAGCATTTAGATATTCAAGAACCAAGGCAGTTTCTCAACCTCTCATCCCCCAAGTGTGTATTGCCTGCCATTTCCTGCTCTCTTGTAACTTATGGTCTAATGGGAGAAAGACAACAATTTTTAAAAATCACACTAAAGAATGTATCATTCTAAGTTAAAAGTATCCTGAAGTATCCTCAAGTTCTGTGAGAGTTTACATAACACTAAAGGAACCTGAAATACGGTGAGAGGGTGAAGAAGAGTCCCCAGAGAAAATGACAATTAGGCTGAATTATCAAGAATAAGTTGGGAGAGGGGGAGGGGATGTTCCAGAGCAAAGACAGCATGTGAAAAGGCCCTGTGGTTAAAGGAAATGTTTACCATTCCAGGAATTGAATGGAGGGGTCATGGAACACAGAATGGGGGAGCAGGGGAAAAGAGGGAAAGCTGAAGGAGTGGGTGGGCAGCACCCACATCGTGCAAGACCTCAAATGCCATCATAGGAATCTTAGTCTTCATCCTAGAAATGAAAGGAAGCCTTTGAATAGTTTGAAGCAGGAGGGAGAAGAGGAGGTGTGACGTTGGGTTTGTATTTTTAAAAGATCACCCTGGCTTCAGTGAGAACAGACTAGATTTGAAGGGTCTGAAGGAATTTGGGGAATGTGGGGAGTTCGGGTCCACTGCATTTGTCTATGGCAGAGATGAGTGTGCCCCGGACAGAGAAGGTCACTGGAGACAGATATGTGGACAGGTTGGAGAGTGGGAACATTAACAAGGTTAGGTGATGGATTAGATATGGGAATAACGTATCGGGAATAATTCCTAGGTTTCTGATCATACAAGTAGATAGAAACTGCCTGTTTTCTCTAAGCTAGAAAACACTGAAAAGAGGGTAGGTCTGTAGGGAATGTGAATTCAGTCTTGGATATACTGAGTTTGAGGTACTCCAGATGGAAATATCCAGTGTTGATGAACATGGTCTGCCATCAGAGTGGGAGGTCTGGATTTTTGATACGCCATTGGGGGTCATCAATGTGTGGACATGATGACAGTTGAGACCAGGGACAGGGGAGGATAAGACTGTCTAGGAAAAGAAGATAGAGAAGGGTAGCGATGCATAATTTAGCCTTGAAGAGAGCCATATTAAAATGCTTGTTAGAGGAGAATAAGCCTGGAAAGGAGACCAGAAGGATCCAGCAGAGAGACAAGAAGGTCAGAGAGAATGGCTCCGGGGGACCCAAGGCAGGGAAGGATCACTCACTCCCCTTTATCTGAAGACAAGCTTTTCCCCACTTCTGAGTGTACTCTGTGGCCTCATAGCTCTTAATTCCGAATTCCCAGAGAGGATCTCATGGAGCCATCTTGCTCCTGTCCACCGCTGACTCTAAGCTGTGAGGACTAGGCTGCAGGGTAGAGCCCCTTTGAGGGCAGATGTCATTCACAAAGAAAAGAATTCAACCTCCTTTCAGTATTTTTCCCTCTTTTCCCCCTTCTTAAAATCCTTATGATCACTCCTTGCCCTCTCTGACCAGCCCCAACCCTTACCATACTTTTTTTTTTTTAAGATTTTATTTATTTGACAGAGATCACAAGTGGGCAGAGAGGCAGGCAGAGAGAGAGGCGGAAGCAGGCCCCCTGAGGAGCAGAGAGCCCGATGTGGAACTTGATCCCAGGACCCTGAGATCATGACCCGAGCTGAAGGCAGAGGCTTAACCCACTGAGACACCCAGGTGCCCCCCCCACCACCATACTCTTTACACAGCCACCTCCTTTCTGTCCTTCGTGAAGGTCAAAGCTCAAGGTCAAGCCTGCAGCTGACCACCTTAGCTATGCAGAACAGATCCCTTTCCTGATTACTCTGCAGCATGTCATCCTGTTCAAGTCCTTCTTAGCACTTGCCACAATTTCTGTAGAAACTAAATTTAATTTTTTAACATCCATCTTCCCCTTCTAGACTGTGAGCTCTACCTCAGTGATTCTCAGTTGGGGGGCCACTGTGGCCCCCAGGAGACTTTAGGCCACGTCCAGAGACATTTTTGGTTGTTACGACTTGGGAGACAGGAAAGCCGCTGGCATCTAGCGGGCGGAGGCCGGGGATCCCACAATGCACAGGACAGCCTCCCAACCAAGACTGACCCTGTCCAAAATGTCCAAAATGCTAAAGTTGAGAAGCCTCTGTTCCCTTGTTCCCCATCATATCCTCACCACCTGGCAGAATTGATAAGCATTAGTGAATGAATGAATGAATGAATGGATGACAGAAGAGTTGAGTTGACTGTAGATCCCCCCCAAAGCTGTTGTCTCTGTGCTGCATTTATCTTTCTCTTCTCTGGTGTTCCTTTTCTCCCTAGGAAATAAGCTTTGGGGGTTTTTAAAATGGCTACACATATTAGTCCTGTCTTCCATGGTCAAGATAATACGTTTCTGGAAGATCACTGGTAAGCATCCTCTCTGATTTTTCAAATGAAGACAACACCAACATTTTGTTGCAGGTCGTTGAGGGGGGAAATACCTGCCTCGAAGCAAGACTGGATAAATGGTCGTGGCATCAGCTCATGCCTGAGGACTTCTGTTCTCTCACTACCAGAATGATAGAATAAAATGTCTTAAGAACCTGGAGTTCACCTTTTATCAGGACTCTACGGGAACCCTTCCCAGCTACCATACAGAGATAAAAATGGCTCTGGAGGGGTGCCTGGGTGGCCCAGTCCTTAAGCGGCTGCCTTGGGCTCAGGTCATAATCCCTGGGTCCTGGGATCGAGCCCTGCATCCAGCTTCCTGCTCAGCAGCGAGGTCTGCTTCTCCTTCTCTTACTCCCCCTGCTTGTGTTCCCTTTCCCACTGTGTCCCTTTCTCTGTCAAATAAATAAATAAATGGCTCTGGAGACCCTAGAAATGTGGAGGCAATGTCTAGTGCTGGGACACTGATCAGTCGCTCACTGTGTGTTTTGTAGCCTGAGGAGAAGCAATGACAAAGACCCAAAGAAGCGACCAGTCCAGAAGGACCTTTGTGGACGTGGCCAAAATCCCGACAATGGACTACTGGTTACACATGTTAACCAGACACAGGACTTACTGGTAAATACAATATAGTGCTTTAACTGAGTCACAGTGCTTACCAATCATAGTCAGGGAATGTGGAATGTGTTAAACTTGGGGTGTTTCTTTTTCTTTCTTTTTTAAAAATTTATTTATGAGAGAGTGTGTGTGAGGGGGGTAGGAGAGCAGATTGAGAAGCAGACTTCCCATTGAACAGGGATCCTGGCACAGGGCTCTGTCCTGGGACCCTGAAATCATGACCGGAGCCAAAGTCAGACACTTAAGGGACTGAGCCACGCAGGTACCCCACTCTGGGTGTTTCTTTCTTCATGTAGGATCTCGGGATAAAAAAACTATTAGGTAAGCATTCATCTTTAATCCTTTGCCTTTCGAAATGATAGGAATCTCTATCCTGTTTACAGAAATCTTATAGCCTTCTTGGCCATATCAGTAAATATTCAGGAATATATGAAGACTGTGTTATCAAAGCCTGAAGACTAGGGAATGTAATTCTAAAATTCCCCTTTCTGAGATTTGTCTTTCTTTTAGGATTCCCTAAAACCTAGATCCAAAAATCAGTTTCAGGAAGTGCTGTCAGAGCAAGAGCATTGCGGCAAGAGAATTAACTTCGAAGAATAACCAGACTTGTGGTTTTAGGCTGCCTTTCAATGTGTCCGTGAACCGGACAGTGGGTGAGTGGTCTAGACCACAGAATTCACTGTACCGTAGAAACTACTGTCATCAGAAGTAGTTAGGTGCAGGTCTGGCCTAAAATCACCTACCTAATCTACGTGAGAGTTTAAAGATGATGTCTTTGAGATGACAGTCTGTCAAAAACAATCCAGTTTTAATGCCGGCAATCAATCAGGAAGATGGTCCTGTTGGACTTTCCTCAAGTATTCACGCTAATACTTGGAAAGTATTTTGGGAAATACTTTAGGAAAGTAATTTTAATTAAATTGCTTAAATTAATTAAAAGAAAATGAGGAAATGTCAATAGTCTTGAGAGTCTGGGGGATTGTTTCAATGACTTCGGTTGTTGATAATTTGAGTCTTCGTGTAATTTCATATCAAGCAGGTGAGTTCCCAGGTGGACAAGGACCAGTCGTACCCTTACCAGTCACAAGTGGAACTTCCTTTACCTCAGAAACGAATAGCAGTGGGAAAAAAAGGATTGTTCCGACACTAATATCTTCCTCCTCTCTCTGTAAAGCACCTACTTTAGTACGTAACCAGTGTGCCCTACAGTCAAAATGTACACTGTCTATCCGTCGTACTGAAACACGATGGATCATTGCGAATACAAGTAAAATGGAAGAAAGGTGAATTATCAGTCTACAGTGCACGGAATCATCAACCGGGGAGTCGAAGTCCTGAAAGATGAAGAGAGTGACCTCTAGTGTTCATATGATATAAAGCACCGTTTCCCTAAGTGCGAGATGGGGACCGTGAATTTTAGGAGGTGCTGTTTAAGGGCAGCAATTAATTAGCGTAAGATCCTACGAGAAAGGTATCTTTTTAGCCAGTTCCCCCTCGGTCCTTCGTGAAGATAGTCATAGTTTGGTGCTCACGTGAGCTACGTAGCTTGGGTTTGAGTCCCAGCCATACCGCTTACCAGCTGCGTGACTTTGGGGAAATGACTTAAATTCTCTGTGCCTCAGTTTCCTCTGTGCCTCAGTTTCCGTCAGGGTCATGACGGAACCGACTTTGCAGAACTAAATGAGTTAATACGCGGACAGTGCTTGACACATAACAGATTCTGTTTACGTGTTTGCTGTCGGTATTGTTCCCACTTCCTTAGGGCTTGCTATCTCCTTTTGGAACAGGGCAGTGAGCAGGCCTCAGGCACAGAACCGAGGGCATACAGTCGTATCTGGCTGGACTGTAATAGCAGCATTTCATGTTCACTGAGGGGGAGATGCAGATCAGTGCTGGGATCTGTTGGCGCAGCTACACTCAAGGCTCTGTTTTGCTCTAGCTTCACATGCCCGTTCTACAGATGGAAAAAGGGCCCCACTGACCTGCCCAGCACCACAGAGCAAGTGGAGAGCCCTACCTACGGTACTCTTTTCTTCTCTCCTGCTTTTCTCTGGAACTTTCTTCTTCCTGTGTTCTCTACCCCGCCTAGTGGAACACAATCAGCTACCGGCAGAGTTTTCAACTCCTTGTCCACCGCTCCACTACCATGAAAGCCCTGACAGAGACAAGCCCAAGGAGCCCCCCACTGGGTTCAAGCAGGCGCCCGGGAATGGCGCAGCCATCTCTCATAGAGAAGGGGGTCCTGAGAGATTAAACGGTGGACGGGCCCATTCCCCAGCCATCAGATGGTGCTGAAGGGGCAATTCTCATCAGCTGGCCTCCCTCATGATGCCCTACCACACCCAGAGGGAGTCACGACCAGTTCTGGCAACATATACATTATAGGTACATCGCACAGGGATTGTGATGGAAGCCCCCTCCAAACCAGGCCTGGTACACCTGCCTAGCCCCTTGTCATGTCACACCCCACATTCCAACCTCCGTGGCCACCTTCCTGCTCTACAAACACGGTGACCCCTTCCCTGCTCCGCACCTCTGCCTGGAAGGCGCATTCCCTAGCGATGCACAGGGCCGGCTTCTTCTTCACCTCTAGATCTCGGCTCACAGCGAAATCACGGCTCCCCTCCAGCCTGAGGAAGTGACCTCCCGTCTCCGCCCTCCTCCCTCTCTGTCACATTTCCCTGCTCCATGTCCTTCCTGGACCCGTTCCTTACTGAAACTATACACACTGGTTTCATGTATTCTCTGCTCTCTACCTACCCACGCCAGAATGTAAGGTCCAAGAAGGCAAGAACATTTCTATCTTGTTCACAATGTAGACAGAGCACCAATGACGGCACCTGCTTCGTACAAGGGCTCAGAAACACCCCCTGTGGGGAGGAAGAAATGCCAGCCTCCAGGAGAGGTGACCAAGGCCAAGTAGGCTCAGAGCCTCCAGTCAGCTTTCTCTCCCAGAAAGCAACCCCCATGTTGAATGCTGGCCATGAATGACTTCAGCTCCACGACCAAGTCCACCACCCAAATTTGGAGCTTGGTACTGTGTAAGTGACACAGGTGTCACTTGGTAAAAGCAAGGGGGCAGGGCACAGTCCTTTGCCTGGCCAGACTCCCGTGATGGCGAGGAAATCCTATATTTAAACTGTTTTACCTGCTGCTTCTGTTTCTGGTCTAGACAGGATGAACCCATTCCCGCCTCCATCCGCCAACAAATGTTTGTCGAGGACCCACAGACCGATAGCAAGGCAGAACTCATAGCAAGAGACAGAGAATGGAAGGGTGGGAATAAAGAGCACCCAGACGAGAACAGAGGCAATTTATTGCATGTTTGCACCCGCAGGGAGTCAGCCACCTTCACTTGTGTTCGGCAGAGACTCAAAGGCAGGGATCAGGAAAGCTTTACAGTGAGAAGGTGGCACGGGGCGCCTGGGGGGCTCAGTCAGTTAAGCCACTGTCTTTGGCTCAGGTCACGATCCCAGGGTTCTGGGATCGAGTCCCACATCGGGCTCCTTGCTCGGCAGGGAGCCTGCTTCTCTCTCTGCCTCTGTCTGCTTGTGCGTGCTCCTTCTCTCTCTCTCTGACAAATAAGTAAATAAATAAAATCTTTAAAAAAAAGAAAAAGAAGAAGAAGAAGGGGGAAAGCTTCAGATGTGCCCAGAAGGGCAGTGTTGGCAGGAGGAGTCTGGAGGGGAGCTAACTAGAAGCCAGGTGTCTCCTAGATGGGTTTTGAGGGCATATTTAGCCTTCTCTGGTGGGTTCTGAGGTGGATGTGGGATAAAAAATAGGAAAACTGGCAGTCCTTGTCCAAGTCTGGGCCTATGCTGGGCCAGTTGCTACAGTTGTGGTTTGATTTCACGGACTGGTTGCTATCAAGGCCATGGGTTGGAGTCCTATTGTCCCCTGTGGTCTGGCCACCATATATTCAGTCTCGCAAAAGGCAGGATGTGAGTGACCCTTGAATTGTCCAGCCGCACACTGGAGCTGAGGTGAGGCATGAGAATGGGTATTTCCAGAGCAGCTGGCCCAGGACGCGGGCCTCCCCATCCCCAGTTCCCTCAGCCAGGTGAGTTCTCGAACACACCGTGTTCAGGAAGGACCTATTGGAGTTGACAGTCCACGGGCGTCTGTGTGGAGGGGACCGAGGGCGTCCTCGGCCTTGCCCTCTCTTTCCTCACTTCTGTGTTTGGCTCTGGCTCTGTCTCATAGAGGCTGCAGGGAGACGAGACCCAACCCTCGGCTTGGGAGGACTCGGAAGACTGGCTTTCGACGCGCAGTTTACAGTCTGAGAGGCTCACCTTGGCTGACCTGCTTAGCCAGGGCACCGCCGTGCTGTGAGTCTGGCGCCATTCCCTTCACCCCCAAGCCTGGCAACCCCCTGCTCCCAGGCCCCAGAGACCCCCTTCTTAAGACTTTGCTTCTCCAGGGAGGAGGGCAGCAATATCACGAGGAAAGTGCACTTCTCTACCCAGATCATCCGCCAGTTCGAATCCAAGCTTTCTGAGTAAGTATGCGAACTCGAGAATTTCCTCATTTCAGCAGCCTGAAAGTAACTTTGTGCAGGGGCCCATGGGGGGACTCAGGCTGTAAGCACCCAACTCTTGACTTCGGCTCTGGTTGTGATCTCAAGGCCACACGAGATCAAGGTCACATCTCAAGGTCATGAGATCAAGCCCCACATCCATGGAGTCTGCTTGAGATTCTCTCTCGCTCTCTCTGTGCCCCGCCCCCAACTCTCTTTCTCTCACTCTAAAATAAATAAATAATAAAATCTTTTAAAAAATAACTTTTTTCCGACAACGATCTCTGGGTTTTGGGGCAGGTCCCTCCCACCTCTGGTCCTAATGGCCTCTTGCCTCAAATGAAGACATTGGACCATAACCGGTTTTTCTCAGCCTTTTAAAATCCGTGGGCCCTTTGGGTGAGCACATACAACCTCATACCTTCATCTGAGGTGTAATAGTTAAGTGACCACTTTCAATGACAGATTTTGCAAATGTTTGTGAAAAATATGCAGGCTGCCTACTCCCAAACCAGATTTTCTGAGCCTATATACACATTCCATCCCCGATGTAGCAATCTCTGACCCAGGATCACTGTTTGCCTGAGGTTTCTTAAAAGGCTCTAATAATAATACCTGTCATTTTTTTTTTTATTTTAAAGATTTTTACTTATTTATTTGACAGACAGAGATCACAAGTAGGCAGAGAGGCAGGCAGAGAGAGAGAGGAGAAAGCAGGCTCCCCAAGGAGCAGAGAGCCCGATGCGGGGCTTGATCCCAGGACCCTGAGATCATGACCTGAGCCGAAGGCAGCGGCTTAATCCACTGAGCCACCCAGCCACCTGTCATTTATTAATGTGTCAGGAATTCTACTAAGGCCTGAATGCATTATCTTGTTTAATCCCCACAGAAACTGGAAATATAATATTACTCTCCAGCTGAATATCCGAAGTTCAATTGATAACTGACCAATTTGCCAGATTTATCAAACATTTTAACTATAACTTCTTTTTAAAGATTTTATTTATTTATCTGAGAGAGAGAGCACAGAGGGAGAGTGAGAGGGAGCAGATTCCCCGCTGAGCAGGGAGCCCGATGCGGGCCTCCATCCCAGGAACCCGGGATCATGACCTGAGCCGGTTAAGGCAGATGCTTAACCGACTGAGCTACCCAGGCACCCCTTAACTGTAACTATTATAGCAGTTTTTATCGGGATTGAAGGTTTAAACAGATTCTTTTTTTTTTTTTTTTTTTTAAAGATTTTTATTTATTTATTTGACAGAGAGAGATCACAAGTAGATGGAGAGGCAGGTAGAGAGAGAGAGAGAGAGGGAAGCAGGCTCCCTGCCGAGCAGAGAGCCCGATGCGGGACTCGATCCCAGGACCCTGAGATCATGACCTGAGCCGAAGGCAGCGGCTTAACCCACTGAGCCACCCACGCGCCCCGGTTTAAACAGATTCTTAAAGAATTTTGCAATATTTTGGTTGATTGGTTTTAATTATGAATCAAGCATGTTAAGGAATGTTCAAGTCCATTCCGTTAATTCAAATTGATTTTCAGGGAACTGGCTTTCAGCAAACTGCCTTTTGGCAAACTGACTTGGGTAGAGCCCTGGTATTATCTTTACGTTGGAAGTTCAGAGAGGTGGGGCACCTGGGTGGATCAGTGGGTTAAGCCGCTGCCTTCGGCTCAGGTCATGATCTCAGGGTCCTGGGATGGAGTCCCGCATCGGGCTCTCTGCTTGGTGGGGAGCCTGCTTCTCTCTCTCTCTCTCTGTCTGCTGTGATCTCTCTCTGTCAAATAAATAAAATTTAAAAAAAGAAAAAAGAAAAAAAAGAAGTTCAGAGAGGTTACCACACCTGTCAAAGGTCACACAGCTAATAAATGGGAGAGCTGGGTCTCAAAGACCAGCACGCCCCATTATGAAGCTCATACTCTCAGCTCTATTCATACTCATGTATACCTTAAAACTCTACCCACCACCCACTGCCCCCTGATTTCATGTGCAAAGGTCTTGCTTGCCCTTTTGTATAGGCTCCCAAATCCCCCCTGCCCTCAGTGAGGGCAAGTGCATTGAATTCAAGTGTTGAGTCCTGAACTTGAGCACCTGTTCCATGCTGCCTCCATCCAGTCGTTGGGATGGTTTGCAATAAGGCAAGTTAAACACGTTCCCGCAACCACATTTTGGAAACGGAGGGGGTTTTTTTTTTTTTGGTTACTCAGTCCCCTGAGAACCTGGTGCTGAACTTCCCCCCACGGACATTTATGATCGTCTCCAGGTGACTCGGAAGGCTCACCTAAGGAGACACGGATTTGAGAAGAGCAAGACGTTTCCCCCAAATCCCTCCACACCTTCCTCGCATGCAGTCAGTGACTGTGGCTCGGTGATGAAGCTGACCTCGGCTGATGAGCGGTTCTGGTGTTTTCACAGGGCTGTGGAACTCTATCAGCAGAGAATCCAGTGGCTCACAGAAAACAGCAGGAAGGTAAGACCCAGGATTTCATTCTCCAACCCCAATCATTCCTGTCACTGTTCTTTCAGTTGCAAATGACGGACCTCCCAACTCCAGCGGGCTTAAGCTAAAAAAGGAACTTCTAGACCTAAATCCCAAACACAGCTGTATCCCTGGGCTCAGATGATGTCATCTCTTGGTCTCTGGGCTCTGCTTTCCTCTGGGTTGGTTTTATTCTTTTCCTTTCTTTCTTTTTTAAAAGATGTATTTATTTATTTTAGAGAGAGAGGGGGCACCTGAGCGGGAGGGGCAGAGGGAGAGGGAGAGAGAATCTCCAGCACACTCCCCCATGAGTGTGGGGCCGGAAAGAGGGTGGCGGTGGATCTCACGACCCTGAGATCATGGCCTGAGCCGAAACCAAGAGTCAGATGCTGAACTGATGGAGCCACTCACATGCCCCACTGTACCCTTTTCTGATGAAGCCACAGAGGAGACATGAAACCAGCCCAGACTAGATCCCAAAGAAGAAATCACTCTTAAGCCAACTCGTGGGTCCCGTGGGTGCTGATGTAGCCCGGGGTGATGGACAGGACATCCTGGGCCCGCTTCCCAACTACTGTCAGCAAGGCCCCGTCAGCAAGTGGCCTCACTTCTCTGGGTGTCTGTTTCCGTATTTATGGAGGAGAAAAGCGGGGCTTATAAACGAGAGGCACGCTGGCAAATGTGGCCCACAGCCACATTTTTCTTGGCCCTCGTAGTTTAAAATATTTCTCGAGTTAGTTGCCAAGATTTAAAATTCTGGTGTTTCATGTTTATGTCTGTTTTTAGCTCTCTCTTGAAAAATGGGAGTATCTGGCATTGCCGGGCTCCAATTCCCTCTTATGAACTTACCCAGTTACTTTACAGGATAAATGTCTAGAATTCCAATGACTAAGCTTAAGAGAATGAATGTTTTCAATTATAAAAGCTCTAAAGGCAGTTTCTGTACATTTTAAAAGGAATAGAACTGGTCCCGGATTTGAACTCCTTTTGGCCCCTGAGGATTGGAAATGTCCTACGAGTCCTCAGCGTTCGTTTGGGTCATGAATTCAGCAGATACTGATTGGACAACTACTACACATCAGGCCCCAGTCCCGGATTGAGGACTAGAAACACGACCAATAGGAAGGTCCCACCTTCGTGGAGATTATAGCCCAGCGGGGGACAGACAATGAGTAATTAGCAAATCCTACGTCAGGTCAAGTTAGTGATAGCTGTAAAGAAAAATAAAGCAGGGTAAGAGAATAGAGAGTAGGATAGATGGAGGTTTTTTGTATTTTTTTTAATTTTTACGATTTTTTTTTAAAGATTTTATTTATTTATTTAACAGAGAGAGATCACAAGTAGGCAGAGAGGCAGGCAGAGAGAGAGAGGAGGAAGCAGGCTCCCTGCTGAGCAGAGAGCCCGACGCGGGACTCGATCCCAGGACCCTGAGATCATGACCTGAGCTGAAGGCAGGGGCTTAACCCACTGAGCCACCCAGGTGCCCCTACGATTTTATTTATTTATTTGCGAGAGGGTGTGAGAAGGAGCATTAGCAGGGGAAAGAGAGAGGGAGAAGCAGCCTCCACGGAACTCGATCCCCGGGACCTGCAGATCATGACCCTGGCCAAAGGCAGACACTTCACTGACTGAGTCCCACCCAGCACCAGGCGCACCGGAAGGAGGGCTATTTAGAATGGTCAAGAAGGAGACATCTGTGAAAGACACCTGAACGAAATGAGGGCACTCCCAAGTAGAGATCTAGGAGAGAACATTCCAGGCAGAAGAAACAGCAAATGCCAAGGCTCTGAGAGAGGATCAAGCTTGGCATGTTCTAGAAGCCGCAAGCAGGCCAGTGTAGCAAACACAGAGTGAGCCATCCAGCGAAGGAGGGGGCGACGAGGCTAGAATCAGGAATGGCTTTGCAGAGTTCGGATCTCATTCCATAGGTGAGGCTTTTCCAGAAAGATCATTGTGGCTGCTTCATAAATTGACTATCGAGAACAAAGGCCAGGTACGGACGGTGGTGACTTGGGCTCAAAAGCCAGGATGCGTGGGATGAGAGATGGGGGCCTCAGGGTGTGTCTCGAAGGTGGAGCCCGCAGCACAGCTGATGGGTTGCATGGGTTTGCCGCCAAAGTGCCTGGGTCTGTGGAATGCCACGCACAAGACGGCCAGGCAGGGGGAGGAAAATAGGATGTCTGGGTTTCACCATATGAAGTCTGAGAGGTTTACAGCCATCTGGGCAGAGACAAGGAGCCAGACATTGACTCCGTATGTTTGGAGCTGCCGGAGAGCCCTGCCTGCACATGGACACTGCACGTCAGTGTGCAAATAGTATTCAAATCCTCGAGACACATGAGATCATTTAGGGAATGAATGCAGAACAGGGGTTCTTCATTGGGGTGGGGGTTGCGATTTTGCCCACCAGGGGACATTTGGCGACGTCCGCAGAAATGTCTGGTTGTCGAGACTGAGAGGGGAGATTGCCAGGGAAACTGCCCAACATCCCACCGCGTACTGGTCAGCTCCCCACAACAGAGGATCGCCCAGGTCCCTATGTCAGTAGATGGGGGGTTGACAAATCCTGGTATAGATAAGGAAGGAAAAGGAAGAGGGAGCCCTAGCCCTGTACTTCTCAAACATCGATGGCAGCCAAATCCCTTTCGGTGGTAGGGGCGGTAGGGAGAGGAATTTTGTTCAAATGCAGACTCGAATTGAGCAGATCTGGGGTTGGACTTGAGATTTTGCGTCTAACAAGTTCCCAGGACGTTCCACCCACGAAGCCGACCTGGGGAGGAGGTGGGGGGGGGCTAGAAGAACTGGCCAGCAAGTGGGGGAGAAACCAGGAAAACGTGATGTCCTGAAAGACACGTGTCCTCATTAAGAGCTTCACCTTGTTACAACCTCGACCCAGCCAAAGGGTGTCCTATACTACTCAGAATTAGTGCCCGTGGAGAACTTACATTTGACCATTGGGTCTGGCAAGAGGTCATTGATCCCATTGATAAATGTAGCTTCTGGGGAGTGGGGAGGTGAGAACCTTACGGGAAGCAGAGAAATGAGGTCGGGGAGCAGGAGGGAGGGGTGGGGTCCTGAAAGGTTTATTTCCTTTTTCAGATGGGCAATAGTATTTTGTAATTTGTGTGGTGATGGAAACAGCCCAGTAGATAAGGAAGGATCTGGTGGTCCAGGAGAAGAGATTACAGTAGCAAAGTCCCTGTTGGGCAAGACAAGAGCCCTTAATGGGAGTCAAAGGGTTGGCCTTAGAGCTTTGGTAGTTGCTATAGATACATTGTTAACAGAGGGGAAAGGCCAAGGGTGTGGGCAAAGAGGCAGGCCGGTTAATAGATTCTGCCTCAACAGATTTAAAAAACAAAACTCTGGCTTGTTTCCCTTAGTGAAATTGGAGCCAAGCTCGCCTGTGGGGGGAGCCTAGACAGGGAATGTTGAGATGTGAGAGAGATAAAATACCCCTCTGGGAGCATAAAGAAATGAATTGAGCAGGAAAATTTGGCATGTAGTAAAGTGGGGTTTAAGGCAAAAAGCATCCGATGGAACCCACAGCCCCTGGAGAACCATCCGTCGCTGCAAATCCCAGTTCACGACACAGCTGTAGGAGGATGAACGTTCCTCGGCAGGGGGGACCGCGTGGGCAGGGACAGCGTGCTCGCTGTTAGGCACGGAATTAGAAACTCACAGAAATACCGCGGCAGCCGGCAAGCTTGACACATCTGCCTTGGATTGGTAGAGTGGGTGGAAAACAAATAAGGAGACAGAGGAAATGGAATAAAATCCTGATGTCATCAGACAGTGAACTTTAGGTCTTATGAAGGATGCTTTCCTGGGGTCTCTGAATTTTCTTTAATGGACGTGGCTTACTTTATAAGGGTGGACTGTAAATGTAAACATATAAATGTAAAAAAAACTCGTAAAGAATAGGTTTTAGTGGGGCGCCTGGGTGGCTCAGTGGGTTAAAGCCTCTGCCTTTGGCTCAGGTCGTGATCCCAGGGTCCTGGGATCGAGCCCCACATCGGGCTCTCTGCTCAGCGGGGAGCCTGCTTCCCCCGCCTCCCCGCCTCACCCACCTGCTTTTCTGCCTACGTGTGATCTCTGTCTGTCTAATAAATAAATAAAATCTTTAAAAAAAAAAAAAAGAATAGGTTTTTAGGAGCAGGTAATGCCCAGAACTGAAGTCAGGACATCGGGTTTTGCTTTTCCCTCTGTAAAATGGGCCTGCCTTCTGCTGATTTTTGAGGTTAGGGGTGTGTCCCAACTTCCACATCACACGGAACTGCCCGGTGAGAGGGTTTAAGGGAACGCAGGGCTGTGCTGGTTGCTCCCACGTCCCTCTTTGGTTTTAGGTATTTGGCCTCGTCAAGGGAGCCAGAGTCGGCATTGTCATTGATGCGTCAGCCGTCAGCAGTGGCTCTCAGGAAGAGGAGTTCCAAAATGACTTCCTGGTAAGTTTCTCAGGCAGAGAAGTACCTGAAACACCCCCCCCACCCCCACCCCACATACACACACCCTCCCCTTTGTGAGCGTTGTGGAATGGCTTTGTTTCTAGCAACTGCAAAATGGGGTGTTTTGCAAAGCATGGTTCACACTTAATTAGCACCTACCGTTAAGGAAATATGTCAAGTTCATTTTCAGTTCCTGTGTGAGCTTCTAGTATTCTCACCACAACAGTCCCTACTGACTAGACTTTGCCGCAAGAGCCCCCAGCGCCCGGAAAGTGGACTGTTTCCAGCACAGCCTGGCACTGGCCGCCTGGCCTTTTCTGGACCCAGGGTCCGTTTTGTTTTCCTTGGTGTGTCCACAACAAAGAAACCAAGAACTCTGGAGGCAGATGACTGGCCTCAAGTCCCAGCCACCTCTGCCACTTCTGAGCTGTGACCCTGCTGCCGAATCTCTCTGTGCCTCAGTTACCTCATTTGTAAAATGCAGGTGACAACAGTGGCCACCTGCCAGGGCTGTCACAGGATGGAAGGACTTTGTGCAAATTAAGTGCTCAGAAAGGAAAACCCCTGTAACCTGTGTGCACTGATGTAGGGGTGGCTCTTTTCTTATGGGAACCCCTAGAGCTCTAGATGCAAGCATTCAGGCCGTTCATAGGGCTCAACATGGGCGAGTCATCCAGACTTGTCCCCCCCCCCCCCCCCCCCCCGCTCCTGGTCTCAGCAGATGTCAGGTAACGGGGCTTCTGACAAGTCCTCAGGGCTGAGTTTCTAGAGATCCCCCCAGGTGGGCTTGGTCTCATATTAGCCAGGGCACGGTCCGTGTTGGTGATGGACGGATGAAGTTCTACCTAGCCAGGAAGAAGAGGAGGAGCTGTGTCACGTTGGGTAGTCCTAGGCTGCAGCTCAAATGCATCGCATAGGCTGGCGTTGTGCCCACTGTGGCATCCCCACCTCCTGTGCTCTGGAGAGAAACCCCGGCCCCCAACCTCCTCCCTGGATGCCACTGGGAAGGGTCCAGCAGCAGCACAGGCTGAGAGAGTAGCCACGAGGCCCATCCCCACTCCTAGCCAATGACCCAAGTGTGTGGCAGCCCTGGAGGAGCTGGTCCAGAAGACATCAGTCCCCAGTCACTGGGACGGAGGGAGGCACGATCTCCGAGGGCGGTCTGCCAGGCTACAGGCTCCCTGTATGGGATGGGCCACCAGGGCACACTCCCATGAGACTCAGTGGGAAGGAAGCAAGTGTTGGCTTGGGGCCACGAAGCAACCCTGTCCCAGCATGGCTGATACCCTGGTCCCCAGGAGCCAGCCCCAATGTGAGGAGTGAAGCCAGGCTCCACGTGGCCCAAGGCTCCGGGAACCAATATGCCCTTTTGTCTGCCAGAGCCTCGTTGACGAGCAGCTGAGCCACAAGGAGAAGCTCTATGTCCTGTCCTTCGGCTCCACCGCCAGCGCCCTCTGGCCAGAACCGGCGGAAGTCAGCTCCTCCACGTGAGTGACCTCCTGGCCTTGGCCAGGGTGTCCGCTTGTTCTTTGTCCTCCCTCAACGATGGTGTGTTTCTTGAATGAATACAGTACAGACCTGAGACCCCATCAGGGGTGTGAGTACAAAGAGACAGCTCACAAAGTGGAAACATGGGGATCCGTAACCTTGAGCAAAGTGGCCGCCCTTGCGAGCCCCCCACAAAATGAAAACACAAGAAAACCGCAAGGCGCCATTTTTCTCTAGCCAACTAGCGAAGAGAGTTATGTTATTTTGAAAATAATGCATCTTTAAAAATCCACACGGGGGTGCCTGGGTGGCTCAGTGGATTAAGCCGCTGCCTTCGGCTCAGGTCATGATCTCAGGGTCCTGGGATCGAGTCCCGCATCGGGCTCTCTGCTCGGCAGGGAGCCTGCTTCCCTCCCTCTCTCTCTCTGCCTGCCTCTCTGTCTACTTGAGATCTTTCTCTGTCAAATAAATAAATAAAATCTTTAAAATAAAATAAAAATCCACACGGTATGAAAGTGCAAGGAAGGAAGGAGAGTCTGTCTCTCACCTCCCAATACTTGTTTCTTCTCCTTACTTCCGCAGTGTGTCATGTACGTGTGTCGATATGTTTATCCTCTTTTACTGAGACAGAAACAGAAACGCATTACACTCTCTTGCCCTTTGCCCTTGATTTGAATGTCTTCCCCTCAGTCCACACAGATCTCCCTCATTCCTTGTTAATGGCTGTATAGTATTCCACTGTATACATGTACTATGATTTAACTAGTCCTTTATTTGGATGTCTCTAGTTTGTGGGGTTATGGGGGGACAGAGATAAGATGTGTAACAATTTCTACTTACTCCAGTAACTAAAAATTTCTTTTCCATGAAGAAAATATCCTTAACCACTCACCGGGTGTTCGGTGCCACGCTAAGCACTTTTCATGGGCTATCTTATTTAATTCTTATGCCAGCACATGTAATAGGATTCTTTCCCTCATTTTGCTTATGAAAAAACTGGGACTCAGGTTAGGGTGCTTGCCCAGAGTGGCAGAGCCCAGATTGGCTACCAAAGCCCAGAGTAGATTCCTAGGAAAAAACCCTATATGCATTTCTGGGATGGAGGTCCCCTGGCTCGGCACTAGCTGTAAAGAGCAGCCCTTCTGGCTAGAGAAGGGCCCAGCTCCAACAGCACTGGCTCTGCATCCTGCTCTGACAGTTACTGGGTGGCCTTGACCCATCCTTGAACTCTCCTTACCTGAGTGAGGCCATGGATACCTAACCATCACTCAGCTCCTGTGGACAGGAGGTGAGGTATAAGGATCTGGCAGGTGGCAGGTCCTTGGTGAGGAAAGCGTTTTTTTTTTATTTTTTTTTTTTTTTGCTGTGGTTTCTGTTCCTGGTAGACCCCAATCTCCAGGGTGTCAGACTTAGGAGTCACCATGAGGTCACAGGCAAGAGCTTCTCATTTCAGTCATTCCTAGAGGCCATTTGTCATTTGGGTCATATCTCTGCCACGTGTACTATTTTGTGGTGATTTTTTTTTTTTTTAAGATTTGTTTATTTATTTTAGAGACAGAGAGTGAGCATGAGTGGTAGCGGGTAGGCAGAGGGAGAGAGAGAGTCCTCAAGCAGACAGACTCCCGGCTGAGCATGGAGCCTGAACTGGGGCTCGATCCCAGGACTCCGAGACCGTGACCTGCGCTGAAATCAAGAGTCAGTCGCTCGGGGTGCCGGGGTGGCTCTGTGGGTTAAAGCCTCTGCCTTCGGCTCAGGACATGATCTCAGGGTCTTGGGATCGAGCCCCACATTGGGCTCTCTGCTCAGCGGGGATCCTGCTTCCCCCTCTCTCTCTGCCTACTTGTGATCTCTGTCCGTCAAATAAAGAAAGAAAATCTTAAAAAAAAAAAAAAAAGACATTAAAAAAAAAAAAGAGGCGCTCAACCGACTGAGCCACCCAGGAACCCCCATCTGTACTTTTTTTTTTTTTTATTAAGATTTTATTTATTTATTTGACAGACAGAGATCACAAGCAGGCAGAGAGAGGAGGGGAAGCAGGCTCCCTACTGAGCAGAGAGCCCGATGTGGGGCTCAATTCCAGGACCCTGAGATCATGACCTGAGCCGGAAGCAGAGGCCTTAACCCACCCAGGCGCCCCGCCCCACCTGTACTGTTTTAAAACATCAACTCTAGGGATGCCTGAGTGGCTCAGTGGGTTAAGCTGCTGCCTTCAGCTCGGGTCATGATCCTAGGGTCCTGGTATTGAATCCTGCATCAGGCTCCTTGCTCAGTGGGGAGCGCTTCTCTCTGCTTGTGCACACGCTCTCTGGCAAATAAAGAAAATCTTTAAAAAAAAAAAATAAACTCTACATGTATAATTGAAGGATACGATCAGAACCAGAACAAGAAGCCCATATCACTTGCTGTAGTTAGATTGCAGCCATCACAATAAATACAATGAAAGCAAATAAAACAATAATATCAAATTCCAACTTGAAACCTATCAGCCTGGAGACGACGGTCGGCCGGGGATCTGCTCTCCCTTTGTGTGGAAGGGAGCCTGAGAGCTTGTAGTAATGAAAGACAGACTTACTGGCAACAAGCTGAGATTTTTTTTTTTTTAATTTTATTTTTATTTTATCTCTACTTTTATTTTTTTCTGTCAGAAGGAAAGAAAAATGGAAAGAGCAGAGCTCTTTCACGGTAGCGTGGGAGGTATTTCATCAAGGAAGCGCTGCGTGAAGTCGCTTTCCGTCTTGGCTCTAGGGTGTATCCCAGCCCATGTGAGAGGCAGACACACAGCCAAGGTGCCTCCTCCAGGAGCCCTCTTGGGGTCAGGGGGGTTAACTCGGCATTTGGGGGAGTGTTTGGTGGCTTGGGGTGCAGAGAAGGAGCTTAGCCCAGGACCTCTAATAACAGGGTCGTTAGAGTCCAGCCTGGTTTGAAATCCTGGAGTTGGCCATTTGCTTACAGTAGCACCTTGGGCAAGTCTGAACTCTGTTTGCTCATCTATAAAATTGGAAGAAAGGGATTCCCCTCAAGAATTACTGTTAGTCTGGGGTACCTGGGTGGCTCAGTCGGTTGAGCATCTGCCTTTGGCTCAGGTCATGATCTCAGGGTCCTGGGATCGAGCCCCGCATGGGTTCCCTGCTCAGTGGGGAGTCTGCTTCTCCCTCTCCCCCTGCTCATGCTCTCTCTCTCTCTCTTTCTCAAATAAATAGAATAAACCTTAAAAAAAGAATTATTGTTAGTCTGAAATGAGCTCATGTTTGCCCTGGGCCTGGCACCTCAGAAGAGCACTGTGGTTGGGTATTTTTCTCCTCAGCCTCCAGGAACTGAAACTCTGGGTGAAGAAGCTACGGCCTGAGGGAGGCAGCAATTTGCTACAAGCCCTGAGGAAGATCTTCACCCTGAAGGAGCTGAATTCTCTGGTGACCATCATGAGAAGCTGGTAGGTTTCATTACCTACGTGGGTAACAGACCACATGAAGGAGGCTGGAGAACCAAAGACCATCGTGCAGGGCTCTACCCACAGGCTTGACAGAAAGAGTTTGTTCACAAGTCGTCCATCCACAGGTGTTGGGCAGGGCACCCAGGTCAGACCAGGCCTGCAGTCCACTCCACCTCACATCTGCCACAAGTGACCTGGGACACACAGGTGGTCAGTTAGATTTGGTAGATATTCCCATTTTCTCTGGAATGTCCTCAAAGTGATCTGACCTGGGCTACCCGCTTTTCCTCTTCTGTCTTCTCCCCAGCCCAGATCAGCCTTCTGAAGTTCTGTCTAACTACATCCAACAGTCCACCTTGGGAAGGGGCCTCATCACCCACATCATCACCTACAAATGTAACAATCAAGTCCCCCTTGTAAGTACTAGGGATTCCCCAACATTTCCCTTGGATTGGCCATAGGGATCTAGCTGGGCCATCTTGGAGGCTTCATGCATGGATTGCCCACCACCACCAAGCTGTGGACCAGAACATGACTCGCCTTGTACCTGCTTCTTCCTTTGGGCAGTTGGGGGGTTCAGTCAAGGAGAAGCTTATGGGACTACTGGCATTGTCCCAGTGAGGATGCTGACCCTGTCACCATCCCCACAGGCTGTCCTAAAGAACCTTGCAGAAGCTCTTGGGGGCTACTACCACTGCTACAGCCCAGAAACAGAGGTAAGTCCTTCTGCCAACACGCGGCCCCTCTCCTCCCTGCCTGCCTGCCTCCAAGGCTGTGCCTGGAGGACCTGGGCCAGGACAGACCACACTATGGACTTGCTTCCCCTCCTCGCTGCCATATTCAATGGGTTTGCACAAGTATAATCAGGGGAAGATGAATATGGGAAGAACCGGGACAGCATGAAGTCACAGGAGATCCTTTCCTGAGTGAGCATGATGAGTGGATTGCACACCAGTGAGCCTAGAGTCCTTTTAAAACCTCGGTGGTAGAATCCTCAATCTCTATCCAGCTGTCAACATGGGCTCTGCCCCCCACCTCTGCTCCCACCAAAGCTCAGTCTGAAACAGTTGCCTCTGGTCTTCCTCCAAGACACATCCCTGCTACTGCAGAGGACCCGCCAGCAGTCAGTTCTGAATGAACCATCGATTCTGTACCCACCCACCCATTAGTGTCCTTGCCCCAGGGAATCACAGCATCACACACCCTGTGTCCATGATGGAGGTAACGATCAGCAAATGTGTGTGTGGAGCCACTGGCCGACTGAGATTCCAAAGCTCGCAGGATGTGTCTTGCCTGTAACCATGAATAGCCTTAAGCCAATGAATGTCTGCATTTCACAGGGTCCAAGTGTCACAAAGTCTAGCATTTCACACCAGGAGCCAAGGTCTAGACAACTGTTTCCTCGGTTACTTCCCTTCTGGTTGCGCCATTGCCCAGACTCTGTTGAGGCCACAGATCACAGGGGCTAGGAAGCTACGGTAAATGAATGCAACTGGCTGATTTAAGAAATCTTTTATTTTAGGGGTGCCTGGGTGGCTCAGTCTGTTAAGAGTCTGATTCTTGGTGTCGGCTCAGGTCATGACCTCAGGGTCATGGGAGGAGCCTGGTATTGGGCTCCTTGCTGGTAAGCAGTCTGCCTGCCCTCTCCCTTTCCCTCTGCCCCTCCCCCTGCTCACGCATGCTCTCGCTCTCCCTCTCTCAAATAAATAAACCATCCCAAAAAGAGAAATCTTTTATCTAAAAGCCTGTGGCCCTCTTGGCTTCTGTATTTCTTTTTCTTGATAAAGTTGTGGTACAACAAAGTTCATTGTCTAATTTTAATATAAACAAAAAGCCAGAAAACAGTAGAAGGATAGTGAAAAACTTAAGCTGATTTGGGGCGGGGGGGGCGCTGTGGAGGATGAGGTAGCGCTTACCCCATCTAGAGAGATGCCTCTGCTCAGCCTCAGCCCAGCCCCTTCATTGCTCTGGAGGAGTGTGACTCCGATTCTACTAGGACTTCACTAGTCCAAGAGCCAGAGATCTGGATCTGTGTGTCTGTGTGACTTCTTTACATTTTTTTTTTAATGGAGGTGAAAGTCACAGAACATAAAGTTACCCACTTTAAAGGGAACAATTAGCAGCACTTAGTCCATTCACAGCGTTGTGCAACCACCACTTTTATCCAGTTCCAAAACATGTTCATCCCCGCAAAAGAAAATTCTGTACTCATTAACCCATGACTCCTGTCCCCTCCCCCACACCCTCTGGAAACCACCAGCCTGCTTCCTGTCTCGGTGCATTTGCCTATTCTGGATATTTTGTATAAATGGAATCATACACATTTTGTATCTGTCGTCTTTACGTCAGTATCATGTTTTCAGGGTCATCTATGTTGTGGCCGGTCTCAGAGCTTCATTCTTTTTATGGCTGATTTATTTTCTAGATCTACAACCATCTGTGTGTGCGTTCTTCCGCTGATGGACGCTCGGGTTATCTCCACTCTTTGGTGGTCGTGAACTGCTAGGAACATTAGTATACAAGTATCTGAGTTCCCGTTTGCAATTACTTTGGGGCTATCTACCTACAAGGGGAACTGCTGGGTTATGTGGTAATTCTGTGTCTAATTCTATGAGGAACCGCCAGTCTGTTTCCCACTAGCCATGGGCAAGTGTTCTGGTTCTCCCCATCCTCACGGCTTGTAACTGTCCTTTTATTTATTTGTTTTAAAGATTTTATTCATTTATTTGACAGAGCGAGATCACAAGTAGGCAGAGAGGCAGGCAGAGAGAGAGAGAGGAGGAAGCAGGCTCCCTGCCAAGCAGAGAGCCTGATGCGGGACTCGATCCCAGGACCCTGGGATCATGACCTGAGCCGAAGGCAGAGGCTTAACCCACTGAGCCACCCAGGTGCCCCTCTGTATCTTTAAGGTTAGAAAACCCTTCAGTTATTTAATAACACTGCAGGGAAAGACTGTAGAAATAGAACACACCAAGTTTGCAGCTCTATCCAGCACACAGACCCTAGTTTTTAAAGTTGGGTGTAACCAATCCACCACTCGGCTTTAGGAAGTGACACGGCTGCTTGCACTTTCCTGCTAGAAGCCAAGTGACCTCTCATGGTTGATTGCTCCTCCTACCCCCAGGTCTACACTAGCTGGGACACGGACCGGCTGCTGGCAGAAATCCAGAAAGCCCAGAGCCTCCTGGGCCACATCCAAGCCTTGCGCCATAGGACCCCCTGTGAGGAACTAACCAGCATGATGAAGGAGGTAGGTGGTGTAGGCGAAGACTCTGGAGCTGGCCTCACGGGATCCTCCTTTTTCACCCGTCTCTCTGAGAGCGTGGCTGCTGAGGCCGCCGTGCACTGACAGAGAAGGCAAGGCCGTGCTCTCTGCTGAACCCCACAGCTCTGAGCTGGGTGGGCCTTCCAAAGGATCCTGATGGATTTTCTTTTCTTTTTTTTTTTTTTTTAATATTTTATTTATTTATTTGACAGACAGAGACCACAAGTAGGCAGAGAGGCAGGCAGAGAGAGAGGAGGAAGCAGGCTTCCTGCTGAGCAGAGAGCCCGATGTGGGGCTCAATCCCAGGACCCTGGGATCATGACCCGAGCCGAAGGCAGAGGCTTTAACCCACTGAGCCACCCAGGCGCCCCTGATGGATTTTCTGACTGAAAAATGTATTTCAGAGAAAGGCCAGCAGGCTCGTCCCACCCTGCCCACCTTCCACTGTCCCCTCCCTACCCCTCAATTTCGAGAAGGATGAACACCTCAGCCGCACAGAGTGGGCTATCTTGAAGATGGTCTTTGCTACCCAGGGCTTCATTTGTTTATATTTTAAAAAGACAATGAATTGCTCACTCGTTTACTGAGGGCTCATTCTAAGAGGCACAATGCCTATTTCTTTAAATACCTTATTTTCGCATAACAGCAACAGTCTGCTGTAGATATATTGTGACCCCTCTTTTACGGATGTGGAATCTGAAGTCAGAGGACTAAATAGTTTGCCTCAGATCCCAGAGACAGAGACAGATGAAGTTTGAATTGAACCTGGGGTCGATCTGATGTCAAAACCTCAGCCAGGAGTTTCCCACAATGCAATGCGTGTATCAGTCGTGGTTTGCATGACAGTTACAAAGTGGTACATGGATTAATTTTTTTTAATGTGTAGTTAAAAATAGCTCATATGGTAGTAATACCTCTTTCTAAAATTATTTGAGTACAAAAAAGGAAGTCAGTTTTTAAAATTAAATTAATAATTAAGCTTTACTGTTGCACATTTGGTCTTTTTTTTAAAATTTATTTATTGGACAGACAGATATCAAAAGTAGGCAGAGAAGCAGGCAGAGAGAAAGGAGGAAAGAGGCTCCCGCTGAGCAGAGAGTCGGATTCAGGCCGATTCCAGGACCCTGAGATCATGACCTGAGCTGAAGGCAGAGGCTTTAACCCACTGAGCCACACAGGCGCCTCTGGTCTATTTTTTAAAAGATTTTATTTATTTGTTTATTTATTTATTTATTTATTTATTTATTTTAAAATATTTATTTATTTATTTGAGTGGGGGGGTGGGGCAGAAGGAAAGGGAAAGAATCTTAAGCAGGCTCCACACCCAGCACAGAGCTCAACACGGGGCTTAGCTCATGACCCTGAAATTATGACCTGAGCCAAATCAAGAATGGCTCTACTGACTGAGCCACATAAGCACCCCTAAAGATTTTGGGTTTGTTTTTTTTTAAGTATTCTCTACACCCAACGTGGACCTTGAACTTACAACTCCAAGATCAAAAGTCACATGCTGGGCGCCTGGGTGGCTCAGTGGGTTAAGCCGCTGCCTTTGGCTCAGGTCATGATCTCAGAGTCCTGGGATCGAGTCCCACATCGGGCTCTCTGCTCAGCAGGGAGCCTGCTTCCTCCTCTCTCTCTGCCTGCCTCTCTGCCTACTTGTGATCTCTGCCTGTCAAATAAATAAAATCTTTAAAAAAAAAAAAAATTACATGCTCTTCCAACTAAGCCAGCCAGACACCCCCATATTTGATTTATTATTTAAAATTTTTTAAAAATTTTATTTATTTATTTATTATGTTTTAAAAACATTTTAATTTTTTTATAAACATATAATGTATTATTAGCCCCAGGGGTACAGGTCTCTGAATCACCAGGTTTACACACTTCATAGCACTCAACTGTAGCACATACCCTCTTGATTTATTTTTTTAAAAATTCTAGGTGTGGGGACGCCTGGGTGGCTCAGTTGGTTAAGCGGCTGCCTTCGGCTCAGGTCATGATCCCAGCATCCTGGGATCGAGTCCCACATCGGGCTCCTTGCTTGGCGGGGAGCCTGCTTCTCCCTCTGCCTCTGCCTGCCTCTCTGTCTGCCTGTGCTCGCTCTTGCTTCTCTCTATGACAAATAAATAAAATCTTAAAAAAAAAAAAAAATTCTAGGTGTGCCTGGCTGGCTCAGTCAGTGGAGCACGCAACTCTAGATCTTGGATTTTTTCGTTCAAGCTCCATGTTAGGTGTAGAGAATACTTAAAAGTAAAATCTTTGGGACGCCTGGGTGGCTCAGCAGATTAAGCCTCTGCCTTCAGCTCAGGTCATGATCTCAGGGTCTTGGGATCGAGCCCCGCATCGGGCTCTCTGCTCAGCAGGGAGACTGCTTCCTCCTCACTTTGCCTGTCTCTGCCTACTTGTGATCTCTCTCTCTGTGTCAAATAAATAAATAAAATCTTAAAAAAAAAAAAAAAAGTAAAATCTTTACAGACAGTTGGGTAGCTCAGTCAGTTGAGCGTCTGGTTCTAGATTCCGGTTCATATCATGATCTCAGGGTCATGGGATCGGGCCCTGCATTGAGTTTCCTGCTCAGCACAGAGTCTGCTTCTCCCTCCCCCTCTGCTGCTCCCCCCATTCTTTCTCTCTTGCTCTCTCTCAATTAAATAAAATCTTTAAAAGCAAAAATAAAATATTTTTTAAAATTCTAAATAATAGTACAGTGGTACTCAGATTTAGAAAAATTCATGAAGGAGGTACTCAAATGTCTAAAATTTGGGAATTGCTGTTCTGTGTCTTCTTTAAACGTGAGTTACGATTTAACATCTCAGAACCTCAGGCTTTCAGTTTGTAAATGTGGGTCAGGGAAGGACGGGCTAGACCAGGGCTCCTGAAATGACCTGGTGTAGGAGTTACTTTTTACTTCGAAGCCTTGTGTTAGGAGTTCATGGAGAGGCCACCACCATCTCGGAGCCCAAAGTGCTGATCTTGATGGTAAGGGCGGGGAAGGGGCCGAGGACGGACAAATCAAAGAGGAAGCCAGTTGCTGGGGACATCTCCTTCTTACCCTGGAAATTCCAGCAACCTCCAGGAAAGGGGGTGGGGACGGCGGGAGGGAACAGCAGAATTGCCTTTAATTTACCACGTCATGTTTTCGGATGTTCCATTTAGGGGAACTGGGTGGGCTGGGGAGACTCAGGACTTCTCAACTCTAAAATATGATTTTGTAATATGGGCTTTTAAATTTAATTTAGATTTCCACAGAGATTGCAAAAGGGCCACTCACAGGTCTCTTGCCTAAACCCCCAAAGCATGAGGGTCCCCTCACAATTGAGTTCCCAAACTTGGACAAGACTTCTGCAGAATGGCTAAAGATCAATGGCCTAAAAGGTAAGTCCCCAAAGAGGGCAGAACCCCGGACTCAGGTGACTGATGAAAAGGCATAACCCCTCTGGGGCTTTAAGAGCTGTATCTCAAACCCCCACTGTTTATTTTTACAGCCAAAAAGCTAAGCCTTTATCAGGTTCTGGCACCCAATGCATTCTCTCCTGTGGAGGAATTTGTGCCCATTCTCCAGAAAACAGTCTCTTCAACTATCCATGAGGTAACTCAAATTCAGAGTTCTTTCTGGTCTTCTGCAGGGGGCTCCTCTGTGACCTTTCCCTTCTTAAATATTCAGGGAAGGAGAGTCATAAGTCAGAGCACGAGGAGCCTGGGTCCGAGGGCTTGGAGTGGGAGGCACGCTTTCCAGAACTTTCTAGAACTTTCTAGAACTCTCATCACATCTACTCTAACGACTGTTTTGCAAAGATTGAAACTGGACTCTGGAAGATGGGGCCAGAGGGAGCAATCAGGGATAAGGGAGCAAGTCACCACCTCCTGACTCGAATTTTTCATCTGCCACTAAGTCATCCCAGTGGGTGGATGTGATGACTTAGTGGCAGATGAAAAATTCGATTTTCCAAGTGTCCATGAAGGTTTATCCGGGTTCTCAAACCCAAGAATCCATGGCCAGTATGTTTGAAGGTCTCCCGACGCTGCTACTCCCAAACCAACTGTATCTTGTATCAAAGGCTCTGATGTTTGGAAGACCCTCCCCAGAAGGCAGCCTGGCTTGCTGTCAGGAATGGTGCATTCTGGGACCACGGTCCTCAAGGCCTTCTGTAGCCGTGACCAGGGAGGCATAACCTGACCCCGGATGTGCTCGAGGCCCATTTCCCTCTCACACATCTGGTTTGGAGAGCCCAGTGCCCCAGTTAAATGTGTAATCCTTCCCCGTATGTGCTCTGTTCACCTGTTGCCCATCCTGGCCACACCTGAGTGCAGAAGGCAATGGTACAGTTTGAATGGCATGATGGGACAGTGAAGAATGTTCACGTGGACCCACCCTTCCTCCATGAGTACCAGGTTAGTAATGGGTCCAGTTGGTCAGCGTATGGGGTTTGGGAAGAGGGCACAGGTGGAAGGCGCCATAGAATGTGGAGACGGCAAGCCATCGACCGGACTCCCTCCTCTAAACAGACTGTGCTCTGCCTCCTGGTGCCTCTGGAACTTCCTCCACCTGCTCCCCAGGCAGGGGCCTGTCAAACAAACAGAAGTCTTTAATCTTTTGGGGGCAAGATCTACTTCCTCTCCCATTCCAGGCAATGAAATATGTGGACTATTGTCTTCCTGGTCTTGTGACAGATTCACCCAGGATTCAGTGGAATGTTTATACTGCCTGGATACCCATGGCCCCAACCTCCGAAGCCAACCTTTCCCCACAGACCCCTTAACCGGCCATCCTCTTTGGTCCATTGCTCACTCTGTGTGGCCCATGTTTCTGTTGCAGAAACAGCTCAGCAGAGCTCTTCGGACATACGAGAGACGGATCGAGTGGCTCTCCCTGGCCAGCCGAAGAATCTGGGGCACCGTCTGCGAAAAAAGGTACCTTCTCTCAAGAATTGTTCTTGTGTTCTTGTCCTTTGTGAGTCCCATGTGTGACATAAGCACTTATCCAACTCATGAATTCCCTCTTAGTAGCATCAGAAACCATCCCTTAGATTAAGGATCAACGATCACTCAGCAGAACCCTTGAGGAAAAAGTCACCACTACCATCATCAATATCAATACTGTCATCATTGTGTTACTCGAGATTCTTTCAGTTAAAAAGCAACTGAAACTAAATGCCAATTGGCTTAAACAAAACAGGGAGGTCTGGTTGAAGGTAACTGAAAATTCTCAGATAGATTTGATTGCTGTCTTCAGGCACGGCTCCATCCAGGGGTTCATGCGTATCAAGAATGTATCTCCATCTCTCAGCTCCACCTCCTTCACTGTTGGCTCTGTTATCAGGCAGGTTTTCCCTTCCTCATAGCAGGATAGCCACCTGAGCTCCGCACTTCCCTTCGACCAGGTTAGCTCTCCCAAGGCTTGGGGCACGACCCGTCCAGGAGCTAGTCTCTGTGGTCTGGAAGGCAGGATGTTCTAACTGCCTAATGTCAAATGCCCACCCTTCAAGCTTGGTGTGGGTCTGTTCCACCCAAATCAAAAGGACTGACAGGGGCAGAGGAGTTTTTCAAAGGAATACCAGGGTGCTGTTGTGAGGGGAGGGGCTGGATCCTGAGCAGGGAGAAAGACCTGGAGCCGTTCATAGCATCCTAACCATTCCATACCTTACTGGATGCATTACCACATACAAAGCACCATACTATTCTACCATTTAATTCTCGAAGCAACCTTGTGGGGAGCTTCATTATGAATAGTTCATAGTTGAACAGGCCAAGGATCAGAGAGGTTTTGTGACTTGCCTAAGTCACACAGGAAGTGGGACCTGAACCAAGATCTTCTGACTCTACATCCAGTGGATTTTCTTCTGCCATTGATAATTGCTGTCTCGTGCTCACTTTGGCAGCACATACGCTAAAAAAAAAAAAATTTAAATAAATGGAACCATACTTGCTGTCTCAAAATGAGAGTGGACGGTGGAGCTGGGAATTGATCTGAAGTCCAAAAGAAGGCCAGATGGGACTAGGGATCTTAAAAGAGAGAGAAGCAACAAAAAGATACATTTCTTTCCCCAGAGGCCCAGATACACCAAATTCCCCATCTCATTTCCTTACCTTGTCTCTGTTTCCCCTCCTGAGCCCCCAGCCTATGATAACAGTGAATGCTGGTGCTTTAAAACAGGGGATGTGTGTGAAAATCATTCTAGGCAGCCCCCTGGCCCATAAACCATCTGCGCCCGCGACTTTACTCCACACTAGGAGCCCCTGGGGAGAGAAGCTTCCGCGACCCCCTTCGTCTACCGTTGTAAACCCACTCCCGTTGACCTCACACCACAGAGAAGATTTTGGCCAGCTGTTGAGTCGGGCATGCGAAAACTCCCCTGGAAAAAACTTTAAATAGTAAAATGGAACAAAACAAACATTATCTGAGAGATTCGGTTCTCCCCGTAAAGCTTGTGTTTCTTTTTAGGGTGGTTATACTGCTGGATATCTCTGTGACCAATTCCATGTACATTATTCATATCCAGCACTCCCTGCGGCTTCTGCTGGAGGAGCAGTTGTCCAACAAAGACTGCTTCAACATCATCGCGTAAGCTCCTAGCTCCCGGGGGGAGAGGGGGCAGGGGGCAGGGGTCGCGCGTGCTCCCTGCCATGGCGCCATCGCAGGGTGGAGGCTCCTGGCGGGTAGCTAGATGACATCTCACCAGCACCCAGCCTCCCAGGACGGCCATCAGTTTATCTGACTCGAGTCATCTTGTTTGGGGGTATTGAATAATTAAATGGCTGCAGGACAGTCCCACTGGGGCGAAGGTGATAAGTGGCCTCCAAACACGCTGCTCGATCAGCCAAGATAAAGTAACTCAGCCCATTGCCCCATTTGGATTCTGAGCCGATAAACAGAAAAGAGCGAAAGAAGGGCCCCTGGGTATGCCCCAGTATTAGGTCCCAGTTCAGGACTAGCAAGCTGCAGTTATGTCGAGCATTTAAGATTCCAATTCCTGGGGCCCCTGGGTGGCTCAGCGGGTTAAGCCTCTGCCTTCGGCTCAGGTCATGATCCCAGGGTCCTTGGATTGAGCCCCGCATCGGGCTCTCTGCTCAGCGGGGAGCCTGCTTCGCCCCCACTCCCCACTTCTCTGCCTACTTGTGATCTCTGTCTGTCAAATAAATAAATAAAATCTTTTTTAAAAAAAAAGATTCCAATTCCAAATGCAATTATATGGATTTATATATATAACTAGATATATTTAAGTTATGTGTTACTATAAAATACATATAAGTTATATGTATTTAAAGTATATATTTTACATATAAAAGTATGTATTTTACATATAAATAATTTGGTACATATGTTTAGAATAAAAACGTTGATAGAATATATATTTTAAAAATCATATCTAACAGGGGCACCTGGGTGGCTCAGTCAGGGGAACATGCCACTCTGGATCTCAGGGTTGTGAGTTCAAGCCCCACACTGGATGTAGATATTACTTAAAAATAAAATCTTAATTAAATAATGTATATATGTGTGTGCATATGTATATATACCCACACATATCAATAATAAGAATGTATTATAATGTATCTAATCCATATCTTCATGATTTCTGTGAGGCATTGGTGATCACAACCCTCTTGTATTATCACCTCAGATCTTGGTGATATTTAGCCAGTAATAATCTGTCAGTCATGGAATTATGATTGCTGAATTTTGTTTGCTAGAATTTTATATAAAATGTATTACTGATACCTGTGCAACACACCTATGGTTTTCTTAGTTCTTTTTTTTTTTTTTACCAGATTTTAAATAAATTTTGTGGAAAAATAAAAGATATGTAGCTATATATTTAAATTATATATAATTATATATCATATACTTAAATCTTGTATATATATATATAGTTGCCTATAATTTAAATATATATAGTTTTGTATATTCTAATGGCGTGCCTTTTCCAAAAATTAGGGAAGAAAGAAAAGGAACCCACTTATAAGATTTATTTATTTGGGGCATCTATAAAAAAGATTTATTTATTTATCTGTAGCTCAGTCGTTTGAGTGTCTGCCTTCAGCTCAGGTCGTGATCCCAGGGTCCTGGGATCAAGCTCCACGTCGGGCTCCCTGCTCAGTGGGGGGCTTGCTTCTTCCTCTCTCTCTCTCCCTCTGTCTCTCTTCCCAGATTGTGCTGTGCTGTGCGCTCGCTCTCTCTAATAAATAAATAAATTTTTTTAAAAGTTTTTATTTATTTATTTGAGAGAGAGTATGAGTGAGGAAGGATTGAAAGGAGAGGGAGAGAGACTCTCCAGCGGACCCACTGAGCACAGAGTTCCTAGAGCTGTAGGGAGCCCAGTGAGGAATTCCTGTCAGGAAATACAAGTTTCGGGGCCACCGACATTGCGGTTGTGTGGTTGAGAACGGCGTGAAGCGCACCTGTGGAGATGGGAAGGGAGGAGAAGACATCCGAAGGCAGAACCGGCCAGGCTCTGATGTCTGGAGGGCGGGCAGAGGAGGGGAAACACCAAAGGAACAGGAGAGCGGAGCAGCCAGAGATGCGGAGGAAACCCAGGAGAGGATGGTTCAAGACGCCACAGCTCAGAGAGGAGCAGAGTCTGATCCTGCAGAAGCGAAGCGGAAGGCACGGACAAAGGAATCCACTAAATTGAGCAGTAGAGTTCACTGATAACAAAACAATGACATATAATTTCTCCTTTTTTTTTGCAATTCAGTTTGGCAACCGAATATTTATTTATTTATTTATTTATTTTTTATAGATTTTCTTTTTTTTTTTTTAAGATTTTATTTATTTATTTGACAAAGAGAAATCACAAGTAGATGGAGAGGCAGGCAGAGAGAGAGAGAGAGGGAAGCAGGCTCCCTGCTGAGCAGAGAGCCCGATGCGGGACTCGATCCCAGGACCCTGAGATCATGACCTGAGCCGAAGGCAGCGGCTTAACCCACTGAGCCACCCAGGCGCCCTTGGCAACCGAATATTTAAAAGTTTCAAAATAACAACACTGCCCAGTGCTGGTGATAATGTGATGCTCTACCAACAGCCCAGGTGCCCCTATACTTTCTATTTTTTTTTTTTTTTAATCCAAAAGAATATAAAGTTAACAGAACTTTTTCTGGGGAATAAAATTGGAGGAATTTTTACGCTCCAGATGTTGTTAGAATTTTTATCAAACTGTAGTAGAAGATTTATTATCCAACTACAGTAGATATTTTCATGAGGGGGGGAAGGAGGTCATTGTTAATATTTGCCAGAGAACCTACCAGGTGCTTGACTGACGTGGGTTTCGGAGGAAGGAGAAGCTGAGGAGGTGGTGGGACGTTGTTTTCCAGGGAGCTGGTCCAGACACGGGAAAGAAAAGTGGCTAATGGAGTGGACCCTGGGAGAAAGAGGAAGTTATTTTTCAGAATGGAAGACTTGGGCACCTGGGTGACTCAGTGGGTTAAAGCCTCTGCCTTCGGCTCAGGTCATGATCTCAGGGTCCTGGGATCGAGCCCCGCAATGGGCTCTGTGCTCAGCAGGGAGCCTGCTTCCCCCTCTCTCTCTGCCTGCCTCTCTGCCTACTTGTGATCTCTCTCTGTCAAATAAATAAATAAAATCTTAAAAAAAAAAAAAAAAGAATGGACAGACTTTTAACATGTGCAGAGACAGTGGGGCAGGAGGTATCTGTGGGCAGAGTCTCAGAAGGCCAGGTGGGCGAATTTATCTTGAGCCAGAGAGGGAACACCCTTTCTTTGGTAAAGAGGATCAGTCCTCTTTTCAAGGATTTAAATTCTATCTCATAGGGAAGTGAGATGATGCGGGTTTTTTTGTTTTTATTTTTGTTTTTTAATTAATTAAAAACTATAGGGGCACCTAGGTGGCTCAGTCAGTTAAGCATCTGACTTTAGCTCGGGTCGTGATCTCAGAGTCCTGGGATCGAGCCCCACGTCGGGCTCCCTGCTCAGCAGTGATCTGATTCTCCCTTTCCCTGTTTTCTTTGCCTTCCCTGGCTCGTGTGCGTGCTCGCTCTCAAATAAATATGTAAAGTCTTAAAAAACAAACAAAAAACTATAGTACAGACAGAGTAAAAAAAAAAAAATTGAGTTGTGCAGCTGAATCAGTTCTAGGGGAATTTAAAATGGGCCAATGACTCCCTCCTTTGAGGGGTGGGGAAGTCAGAAATCTGGCTGGAGCTATTCCTGGCCCTGAGTCTTGAGACCCCCAACTCTGTTCGCACTGCAAATGTACTGTGACACATCATGACTAGCAAGGAAGTCTTGTGGCTGGCCCAGGCCAGTGACATCCTAACATTTTGGGGTGTAATCAGAATTTTGTCCCCCTAACAGCTGGGAACCCCAAAAACCTGGGGCGTAGCATGGATATATCTCTCCCTTAAGAACATGTCCTTTTTCCTTCCCTCCCAAGATTTGGAAGTACGATTGAAAGTTGGAGGCCTGAGATGGTTGCTGTGAGCCACGAAAACCTACAAAGTGCCTGGCGGTAGGTGACTGTCTGAGATTGCTCCTGCTGTGTCTGAGGACAGCCACTGTGGTGCCATTGGCTCTGTCCCTCTCTCTGGCAGAATCCCCACCCTCCCCCTCTGGGGCCTCGGGCTGGCCTCCCTCAGCTGGCCCCGCTCAGCTGGCCTGCCTTGCCTCCCAGGTGGGCACTGAGCCTGCGGTGTCAGGGAAGCCGGAATGTCCTCAGCGCCCTGCGGAAGGCTGTGGAAGTGGACTTCAAGGACAAAGACAAATACCAGTCCCAGGGCATCTACCTCTTCACAGGAGGCATCCCTGACCAGGACATGGTGAGTAGGCCTTGTCCTGGGCATCCTTTGTGACCCCGAATCTTCTCCTCGGTGGATGCCTCGCAATAGATTTCTCCAGCCTGATTCTCCAAACTAGATGTCAATGTGCAGAAGGGCTACCTGGGGTTGTTGTTAAGATGCAGATCCTGTTTGGAAGGCCTGGCCTGGGACCTGAGAGTCTGCCTTCCTCGCAAGCTCCTGGGAGATGTCCATGCTTCTGGAAGGCTCTCGGGTCCGCTCCCCAGCCATGCCCTATTAATTGTCCAACCCCAGATACCTTTCTTTCCTTGGCACCACATATTAGAGCAGCCCACGGGACCCGAGGAAAGAGGATTAGGCTCCTCGGACCTGAGAGCAGCCCCTCAGGAGCCCTCAGCCACGGGGTCCCTCCTGCCCTCTCTTCCCCCCACAGCCCCTGCTCAGCGCCTACATGGCTGAGGCCTGTGGGGGCTGCGACCTCCAGCTGAACGTGTGTCTCTTCTACGTGGGCGAGCCTCAGATGGACCTCACGCCCCCGGCCCACTATGCCAGCCGCACTGACACAGCCGCCGCCTACCGGGAGGTCACCCAGGCTACTGCAGGACGCTTCCACTGGTTTGGAGACACAGGTGCGTGAGGGTAGGTGTGTTCCAGATGAGGGGCATGGGAAAAACCCCACTCGGAAATCTCCAGAGTTCCCATTCTGGAGACAGGTGGTGGTGAGGGCCACACCATGATGTGACCGTACTTAATGGCACTGAATTGCACACTTCAAACACGGTTCAAATGGGGGCCGCCTGGGTCGCACCGTCGGTTAAACATCTCACTCTAGGTTCCTGCTCAAGTCCTGATCTCAGCATTGTGAGATCAAGCCCCGCCTTGGGCTCCACGCTTAGCACAGGGTCAGCGTGAGATTCTCTCTCCCTCCCCCTCTGCCCCTCCTGCTCGTGCTCTCTCTCTCTCTCTCTCTTTCTCAAATAAATAAATAAATCTTCAAAAAAAAAAAAGGGGAGGTTCAAACGGTACATTTTAGGTTAAGAATATTTTACCACAATTTTTTAAAGTAAAAAAAAAAAAGGTAAACCTACTTTAAATTATTTTATTTTATTTACTTATTTATTTAAAGATTTTATTTATTTAGTTGACAGAGATCACAAGTAGGCAGAGAGGCAGGCAGAGAGAGAGGAGGAAGCAGGCTCCCCGCTGAGTGGAGAGCCCGATGCGGGGCTCAATCCCAGGACCCTGGTTTCATGACCTGAGCCGAAGGCAGAGGCTTTGACCCACTGAGCCACTCAGGTGCCCCTTGTTGTTGTTGTTTTTTAAAGATTTTATTTATTTGAGAGAGAGAGAGATCACGATAAGGGAGGAAGGGTAGAGGGAGAAGCAGACTCCCCACTGAGCAGGGAGCCTGATGCAGGACTCGAGCTGAATTCAGCTCAGGACCCTGAGCTGAATGCAGATGCCTAACCAGCTGAGCCACCCTGGTGCCCCAAGCTGTCCTTGGCTAAGACACGACATAGGCCCCAACTTCCTATCATTCCTTCTGAATTGCTGAGTTTCTCCTGCCTGTGTGCATGCTGCCCAGGTTAATATATTCTGTTTTTCCCTTGTTAATCTGTCTTTGTCAGTTTTATTTGCCCAGCTGGAGAAATCTAAGAGAATAGAGAAAAAGGTTGTTGGTTTTTTTTTTTTCTTCCCTAAGTAGTTATTTGATTATTTTAACATTTCATTAAAAAGTGCTAACTTGGGATGCCTGGGTGGCTCCGTTGGTTGGGCGACTGCCTTCGGCTCAGGTCATGATCCCGGCGTCCCGGGATTGAGTCCCGCATCGGGCTCCCAGCTCCACGGGTGTCTGCTTCTCCTTCTGACCTTCTCCTCGCTCATGCTCTCTCTCACTGCCTCTCTCTCAAATAAATAAATAAAATCTTTAAAAAAAAAAAAAAAGAAATCAGATGCTTAGTCCACTGAGCCACCCAGTCCCCCTTAAGTTTTCTTTTTTTAAATGTACTTTCAAATATGTTAGGTAGAGGGGCACCTGGGTGACTCAGTGGGTTAAGCCTCTAACTTCAGCTCAGGTCATGATCCCAGGGTCCTGGGATCAAGCCCCACGTCGGGCTCTCTGCTTGGCGGGAAGCCTGCTTCCTCCTCTCTCTCTCTGCCTGCCTCTCTGCCTACTTGTGATCTCTATCAAATAAATAAATTAAAAATCTTAAAAAAGAGTCTTAAAAAATGTTAGATAGAGATTATAGTGATTGTTTCCCAGTATATGCAAAAGTCCAGTTGTTTATGTTGTATCGTGAAACTAACATACGCCAATAATACATATGCTTTTAAGCAACTTGGTAAAATACATATAAAGGAGATAATGGTTTAGGTGGTATGCAGGTAAGGGGAAATGGTGAAGTTCCCTACGTTGTTGGGATACAACAGAGACTGAGGTTCAGGACGCACTAGTACATTCCACCCTCTCTGATTTACAAATGAAGAAATGACTCCCAGGGACATGAGTTACCGGTGCTTATAAAATTAGTGGCGTAGCTGGGGCCGGAACTCTGCGGCCCCTGTTACCCCGCTCTCCCCGTGGCAAGTGCTAGACATACACATTCAAGTTATCGTTGGTGACTATTACTAATAATAGCACACTGTCTAGAACAGTTATCACATGCCAGACACGGTTCCAAGCGTGTTACATATATTGTTATTCGTGCCTCACGATAACCCTATGAAGTGGGTTACTATTATCCCCATTTTCCAGATGAGAAAGCTGAGACAAAGAGCCCCAAACACACAGGTAGTAAGAGGTGGAACCAGGAGTTGAACACAGGCAGGCCAACTTCAGAAGCTGTCTTAGTCATTGCAGTCCAGTCCCTCTCAAATAAGAAGGCAGTGTTCCCTACAGACACTAGATACTTCAAATAACACAAAGGTGGGTATTTTTATTCACTGGACTAGCAAGACCATTGCTCTGAACTCATCCTTCCTCTGGGTGAGAGGTTGGCTGGGCCAGCGCCCCTGCTGGGAGCGGCGCTATACCTGCCCGTCCCCTCCACTACCGGATGGCGTGGGGTAGGGCTGATCAGCTCAGGTCACCTCCGCACAACCCTGCTGTGTACAGATGTGGATGCTTCCTGGGATCTACACGCCTTCTCCATGCTCACGGTGTGCTTTGTGTCTAGGTATTTTCGAAAGCGATGACATCAACGCCATCATGTCCGAGAAGGAAAAGGCTTTCAACTACTCCCAAAAGGTAGGCCTTAGATGTGGGGCAAATGACTGCCCTTCTCTAGTAGTGTCTTGGGGCTGCCGTATAAAGGACCACAAACGAGGCAGCTTAAAGCAAGAGAGATCTGTCCTCTCAGTTTCGGACGCCAGAAGTCTAAACTCAAGGTGTCAGAGAGGCCGTGCTCCCTCTGAGGGCTCTGGGGAGAATCCCTCCTTACCCCTTTCAAGCTTCTGGTGCTGGCTGGTGTTCTAAAAAATTGCACTGGGTTTGGGGGGTAAGAAAAGAATAAATGGGGACGCCTGGGTGGCTCAGTTGGTTGGACGACTGCCTTCGGCTCAGGTCATGATCCCAGAGTCCCGGGATCAAGTCCCGCATCGGGCTCCCAGCTCCACGGGGAGTCTGCTTCTCTCTCTGACCTTCTCCTCGCTCATGTTCTCTCTCACTGTCTCTCTCTCTCAAATAAATAAATAAAATCTTTAAAAAAAAAAAAAAAAAAAGAAAAGAAAAGAATAAATGAAACAAGATGGGATTGGGAGGGAGACAAACCAGAAGTGACTCTTAATCTCACAAAACAAACTGAGGGTTGTTGGGGGGAGGGGGTCAGGAGAGGGGTTGCGGTTATGGACATTGGGGAGGGTGTGTGCTATGGTGAGTGCTGTGAAGTGTGTAAACCTGGCGATTCACAGACCTGTACCCCTGGGGATAAAAATACATTATATGTTTATAAAAAATTTTTTTTAATTAATTAAAAAAATGCACTGGATGCTTGTTAAAAATAGGAAGGGAGACTTTATCTGAGACCACTACAGTAGAGGAGAGAGAGGGAACTCAGCTCTGAATACAGCCAAGATAGCTAAGGATGTATAGCCAATATAGCAAAAGGGTCAGTGGACAGAAATTTACTAAGAGGAGCTTAATTAGATATTAAGGGTAGGGGGATTCTTGCCAAACAGGCTTAACGGGATTCTTTGCTAAAACTTGGTTTAGTAGGCCCAAGTCAAGGCTGAGTCAAGAAGAGTGCTCAGAGGAGACCAACTAAAGTTTAGTCAAGGACAGAGTCCTTGTCACCAGCAATCCTTGCCATACCTTAGCGGTGGCAACACAACTCCCAGTTCCGCCTCCGCCTTTTTTTGTTTGACGGAGAGAGAGAGAGATCACGAGTAGGCAGAGAGGCAGGCAGGGGGTGTGGGGAAGCAGGCTCCCTGCTAAGCAGAGAGCCCAATGTAGGGCTGGATCCCAGGACCCTGAGATCATGACCTGAGCCGAAGGCAGAGGCTTAACCCACTGAGCCACCCCGGCGCCCCCTCTGCCTCCACCTTCAACGGGCTCCCCTCCCCTGTGTGTGTCTGCATCTCTTCTCCTGCAGGGATCCCAATCCTTTTGGATTAAGGGTGCCCCCTTCTCCAGTATAACCTCATTAACTTACATCTTTTTTTTTTTTTTTTAAGATTTTATTTATTTATTTGACAGAGAGAGGTCACAGTAGACAGAGAGGCAGGCAGAGAGAGAGAGAGGGAAGCAGGCTCCCTGCTGAGCAGAGAGCCCGATGCGGGACTCGATCCCAGGACCCTGAGATCATGACCTGAGCCGAAGGCAGCTGCTTAACCCACGGAGCCACCCAGGCGCCCAACTTACATCTTCATTACATTTACAAAGACCCGTTTCCAAGGAAGGTCACGTTCACGTGTACAGGGGTTTTGGACTACCACGCATTTTTCTGGGGGACACGACTCATCCCCTATCTGCTTCCCTCCCCATGTCTCGATCCCCTGACACCCAAGGCTTTGGGTGAAGCATGGGAGTTTCCTACAAGTCCATGGTTAAGGTCTGTGTGCTAGCATCCTTGCCTCCTTGGAGGTCCTTGAATGTGGGAGCTCATTCCCAAACTCATTCCTCAACTCGGGGCGTCTGCGCCTGCCGTCCCCTCGCGGGTCGCCCGTAGGTGGTTCTTTATCACTGAAGACTCACGAAAATGTTACTTGCTCAGAGAATGCTGTCGAGATGAGAGGGGTAGAAAGGAGCCAGGTTGTGTCAGGAGCCGTGAGAACAGGGATGAGGAGAGGGACATGAGAGCATTTAAGGGAGCATTGACCAAACTTACGGCGACGGAAAGCATGGGAAGGAAGAGGAAGAGGAAGGAGGAAGAATTCTGCAGTAACTCCCAGCTCCTTGCTGGGAGACCTGGTAGACAGAGCTGCCATGGACCGAGAGAGAGGTAACAGGAGAGGATCCTGTCGCAATGCGGCAGGGTGGGCCTGGGACAAAGGGGAGTCTGTGGGGCTTGGGAGCTGACCAGTGGGGGTCCTTAAGACACGGGGAAACCTTACGGGCTGGAGGTGGTTGTGGAGCAGTTCAAGCCATGGGGGTAGACCCATAGCATGAAGGGGGTCACGGTCAAGGTGGAGGAAGAGCCCGTGAAGGAGACTCGGCCTGACTCGGCATTTTCATTGCCGCCACCTGCAGGGCGACATCCCCCTGCCACAGCGTGAGCCCCTGGGAGGGCAGGGCCGTAGCTTCGGGTTCACTCTCTCCACGGCCTCCGTGGCTCCTCTGTGGCTCCCCAGCCATGCCCCAACTGCCCTCCCTGAAGGGACGCTCCTTTGGGGCGTTTTTTTTTACCCTTCTCAAGTGCACCTGAGTCTGTTCCCTCATCTGACAAACATTTATAAAGTGTTAGTGGGCAGTAACGGTTCAACCCACCCTTCCTAGGATGTGATTTCCATTCAACATACAAACTTCATTTGCTTGGAGTGTCCCTGGGGCCGCTTTCAGGCAGTAGAGAAACGTGTTGGCAAAAGACACCAAGTGTTAAACGTTATTCTGCCAACATCGGCCCCGGGGTATGTGGGGAGCTGATGGGCGTATGTGGCGGGCGCTGGGTCTGAGTAGGGAAAGCTGTCTTGGAACCAGACACACCTGGGTTTGAATGGAAGGTCCTCTACATAGGAGTAGTGTGGCCTTGGGCGCGTCCCTTAAACTCTTGGAGCTTTGAGTTCCTCGTCTATAAAACGGGGCTAAGATAGCCCTTGCCCTAAAAGCAGGGTTGGCATGTCTTGTTGGCAAGAGGGTTTGAGACCCCCGGGAATTCACTAGCTCAGTGCTTGAAGCGTCCCAATAATACATGGGGCTTATTATTAATAGGATTGATCCCTAGTGCTCTCAGCCCCAGGAGACATTCTAGGGATAGAAAGGAGTTGAGGGGCGCCTGAGTGGCTCAGTGGGTTAAAGCCTCTGCCTTCGGCTCAGGTCATGATCCCAGAGTTCTGGAATCGAGCCCCGCTTCGGGCTCCCCGTTCGGCGGGGAGCCTGCTTCACCACCACCACCACCACCCGCTGCTCTGCCTGCCTCTCTGCCTACTTGTGATCTCTGTCTGTCAAATAAATAAATAAATAAATAAATAAACCTTTAAAAAAACAAAAGAAAGAAAGAGGAGTCCAGAGGCCCCAGTGGACCCAGTGTCTCCTGCTGTGTGTGTATGTGTGTGTGTGTGTGGGGGGGTGTATGGAGGGGTGTCACCTGCTTGGAGGCACACCATAGCGGGGTGCTGCTAACCCTCCCAATCTGCCCATGCAGTGTGCCTTACTGGTGTCTTCCCTGAAGAAACAGTCTGGAAAAGAACTGGAAAGCGCAGTTCTCCTGAAGGAAAAGCCGAAGTTATTCAAGCAAAGAAGTCAGCCCAAGAAAGTCTTTTCCTCCAAACCCGCCGCTGCCTCAGTGGCCAGAATGGTTTGACTCCTCTCCCTAATTACACACAGAGCACTTTGTTGCCACCTTGTCTCCTGGTCTTTCCTAGATTTTGAAATTCTGAAATTTTGGCCCCCAAACCCCATTCCCAGCAGGGGTGGAGGCAGGGTGTTCGGGGGTGAGCGTCCCCAAGGTACCTCCAGCCCTGACCTTACGGGGGAGGAGCTCCTCTGGGGGACCTGCTTCTCGGCCCTGGGGGCATCTCTGGCCTCCTCGACATCCACCTTTGACTCTGCCTGGCTGTCTCAGCTTTGCCCCCTAGCCGGTAGTCGGGACTCCGTGGAATTGGCACCCACGGAGACATCTGACGGCTGTAAGGCAGGAGGGCTTATCCAGAAGGGGGTCTTGGGGGCAAAGGCTATGTAATGGGCTCCTGCTGCCTAAGGCTTGGCAGGGCCTCGTAGGACCCTGAAGGTGGGCCCGTGCCAGCTCCGGCCTTATTCCCATGACAGCCTGTCACATCTGTCCTGCGTAAAATGTCCACCGCACTGCAGAAATCAGAGGGACCTCAGAGGACCCCGACTCCAGTGCTTGGAAGCCGACAGGCAGATATCCGGAGCCCTTCAGCACGTCACTGACCCACAGGCCCTTGCGTCTGCAGGAAGAGGGAATCCGTCCGGATCCTGTGTAGCTTACGGCCGGCCGTCTCATTCAAAGAACTCTTCCAGGTCCCAGGAGCCAGCCCTGAGGCAAATTCGGGGATGAAACCCGAGAGTCTTGGGGGCTGCCTCCTGAGCTGGTTCAGCAGGAAGAGGCTCAGGCCATACCAAGGCCTCCAAAAAGCCTCCTGGATACAGGGCTGGGGCCTCCCTCAGGGGGGCAGCAACCAGGCCTTTTCCACAACAGCTCGCCCAGCCATGTGAGCTGGTCCAGGGCCCCGGGTGATTTTGTTCAACCATCATCACTTTTCCCTTGTGCCCAGGGAGGAAGAACTCCTCCCCTTAGAACGGGCGCGCCCAATAGGCCACAGAACTTACCTGAGTGGTTACTTATTATGCTGGAGGCCCCGAAATCCCGGTCCAGCCGGAAGAAGGGCAGGTACCTGAAGATAATTCTGGCAAATCCCACGGCCATCCTAGCATGCCTCCCTCGCTGTTATTAAACACACACGTGCACACACACACACGCATCAATACACATACACACACACCCCGCACATGCATACACTTTTTTTTTAAAGCAATGATTTTTTTTTTTGTAAGATTTTACTTATTTGACAGAGACAGACAGAGATCACAAGTAGGCAGAGAGGCAGGCAGAGAGAGAGAGGAGGAAGCAGGCTCCCTGCTGAGCAGAGAGCCTGATGCGATGCGGGGCTCCATCCCAGGACCCTGGGATCATGACCTGAGCTGAAAGCAGAGGCTTTAACCCTCTGAGCCACCCAGGCGCCCCTACACTTTTTTTTTTTTTTAACCTCAAAACCCACAGCCCTCCTGTACATCTGCCGCAGGAGATGGGACCAACATGTTCGAGATTCTGCTCCCAGCGGCCCCTCCTTTCCCCGGTTGAGACTGGGGTTTCATCCCAGAATTTGGGAAGTCCGGGGAAGGCGAGGTCTCTGGGCTGGCTCCTGGAACCTGGTGAGTTCTTTGAATGAGGACAGTGCCTGTGTGGACAGAGCCTCCTGGACACGCAGCCCCGTGGGAGTAAGCTACACACGGTCTGGGCCCGTCACGGAGACCAGGCCACTGACGGGAAAGATCACCTGTTTTCTAGAGCCTTAAAGATGACCCCGACAGAGAGAAGAGCTCCCCCCTGCACACTCTGACTTGGCGGCCCCCCAGCGGCAGAGCAGGCGTCCCACCAGGTGAGGCCCGGCGGCCCCTGAGCTCCTGGTTGGTGGGGGGAGGGCGGCAGACCCGCTGGAGGAGGAATGAGTTAGGAGTCACTGAAGTGATGGACGATCCTGAGTCTTGACCACGGGCCGGCCCTTCCGCTAAGATTGTCCCATCGAAAGCTTACAACAATTCCTCCCGTGGGACAGCTCATCTCTCCGTTTCCTGTTTTACTGATAAAGACATGTAGGCCCAGAGGGGCTGTGGATAATGACCAGGGCCGGCTGGTCGTGACCGGCATCAGTATGTTTCCTAAAGTATTCAGCTCATAGCACCAAGGTCATGTATCTTATTTCCAAGGTCAGAGACCTGGCCGAATGGTCCCGAGCAGAGCGGTGGAGTCAGCAAGACCTGGGTAGAATCTTGGCTCTGCCCTGGTGGACTCTGAGCCCTCTCTTACCTCGTCTGTAACCTGGGGCGCTGGGAGGCTAAAATGAGACAGGGGTCCAGAAAGCTCTTAGCACGCCGCCTGGGATACATCGGTGCTGGGTAAATGGCCACTCCAGCTACGGCTGCTGCAGGGGAGGCCAGAAGGCTTGGGGTCGTCCCACAGGACCTCAAAGCCATCTTGGCGCCCAGTTTCGAGGGCGCAGCAGAGCTGGAATCGACAGGTCTCTAAGACAAAGCCGGACGGCGTCACCACGTGACCCCACGAGACTGCTCCAGCCGACAGGCCTCTTGTCCCCTAGCTGCAGCCCGGCCTGTGAGAGAAGGTCCTGCAAAACGGAGGAGGAAGACCGCGCGGAGGGAAGCAGAGACCTCTCTCTCCCTTTTTTATACAGAATCGGGGAATAACGTGGGTGAGTTGGAGACTACACAGACGTCTGAACAGCTCCGTCGCCCTGTAGGAACTGTAGGGTCAGCAGGCCCCGTGGGAGGGAGACCCTCTCCAGCTGTCCCAGGACATGGGCAGCAGTGCCTACCCTCAAGCCACTCAGGTCTCCCAGCCCGGGGGATGCAAATTCTTGTCACTACCGACCCCCCATCCATCAGAGGACATGTCCTGCACTCTCAGGCTGATGGGGAAATTGAGAAGGGAGCGGAGATGAGTGTCCGCAGGTCCCGACGGCTCCACCATTGATTACTGCGAAATGGTACAAATTCTAGTAACGATTCACGGAGGTGTGGAGAGGGGAGGCTACCGTCTGCTTCCCCCGACAGTCTCCCTTCTACCCTTCAGCAAATTGCCCCTAAGGAATGTTCCAGCTGACTTGATGGACAGAGAAATTAATAAGCAAAGGGAAGCCAAAGTGGGAAGAGGAGGAGGAGGAGAGTGGGGGGAGGGCGGCATACAGGATAACCCCCCTGTTTCTCCTAGGCTTCGTATACAAGAAGTACCCTCAAGGAAGGGGCATACGAAGGGTCAGCACGTCCATCCAGTTGCCCAGGAAGGATACAGTTTGCTCAAGCCAAGAGGTACGAGGTCCTCAGCACCAGCACGTGTCCCTCAGGCGATAATTCCTCCCACCAACCTTCCACTTCTAGGAAGATGGACGTCCCTGGAAGTGGGGGCAAATGTGCTTCCAATGACTGCGTCATGTGGCGGGTGGGGAAAGAGTTATGTGGACCCACGTTTGAAACCTGAGCCTGCCACTTCCTAGCTGGAGGACCTTGGGCAAGTCATTTAGCTACACTCCATCTCTGTGTCCTCATTTGTAAAAATGAAGACAGTTGTTCCTTTCTGATAGAATTGGTGACTATCGAAGTATATTTTGTGTAGATCACTTAGGGGCGTCCGTGTTTTGGTTGCAAGCAACAGAAATCCCCCTTCTTGTTCCTATCCTGAAGGTAGACCGTCTGTCTCCCCACAGCCTTTCTTTAAATGTCTGAGCTTGGTTCTGACGGGGCCAACGCCAGAGCCATGCTTGATGGCGGTGATCCTGCCCATGCTTGTATCTCTCTCGGAGACAAAGAGACTCAGGTTATCCTCATTGGTTTAGAGTCTGAACTTCAGACCAATCATGGCTTTCCACTGGAATTTTGTGGGAGAGGCTTGAAATAGATCCTGGGGAGCCAGGAACGTCCACCAGACTTAGAAGTAGCAGATGCTCAGTAAATTGCGTTCCCCATTCCCCGTATTTCCTGTGCCTCTCTCCCCAGTGCCGGGGAAGGAATCCACAAGCCACGGATGCCCGGTGAGGACCTAAGAACCTCCCATTTTAAGCACGAGACAGATTTCAAACACAGGGTTTTAGTAGATGAATCAGACCATCATTCATTTAAGCCTCTATTACCCAAGATAATAGTTCTTTCCTTTATTCTCAAGTGGGTAGCAAATTATGGGCTAAAAAAACTGAATATGGAAATCTCCAGATACATGGGTCCCAGCTGCACTCATCAGAAGTCAGTCCAGGGGCTGGTGGCAGCCAAATACTGCAGCATCCTGCCCAGCATAGAAATCAACGTGAGTTGTGGGTTTTGTTGCTCGTTCCCTTTCTCCCACCCCCTGCCTGTGACCAGCCACAAATGGGCCATTGTGTTGGGGGGACCTCCATGTGCATGTCCGGGCCACGGCCTCTCTTCCTGCTTCTATCCACAAAGTGGGATGGCTCTCGGCAAATGGAAAATGCAGATCCCATTGGAGGAAGAGTCAACCCGGGGAGGGCCCGACCCCATCCCCCAGAGCTAGACACGCTCCACAGCCTGGGAATTAGAAACAGTAGCTGAGCATAGCACAGCAGCTGAAGAGCTCACAGACGTCTGTACCCCAGGTCTGCTGATGGTTCTATCAGGATGGCAGGGACTGGGGGCTTCCCTCCCTGTCTCCACCCCAGGGGTGAGGGGACGGTGTTCTCTAGTTTGTAGTTTGAAGGTCGTTGTTTTTTTTTTTTTTTCCCTTTGTTTTGGCACTGGAACAAGGGAGTTTAGTACAATTGAAAAACAAATCCTGGGTTCTTTCTTTAGAAGACCCCATTTTCTATTTCTACCCTTGCCATTTGATATGACATTATCAACATTAGGGGAAACTAGAAAGCCAGAAGTAGCCACCAAGTTCAAAATTATTCACCAGAAAGATTTTATGGGAGTTTTATCAAACTGTCAGTCCCCTTCCCTGTCTGTGGTCATCTTTCAGTTTGACATTTATGGACTTCTTGTCCTACCATTAAGGGTTTTCTAATTTAAAATTTAGAGATGTTATGTTTTTTTATCACAGTGACCATATTTGGCACAAAACCATCATCCCAACTCCCCTTCTCCTTTTAGAATGATAAATCTGGTAGCGTGATCAAAGAAAAAAGCCTATAAGTGAATATATAATGCCTAATAGATGTTTTAGAAATGATTACCCACAACTGACTGAACCCTTTACGGCGGTGATGGGGATCTGAGGACGTAGCTGACGGAGGGCCATCTGCCTGGGCTTGCCTTCATCCAGGGGATAGTGAGACACATCCACTGGACGCCCAGGGAAATGGAAGCGTACATCACGAGCCTAGAGAAGGTGATGAGGCGCTATGTCCAGAGGCTGCAGTGGCTGCTGTCCGGTGAGCCTGCCTGCCGTCCTGGAGGGTGGGAGCGCCGTGAGGGGAAGCAGAAGGTCAACCCCAGGGACCCGGGCCCGCCCTTCCCAGGCCAGGCGCACAGACTGTCAGGTCAGGGGTGAGGCCAGGAGGGTCATCCTGGCACCACATGATTTCTGGGTTCCGAGGTCAGGCAAGCTGCCGGATGTCAGGGAGGAGCATGGGTCAAAGGGCACCAGAGAGAACGCAGGCCTGTCCAGGCTCATCCCGCAAGGCCACATGCCTCACCCCTTGCCTTCCTGGATGTGACTGAGGTGCTCACCCTCAAGAGGCTCAATTCAGTATTGACTGGACCCCACAGGGGTCAGTGAATGTAGTCATGGGAGAGGGTCCCGACGGAGAAGAGTCCCCTTGTTCTTTACAAAGAGCACCAAGGCCCCTTCAGGGCAGGCAAACAGGCGGGCTGGCCCAGAAAAGCCAGGCTCCCATCCTGGAGAAGGGTGGGCTGGGGATCGAGAGATGGCCAGAAGCATCAAGTCCGAGAGGCCAGGTAGATAGCTCGAGCTGGACAGGGGGGCGTGGAGGCTTTGGGGCCTGGATGGTTCCTGGGACAACAGGCAGAAGGAAAAGAGGAAGCCTTTTATAGAGGTCGCTAGGGAGAGGCCCTCAGGATCCTGTGCAAATTCATTGGGTCCAGTCCTCGGCAGTAGAACTTGGTAAAACAGACCATGTGCAGTGGAGTGGGGTGATGACTGTGCTTCCCAAAGCCCTGGAGGGGGCTGCCAGCTCCAGGTGGAGTTGTCAGGTCAGAGGCTGACATGGGACAAAGAGGTCGCGTGCCTCTCTCCAACCCCAATGCATGTTCACTGCTGGGAAGGGTGTGAAGGCTGGTGAGGCTGCTGCTCCTTCCGCCTTCCGTGCCATGAACGGAGTCCCCGCCTCACACACAGGTGCGCACCCCAATGCCACCTCATACTTCAAACGCCACCAACACTTCAAAACCCAGGGCTAGTTCACGTAGTCACTCATTCCTTCATTATTCAACCAATATGGCCGCTCTCCCGTCAGGCCCTGGGGAGATGGTGGAAGGCGACACCCAACACAGCCCCTGAGCTCGTGGAGCATACCGTTTAGGAGGCTGACGTTGACCAAAGAGTCTCACAAATAAGTCTAACGTCACAAGAGTGACGCATAGAGAGGAGATGGGCGTGGTGCAGGGTGAGCCTTTAAGGGGGCGACAGGCCTGGACGGGAAAATCATGGAGGGCTTTCCTGAGGCGGTGATATTTCAGCCAAGATCTGAAGAATGAGTAGATGTTAACTGGGCAAAGAGAGGAAAGATAGGCATGTCTGAGGTGCTAGGGAAGCAGTTAGTGAGGGGATGCTGAACACAAAGACTAGAAGGAAGCCAATGTGAGGGACGCCTAGTGGCTCCATTGGTTAAGCATCGGACTCTTGATTTCGGCTCAGGTCATGATCTCAGGGTGGTGAGATTGAGCCTCACATTGGGCTCCATGCTCAGTGAGGAGTCTGCTTGAGAATCAATCTCTCCCTTTCCCTTTGCCCCTCTCCCTGCTTACACATACACTCTCTCTTTCTAAATTAAAAAAAAAAAAAAAAAAAAAAAAAGGAAGCCAGTGTAGCTGAGAGTGAGGGAAAGTTAGGGTGAGACCATCCCAGATCGACGAGGCCATGCCCAGACTTAGTCTTTTGTCCTAAGAGCAGTTGGAAGCCACTGAATGTTGTGAATCAGGGGAACGTGATCAAGTCAACATGGGCAGTGATCCCGCTGGTTGCCGTGCGGAACTGTGGAGGGGGTGGGGTGGAATCAGCTAACCTCACAGCAGGACAGCTACAGGAAGGCGGAAGACTAGGACCTGCCGGAAGAGCTGGGGATGACGGAGACGGGCGACAGAGGCAGAATCAGAGAGATTGTGGAGGCAGAGACCACAGGGCTTGAGGACTGGCTCTGTGTTCCCGCCGTCCAGCTCCTCCAGGGGGGATGTGGTTGGAGGTCCCTCGGATGGCTGGCTGGCCGGCCATGCTCACGGAACGTCTCCCATGCCTCAGGATGGCTCCCTCTTGTCGTCATGCTGACATGAGGGTTGCCAGAGAACAGCCCAGAGCAGTCGAGGCAGATTCCTGGGCTGGGGTCCAGCCAGCTCTGTCCACCTTTTCCTGGAGAGCAGCCTGTCTTTTCTGTGGCAGTTTTTCCATTGTTTCCACTGCTGCCTCCAATGAGGTCCCTGACGTGTGACTGGAGAAGACAGCATGCATTGTCAGCTGTCCCTCTGGCTTTCCCCTGGGTGACCTTCCTTATTTAGCCCTGGGGCCAGGAGGGTAGGGCTAGCAGCTGCCTGACTGAAGTGTGGGTCAGAGGATGTGGGTATGAGTGTCAGCCCTCACCACTGGTCTGTGTGACCCCGGCCAGCCACTGGTCCTGTCTTTCCCCTTGGGATGAATCCCAAGTCCTTCCACCATGTCACCAGCTTCACTTCTTGTCCCTCTCCCCGCGAGTCTTTCCATCCCAGTGGTCCTGATTGCCTGCATGGGCTTTCTCTCGGTCCTGGGGCACGCCATGCTCTCCTCCCCGTCTCCGGCTCGGGCTTTCCCAGGCTGCCCCCTCCACACCTCCGCCTCTTTTCTCCGCTCGCTACCACTCCACCTGCAGGGGTAGCTGACCCACGGAATTCAGATCCTCCCCAGGATGTGCTCCGGACACTGTCCGGAGCCGTAACTGTGGATCTCACATGTGTCTTCTTTGCCTCACTCTGAGCTCCATGAGGGCACAGCGCCAGGCTTTGCTGATTTCCGTTGACCTGCTAAGGGACTCCACGCTCTGTAACATCTTTTCTAGCTCCAAACGACACTACTTTGTTCCATCGCTTAACGGTAGTAATGAGGAAACTCAAGGCCAGAACAATTTTTTAAAAAAGATTTTTTAGGGCGCCTGGGTGGCTCAGAGGGTTAAGCCTCTGCCTTCGGCTCAGGTCATGATCTCAGGGTCCTGGGATCGAGTCCTGCATCGGGCTCTCTGCTCAGTAGGGAGCCTGCTTCCTCCTCTCTCTCTCTCTGCCTGCCTTTCTACCTGCTTGTGATCTCTATCTGTCAAATAAATAAATAAAATCTTTAAAAAAATAAAAATAAAATAAAAATAAAAATAAAAAGATTTTTTATTTATTTGAGAGAGAGAGAGAGAGCATGGGCAGGAGGGAGGAGCAGAGGGAGAGGCAGAAGCAGACTCCAGCTCAGCAGGGAGCCCAACGTGGGGCTCGATCCCAGCACCCTGAGATCATGACCCAAGCTGAAGGTAGACGCTCAACCGACTGAGCCTCCCAGGCACCCCAAGGCCAGAGCAATTATAACCACTTGTGCAAGTGATCACAGCTCACGGGCAAAGCCAGAGCTAAAACCTTGACCTCCCAAAGCCCACACCACTGCCGAGCTCTGCCCTGGACAACTGACAGCCCCCCCCAGCACCACCACCAAGGCCATCTTCCCAGTGGGTTGACATCTGATCGGTGATCAGTCAGGCAACAGGCCTATTTGGCAGACTTGGTATTTGACGGCTGCTATGAGAAAAACCACCCCGGGGAGGCGGAGAGGGGGCGACCCCTCACCCCTTCCCTGCCTCTGCCCCACCTCGGAGCAGGGAGCCGCCGACTGTTTGGTGCCGTGTTGGAGAGCCGAGTGTGCATCCTGGTGGACACATCGGGGTCTGTGGGCCCCGCCCTGCAGCAGGTGAAGACGGAGCTGATCCTGCTGATTTGGGAGCAGCTGCGGAAGCACTGTGACAGGTGAGAAGCAGGGGGCGAGCGGGGGTGGGGGGGCAGTTCGTGGGGGCTTCCCTCTTCACCCTAAACGAGTCCTGGAGGCCTAGCTTGTTTGAGCAGTAAAGAACACCACACCCTGTTGCAGAGGTAAAGCAGCCGTTAGAAATCCATCTCGAGCCCGGGGACCATTGCAAGCAGAGCCAAGGAACCACCAGGCGGCCTTGAATTGTGGATTTCAGCTGAACTTGATTTTTTTTTTTTTTAAAGATTTTATGTATTTATCAGAGAGAGGGAGGGGGAGAGAGTGAGCACAGGCAGACAGAATGGCAGGCAGAGGCAGAGGGAGAAGGGGGGCCTGACGCTGTCCTCGGGGTTCCTTCAGCCAGCCATCTTCTAGCAACTCCCTTTCACCGCCTCTCTGCACCCCCCCTCCCCGCCTCCCCAGCTTCAACCTGCTCAGCTTTGCGGGGGACCTGCGACTGTGGCGGGACACTCTGGTGGAGACCACCGACGCGGCATGCCACGAGGCCATGCAGTGGGTGACCCGCCTGGGCGCTCAGGGCGGCACCTCCATCCTGCAAGCGTTACTGGCAAGTCTTCCCACGGAGCCCCACCCCGACCAGAAATACCCTCACCCCCTATACGGATACAGCCTGAGGCTTTCAAATTACAAAGAGCAGTTTGAGATCGAATAAGTGTTACCTTGTTTCGTCTTCGGAACAGCCAAGGAAGAAGAAGAAAGGGATTCTTGTTCTCATTCTATAGATGAAGACACAGAGGCTCAGAGAGGTTAAGGGACTCGCTGGGGTTAACCAGCCAGGAAGTGGGCTGTGCTCTTTCTCCTAAACCTTGACAGCTCCTTGGTCTGAAACATTGGGGGTGGTGGGGATGTGCTCTCGCTCTTCACGGACAAGGCAGTGGGATCCAGTCGGACACGCAGCAGGCAGCTGGTTTGGGCCCTTCCCGGTGAGCACCTGTCCCTGAGCCAGACCATCTGTTTGTGCGCACTCTTTCAGAAAGCTTTCAGTTTTCCTGATGTGGAAGGATTGTACCTCCTGACTGACGGGAAGCCAGATACAAGCTGCAGCCTTATTCTGAGCGAAGTCCAAAGACTCAAGGAGCAAAGAGATGTGAAAATCCACACCATTTCCCTGAACCGCTCAGGCGGGTAGGCAGGAAGGAGCCGGGTCCGAGCTGTGTTCCTCTCCCAGGGCTGCGTGTGTGAGGGCCAAGGTCGGAGCGACTCGCCCCATCCAGGGACTCCCCTTAGACCCTGATCTCTCCTCACCCCAACCCGTAAGTGAGAGAGGAGAAGGGCCCCGGCAGGTGCTACCCCAGAGTAAAGCCCTCTGTCCGCATCCGAGAACCCATCTCCTGACTCCCTCCAGCCTGGAAGCGGACACGCGCCGATTCCCACGGGCACGCCCGGTTTTCTCCATCCTGATCTTTCTCAGGAGCCCCCTGGTGAATGCTGAGGGGCAAAGAGCTTAAAGTAGCATCGTGATGGTTGTTTTTATAAACCATCACTGTAGAGGAACATGGGTTAGACCAGAGAGATTCTGCTTCTTTGGAAAAAGACTTTAATGTCACTGGCAAAACTATGTTGACTTGGGTGCATGTTTGAGCTCTGTCTAAACCACGTGCTCCATGAAGGTCACACCCGTGTCCCCACCAGGCCTACCCCGTAGGAGCAGGCATCAGCTAGATTAAGGACCGTGTGCCGGCCGTGTGTTTCCATGCTCACTGGTGACAGCAGTCAGTCCACTTCCTGCAGCCACTGCCACTGCCCATAAACTGACAGGGGCTGGACCTGGGATGCTGACCGTTCTCAAGGGCACAGAGCCTCCAGGCCCGAGGCTGCCCCCCAGACTTGAGCTCCCCACAGTCTGGAGGCGCCGCAGGGAATTTGCCTGGCTTTCAGCAGGCTTGGGTCCCAGCCCCTCTGTTCTCCCGACTAGGACAGCGGCTGACTTCCTGAGAAACCTGGCCACCCTCACTGGGGGCCGCTACCACTGCCCCGTTGACGAGGACACACTCCTCAGAATCCACGGCCTATTGACCAAGGGTTTCGTGGACGAAAGGGTAGGTTTGCGGAGCCACGGAGCCGAGTCTGTTCAGATGTCTCAATATAATGTCCACAGAGGTGGGTTTCTGTCCCCACCTCCCTTAACTGGAAAGATCTCCGCTTCTCTTGTGAGACCAGGAACTACTGGCTAGAAGGGGTTCTGCCTCCCTGCTGCTCTTCCTCTAGGCTGGCTCTCCTCAGGGTGGAAAGAAGCAGGGCATGGAGGTTTGTTTAATAACAGAGCAGTTCTGGGGTGCCTGAGTGGCTCAGTCAGTTGGGCTGAATCTCGATTCTGGCTCAGATCATGATCCCGGGATCCCTTGATTGAGCCCCATATCGGGCTCCTAGAGCCTGCTTCTCTCTCTCTCTCTCTCCCATTGCCTGTGTTCCTCTCTTGCTGTGTCTCTCTCTGTCAAATAAATAAAATCTTTAAAAAATAAAATAAATTAAATTAATTAAATCTTTAAAAAAAATAACAGAACAGTTCACGTTCACTGAGCACTTACTTTGTGCACGGTCATTGCTTTATAGAGGCTACCCCTTTCAATCCTCTCAAACAATACTATACCCATTAAACATATGAATAAATGGGCTCAGCAAGGAGTCGGAACACACCTAAGGATGTGGCAAATGGTAAAGCCAGAGCCCAGACACCCACACTGTTAACCTCTGTGCTTTGAGTCCTGCGTATTTCTGTCTCCCGGTGTTCAGGTCACTGAAACAGATCCTCAAATGATCAAAGTAGTAAATCTAGTAAAGTCACGGTTTCCATCACGCATGTGTGATAAGAGGAGACTACCCACCATTCTCTTCTGACCAAAAAGTTATGCACATGTTTCTACCTTTTAGGAACATGGTGCTGTCAGTTATAACATTTTCAGGGCCACAAATTATCAAGTAAGACAACCAGAACTCCAGATTTCTTTTTGGTGGTTAAAGTACATCTCCCAGGACGTGACAAAATTTTTGAAGTCAGTGCTTTGCGTGACCCCTTTGTTCAAGTACCTCTTCTAGGGACAAACATTACAAATAGTTCGGAAAACAGAACAAGTCAAAGTAGTAAATAGTCACCCATGTCCTTACAACACAGGAAAACGAATTGACAGTATTGGGAAGGTCTTCAGATTAATGCCTCGACAAATCAGAGTCTTTTAATAGCTTCTGGATACAGAATGGGATCATTCTGCTCTCGCCGCCAGGGGCAGAACGCGGCTTCCTCTCCTCCTTACCTTCTCTTGCTGATTGTGAGAATTTGTGTCTTTAACCCTAGCCTCTAGAATTCCATTGGTTGACGTAATGAAAAAAGCATGCCTGTGAAGCTTGGTTTTACTAGAAGGAATAGGGAAAGGAAAGAACAGATTTTACCAGGTAACGGTGACGTAAGAAGCAGGTCCCACTTCTGCTGGGAAGAGAGGGGCTGACTTCAGTGAAGTTCAGTGAGCATCTCGGTGGCCACTGCCCACCCATTCCCGGCACAGACCCTCCCACACCTTATTGCGAAGTGTCCCATCTGCAGAATGACTGCCTTGGCAGGTGGTGAGCTCTTTGTCCCTGGAGGTATGTAAACCAAAGCCTCTGGATTTCCTGCATTGGGTAGAAGGCCACATTTGATTAACTCTAAAATTTTTGGATTTTCAGGTTGCATCCAGTCATTTAATGGATCTAACTTCACGTTCATTTCCCCTTTCCAAGGATCCCGTGTTGCCACCGTTTGAAGGAGATGATTTAAGGAGATTGGCCCAGGAGATCACCAAGGCCAGAAGATTCCTCTGGAAGGCCCAGTCCTTCAGGTATACCCTTCAAGCAGCCCCTCCCATCTGCCTTGTGGCTCTGGGCCACCCAGACCCCGGGGGCCTCCTCGAGACCAGATGCCCCCTGGTTATGGGAGCCTTCCTCCAAGAGCTCCTGCCCTGCTTCTCCCCACCAAGCCCAGAAATCTGGGCATCAAGGAGGCCATCTTACTTCATCTCCTGTCCACTAGGTCCCAACTCCAGAAGAAAAACAACAAAGAACCAAATGTTACTCCTCTTTAGACAAGTGTTCTCAGGTAAGAGGAGATGATAGCCTCTCCGTCTTGTATATCCTCCAAGGGCCACACAGCATGTCCTGTTTCATAGTAATGGCTGTGGGGGAAGGGGACTAGAAATGATTCCTCTATACAGAAACACCAGCCTACAAATACTTACTCACTGAGCATACATTGGCCCTGGGAAAGCTGTAACCCAGTGTTCGTGCCCAGGAAACAGGATCCCAGGCTCCAGGGCTCCCGGGAAGCTGAGGGAAGGAAAGTTCTGTCATCCTGGGTCCACCCTAATTTTCCTGCCCTGTCCCCAACACCCCCTACACTCCAGCCACAGAACTGTCACTCCCTGGGAAGCTCTGCATCACGCCCTGCCTGGAACACTCTCTCCCCACCCTCTGCCCGGTGACTCCTGCTCATCAGTGAAGACACAGCTCCAATGGCATCAGCTCCACTGTGAAGAGGCCCCTGAGACCCACCAAGAGCTGGGACCCTCCTGCCTTCCTTCCATTGTGTCCTGGCCAGACAACACTTTCCATAGCCATGACACTGACCACTTATTACACCCAGCACTCCGTGGCATGCTTCCTTGCTTCCCTGCCCACTTGTCTTGACTGTGTGCTCCCAGGATGAGGCTGGTATCCTATAACCATCTCTAGGTCCCCAGGACCTGCCACGGGGCCGATGGAGTAAACTGTGAGCATCCTGTGGAAGCCCAGCTCTAGAAACCAGCCAGAGCGTGTTATTTTACCCTGACCCCCTCACTCTGTGCTTCCAACCACCCTGGTCCATGGTGAGGGGAGGTGCAGATTCAGCCTCAGCCCATCTTGGGAAAAGAAACAAGTGGGGCTTCCCACCTGCCCCCTTACCTGTTCAAGCGAACTGGATTGCAGGTCTGCTCTGGAGCCAAGTGCAGAGAGAGAGAGAGAGAGCGCTCTGCTCAAGCAGGTGAAAACCAGGCTGCGTCTGCTAGGCCCAGCCCTGCTGTGTACATATGAAGCAAATATATCATGTATTATGTGGTCTGGGGTCACTCCTGAGATGAAAAAAATGGCTTGAATTTAATTAAATGATAACCCAAATGAGTCTTAAGCTGAAGTGATGATTGGTTCGTCTATGTGTGTGTGTGTTTATACATTTTTGGTGATATAAAATTTTATTAAAAGATTCCTATGAGGGGCACCTGGGTGGCTCAGTGGGTTAAAGCCTCTGCCTTCAGCTCAGGTCATGATCCCAGGGTCCTGGGATCGAGCCCCACATCGGGCTCTCTGCTCGGCGGGGAGCCTGCTTCCTCCTCTCTCTCTCTCTGCCTGCCTCTCTGCCTACTTATGATCTCTGTCAAATAAATAAATAAAAATCTTAAAAAAAAAAAAAGATTCCTATGAGGGAAAAAAAAAAAGATTCCTATGCAGGGGTGTCTGGGTGGCTCAGTCAATTAGGCCTCTGCCTTCGGCTGGGGTCATGATCTCGGGGTCCTGAGATCAAGCCTGGCATCGGCCTCTCTGCTTGGTGGGGAGCCTGCTTCCTCCTCTCTCTCTGCCTGCCTCTCTGCCTACTTGTGATCTCTCTGTCTCTGTCAAATAAATAAACAAAATCTTTAAAAATAAATAAAAATAAAAAAGATTTCTAGGAGACTATTCATAAGAACCAAACATTTTTCATATTTTTTTCATAAAAACCCCAAATTGGAAACAACCTCGATATCCATCACTGGTAGAACGGACAAATACATTGTGATATATCTGTATGGTCTGATACATTTGTGAGACATTTGTACCGTGTACATTTCTACACCACAATTTAAAAAATGTGAAATATTTAGGATATTTGTCTTTCATTCAACAAGATGCCTCAATCTTATGAACAATGTCAGGCTGGCAAAAGAAGAGTACACAGTGTTCAATTCCATTTACATCCTGTTCAAGAACAGGCAAAACTCTCGGCAATATAAGTCAGAATAGTGGTTAGCCTGCCGTGAGAGGCATAGGGGGGACATCTGGGGTGCAGGAAATGTTCTAGATCTTCAGGAAGGAAGTAAAAATTCATCAGTTATTTAAAACAAACAAGCAAGCAAGCAAGCAAACCACGGTTCACTGAGGCTTGTCAAGTCGCAGCTTTGGCAGGTCTCCTTGCTGGGCCCAGGGAGGCAGCAGTGACCACAGCCCCTGCCTCAGTGCATCTCAGTCTGGTCACTGCCTCGGGTGCCGCCCTTCCGTGTCACCTCTACAGACACAGGGAAAATGGCCTCTGGGGTTTGTCTTGCTTTGCTGGTGTTGTCATGGCAAAGTACCACACACCGACTGGCATGAAACACCAGGAACGGACCGTCTCCAGTTGAAGAGGCTGAAGTCAAGGTCTGGCCAGGCCCCCGCGCCCCACTAAGGCGCTCTGTTGGGTCTGTGACAGGCCTCCCTCCTGGCTTCTTGGGCTTCCTTGCCTTGTGGCAGCATCACTCCGATCTTCCTGTGATGCGCTCCCTGTGTGCACGTCTGTGCCCGCATTTCCAGCTTCCACGAGGACATGTCCTATTGGACTAGGCCCTGCTCTCTATGACCTTTTTTTTTTTTTTCCTGCAGATCACTGGACTTTATTAAGAGGCACTCAGCGGATATCCGGCAATCTGTTTATGACCTTATTTTTAATCACATCTGCAGTGCCTGTTTCCAAGGTCACACTCTGAGGTACGGGGAGGGGGTGGGGGAGTAGGATTTCAACACGTTAATTTGGTGGGGGTGGGGCAGGTACACAATTCAACATAACTACTGTGTTGTAAACAGACAGAAGGGGAAGGGGGAAAGAAACATTGTTTCTTGGGGTTCTAGGACCCCTGTGCGGCAGGATAGGCCTGGCCTGCAGGGGCTTTGCGTCCTTTCCCCACCAGCAGCTAGGCCCCCTGCACCCCCTCTCTGTTTGACCAGCCTCAGTTTCCCCTCCGTGAGAGCCTGCGGCCGCCGTTCGGCACAACGCACCTGTTCACGCGCCGCGAACTGGAGGCGGGGAAAGGGCGGCGCGGGGCGGGCGCGGGGCGGGCACGGGGCGGTCCCGGAGCCCAGCCCCGCCCCGCCCCCGTCCCGCCCCGCTCCGCCCCGCCCCGCCCCGCCCGGCTCCGCCCCGGGAGGCGGCGGCCACGCTGCGCGCGGGCTCGGCGCGGAGACGGTGGGCGCAGCGCCGCGAGCACGCTGCGCTGCGGGAGCCTGGTCGGGTGAGTGTCGCGGGGGCTGCGGGAGCCGCGGAGGCACGGGGCGCGGCGGGCGGGGGGTCCCCAGAGGACACGCGGGGAGCAGCGGGGCCGGGCTGCTCTCTGAGTGCAGAGCACCCTCTCCGGCCCGTCCCCACGAGGCAATATGGACAGGGTAGGTCCCTGACGCCCCTTCCCCAGTTCCTTCCACCAAACCCCACTTTGGGTCCCCCAGTGACCTGGATCCAGGCCGACCCGTTTATTGAGATGCCATCAAAGTTCGTGAATGTTCTCTGAGCCCCAGTTTCCAGCTCTGGGTGATGGGAACAGTAGCCTCCAGTGCCCAGGACTACCAGGAGAATACAGTGCCGTCGCGGCTGGGGTCAGCCCGGTGGTCCCAGGTGCAGAAGAGCTTTTAGCAGTCAGCAGCGGCTTCGACCTGCGGGGCGCCGGCACTGCTCCAGGTGCGGCAGTGAACGAGGCCCTCCTGGAGCAGACTTTCCGGTGGCTCGCCAAGGGCTCTGGCTTCTGGTCTTTCGTGACCACCCCGTGAGGCGGAGGGAGCAGCCAGGATTGTTTGGGTCCATTTTACAGCTGTGGACATAGAGGTGCAGTGAGGTTTTAAGGCTTTTGCCTAAGGGCACAAGCCACGGATGCCCGGTGAGGACCTAAGAACCTCATATTTTAAGCACGAGACAGATTTCAAACACAGGGTTTTAGTAGATGAATCAGACCATCATTCATTTAAGCCTCTATTACCCAAGATAATAGTTCTTTCCTTTGTTCTCAAGTGGGTAGCAAATTATGGGCTAAAAAAACTGAATATGGACATCTCCAGATACATGGGTCCCAGCTGCACTCATCAGAAGTCAGTCCAGGGGCTGGTGTCAGCCAAATACTGGTGTGTCTCCCCACTGTTAAACCCGTAAGTTGCCAGCGTTCGTCAGCGTTCGTGCAGGGTGGGACCGGGTCCCTCCCCTGCAACTTTGAAGAGCAGGGCAGTGACAATGAAGACTAAAAGATAAGAGTCCCTATAGCTGTCAGGGTCCCAGCCCCACGACACCACCAGCAACAACGATGGGGCTTATCACTCAGTCACTCGGTTCTTTTCTACACCCAGTCGGCATCATGCAGGCCAGAGACACCTGTCTCTATCCACAGGGCCTGGCCAATGGCTGGCCCACCAGACACCGTTGCTGCCATGGTTGCTGGCAGTGATGATTATCTGGCCCCTGGTGCCCACCCTGTCCTCAGGTGGAGTGGGGGTGTGCTTGGGGTGGGGGTGAGACGGTGGTGGTGACAGTGACTGCCAGCCCGGCTCATTCGGAGTCAGGAGTGAGGACAGCAGGACCCTTGGTGCCGGACCTCAGGATTCACACACCTGACCCTGAAGCCAGCAGAGGGCTTGGACAGACCTGTAGTGCCAGCCCCCTGCACAGTGGGCGGGCCCGGGAGAATCCGGGGCAGCAGCTTTCGGGGGAGAGGCCGCGCGACACTCGGAATGGCGCGCCGGTTTCTGAGCACAGAGCCCTTTGGGATCCCATGTGGATTCCTCCTCCTCATCTCTTCCCTCTATATTTCTCCTTCTCTCCCTCCTCTGCCTTCCCCCTCTTTCTCCAGGAAGCCCTCCGTCCCCATCTTCCCAGTCACAAAGCAGTCACCCCCCAGTCTGGTGAGGTTCCCCTGGGCCTGATTGGATCTGTCTTCCTCTGGTGCTACACAGGAACTGGGATTTGAGGGAACTGGTAGAGAAATCAGGAATGCTTGGTGTAAACTTCAGCCATGCACTGCGACTTTGGACCTCAGTTTCCCCAGCTGTAAAGCCCAAGGCCTGACTGCCTTTGTCTCTGACTCTTTCTAAGGGAGGCAGCAGCACCTTGAAAGTTCTCAAAATTCTGAAAGGGGCAGTTTCCCTGGAAAGTCAGAGTGTCTCTGAGCCCCACCAGGAGTTCCCCTTAGCCTGCTACTCCACATGACTTTAGACAACTCAAGAATATCCTTTCTTTTGTTTTTCTCTGCAGGTGGACAGATCCCTCAGTCTGCACGGCTCAGGAGAGGATGAAGGCCAACCCAGCAGCCTCCTCCCCGGAGGCCTGCAGAGCTGCAGGCCAGGGTGAGAAGGGCTGCCCTGTCTGCCAGGCCTGGGGAGGAGTCTCAGGCCTAGGGTCGGAGTCAGGGCCTGGGCCCGGGCCAGGTACTGCTTCAGGATCTAGAGCAGAGCCTGCTACTGTTCTGGGGCCTGGTGCTATGTCAGGACCTGGGCCGAGGCCTGGTGTGACTCTAGAACCTGCACCAGGGCTTGGTGCTGTGTCTGGACATGGGCCAGGGCCTGGTGTGGTTCTGGAAACTGGGTCAGGGCCTGGTGTGTCTCCAGAACCTGGACCGGGGCTTGGTGCTGGGTCCAGACACGGGCCAGGGCCTGGTGTGGTTCTGAAAACTGGACCAGGGCCTGGTGTGACTCTAGAACCTGGACCAGGGCTTGGTGCTGGGTCCGGACATGGGCCAGGACGTGGTGTGGTTCTGGAAACTGGACCAGAGCTTGGTGCTGGGTCCAGACCTGGGCCAGGGCCTGGTACTACATCAGTACCTGGGCCGGGTCTGGGGCATGGGGCAGGAGCTGGGTCAGTCCCTGGGCCGGTACCTAGGGCAGGAGCTGCACCATTACCTGGACCAGGGGTAGAGCCTCGGCCCAGAAGGGGGTCTGGAACTGGGCCCAAACCCAGTGAGCCAGAGACAGCCACCACATCAGCCCCGCAGCTAAAGACTCAGGCCACACACATGCAGGCCCCTCGGCAGAAGGTTCTGGTGACCGGAGGAGGAGGCTACCTGGGCTTTAGTCTGGGTTCCAGCCTGGCCAAGAGTGGCAGTTCTGTCCTACTGCTCGACCTCCGCAGACCGCAGTGGGAGCTGTCTCCGGGGACCGAGTTCATCCAGGTGCAGTGATGAGCATCTCGGGGAACGGGTGGGGGGCCCAGCTCATGGTGGAGGTGTGGGGACAGCGTCTGATGTGCGGCCAGTGAAAAGCACAGGCTCTTGGAGTGGGACTCTTGAAGCCGGGCGACCATGGCCACAAGGCTCCACATCTCGGAGCTTCTGTGTCCTCATCCAGGGAAGGAAGGCTTCACGAAGGTCGATGGGGAGTCAGTGAGACAGCGCGCTTAAAACAGCCAGCACAGCCCCTGCGACTTAGCTTGATACATGGGGCCTGTGACGCTGAAGCCAGTGACACTCTGTAGAATCATCTAGTACCTCCTGCCCCCACAGCCTCTCCTACAGGAGCTTGGCCAGGGTGGGGTCAGGGGACCAGGGCTGGGACCTGGCAAGATGCACAGTTGGTAGCTCTGCCTTGGACCCAAACCTCCGGTCCCCGTGTCTTCCTGCTCTGTTTCAGGCGGATGTCCGCGATGAAGAAGCCCTGTACCGTGCCTTCGAAGGGGTGGACTGTGTCTTCCACGTGGCGTCCTATGGAATGTCCGGTGCTGAGAAGGTGAGCATACAGCAGCTGGAGTTAGACAGATCAGGCTTCAGATCCTGGTTCTTCCCACATACATGCCCCCTGACCCCATCTGCCACCATGCCGCATGTTCGTTATCACCCTTCACCTAAACCAGAAAAGTCTACGGCCAAACCACCCTGAGCGCACCCGATCTCCGCCGATCCCGGAAGCTAAGCAGGGTGGAGCCTGGTTAGTACTTGGATGGGAGACACCTGATCCAGGAAGGACTTACACGAAACCCTGCCCACATTTTGCAGCCATGGGGCCAAATGCTAGTTCTGTCACTTTCCAGCTGTGGGAACTAGGGCCAGTTAACCTAACCTCTCTGAGCCTCTGTGTCCTGGTCGGTACTGGCTTTCACGTCAGAACCTCCTCAGTGTGAGGGGGCCTGTCAGAACATACAGAGATACCCTCAGGCTCCGAAATCACACTACGCCTACACTGGCCGCTTTGTTCATAATAACAAAACACAGGATGGAACGGAAATGCCAGTCCGTTAAGGACTATTTAAATAAATTCTAAGGTATCCACACACTGAAGTTCTATCAGAATGTGCTGATAACAGAATAATTTCCATGGCACAAAAACAGTGTTTGGTACCCTCCTGTTTGTATTTTTAATAAAAGGAAGAAACTAGGATAAATATTTACACACTCATTTGTATGTGTGTGCTGATATTCGTAAGTATAGATTTCTCTAGAAATACCCGGACTGTGACAGTGGTTGCCTTTGCTAGGGGGTTGGGGGCAGGCTGGGAATCAGGAGTGGGAAGGAAATTTCCTTTTATCTGTACACCTTTTTCACTGTTTGAGGGTTTTTTAAAAAAATATTCTATTTATTTAATTTAATTTTTTTAGTTGGTTATTTATTGAGAGAGAATGAGGGCAGAGGGAGAGGAGCAGAGAGAGAGAGAGAGAGAATCTCAAGCAAATTATGTGCGAGGCACAGAGCCCAACCCCGGGCCCCACCCCAGCACCCTGAGATCATGACCTGAGCTGAAACCAAGAGTCAGCCCCCTAACCGACAGAGCCACCCAGATGCCCCCATTTGAACTATTTTTAACTTTGTGATTCTATTACTTATTAAATAAAAAAACTCATAGTCTAAAAATTGAGACAGAACCCACCTCCTGATCATTGTGAGAATTAAGGGAGGTATAAAGGCTTCGCCCTATCCCGGGGAACACAAGCAGCTTTCTCTGTGTAGACAGGGTGTTTTTATTTTCACTCCGCACCCCGACCTCGCTAGAGCAGGGACAGTGTCACCCCTGTCCAACAGCCAAGGAAATCCAGACTTCCAGAGTGAGGAAATGACCCCACACATTTTGGGTCCCTTTTCTGTGTCACACACCGTCCCAGGGTCCCAGGTCCTCCTGTGGGTGTATTCAGTCCTACTGACCGCCCAAGGGGGTCTGCCCTTTCTTTGCAGGCTGGGGAGCGGAGGGCCAGGTGGGAGATGAAGCTGTGTGCTGGCCTCCCCGGGGAGGGGGGCGGATGGTGGGCCCAGGGCTCCTGCACTGCCTGCGGGCCTCTCAGACCCTTGCTCCTGAGCCCAGACCGGACAGTCTGCATCCCCGCCGGGCCCCACCCGAAGCCCAGCCTTACCGCCTTCCACGACCAGGCCTGAGCGGCACCACGACTCTCCTACCTCCCTCTTGTCTTTTAGCTGCAAAAAGAGCAGATTGAGTCTATAAATGTTGGAGGCACCAAACTGGTGATCAGTGGTAGGCACTCAGAGCTCCGTGTGACCTGCTGTGTGTTTCCTGCTCTGTCCCCTTTCCTGCCACAGGCCCAGCTCTGGGGACAGGGCTGGGGGACAGAGGGGGGACCCTCCTCCCCTCCCCTTGCCCACGCCAGCGGAGGGCCTGTGGGCAGCACATCTTCACTGTACTGTGGACCTGCCCAGGCCTCCATGTGGGGTGGGTCAGCATGGCCACAGCATGTCTGGGGACACAAGCAGCACAGGGTTTGCGTTTCAGGGATTTGGGATTAGAAAAGTCAATGAAGCCCCAAAATACAAGACCCAAACCTGCGGCCTCTGGACATGTCTTGCCTTGTCCTGTTTTTCTCTCTGATTCTAGAGTGTCTTTTTTTTGGTGTGTCCCCTTCGAGTGAGACTTTCTTCGGACTTGTCCCCAGAAAGGTAGCCAGGGGCTACGGCCACCCAGAGAAGGAGTGAGCCAGCCTGGCCCCTGGGGCCCCACAGAGCAGGGACGTGACCCACACCCCTTCCCTCCTGAGCGCCTCTGGATTCTGGGCGGACCCCAGGGCCAGGATGTGTGTCCAAGACGGGGTTCCAGCTCCTCAGAAAACTCCCACTCACATGGGCTTTGTGTGTGTGTGTGTGTGTGTGTGTGTGTGTGTGTGTGTGTGTTGCCCTGTGCCCTGTCATTGCAGTTTGTGTCCGTCGGCGGGTCCCAAGGCTCATCTACACCAGCACCGTCAACGTCGTTTTCGGCGGGAAGCCCATAGAACAGGGTGATGAGGACTCTGTGCCATATTTCCCGCTGGAGAAGGTACCTAGCTTCCAGGAGAGGTGGGCGGGGCCGCAGGGCCTGGGACACCCCCCACCACCACCAGGCCACAGGGTCGGGATGGGTGGAAAACAGGGGTCAACCTCACAACTCAGGGTGAGTCCCAGGAAGAAGGGGTCCCCAAAACTGAGTAGCACAACCCATCTCCTGTTTCCGCGGGTCACGCCAGCAGCAAGGGTTTTGAAATCACACAGACCTGGCCTTCAGCCAGCCCAGCCACATTCGACCTGTGGGACTCTGCCCAAGTCACTTTCCTCTGAGCCTCTGTTTCTTTACCTGGGCCTGACCACTCTGCCCCAGCGGGGTGCGGTGAGCAGGAAGTGGGATGTTATGGGGAAAGCCACGAGCGCTAAAGAACTACACGGAAGTCTGTTCAGGCCACGTGCAGCATCCGCCCGCATCCCAGAGCAGGCCCTGGGGGCCGGCAGGAGCCTCCCCGAGTGGAGGGACCCTGCTTGTTGTTACTGCTCCACACGCTGCTCCTGTGGCTCCTACCCCGGGGGAAAGGAATGGCACTGGGGCTCAGGACTTGGCCATTTCCCAGGGGGAGTCCCCAGAATCCCACCCCTGTGTGGTCTGAAGCAGAGGGGCCGGCCCGGTGCCAGCAGGGGCGCCGAACCCTGCCCGGTGGCTCTCTTGTCCCTGTCCTCCGGCAGCACATGGACCACTACTCGCGAACCAAAGCCATCGCCGACCAGTTGACCCTCATGGCCAACGGAACACCTCTCCCAGGTGAGTACCAGAGTGCATGGGGGGAGTCTGGCTTTTAGCTTCTGTGTCTCTGAGGCTCACTTTTCTTGGAAAGGACAGCTCCCAGCACCTTCGCCACTCATCACTCCACAGATGCTGAGCACCTGCCGTGTGTCCAACCCCCAACTGGTTACAGTCCTGAGAAAGTCCGGTCCAGTCTCTGCCCTCATGTTACTCACCGTCTTGAGCGAGGGAAGAGGCCAAATAGAAGTGGGTCTTTATTCTGCCGCGTAGGAGAGGATCCAGTTTAAGTATGTTCTGTAGGTTAACAGAGTGCAGAATCCTGAATATGGGATGAGGCAGAGCACCGCGGAAGGCCCATGCAAGCGAGGGCTCTAAGGCTCCAAGGTCAATAAATTACTGGATGATACCGCTGCGGCGCCCTCCTGTGGTCACAGAGAAGCAGTGCTAGAAGGGGGATAGGTGGGCCTCTGGGCGGCTCAGGCAGTTAAGCAGCGGACTCTTGACTTTGGCTCAGGTCCCGATCTCAGGGTCCTGGGCCTGAGCCCTGCGTTGGGCTCCCCGCTCAGTGCGGAGTCTGCGTCAGGATTCTCTCTCTCTCTCTGCCCCGCCCCCATGGCACGCTTTAAAAAATGTTAAAAATCTTTAAAAAATATTTTCTCTCTGTCCCCCCATCCTTGGCATGCTTTAAAAAATCTTAAAGGCAAAAAAAGAACACAGAGAGGTGTCAGTATGACACAGTGGCTGTTCCCACACCCTGGCTCAGGCCGAGGTGAGTTCAAAACCAGGCCCCACCACCTCCTACCTTTATGATGTGATCTTGGGCAATATACTTTTTTTCCACTCCTCAGGCTCCTCATCTGTAACAAAATGGGGTTGATAATAGAATCCACCTGGAAGAGCTCGTATGAGAATAAAATAATAACAGGCACTGTTTAAAAAGGAAAAAAAAAAAAAGGAATATGGACAGTTTGCATTTGCCGAGCACTTCGTGGCCCTGTTTTACATGCTCATTTTTTTTTTTTAAAGATTTTATTTATTTATTTGACAGACAGAGATCACAGGCAGAGAGGCAGGCAGAGAGAGAGGAGGAAGCAGGCTCCCTGCTGAGCAGAGAGCCCGATGCGGGGCTCAATCCGAGGACCCTGAGATCATGACCTGAGCCGAAGGCAGAGGCTTAACCCACTGAGCCACCCAGGTGCCCCTCCATGCTCATTTTTTTAAATTTTTTTATTTTTTTATTTTTTATAAACATATATTTTTATCCCCAGGGGTACAGGTCTATGAATCACCAGGTTTACACACTTCACAGCACTCACCGTAGCACATACCCTTCCCAATGTCCATAACCCCACCCCCCTCCCCCCCAGCAACCCTCAGTTTGTTTTGTGAGATTAAGAGTCACTTATGGTTTGTCTCCCTCCCAATCCCATCTTGTTTCATTCATTCTTCTCCTACCCCCTTAACCCATGTTGCATCTCCACTTCCTCCTATCAGGGAGATCATATGATAGTTGTCTTTCTCCGACTGACTTATTTCGCTAAGCATGTGTATATATACATGCTCATTTTATGTGCAGAGTTCTCAGTAACGCTTCACATCCTCTGCGTGAACTAAGAACCTTAGGGGTCCCCTGCTTTCCCAACTCAGGAGCCAGACTGATCCAGAAAAATTCCTTGCTGTCCAGATTATCACTATTCACTTTCCAAAACCCAGAAATGAAAAAGAATCAGGAAACGTGGTTTTTCTTACTATCTAAAGTATAAAAACTCAGGAGCCAGGTAGATTTGAAGAGCGGCGGATGTTTGCAATGATGATCTGTGGATTTATAAAGGGGAGGCTGGGGCTGCGGGGTGAACAGACGTCCCGAAGGTCCTGGAGCTGTTAGGTGGCAGAGGTGGGATTTGAACCCCCCCCCCTGCTCCCCCCCATACCAGAAGGGTCTAATCTAACACCAGAGCCTAGAGCTGAACCATCCTGCTTCACTGTTGCCACAGCTCAGGAAGCCATCGAGCATGGGTTCTTTTCCCTAAAATCTTCCCCATCCTGCCCTGGCACCCTGGACCTGTCAGGCCTTGACCCCTGACCCCAGTACAAACACTCATCCAGCTGGGTTTTCCCAGGGGTTTGGCGCTATGTGGTTGAATTCTGTTCTCTGCCTGGGGCCTTCCCTGGCCGGACCAGCAGCCTGCAAACCAGACACTTAATCCTTTGGCCAAGAATTATTTATATGTGCATCCCCAGCTTTCCGTGCTCAGGAGTCACGGATACCCTGGGCTCCGCCCCTCCTTGAGGTCGCTGCCCAGCGCCCCGCCGGCCAGTGTCCGCTGCAACCAGACCTCCCCCCGTCATGCCCAGGGGACCCAGAGTTTAAAATTAGCCGCAGACTGTTTACTGAAAAGCTCACCTGATACCTACCTTCCAGGAGTCCAGCCATGGTCACCCTGGATGATTTCCAGTCCCTGCAAACACAAGCAGGTCCCTGAGATTCTGCCTCTAACTCAGCGTGGAGGGCCCCGGTCTCTGACGCGGAGCCCCAGGATTGCCGATCTCAGCTCAGGGCAAATAGGACAATTGACGGCAAACGTGGTGGCTTAAAACTGAAATGTCTTCTCTCGTGGTTCTCCATTCACAGCCAGGTGTCTGAGGTCAAGCTGGGCTGCTCTCCCTCCAAAGGCTCTAGGGGAGACTCTGCTGGTCTCAGCAGCACTGGCCTCAGCAGTGGCCCCCCGCATTCTTAGGGTCCACATGTGTCTTCTCTGTGAGTCTCTTACAAAGATGTTGGATTTGGGGCTCACCGGATAATCCAAAATGATCTCATTTTGAGATCCTTCATTATATCTGCAAAGACACGTGTGTCCAAATACAGTCATATCCGCAGGTTCCGGGGCATGGACCTATCTTATTCGGGGGCCGCCCCTCAACCCACTATATTGGCCTCATTGTAAAGTGGGGATGTTGGCGGGGAGGCAGTCAGGGTGTTTGTTTCTGACCAATGACACTGGCCCTGGCTGAGTTGCTGGGAAAAGGAACTTGTAGTAGAAGGATGTGGGATCGTTTTGGGGAAATATACTTCCAGAAAAAATGACCACCAGGGCTCGGAAAGGATAGGGTCGGGGCAGCCCCAGGAACTGGGCAGCAGGAGGTGGCGACCAGTCTCTTCAGGATGAACCCACTCGTAGGATTTCAGACCCCGGTGTCGGTGATGCTGAGTCACATTCTTGGGTGTGAATACGTCCTTGGCCCAGCTTGGGTCCCATGGCCACCACCTCAGGGGACGGTGACACTTCTAGTGCATCCAGACTGACAGCCCCCTAAGACCTTGTGCAGAGAGAGAGGGGCCCCCAAGGGAAGACGGAGTACACTGTAAAATGGGCACAGTTGACTGAAGGGAGTAAATGAGATGACGTCTGTCGAGTGCTGGGTGAACTCTCGTGGGCCGTGTACATACGCACACCCAGGTCTTACCTCTGTTACTGGCCTGTGAGCATCGTGAGGGCAGGGACCATTTCCTGGTTATCCTTGGATTCTCGTCTTGGTTATTCTTGGATTCCCAGGACCAGTGCTAGGGGTAGAGGTTGGGCATCCTCTGAATGTTGTTTGTTAAATGACTAACAGATGACTGAGAATAATTAATTAAATAAGGAAGCCCCAAGGGCCTGTGTTCCCTGCTAAACAGGCAAGGACCAGGAGGTCTGGACAGCATTTCTGTGTCTCCCTGCTGAACCACCCCTCCCCAGGCCCCTGACCTCCCCTCCCTGTATCCTAGGAGGAGGCATTCTGCGGACGTGTGTGCTCCGGCCCCCAGGGATCTATGGGCCCGAAGAGCAGAGGCACCTGCCCCGAGTGGCGGTATGTCAGCCTGGCCCTGGGCCTGAGGCTCAGGACGAGCCTGGCCGCTGTGGGAATGGATCGGGGCCCTTCCAGCCCGCAGTCTCTCTGTGGAGCAACATCACGAGCCTGGGACTTAGTTCTGGGAGATGTCCCTACCCCTCCGGACCCACCAGGAACAAAGGTCTCCGTGTGCACCTGCCTGGGTTAGGCATAGGTCGGGGAGTCCCAGAGCTACGATCCCGGAGAGGCAGAGGGAGCCTGTGGGCTCCCCGGGGGCCTGAGAGCTCAGCCCATGCTGTCAGCACAAGGTCTTCCTCTAGAAGGCCTCCCTCCAGAGTCAGGTGCCGGCCGTACAGCTACGAGGGACTGTGGGCCTTTTCCTCCGATCACTCCCAGCCTGGTCAGGGAGACAGACGCCACAGTCAGGGAGCCAGTGCGGCCGGGCCTGTGCGGAGGAAAGAACGAGAATACAGGAGCACAGCAGAGCGAGCCGACGGGAGGTCCAGGATGGTGCCTGTGCTGTGGGGAAAGGGAAGAGAGAGTGAACCAAGGAAATGCGGTGGGAGAGGAAATGTAGTTCAGACAAGTAGGCAGCTTGGGTACAAACCCGGGAATGAGAAAGGTCGTTGCTCTGGGCTCTGCCGCACAGATCAGTGAGCAAAACAGACCATCCCTGCCCTGGAGGGGCTTCTGTTCTCACAGGAGATGGGGAGTAAACATGATAAACGCTGAGGAGTGTTTGAAGGTGGGAGGTGCGATGGAAAGAAATCGGAAAGGGCGGGCAGGGTATGGGCGCTGGGCGCCTGGGCAGCCGGGGAACCTCCTTGGGCAGGCGGCAGGTGCATCACGCCAGGTAGGAGGGAGAGCCTTCCAGGCGGAGGGAACAGCCAGTGCAAAGCCCTGAGACGGGAGCCTGGCGCACACCCTGAGGGCTTCCTGCATGGCTGGAGCTCAGTGGGCAGGGGAGGTCGTAGCAGACAGAGGTAGCTGGGCCAGATCAGAAGGGCCTCTCCGGATGTTGTCAAGACTTCTTTTGGCAGGGTGGGCGAGCAGAAGGTTCTGAGTGGGGAGATACGGGATTGAAGATTCGGGAAGATCCCCCTGGCTGTGTGGAGAGCAAGCGTGGGGACCGTGGGTGGAAGTGAGGACAGGTTCGGAGGCTGTTTCGGTCTCCAGGGAGAGGAGGGGGCAGCAGCCCGGGCGGTGGGAAGCAGGCGGGTTCTGGTCAGAGTGAAATCGCGGAGCCAGTGAGATTTGCAGATGGGTTGGACGAGGGGTGCAGAGAAGGGAAGACCGATGGAGGCTCCAGGGTTTCAGCCCAAGCCGCGAGCGCTGTCCAGTGAGGTGGGGGCGGGGGCGGGGGTGGACTCGAGCAGGAGCTGGAAGGTCAGGCACTCGCTCCAGGACACGGACAAGTGACCACCACGTGGCGATGTCAGGACATGGGTTTGGGCCAGAGGGTTCTGCCTGGAGCTGGAAATTTGGGAGTTATCATCATATAAATAGTCCTCAAAGCCACTCCAGGCCTGAGTCTGTGTGTGTCACTCCCTCCAGAGCCACATCAAGAAGAGGCTATTCATGTTCCGGTTCGGGGACCGCAGGACGCGGATGAACTGGGTGCACGTGCGCAATCTGGTGCAGGCCCACGTGCTGGCAGCCGAGGCCCTCACGGCGGCCAAGGGCTACGTGGCTGTGAGTCTCCTTCCCCTCCCCCACCCAGTCGGCTGCGGGCAGGGCACCCCATGCCCCCCAGGGGACTCCTGGCTCACACCCATTTCTCCCCAACTCAAGATGGTCCATAGGACCGTAGGCTCAGGGAAGCTTGGGGTGAGAGGGTCTTTACAGAGAGCCCCTTGCAGTGACCCTGTGACACAGGTGTTGGTCCTGAAGTCATGGTCACCAAATGCTAAGAATCTTATATACGCTATCCCATGTAATCTTCCCAACAGCCCAAGAGGGACATCTTGTTGCTTTCTTCCCATTTCTCAGATGAAGGAACTGAGGTACAGAGAAGTTAAGAGTGACTCTATGGAGGTCACACACCTAGTCAGGGTGACCACCCCCGAATTCAAAGGGAAGTGCCCCGGTCTGTCCCTGGGGCTGGGAAAGGGCCATGACTTCTCAGTGGCTGCTCAGGGGAATTGGGGAGATCGGGGCAGCTGCTGAGCCATCTGGAAGGGTGGCGTCAGGCTGGGGGGCAGGTGCCTGACTGTTCCCCTCCCTGTGTGTCCCCTCAGAGCGGCCAGGCATACTACGTCAACGATGGGGAGAGCGTCAACCTCTTTGAGTGGATGGCCCCACTGGTAGGTGCCCCGACATCCGCCCGCCCCCGCCCCGAGTGAGAAGTCAGGCATTCTGCACATCTTCTCTCCTTGGCATGGCGTCCTTTCCTCTGTCCCGAAAATCAGAAGCTTTCACATTAAAAACCAGCTCTGGCTGATAGTGTCCACTGGGCAACACTGGAACTGGCCTGAGCTGGGTGTAGCTGCCCCTTTAGGGGACCTTGTACTCCCCTGATTTGCCAGAGTCCCTCCCAGCCTGATTCCTGATTTATGGGGACTTGCCCTGTGCACGTTTGCTTGTGTGACCCCCATACTGTCCAACGGAGCTCCACAAGGGGTAAGTAGAAGGTAGACTGAGCCACAGAGGGAGGTGCTGGCCCTGGGGCTTCCTATGCTGTGGGCCGTCAGAGAACCCTGGCCTCCTCATCCAGCACCCTACAGACCCCTTCTTGGGGCCAGCGCTTCCTGGAAAGGGTTGACCAGCAGCCCCGGGCTGGAGGATCTGTCCTCGAGACATTCAGGCATAATGAGATCAATGAGCTTTGGTGAGATATTATTCACATACTGTATGATTCACCTATTTAAAGCACATAATTCTATGGTTTTTAATATATTCAGAGTTGTACAAGCATCACCATAATCAATTTTAGAACAGTTCCTCACCCTCCAAAAAAGGACACCCCCCCCCCAAATTATGCCTTTACCCCATCCCTTGCCCCTACCCCCACACAACCCCTAGCGGACTCTCGGTTTCTGTAGACTTGCCTCTTTGGACAAGTCCTATAAATGGAACCATGTGATACAATGTATTGGGCTTCTGTTCTTTGGCATTGTGCTCTCCAAGTCCGTCCATGTGTAGCCTGCATTGTATCAGTATTCATTCTGTTCCGTTGCCAGAAAACATTCCCTTCTAGGGATATACCACATCTTGTTAATCCTTTCATCAGTTGATAGAAATTGGGGTTTTTCTACTTTGGGGCTACTATGACTAATGCTGCTGTTATGTTAATGTATATGTATTTTGTGTATGTACGTATTCATTTCCCTTGGGTGTGCACCCAAGAGTGGGATTGCTGGGCCTGGTGGTAGCTCTCTGCTGAACCTTTGGAGGAGCTGCCAGACTGTTCTTTTGTTAAACCACTTGAGAAACCATTAGACTGATTTCCATAGTGGCTTCCCTGGATAAGTGCCTCTGGCTGTAGGCAGACGTCAGTAGTCACTAAATGATGTGAATGATCCCAGATTAAAAACTGACCTATGCGTATATTTTTTAAAGACTTTATTTATTTATATGACAGAGACACAGCAAGACTGGGAACACAAGCAGGGCAAGTGGGAGAGGGAGAAGCAGGCTTCCTGCTGAGCAGGGAGCCCGATGTGGGGCTCGATCCCAGGACCTGGGGATCATGACCTGAGCTGAAGGCAGCCGCTTAATGACTGAACCACTCAGGTGCTCCTGACCTGTGCGTATTTACCCAAAATTACAAATGTAGTGGTCCAAAGGGGCACGTGCACCCCAATGTTTATAGCAGCAATGTCCACAGTAACCAAGCTAGGGAAAGAGCCCAGATGTCCTCAGCAGACGAATGGATAAGGAAGATGTGGTATATATCTACAATGGAATACTATGCAGCCATCAAAAAATCCAAACTCTTGCCATTTGCAATGATGTGGATGGAACTAGAGGGTATTATGCTAAGTGAAATAAGTCAATGAGAGAAAGACAATTTCATATGATGTCACTGATAAAAGGAATTTGAGAAACAAGACAGAGGATCGTAGGGGAAAGGAGGGAAAAATGAAACAAGACGAAAGCAGAGAGGGAGACGAACCGTAAGAGACTCTTAATCTCGGGAAACAAACTGAGGGTTGCTGGAGTGGAGGGGGTGGGCATTGGGGAGGCGATGTGCTATGTGAGAAAGACGAAAACAGGGGTGCCTGGGTGACTCAGTGGGTTAAAGCCTCTGCCTTCGCTCAGGTCATGATCCCGGAGTCCTGGGATCGAGTCCCACATCGGGCTCTCTGCTCAGCAGGGAGCCTGCTTCCTCCTCTCTCTCTCTGCCTACCTCTCTGCCTACTTGTGATCTCTGTCTGTCACATAAATATAATCTTTCAAAACAAAACAAAAACAAAAACAACCGACCCATGCATTCAAGCCCTACTTGACTTTTCTAGATCAAAGTTTTCCATTCAAGACTGGCACGGGGTTGGGGCTGGCCGCAGGGTGTTTTCCCCCTTGGGTGAGCAGGCAAGACGTCAGACGTTACTTCCGCTCGCCCCAGGGTAAAGGGAACATGTGACATTTTCACACTGGCCCACGGAAGACCTGTTGTCATCTCGGCCATGTTTCCTTGCAGTTTGAGAAGCTGGGATACAGCGAGCCCTGGATCCAGGTGCCTACCTCCTGGGTTTACCTCGCAGGTAAGGAGAGGAGTGTGTGTAGTAAAATTCCTCCGTGTGCCGGGTGCATGGGCACCGCCTCATTTCAGGCCCAGGCCAGGAGTAGGCGTTGTAAAATGGCTATTTGTGTAACTGCAACATATTTTGCATTTAAAAAAATTTTCAAACTATTTTCCAAAGTGGTGGTATCATGATATATGCCAACAACAGTTTAGGCGGAGCTGTGAGGCACTGAGGACACAGGATCTCAGGAGACCATCACTCTCGGGGTCTTCCGAGCTGCCCCTGCCCTGGCCCGGCAGCCTCCTCCCCCTCGTCCTGGCTGGGTATAAACCCTGTCTTCCCTGCAGGGTGGGTGTGATTGGGCCACAGTGAGAAAGTGGGACAGGCAGAATTCACACCTGTGCTTGGCTGAGTCCACACCTGGCCCTGGGGCCTGTGGCGGGAGGCATCAGCCAGTCCCCTGGGGCCACCTTGTACCCCAAGGTCAACCCAAAGTCAAGGCTGCCTTTGGGGGTGAGGGGAGCTGCTTCCTCACTCTTCAGGTCAGTCTCTACTCTCCCCCGACCCCCCGACCGCCCCGTCACCGCCTCCTTCCAGCCGAAATGCAGAGTCAGGCATGGAGTTGTCAGCCCAAGGAGACAGTGACCCTCAAATCACAAGCAACTGCGTTCCTGGAAGACCTTAGCGATAGATCAGTTGTATTTTATTTTTTTAAATATTTTTATTTATTCATTTGACACAGATCATAAGTAGGCAGAGAGGTAGGCAGAGAGAGAGAGAGAGGCGGGGGGAAACAGGCTCCCTGTTCGGGGCTCGATCCCAGGATCATGACTTGAGCTGAAGGCAGAGGCTTTAACCCACTGAGCCACCCAGGCGCCCCATCAGTTGTATTTTAAATGCACTGGGATGCTTGCCATTTAAGGCAGGGATCTGCTGACATTTTTGCCCACCAGGCCCCGCATGCGGGGTGCCATGCCCAGCGTTGTCACAGTGATGGATGCTCTTTGACCCCCAGTTCAGCCAGGGGTTCTGGTAGTTTTACAGGATGTAAATGGAAATATGCATTTCCACTTCCCAGCGAGCTGTCGCCCCCGAGTTCGTAGCTTTGGCTGTACATCTGAGTCACTGGGGAGCTTATAAAATATCAAAATGCCTCAGCTCAAGACCAGCTATATCAGCATCACCAAGAGGAAGGCGGGGGTGAGCATTTTTTTTAAGTGGCCCGTGGTTCCCATGATGGAGAACCACTGCTCCGACTTCTCTCTCTGCAAGAGACCGCACCGCAATAGAAGTGAGAGGAAGAGGCATGATCTGAGCTAACTGAATCTGCTCTGATTTATTTTCAAATGTCAGTCCTCTAATGTTAATGACAACTTACTCGAGACACGTTTCACAGCCAAACAAGGCACCCCGACATGTGCTGAGAGCTGCCGATTTAAAGGAATCCAAGGACAGGAGAATTTGGCAAAGTGATGAGATAACCCCTCAACGGCCCGGAGCAAAGCAAATAATGCCCCCAACTGCTTTGCCCCTGAGGGCCTTCTGGGAGCTTCCAGAGAGGGAGGCGCCCTGGTCATTGGCCTCTCTCTCCCCCCGCACAGCTGCAGCGATGGAGTATTTGCACCTGGCCCTGAGGCCCATCTGTAGCGTCCCGCCGCTGCTTACCCGGAGCGAGGTAAGGGGGCCGCTGCTGGGGGAGCTCCTGGTCCACACCCCCACCGGCCCCACCCCTCGCCCCTTTGACGCCATAACTGGATGGCTGTCTGAGGTCTCAGAACCTTCCAGGTGGACCCAAATCTAGCACCAGCTTCTGTGGAATCATCCCAACCTCTGCGCTTTTGCTGAGGCTGAGTGCTCTCCAGGTCTGAGATGTGGCGCGCTCCGGTCCCTCATTCCTGTCACTTCATTCTTTTTTTTTTTTTTTTCTAAGATTTTATGTATTTATTTGAGAGAGAGCGAGCAGATGTTGGGGGAGTGTTAGAGGGAGAAGCAGACTCCCCGCTGAGCAGGGAGCCAAATGCGGGAGTTGATCCTAGGCCCTGGGAACATGACCTGAGACAAAGGCAGATGCTTGACTGACTGAGCCACCCAGGCTTCCCTAAAAGAGGATTTTTAAAAATTTTATTTAATTAATTAATCTATTTTTTAAGTGATTGAAACCGAGATTTTATTTATTTATTTGACAGAGATCACAAGGAGGCAGAGAGGCAGGCAGAGAGAGAGGGAGAAGCAGGCTTCCCGCTGAGCAGAGAGCCCGATGCGGGGCTCGATCCCAGGACCCTGGGATCATGACCTGAGCTGAAGGCAAAGGCTTTAACCCACTGAGCCACCCAGGTGCCTCAAGGACTTTTTTAAAGAGATTTTATTTATTTATCTAGAGAGAGCATGTGCAAGTGGGGGGAGGGGCAGATGGAAAGGGAGAGAAACTCTCAGACTCAGCTCTCAGTGCGGAGCCCTGCTCCGGGCTCGACCTCATGACCCTGGGATCATGACCCCTGAGACCATGACCTAAGGTCATGACCTGAGCCAAAGTCAAGAGTGGAACCTTAACAGACTGAATCACCCAGGCACCCCTTAAAGAGGGTGTTTTAATGTACATTGTAAATAGTGTTTGGCATTACTTGCAAAATCCTTTGAGTTCACGTTCTCATCTGATTCTCTCTGATGTCCTGCTAAATTAGGAAAGGTAAGAGATTATGATCGTGTTTTATGAAAAACTGAGCACTGAAGGAGTTAGTGACTTGTCCAGGGTCACACGGTTCTGGCATTGGCTTCATACTCAAGCTCAGAGCCGTCTGACTTCCATGTGGTTTCTCCTTTGGGCCATCCAGACTAGCAGAGGAAAAGAGGGTGACCATAGCAGCCATCTACTGAGTGATGGATACGCCAGGCATTGTGCCTTATCTCATTTAATTTTCACTACTGCATTGTAGATTATGTAGTTATCTCCATTTCCAGAGGAAATGAGACACACAGGGCTGACCTGCCCATGAGTATTTGTTTAAGTAGCAGAGCTGACTTTTGAACCCATACCAGACCTAAATGCTTTCAAGCTTAACCATCAACTTGTGAAATGACTCAGGAGTCAAAATCATATAGATTTAGCTGCCGAAGTGCTACTGAATTATGGTTGGGTGGGACTTAGCTCCCCTCCCTCTGGTTTCACTCAACAGGTTTCCCTGTACAACCAAGGGGTAAGGGATCCCTCTTTAGCGAAGGAGGTTTCTGGGCACTGTGGCTCTGGCGCCCTCTGCTGGTCAATCTGTGGTGTACTAACCAGCCCTCCAGTTGCAGAATCTGATCCGTTGAACATTTTTTGAGCGCCCACAGTGTGCCAGGCATTGTGCTGAGCAGCGAAGGCAAAACATAGCCCTTACCTCAAGGAGCTCACAGTCCAAAGGGGAGGAAAGCTTGTCAATCGGGCAACTGCGATAAGGGCTGTATTGGAGGAAACCATGAGGAACTTCAGAGCACACAGAAGGGGCACCTCAGCCAGTTCTGAGTAAGTTAAGACTTCCCAAAGGAAGGTGACATCTAAGCCTGAGGGCATTGTGTCCAGGACCCTGCTGATCTAGCTCCCAGCTGTATCCCCCAAGGTCCTGAACTTACTGCTTGGGGCAAAAAGGGACAAGATTGCCCTCTCCTCTACAATTGTCCAAGACTAGCAGCTTGGCCAGGGGCTGTTTCTGTGTCATGGGAGAATTGAGCTGCTCTCTCTGACCCCTTCCCAGGGTCCAGCTGAGGAACAAGAGAGGAAGAAATGAGGCGGGAGGGCATCCTCCCAGTCCAAGCATAGCAGGGAAGAGTATGGGCTGAAATCTGAGTTACCTGTGTGAGTCTGGGCAAGTCAATTAACCTCTCTGTTTTTAATTTTCAAATATGTAAAGAGAAAAAAAAATGTAAAGAGGAAATGGTGGTAGTACCACCTCAGGGGATTAAATAAGATAAGGCCAAGCACAGTGCCTATTCAGTTATAGATAGCTATCAGTACTGCCCCTGAAGCCTGGGCCCCAGCAGAGGGGAAGAAATGGCAGCCCAGACCCTGGAGAGTAATCGTTTATGTATAATTGAATTCCTCTTTTAGGGAAGCTTAACCAGGATGGGAGAAAGAAGGCTGCGCCCTAGGACTGTGGCCAGAGAAGCCTAGAGCGTTGCCTGGGGTGGTTTTTTAGGAGAGCAGCACCCAGGCCACAGAGAGGGCGGTCATCTTCTCCTAGAGCATACCCAAGAATGTGCAAGTGCCTGCTGAGTCCCAGCGCCTCGCTAGGCTGGGGAAGGGACACTGCGGGGGTGGGGCCTTCCCTTTTGGGGGACTGAGAAGTTCAGTTAGGCTGGGGGAGTTGCAGAAAAGGCCTCCTGGAGGCGGCGCCCTCGAGGAAAATGCAGATGGGAGGGACAAAGGAAACCTTCCCGAGCACCGCAGGAGTAAGATCCAGCCCACGGGTTCTTTGAAACTGCTGTGCGACCAAAGGGAAACCTCGGCCCTCTCTTCCTTTTCGGTAAAACAAGGTGGAGAGCGCGTCCCACCCGCATAGCCTCGCCCCTCGGCCGCCCCGCCTCTCCCCGCAGGTGCGCAGCGTGGCCGTGACGCACACCTTCCAGATCGCCAAGGCCCGCGCCCAGCTTGGCTACGCGCCAGACAAATTCCGCTTCACGGACGTCGTGGAACAGTATGTGCGGTCCACGAGCCAGCGGCCCTGCGGCTGTACGGCGCGGACGCTCCTACGGCTGCTGCTCGGGCTGCTGCTGCTGCTCGGGCTGCTCGCCCTGGCGCTGCACCTGCTAGGCCGTCAGCGGTCCTTCGTCTGATCTTCGTCCCTTGGCGGGAGTCGGCTACTGCCTCCGCTCCATCCTCCGGGCTTGGACCCGCCCCGGCCCCGCCTCCGGATTTTCTCCGCCCATTTCCCCGCCCACATCCCCACCCTCTAGTCTTGGATCCGCCCCCTGGGTCTTGACTCCGCCTTGGGCACGCCTCTGCTCCGCCTCTGGACTCGCCCTCATGTCCTTGCCCCGCCCACATCCCCGCCCTCCGCGCTTGGTCCCGCCCCCTGCACCTTGACCCCGCCCCTGTCCTGATGTCCGCTCTTGGACACGCCTCTGCACCGCCTCTGGGTCCGCCTGGCCCCACCTTCTGGGTCTGGGCCTGGCGGGGTTACTGAGCAGGTCGCCGCACAGCCTCATCCGTCTTCCGGGCCTTCGCCCACCCTTCCCTGCCCCGAATTCTCCCCTGCTCTGGTTTCGCCCTCTTTCTGGCCCTACCGGTATGATTGCGCCCTCCGCTTCGTTTCTCTTTCGGACTGGCCCTGCCCCGCCCTCTGGATCTTGTCCCTCCACTGTCCTCGTTGTAATTCGGCAACAGCCCCGCCCTCCTCCTCTCCGACTCCCCCGCCCCTCTCCGGGCACGCCTCCTAAGGTGAGTTCCTGGGGCCTGGCCAGAGTCGTCTGCAGCGGCCAAGTGCAGGCCTGGCTAGCCTTTGCAGTTTTCCCAGTCTAATGCTGCCTGTCTAGGGTCACCGGACCCTCCTCGCCGTTCAGGCTCCTCTGTGCTTGTCCTGAGATCGTCTTGAAGAGACTCATTCCAGGAGAGTTGCTTTTGATCTGCTGCTACCTTAATGTTTTGGGTTCACTCAGTCGTGCATTATCTCCTTCTGTGTTGATAGTCAGGGTTGGAGGGACCCCTGAGACCCAGACTTCTGCCTAGCCCATAGCCCTTTTGGATTTCCGGCTTACTAGCCTGGGGCTGACTTAGCTTATTAAGCACAGGCTTCTGTACCAGCCAGGATCTAAACCAAAACAAAATTTTTAAAGGTGGTCAAAAGGTATAAACTTCCAGTTATAAAATAAATAAGTCGCGGTGATGTAAAGGTGAGTATCGTTAATAATACTGTATTATGTCTGTGAAACTTGCTAGGAGAATAGATCTTCTTTACAAGAAAAAATTGTAACTATGTCTTGATGGCTGTTAACCAAACTTGGTCATTTCACAACATTGTGTTGTACATGTGAAATTAATATTATGTGTAAATTATATCTCTAAAAAATAGCTTTTTAAAGGACTGGACCTTTTGGAAAAGTACCAATATAATTATAATGGGAAGAGTTAGAACTTAATTTTGTCCTATTTTGTAATTTCATATTACACATTTCATACTACATATTCATATTTCATAATCTTCTATTAATAAGGGGGCAGTGGTGATCACCATAATCTTTAATGTTTTAACCCACAAAATTTCATCAAGCCTTGCTCTCCACAGAAACACCCCTCCCCATTGCCTTGATATTAATTATGAGTACCAGGATATCTGTGTATAAATATATCTATGTATGTATCATAATGGGCACCTGCACATTACGGCAGAGAAGAAAACCATCACAAGCCAAAGAACACCTGTGGTGGAGGGGAGGGAATGTGTTAGAGCCAATGTGACCATCCCCAGTGTATCCCTCTCTGCAGAACAGTTAAGAAAGTTTGGGAAGCAGCTAAGAACCATATGCTCCTCTTTGCTCGACTGAACCGAACACATGCCTGCGATTTTTTTAAAGCTCAGTAATAATCCTTTATGTCCGTTTAATGCTTGAGAGTTTTAATGCTTGAAGTTTTAATGCCATCTATCTGCTTTTATTTAGTTCTTCTGGCCATCCCTACAGTTGGGTTTATTGTTCCCATTGTGTAGATGAGGAACTTGGGGTTATATCTAACTTTGAATTGGACGAGGTGGGGGTTCCTCCTCTGCAGCTGGAGTCCTATGGGGGAGCTGGCCAAGGCTCATGAAACACCACACACAGTGATGTCTGTTCTTCTGCCCGCCCCCCCCTTGTCAGGGCTTCCTTCAAGCTCTGGCATCTACCGTTAGGGCCGGCAGCCCTTGGGCTCCCTTTCTTCTCGGTAATGCACATGCCTCGAAACTCACCGTCCTCTTTCTGACCTTCCTCTCTATCAATCCTGAGAAATCTGTTCTCAGGGCTGGGAGCACAGGCTTTCCCTGTTCAAATAATCTTCTATACCTTTTGTCTTCTGCCAAAACACAGCTACCACCGGAAAAACAAAAGGAAGATCAATTTCTTTGTTTTCTGGCTTTCTCTAAGTCCTTTCTTTCCCAGGCTCCAGAGGCTCAGGATATCTATGGTCGGGGCCTGGGGGCGGTTGTGGGTCACTCTGCTGAGAAAGCTTCGCTCCTTTCGTGTGTCTTGACCCAGTGGGAAAGGAGGCGGTCCCTCCACCCAACGGACAACTGAGTCCCCATGAGGATTTTAGAGGCTGTCCAGGTAACTCAGGTTCCTCTGAGTCCTCTGTACCTCAGGTGCCGAGAGAAGGAGGTCCTGGTTTACTTGGAAATACTGAGTAGAAGCAACATGAATGCAGAAAACAGAGTTGCTGTTGTGGTTTTCCAATCCGAATGGATCATCAGGGTGAATTCATAAGTTTCCCACTGTGGGTGCTGAAGCTAATTCCTGTTGTAAACCCAAGGCTGGGTGTCTAAAATGTCCTCCAATCTCAGCGTGCCTGGCTGGCTCAGTGGAAGGAATGTGCAACCCTTGATCTCAGGGCTGTGAGTTTAAGCCCCATGTTGAGTGCAGAGATCACTAACAAATAAATTTTAAAAATATCCTCGGGCGCCTGGGTGGCTCAGTGGGTTAAGCCGCTGCCTTCGGCTCAGGTCATGATCTCAGGGTCTTGGGATCGAGTCCCACATCGGGCTCTCTGCTCAGCAGGGAGCCTGCTTCCTCCTCTCTCTCTGCCTGCCTCTCTGCCTACTTGTGATCTCTCTCTGTCAAATAAATAAATAAATAAAAAATCTTTAAAAAAAAAAAAATATCCTCATAGTCTCTTTCATCTTAAAAATATTCTCCCTTGATTCCCCATTTCCTGTCTCTGAACCAACAATCCTGAGATCATGACCTGAGCCAAAACGGAGAGTCTGACGCTTACCGACATGAGCCACCCAGGCATCCCTCAAAATGACTTTAATCAGGGTCGTCATTGACCTTGTCTGTAAATCATAAGTCCAATGCATATTTTTCAGTCTTCATCTTGCCAAACCTCTTAGTGTTCAACATTCCCTCTACCCCCTCTTTGCAATACTTGTCTTGGTCTATATGGACAGCACACCTGTTTTCCACCTGTCTCTGGCCATGCTTCCTCAGTCCCCTTTCTCCCACTGCCCTCCGTTCCTCAGGACTCTGTCTTGGCCCCTCCACTCCCCCTCTGCGCTCTTCCTGAGCAAGTCCATCCATTCCCATGGCCTCAGTCTCCACCACCTCCCAAATCTGTATCATTTGTCCAGAATGTTCTCTGGACCTCCACAGTTCTGTGCCCAACCTCCTACTCAAGCCCATGTCCCACATCTCAAACTCAGTGTGAATCAAATTGAAATCGTCTTCTCCACGAACTCCTCTTCATCCTGTGTTGCCTCCTAGGGACAGGAAAGGCACCACCAGCGCCACCAGCCAGGGGCTCAAGTCCCAAACCTGGTCATCACTCTTGACATGTTCTTCACATCCTCATCAGGGAGTTCTGTCAAATCACTTCCAAAATATCTGTCCGACCCACCCTTTCGGTCCTACCCACGGTCACAAGCATGGTACAAGTCACTCTTCTTTCTCCAAGACGGCTGCAGTAGACTTTGAATGGACCCTCCTGTTCCTGCTGCCAGAGGGAACTTTCTGAACCCCAAATTGGAACATGCCACCCTCCCATTTAAAACCTTTTGGTGGTTTTCCACTGCCCTCAGGATGAAGTTCAAAGCATTAATGGGGCCTTCATGCGTAAGGGGTCAACCTCATCTCTTGCCGTTGGCCCATCTGCGCTGCTCCCTGCTCAGCTGCCCTGAATTGTCTTCGAAGCATCTCAAACTCCACCAGCTCTCATCTGCCGCGAGGATCTGCCACCTGCTGTCTCCTCTTCCTGGGACTCCCCTCTCCCACCTTCACATACCTAACCTCTCAATTTCGAGTCCCAGCGAAATGTCACCTCCTCGGTTGACCCTGAGACAGGTTAGCACGCACTTTGGAACACTCCTCACAGGTGTAATCTGAATTTACCGCAGCTGTCAAACCCAGTTGAGTAGACTTGCCTGCCTTGTGTGATCTGTAGCCTCAGGATGCTCTTGGTTTCTGGCACACAGGGGACCTTTCATACATAGTTATTGAATAAATAAATAGATGAGAGGCCCCTGAGCCAAACCTGAAGACCAACTATGAGATGGATCCATGAAGCTGGGACTCCGAGGTTGATAGCCCCACGCGGGGCAGGCCCTCTGATGCCGCAACCTTTCCATTGGGTCGCTTGACACCCGTTCTACCAACAGATATTTGTGGGATCAGCTGGAGCTCCGCGTAGGACACAGAGGGGGCTGGAAAGGAACCTTCCCTATTGGGAAGGAATCTCTCCCAATTATGACCTAACCCAAGTCATAATTAAAAGTTGTAGGTAGCCTGCTGGAAACTATTAAAATGATCTCAGATGCTTTAGACACTTCTGGTTTTGTTATTTAGGTATCGATATCGCTAGGTTTGTGCACTGGGCTAGGGCAGGTGAGGGCCTGGGCTGCGTTTGCTTTTTTTTTTTTAAGAGCAAAAAGGAACTTGCATTGGGAGAGGTTGACAAATAGTTTGGGAAAAGAAAAGTGAGACCATCCGGGGTGTGGCAGCGGTGGGATTCGAACCCACGCCATCGAAATGACTGGAGCCTAAATCCAGCGCCTTAGACCACTCGGCCACGCTACCGCCCGTTACGGAAGCTTCCGTGGAAACTATATTAGTTTAATGACGTGGCGCCCCACGCTCCATAGCCCCGCCCTCTTGGATTTGCGCATGCCCAATACCAGCCTCGCGTTTCCTGCGCGTTATTAAAGGCGTCTTGATCCCTGGCTCATTTCCGTGCCTTGGAACCACAGTCCTTTTTGGATCGGCAGCAAAATCTACGGTCGGAACGCCGCCCTAAAAAGGAAAGAAGAGTCCCCAAATGTTACACATGAATCTGCAGTTCCCACGTGTGGGCGCCTTGGATTTGCCGGGTACGTCGTCTGCTCTCTACGACCACGTGGGGGCGCTGCCGCGCCGTCGCTTCCTCCCTTTGGGGCCGGAGGCGGTGCGGGGAGCCTTGCCCCGCGCAGATCCCGGTTAGGTCCCCGGCCTGCGGTTCCGCTCTGCACGCCCCGCGTGCCCCCGTGGTTTGGTCCTTGCCTCCGCGAGGTAAGAATCACCGTCCAGGTGAATGTTGTTAACAACGTCAACGAAGGTTTTTGCGGATTAATTAGGCGGTTGGGCTTCCTCAAAGGGATCTCTTGTCTGCCTATTAGGGGGGAGGGAGAAACTGAAGTGCAGAGAGGCTAAGTGACTGGTCTGAGCTGCCGCAGGCCCCAAGATTCCCCTCCCCAAACCCTCCCGAGACCCCAGACCCAAGATTCCCCTTCTTCTGTGCAAGCTGTTTCAGTGTTTTCTGCTTTTAATGCAATAAATACAGAGCGATACATAAGTCCATAGCATATTTCTATCTCCCATCACCCAAAATTAACATTTTGTATATTTGCCTCAAAGATTAAGTCCATAATACTTAAGTCCATAGCATATTTCTATCTCCCATCACCCAAAATTAATTAACATTTTGTGCATTTGCTTCAAAGATTCTTTCATTAAAAATACACTGAATACTATATATAGATAAGATTCAAGTCTCTTTTGATACCCTCAAGTTCGAGTCCCTTTCCTCTTCCTTCAGGAGTCTCAGATCCTTCTAATGCACTTTTTTTCTAACTTTAGGTGCTCTTTGACGTATCCATTTCCTTGCTAAAGGTTTAAGGAAGATAACAAAAATACAGTACAGTAGAGATACACAGGTGGGTGTGGTAAGCTGAAATGCCGCCGCCCCCCCGAAGATGTCCACATCCAAGTCCCCAGAACCTGTATGTTACTTTATGTGACAAAAGGGACTTTGTTAGTGTAATAAAGGATTTTCAGATGGGGAGATGATTCCGGATTATCCAAATGGACCCAGTGTAATCCAAAGCGTCCTTAGAAGAGAGACGCAGGAATCCAAGATTTGAAGACAGAAAGAGAGGTCCCAGTGATACTGCCACAAGCCAGGGAATGCCCTAGAAGTTATAAAAGGTAAGGACACACCTTTTCCCCTAGAGCTTACAAAAAGGAACACAAGTGACTTCTGACTTCCTGAGCTATAAGAGGGCTGTGTTGTTTTAATCCACTAAATTTGTGGAAAATGTGAGAGCAGTCACTGGAATCCAATACGGTGCATAAACCAGCCCATGGGCTTGTCAGTCACACAGCCTGAGCCCTGACTAGCAGTGTGACCTTAGGAAAACTAGTTCTCCCCAGACCTGTTATTCATCCTGTAATGGGGAGCTAGTAATACCCAGGATTTCCGTGAGAATCAAACTCATTCATTCGAAGATATTCCTTGAGCCCCTGCAGGGGGTCAGGCACTCTTCTGGGCACTTGGCTACACCGGAGTGAAGCAGAAGAAGATTGAACGTGGTCATGTATGTCATGCACTTAAAGACTTCTGGTATTTATTTGACTGAGAAAGAGACGAGGAGCAGCAAAGGGAGAGGGAGAAGCAGGACCCCCACTGAGCAGGGGTGTGGGATTCCATCCTGGGACCCTGGGATCCTGACCTGAGCAAAAGGTAGATGTTTAACCCACTGAGCTACTCAGGAAGTCCTGTGCTAGGTTTGTAAATGTACGTATGTGAATGTGGTGGTGGTGACTCCCAGGGACCTAGGCTCTCCTCCATGTACCTCGCTGTGCTCACCACCGGAGTTCTTGGCTCGGTGCTCCAGACCACTTGGTGGTGGTATCCACGTGCATCTCCCTACCCCTGCCTTCAGAAGGTGCCCTCTCCCAGGACCAGACCGGGATGTCTGCTAGAATGTCATTTCCAGATACTGTCTTGTTCCCTGGAAGCCATATCCCCAGGACCTAGAACAATATTGACCACAAAACCCCTCCTCGTACTAGTGGTTTTGTGTGCTTGGTTAAGGCCACTCCAAGTTGCTGTGTGGCCCCAGATAAACACAGAGACAAACGCTTCTGGCTGGAGCTGCCCAACACGAGATCTCACAGAATTTTAGTCTGGAGGTGGCCAAACTGGGGTCTGTTCTTTTGGAGGATCCCAGGGGTCTGTTCTTTTGGAGGATCCACAAGGAGCCGCAAGCAGGAAGCAGAGCCTTATTTAAGAATCCCTCCTAATGACTCAGCATTCTCCTATAGTTGGGCATTCTCCTATATAGCATGTGCTGGGGGCAACCTTCCCCCACCCCAATTCTCTCTCTCTCTCTCTGATAACTGAATTCAAGTGAACATTAATCATACACCCACTCGGCCTGCTCAGGCAAAGAGCAGATCTTCCGAGAAGGAGAGCCGCTTGCAGAGCCGCCCAGAACCCTCATGCCAAAAATCCAGTGGAAGGAAGGCCATGAGCTCATCTGCTCCACCAAGCATTTCTCTTCAGGCCTGTCTGGCCCCCAGCGGGCATGCTGACCCGGCTTCTCTGGTGACTGACGTCTTCAAGGGTGCTGTTTGGGAAAGGGCAGCTTCTGTGCAAAGCCAGCCCCAGCCAGGCAACGTGGGGAGGCCCCAGAAACCAAAGCAACTGGCCTGTTTCATTTTGTTAAGAGCTCGGGTTTTGACGTGACATTTAAAGTAACTTTTGCAAAAGTAGTATGTGTTCTTTGTTGAAACTGGGGCAAAGAAGGAGAAGCACAGATAAGAAAACAAAATCACTTTTAATCTCTCCACCCAGTTAAACTCCTGTCAAAGCTTTAGTAAAGGAAGGTGCTTTTTGTCTGTGGAAATTGGTAACAGTAGGGGCTCCTGGTTGGCTCAGTCAGTAGAGTGTGTGATTCTTTTTTTTTTTTTTTATATTTTATTTATTTATTTGACAGAGAGATCACAAGGAGGCAGAGAGGCAGGCAGAGAGAGGAGGAAGCAGGCTCCCCGCTGAGCAGAGAGCCCAGTGCAGGGCTGGATCCCAGGACCCTGAGATCATGACCCGAGCCATAGGCTGCGGTGGAGGGAGAGGGGGAAGCTTGAAGAGATGTTTGTCCACGTGAGAGCCGGAAGGGCAGGTTTTAGGACAGGGGAGCAAGGCTTGGAGCTGGAGTGTGCCGGTGACCGATCCCTGCGAATGATTTATTTTTCCTCTTGCACGCTGGGACATCACCGGTATGGGGTAACGTTTTCCTTCCTGTCCTTTTTTGATTACCCAAATTCTTCAACATAAAGTCTGAATACCTCTGTGTGATGGTTATAGGAGATTAAGGACTAGGCAAAATCCGAGAATGATCTGATCCACATTTCCTTGCTGAGGCCACCCAGGGCACCTGTCTTCCTAAAGCTCCCAGAAGTGATGCCAACTTTTCCTTCCAGGCTCCACTCAGATGTCATTTCTTCAGAAGAGGCTTCCTGAGCAGGTTGCCCATGTCATCGCTCATTGCCTGCTATGCATCTCACTCTTGGCACGCCCGGCGGTTTACGTCGTGGCATAATGACCATGTGAGAAATTTCTGTTCTTCCATTTCTTACCCCATTAGAGCTGCGTAGCACAATGCTTGGCCCGCAATAAGAGCTTAATAAATATTTGCCATAAGAATGAATGTTCAGGGGTGCTTGGGTGGCTCAGTGGGTTAAGCCTCTGCCTTAGGCTCAGGTCATGGTCTCAGGGTCCTGGGATGGAGCCCCACATCGGGCTCTCTGCTGAGCAGAGAGCCTGCTTCCTCCTCTCTCTCTGCCTGCCTCTCTGCCTACTTGTGATCTCTCTGTCAAATAAAAAAATAAAATATAAAAAAAAAAAAGAATGAATTTTCAGAAACCCTAGACTTAAATCCTACCAGCTCAAAAACTCTCTGAAAAAGAGGGATTCTCTTTTTTTATGCTTGCTAGAAAAGATGCAGATTAGGATCTCATTGGGCTAAAGGGATGGTATATGCTGATTGACCAGGTCTTGTCCTGTGTCCACTCTTGGCCCCAGGGCAGTGGTGAGGGCTTTGCTCCCCCACTAAGAATGGGGTGGGCTGGTTTCCTAAAGGCTAATCAAGATCCTCATGCAAAGAGGGGGGACAAAAATTACAGAGGCTCAGATGAGTTAAATAATTTGCCCAAGGCCACAGAGCTGTCAGTGGTTCAGTAATACAGTGTTGTGTGTTTGTGTGTGTTTTGTTGTTTGTTTGTTTGTTTTTTGGTCTGGCCTGAAGTTGGACAGATCAGCTCAGAGTCTGTTCCTGCCCAGCTTTCCCACAGTCAGAATTTCAGGTGCAGTTTTGTCTTGCCAAAAGCCAGAGGAGTTTTCCCAAGATGACTAAAGGAGCCAACACTTCAAACCAAAATATCTGTTAGCTTTTGTATTTTCCAAAACTTGTAGCACAGAGGCTACCGACTGATGGGTTTCAAGACCATTTCATTTTTTCCATCCCCCCTGCCCTTATGAGATGTCACCTGTATGTCCTCCCCCTCCCCAAGCTGCATAAACTTGAACCTGCTCCCCACAGAGGCCGTAGCACCTTTGCTCTCCCAGGGGACTCTGTTTGCTGGGCTTCCCCTGGGCAAAGACTCAGTGTGCCCTCCAGCTCCTAAATAGATACCCTTCGCCAAGAGGAGGCACCGCAGAAATCTGGGCAGGGACACCTGGCTGGCTCAGTTGAAGGAGCCTGCAACTCTTGACTTGGGGCCTTGTGTCCAAGCCCCATGTTGGGTGTAGAGATTACTTACACTTAAAAAAATTAAAAAGAAAGATAGTAAATCTTTGGGGCAAATCTGCCTCTAAGACCCTCAGTTTTATGACCTGTGAAATAGAAATAAAATGCAACCTACTTCACAGGGTTGATACGAAGATATGATGAGATAAATCACTCAATAAATGCCACTTATTTTTATACTTAAGTAAGAGTTGTGGAATTTCTAAAACTTCAGTAGAAAAGTATCTGGAAGTATATAGTATCAACATGTTCACAGTAGTTTCCGTTAGTTTTGTATCCTTTCCTTCTTTATACCTTTCCATATTCATCCATCCACTGGACGGATCATTCTTAAGCATTTGGCATGTGCCAAGCCCCGTGCAGGGACTTAGGAATACGGCAATGTGCTAGAGCGGTAAGGAACGTCTAGAGGGGATTGTAAATAACGACACAAATAATTGCAGTTGTTATACGTGCCTAAGTGTCCGCCAAGCAGAAATTAGAAGAAGAAGAAAAAAGCAATTTCCGATAAAAAAAAATATATTTACGATGAGCCAGGGAGACTGAATGAGGTGGGTTTCTACTGATTTTGGAAAGGACTTCGCGGATTACCCGCCGGGAGGGCGCCCCCTTCGCGGCTGGGTGCCGAGCCCGCCCCTCGCGTTAGGTGGGGACGCCGCGGACTCAGCGCGCTTTGGCGCCGGAGCAGGGAGACCCTCCCGGCGGCTGCAGGAGCGCGGACGGCCACCAGGGGGCGGCGCCGTGCGCCCGCCGGACCGGGGCCCCGCCCCTGCCCGAAGGCTCGTGCCCCAGCCCCAGCCGCGCTCCAGCCCGGGTCCCACGCCGGACGCCCCGCGGTGCTGCAGCTCCAGCTCCCCCGACTGTCGCCTGCGCCTCCGCCCTAGGCACGCGGCCCTTGGCGTCCCCGCGGTCGTGCCGGCGGCCCCCGCGCCCCCAGTTCGACCCGACCGCCCTGCGCAGCCCCGGCTCGCCTCCCCAGAGCGCCGTCCGTGGCGCCCCGCTCGCTGCTCCCCGGCCCTCGCGGGGGGTCCGCCCGCCCTGCACCCTGGAGCACCGGGCCGCGAGCCTCTGCCAGCTCCTCTGGATCTTCGCGGCCGTGGGCAGCGGCTGCAGGGCCTGTCCGCCCGAGGGGGGTAAGTGCCGGCGGAGGGGGACCGGGATCCGGCGCGGCAGGCCTGGGACGCCCGGGGGCGCCGGCGCCTGGAGCGCGTTGGGTCGGGCCTTGGAAGTGGGGTCGGAGGCGGCGCAGCAAGAGTGTGTGTGTGGGGGGGGGGGGGGCGCTGCTTCTCAGGTTTCAACTCTTGGGGGCTCAGTGGTTGCTTCTGTAAAAGAAGTGGGGGGCGCCGTGCGGATTAACGGAGGGGTCTGCTGGGAGAGCACTGGGCGCACCGTCGGCGGGGAGGGGCGGCTTGGGGGCCTCCGCCCGGGGCGCCTCCGAACCCGCACAGCCTGCGGGCAGCGCCGCCTTCCTGTCCCTGCGGGGCCCCTCGCCACATCCCCTCCCTTGGCCCCTGAACAAAAGGCCTGAATTCCTGGAACCTCGAGGACAGTGTAGACGCGCCCTTGCTGCATTGCTGGCTGCGGGAGGGAGTTTGGGTGTTGGCAGGCTCCGCGGACATGTGCGCCAAGGGCCGGGCATTGATAGGCGAGTGGCGGCGCGGAGGTGGAGGCCTCCCGGATAAGTCCCGGCCTACATCTGCCTGTGCCCAGGCGGAGGATTGCGGGGAGTCAACCCAGCTGCGTCCCTAGAATGACAGATGGGCCGCTACGTCTGCTGTGGGGACGCTCTGGGAGCCTGACTTCTGGGACCTCGGCCCTGGGTGCTCCCTGCCTTGGGGCCATCATTTCGGCCTGGAAGTTGAGTGACATAGTCCAGCTTTTTGATTTTACAGAGGAGGAAACCGAGGCCAGGGTTGTCTAACAGATGACTAACATGCAGGGTGCCCCAGGTGTGGCCTTGGAGAGCAAGACGACGGGAGCTGGCGTTGCGGGCTGTGTCTGTGTGTGTGGAGGGGGGAGGCGCCTGGGAGGCTTCCTGGAGGAGGTGATGTTTGAGCTGATCTGGACGGATGCCAGTGGAAGGAGGTAGAGTTAGGCACACATTCGTGTTTGTTCGTGTATTAGCTTAACAAATACGATAAAGCTTCTGGATGGTGTAAATTCAGGTGTAACAGAGTTGGGACTGCCATTCCCCCTTCTTTGAGTTCTCCCCTCCCAGAGGGGAGTGTGCAGGTGATGAGGGAGCAGGAGGCTGGCTGAAGACCACGTAGAAGCTGACACCCTGCAACCCCCACCTCCTACTCCTGGGTGGGACACGTGTGACTTTCTTCCAGGAACCTCCCAACTATCTTCATGTTAATGCCTTGCTAAAGGGAAAAACAACCTTAACTTAACAATGGCAAGGCCTTGGCTATCCTGTGAGTCCTCTTTCGCCTAAGGAAGTCCTTTGGGAAACTCCCTTTTTCCTCACCTCCCCCAACTCCATAGTATGTAATCAGTGACCCCCTCACAACCCCGGGGCAGCAGCTCTTCCTTACCCCCTGGTCCTGGTCCCCACCCCCTGGTCCTGGTCCCCATGCTTTCATAAACCACCACTTTGCACCAAAGAAGTCTCAAGAATTCTTTCTTGGTCATGGGCTCCAGACCTCACCCCCGAAATTCACCTACATTCCCAGACCACATCGCGGGGGTCCCAAGTTCTCATCGTCTGCAGGGATTGGGGGAGACAGGAAGTGGGGGGCCTGAAGGTCACTTGAAATGGTCTCAGATGACATAGGATTAATAGTGTACATTCTGAGATCTGCAGTTTCTCTCTTTTGTGCTTTTGGTGACAGAACACTGCTTTTTGACTGATAAGGATATAACCCTGATTTTATTTTAAATTGTTTTAAATGCATGATGTGACAGAGATGGCAATTAGTCACCAATACTCCTGTTCTCCTCTTCTGGGTATCGCCTGGGTAAATTTCCCAGGCTCCCTTACCGTTCTTGGCAGGGTTGGTGGCCAGTTGCCGGGACACTGAGAAGAGTGTGGAAGAAAGCTGAGGGTCAGCAGCAGAAACTTGGTTTTGTTCAAGCTCCTTCTCTAGGAGGGCACTCCTTCTGGTCCAGTTCTTCTTAAAACTGAAGCAGAAGAAGTTGATGGTCGGAACTATATCCAAAGTAATACTAGCTGTCTGGCCAGATAAAAAATACAAGTTTTTGTGTTGAAGTCTGTTCCGCTGACCCAGAAGCTGCAGACTATTGCCTTAGTAAACTGAGAAACTCAGAATATTCTAAAAGGTGATTATGGTGCCCATGATGGGATGAAAATGACTTGGATTTTTTTCTTAAGATTTTATTTATTTATTTGGGATAGAGAGAGCACAAGCCAGGGGAGGGAGAGGGAGAAGCAGGCTCCCTACTGAGCAGGGAGCCCTGCAGAGCTGAATCCCAGGACCCTGGGTTCATGACCTGAGCCGAAGGCAGATGCTTAACCGCCTGAGCCACCCAGGTGTCCTGTGACTGAATTTTTAAACATTGCTGGATTAAACCTTTGTACCCAAGGCTGATGGGCACAAACAAGAAGGCTTCAAACAAAGGAAGCTGCGAGTCACTAACGCGAATAATAAAGGAGATGACAGTCTCTGGGTCCCCAAAGTCCCAGGGTTGGGGATACCCAGAGAAGCATTTCAAATGGCTAGAAAAGTCAGAAGGTGGACAGTGTTCAGTTCTTCAGCTATGACATTTTCTAGACCTAGGACTCCACAGGGGGGCTCAGTTGCAGAGAATGTCTAGACCATTGGTTCTTTATCTTCATGGCACAGGAGAACCACCTGATGAGCCTTTTTAAACACAGATTGCTGGGCCCACCTCCAGAGTTTAATTCAGAGTAAGGCCGGAGAATTTGCACATGGCGAATTTGCACATCTAACAATCGCAGGTGAGGCCCCTGCTGATAGTGGTCCCATGACCGGTTTAGCAAGTGACGGCTAATTGGATTCCGCCTACATTGGCTTCACACCCAATTCCCCCACTTTCTAGCCACATGATTTGGGGCAAGTCACTTAGCTTCAGTTTTCTTGTCTGTAGGATGAAGCTAATAGTGCCTCCCTCCTGGCATTCAGGGGAGGCTTCCTGGTGGAGGTGGCATCTAACCTGAGGCCTGAAGGATGAGAAGATTGGGTTGGGTAGGGAGGGAGGGCAGGCCAGGCTTTGTGTCCTCCAGGGAGCTGAGAGGAGGCATAAGGACTTTGTAAGTGGCAGTGAAACGCTGTGGATCGGTTCTGTGCTCTGTGTCTAAGGGCAGGAGTGCAGTGGAGGGAGAGTTGACCAGGGTGTGGAAAGTGGACTGCCTGCTATAGATAGCCTCAGTTACTTATGCCTACATTCCATTGGCCCCAGTGCAGTCACATGGCCCCACCTAGGTGCACAGGATCCTGGGAAATGTAGTCCATGGCAGGGCAGGGGAGCATAAACACAGCTGTCTCTGTTACAGTAGCTTTTTCTGGCCCTTGGCCACCTCTCCTACCTCTTGCACTTTGCTCGCTCTGCTTCACTTTGTTGGGTGACTGCATTTTACCGAGGAGACTGGGGTTCTGTAATTTGCCCAGTGTCACTCTGCTAATAGTGGCAGAGGCAGGACTTAAAGCCAGATCTGTCTGCCCCAAAAGTCTGTTGGGCCAGATCCTAGTCCTGAAGTCTTTTTGAGGGCCTCCCCACGATCCACGCTTTCCCGCTCAGGATCTCAGCTGTGGCTCAGGCTAGCTAACCTGCAGATGCCTTGTCATTTTAACTGGTAGTCCCTCCCCTCCATGGATGCCCATGATATCCGTAGAAACTGCCAACTTTTCTCTTGTTATTCATGCAACGTGCGTTTATGGAGGACCCGGTGTGTGCCAGACGTTGTGCTCTGGCTGGGAGCTGGAGAGGAGTAAGACACGGCCCCTTTTGTTGCAGACGCCCACACGGTCTGGCTGCGGAGAGGCTGTCTAAACACAGAGTTCCCCTGAAAAGTGAGACGGGCTGTATCCCTGGTCTGACCTGCCAGGAGTACAGAGTGTCCTGCGTACCTACGTGAGAAGGGTGCCCAGCAAATGACTCAAAATGAAAATTCAGGCTCCCTTGTGCGTTTTGTGAATGGAAGCTATGATTTAAGTATTTTGTGCTTTGCATTTTTCTGATTTTTTAAAAACAGTAAAAACTGTCTTTACTCCGTGACAATTTTGTAGGCGCAAAGCACAGCACAGTGGAGTGTGGCGACTGTTTTTATGGGACTTTTGGCAGAGCAAATATTGACTTACCTCCTTGGGTGGGGCTGGGGGTTGCTATTCTCCTAGGGAAGCAAGCTGATTCCCGCAATTCAAAAGAAATACCAGAAATGGTGTGCATGGAGACTTGCTTTTAAAGAGGTCGGGAGGGAGCGTGGATCAGGGAAGGCCATGCTCCAGGATCATGCTGAACCAGGGTCCCTTGGCACTATTAGCATGCCAAACTGAATGATGGATTTCGTGTTGTGGGGCCTTTTCTGTGCACGCTAGGATGGTTAGCAGCATCTCCTGCTCTCCACTCACTAGATGCCAGGTGACAACCCAAAAATGTCTCCAGACATTTGCCAGGTGTCCCCTGAAGGGCCGGCAACATTGTTCTAGACTGCTGTAGACTACCTTTGTTTCCTAGTGCTACTAAATCAATCACCACAAACTTGGTGGCTGGCAGCAACACAAATTTCTTATCTTAGAGTTCTGGAGATCAGAAGTTCAAAAGTCAAGGTATCAGCAGAGCTGAGTTCCTTCTGGAGACTCCAGAGGAAACCGGTCTCTCTGCCATTTCCAGCTTCTAGGGGCTGCCCGCCTTCCTTGGCTTGTTGCCTCTCGCTCTGTCTCCAAGGCCCGCCGTGGGGTATCTTCACATCTTTCTCTGGGACCCCTGCCTCCATGATCTCATTTCATTGGCTCTGACCCTCCTGCCCCCTTTTTATAAGGGCCTTTGTGCTTATATAGGGCTCACTGGATTTTCCATCTTCCCCATCTCAAGATCCTTAACTTAATCACACCTGCAGAGTCACTTTTGTCATGGAGGGGAGTGTCACTCACAGGTCCTGGGGATCAGGATGAGGACAGCTTTTGGAAGCCACTGTTCTGCCCATGATGTAGACTCTTTGGGCTCTGAGTGGACGGAGGTGACTTAGGGAGTGGGACACGGGGGTGGTCCGGCCATAGTAGCAGCTGGTGTTTTGAGTGCTAGCGCTCTGTCAGGCACTACATGCCCGATCTCACTGTCTCCTTAGACATCTCCCGGGCTGGGTGGTGTTAGCTGTCCTCTCTTTCAGAGGCGAGGATGCCACCCAGGGGAGACTTTCTGAAGGGAGTAGAAATTTGAGCTGGATTTTGAAGGGACCCAAGGCAGGAGAGGCATTTCAGGAAGAAGGGCCTCCTGCAGGGTGCAGGGCTGGGAGGTGAGTTTGCTGGTGGATGGCGATTGGTTCTGGGGCCAGGCCGGTGGAGGTAAGGTGCAGGGAAGGGGCGGTTGGGCATGGACATCTGTAAATCAGTCCTTTTATTCTGACATCCCAACCTAAACTCTGTTATTTCTGCAATAGTTTAAGTAAATGTTTCTTTTTAAAAAAATTTATTTGAGGAGTACCAGCATGGCTCAGTTGGTTAAGCGGCTGCCTTTGGCTCAGGTCGTGATCCTGGGGTCCTGGAATCGAGCCCTACATTGGGCTCCCTGCTCAGCCGAGACCCTGCTTCTCCCTCTCCCCCTGCCACTCCCCCTGCTTGTGCTGTCTGTCCCTCTCTCTCAAATAGATAACTGCAATCTTAAAGAAAAATGATTGAGAGAGGGTGCACATGCATGTGGGGGGAGGGGCAGAGGGAGAAGATGCTCGGGTAGACTCCCTGCTGATGGGGAGCCTGGGGTTGGGGGGGTCAGGGCTAGATCCCCCAACCCCCGAGACCATGACCTGAGCCAATACCAGGAGTCAGATGTCCAACTGACTGAGCCACCCAGGCAGCCCTAAGTAAATGTTTCTTCATGGGCATCTTACCACAGGCCAGGGGTACAGACATTTATAAGACCCCGACACGGGCTCGACGTAGTAACCTCTGAGGCAGCCCATTTGTTAGTATCCTCACCCCCAGTAAATAAAGAAAACCCAGCCTGGAGAGGTACTGTTCAGTGCTGTGGAGCCCTGCTCAGTGCCAGCCACTGTGGGGGACACAGAGTCCAGAATGACACGGCTTCCCCTTAGAATGGGGCCTTGGAGGGCACCTGGGTGGCTCAGTCGGTTAAGTGACTGCCTTCAGCTTGGGTCATGATCTCGGGGTCCTGGGATCGAGCCCCACCTCGGGCTCGCTGCTCATTGGGAAGTCTGCTTCTCTCTCTAACCCTCCCCCTCTCATACTCTCTCTCTTTCTCTCAAGTAAATAAATAAAATCTTAACAAAAAAAAAAAAACAAAAACAAAACAGGGCCTTGGCTCCTCATGAGGAGGCCAGCGAGTCACAGTGGGCCCTGTGGCTGCAGAGCGCAGGCCCTTAGCCGCTAGATGGGGCTTTGATTTTTGTTCATTTTTTTTTCACCAGTTTTATTGGGGTATAACTGACAAATAAAGATTGTACCTATTTAAGGTATACCATGTGATTATTTGATATACATATGCATTGTGACATGATTACCACAGTCAGCCTAATTAACATATCTGTCACCTCTCCGGGCTACCGCTTCTGGTGTGTGTGTGAGTACAATTAATGTCTGTTCTGGGGGGGCTGGGGGGCGCCTGGGTGGCTCATTAGTTAAGCTTCTGACTCTTGATTTTGGCTCCGCTCGTGATCTCAGGCACGCGAGACAGGGCCCCGCACGCGGCACTGGGCGCGGAGCCTGCTTAAGGTTCTCTACCTTCCTCTCCCTCTGCGCCGCCTCTCTCTCTCTCTCTCTCTCTCTCTCTCAAATAAATAAGTAAAATCTTCTAAAGGAAAAAAGGATGTATTCTCGGGGCGTCTGACTGGCTCCGTTGGAACAGCACGGGACTCTCTATCTTGGGGTCTTGAGTTTGAGTCCCATGTTGGGTGTAGAGATATGTAAAAAGATCTCTTTTCTTCGTGAGTTTCAGGTATACAATAGAGTGTTAATAACTATAGTCCAGGGGCGCCTGGGTGGCTCCGTGGGTTAAAGCCTCCGCCTTTGGCTCAGGTCATGATCCCAGAGTCCTGGGATCGAGTCCCGCATCGGGCTCTCTGCTCAGCGGGGAGCCTGCTTCCTCCTCTCTCTCTGCCGCCTCTCTGCCTACTTGTGATCTCTGTCAAATAAATAAATCTTTAAAAAAAAAAAATAGCTCTAGTCCATTACATCCCTAGGACTTGCTCATCTAGCACAACTGAAACTTGGTACCCTTTGACCAACATCTTCATGTTTCCTCTGCCTTCCAGACCCTGGCTGCCACCATTCTGCTGTCTGTTTTTAGGACTTTGGGGTTTTTTCAATTCCACATATAAGCGAGATCATGAAATGTTTGTCTCTCTCTGTCTGGCTTATTTCACCGAACATAATGTCCTCCAGGTTCATTGATGTTTTTTTGCAGATAACAGAATTGGCTGTTTTGTGCAAAAGACAGAATGAATGACATTCCTTTGTGTATATACACCAGATTTCTGTTATCCATTCATCCAGCTCTTAGGTTGTTTTTGTCCCTTGACTATTGTAAATATCGCCGTGGTGAGCAGGGGAGTGCAGATCTCTCTTCAAGACAGGCTTTTCTTTCTGGTTTGAAGGAAACCGAGGACTCAGGCTAGGGGCCAAGACAGTGTTTCGAACAAGCCCGGTGCAGCCCAGGGCAGCCTGCCCCTGCTCCCTTCTCCACCCCCAAGGTGCCCCATCACAGACGGGCTGTGGCTTCTCTGCCCAGCAGCTCCCATCATTGGTGGAGGAGAGAGTCCATGCAGCGTACTTGAGGGAAACTGTCCCTATATGTTATCTCTCTGTCTTATTGCCGCAAGAATTACTCATCTTTGAGGTCAGTAGGAGCAAAAGTACGTTCTGCTTTCTGATCAGTCGTTTACAAAAGCCACATCTTTCCTCCTTTCTCATGGTGAGTTGAACTCACACACACTGTGGGAAACCATAGCTCCTCCTGCTTGATGCAGTAAGACAGCGAGTGTTCTTGGCATGGGATCCGAGGCACGCAGGAGAAGCCCCGCCAGTACGGAGGGAACTGGGAAGGTCAAGGGAGGCTCAAGTCTCATGTGTCACGCCAGGAAATCAACGGATGCGCACCCAGATCGATAAAATAAGAAATAACAGAGAAACCATGTTGTTGAGGGATGTGGTGATATCTGCCTGGGGTAACACCTACACAACCCCAACCGCAGAACCTGGGAGTGGGGGAGAGGCACGTCCCCGAGCAGAAGCAGGCGTGTGACATAAGATGGCCTGCAGGTCACCCCTTTCACCGCAGTGCAGCTGAGGACGAGGTGGGTTCTGCTGGGCTGGGCATATGGTGATGTGCACACGGGGCTGCCCGACAGGGACCGTGTCGGCTCGGGGGTGCTGCTCCGGGAAGTGGCAGACTGGGGAATGTAGTGCGTTTCTCCAGCCAGCGAGGCAGCTCAGGGTGGGGTGCGGGGAGGCCCGGCGGTCAGCGTGGCTGGGCCCACAGGCCTCGACCTGGACATTGCAAACATTGTTTTCTGTCCCAGCCCCTGCCAGAGGAACCTTTTGTAGTGAGACCCAGTAGGAACAGTGGTTCCCTGGCCAGAGCCTGAAATAGCCTGTCCCCTGAGAACCCCTGAAGATGCCTGGCTTGGCTGCTGACCAGGTATCCACGTTACCAGCGTGGCTGGGACCCAAGGCTCAGCCCCTGTTATTTATGATGATGATAACAGTTCCGTGTCTTGGTGCTGGCTCTGTGTTAGCGCTGTCCGGCCAACGGGGTCGGTAAAACACAGCATCCCGACAGCAGGAAGCTGCGGCTAGAGAGGTCATGTCACACAGCTAGGAAGTGGCGGAGCTGGGGCTTGAACTCGGGTCTGACTCAGAACTCCGCTCAGTTGCCTCTCTATACAAATATTTTCCCAAAGCGTGTCAGGGACTGGGAGGGAAAGATCGAGAGGTCTGAGTGAGGACAGAGGAAATGTTCTAGAGAACCCTGATGGCTTGGGAGCTGGGGTCCTGCTCCTGGGCTCCTCGCTAACAGGAACAGGTGCCTGTGGGCAGAGGGAAGCCGAGGTCCGATGGAGATTCCTGGGAGGCCAGGGCCCAGGCTGGTGTCGGAATAGGCATCACGGTCCTGATTTATATGGCCCTGTGAGAGCTCCTTGCCTTAGCGGAATTTAACATCCTCCAGGGCGCAGTCTTCCTGGGCACATGTGGGCTCTGGATTGAGGCTACAGTTTTCCCAGGCTGCTCCTGTCCAGGTACTGACTTGTCATTTAGAGATGTGATGGGACTTTTGTGGGAGAGACAGAGTTACTGGACCAGACTGAATTAGCAAGTAGTAGGGGAAAGAAGAAAATTTCAGTCGACCATAGAATTTTGGATAGCTGAGTCTGAAGATTGTGAGCCCCCATGATGTAAGATTATGCTGCCCCAGGCTCCCTCTGTCTCATGGCTCTGCCCATCCACTGCATATGGTTTCCTCTTCCTGGTTAAAAATAGCTGCTTGAGTTCCAGCCATCACACCTCCGTTCCAGCCAGCAGGAACGAGGAAGAGTCCAGAAGGGCACATCCCCTCCCTTTAAAAACTCTTCCCTAAAGTTGAAAACAGGCTTTCTGTTTATATCCCCTCGGCCAGAACTTGGTCATGTAGTCACGCCTAACTGCAAAGGAATCTGGGAAATGTAGATCTTATTGGGAGTGGCCATGTGCTTAGCCAAAACCCAGTGGTTGTTACTAAGAAGGAGAGAACAGCTCTTGGGGGACAGTTAGCAGGCACAGCCACAGCTGCCTCGAGAGCAAATTTATGACAACGGAAAAACCACCAAACAGCTCCTGCTCTGCTGGGTTCTGGAATCTGCATCACGTGCCTGCCGAGTCCAAGGCGCGGTGCCAGGCAGGGTCACAGCTGCTGGTCTGAAGCTCCTTTTGTTTCCCAGGGTCACGGAGAAAGTCAGGTCTGTGCTGGGACATGGCCAGGGGTTGGGGTCCTGCGAACCGGCTGTGAAGCCACTTCCTCTGCTCCCCTCGCGTGGGGAGGAGGGGTATTTGGTGGGATGACTCTATCTAGTCAAGGTCCTGAGCTTGGATTTGTACCTGAGTACAGGCTCCTCACCACTGGGCTACACCGCTTGGAGATCTGCAGGCCGAAGCTGTGGTTCTGCCTCCTGCCTCCGCCTCGCCTCTCCTGTCCCACCCCTGTCTCGGCTCTGGCCCGGCACCGGCCCAGTCCCCAGAGGCCAGTGACCTGGCTGGCTCCTTCTGGAAGCTCCAGGCACCACACTGCCTTGGTCAGCAGAGGTTCCGGCCAAGGGCTGAGCAGGGCAGAGTAAAGGGAAAGGGAAGAAGTGGGCCCAGGGCACTGTTTGGTAACACGCTGGGCCGGGTGGCTGAGCCATTGGCTCCCGCCGTGACCGTGTCTCGCCCACAGGGTAAGAAACCAGCTTTGCAGTGGACGCCCAGAGCAGCGATGTTCAAGAAATCACTGCGGGTGGTACATTAAGGAAAAAGAATGAAAAGAAAGATTAAAGCAAAACAAAAATAAGTCGAATAGAAAATAGCAGAGTGCATTGTACACTGTAAGACGTTAAGTACGGTTTTCTGAGATTCTAATTTCCATTTGGGGTAGAACGAGTTAGGATAGAAACGGATTTCTTCTCTCCCGCTATGGTAACTATTAAGAAAGAGCCAGAGCCTCCAGTCTGGAAGGCTGCCTGCGGGTGGAAAGAGCCGTTAGGAATAATAGAATCGGGGCGGTGGGTGGCTCAGATGGTTAAGCGTTTCGGCTCAGGTTGTGATCCCAGGGTCCTGGGATCGAGCCCCGCCATGGGGCTCCCTGCTCAGCGCAGAAGCCTGCTTCTCCCTCTGCCTCTTCTGCTCCCCCTGCCTGTGCTCTCCCCCCCTCAAGTAAATAAGCAAAATCCTTTTTAAAAAAGATTTTTTAAAAAGACTTTTTAAAAAGATTTTATTTATTTGAGGGGCTCCTGGGAGGCTCCGTGGGTTAAACCTCTGCCTTCGGCTCAGGTCATGATCTCAGGGTCCTGGGATCAGGCCCCGTAGGGGGCTCCCTGCTTGGGAGGGGGAGTCTGTTTCTCCCTCCCCCTCTGCTGCTGCCCCTGCTTGTGCTCTCGCTCTCTTGTCAAATAAATAAAATTTTTAAAAAATATGAATCATGGCCTTGATCTAAAAAAGTTTTAAAATTGTTTTCACTTGTTATTTTACGTTGCAAGCGGTCCAACTTTGTAGAAAGTGACAACAGTACAGAAGTGCGCCAAGTTCTTCAAGGTTCCCACCTCCCCCTCGGCGGCCTGCTTCCATGGCTACTGCCCATCCCGGTGCTGCTGGAGTTCCTGGGGGGAGTCCCTCAGGGAAGCTTTAATTCCTCTACAGATGTCCTTTTTCTTTTAACATGAGTGGGATCCCTGTGATACACCGGCTGTTCTGCAACTTGCTTTAGAAATTTCACAGGCTTTCGGGGTGTTTAGCTGGCTCAGTAAGTAGAGCACGTGACTCTTGATTTCAGGGCTGTACATTTGAGCCCCACGTTGGGAGTGGAGATTACTTAAAAATAAAAACATTTTTTTTAAAGATTTTATTTATTTATTTGGCACACAGAGAGAGAGAGAGAGAGCGTGTGCATGTGCACAAACAGAGGGAGAGAGTGAGGAGGAAGCAGGCTCCCCGCTGAGTCGAGAGCCTGATGTGGAGCTCGATCTCAGGACCCTGGGATCATGACCTGAGCCAAAGGCAGACACTTAAGGGACGGAGCCACCTAGATACTCCTTAAAAATAAAATCTTAAAAAAAAAAAATTGACACTTTTTTGGATTACCTTTTTTTTTTTTTAAAGATTTTATTTATTTATTTGACAGACAGAGATCACAAGTAGGCAGAGAGGCAGGCAGAGAGAGGAGGAAGCAGGCTCCCTGCTGAGCAGAGAGCCCGGTGTGGGGCTCGATCCCAGGACCCTGGGATCATGACCCGAGCCGAAGGCAGAGGCTTTAACCCACTGAGCCACCCAGGCGCCCCTGGATTACCTTTTTTTTAAACCTAAGCTTTATTGAAATACGATTCACAAACCTTACAGTGAGTGCATCCATTTAAAGTGTACAGTTTGGGGGGCCTGGGTGGCTCAGTCGGCGAAGCGTCATCTTGGGGTCCTGGGATGGAGCCCCACGTCTACCTCTCTGCTCATCGGGGAGTCACCCCCCTCCTCTCCCTCTGTGATCTCTCTCACTCTTGCTGTCTCTCAAATAAATAAAATCTTTTTTTTTTAATAAATAAAATCTTTAAAAAAGTGTACAGTCCAACGGTTTTTCGTATATCGGCAGTCACACAACCCGCACACAGTTTAAGAGCATTTTGAGCCAATTCCAAAGAAGCCCATTAGAAGTTGTTCCCCATTCCCTCCCTAAGGTCCCTCAGGTGACCTTAGGCAACGGCTCACATACCTTCGGTCTGTACAGATCTGCCTTCTCTGGACATTTCATATAAATGGAGTCATTCAGTATGTGTTCTTTTGTGGTTAGATCTTTCCTTTTCCTTGAAGCTTTCAAGGTTCACCCAAGTGTTGGGTTCTTTACTCCTTTCTGAGGCTTCACTGTATTCCCTTGTGTGGATACATTTTATTTATTCATTCATTAGTCCCCGAACATTAAGGTGGTTTCCCTGGTTGGCTGTTACAAATAATACTTCCATGAATGGATGTGTATGTTTTAATGTAGTGGTTTTCTGGGTGCCTGGGTGGCTCAGTGGGTTAAAGCCTCTGCCTTCAGCTCAGGTCATGATCTCAGGGTCCTGGGATCGAGTCCCGCATTGGGTTCTCTGCTCAGCGGGGAGCCTGCTTCCTCTTCTCCCTCTGCCTGCCTCTCTGCCTACTTGTGATCTCTGTCTGTCAAATAAATAAATAAAATCTTCAAAAAAAAAAATAAAAGGAATGGAAAAAAAATGTAGTGGTTTTCCTTTCTCTGGGTGTGTACCCAGTGGAATTGCTAGCTCATATGGTAATTCTGCGGTTAAATTTTTGAGGACCTGCCAGACTGTTTTCCAAAGTGGTTGCACCATTTTACATTCCTAGCAACAGTGGATGGGGGTTTTAGTTTTTCTGTACCCTTGTCAACATTTACTATTTTCTGTTTTTTTTTTTTATTATTATTATATCTATCGTAGTGGGTGTGACTTTGACTAGTCTTTCTCTAATGACTAATGACATTGAGCTTCTTTTCATGTGCCTACTGGCCATGATTATGTCTTCTTTAGAGAAAGATCTATTCAAGTCTATTCAAGCCCTTTGCCCATTTTTTATTTATTTGTCATCTTATTGTTGTCTACATTCTTTTTTTTTTTTTTTAATTTTACTTATTTATTTGACAGTGAAAGAGATCACAAGCAGGCAGAGAGGCAGGGAGAGAGAGTGGGAGAAGCAGGCTCCCTGGCGAGCAGAGAGCCCGATGCAGGGCTTGATCCAGGACCCTGAGATCATGACCTGAGCTGAAGGCAGAGGCTTAACCCACTGAGCCTCTCAGGTGCCCCAAGTTGTCTACATTCTTTATAGAGTCCCTTACCAGCTTTATGATTTGCAAAACTTTGTTCCCATTCCGAGGGTGATCTCCCCACTCTAGTTGGCGTCCTTTGAAGCACGAGTGTTTAGTTCTGATGGTGCCTCATTTATCTGTTCCTTTGTTGCTTGTACTTTACGTGTCATAGCTAAGAAAGCTTTACCTGTCCCATCTCACAAAGATTTTCTCCTGTATTGTTTTCAAAGAGTCAGATGATGTTTTAGCTTTTATATGTAAGTCTTTGATCCATTTTTAGTTATTTTTGTGACTAGTGTAAGGAATGCGTTCAGTTTCATTCTTTGGCCACGTGTATATTCACTCGTCGCGGCATCATTGGTTGAAAAGAGTATTCTTTCCCCCATTGAATTGTTTTGGTGCTGTTGTCATAATCAGTGGTTGTAAATATCGGGGTTCATTTCTGGGCTCTCAAATCTATTCCATTGATCTGTGTCTGTCCCAATACCGATACCAACAGTCTTGATGACTGCAGCTTCATAGCAAGATTTGAATTCAGGAAGTGTGACTCCTTCAACTTTGTTCCTCTTTTTTCAAGACTGTTTTGGCTATTTTCGGTCCCTTGTGTTTCCGTATGAACTTTAGCACACGCTTGTTAATTACTTCAAAGAAGACAGTAGGAATTTGATAGGGATTGGTTTGAATCTATAGATGATTTTAGGCGAGTATAGCCATCTTAGCAATATTAAATCCTCTGGGGGCGCCTGGCTGGCTCAGTCGTTAAGTGTCTGCCTTGTGCTCAGGTCATAATCCCAGGGTCCTGGGATCGAGCCCCGCATCAGGCTCCCTGCTCAGCGGGAAGCCCTCTTCTCCCTCCCCCACTCCCCCTGCTTGTGTTCCCTCTCTGTCAAATAAATAAATAAAGTCCTAAAAAAATAAAATAAAATAAATCCTCTGATCTATGAATGCAGAATATCTTCCTTTTTTTTTTTTCTTTTTAAAAGATTTTATTTATTTATTTGACAGAGATCACAAGTAGGCAGAGCTCTCTGCTGAGCAGAGAGCCTGATTCGGAGCTCGATCCCAGGACCCTGGGATTATGACCTGAGCACAAGGCAGAGGCTTTAACCCACTGAGCCACCCAGGTGCCCCTCTTCCCTTTTTTTTTTTTTAGATTTTTAATTTCTTTCAGTGTGTTATTTCAGTGTACGAGTCATGCACTTCTTTTATTAAATTTATTCCCAAATATTTTATTCTTTTTGATGTTCTTTATAGCTGGACTTATTTTCTTAATTTCTTCTTTGGATTTTTCATTGCTAGTGCACAGAAATACTGTTGAATTTTGTATTCTACAATCTTGCTGAACTTTTTCTTGACTCTTTTTGCATGTCTTTATATATCTGGAGCTTCCCCTTTCTCTGTAATAGTCACATGACAGTGCACGGTATAGAAAGTCGTACTTAATTTAACAAACCTCTACTGACAGACATCATGGGCTGTTAGCTTTTTTTTTTTTTTCCTGTTATTGATCACGCTAAAGAGGACATTCTTTGGGTCACTCAGCCATTCTCGGGATGTGTATAGAGCCCCAGTCTTTGCCACGCGCTCTTCAAGGCACTGGGGATACAGACAGTAAGAGAGTAAAGGAGGTTTCAGCTTGGGAAAACCTCCCCGTAGGGAATAAAGCAGAGAGAGATGTGTTAGGGGGTAGTGCAGGTGCATTTGAGAGGAGTCCTTTGAATGGAGATTTCTCTAGATTTCTCTTGAGTCAGGATCCAACTGATGAAAGGGAACCCACTATTGGAAGATGGGGAAGATTGTTCCAGGCACAGGGGTTAGCAAGTACAAAGGCCCTGGGGTGGAAATGGGCTCCCCATATTCACCAAACAGAGAGCAACCTATTGGGCCTGGAGAGGTGCCAAGACCAGAGGAGAAGTGGGCAGGGACCCAACTAAAGCCGGCCTTGTAGTCTTAAAAGCCACTGGAGAGAAGCTGCCGGAGTGTGTTAAGCCAAGGAACGATCTGATCTACTTTACCTTCTAAAAAAGATCACTCCCGTTGCTTAAGAAGCATTTATTTTCCCTGCCTTATTTCAGACACTGAGTTCTCCAAAGTGGAATTACTTGGTCGACGGGTTTGTACATTTAAAATGTTCTACATGCCGCCTGCCAAGTGTGCCTCCCCAAAAGATGCTGTACTTTTCCTTCCGAGGGTGCCAGTTCTCTTTGCCGCCGGGGACACCCAGGGTGAGATGCACTGCGAGCTCTCACTCCCTGGGCCCCGGCACCCATTGTCTCGCTTCCCTTGTAGGACCCACACCGCTGCGTTTGCCCTGCAACTCTGGCTCTGCTGCCCACCCCTGGGGTAACACGGGCCTCCCGGGAACATGGCAGACGAAGACCTCATTTTCCGCCTGGAAGGTGTTGATGGCGGCCAGACCCCCCGGGCTGGTCATGACGGTGACTCTGAGGCCGACAGCGATGATGAGGAAGGTTACTTCATCTGCCCCATCACCGATGACCCCAGGTCTCACCAGAATGGCAATTTCAAGGTTAATAACTACTCCAGCAACCTAACGAAGAGTGAACAGTATGGCTCCAGCGGGTCCCCTGCAAGCTCCTTCCATTTTAAGGTGAGTGGACCCCTCCCCACCTGCCACGAGGGATCGGGGAGCTGTTTGGGGTCTTCCCTGTGTTTCCAAAGCCTGGGCACCACTCTAAATTCTGCGTCGGGGGATATGTGTGTCACCCTGGGAGGATTTCCTTGGCTTAAAACAAGTTGCATTACTTTTGAGCAGGTGTTTTCGAAATAGCTGTGAAGACCCACTACTGGGTTGTGAAAACCTTAACCAGCTTTTTAAAAAAATGCAGCAGAGCAGAATAGACTAGGAAATACGGGAGACCATTGCAAATTGTAAAGATTATATTTTTTTTAAAAAAGATTTTATTTATTTATTAGAGAAAGAGAGAGAGCATGAGAAGGGGGGGGGCCAGAGGGAGAAGCAGTCTCCTCACTGAGCACCGAGCCCGATTCGGGACTCGATCCCAGGACTCCAGGATCATGACCTGAGACCAAGGCAGTTGCCCAACTAACTGACCCACCCAGGTCCCCATGAAGATCTTACTTTTTGGAACATAGGCAGAAGCACGTTCACACCCATGAATGTGGTAAACCAGTTGGTTGTTGACTGCCAGGCTCTAATCGCATAAACGTTTGCATTTCACTCCTGATGGATGTGTGTGTGGGTCCAGGGACATGATATAAAATATGGTTCTTCGTGTTGGTTGTAGTCGAAAGAGCCCCCGCCTTACTATAACACTGTATGAAACTGGAATTAAAAGAAAAATCTTAATTAAAAAATTTAAAGAAAAATCCAACATTGCTTAGAGTTGGGCATCCTTCTGTATGAAGGAGAAGGGTACTTGTTTTGTCAGGGATTTGTGTTCCTACTATGGTAAAAGTGGGATAAAGAGAGGAGAAAGGATGATTATGGGGCTTTTGTATCATAACTGGTGATGAAAAAAATTTCATTTAGTTAGTTAGTCTCATCTCTGTCCCCAACGGGGGGCTCAAACTCATAACCCCATGATCAAGAGTCATGTGTTCTTCCAACTGAGCCAGCCAGGTGCCTTGAAAAAAACTTAAATGGAATAATGTTCTCCTTATTAATTTGAGGCCCGCCCACAGAAGGTATCTGTTAGTACTGAAAGCAAAATGTACGGTACTGCTTTGGGATTGGGAATTGGAGTCACTCTTCTGTAACTTCAGAATTAATCTGTTTTTAGGAAATTAATAATTATAGTTCTTGGGCAGTTGGTTATTTTCTTCTGTCAGGGCCAGAGTTCTAGATTAAGTCTCTCTGGGGCAGGCAGCTCTGGACACAGCCCTGTGGGTCCCCTCTGAAGTTGTAGGGGGCCACTGCGGGATTAGGTGGCGGCTTGTCTTGCTTTCCTGTCCTCAACCAGCCCCTGAGCCGCACGCCCAGCCCCGTGGAGGGCCGCGTGGGAAGGGCCGGGGGACAGCCTGGCGTGCTTGTGTTCACTCTGCGTGGGGAGCTGGAGGAGACGCAGATTGCTGAGGCATCCCGTACCTGGTGTGAGGGAATCCGGGTGCCAGCGGGGGCTGGGGCTCAGGGCTCAGGAAACAGAAGCCAGCTCACACCAGCTCAAGGGAAGAGGGTATTTATTTCTTGGGAGCCAAGGGAAGAAACAATGTCTGGCCTCTCAGGGGATGGGTCTAGGAACTGAAAGTTAGCAGAGCTGTCTCTCTCTCTCTTTTTTTTTTTAAAGGATTTTATTGTATTTATTTGACACAGAGAGACACTGCGAGAGAGGGAACACAAGCAGGTGAGCAGCAGAGGGAGCAGGAGCAGGGAGCCCGATGCGGGGCTCGATCCCAGGACCCCGGGATCCTGACCTGAGCCGAAGGCAGACGCTTAACGACCGAGCCATCCAGGGGTCCCTCTCTGTCTCTCTTTACCTGTTCTTTATTCTCCTCTGCCTCAGTTTACACATCAGGCAAATGGACCCCCACCAGCCCCAGCACCCCACATTACAGTTGGACCACATGCAAAGACAGATTTGACCCTCTCCATCCCAGCTGCAGACAAGGTTTGGGAGAGAACCAAGTGTTTTCTCTCTGACCCAGTCATTTCCTCTTTTTTTTTTTTTTTTTTGTTAAGATTTTATTTATTTATTTGATAGAGAGAGATCACAAGTAGGCAAAGAGGCAGGCGGGGGTGGGGACGGAGGAAGCAGGCTCCCTGCCGAGCAGAGAGCCCGATGTGGGACTCGATCCCAGGACCCTGAGATCATGACCTGAGCCGAAGGCAGAGGCTTAACCCACTGAGCCACCCAGGTGCCCCAAGAGGGCCTTATTTAAATTTTAAACCATGGCCCTAAGAGAACACTGTATTTACATTAAAACAGAGATGATGTTTCTTTTCTTTTTATATTTTCTTCATTTATTTGACAGAGAGGGAGAGCGAGCACAAGCAGGGGAAACTGCAGGCAGAGGGCCAGGGAGAAGCAGGCTCGCGGCTGAACAAAGAGCCTGACGTGGGGCTCCATCCCCAGGAGCCCAGGAACATGACCCAAGCCAAGGGTAGACGCTTTACCAACTGAGCCACCCAGACATCCCAGAGATGATGTTTCTATGTGATTCGACTTGACAGTTTGGTGGGAAGATCCATGAAAAGCTGTAAGGACAGTATGGACATAATTAGAATTTTAAAAATGGTAGCTATTTTTCTTTTTATATACTGTTAATTAAGAAGGCAAGTTGAAATATAATACAGTCCCACATTTATCAAAAAGATATATACAGGGGTGCCTGGGTGGCTTCAGTGGGTTAAAGCCTCTGCCTTAGGCTCGGGTCATGGTCCTAGGGTCCTGGGATCGAGCCCCACATCGGGCTCTCTGCTCAGCGGGGAGCCTGCTTCCTCCTCTCTCTCTGCCTGCCTCTCTGCCTACTTGTGATGTCTGCCTGTCAAATAATTAAATAAAATCTTTTAAAAAAAAAAAAAAAGATATATACATCTTCATATTTACATAGCCAAAACTTGTGTAGAGGAATTTGTACACAGTAGTTAATAGTGATTCTCTTGGGGGGGAAAGGGTGCTGTTACGGGGGGCTTTGTCTATATTATATATATCTAAACATACGAGACTTTTAAGCTACACCCATGTATTATTTGTGTGCAGAAAAAGACTTTAGAAGAAGAAAACTAAAGCAAAACAGCCAGGTCACCTCACCTCTCCCAAACAAAGAAATCAATAAATTGCTCCTCCTGAAAATTTCTACAAGGCCTGGTTCAAAATCCTCACCAAGGATGGGCGCGGGCATGGTCCCCAGGGGCCCCTCGGGCTCTGCTCACCCCACACCTCTCCCTGTTCCTGGAACAGGTTTCCCTTTTCACGCCTCTGCCTGGAAGCTCTTTAAACTCATGTCTCAGTCTGGTCTGTTAAAGCGATTGTTCTGGCTCCCTCGGGATGTGGTTTTCAGACACCCTGCCCTGGCTCTCTCTTGAGCATTCTCCGGGGCTCCGCGCGGACCTCTGCGTGCGTCTGTCAGCCGCTGCCTGCAAGGCTGGGGACGATCTGACTGCACTTGCCCTTCCCTGCACTGGGTCGAATGACCAGTTATGGACCAGTCGTGCCTCTTGGCTGTCCCCCGTCCCACGTAACGGAAAGCCGGTTCCGTGGGGTTCCTGTTGCCCGAGGCAGCCTTGGAGGGGGCGACAGCAGCTCCGTTTTCCAAACCTCACTCCGCCTGGCCGTCCCCGAAGGGAACGTGTTTTCTGTTTACTGTTGACATGGCAACCGGGGTTGTTCAACCAAAATGGCCTCCAGAGAGGCGTCACCCTGGCAAGGACCGGGCGTGTGGTGTGAACGGTCCAATTCTGTCACTGTCAAGGCCACGGCCCTCCGACTGGCTCCCCGGAGGATGGTGGTGGGGTCGTTCTGGGGGCCGCCCTCTTGATAGAACATCAGGCAGCCCAGCAAGGATGTTTATAGAATTTGCTATAACTTGGAAAAGTGCTTCTGCTCTGGAGTTAAACTCAGATAGAATATAGAGTATAGGGACGCCTGGGTGGCTCAGTGGGTTAAGCCTCTGTCTTCGGCTCAGGTCATGATCTCAGGGTCCTGGGATCGAGCCCCCTGCCGGGCTCCCTGCTCAGCGGGGAGCCTGCTTCTCCTGCCACCCCCCCACCCTGTTTGTGCTCTCATTCTCTCAAATAAATAAATAAAATCTTTAAAAAAGAAATAAAGGGGGAAATTTTATTTTTAAAAATTGTTTTCCTGGCCTGGGAGTATCTTGGGGGTCATTCCATATTCCACCTCTTTTACCGACCTACCTACCTGTCACATACCTTTATCTACCTTTTGATTTATTTTTCACCTCTTCTATTTCCCTTTTTAAAATTTATTTGTGGGGGCAGAGGGAGAGGGAGAGAATCCCAAGCACATTCCACACGGAGTGCAGAGCCTGACACCGGGCTTAATCTTTGGACCCTGAGGTTGTGATCTGAGCCAAAATCAAGAGTCAGATGCTTAACCAACGGAGCCGCCCAGGGGCCCCTCGTCTCTTGTATTTTTAGAGTGAATTGTATTCTCTCACATGATGTACATGGATTTCTGGAGCCAGCCCTCTTCTTGGGAGGACACTTCTCCTTATGTGTATATCTAAGCAAACTTTAAAATACACATACAGGGGCGCCTGGGTGGCTCAGTGGGTTAAAGCCTCTGCCTTCGGCTCAGGTCATGATCTCAGGGTCCTGGGATCGAGCCCCGCCTCAGGCTCCCTGCTCAGCAGGGAGCCTGCTTCCCCCTCTCTCTCTGCCTGCTTCTCTGCTTACTTGTGATCTCTGTCTGTCAAATGAATAAATAAAATCTTGAAAAAAATATGTACATTTCCTAATACATAAATAAATATATATCTAAGGTTAAAAAAAAAATTCAAACCGTATCCAAGGCAGAGTGATAAGTGAGCCCCGCCCCGCCCCCCCAGCCCTGTTCCCTGGGGAATGTCCTTCCAGAGGCGTTCCTGGCCTGTATAAGCACGCACAGGTATATGACCCTCCCCTTTTCTTTTTTATGGCAATGTTAGGTGTCTGCAAACCTGTTCTGCAATCTTGCTGTCTTCCCTTACGGGCACAGATGAGCTGACATCAGCTGGCCCTTACGTAACAGCCGCCGTGTGAAGGGCAGTCACGGCTCTCCACACTTGACTCATATTTGATCTGTACAGAAGTCTTGGGAGGAAGGGCAGAGATGGCCAGCCTGAGGCTCTGGGATCTGAATCGCTCGATGGTCTTCTTGACCGCAGCATGTGGCAGCTAATTTGTTGTTGTTTCTGAAGGCTGAATATCAAGTCTGGAAGCCCCATAATGAGTTGAGCCAGTCCCTCATGGGTGGGTAGCAAGGTCGTTTCCAGTCTTTGGCGACCGCAAACGGCTCTTCCAAAAACATCTCTGTCCATATGGCCTTGTGCCTGTGCTCGGGCGCACCTGCCACGTTAAATCCCCAGACCTCTAAGAGGTCGCACCGGCGTCTGCCACTCACGCGGTGTGAGCACGCTGGCTCCCCACACCCCTGTCGGAAGACTTTGGTGATTCCAGTTCTGCTTTCAGCCCACCTAGGGTGGCTCCAACAGCTGGGTCAGAGGACGGCAGTTACCCCAGAAGGAGATGGAAATGATAGCATCCAGTGACTTACAGGGAAGAGAGATGTCCCTGCCTACCCCGAGCCCCAGGAAGCCCCACCCTGGCAGGACTGGGCTTCTGTCCCTGCTCGGTGACCGCAGGAAGCTCAGTGCATACCCAGAGGTGATATTTTGGGGCTCTGCCCAGTGCTTTGGGAGTGCACAACCAGACGGAGAAGCTTAGGCATCTAGCAGTCCAGAAAGCTCTGGACCTCCAGCAAGCGGAGGGCCTGCTGGGCAGATGAAGGGAAAAGAGGGACTCTGGCAGTGGCAGGAGGTCACCCGCTGACCCGTGTCTGAAAAACACGAGGGGGCTGTGGAGACGCAAGCCCGACTGCTGGGACCCCTCTCTCCGAAGTCTGTGCAGGTGCTCAGATCCTTTGTGGAAATGTCCTGGGGGTACGAGGGGCCCCTTCTTTAACTTTGTCCAATTTTTTTTTAGCAGCTTTATTGCAATAGAATCCATATAACATACAGTTTACCCGTTGGGGATGTCCAGTGCAGCAGCTTGAAATACATTTATACAATTATGCATGCACAACCCCAGTATCAATTTTATTTTATTTATTTATTTTTAAAAGATTTTATTTATTTATTTGACAGAGATCACAGGTAGGCGGAGAGGCAGGCAGAGAGAGAGGAGGAAGCAGGCTCCCCGTGGAGCAGAGATCCTGATGCAGGGCTTGATCCCAGGACACTGGGATCATGACCTGAGCCAAAGGCAGAGGCTTTTAACCCTCTGAGCCACCCAGGAGCCCCACCAGTTTCAATTTTAGCCCATCTTCTTAGCCCTAAAAAGAAACTGCACACCCCTTAGCCATACCCAGGATCCCCAGTCCACCCAGCCTCTGGCAGCCACTAATCTACTTTCAGTATCTGTGGATTTGCCTGTGCTGGACATTTCATAGAAATTGGATTACATAACATGGGGTCTTTTGTGTCTGGCTTCTTTCAGCTGGTGCAACATTGTTGGTGGAGAACCCTGTGTCCATGCTTGTTTTTCATTGATGAATACTATCCCGGCGCATGGAGATACCATTTTTTTTTAAGTTTCTATTTATTTATTAGCGCAAGCAGGGGGAGCAGCAGAGGCAGAGGGAGAAACAGTTTCCCCACTGAGCAAGGAGCCCAACCCAGGGGTCGATTCCGGGACCCTGGGATCATGACCTGAGCTGAACACGTTCAGCCGGCTGAGCTGCCCAGGTCCCCTGTTGATCCGCATTTGGGTCACATGGTCATACTCAGTTTGGTTCTCAAACTCCCTTTTTGCAAAAGAGTGGGGAACTGGGGCTTGACGGGCTCGGTGTGAGTCCGGGTCTGCCGGCTCCCGGTCGCCGCAGGTCTATAGGCAGGTTTCCTCCTTGCTCTCCGAGCCTCTGGCACCTTCTCGGTGGACTGGGGAGCTGTCCTGCCTGCTGGCCTGGGCTTCAGTGCAGTCGCTGTGATGCAGTCTGGGCTTCTGTCTGGGGAGGGGCTTCTAGGAGGCACGAGTGTTATGCCACCCCAGGGAATGTTCCTGCTTTGCCAGTTTTTTTTTTTCTTTTTTGAGATTTGATTTATTTATTTGAGAGAGGAGAACACACACACAGAGGAGCAGAGGGGCAGAGGGAGAAGGAGAAGCAGACTCCCCGCGGAGCAGGGAGCCCAACACAGGGCTCCATCCCAGGACCCCAGGACCGTGACCTGAGCCACAGGCCAACGCTTAACCAACTGAGCAACCCCGGCGCCCCAGCTTTTATGATTTTCATCCTTCCCAGCCTTTCCTCTCTCGCCCTGGCTCTGAATCCCACTGCGGGGACACCAGCAGCAACTACTCCCTTTGACAAAGATTTCTTTACAACTTTCAGCTTTATTTCTTTGGCAGTCACTTGTTTGGTTGCTTATAGAAGTCCTCCCTGTTCCTGGCAGAAAGCAGTGAGAGTGTAGATATAATTGCTACGGAGGTCCTAGTGTGTATTTCGGTCTTTTCTGTATTTTACTATAAATAGAGACTTGACTAAGTAGGGATTTTTATTACAATAATAAGATCACGTATATATGCTCTTCAGTGACCAGTTTTTCTTGGCACACGAGAGATGGTGCATATCTTTCCATATTAGTAGATGGGGATCTGGTTCCTCTTTTGTCTTAACGTCTCCCTGGCAGCCCATTGTATGGACGCGGCACCGTTGGGGTAAGCATTTCCTCTTGCGGGCAGCTTCCAGGGTTTTTGCTGCCGTAGTCAGTACCGTGTTCCCTGGAGGTTGCATGAAGCCTCTGTAGGCGTGCGGTCCGGACCGGGGCAGCCACACAGCCCTGTGGCTCCCTCCGCAGTGAACAACCAAGCAAGCAAGCTCGCTTCCCCCATTCTTCCCGCTGCTTTTCTGCATCCCTGGGGGTAGCCAGCAGGGGCAAGGCAGGCTGACCTAGAGCTCGAGTTTCTTAGAGTCTATGGAAAGGATTGTAGGAAAAACATTGTATGACATCCACTGCGAGAGTAACTTGATATCTCGGGGAGGACTTAGGCAGCCTCTGGATGCTTCCTCACGTAAGATCAGAGGCCGTGATTGCTGTGTCAGTGGTCGTAAGAACAGCGATGTAAGAGCAGCGCCAAGTCAGCAGTAACATCCCGTGTGCCGGAGAAATTGCAAACATGTTACCTGCATATCCGGCCTCATGCTGGCGTACTCCAGGAAATTGGTTGTTATTATTATTATATATTATGTATTTGTGTATTTAAAGATTTTATTTATTTATTTGAGAGTAGAGAGGTCAGCAGGAGAAGCAGACTCCCCGCCGAGCAAGGAGCCCGATGTGGGACTCAATCCCAGGACTCCGGGATCATGACCTGAGCCGAAGGCAGTTGCTTAACTGAGCCACCCAGGCGCCCTTGTATTTATTTTTATTCTGTACTCTTCTTTGAGGAACCAAAGATTTTTCCACTCTCCAGGCAAGGTTATATTTTCCTTTTTAGGAACCGCCCCCCCCCCCGGGGGGCCCCCATTCTGAGCAAGATAGTGTGCACCAACAACTGAGTTTGGATCTTTATTTTAGTTTGTCTTAGTTTTTGAAAAAGATTTTATTTATTTATTAGAGAGAGCATGAGCGGGGCAGGGGGCGAGGGAGAAGCAGACTGTCTGCTGAGCGCAGAGCCCGAGGGCCTTGATCCCAGGACCCGGAGATGATGACCTGAGCCAAAGGCACTTAATGAACTGAGCCACCCAAGCGCCCTTATTTTATTTTATATATTCTTATTTTACTTATTTATTTTTTAAATATTTTATTTATTTATTTGGCAGACAGAGATCACAAGTAGGCAGAGAGGCAGGCAGAGAGAGAGGGGGAAGCAGGCTCACTGCTGAGCAGAGAGCCCAACTGTGGGGCTCGATCCCAGGACCCTGGGATCATGACCTGAGCTGAAGGCAGAGGCTTTAACCCACTGAGCTCCCAGGTGCCGTGCACTTCTATTTTTTCTTTTTTTCCAGATCTTTAGAACTAGAGAACATGAGAGCTAGCAGGGCCTTGAGAATCCCCTAACCCGGTGATCTTTGTTAACTTCGACTTACGCATGCCTTACCTATTCTATATTCAGAGTGTTAATGTTCTCGTAGTGAAAACAGGCACACAACGTAGATAAAGCTGAAGTCTCCTTGACCATCCCCTGATCCTCCTCCTATTCCCAGAGAAGACCATTTTAGATTCATTTGGTATAAAGCACTTTCAGACCTCTTTCCTGTCCTCATACATAAAGATACATCTATGTGTGTATGTACAGACACACTCATTCTTAGAAATGCGTAGTGCTGGTTTGTGGGTTTCCTCCACCAGTTAATGGTGTCATACTGTTTCCATTATTCAGCAACTTGCCTTTTTTCCCCCTAAACAGTTAGTCTTGGAGATTGCTCATTCAACACCTTGACCTTTTTTTTTTTTTTTTTAATAATCTGTACACACAACGTAGGGCTAGAATTCATGACCCCCAAGATCAAGAATCACATGCTTTTCTGAATGAGCCAGCCAGATGGCCCCACATGTTGATTTTTTTTTTTCTTTAAAGTAGGTTCCACGGCCAGCGTGGAGCCCAGTGTGGGGCTTGAACTCACAGCCCTGACATGGAGACCTGAGCCGATTCCAAGAGTCAGATGCTTAACTGACTGAGCCACCAGGGTGGTTTGTTGTTTTTTTTTCCTTGAAGATTTTATTTATTTATTTATTTGACAGAGATTACAAGTAGGCAGAGAGAAGTTGGGGGCAGGGAGCAGGCTCCCTGCTGAGCAGAGAGCCCTATGCAGGGCTCGATCCCAGGACCCTGAGATCATGACCAGAGCTGAAGGCAGAGGCTTTAACCCACTGAGCCACCCAGGCACTCCTAGCCATCCCGTGTCTTGAACACACCTCACCTTGATCTTTTTTTTTTAAAAGATGTTATTTATTTATTTGAGAGAGAAGGAAAGGGAATGCACATGAGTTGGGGAAGGGCCAAAGCCACCCAGGCACCCCACACCTTGATTTTAGCCAAAAGGCCGAGAAGCGATACACCTTGATTTTTTTTTTTTTTTTAAGATTTTATTTATTTATTTATTTGACAGGGAGAGAGATCACAAGTAGGCAGAGAGGCAGGCAGAGAGAGGAGGAAGCAGGCTCCCTGCCAAGCAGAGAGCCCGATGCGGGCCTTGATCCCAGGACCCTGGGATCATGACCTGAGCTGAAGGCCGAGGCTTAAGCCACTGAGCCACCCAGGCGCCCCACCTTGATCTTTTTAATGACTCTGTTCTACTATACCAAGTGTGTAGAATCTTCTCCCTGGGCACAGGCAGGTTTTCGGCAATACCCGAGAGTTCTCTAGCATCATAAGCGCAGGCCCATCCTTGGCTGCTCACCTGTGCACATCTGGGTAGGTGACCAGGGTGGCTGGGTCACGAGGCAGTGAAAGCCCTACCGGATGGCTGTCAGGTGACAGTACCTGCTTCTCCCACTCTCGGGGTCTGAGAGGACCCACTTCTCCAGCCTCCATAAACACCTGTTTTTCTTAACCCGACGGGTAAAATAGTACACCGGTGGTCCACAGCTTCTTTTGGCGCTGTTAACTGTAAAGAGCATTGTAAATGTCAGCGAGCTGCTCTTTCTTTGGGGGAGAAACGTGTCTGGTCCAGGTGGGGGGAGCAGGAAAAACATTTGGCCACTATTAGTGAAAATGTTCTTCGTTGTTCTTTGTAAACAAGGAAATGGAGGATCGCACAATTAGTCAGCCCAGGGTGGGAACCAGAGTCGAGGGAACAAATCTTCGTCAAGGACTTTTTATGTTGTGCCTTCAAAGAAACGCTGGTGGCATTAAACCCGCCTGTGCCAACGAGGCGTGCCACGATTCTTTTCTGGGTTTGGCAGAAAGTAATTTTGATCCTGTGGAATAACACGCCCTCAAATTCTGAAATATTTTTTCCTTGTTTTTTTATTTATTTATTTATTTTCATTTGGAGCCATAGCCTCCAGCCGGGAGGTGATTTCCTCACTGAATGGGGAGAGTCGGGGAGCGTTTGAGTCACTGGTTGAGAGAGTACAGTGGGACGGGGGAGAGCCACATGTCCCAGGCAGGGCACAGAGCACCAGGACGGATGGACGGACAGACGGATGGACGGACCCTCAGGCTCAGCACACTGCAACTTCCTTGACAGGCTGGGATCAGACCCGCTGCCGTTCACAGTAGCTAGAATAGGAAAAGAGAGAGTGGTACTTTTTTTTTTTTTTAAGTGCAGAGATTCAGGAACTGTTTTAGTTCTAAACATGTCTGTGGCGTGGTTATTTATAACAGGGAAAAATCAGTGACAAGCTCAAAGTCTAACAGCGGAGAACCACAGGGGAGCGGTGATGTCAGTAGTGACTTAGCTATTCCAGCTAACTTGCAAGTCCATGATGTCATGTTTGTGTTTAAAAAATGTAAGAGGGGGCGCCTGGGTGGCTCAGTAGGTTAAGCCGCTGCCTTTGGCTCAGGTCATGATCTCAGGGTCCTGGGATTGAGCCCCGAATCAGACTCTTTGCTCAGCAGGGAGCCTGCTTCCCCCACCTCTCTCTGCCTGCCTCTCTGCCTACTTGTGATCTCTGTCAAATAAATAAATAAAATCTTCAAAAAAAAAAAAAAAAAAAGTAAGGGATGAGGGTGCCTGACTGGCTCAGCCGGTTGAGCGTCGGACTCTTGGCTTTGGCTCAGGTCGTGATCTCCTGGGTCGTGGGATCCAGCCCCCTGTGGGGACTGCGCTCAGCGGAGAGTCTGCTGGAAGATTCTCACCCTCTACCCCTCCCCCGACTTGTGCATGTGAGCTGGCTCGCTCTCTCGCTCGCTCTCCAAGAAATCTTTAAAAAAAACTAAATATTTAAATGATATGTTCTCTGCCTCTTGGAGTGTCATTTAGGAGAAATTTTTTGGAGGAGAACTCCCAATTTGTCCATTTTAGACGTGACCCAGCAATTACACTTCCGAGAGAAATGTCCTACCAGGATTTTGCACAGTTGGCGTAAGGATTTTACATAGGACGGTGTTCACTTTAGGGCCGCCTGCGCTGGGGATTATTGAAGAGAATCCCAGTATCCATCAGCCGAGAGGTTAGAGAAATGCCTGAAGGTACATTTATATAATTGTGTGTCTCACAACTGCGGAAGGAAAGTGAGGTCGGCCCAGCCTGCCTATATGTACGACATGGGCTCTGGTCCGATGCTATATTCCTGTGTGTTAGCAAATGCAGAGGAACAAACTTAGAATCTACGTCGGCCGTCAGCTGTGGTTTTCAGAGCCCTGGGTCACAAAGTACTTTCACTTTCTACTTTGCATTCTGTAGTGTGTGTGGTTTTTTACAGTAAGCAGATCATACATTTGGAAGCAGGAAAGTAAGATTCCTGTATATAAAGTACCAATCCCCATGGGCCCACTCTCCTGAAAGGCTGTAAACTTTTTTTTTTTTAAATTAATTTATTTATTTGACAGAGAGAGATCACAAGTAGGCAGAGAGGCAGGCAGAGAGAGAGGAGGAAGCAGGCTCCCCACCTAGCAGAGAGCCCGATACAGGGCTCAATTCCAAGACCCTGGGATCCCAACCGGAGCCGAAGGCAGAGGCTTTAACCCACTGAACCACCCAGGCACCCTGTAAACTGTATTTACAGTGTGATTCCAGTTGTACGAAAGATGTACTAGAAGGATCTGCAAAAGAACAAGCCCAAAGCACTGGGCAGTCATTGCTCTGGGTCGATGACGCGTGGTGGGTTTGAATTTTGTCTTCTCTCTTTTCTGAGTGTTTCATTAAGCATGAATTTGCTTTCAAATTGGAAGAAAGAAATTCTGGGCTTTGTTTTTGGACTTTGCGGAGATTGGAATCCCAAGCCCTCATGAGGAAGCCTTAGCCCGTGGGAAACCTGCGTGTGCGCGTGTTTCTCGGAAAGCTCGGTCGCTCTGCCTTCTCTGCTCGTGGGCAGGATCCCAGCCGGGAGGCCGAGGCTCAGGCCGGCCGCACGCTTGGGTTGCTGTCCTGTCTGGGCCTGAGCCCGTGGGAAGCTGAGCTCCCACAGGGCTAGTCCTGATCGCTGAGGGATCCCGATGGCAGGTGAGGGGGTCGGGAACTGCTGTGGGTCTGCCACCCCCCGTGTTCAGCCCCCGCCCCATCGTGGCTCAGGCTCTGGCCAGGAAAGGAGTTTTGACCTCACTGCTCCTGCAGGGGAAGGAGCAGGAAGAGATGGTGACCCAGTGTGGGTGCTGGAGTGTAGGGAGGGGACAGGGAAGGGTTCTACCTTGGGGATTATAAAAGCAATAAAATGAGCTTTTTTTTTTTTTTTTAAAGATTTTATTTATTTATTTGAGAGAGAGACAGTGAGAGAGAGCATGAGCGAGGAGAAGGTCAGAGGGAGAAGCAGACTCCCCACGGAGCTGGGAGCCCGATGCGGGACTCGATCCCGGGACTCCAGGATCATGACCTGAGCTGAAGGCAGTCGTCCAACCAACTGAGCCACCCAGGTGTCCCTAAAATGAGCTTTTTAAAACAAGAAACGGGGTTGGGAGGTGATATTGTTGAGAATCAGCATTGTCTCCATAATGTACCTTGCTCATCTTTCCCAGTGAATACCCAGAAACCCTGGTTCTCAAAGGTTTTAAAAATTTAGGGGGCTATTTTGGGTTCCCACAATGGTGCAGGGCACTAAGGCATTGAGAAGGTGGAGGGCATGGATGCTAAAAGCCTGAAATGGACAAGGCAGTCCTGCACAAGGAATATTCCTGTGACCCCAGGACCTTGGAATGTCTCATGGGAATCTGTTCCTAATCATCTGAGCCCAGAACTTAGGGCTCTGTTAATGTAAAGGCAACATATCTTTGGCGTGGTTAGAGATACTCTGAGTTTAGGAAGATGGTGTTGTCTACAATTTTCATTTAGGGTGATGAAAGTGATTTATACAGTATTTCCAAAAAGGTGACGTTGGCTCTGATAGGGTCCAGAGTTCCCACCCAGAGTAAGCACAGTTGTTTGAAAGGGTCTGTAGCATTTCCAGTGGGTATAATCAAAGTGTATTTAATCAGTCCCCACAGATGGGCATTGGGTTGAATTCAGTTTTGTACGTGTATGTTTGCGGACTCGTGTATTTCTCTAGGACACGTTTCTAGATGTAGAACTGCTGGGTCAGAATAAAGGAATTCATATTCTTGATCTCAGTGTATTGCCAGGTTGCCTTTCGAGGCCGTTTAGACCCACTGACCATATGCGAGGGCACCCGTTTCCCCATATCCCGGCCAGCACTGGTTATGAAAGGTCATTAAAGTGTTTTCCAGTCTGGGGGCACCCAGGTGGCTCAGTCCGTTAAGCGTCCAACTCTTGATTTCAGCTTGGGTCATGATCTCAGGTTCCTGGGATTCAGGCTCAGGTTCCTGGGATTGGGGCTCCCCACTGAGGGGCGGGAGTCTGCTCGAGATTTCCTCCCCGCCCCCGTCCTAACCCCCAACTTGCACATGCACTCGTGCTCTCTCTCTCTCTCTCCGCAAAATAAATAAATCTTTAAAATGTGCTTCCCTACGTGCATTATGTTTCTTTGGTTTCATAGTTCAGATATATCTCTTCTGCCCAGCGTCTGTTGGGAGCTCGATTCCTGAAAGGATCACTGATGGGAGTATTATTTCTCTCTCACTTACGTAGTCCGCTGGGAACAGCGCTGGGAAATCACGGGGGAGAAGGAGGCCGGGGCAGCCCTGCCCCACAGCCCCTGCTCTAACATTTCCCTCTGCCTTTTGCAGGAAGCTTGGAAGCATGCAATCGAGAAGGCCAAACACATGCCCGACCCCTGGGCCGAGTTCCACCTGGAGGATATTGCCACGGAATGTGCCACGCGTCACAGGTCGGCAGCTTGTCCAGGGCTACTGTATGGCCCCAGGTCTTGAGGAGTCCTTGGGGGTCTGGGTCCTGCCTCTGCTCAGAATCACTGAGGCCTAAGTACCTTTGGAGGCCAAGGAGAAGGGAATAATAATAGCATCCGCCCACATTTGAGCATTTCTGCATGCTTCGGGCACTGGGTGTTACCTCCTTGACTCCTTGGTGTGGTTGGTCCTCTAATGGACGAGGTGGTCAGGCAGGGCCAAGCCATGCTGCAGTAACAAATAACTCCACCGGCTCAGTGAGGGGGTGCTATGCTTTTCACTCGAGTGAAGTTGGCTGAGAGCCCAGGGACCATGGGGGGCCGCTCGGGGACCCCGCTTCTCCCATCTCATGGTTCCACGGTCTCTCCACGTGGCCCCTGGTTTCCACTGAAGGGAGAGTGAATGCATGTAGATAGCACGTGAGCTCTTTGATGCCTTGGCCCCAGGAAGATGCACAGATGGAGCTGTGACCGCCTAGATTTCCTATTAGGAAAGGGAGAGGGAGAGGAGTTATGTGAGGGGGTTTCAGGAAGAAAGAAAACTACAGAATGCTACCACCAAGGGTAACTGTGATGACGGTAGCTCCTGTGTGTTGAATCTGTGGGACAGGCACTATCTGAAGCCCTCTGTGTGTGTGTATTCGTTAAAAAAAGCCTGAAGTAGGAACCATGGCAAGTATTTGGGGCCACTCTTGAGAATCTGATGAGGGTCATCCCAGAAAGCTGCACACATATGTCTGATTTTGTGCATAATATTAGAGGGCTCTTGGACACGTCCTGGAGTCCACCTGCCGTCCTGTGACCTCTGTAGAGCCCTCCAGTCTGAGAGTCCTCTAAGCCAACACCCTGAGGTCCCGTAATTGCCCCAGGGAGATAGAGGTTTGCCCAGGGTTACCTGGGTAGTTAATAAGCTAACCATCTTCTTCTTCTTTTTTTTTTTTTTTAAGATTTTATTTATTTATGACAGACAGAGATGACAAGTAGGCAGAGAGGCAGGCAGAAAGAAAGGAAGGGAAGCAGGCTCCCTGCTGAGCAGAGAGCCGATGTGGGGCTCGATCCCAGGATCCTGAGATCATGACCTGAGCCGAAGGCAGAAGCTTTAACCCACTGAGCCACCCGGGTGCCCCAGTAAGCTAACCTTCTGACTCTCAGCTCAGGGTCTTTCCATTAGAACTCTGTTTCAAATGCAAGTGACAGAAACCCAGTTCACAGTGTTCAGCATAGAAGGGAATGTTTGGCTCACACACGTGAACTTCAGGTATGTCTGGTTCCAGATGCTCGAGGACACTTTGGGCTTTGACCTCAGATAGACTCTCTTGTATCAGTGGCATAGATGCCCCCAAGAGCCCCCACATTTCATTTCACCCAATAGAAGAGGATCTTTTCTTTCTCCAGTATTTTTTTTTTTTTTTTTTTTTTTTTTAAAGATTTTATTTATTTATTTGACAGAGAGAGATCACAAGTAGGCGGAGAGGCAGGCAGAGAGAGAGAGAGAGGAGGAAGCAGGCTCCCTGCTGAGCAGAGAGCCCGATGCGGGACTCGATCCCAGGACCCTGAGATCATGACCTGAGCCGAAGGCAGCGGCTTAACCCACTGAGCCACCCAGGCGCCCCCTTTCTCCAGTAGTTTTAAAGAGAAGTTCCATAATGGAATGTCATTGGTCTGGCTTTGGTTATATGCCCCTCTCTGATGCAGTCATGCGCCAGGGAGCTTTTTCTCATTGGTGACGTCTGGATCTTATACTGCAAGCCAGAAGGTGCTGGGGATCGGCTCTGCCCAGTCCGCATATTCTGAGAGTGGAGGATGGTGGTCCCCTAACGGAAATTGGGACGGAAAGGAGAGGAGTCAGATGCCCGGCAGGCCGAAACAGTGTACATTTCTAAATCTTTCTACGACATGTCCCTGCTCCTGCCTGTGAGGAGATGGCTCAGAGCCTGGCATGCACCCCCTCCCCACCACCGGAAACCCACCTCCTAGCAGGCCCTGGGGACTCTGCTGGCAGCTAAGGTCAGCATTGTGGGGGCTCCAGCAGGGGAGGGTGTGGACTCTGTTCCTCCCCAACTGTAAGGCCAGCATGGTGACTGGTTGGTCACTAGGCAACCCAGGGAGTCCCCTGGAAAAGCAGATCCCCAATGCTGAGCTGGCTCTGTGTGTCCTGGAGCTCTGTGGGTGCAGGGACCGAGCCAGACTATTTCCCAGCTGAAGCGGCTGCTGGCAGAGGGAGCTCAGGCTTCGATGGCTAGAATCTCCAGAACATTTCTAAACTGGAACACTTCCTTGTTGGTTTCTGGTGGTGCTGGCTGCCCCTTTGTTGGGACAGATTTCCTGTTCACATGGATGGTACCCAGGCTGGCTCGGAGCAAGGCTGTGGTTGCAGCTGACCGGGGTCTGCATCCTGGACCCTCGGGCAAGTGACTCACCTCTCTGAGCTGCAGTTTCCCCACCTGGAAAGCGGGCGCCGTAATGGTGCCAATCTAACAGAGCCGCTGCAATTGAAGAGATCTGTTTAAACACCCTGCTCAGTGAACTTGGAGCAACTCTGACCTGTATGGGGTCAGTGGTTCTGAAGGACAAATGAGATCCGTCTGATACCCCATATCTCCCTCGTCCCTCAACTTCTGGCTGCCTCTCAGCCTTCAGTCTTGTTTGGAAGTGAGGGTAGACTTTTCCTTTACCTTCGTCTCTATGTAGTAATGATACTAATCATCATTGCCATTATTTATTGAACACAGGACATGGGTTGATTGGAGGCAACTTGCGGCTCTGGCCACCATCCCTGCCCCCAGCCTGGGAGAGGTTACCTGCCAGGCCTCTGCTTCTCACGGAGCTGGGAGTGGTCTGGAGTCCGTCCCGCCGAGGGGTGGGCCAGGGAGGCCTCTGCTAGCGCTAAGAACACCTCAGCCCTCGGGGAGGTTTTAGAATTTAGGGATTTAGTGAGCTGAGGCACTCTCTCGACCAGGCAAATCTGTTTGAGGCTCAGCCAGGCATAGAACCAGATTTACTCTGTGGAGAATCCTGAGAAAGAAGAGATGGTAATGTTCTGGAACCTTCCCTGTCTTATTCTGCCTTGGGTGTCCTCCAGCAGCCCCTTCCTCAGCTGGACTCAGGGACAGGACCTCCCCTACCCGTTCCTGCACTAGGACACAAGCCCAGCTACCCGTCCTGGGCCTCACACACGTGCCCAGCAAGAGAGCGGGCACTGCCGCCTCCTGTCCTGGGACATGCCACTTTTTGTGTAGACTGGTTAAAATAAGGATATTGATTTATTCAGTTGTTCATCTGACTTGGGTGTATTAAGCTTCCATAAGCACCGGGCCCTGCAGTGAAGAAGACAGACACAGGCCTGGCTTTGTGGGGTCCAAGGCGGGGGGCCAGATGGGGGAGCAGACCCACACACAGCACAAGTGTTGGGCAACACACTGGAGAGGAAAGGCCAGTGTGGGGCGCAGCCAGTGTGGGGGGCTTGGGAGGGGACAGAGAGTGTCCACAGACCCACCCCGGGCGGTCGGCTGGGCCTGTGGATAGGGTGTTCTCAGTCCCAAGGGCAGCGAGAAGCCAGAATACTCTTTTGCTTTTATCCAGTGGGTGAGAGGACCATGGTATAGACGCTGTACCCGGGGCTGGCTTCTCTCTGCAGGTACAATGCTGTCACCGGCGAGTGGCTAGAAGATGAGGTTCTGATCAAGATGGCGTCTCAGGTGAGCCTTCCCCGGCCCGTGTGGGCAGGGCTGAGGGCGGATTCCTCTTGAGCAGACTTCGGTCTCTGCTCCCTCCCTTTCACACTCACGTGACTGACTTTGGGGCATTCTTTCTATTACTGTGTATTTATTTTATTTTTATAACTATTTTATAACTGTTATTTTTATAAGTTTTTTATAACTGTTTTATGGAGATATAATTCACACATTATGCAACGTAGCCATTTAAAGTATACGGGTTCGGTGGGTTTGGTGTAGTCACAGAGATGTGCCTCCATCACCACAACCAATTCCAGAACGTTTCATCATCTGCGGAAGAAAGCCTGTACTTACCCACCGGCAGCCAGCCTCCTATCCCCTCGTCTCCCCCAGCCCTAGACAACTGCTAATCTACCCCTGTCTCTGTAGGCTTACCTATACTGGCCTTTTTATTTTTATATTTTTTTAAGATTTTATTTATTATTTGAAACAGAGAGATCACAAGTAGGCAGAGAGGCAGGCAGAGAGAGAGGAGGAAGCAGGCTCCCCGCTGAGCAGAGAGCCCGATGCGGGGCTCGATCCCAGGACCCTGGGATCATGACCTGAGCCGAAGGCAGAGGTCTTACCCCACTAAGCCACATAGGTTCCCTGTATGTATGCTTTTGAGTATGGCTTCTTCTGCTCAGCATTTTGTCTGTGACGAGTTCATACTTGTTTTTGCTAGACCCATCATTTATAGAACAATACAGAATAATAGAACAGAACAACAGGGTATACTCACTCTGGTTGCTATATGGTGTTCCGAATGAGTAGACCTGATTATCCGTTATACTCTTGATGGACATTTAGGCTCTTTCCACTGCTTTTCTTCTCTTTTTCTTTTTCTTTTCTTTTCAAGATCTTATTTATTGGAGAGAGAGGGGGGTGGAGGGACAGTGGGAGAGGGACAAGCAGACTCTGCTGAGTGCGGAGCCGGACGTGAGGCTCGATCCCACAACCCTGAGACCATGACCTGAGCTGAAATCAAGAGTTGGATGCTTAGCTGACTGAGCCACCCAGGCTCCCCTCCACCCTTTTTCTGTTCTAGGGAACAGAAAAGCAGGGCTACAAAAACGTTCTTTGACATGCTAGGTTACCTCCATAACATCTTCACCCCGTGAGTGGTCTTCCCCTCCCCCTCAGCCAGGGTTTTGGGGAGCAGGTGGCCTTGTCATCCCCCAAAACCTCCAGGCTAGAAGTTTGGTCAGGCTTTAGCGCCAGGGTAATGGAGGGAGGGCTCAGGAATTTTAGGATTGAGATGAGGTCCAGGTACCCATGTGGTGGGTGATGTCCGAGGGGTGAGTCTCTTCCTGACTCAGGACTCGTTCTGGTGGGACATGGGACCTGATGACGCTCGCGTGGTATCTTTCAGCCCTTCGGCCGTGGAGCGATGCGGGAGTGCTTCAGAACGTAAGTGACTCGGCCTGGCTCTCGGGGGACCTGCCTGGACTCCTTCATGCTCTTAAGAGTGGGGGCCTTGCAACATTTCTGGCCGAGAAACCGAGACAGCAGCCTCTGCTTGTAGGCTGAGTGTCTCTCTCTCTGGTGTCCGTCGGACCACACGTTTGCTCTGCTGAGGAGGGAGCCCCCTCTGGGGGGCGGGGGGCACTCGGGGAGAACTTGGAGTATCCCACTAAATTCCACTCTGATGTGTGGAGGCCACAAGATGTGGGTTAAGAGACCTTTAACAATGTCCCTTCAGCCTCTTCCCAGCCCTTTGAAGGATGCAGGGGGTCAGGCTGGGTTCCTGGTGGACCCAAGTGCCCAGGCAGACCCTCTGCTGTCTCCCCCTCTCCCCTGCCCCCAGGAAGAAGCTCTCCAACTTCCTGCACACTCAGCAGTGGAAGGGGGCCTCGAACTACGTGGCAAAGCGCTACATCGAGTCTGTGGACAGGGACGTGTACTTTGAGGACGTGCGTCTACAGATGGAGGCCAAGCTCTGGGGAGAGGAGTATAATCGGCACAAGCCCCCCAAACAGGTCTGTGGTGCCCCTCCCGGCCACCTGCCCACACAAGGCGGCCAGGGATGAGACTGGAGACAAAGTTAACCATGGTGCCAGTCATGGTTCCCTTCACGGTCTTAACAGAAGCCAATAAGAGCCATCATCTGTTGAACACGATTCACTATATGCAGTCATTTATAACTAAAAACAGAGAACTCAGGTTGTTTGAGGTTAGGATGTTTTGATCCCATTTACGGATGGGATCTATTAGGACTTTTTTTTTGCAGATGTTAGCAACCTCAAATGGGCTTCATGCTAAAAGGGAATTTATTACCTCATGTAACAGAAAGAGGGCTGGCTGCAGGTAAGGCTGGATCCAGGACCAGGCAGGTTGTTGAGAATCTGCCCCCAACCCCCATCTCTAGCCTTGGTGTTCTTCTGTGGGCCATGAGCAGCTGCGGGCTCACTTCCTGTCCTCTGAGAAACCTTGGTGCCAGGACAATACCTGTTTTCCCAGAAGTTCCAGTGGAAGTCTCAGAACTGGGTTTCATTGCCTCCACTTAGGTCAGGTGCCTGTTGCTGAGCTAGTCACAATAGCCAGGGGAGGGGATATGCAGATCGGGCAGGCCTGAGCCATATGCTCCCCCTTAGAGGCAGCAATGTGGGTCCTTCCCCCAGACTGTGCAGACTGAGATGGGTCCTTCCCCCAGACTGTGCAGACTGAGATGGGTGGCTCCCAAGAAAAAGCAGAAGGAGAGGAGAAGGGGTAGTGTGTCTGCCCCTGGGGAGCCCCAGGCCCAAAGGGGTTAAGTGACCTGCCCCAATAGGCAGGAAGGAGCCAGGTCTCAAAGCCAGGTATTTCAGGCCCCTGCCCAGTTGGCTTCTGCAGGTGAGCCCCCAGGTTGTTTAGCGAACCTGGGCAAAGCAGAGTTTCCTGTTGCCTGTGGGCATTTGAGAAACAGCACTCTGTGTCTCTGCCCTGCCCAGATTCATAGCTCAGCTTTCCCACTGTTTGAGCACCTGCGAGATAACATACTACTGTCTCCTGGGCCCCTTGGGGGAGCCACACTTACAAGAAGTCAGCAGAATTCATTGAGCGCCTCCTGTTTGCATGACTCTTGATTAAGTGCCTTCGGGGTAGACCCAAGAAGCCACAGTCCCCACCCGTGGGGTCTGTGACCACCTCAGTAATTTGCTACATGCCATCCTGGCCTCCTTTCTCTTCCTCCCTAAGCTTGTTCCTGCCTCAGGACCTTTGCTCTGGCTGTGCCATCCCTGTCATCATTTCTTGCCCTCCCCAACCCCAGCTCCATCCCTGCATGATGAGTTCCTTCTCACAGTTCAGGTCTCAGCTCATATGTCACCTGCTCAGCAAGGCCGCCCCAGGCCATCCTAAATGAAGTAGCCTTTCCAGTGCTGTCCTGTCAGTTCATTCTGTCTGTTCTCGTTCCTCTTGCTTGGAGCAGTTGGCACTCTCCGGAAGAGTCTTGTCCCTGCAGTTAATATTGCGTCTCTCCCCCAGGGGCAGGGGATTCGTGCCTTGTTCACTCTGTCTCACAGTGCCTAGGTGCTCAGTAAATACTGTGGTTGGTTGGAATTGAGGAAAGGAGCAGAGCTTTTTGAGGGGGGAGCTGGCCACCCCTTGTTAACTGCCTCCTGGCCAGTACGTGGCCTCACCATAGACTTCCTCGTAAGAATAGAGTCAGTATTTGGGGTGAGAACCTCCGAGAACCAGCTGCTCCTTCCCCTTAGGCTGTTTCTTGGAACTGAGGCCACGTTTGGGGCAGTTCTCTGCTTGGGGCCGCGTCGACCTCTGCAGCTGTCATCGGCCTGTCTAGTGACCCAGCCACACAGTTCCTTGGATGGTTGCTTCCTTGGGAAACCCAGACCTGGGTCCTTCCGCTGTGGGTGTGGTTGAGGGGGCTGGGGTGCCGTGGGTACGGTCTCACGTCTTTCCAACCCCACTTTACAAAATTCACAGGACTTAACACATGTCCTTCTGCGTACCGATGCCAAGTGTTTGGTAAAAAAAAAAAAATTCAGCAAGGAATGTCTAAACTCCCCATAGCAGGGAGAGAGCCATCCTTTATGGTTGGATGTATACGGCTCTCTAGAGTCGTATCCACAAGTAATACTCACATTAGCACATGTTGATAGACTCCTGTATCCTCGGGTTTCATCCTCACCCTAAGTGTGAGATCCTCATCCCACAGGCGAGGAAACTGAGGCACAGTTAGTCCACATGCACGATATTAGCGTAAGCCGTGTGGGCCGAGCTTCGCACACAGACCTATCAATGTGTGCCAACAGCCAACACAACATGGTTTCTTTCTCTCTCATCTGACAGTTCTGCTTTGATCGGGGGTTAGGTGGGGTTCAGGGTGGGCTGCTGCCAGCCGTCTTGAGTCCTCCAGAAGCACCCAGTTCCTTCTGTCTTCCTGCCCTGCCTTCCTCTGGGGTGTGGCCATGGATCACGTGGCTAGGTTGGCCCCACTGGCAGGTGTGCGCTCTATAGCTTTGGGGCGGCCAGAGGTGGGGGCTGTTGGAGTTCTGTCCTTGGCCAGGCTTGGTCACGTGGCTGCACCTAGCCACCAGGGAAGCTGCACAGTGCCTTCCTACTGGATGGCTGTGTATCCTCTTAGCACTCCCATGGGAGTTGTCTAGAACCCCTCGGGGCTGCTCTAACAAAGTACCACGGGGCAGCTTACAAACAATAGAAATTTATGCTTAGGAGACTGAGAAGTCCAAAATCAAGGCACCAGCATGATCACGTTCTGGTGAGGTCCCTCTCCTGGTTCCTCGATGGTGTCTCCTTGCTGTGTCCTCATGTGGCGGAAGTGGCGAAGGAGCTCTGCCTGGTCCCTTATCCGGGCCCCAATCCCATTCATGAGGGCTCCTCCCTCAGGACCTAGGTCCTCCCAAAGACTCCACCTAATCCCGTCACTTTTGAGGGCCAGGAGGTCAGCAACATAGGGACTCTGTGGAGACGCAGTTAGACCATCACAGGGGTTTTTATTCTCAAAAGGAAAGGGGAACCTGGATCCTGGGGATGGCTGGCAGCCGTAGCTGCGGAGAGCTGATAACTGAGGGAGCCAGGATGGGAGCCCGGGCAGGCTAGCTTCCGCCGAGCCCTCTGCTCCAGTCTGCTGTCAGAGGTGAGTGCTGCTGGATCCTGCCTGACCTGCTCCCCCTCCCACCAGGTGGACATCATGCAGATGTGCGTGGTGGAGCTGAGGGACAGACCCGGCAAGCCTCTCTTCCACCTGGAGCACTATATCGAGGGCAAGTACATCAAATACAACTCCAACTCGGGCTTTGTCCGCGATGACAACATGCGCCTGACACCACAGGTGAGGCCCCTGGACGGGGAGGGTCCCTGTGGGTGTGTGGTCTCAGCCCCAGAGGGTCCTCAAGCCTCATGGAGCGGTGGCTGACCTGCGTCCATGCAGACCACACCCTGGTCTGTTGCAGTCAGTCACCTTGCTCTTCTGTACCCGGACCCCCAGGCCTTCAGCCACTTCACGTTTGAGCGTTCTGGGCATCAGCTGATTGTGGTAGACATCCAGGGTGTGGGCGACCTCTACACGGACCCGCAGATACACACCGAGAAGGGCACTGACTTTGGAGATGGTAACCTAGGTAGGTGGGGAAAGCCAGCTTGTTTCCATGGAGATCACACTCACTCTGCCCCCTACAAATCTCCCAGCTCTTCATAGCTTCATTGGCTTTTCCAAGATGGTGGGGATGGAAGCTTGGGACGCCTCCCACCCGCCACTTCAGCGTGTCCCACGCCTGCCCTTGTCACAGTTACGGTGCCCGGCACTGCCCTTCCCCTGTCACACAGCAAGGCCGTGCTCCAGACTTCCCTGCTCTGTCTGTAGGTGTCCGGGGGATGGCGCTCTTCTTCTACTCTCATGCCTGCAACCGGATTTGCAAGAGCATGGGCCTCGCGCCCTTTGACCTCTCGCCAAGAGAGACGGACGCCGTGAACCAGAACACCAAGCTGCTGGTGGGTGCCCCAGGGCCAGAAGGAACTCAGCCTCATCTGTGCCCCTCATCCTCCTAGATCAGTGCACAAAGCCCTTCCAAGTGTCCCCACTAACACAGTAACTGGGGTCTACGTGATTGGACCTCTTCTGACCAGAGTGAGGAGAACAAGTGTGTAGAAAGAGTGAGAAAGGTGTGTGGTATGTGTATTTGTGTGGCATGTTGACAGATGGCTGGACTAGACTTGGACCTGGATCTTCGGGCACCTTGCTGGGTCCAGGATGTACCCACCCCCTCTGCCATTACCTTGATCAGATATGAGTGACTGTCAGCAAAGACCAGCTTGGGATTCTGGATATATGGTGGCACGTGTTCCCCAGTTCAGGGCTGTGGAGTATGGTCAGCACGGTGGGAATGCTGGCTGGCTTTGCACTCCTGTACCAGATGCCCGTTTTTAGAGCCCTTTGGTTTAACCCCCCATTGATTGTGTTAGATTTCCTGCCAGTCCCTAAACAGGTGTATATGGGAGCTGTTGACTAAAAGGGCTTCAGGGTTCAAACAGACAACACGCAACTGGAAGAGCCCTTCACTCGCCAAAGGGCTCCTGTGTGACACGGGTGTCCCTGTTAATTCTCCAGCAATCGGCGAAAACCATCTTGAGGGGGACGGAGGAAAAGTGTGGGAGCCCCCGAGTAAGGACCCTCTCTGGGAGTCGCCCCCCACTGCTCCTTCGCCTTTCAGAGAACTCTGGAGATGAGAACATGAGTGACGTGACTTCTGACTCTCTCCCTTCTTCCCCGTCTTCAGCCACACCACACAGCCAGAAACTGGACCAGCTCCGTGAGTGATACTTGATCCCTGGTCATCGTGCTTGGAGGGGACAGGCACCAGAAAGGACATTGCTTTCACTTATGTTAGGAAATCAGATATGCTAACCAAAAAGGGTCCTGGCCCACGTGGTTTTATGAGTGAGTTCACTGAATACGTTTTCAGGACCCAAGTGTAGATGGTATAGAAACAACTCTGATTTTAGAAAACAAGGGAACATTTTTCAGTGTCTTTTATGAAACTAGCAAAACCTTTATACCAAAATTTAACAAAACAGCAAAAACACAAACAAAAAAATCTACATACTAAGCTCACTTATAAATAAATACATAGTATGGGGCGCCTGGGTGGCTCAGTGGGTTAAAGCCTCTGCCTTCGGCTCGGGTCATGATCCCAAGGTCCTGGGATCGAGCCCCACATCAGGCTCTCTGCTCTGCGGGGAGCCTGCTTCCTCCTCTCTCTCTCTCTGCCTGCCTCTCTGCCTACTTGTGATCTCTGTCAAATAAATAAATAAAATCTTTAAAAAATAAATACATACATGCATACATACATACATACACAGTACAGAAGTTCTAAATAAGGTACGGACAAAGACTAGTAGTATCGTAAAAGAATACTGTCATAATCAATAGGGTTTTTGCAGGCATCTGCAAAATTCCAATAGTAAGAAATCGGTGAACGTCATGTGAATAGGTAGGAGAAGGACAATGGAATCCTTGTTCCCGAAGTTGAAGTGACAGTGGTTGTTGACAATGTGGATGTAGGGTCTGCAGGAAAGAGGGGAGGCAAGGCTGACTCCAGGGTTTTGATCTGAAGAACATCAAGGGTGGTGTGGCCATTTGTGCAGCTGGGGGAGGCCACGGAGGAGCAGAAGAGCGAGATTTTAGTGTCAAATGTCAAAGAAGCCTTTAGACATGTCCACTAGAAGACCTTAGGTATAGCTTGAGGCAGGAGTTTTGTGTTTGTTTGTGTGTTTGTTTGTTCTGAGATTTTATTTATTTGACAGAGATCACAAGCAGACAGAGAGGCAGGCACAGAGAGAGGAGGAAGCAGGCTCCCTGCTGAGCAGAGAGCCCGATGCGGGGCTCGATCCCAGGACCCTGAGATCATGACCTGAGCTGAAGGCAGAGCCTTAACCCACTGACCCATCTAGGTGCCCCATTTGGAGGCAGGAGTTGACAGACTTCTTAAAAGACCAGAGAGTCAATCTTCTGGACTTTGTGGGACATAATGGTTTTTGCATTAGCAGTGTGAACGTGGCCATGGTACTCAAATGACTAGGTATGGCCTTGTTCCAATGAAGACGCTGAATTTTCTATTTCGTGTAATTTTCACATATCTCAAGATACTATTCTTTTAAATTTTTTCAACCACTTTAAAATAGAAAAGCCATTCTTAACAACCACATAAAAAAAGGAGGCAAGCTGGATATGGCTGTGGAACCTCAGGGTGGGAGAGAGAAACTGGGAATGACTGGGAAGGATGTGGTTGGTTTTTCAGCCTTATGAAGCTTCCCCGACCTGCAGCTACTCCTGGGGCCCCAAATACACACATGGCTGTTGTACTTTCATACCTGCTCCTCAAAGGCCCACCGTGGCCCAGGTTCGTGTGCTCTAAGCACATTGCACAACGGTATTTGCATTACAACTTTGAGGCGGCACAGGGGTTAAGCTGCTTGCTCAGGACCCCACAGCTAGCAAGTGGCAGACTCTGAGTAAGTTCGTTCTTTCTTTGAGAGAGCAGGGGGAGGGGCAGAGGGAGAGTCCCAAGTAGACGGTGCTAAACGTGGAGCCCGATGAGGGGCTTGATCTCAGGACCCTGAGATCACAACCTGATTGGAAAGTCAGTCGCTTAATGGACTGAGCCGTCCAGGCACCCCAACTCTGCATAAGTTCTTGAGGAAGAACTGTAGCCTCTAGGTGCTGACAACATTCTTTTCCATTTTTGTATCTTCTTACAAAATTTTAAAATGAAAAAAGGCCTAATGGCAGGTGCTTTCTGTTCTAGGCTATAGTTGGTCTTTTAAGCAGTTCTGCTGGTAGAGCCCTCGTATGATCTGTTTTCTCTCTTGCCCAGACTGGCCTGTGTTCAGTGACCTTGACAACATGGCACCCCGAGACCACGACCATCTGGACAACCACCGGGTAGGTTGGAGAAGGCCCAAGGGAGCAGGCCTGGGAGGATTGGACTTCCTGCCAGTCAGGACCAAGGCTGAATCCTGCGGTCAGCCTAGGTCGGCCCCAGGCACTGCCTGTGGGCACAGAGGAATGCAGATCACTCCCAGCCTCCTGGCCCGGGCGGCCGTGTCCTCTGAGAAAAGCTGGCTCCACCACAGTTTTCGGAGATGGTTAGAGAAAAGGGAATCCCAGTTAGCAACAGTGCAACCTTCTGGTAAATGGCAAGCGAGCTCAGCCTTGGGCTGGTCTGGCCACGTGCATGCGGACAGCTGTCCTGGGAGAGGGAACGGTCCTGCATTTCAGACGAGTAACTTACAGCACAGTCTGATGTGATGCTCTCAGGCTGGATAAACAGGACAGGTTTCCAGCAGCCTCGGGCTCATCCGACGTAGGAAGCTGAAGGCATCCTATTTGCATTCACGCGAACCTGTGTTACGGTGTTCAAAACTCACAGGAATTTTAAAAATTGACTTTGCAGAGATGTCACCCTTGCACAGACCTCAGGTGCCCTTTAAGCTCCGCTCTGGGATTGCTCCAAAGGTTCAGGTTCACTCTTGACTGCTTTTCAGAGATTTGGGGGGAAGAAAAAAGTAAGAGTAGCCAACATGATGGAATCATCACTCTGGGCAGACCCTGTTCTAAGAGCTTGATAGATATTCTCCTTTAAGCCCCAGCAACCTATGAGGTAGAACCATTTTTTATTCCCCCTCCTTTTTTTTAAGATGTTATTTATTTATTTGATGGAGAGAGAGCACAAGCAGAGGGAGTGGGAGAGGGGGAAGCAGGTGCCCTGTTTAAGCAAAGCCCAATGTGGGGCTTGATCCCAGGACTCTGGGATTGTGACCTGAGCCAAAGGCAGACGCTTAATCAACTGAGCACCCAGTCACCCCTTTCTGTTTCTTTTGTAACAGATTTCATTCTAGACTTAGAACAAATTTTAGACGTTCAGAATAACTCATTCATTCTCATGGTTGAAAAGGTACAAAAGATTAGTAAGGTGAGAAGCCTGTCTCCCATCTGTCCCTTAGGCACCTGGAGCCCAACGTGGGGCTCCATCCTAGGACCCTGGGATCACTACCTGAACCGAAGGCAGAGGCTTTAACCCACTGAGCCACCCAGGCACCCCGCCCCCCGCTTCTTGTCCCCGATCTCAGCAGCTACCAGGGCAATGCTGTCGTGATTGATCCCTGATTGAGAGATGAGGACCCTGAGGCACAGGAAGGTTCAGCCTTGGTCCCAGTCACTCAGTGATGGAACCACGGTTCAAATCCAGGCCTCTGGCCTCGAACCCACCCTCTGTCCTGCCGCTGTCCTGTGCTGCTTTTCTCCTTCTTGAAGTGGGTAGTATCCCCCGCATCTCTCAGATGAGGAAGCAGGTTCGGGAAGGCTGGCTGCCTTGCCCGGGGTCCCAGAACCCAGCTGTGAGCTCTCTGTTGCTCAGGGAGGGACTGAGTCCAAAGGGTGGGAGGAGGGGCCCTAGGTCGGGAGGAGCCGGCTCCCCGGAGCCCCTGGGTACGGCCTGCCCTCCGTTTTCAAAAGCAGGCTTGCACTCAGCACCCCCAACACTTCCATCACATGCTGTAAATTATATCTCAGTTTTAAAAATTGAGATTTTAAAAAAGAAACCAGAGTAGCCTTTTAGTTCACACAGAATAAAAGCCTTGAGGGGAGGTAGAGGAGAAGTCCGTGCTTCTAGAAACAAGGGCCGGGCCTCGTCAGGATATGCAGCTCCTCCGGGTGGCGGGATTCGTGGCCAGACCAGAGGCTGAGGAGAGGGACCCATTTATGCCGGTGACACCAAACTTCTTTTATTTTTATTTATTTATTTATTTTTAAAGATCTTATTTATTTATTTATTTTTAAGATTTTATTTATTTATTTGACAGACAGAGATCCCAAGGAGGCAGAGAGGCAGGCAGAGAGAGAGGGGGAAGCAGGATCCCCACTGAGCAAAGAGCCCGGTGCAGGGCTCGATCCCAGGACACCGAGATCATGACCTGAGCCGTAGGCAGAGGCTTAACCCACTGAGCCAGCCAGGCACCCCAGCAGTAATGTTTTAATTTCATTTAAAAATAAAAGATCCAAGGCACCTGCATAGCTCAGTCATTAAGCGTCTGCCTTCGGCTCAGGTCGTGATCTTTGTACCCTGGGATCGAGCCCCGCATCCAGCTCCCTGCTCAGCAGGAGGCCTGCTTCTCCCTCTCCCTCTGCCCCTGCTTGTGTTCCCTTTCTCGCTGTGTCTTTGTCAAATAAATAAATCTTAACCAAAAAAATAAAAAAATAAAATAAAAGATCTGAAGTAACTAAGGCCTCATGTTAGGAGCTGACAAAGCCAGGCGATGGGTGCACGGGAGCTCATTTTAGTATTCTCTGTTCTTAGTGGCATGTTTTAAATACTTCTTAGTAGAACAAAGGAGGAGACGTGACAGTATGAGTGGGAGAGGGGTGCCGTGACTTGCGGATATGGCCGGATGCGACGCCAGTAGACAAATGACTGAAGTTTTATAGATTCTGAAATATCTAGAAGAATAAAAAACATGTCCCGGTTTGGGTAGAGGACTTCACTGTAGTAAATATTGTTCTCAGCGCTACATTTGTGTCCGTGGGTCCTCTTGCATCCCTCCAGCCTTTGTTTTTCTGCCTGTGAAATGGGTGAGCTGCTGTTAGCACTTGCTGTGACACATACGCGGTGGGGGGCCCCTCACTTCATCCTCATCCTTCGATGTAGGTGCCCCATGAATCCCGTGGCTAAGGAAGCCGCTGGTGGGTCACAAAGCTCACTTGAGCCCAGACTGTCTGGCCCCAGAGCCCAGGCTCTCTGCCGCTACTTTGTGCTGCTTTCTTGTCACCCACCCAGCGAGGGCAGGAGGAGGAGAGTGTTAACTGAGGTGATAGAACAAAGGAGAAAGAGCAAATGGCTGGGATGTCCAGAAGCCACCACCACTCAGAGGACCACTGAGACCCTAGAATCATCTTCTCTCCATAGGACTCTGAAAACAGTGGAGACAGTGGCTACCCCAGTGAGAAGAGGGGTGAACTGGATGACCCAGAGCCCCGCGAACATGTAAGGAACCCCCAGAGAAACGAGACCGGAGCGTTCTAGTGCCCCACTGTCCAGGAGAATGGAAGAGTGGGGGTTGGGGACGTGAGTGGTCTTGAGAACATAAATGGATACACGAGATCATTTCAGATCCAGATAAATGCAGGGCAGAAGATAAAACAGGGCCATGGGGACCAGAAGGTTTAGTAAGGGGACAAGGAAGGGAATTAGGGTTGAAAAATGTTGGATTGCTCTTACGGCAGAGCTGGAACCTCTGGTTGCTGGGCCGGGATGGTGCTGAGTAGGCTCCCCAGCTTCCCACACGGTATTCCTCTGTCTCTCCAGCAGAGGACAGGTTCCCAGGGCCACCCCGCAGCATCCTGGGGAGGGGTGACTATGGCAGTGTCTTCCATGTAGAGGTTTTGCCTTGTGCCAGAGTGGAGCCTAAGCCTTCACACTAGGCTTGCCGGGAACCCTTTGGTCTCAGTTTTCTTACTGCAAGTGAGACTGTCAGGGGAGCTTGGGTAAGAGGAAGGAGTTTGTCTTCGTGCTCGTCTGCCACAGTCCTGTGCCGTTGAGTCATTTCCATCTGTGCGCACAGAGAGGGTGAGGGCAAGGCTGTGGGCACACAGGCACAAGAGTCCTGCTTGTTACCCAGCATCCTCTCTGCTTGGCGCTCATGAGTTCCAGCTGCCCTCTCCAGGGGACAGTCCTATCCCTTAGGAGGAGGGTTCCTGGGAGGAGAGTCCCCTGGACGGGGAGGGCAGGGCTGTCCCCTACGAGGTTTCCCCTGGAGGTGGGGTAGGGGCCGGTTCTGGGGAGGGAGAGTGCTCTGTGGCTCACTCTCCCCTCCTCTTCCCTCAGGGCCACCCAAACGGTAACCGGAGGTACGAGTCGGACGAAGACAGCCTGGGCAGCTCCGGACGGGTAATGCGCCCCGAGGCGTCCTGGTCGTGGCTGCGGGCTTGCCTTTTCCAGCCTCTCTTTCCCCAGTCCTGTCACTCTTGCCTGCCCAGGTGCCTCACACACCAGCTGAAGGAAGATTTTGCAAAGAAACCAGTCGCCTTGGCGTATGCTTTTTGATCCCCTGACCTGGGCGGGCCACCGGGGCATCTGTGGAGACGAATAGAGGAGTAGACCAGCCCGTCCTGGAGGGTGGTTTATAAGGGCCACAGCTCACACGTCAAAGTTATGCCCGTGTGACGTCATAGCATTAGTTACTTTACTTCTTGCAACCACCCAGAGAGACAGGCTGACGTTAATTCATCCCTGTTTTACATATGAGAAAACTGAGATCTTAAGCAGCTTCGCCGGGTTAGCCAGCAAGTGTCTCTACTCAGGTCACTTACACCACGCGGTATTTACCGCCTGGACAAGGTCTCCGGTTCAACCTGAGGAGGGGGTTCAACCGTGGTGCTGTGGACGATCAGGGCAGGCCCTTCTTTGTCATGGGGGCGCCGTGTGCCCTGCAGGGTGTTCATTGCACACGGACACGCCGCTGCCTGGCTCTGTCCTATGCAGACCTTCGGAAGAGAGTGTCTAGCTGGGGGCATGATGTGTTTCCAAACCCGTTCCCCAGAGCATCGTGTGAGTGCACAGAGGCAAGCGGAGTGGATTTGTGGCAGGGTCTGAAGTCAGACTTTTCTGGTGCGTTGTATCGGTCACAGGCCAGCGGGGCAGCTTAGGGTCCAACCTCCCCAACCAAACCCTGCTTGATAAATGAAGGGAAGACGCTTTGAATGGCTGCAGTGTGTCTGCTGGCCTTAGTGCTGTGATACTCCCTCGACGCCCATAAATTGGCAGGATTTGAGGGATTAGAAATGGAGCCGTGTTTGTCCAAGAAAATTTGACACCTTAAGGGTTTGCTCCCTTGCCTCTTGCCAGCCAGGCTCGTGCGGTAGGAGCAGCCGACGGCTGGGGATGGCCCCTGCGTCCCTGCCTCTCATTCCCTGACCTGTGAACCTCCGGCCCTGTTCTCTCCTGCAGGTCTGCGTGGACAAGTGGAATCTCCTTAACCCCTCCCGCCTCCACCTGCCCAGGCCTTCCGCCGTGGCCCTGGAAGTGCAGAGGCTTAATGGTCTGGACCTTGAGAAGAAAATCGGGAAGTCCATTCTGGGGAAGGTACCAGCGATGCCCGTCTCGGAGCCCTCTTGCCACTGACCCAGAGCCCAGCCCATGCTTCTGCCCCGCTAATCTCTTCCCCCTGCAGGCTGGCTGGGCGGCCCCGGGGGTGCAGAGGCCCAGGCAGCCGGGCCAACACCCAAGTCTGTGCGGCAGGTGCATCTGGCCATGGCGCGCTACCATGAGGGCGGGCGCTTCTGCAGGAAGGACGAGGCGTGGGACCGCGAGTCAGCCGTCTTCCACCTGGAGCACGCGGCCGAGCTGGGCGAGCTGGAGGCCATTGTGGGTCTGGGGCTCATGTGCTGCCAGCTGCCCCACCACATCCTGGCTGATGTCTCTCTGAAGGTGGGGGTGGCAGGGACCCAGCCTTGGGCGGGGGCGGGGGGGGCGGCGGGGTGCTCAGTCATCATCCTCCCCACCCTGCGGGTCTGTGCATGCCCCAGAAACTTCCTGAGCACCAGTTTGGGGTCAGGCAAAGCCGGTTAGCTGGAGCTGGTGAGATTGGGCTCTGCCCCTGTAGAACAGGGGCAAGGTGACAGTTTCTAGGCAGTTAGGACCCTGTGTGAAGGGAGAAGCAGACGATACTGCGGCGAAGCAGGTGGAGAAGGGCCCCCGAGTGGGTGTCGCGGGGTCAGTGGAGGCTTCCTGGTAGCAGGTTTCTAGCGGTGAGAACAGAGCCTGACACACGGTACGTACTCCGCGTACACTGGCAGAACAGATGAATAAGGTGACCTCTGAGTTAGACCTAAAAGCTGAGTGGGAGTCCCCCAGGCAGGGGGAGCAGAAGTGACAGACAGGACAGTCAGACGTGAGCAACAACTTTGCTGAATCAGATCAGAGTTTTAAATACTAATAGTTCGAATACTAATAGTTTAAATAAAATGAATCATTTAAATACTATTTTATTTTATTTTAATTAATTTATTTTTTTGTTGTTGTTTTTAAGATTTTATCTATTTATTTGACAGAGAGATCACAAGTAGGCAGAGGCAGGCAGAGAGAGGGAGAGGCCGGCTCCCCGCTGAGCAGAGAGCCCGATGCGGGGCATGATCCCTGGACCCTGAGATCATGACCTGAGCCGAAGGCAGAGGCATAACCCACTGAGCCACCCAGGTGCCCCTTAAATACTATTTTAAATAGTCCCCATGTCATGATTACAGATGGGACATGCTTTTAAGTTTTATCTGCATTATCAATATTTTCTCCATCCCTTTCTTTTTATCAAAAAGAACAATCAGGGACGCCTGGGTGGCTCAGTTGGTTAAGCAGCTGCCTTCGGCTCAGGTCATGATCCCAGCGTCCTGGGATCGAGTCCCACATCAGGCTCCTTGCTCAGCAGGGAGCCTGCTTCTCCCTCTGCCTCTGACTGCCATTCTGTCTGCCTGTGCTCGCTCTCTCCCCCTCTCTCTCTCTGATAAATAAATAAAATCTTTAAAAAAAAAAAAAAAAAAGAACAATCAGACTCTGATCTGTGGAGGGGCACCTGGCTCAGTCAGTGGAGTGTGTGACACTTGATCTTGGGGTTTTGAGTTTGAGCCCCATGTTGGGTGTAGAGATTACTTGGAAATAAAATCTTTAAGCTGTGCCCGGGTGGCTCAGTTGGTTATGTATCTGAGTAAGGGGTTAAGCGTTGATTTCACCTCAGGTCACGATCTCCGCCTTGGGGGATGGAGCCCCGCTGTTGGCTCTGTACTAGGTGTGGAGCCTGCTTAAGATTCCCTCCTTCTCCTGCTGCCCGTCCTGAGCTCTCCCTTTTCTAAAATAAATAAGTACATAAATAAAATCTTTCAAGGAAGAGAGTTCCTGATAATTCCAGTCAGCTGTCATAAGAGCACAGAGCTGGTTCTAGGATACAGCTGCCTTTGGCCTGTATTCCCAGCGTCTGTCTCCAAGCCTGGCACAGAGCAGACACTCAGAAAGATCTGAGGCCCAAATAAAGTGATCTCAAAGCCCAGAATGAGTGGTGAGCAGCTAGGACTGGGGGACGTCTCCCGTGACCTCAGGCTGTTGAAACACACCACGCGCTGGTAACCTTGTAGAAGGATTGAGAAGCCGTTTCAGTTTCCCCGCCCGTAGGCATCCCGACGGCCTGTCTCTGGTGAGCAGACGCTGGCACTTCCCCGAGCAGAAGTGGGGTTGGACAGAGCTTTGCGGTTAGGACTGGGAAGGCAGGCAGGAAGTGAACTGTGAGTCCCAGCAGACTTATGGCTTAGCAAGTAAAACGATGGGCCTGAGCCCTGAGAAGCTGCTGTGTGTTCTCGAAAGCCCTCACCCACTTTATCCAGTGCCCCCCTTCTTTGGAACCTTTTTATTGTTGTTTTCTTGCTGAGACATTCATTTATTCCATACTTGCTTTTTGAGTCTCCTACGCTTGGCCCTGTCCTAGGTTCCCGCTCTCATGGAGCAAACTTGGCAGGTGGGGAAGGATGTAGTACAAACCATAGTTAACAAATAAAATCTTTCAAAGAATTAAAAAGTAACTAGCCTTTATTGAGCACTTCCTGTGCCGAGCATTGTTCTAATACACTGGGGGAAAAAATAGGACAGAGCATGTGACAGAACGGCTGCCAGATAGACAGACGTCTTGTGTTAGGACACAGGTTCTGGCTACAGGGGAGGCAAAGAAACATAGCCTTTAGCTGGTCAGCCACGTGCTGGCGAAAGTATGGTGGAGGAGGCTGCATATGGGGACAGTGGGTGGTGGTCTTAAAGCCCCAAGGTTGAGAAGGGCCTCGTGAGCTGATACGAGGGTTTGGGATTTGTCTCAAAAGTGAGGTGAGAAGCCACAGAGCAGCTTTTGAACAGTACTGTGACCTTGACTTGGCCTTTAAAAGCATCTTGGGGGAGAGGGGCGCCTGGGTGGCTCAGTGGATTAAAGCCTCTGCCTTCAGCTCAGGTCATGATCCCAGGGTCCTGCGATCGAGCCCTGCATTGGGATCTCTGCTCAGCAGGGAGCCTGCTTCCTCCTTTCTCTCTGCCTCCTTCTGATCTCTGTCTGTCAAATAAATAAAATCTAAAAAAAAATCTTTTTTAGAAAAAAAAGCATCTTGGGGGAGCAGCAGGGAAGCAGGTGGGAATAGGCAGTGTTGATGGGACTGGAACATGAGGCAGCCACACTGGGAAGCAGCTGGACAGTGCCGCCAAAGTCTAGCCAAAGTCTAGGCTTAGAGTTCCATGTGACCCAGCAGTTCCCCTCCGAAGTATCGTCCCAAAAGAATAAAGACACACATCTGCGTGAAACTTGTAACAGATGTTCATAGCCACAGTACTTCTTCACAGTAGCCAAAAGGTTTAAACAAACCAGATGCCCACCAACTGATGAATAAAATGTGGTCTATCCATACAGTGGACTGTTAACATTTGGCCGTAAAAAGAACAAACCACTGATACATTAAAAGCTTTATGCTAAGTTAAAGAAGCGAGGCACAGTAGACCAGGTAATGCGTGATTGCATTTATACAAAGTATCCAGAATAGAGAACTTTCTAGAGACAGAAAGTGTGCTAGTGGTTACTTAGGCCTGGGTGAGATGGGGCATTTGAGAGGTGATGGTGGAGGTGTTTTGTTTTGGTTTCTTCTTGGGCTGATGAAAATATTCTGAAATTGATAATGGTGATAGTTGCACATTCTGTGAATATATTAAAACCCACTGAATTGTGGGTTTAAATGGATGAATTGTACAGTATGAGAATTACATCTCCATAAAGCCGTTAAAAACTTTTAAAGTTAAAAAATAAATACATAGGGCATCTGGGTGGCTCAGTTGGTTAGGCAACTGCCTTCAGCTCAGGTCATGGTCCCAGGGTCCCCGGATCAAGTCCCGCATTGGGCTCGCAGCTCCACGGGGAGTCTGCTTCTCTCTCTGACTTCTCCCTTCTCATGCTCTCTCTTGCTGTCTCTCTTCCCCTCTTTGGTTTGTATTAACAGGATACAGAAGAGAATAAAACCAAAGGATTCGAATACTTACTGAAGGCGGCCGAAGCTGGCGACAGACAGTCCATGATCCTGGTGGCTCGGGCTTTTGACACGGGCCAGAACCTCAGCCCAGACAGGTACTGTGGCTGTCGCTCAGGTAGTGCTGGTGGGATCTTGGGCTGCAGGTGGGGGCTTCCCCTCAGTATCAGCACAGACCCGGGTTCTGGGCTTGGCTCCCCCATTCCCAGTCTCTTGCTGGGGGTAAGTCATTTCTCCTCCTTGATCTCAGCCTCTTCCTGGTATGAAATGGGAATAATTAAAGAACCTGTATCCCAGGTGGTTGTGGGAGGGTTAATTGAGAGATGCCTGTAATTCCCAATGTGCGTGGTCCATAGCAGGAGGTAAATGACGGACCTCTTAGCCATTGTGCTAAGAAAGGATTTGCTTTTTGCACCAGAATAGTTGTCCCTAGATGATAGGATTAAGGGTGGTTATAGTTTCCTCTTTCTAACTTTTATTTTTATTTATTATTTTTTATTTTTTTAAAGAATACTTTTATTTATTTTTATTTACTCTTTATTATTTTTTTGAGAAAGAGAGTGGGGAGGGGGTGCCGGGGGAGAGGGAAAGAGACTCTCGGACTCGCTGCTGAGCGTGGTGCCCAGTGCAGGGCTTGACCCCACAAGCCCTGCGATCATGACCTGAGCTGAAACCAAGAGTAGTCGCTTAACAGATCAAACTACCCCGGCGTCCCTCTACTTTTATTTTTGTTTTTCACTTCGGGGAGAGAGAGGAAAGGAAGGAAGCTCTGGCTGTGGGTGATTCAGGCCTGGTGCGAGTTTTCAGAGTGGCTCTGAGTCCCCAGGAGGCTACGACCCTGGGGGTGCCAGCACTTTTCCAGTTGTGTCCTCAGGCTCAGGGGTCGGGACTGGTTTCTGCAGTGGGAGGAAAAAAGGGTGGCCCAGCTTCACCTCATCTCCTTGGCTTAGCCAGTGGGAAGTCCCCGAGGTTCCAACAGTGGAGATCATCTGAAGGGATTGAACTGGTCAAGGGACCCATTGCCCAGCCCTGTGGCTCCCACTGGGTCACAGCCACCCCTGCTGTCCTTGGGAGTCCATGGCTTTCTGGACGGGAGCAGGGCAGGCATGTCCATTGTCTGCTCTTACAGGGTTGGAGCAGTCTGGAACCTCCCCTCTCTTTGGGTCAAGGTCTCATCTCCCCTCCCTGCCCACGGACCGTAGCCGTGTCCTATGCAGCTCTCAGTGTCTAAAATGTCTTGATACGTAGCATCCTTCCTGTTCTGTGGATCCCACAGCCCCAAAACTGACCAGATAGCTACTGTGTGACAATGATGCCCCTTTTTACTCGGACCGTAGCTTCATGTCTGTGATTTTATCTCGTTGAGAGTAAGAATCGTGTCCGCTGCCTCTCCCAGCGCTTATCACGGGGCCCGGCTTAGTAGCTGAGTGAGTGAACCAGCGCCTCTCTGGGACTCAGAGCGGGTCTTCTGAGCCCCGTGGTGTGGGTGACTCAGCTAGGTCTGAGAAGGGAAGGGACTTGCCTGTGGTCACCTAGCTAGCAAGTGACAGGGCCAGATCTTGGGTTTTCTCCCTCCGGTGTACTGTGCGCCAGCCGGCTTCTCAGTGGACTCAGAGCTCCACTGGCACGGAGAGGAAGTGAACAAAAAAGACATGCTGTGGTTACGTCAGGTCCAATGCTAGCATGTATGGTGCCCACGGAGTGCAGGGGGGGAGGCTGGCACAGGTGGGAGGGGCTGGAGGTGGGCATTGCAGATTGGTCTCTGAGGTCCTTAGGAAGACTTTCGTCTGTGTGTTTTCTCCTCGTGCCTTTTGTTTACTTTTTATTCAAGATGATAGTGTTTTGTTTTGTTCTTGATTTGTTATGAACTTTTTTTTTAGATTTTATTTATTTATTTATTTATTTGAGAGAGAGTGTGCACACAAGCAGGGGGAGCAGAAGAGGGAGAGGGAGAGAGAGAAACAGACTCTCTCCACTTAAGCAGGGAGCCCGATGCGGGGCTCGATCCCAGGACCCAGAGATCATGACCTGAGCCCAAGGCAGAGGCTTAATGGATGAGCCCCCCAGGCTCCCCTGTTAAGAATTTTTTAATGTTAAAGCTATCAATTCTTAGGCATCTGCTTCTCTTTAAAAAAAAAGAAAAAAGAAAAATGTTTTTCAGGGCTGGTTGCCATCCCTGTGGGGGGAAGGGGGTCACATTTCTACTTGTTGGCCATCGTTACTGGGTTTGGGGCAACTGGTTTTTAATATTCGTATAGTTGAATCTATCACGATTTTCTTTTATAGCTTCTGCTATAGTCATTTTCTTATTCTTCTTCCTCATTCCAAGCAGTTCCAGCCTCTTCCATTCAGGGAGCGTTAATTAAGGGCCAGCTCTGGGTAAGGCAGGGCCCCATGTAGGCCCAAATTTGCTTTTCTGTGGTTTCAACCTTCTCAGAAGTTACCACTTAAGACGGGAAGGAAAAGTCCTTGGAAGTCCTGAGGCAGGGGGGGCACCCTGACCACTCGGGGTAGAGTGGGGTGGGGCGGGGGTTGGGCAGAGATTAGGTTCCTTTCTCCTCTTTCCCATGTAATGCATTTGGGGCTGTTCTGCTTTGCCCTTCTAGACCAGGGAGGGGCAAAGCTGAAAAGAGTGAGATCACATAGTATGGTGGCTTCCAGTCCACTGCTAAAGCCATAGTTTGTCAGGTATGTCACCGATCATTTTCAGATGATTTGCCCTTTCTGTGAAATAAGATGGAATTGGTGTTCTCTCCTGAACCCCGTCCCAGCCAGCCACGTGGTTATGTTTATTCCTTCAGCCTCCTTGAGGGAGGCTGAGCTATTTGCCAGGCTCCGAGAATGCAGCAGTGGACTAAACAAAGTTCCAGTCTTCTTGGAGCTTATGTTCTAGCCAGCAGAAACCATGATAAACGAGTGAAGAAATAAACAGGAGAATTGCAGATTGGGGTGGTTGTAGGAAATGAGGTGTTTGGGGATGATGCTTCCAAAGAGGTGACATAGGAACCGAGGTTGGGGGGATGGGGAGTCAGGTGTGGAAAGGCAGAGAATGAACGCTCCAAGCGGAGGGAGCAGCAGGTGCAAAGGCCAAGGGGCAGATGGGGTCTCACATGTTCAGGGAAGAGAAGGGGGCCCAGCCAGTCTAGCGTTGAGGAAGGTTAGTGGGAGTGAAGACGGGGGTGGCCCCTGGTGAGGTGTAAGGTAGGGCCTCAGAGGAGAGGCCAGCAAGGCACTGGCGCTGTGGCTCCTGGAACATTTCATGAGACCCACAGACTTTCTTATCTGCATCTTTCTTTGCTCTTTCCTGATGTGCTATAAATAGTTACTTACATAGTTAGTACACTCCAAGAAAAGAGCCTGCTGCCCTGTTTGCTCAGTATTTCGTGTTGTTCAGATGTGGGTGGAACATGTCTGCCCTTGGTGGCTTGGCCGTTCTTGTGCTATAGTGGGAGAAAGAGTTGAGGGCAGAGGGGCAGAAGCAGAGAGAGAAGCCCGCTATTCTGGGGAGAGCCCCGGATTGTGCTGGAGGAGAGCCAGAGCTGGCCAGCACCGGCAGAGGCCTTGGCAAAAGGTCCCCCACCCACCTCTTCTCCTACTTGAGTCATAGGGCGGATTGGCTGGTGTCCCAGCCACTGCTAATGCTAGCCCAGAGTGTGACTTTGTACAAACTAGAAAAACAACCCCCCTCAACACATCTGTTGGAAAACTGTGGAATACACCAGTCTTGCTAGGGAAAGCTACTTGACTGTTGTCTTAATATATAAATCTGCAGTACGAATGACAGCCCTTAGATGTGGTAGCATTGGGCACTGGGGGTCATGAGTCATAGGTGGTGGCCCCGCTGGGATCCCTGACGTGTCCCTCCTGCTGATGGACCTCCTCCCTCTTGCCTGTTGCCATGGTAACGTATAACGTTCCCTTTCCATGTCCTGGAAGGTGCCAGGACTGGCCGGAGGCTCTGCACTGGTACAGCACTGCCCTGGAGATGACGGACTGTGACGAGGGCGGTGAGTATGACGGGATGCAGGATGAGCCTCGGTACACGCTGCTGGCCAGGGAGGCGGAGATGCTGTTCACTGGCGGCTGCGGGCTCGAGAAGGACCCACAGAGATCAGGTAGGGCCTGACTGGGCTGCCCCTGGTGGGGTGGGGGTGGGGGAGATCGAGCTGGGCTGGGAGGGAGGTAATTCCTGCCTCAGTGGGAATTACAGCGAGACACAAGACTGAGTCTCTTCTTTCATTGGAGAGGAGAGAGATTCCTACCGCTTTATGGAGCTGGTATGCAGATGAACGCTTTTGTTTTAATGGTTACATATTAGGAGTTTGATATTTCTGCAGTTTTAAAAACGGACACTTTTATTATATTAAAATACATCATTTTTAAGTGTATGGTTCAGTGGCTTTCAGTGCATTCGTCATGTGGTACAGCCATCACCACTATCTAATTTCAGAATATTTCTGCCACCTGTTAGTGGTGATTCCCCGTTTCCCTGCTACCCCGATCCCTGGCAGCCACCAACTTATTGCCTGTCGGTGTGAATTTACCTAAATGTTTCATATAAATGGGATCATACCGTACGTGGTCTTTTGTATCTGGCTTATTTCACTCAGCATCATGTTTTCAGGGTTCACCCATATTGTAGCATGCATCTGTACGTCATTCCTTTTTATTACCAAATGATATCCCAGCATACAGATACAGCGTGTTTTGTTTATCCATACATCTGTTGATCTGCACGTTATATATATATTTTTTTCTGTTACATAATAAACATACTGACCTCCTGATTCCATAGGACGAGCCTAAATTTAAAAGTTTAAAAGTTGGGACGCCTGGGTGGCTCAGTGGGTTAAGCCACTGTCTGCGGCTCAGGTCGTGATCCCAGGGTCCTGGGATCGAGCCCCAAATCAGGCTCTCTGCTCAGCAGGGAGCCTGCTTCCTCCTCTCTCTCTGCCTGCCTCTCTGCCTGCTTGTCATCTCTCTCTGTCAAATAAATAAATAAAATATTAAAAAAAAAAAAAAGTTTAAAAGTTAAAAAAAAAAAGGGCACCTGGGTGGCTCAGTGGGATAAGCCGCTGCCTTCGGCTCAGGTCATGATCTCAGGGTCCTAGGATCGAGTCCCGCATCGGGCTCTCTGCTCAGCAGGGAGCCTGCTTCCCTCTCTCTCTCTCTCTGCCTGCCTCTCCGTCTACTTGTAATTTCTCTCTGTCAAATAAATAAATAAAATCTTTAAAAAAAAAAATAAAAAAAAAATAAAAGTTAAAAAAAAAAACTAAGCAAATAATAATAATAATGCAATTATTATAATGCAATTCTATAATCTATAATGCAATTCTATAATCCTTATGTGAAATTTCTAAATTCAGAAAACCAAGTGTTTTTATACATGTTGCACAAATTATCTTGGAAGTAAAACCTCTCCAGAACTGACACGAGGCTGTTCATAATCTTTACTTCTTCTACTTTATTTCTTCCCCTTCCATGCATTCCTCCCAATTAGTCTTGTCAGAATCCCCAGCCTGGTGCTCATTGGCTCAAATGGAACCCCACCCACCCACCCCTGTACCAATCACTGAGCGCACGGAGATGGCTTATTCTGATTGGCTGTGCTTAAGTCTGGATGTCTGATTGGCTCTGCGGAAGTCGTTAAGGCCTGGTGGGAATCGGAAGGGTGCTCTGATTGGCCAGGCTTGAATCACGTGCCCACGCAGGGTCTGCGAGCTGTAAAGGGATGAGGGGTAATTGAGGATGGTAGTTCCCAGGGAGGGGTCGGGGACCGGGGGAGGGGGTGGGGGGACCTGGCGGAAACAGCAGGCGGTTCACCGCTTTGTGCCCCACTTTGCTCTTCTTCAGGCGACTTGTACACGCAGGCAGCCGAGGCCGCGATGGAAGCCATGAAGGGCCGGCTGGCCAACCAGTACTACCAGAAGGCGGAGGAGGCCTGGGCGCAGATGGAGGAGTAGCTTGCCTGGAAGATCCCGGCCGGCCGGCCCCCAGCAGAAGCGCTGAGACAGGAGGGAAAAAAGACTTGCTGCCTTGCTGAGGGGGTGTTTGGAGGGGAGGGGCAAGTATTTTGAGTGTGTTGTACATCGACTTTTGTATTTCCTTGTCTGACTCTTGAAAATGTCTTTGCTATTAGCGAAGACACTACAGCTGCCCCTTAGGGCAGCATCTTGGGGAGCGGGGATTGAAAAAGACACCCCCCCCCGTTTTTTATTTTTATTTTTTATTTTTTTTCATGAGCTATAAGAAAGTGCTTTTCTGCCATGGGTTAAAAATAGGACTTTGGGCTTTGCTCGCTGGTGTTTACAGGCTGAACTGAAATGAAATACCAGGCCCACAGAACTTGTTTCCTGAGCTGTGATGGGGAAGGCAGAGCTGCGCCCTGCGCCGTAGCTTTCCATGGGGTGTGGATTTTCATGACTTAGTGCGGCGCCCTACCTCTCAGAGCACTTGGGAGCGCGCATGCCATCCTTCTGCGGATGTGCGATTGCTCAGTACCCAGGCCCCCTTCCGCTCTTGGCAAAGGCCTCCACACGGACCGTTCACTAATCTCATTTAATTTTCTTCCCAAATGCAACTGATTTTCTGGAATACAGCCAAATTCCGTTTTCAGCATGCATTTTACAGTGGTCTTTATAAAGCAGGTTTGTTTTTTTTTTTGAATGCACACATTTACTACCTCTAACTTCTCCAGCTAGTGTAGAAGTGGGTGCACCTCAGATCTTGAACGTGTGAGGACAGCTGTTTGGAATTGGAGCCTTTCCTCCAAGCAGACATACATAACTTCACATCTCAGTGGCAGCATCCACAGTGTTTAACCCAAGTATCTCTGTACAGTGCTCCTCTGTGGTTCCTTAGCATCTGACATTCTGACATTCCTATGTAGGCTCTGTTCCCCAGGCTCTGTCCTTGCCATTTTCTGCTTGAAGCTGCGCTGATTTTCTTGCAGATTGCAGCAGGATGATTTCAGCAGCAGCCCCTTGAGATTTGTCTAAAATGTTGGAGGATGAGAGGGCAAGAACTATAAACACTCATTAGTTCCAGTAGTTTCCCCAGGGCCAGGCTGTGGCTCTGTATTTAATGAGCTTTCCCTTGAAAAGGAGTAAGATTTAATATTAGTATGATTTCAGCGGGTGTGTCAAGGCAAAGCGAACACACTGCTTTGATCAAGCCCAAGTGCTGAAGCGGCCTCTCTTTCTGTGCTTCAAAATGAAAACAAAACAAAACAAAAGCAGAACGTGACATACAAACCCTTATCTGTCCATTAAAACAGCTCTTTCAACACATTACTGTTAAGTGCTGTGGAGTCGTGAACCTGTGCCAGCATTTGAACCTTTGGTTCCAAAGTTCAGAGTGTGCACTAGGGGAAAAAAAAAAATCAAGCAGGCTCAGAATTACCCTTGAAAAAAATCCTTTAGAACATCTGTAAATTACAGTTTCCCTCATTTTTGTGTATGGATTCACCACAACCAGCTTTCTTTCCAAGTGGGGACTGATCACCCCTTTTTCATTTGCAGCCCGTCAAGGGGGTTGGCTTACGTTAGGTTTTTCGTTTGTGTGTTTTAAACCAGTGCATACAGTTAGTTAAATTGCATACGGTAAATGTAAGTGAGAAACGGCTTGATTGTGACCTAACTTCTTACCTTCTGTAAAGGGCCAGGTAGTAAATAATCATAGGCTTTGTAGGTCCTGGGGTCTCTGTGGAAACTACTCAGCCCTGCTATCCTAGTGAAGAAACACCCAGGAACAGTATGTAAATGAATGAGCTTGGCTGATGTTCCAGTAAAACTTTTCTTACCAAAACAGCCTGCCTAGGCAGTGGTTTGCCCACTCGGCTCTAAGCCTTGAGTAGGGGGTTACTGCAGTACGCCCGGAAGTCAAAAGCAATACCAATTTTTCAGCTCCCAGTGCTCAAAAACACAGTGCCTTGGCAGAGGAAGCCCTTGGAGATAAATGTGTGAGCAAACGGAGAGCCAGCCCTAGTCACAGCACCTGATCCGTGGCTCTGTGTCTTCCTCCCAGTTAATGATTTGTTATCCCCATTGGGTTACAGTGTCATTCCTCCAGTTCCAAACCACGCACCTCCACGCCCTTAACTCAGCCAGCTTCTCTTCCAGGAGGCTGGGATGGCCTGGGTCGAGAGCTTAGCAAATGCTTACTGAAGACCAGTGAGAGTCCAATGATCTGCGTGATGCCCAGATTGATCTGAGCCAGCAGAAGAGCTTATCCCACCTTCAAAACCTAGTTTGGTGCCTGCTAAAGCTGGTGAGGGCGTTCCCCTCACACCCCCACAGATCTGGGCATGCAGAAACAAAAGACAACCCCAGGACTTTCCAGCCCAACTGGGAAGACATCAGAGACCATCTTTAAGGGCAAGAAGCAGGTTCAGGAGATCAGCAAAGTCTGGGATATGTCCTGTATCTTCCATCACAGGGAGAAACCCAAGGTTTTGAAAGATAAATTCTCACAGTGACCCTGCTGGTTAGCAGCTAGCTACAGCTAGGATTTGAAAGCTGCTGTTACTTAGAGGATCCTGGGAATAAAATTTAAAATTAGATTAGAGTATAATGCCCCTTTCAGGTTTGCTGTAGGTTTTTTTTTTTTTTTTTTTTAAAGCAGACTTTATGGATGTAAGATGGGAAAAAAAAAAATCTCAAACCCCTGGACATCTGAAAACTGCCCCCCTCTGCCTTCCCCTGAGGCACTGTGGGGATTCCTCATCAAATGCAAACTTGGGGAATCAAGCCAGGTAAAGTGCCCTCCGTGCTATCTTAATAACTTCCTTTCGTCCTAGCACATGTGTCTGTGGTACTGGACTTGCTTTACAAATGGACACATGTTTACAAAGGCATATGCAGCTTGTGTGGGGGAAAGGAGACAAAATATGCATTTTCTCTGCATGGATTTGTGCCTGTTACTCCTATTTCTACTCTCAAGGTAACCATTTAACCTAGTCAAGGTGGACCCTGGGTGGGGCCCAGGGGAGTGGCCTGTGTTACAAATTTATTTTTGCATATGTATTCAGTTCCATATGGTCTTTTCAAATAAAGTGGTTTCTTTGTTTTCCCTTTGGAATTCAAATGTCTCCTAGTAACAAGGGATCGAGTGGAGTGGCCGACTAGATGAAGTAGCTGTGGAGTCGGAGTGGGGGGGGGGGGGAGACAGGCCCCATCTGAAAGGATTAGCTGGGATTCAGCCCCAAGTGATTGTCACCACGGGAAGGGTGTGGGCACCATGTCGCCCCATTTCCCAGTCTTTCAAGAGCTGCTGAAATCGGATGTGTGAATGCAGGTTCTCCTGATTTTTAATATTTCTAATAAATTCTAATTTTTTAAAAAATTTTGTCTAGATTTGGCCCTATGTGGTCCTTTTGCTTTAAAGTGTGTGAACCTCTTTTTCCCCCCCCGTTTTTCCCATCCATAAGACAGAAAGGATAATCTTTATATTTCAGAGTTGTCATCCACCTCAAAGAAGATAATGCACATTAGAGATGCTCTGTGATCCAGAATTTAAGAAAATCTTGGTCACTGGTATGTTCATTTGGTTTTCAAACTAGTGCTTTTTTAACTTAAAGTAATTTGAACTTAAGCATAGTGCATTGAAGTCACACGCTTAGGTCCATTGGCTCCTGAGGCCCCATTAAAGTGACAGGGAAAGAGATTTTCTTAATGGCAGAAGCCCATGCGGCTGGAAAGCAGAGGGATTATAGTTGGATTAGCGCTGAGAACTCCGCTGACCCCAAAGGGTGAGGCATTAGTACCAGGAACCTGGGGAAGGGGAAGTGAAACGGGGCTAAAAATATAGGGTCAGTTGAAAGACAAGGGAGCAGACCAGCTCACCTTTGCTTGTAGCCCGCTGGCTTCCTGTCCATCACCCTGCAGAACCCTGGGAGGCCAGGCAGAGCAGAGAGTCTGGCTGCTTTACAGAAAAGAGGGTTAAGGGGGAAGTTACCATATTGGGTGTAAAGGCTTCACCAGCCGCCTCTCCCCCCTCTGCTGCTGGGCATTGGCAGCCTGCCTTGGACTCTGCTGGCAGAGCGCAGACAACTGGAGAGACCCCTAGGGAGTCTGCAGTGACCACTTAAAAAGGTCTTCCCTCCTAATGAACCTAGCTGGAGGTAGGACCTCAGACCCCAAACCCCACTCACACCGACAGGAATTCCCACACCTTTTAGAGCCCCATTCTTAAAACTTGAAGAGTCAGCCAAAGATCCCTAGGTAAGGACAACAGAAGGGTTGGGGGGGGGGGAGACACCAGAAGAAACCATCTTGGAGGAAACAAAATGCAGGACGGTTACCTTAAGAAACAAAAAATCTAGTTAATTTTCTTAGCTAAGATACTGCAAGTGCGGGACGCCGGGGCGGCGTATTTGGTTAAGCGTCTGACTCTCGGTTTCAGCTCAGGTCATGATCGCAGGGTTCTGGGATCGAGCCCCACATCAGACTCCGAGCTCAGTGTGGAGTCCGCTTGAGGTTCTCTCCTCTCTCTCTGCCCCCTCCCCTGCCCCGCACCTCCCGCGCTCATGCTGTCTCTCTAAAATAAAATCTTAAAAAAAAAAAAAAAGACACTGAGGGGCACCTGGCTGGCTCAGTGGGAGGAGCTAGTGACTCTTCATCTCCAGGTTGTGATTACGAGCTCCATGTGGGGTGTAAAAATTACTTAAAAATAAAATTTTTTGCATCCACAAAAAGAACAGATGCAATTCTAAAAATTCACGCAAAATTCACGCTTAGTCGATTGGGTGTCTGCCTTTGGCTCAGGTCCTGAGCCTCAGGCTCCCTCCTCAGTGTGGGGTCTGCTGCCCCCTCTTCCTCTGCTCCTGCTCTTTCTCTCAAATAAATAAAATGAAATCTTAAATACACACACACACACACACACACACACACACAAATACCAACAGTGCAGAAAATACTTGTAAAAAAAATTCTTGCAACAAAAGAGCACTTGTAAATTGAGTATATTCTTGGGGCGCCTGGGTGGCTCAGTGGTTTGGGCTGCTGCCTTCGGCTCGGGTCATGATCTCAGGGTCCTGGGATCGAGCCCCGCATCGGGCTCTCTGCTCTGCAGGAAGCCTGCTTCCCTCTTTCTCTCTCTCTCTCTCTGCCTACTTGTGATCTCTGTCTGTCAAATAAATAAATAAAATCTTTAAAAAAAAATTGAGTATATTCTTACAGAAATTCTTACAGTAACTTAATTAAAGGGTTGGAAAATAATGGAAGGGAATCTCCCAGGAAGGGGAACAACAATATCTGTGATTTTTTTTTTTTTTAAATAATGCTGTTGGGGTCTGGAGCCAAAGGCCAAGAAAGGGTTCTAGAGACGTCTTTGGTGCAAAAAAAAAAAAAAAGGTGATTTTATTAAAGCCCAGGGACAGAGCTACTGCCGCCCCAGATTGTAAGGAGCAACTGATTATAGACTTTGGGGTTGAGGGGAGTCAAGATAAGGGAAGTTACAAAAGGATTTTCCTCTGCTAAAGAAACTCAGAGGGTTTCGAGGTCTTGCTATTGTCAACCCAAGGTAGTTTCTCTCTCTAGCAAGACACGAGCATTAAGACAGTTGGGAGTGTCCAAGAGGTTATACTCTGACCTTGTCCGTGGGCTACAGGTTATAAGGGCATTTAATTTTATCTACACTTCCTTCTGCCTTTGTTTTCCACGTAGTCAACCAAAAAACCCCCAAAAGATAAAAAATGTGAGAGAAAATTCTAGAAGTCAGAGGAACAGGCTAACTGAGCAGTACATTGTTCTACAATAAAGCACTTAAAATGTTACCACTTTTGCTTTGTGGAGAAATTAGCTAAGAACAGCCCAAGGTTATTTTTGTGTAGTTTTATTGGGGGGGGGTTGGTTTGTTTTAGGATTTTATCATTAAGTAACCTCTATACTCAACACATGGCTTGAATTTACAGTCCCAAAACCAGCAGTCACGTGCTCTTCCAGCTGAGCCAGCCAGCCCACACCCCCAACCCTGTGTGGGTTTTTTGTTTTTTTAAGATTTTATTTATTTATTCTACATTGAGAAAGGGATCACAAGTAGACCAGCAGGCAGAGAGAGGGAGGGGGAAGCAGCCTCCCCGCTGAGCGGAGAGCCTGACATGGAGCTCGATCTCAGGACCCTGAGATCATGACCTGGGCTGAAGGCAGAGGCTTAACCCGCAGAGCCACCCAGGCGCCCCCATGTGTGGCTTTTTTTTTAATGATCTTTCACTTGGCCATTTAAAATTTGGGGCCAGAGTTCTAGAATCGTATTTTCTTTTCTTTTCTTTTTTTTTTTTAAAGATTTTATTTATTTATTTGACAGAGAGAAATCACAAGTAGATGGAGAGGCAGGCAGAGAGAGAGAGGGAAGCAGGCTCTCCGCTGAGCAGAGGGCCCGATGCGGGACTCGATCCCAGGACTCTGAGATCATGACCTGAGCCGAAGGCAGCGCCTTAACCCACTGAGCCACCCAGGCGCCCTAGGATTGTATTTTCATAGGTAAGATTTTCAAACAGGCTTTTAATAGAAATTAAACTTGCATGTAGATATAGTTGTCATTTTTACTAAATTATATTTGCCATGTGTTGATTAAAATTTAAAGAAGTGAACACAGTCCTACCAGTATACAAATCATTTAGCAGCAAGCAAATAACTTTCACTGTAATACAGTGAGGAGGGTTCCAGAAAGGTTTAGTTTCTTTCCTTCTACCTTGATATACGTACAAGTATTTCAGGTCGCCAAAAGAAACTCCTAAGTCTGGTTAGGACTGGGTCTGGTTTTTTCCTTTCATGAGCCGTTTGAAACATCCACTTGTTTTTTTCCTACACACTTCTTCTTTCTGACTTAATGCACATTTTCAGTTCTCCCAATTACAAACCAAGTTGAGTTAGGTACAAATTATAGAAACGAGACATTTTTTTTCCCTCAGGCAGTTGTTAACTATGAACATTTTCCACAAAAGGCAAGATAATAGTTGGTGTATAACTAAGCTAGAACTTAGTGAGTGCTATTTACTAATTTCCACAGAAATAAAATAACAGTATGAATATTTGGAGGACTGGGGTGGGGAGTGTTTCCCATGGTGGAAGTAAGCATGGTTACAGCTCACTTCTTACCTTCCTTAGTAGGAAGCCAGTCAGGAATATCTAAAACAAACAAACAAACAAAACAAAACAAAAAACTAAAGCAATGTAAGCGTGTTATTTAGACATTTGGTGATAAATATAAGAAGAATCATCTGAGACAAACCATAGGAGACTCTTAATCTCACAAAACAAACTGAGGGTTGCGGGGGAAGGGGGCGGTAGGGAGAGGGGATGGGGTTATGGACACTGGGGAGGGTATGTGCTATGGCGAGTGCTGTGAAGTGTGCAAACCCGGCGATTCACAGACCTGTACCCCTGGGGCTAATAATACAGTATATGTTAATTAAAAAATTAAAAAAAAAAGAATCATCTGAGAGCTGAAAGTGGTCTCATGGGGCAGATGGGGAAGGCATACTGCTAATTTGGTAACAAGCCTTACAGAATTGATACACATATTACAACATTGATAAAATTATCAAAGTAATAATTTAGGGGTGCCTGGGTGGCTGTCAGTTAAGCATCTGCCTTTAGCTCAGGTCATGATCCCAGGGTCTTGGGATGGCTCAAGGGGTCCCTGCTCAGTCTCAAATAAATAGATAAGTAATCTTTTTTTTATTTTTTTATTTTTTTTTTAAAGATTTTACTTATTTATTTGACAGAGAGAGATCACAAGCAGGCAGAGAGGCAGGCAGAGAGAGAGGAGGAAGCAGGCTCCCTGCTGAGCAGAGAGCCCGATGCAGGCCTTGATCCCAGGACCCTGAGATCATGACCTGAGCCGAAGGCAGCAGCCTAACCCACTGAGCCACCCAGGCACCCAGTAATCTTTTTTTTTAAAGTAAGAATTTAAGATAGTCACAATATAGTTATAGTTAACAATACTATAATAGTTAACAATATTTAACAATATTAACAATAGTTAAGAATATTAAGTCTGGTAAGTTAAAAAAACATGATAATAACTAATGTATCAAGCATCTACTATGTTTTATCGAATCTAAGCATCGATTTTAAGATGTACCATTATTTTATGAAGCAAGTAAGTAAAAAAAACAAAAAATACTGAAAATAAACCACTTGCCATTGATCACAGGATACAGGTCAATTGTAGGGATATTAAAATGTGAAACACAATTCTGAGTGACGAGATACAGTATGTCAGTCACTGGGCTGGGTACATACAGTTATCTGTAACCTTGCAACAAACATTCGTATTATCGTGACCTTTTCACAGATGAGAAAGAGGAGGCTTAATGTGGTCCTATGGCAAACCCATTTGCGAAGAATGTTTTCATTAGTCAAGAAGGAAAGTTGGAAGGTTCTAAGATCAGGTGTGGTCAATGTTCCAACATAAACGGTGACAACTGAGGCTCCCATATTACTCTCATGGGCCACCAGCACCTTCCCGGGACACCAGGTGCTTGTTTACAAAGCTGAGATGCAGAGGAATTGAGGTGGGGGCCCCCACCAGCAACGGGCCTCACAGCTGGATGTGTGACTCAACATAGGACATCCCATTCAGGGCTGTCAACTTAGATGGATCTTTGAGTGGTCAAGGTGTAGGGTGACCGCATGTCCCAGTTTGCCAGGGAGAGCCCTAGTTCACCCTGGTGCCCTAGTTTTTCTTCCAATTAAGCATTTGTTCCAGAAAAGAAAGAAAGAAAAGTGCTCTGAGCACCGAGCTGAGGATGTACGCTCTGCATGCAACTGAAGCGTGTGTCCTGCAAGAACAAAGTTCCTTTTTGGGAAGCCCACCGTGATCATATGGTTGCCTTGGCTGTAGGTAACTCAGTGCTGGTTAACTTTTAGCAAAGAAGCAACTTGGGGGGGGGGGGGGGGAAGGAAGCAACTTAGAGAATGGCAGGTAAAAGGGAAAGAATCAAGCCTCAGAAAGAGAGGTGCGAGGCCAAGTGTGTAGATCCAGGAAGCCGAAGGTGACAGAGGGTCTGGAAGTTCGGTTTACCGCCTTACTGAGGGTTATGGAGGGCCAGATTCAGAGCCCGATTCCCAGGCTAAAGCCTCTGATTGGCCTAATTGGGTCTTGTCCCCGCCCCCTGAGCGCTTTTGATTGTCGGTTCCTTTTACACCCCGCAGAGAGTGTTTCCCAAAGGAAAAATGAGTATTGGAACCAGAAGACGGGGAAAGGGCAAAACAACAGGTTCTCACCCAGACAGAGTATTCCCTTTGGGGAGGAAGAGGAAGAGGGCTCTGAAGTTTAGAAGAGAGTGTTGAACTTTTTGGATGGTTTTGTTGCAAGCCTATGTCAAAATTGTGTTGCAATCTGGCTGCCAGCGTGGATCCCCTGGGAGGCTAATTCAAAGATTCACATTAGGAAAAATTTAAAAAAAAAAATCGCTTTTTAATACTTTTCCTCCTCTATCGAGTAAAGCACACAATCTTTAGTGTACAACTTGATGAACTTCTGAACATTTTCAGCACCCAGAAAGCTCCCTTGAGCCTTTCCCGGCAATACGACCCCACCCACCCAGCCAAACCCAGCACAAGGTGACCACTTTTTTTTTTTTTTTTTTAAGATTTTATTTATTTAGTTGACAGGCAGAGATCACAAGTAGGGGAGAGGCAGGCAGAGAGAGAGGAGCTGGCTCCCTGCTGAGCAGAGAGCCGGATGCAGGGCTCCATCCCAGGACCCTGAGCCGAAAGCAGAGGCTTTAACCCACTGAGCCACCCAGGCGCCCCAAGGTGACCACTTTTTTACCTTTATCCTGGTAGACACTCTATAGAACAAGAATGATTAAAAAGATTGACAGATAACCATCAACAGGGGGAGTAGAAAATTAGCTTCGAAGTGCAAATCTCAGTGCCATTATATTTCTTAAGAAGAAGCTTAAGCATTTTATCAGGAATGTTCATTTCTTCCCAAAAAGAGATTTCGTGCAGAAAGGTTTGGTCTCTGCCCAGGTTTCAGATAATCTTCCTTTGATGGAAGCAAGAGAGTGAAGAAGGGAGGGCATCCAGGACTGAGTCCCCATACGCTGGGGGCTTATGATATGGAGGGTGCCAGCCTTCACCCGAAAGTCCCCGGGGTTGGGGGTGGGGGACAAATGAACAGTGTTTGCTCTGTGGTGCTTCCTCCCTCCGCCTGCCCCATTAACCGGGGGCAGAGAAGCAGGGACACCAAGGGATGGTGAGGATTTCAGCCCTTCCTTCCGTCTCCCCCGTTTAAAGCTGCTGGGACGCAGGTCCGGGAGTTCTGATACAACATTCTGCTTCTCCTGCTTTTTAGGTTTGCATCTGATTGTCACAGACAGCTGTGTAAGGGGGCTTCGACCCTACAAGCAACTCCCAAAGGGAGGCCCGGGGCTCTGCCTTTCAGAATCAGCCTGCATCTGTGCAGGATTCCTGTTAAGTACCCCATTCAGTATAATATTAGTAGGGACAGACCTGAATTGCTCCAGAATCTTCTGTCAGAAATACCTCTAGCTTCATCTGAGCCCCTACCAAACAAGCGGAGTTTATTTCTTATGATGGCCAGCTACAAGGTAGCACTAGCTTGAGCAGATGAGGGGCATTTATTGTAATGATAAAAGGCTATCTCCGCAAATGTGAATCCCACTGGGTCCTAGGAAGGGCCTTGAGGTGGGAGCCGGAAAACCTTCAGGATTTCTCTATGACTCTGTTCTTCTGCTTGTATCATTCTTTTCTCCCCCACGCACGGGCCTTCTCTACTTCTCCAATCTATTTCACAGAATATGGCCATCCCAAATCTCCCTTTCTCCCATGCTCCTGTCAGGCTTAGACCCTAACACTTGGCACTCTAACACTGAACACAGTAAAATTAACAAATCGGGAAACCACCATGTCTCAGTTCAGAGTCTCAAAAGAGGCTCTGATTGGTCTGACCCGAGTGCTGTATCTACCACAGACACCCCTGCCCATGCACACCATGGGCAGGGATGGAGGCACAGCACTGAGGAGACTGCCAGGGATCCGCTCTCTGGGCAGTGCAGGCAATTCTTAGAAAAGTGAGATTAGGCAGATCTTCCAGCAATTAGCCTTTACCATGAGGATATTTCTGTTTGGAAAACTCGGCACACAACTCACAAAGTCCCTCCTAGTACTAAAACACTGCGACTAGATGAATGCCTCTTTTGATCTTAAGAACTATTCCTCATTTAGCTCTGAATCCCCCACAATGGCTAGTGTGTGTCCTCAATAGATGGCTGCTACTGTATTTCTTTAAAAATTCCTTTAAAAGCAACAAACTCTCCTGATGCAATGAAATCGTTGCCTATCAATATTTATGTTAAAAGTAGATGGGGAAAAACTCAGTTGAGGAGGAATTGAAGATAAGGAGAAATATGGAATGCCCAGATGTTAGGGTGTGTGCTAGTTAGATATTAACCAGAAACTTGAATATAACAATATAATATAAACAACTAAAAGGTCCATATTCACATCGTGGAATAAAATCTCTATGCATTGGTAATAGACCTCATAATGTTGGAGTAGAGGAATATGTTTCAGAATGATCTTGGCACAATAATATTTACAAAAATGGAAAGCATACAGAAGACCATTCTATATATTGTTCATGAGAGTATATGTATAAATACACAAATATCTGTATCTATAGGTATAAATATATATCGATATGAAGGGATAAAAAATGGATTGAATACACATCAAGTCATAATAATAGTCATAGCGAAGGGAGGATGTTTAGGAAGGAGGATTTATTTTTAATTTGTAAAGGTCTAGTATATTTTTATTTAAAAAAATGTTTAATGCTCTAGTATATTTTAAAATGGATTTTTAAAAGGACAGCATATTTATATTGTTTCCTGAATAACTTTTAATGAAATGTATGTACGTAGGAAAAGAATTGGAAGTGAAATGCCACAATATTAGGTGGTGAGAATGTGGGTGATTATTTTTTCTTTTACTTTTTCTATATTTTTAAATATCTATTTCCATTAACATGGATAGATATTTTAAAAGTATATTTGGGTGAAAAAACAGTTGCAGATTAAGAGTAATAGTATGATAATATTTATGTAAAAATCCATACACAATAAAAACAAAACATCAGTTCTCTATGGGTATCTATGTGTGCATATGAATATATCCAAAAAAATCCACATACATTCACAGCAGAAAATCCAGAAAGATAGTTACTAAGTTGGTTACCTCTGTGGCTGGGACTTAGGGTCAAAGATAAAAGAGCATTGTAACTTATCTGCAAAGTGTAAATATTTTGCAATAATTCACTTACTATTTGAGTAACTAAACATTAAAACTCATAGCGTTTCAGAGTAAACTGCTTACACCAGCTCCCCCGATTTGGTTTTCGTAGCCCCTAGGGAGAATTACTGCTGGAATCCGTCATTTCTACGGAGATACGTGGCTCCTTCTGAGATCTCCGGATTAAACAGTCGACCCAGAACGCAGATTCTTAAGCTGCTTTTCGCTCTAAAACCCATTTGAAACGAATCTGGGTGCAATTATTGGAGCAAATGATTTCTTTTAAAATACATGACACATTCAAAATAAGTCCATCAAAATCAGGCAAAGGACTAGAAACGTCAGTGAAATTTGCTCGGTAAAGTATTAAGTAGCTTCCTGGAAGAGCATCTTACCAGCTGGGTAGCGTGGCCGAGCGGTCTAAGGCGCTGGATTAAGGCTCCAGTCTCTTCGGGGGCGTGGGTTCGAATCCCACCGCTGCCAGGATGTCTCACTTTTGTCCTCGCCGCCTAGGCGGGGGTTGTCCGTTTGCTGTTCTTTTGCCGGATCATCAGCGCCCCCTGCTGCCTGACCCGGCCCGCGGCCGGCATGAATGGAGCGGCGAGGAGGCGGGTCTGTGCGCGTCGGGGCGGGGCATTGTGGGTAAAAGGAAGCGTGAGGCCCGGCCCCGCTCCCCCCACGTGTCCGCTGGAGTTTCTCCACCAGCAACATGGCCGCCGCCTAAGAGAAGAGCCGGGCCGCCGCCGCCTCTGCAGCCCGCGGGTACCTGGGCCGTTGCCGCCGCCCGCGCGCGGCCCCCGCGGAGAGGTGAGTGCCCAGAAGGCAGCGCACGCCGGGTCTGGAGTGGGGCCGCACTCGCGAGGTGGGCCTGGGCCGGGCTGCCGAGTAGGCCGGGAGGCCCGCGCCGCGCGGAGCTCGGGGTCTGGGGAGCCTCCCGGGACTCGGGCGGCGGGAGGGATGGGCAGCCCGCTACCGTAGACCCGGGCCGGCCGCAGGCTCCGACCTCGGCCCGGCCCGGCCCGGCCCGGGAGTCGGGGATGTCGCGGCTGAGGCTGCCGGCGGTGACTCAGGGTCCCGCCGCCGTGCTCCGCCCGGCCCAGGCGGGCCTCCTGCGGGAGCACCTGTCCGAGGGCGGCCGGTGTCCCGCCCGCGCGGCGGCCCGTGGCGATGGCTGTGCGGTGGGCGTGAGAGGGGGCCTGACCGCCTGCGAGGGAGGCGGAACCCGTTGGACAGGGTGGCCCGCGGCTGGCGGCCCGTCCCCGCCGGACAGGGCGGGCGGGCGGGGTGGGGGGTACCCAAGCGTGCCCCGGCCCCCTGCTTGCCCTGAGCCCGAGCAGCCTCCGCCAGGCCGGGCCGGGCCCGACGTGTCTCATTCACCTCTTCGGGCCGCCATGCAGGGTTCACGGAGAGCCAGCGTGGTGCCGCGGGGACGGCCGTGACCGTGGGCTCGGAGGACGTGTCGGTCGGTCCGCACGGCCAGGCAGCCGGTACGCGAACAAGGTCGTGGGTTGGGTTCTGTGCCGCTTTAGAATCGGAGGGCGACGAGGAGGTCTTCACCATCGCCAGCGTTTCCTCCTCTGTGAAATGGGGATAACGAACATCAGCGGCCTTCGTAGGGTTGTGGTGCGACGGCTGACTAGGGGGAGACGCCAGGAGCCCCAGCTCTGCAGGGTTGGATTTGTGGCCGCGTTCTGCTCTCCGACTTGGGGGGGAAAAAAAACAAAAACCCAAAAAACAAAACCATGTTGCCAAGGAATAACAAAGCTCTCCGCAGGTTCCATTTATGACCCTTCGTTAAGCCTCACCGCAGCCCTTGGGAGGTTGAGTACTTTTCTTATCCCCCCTTGGAGGGATGAAAATAGTGAGACTTCGCCCCGTCGAGACCATTCGCTGCGGGCCACGGATCGGAAGTAGCGGAGGTGGGATTTGAACCGGTGGCGTCTCGTGCTGAGCAGCCAGGCTCTTCCCCACTATCCCATAGTGCCTTTCATTGACGAGGGGTGCAGCCTAGTGGTTAAGAATCCGGGTGGTTGACATCAGCCGGACCTGGGCTTCCTCTCTGGCTCTGCGGTTCTCCGGCACAGCGACCTTGGGCAAAATTACCTACTCCCTGGATCCGAGTTTCCTGGTTTCTTAACTGGCAAGGATGAGTCTTGACGTAGGGGACAGTTGAGAGGATGAGAACATGTGTGAAGTCCTTGGAGAAGGGGCTGATGCTGGTTAAGGGTTAATGGGTACTTTTTCTCCAGACATTAACACAGGTGGAAGCTGAGGTGACCCAGAGCGGGGAGATGTCTTGCCAGAGACACACACAGGCATTTAGAATCCAGGCCATGAGACTGTTTGTCCTTGGGGCCCTTTCCTCTTAACTGCATTGTACTTTGTCTTCTCCCTCCAGTAGCTAGAGAGACCTTGGAGATGCCTCCGCATTTCCGATTGTCTGACAGGTTCCATTCCCAGGTGCACCGGGATGCCCCCAGGGGTGGCACTCGGGTATTTCCTTAGCTGGGAACCCCTCCTTCCCTCCACCTGGTGTCCTTGTCTCCTTTCCCTTAGTTGGCAGCTCCCTCCTGGGGGAAATTTCGAGTGCTGAAGGGCACAGCCACGGCCCCAGAGTACCATGATGGCCACAGGACACCCAGGTTGGTCACAGGTGGTCGCTTCAGTTGGAGAAGCTTGGCTTGCGGCTGGGAGGTCTGCTTCTGCCTGGGCCACAGCCCCTGTCTGTCTGCAAATGTCTGTGAGACCCAAACCATGAGTCCGCCAGTGTCTGGATGCGGCTGGTGAACAGTCTGTAACCACCTGATTTCACGCGTTCATTTGTTTGTTCTTTGTACTGTATTGAGCGTCCACTTCATGCCAGGTACTGTTCTAGGTATTGGGAGAACAGCATGGATTTTAAAAAGAGATAATAATCCTTATAACAACTTGATGAAGTGAGTATAATGATCTCTACTTTATGGTTGAGGTAACTGCCAGGCCCCGTGGAGCTTATATTCCAGTGCAGGAGGCAGGGAGCACAAACGCAGACAGACTAGATAGTTCCAGACGGTGAGAACCGTGAAGGAAAGGAAACAGGGAGGGGTGGTCGTGACTCTGAGCTGGTTGGGAGTGCTCTTTCGGGTGGGCGCCAGGGAACTTGCCTCCAGGAGGGGCTGGCAGGGGAATATCTACGGAAAAGCAGCCCGCTTTGAAAAGACCTGGGAAAAGCAGTTGTCATGCAAAGGTCCTGAGACAGACTGGGGGGGACTCACCTTTTGGAGGCCTGGCAGATGCCACCTGGCCGTGTGGATGGCGAGGGAAAGGCCGGGGCCAGATCACATAAGGCCTTGGGGCCATGGAATGGACTTTGGATTTTATTCTATGTGGCAGGTGAAGGGTTTTGAGCGGGAGAATGATGTGATTTACTCGTTTGCAAGGACAGCTGTGGCTGTTTCGGGGCGGACTGGAGGTAGCCGAGAGAACCTCGGGGAGGCTTGTTGGAGCGGCGCTTGTCAGTCACGGGTCAAGGTTGATTCGTGAGTGGTGCCGGCTGGCTCAGTTGGTAGAGCACGGCAGTGTTGAGTTCAGGCCCCACGTTCGGCATAGAGATTACTTAAAATTTTTTTTTTTATTAGTGGGATGTGAAACCACTTTGGAGGATTGTAACCAGCATGTTTAATTTCAAAGAATGAGGGCAGAAAACCTCACTGCATCACATCCAACAGGGGCACTTACGCTTATGTGAAACCTTGATTTAGTTTTGTAATTGCGTGCATGTTCAGGGTCGCTGATATGCAGTGGTTTTTTTTTTCTCTTTATTTTTTAATTAACATATAATGTATTATTTGTCCCAGGGGTACAGGTCTGTGAATCGCTAGGCTTGAACGTTTCACAGCACTCACCATAGCACATACCCTTCCCAGTGTCCATCACCCAGCCACCCTATCCCCTCACCCCCCAGCGACCCTCTGTTTTGTGAGATTAAGAGTCTCTTATGGTTTGTCTCCCTCCTGATCCCATCTTGTTTCATTTTTCCCTTCCCCCTACCCTGCTTTCAAATTCCTCATATCAGAGAGATCATATGATAATTGTCTTTCTCAGATTGACTTACTTCGATTACATAATACCCTCTAGTTCCATCCATGTCATTGCAAATGGCCAGATTTCATTTCTTTTGATGGCTGCATAGTATTCAATTGTGTGTATGTGTATATATATATATATATACCATATCTTCTTTGTCCATTCATCTGTTGATGGACATCTAGGTTCTTTCCATAGTTTGGCTATTGTGGACATTGCTGCTATAAACATTTGGGTGCACGTGCCCCTTCAGATCGCTACATTTGTATCTTTAGGGTAAATACCCAGTAGTGCCATTGCTGGGTCATAGGGTAATTCTATTTTCAACTTTTTGAGGAACCTCCATACTGTTTTCCAGAGTGGCTGAACCAGCTTGCCTTCCCACCAACAGCGTAGGAGGGTTCCTCTTTCTCTGCATCCTTGCCAGCATCTGTCATTTCCCGACTTGTTAATTTTAGCCATTCTGACTGGCGTGAGGTGGTATCTCATTGTGGTTTTGATTTGTATTTCCCTGATGCCGAGTGATGTTGAGCACTTTTTCATGTGTCTGTTGGCCATCTGGATGTTTTCTTTGCAGAAATGTCTGTTCATGTCCTCTGCCCAATTCTTCTTTTTTTTTTTTTTTAAGATTTTATTTATTTATTTATTTATTTATTTTTTTAAAAGATTTTATTTATTTATTTGACAGACAGAGATCACAAGTAGGCAGAGAAGCAGGCAGAGAGAGAGGAGGAAGCAGGCTCCCCGCCCAGCAGAGAGCCCAATGTGGGGCCCGATCCCAGAACCTCAGGACCATGACCTGAGCTGAAGGCAAAGGCTTTAACCCACTGAGCCACCCAGGCGCCCCTTCTGCCCAATTCTTTTTTTTTATTTAAAGATTTTATTTATTTATTTGACAGAGAAAGATCACAAGTAGGCAGAGAGGCAGGCAGAGAGAGAGAGAGGAGGAAGCAGACTCCCTGCTGAGCAGAGAGCCCGATGCGGGACTCGATCCCAGGACCCTGAGATCATGACCTGAGCCGAAGGCAGCGGCTTAACCCACTGAGCCACCCAGGCGCCCCCTTCTGCCCAATTCTTGATTGGATTATTTGTTCTTTGGGTGTTGAGTTTGGTAAGTTCTTTATAGATTTTGGATACTAGCCCTTTATCTGATATGTCATTTGCAAATATCTTCTCACATTCTGTCAGTTGTCTTTTGGTTTTATTGACTGTTTCCTTTGCTGTGCAAAAGCTTTTGATTTTTTTTTTTTTTTTTTTTGCTTTTGGTTTTTTAAAATTTATTTTTATTTTATTATTTTTTTAAAGCTTTTGATCTTGATGAAGTCCCAATAGTTCATTTTCGCCCTTGTTTCCCTTGCCTTTTGCGATGTTTCTAGGAAGAAGTTGCAGGGGCTGAAGTCAAAGAGGTTGCTGCCTGTGTTCTTCTCAAGGATTTTGATGGATTCTTGTCTTACATTGAGGTCTTTCATCCATTTTGAGTCTATTTTTGTGTGTAGTGTAAGGAAATGGTCCAGTTTCATTCTTCTGCACGTGGCTATCCAATTTTCCCAACACCATTTGTTAAAGAGGCTCTCTTTTTTCCATTGGACATTTTTTCCTGTTTTGTTGAAGATTAGTTAACCATAGAGTTGAGGGTCCATTTTCTGGCTCTCTATTTTGTTCCATTGGTCTGTGTGTCTGTTTTTGTGCCAGTACCATACTGTCTTGATGATGACAGCTTTGTAATAGAGCTTGAGATCTGGAATTGTGATGCCGCCAACTTTGGCTTTCTTTTTCAAAATTCCTCTGACTATTCATTCTTTTCTCATTCCATATATATTTTAGGATTATTTGTTCCATTTCTTTGAAGAAAATGGATGGTATTTTGATAGGGATCTCGCTAAATGTGTAGATTGCTTTAGGTAGCATAGACATTTTCACAATATTTGTTCTTCCAATCCGTGAGCATGGAACATTTTTCCATTTCTTTGTGTCTTCCTCAATTTCTTTCATGAGTACTTTATAGTTTTCTGAGTACAGTTTCTTTGGTTAGGTTTATTCCTAGGTATCTTACGGTTTTGGGTGCAATTGTAAATGAGATCGACTCCTTTTTTTTCTCTTCTGTCTTGCTGTTGGTGTACAGAAATGCAACTGATTTCTGTGCAATGATTTTTATATCCTGACACTTTATTGAATTCCTATATGAGTTCTTGCAGTTTGGGAGTGGAGTCTTTCGGGTTTTCCACGTAAAGTATCATATCATCTGCGAAGAGTGAGAGTTTGATTTCTTTGCCGATTTGGATGCCTTTTATTTGTTTTTGTTGTCTGACTGCTGAGGCTAGGACTTCTAGTACTATGTTGAATAGCAGTGGTGTTAGTGGACATCCCTGCTGTGTTCCTGACCTTAGGGGAAAAGCTCTCAGTTTATCCCCATTGACAATGATATTCGATGTGGGTTTTTCATAGATGGCTTTAATGATAGTGAGGTATGAACCTTCTGTGTCTACACTGTGAAGACTTTTGATCAAGAAGAATGCTGTACTTTGTCAAATGCTTTTTCAGTGTCCGTTGTGATATCATATGGTTCTTGTTCTTTCTTTTATTAATGTATTCTGTCACATTGATTTGTGGATGTTGAACCAACCGTGCGGCCCAGGAATAAATCCCACTTGGTCATGGCGAATAATCCTTTTAATGTACTGTTGGATCCTGTTGGCTAATATTTTGGTGAGAATTTTTGCATCTGTGTCCATCAAGGATATTGGTCTGTAATTCTTTTTGATGGGGTCTTTGTCTGGTTTTGGGATCAAGGTAATGCCTCATATAATGAGTTTGGAAATTTTCCTTCCATTTCTGTTTTTGGAACAGTTTCAGGAGAACAGATATTAATTCTGTAAACATTTGGTAGAATTCCCCTGGGAAGCCATCTGGCCCTGGGCTCTTGTTTTTGGGGAGGTTTTTAAAGACTGTTTCAATCTCCTTACTGGTTATGGGTCTGTTCAGGTTTTCTATTTCTTCCTGGTTCAGTTGTGGTAGTTTATAGTCTCTAGGAATGCATCCATTTCTTCCAGATTGTCAAATTTGCTGGTGTATAGTTGCTCATAATATGTTTTTGTAATTGTTTGTATTTCTTCGGTGTTGGTTGTGAATTCTTCTCTTTCATTCATGATTTTATAATTTGGGTCCTTCCTCTTTTCTTTTCTTTCTTTCCTTTTTTTTTTTTTTTTTTTAAAGATTTTCTTTCTTTATTTATTTGACAGAGAGAGGGAGATCGATCACAAGTAGGCAGAGAGGCAGGCAGAGAGAGGAAGGGAAGCAGGCTCCTTGCCGAGCAGAGAGCCCAATGTGGGGCTCGATCCCAGGACCCTGGGATCATGACCTGAGCCAAAGGCAGAGGCTTTAACCCACTGAGCCACCCAGGCGCCCCTTCTCTTTTCTTTTTGATAAGTCTGGCCAGGGGTTTATCAATCTTATTAATCCTTTCAGAGAACCAGCTCCTAGTTTCGTTGCTCTTTTCTACTGTTCTTTTGGTTTCTATTTCATTGCTTTCTGCTCTGATCTTTATTATTTCTCTTCTCCTGCTTGGTTTAGGCTTTCATTGCTATTCTTTCTCCAACTCCTTTAGGTTTGGGGTTAGGTTTTGTACTTGAGATCTTTCTTGTTTCTTGAAAAAGACTTGTATTGGTATACACTTTCCTCTCAGGACCACCTTTACTGTGTCCCAAAGATTTTGAACAGTTGTGTTTTCATTTTCCTTTGTTTCCATGAATTTTTAAAATTCTTTAATATCCTGGTGGACCATTCATTCCTTAGCAGGATGCTCTTCAGCCTGCATGTATTAAGTTCTTTCCAGATTTCCTCTTGTGATTGAGTTCTAGCTCAGAGCATTGTGGTCTGAAAATATTCAGGGAATGATCCCAGTCTTTTGGTACTGGTTGAGAGCTGATTTGTGACCCAGGATGTGATCTATTCTGGAGAATGTTCCATGTTAGAGAAGAATGTGTATTCTGTTTTGGGATGAAATGTTCTTTTTTTTTTTTTTTAAAGATTTTATTTATTTATTTGACAGAGAGAGATCACAAGTAGGCAGAGAGGCAGGCAGAGAGAGAGGAGGAAGCAGGCTCCCTGCTGAGCAGAGAGCCCGATGCGGGACTCGATCCCAGTACCCTGAGATCATGACCTGAGCCGAAGGCAGCAGCTCAACCCACTGAGCCACCCAGGCGCCCTTGGGATGAAATGTTCTAAATATATCTGTGATGTCCGTCTGGTCCAGTGTGTCATGTAAAGCCTTTATTTCCTTGTTGATCTTTTGCTTAGATGATGTGTCCATTTCAGTAAGAGGGAGTGTTAAAATCCGCTATTATTATTGTATTACTGTCAATGTGGTTCTTTGATTTTGTTATTAATTTGTTTATATAATTGGCTGCTCCCGTGTTAGGGACATAGATATTTAAAATGGTTAGATCTTTTTGTTGGGCAGACCCTTTAAGTATGATATAGTGTCCTTCCTCATCCCTTATTATAGTTTTTGGCTTAAAATCTAATTTATCTAATATAAGGATTGCCACCCCAGCTTTCTTTTGATGTCCATTAGCATGGTAAATTGTTTTCCACCCCCTCACTTTAAATCTGGAAGTGTCTTTGGGTCTAAAATGAGTTTTTTGTAGACAGCATATTGATGGGTCTGTGTGTTTTTTTGTTTGTTTGTTTGTGTCCCCCCCCCCCCCCATTCTGATACCTTGTGTCTTTTGATTGGGACATTTAGCCCTTTTACATTCAGGGTAACTATTGAAAGGTACAAATTTAGTGCTATTGTATTGCCTGTAAGGTGATTGTTACTGTATATTGTGTCTGTTCCTTTCTGGTCTGTTACTTCTTTGCTTAGAGGACCCCTTTCAGTATTTCCAGTAGTGCTAGTTTGGTGTTTGCAAATTCTTTTAGATTTTGTTTGTCCTGGATGCTTTTTATCTCTCCTCCTATTTTCAGTGACAGCCTAGCTGGATGTAGTATTCTTGGCTGCATATGTTTCTAGTTTAGTGCTCTGAATATGTCATGCCAGTACTTTCTGGCCTACCAGGTCTCTGTGGATAAGTCTGCTGTCAATCTAATATTTCTACCATTGTATGTTCAGTCCTTTTGTCCTGAGCTGCTTTCAGGATTTTCTCTTTGTCACTGAGACCTGTAAGATTTACTATTTGATGACAGATTGTGGACCTATTCTTACTGATTTTGAGGGGGGTTCTCTGTGTTTCCTGGATTTTGATGCTTTTTTTCCTTCAGCAGATTAGGGAAATTCTCTGCTATAATTCTCTCCAGTATACCTTCTGCTCCCTCCCCTTCTTCTTCTGGGATCCCAATTACTCTAATACTGTTTCGTCTTATGGTGTCACTTCTCTCTCAAATTCTCCCCTCATGGTCCACTAGTTGTTTGTCTCTCTTTTGCTCAGCTTCTTTGTTCTCCATCATTTGGTCTTCCATATCACTAATTCTCTCTTCTGCCTCATTTATCCTAGCAGTAAGAGGCTCCATTTTTGATTGCACCTCATTAATAGCTTTTTTAAAATTTCAACTTGGTTAGGTTTTAGTTCTTTTCTTTCTCCAGAAAGGGATTTTATTTCTTCAGAAAGGGATTCTCTAATATCTTCCGTGCCTTTTTTGAGCCCGGCTAGCACCTTGATAATCCTCATTCTGAACTCTAGTTCTGACGTATTACTAATGTCCGTATTGGTTAGGTCCTTAGCCGATGGTACTGCCTCTCATTCATTCTTTTGTGGTGAGTTTTTCCGCCTCGTCATTTTATCCAGGTAAGAACAGATGAATGAGAGAACGAAATACTAAAAGGGTAGCAACGACCCCAGAAAAATATACACTAACCAAATCAGAGGAGACCCGAGGCTGGGGGGAGAGTGGAGGGGAAAAAAGAAAAAAAATATGTAGATATTAGACTGGTGAGTAGAACAAAGCCACACGCTTGATTCTGGATGTATTTTGGTCTGTTAGAAGAAACTACCTCCCAAAATTTTAGAGAAAAACTTATATATACAAAATTAAGGGTAAATATGATGAAGGGGTGGAATATGACTGTAAAGATGAAAATTTAAAAAGATTCTAAAAAAGGAATTGGTAAGGTAATATGTTGGTTGAAAAAAGAGAAAAGAAAAGGAACCAGTGTGATCAGGCTGGAGATTAGAACAAAACCATGTGCTAGATTTAGGGTATATTTTGATCTATTAGAAGAAATTGTATCCCAAAATTTAAAGAAAAAAAAACTTTATATGTATATTAAAAATGAGGTTAAAGGGCGCCTGGGTGGCTCAGTGGGTTAAAGTCTCTGCCTTCTGCTCGGGTCATGATCCCGAGGTCATGGAATCGAGCCCCACATCGGGCTCTCTGCTCCGCAGGGAGCCTGCTTCCCCCACCCCCTGCCTGCCTCTCTGCCTACTTGTGATCTCTGTCTGTCAAATAGATAAATAAAATCTTAAAAAAAAAAGGGTTAAATACAATTACAGTATAAAATATGACTATAATAATGAGAATTTAAAAGATAAAATAGTTTAAAATATATTAAAATAGGAAAGTGGAAAAATTTTTAAAAATAGAATAAGAAAAAAATTTTTTTTAATTTTAAAGTTTTTTTTTTTTAAGATTTTATTTATTTATTTGACAGAGATACAAGTAGGCAGAGAGGCAGGTTGGGGGGGGTGGGGAGCAGGCTTCCCACCGGGCATAGAGCCCAGTGCAGGGCTCAGTCCCAGGACCCTGAGATCATGACCTGAGCCAAAGGCAGAGGCTTAACCCACTGAGCCCCCCAGGCGCCCCCTGGCTGGATGTTCTCGCCGATCTTCTCGGGGAGGGCCCTGTTGCAGTGATTCTCTCCTGTCTTTGCCCGAGGCGGTGTTGTACCGCCCTTGGCCGGCCGGGCTGTGTAATCTGCCGTGTTCGCTCTTGGGAGCAGTTGTTCCCCGACCGCTGTCCGTCGAGCTCTGAGGTAGGGAGTGAAGACGGCGGCCTCCCAGTCTCTGCCCGGGGTTGCCTAGAACTCCGGGCCCCGCTCCTCAGGGCGCGCTCAGAGAAAAGGGGTCAGTCCCTCCCCTGTCCCTGGTCTCCCACCTTGCTCCAGGCTCACTTGGCCTGTGACCCCGCGTTTCTGTCTCTGGCGCCCGGCCCTGTTTGGAGTCTCCAGATCCAGCCGATTCCTGCAGGGTGCTCCTGCCCCGCTCCTCCCGGAGGAGGAAGAAGCGAGTCTCCCGGACCGGCCGCTTGTGGGGTCCCTGCTTGAAGAGCAGTGGTCCGGCTGTGCCTTGGATCACAGTTTAACGCAACCCCAAGCCGAGAGCGCGCTCCTCGGCCCCATCTCTGCGTCTGGCTTCCCCGCCCCCACAGCTGGCAGCTCTGCCAAAGCCAGACAGCCCGGGTCGGTCTGTGGCCCTGTGGGACCTGAGACCACTGCCCCCGGGAGGGCTGCACCGCCCGCTTCGCCTCTGGAGCGCAGCCGACTTGTACCTACAAGTCCTGATCGCTGCCGCGCCGCCCCCCGCGGCTGTCTTCTCCTCACGTGGGACTCCCCGTTCCCACAAGTCCGACCTCCGGAACGTGGTTGACTTTCTTTTCCTACAGTTGCTGCTCTTCTGTCTCCTGTTGAGTTTGTAGGTGTTGGGAGTGGTTTGAGAACTATCTGGCTGAACTCCCGGGGCCTGATGGCATTTCGGTCGCTTACTCCTCGCCATCTTGCGCCTCCTCCGTGCAGTGGATTTCTTGCTGTAGGTCTTGGGCGGAAAACTTGGGAAGCCTCTGAGTTGGATGATGTTGGTCGGGAGGGTGAGGGGAAGTGAGAGCCCCCCATCGCCCTAGTCTGCACCGTGGAGGAGGAGCCCCAGCTCCAGGCACCTCTTCCTCCTCGAGTTCCTGGGTGGCCGGGCCAGAGGTCAGAGAGCCCAGTAACAGCTGAGAGAGCCAGTTTCTCGGGAATGATCGCGTCCGGGGACCCTCCCAGGCCACAGCTCTTTGTACACATGACCTGTTCCCGGACTCGTGGAAGATCGCCAGCCTGCAGAGGGCCGTGCCCAGAGCCTGGGCTCCCGGTGCACCCGGGAGCCTTGGCGGCCAGAGCGGGTGCGGAAAGGCCTGGGGCTCTGCCGTCCGTCCGCCTCTTTCTGGCAGGAGCGCGCGCCTCGGACTGTCCGGCTGGGCCTCCTGATGCTCCTCCTGTCGCCAGGCTGTAACTGCTGGGGCACTCGGCGTCCCTCGGGTTTGCCTTCTTGCTTCCTCCCCATCTTCCTCACTCAAAAGTCTTCGGTAGCTCCTGCTAAATAGCCTTTCCGTGGTTCATTTCCTCAGACAGCGGGTATGTGTGGAGCGTCTGCTGCGGGCTCGCGGGAATAGCCGGGGCAGAACACACCAGCATCTCCGTCTCCGCGTGACTTACAGTGGAGTGGCAGCAGTGGCAGCGGGGCTGGGGACAGAATAGTAACGGAGGTGTTCACTGTCCTGTGGTGATCGTGCTTTGGGGAAGCCCAGAGCAGGGGAGGGAACTGTAGGCGGTGTCGCAGTTTGGGGTAGGTTAGACGGGCGGGTCTCGGCGAGGAGGGGACGTGTGGCCAAAACCTGGAAGAGGGGAGGGCAGCGGCCCGGAGGCTCCGGGGGTACAGTGGTGACCAAGGCCCGAGGTGGGGGGAGAGGCAGGGAGGGCCTGTGGGAGGTGAGGTCTGAGCGGTGAAGGGGCGGAGGCAGCAGCCGGTCGGCCAGAAAGACTCCAGCGTCTGTCCTGAGGGGGACGGGAGGCCCTTGAAGGCAGAGGCGTGGCGAGCGCTGATGGGGTTTTCAGAGCCATCACTGGTGCTGGCTGTGGGGTTGGGTGAAGATCGTAAGGTTGCAAGTGGGGCAGGGAGATCATTCAGGGTGTCGCTGTCACGCAGGCAGGCAGTGGAGCTGGCTGGACGGGGGAGGCTGCCGTGGGGTGGCCGGACCCCAGACTACCTTCAGGGTGGGCCTGACAGGAGTTGCGTGCGGTGAGGGGAGCAGGGGCTCGGGGATGAGGCTGGCATTGGGACGGAGCAGCCTGAGTTGGGAACGTGGATCTGGAACGCACGAACGGATTTCGGGTCATACAGCTCAGGCGGAGGGCTTAGATGACCTTGAATCCCACCTATGGTGAAGGTATTGCACCCTTTTAAATATTGAATAACTCAGATGTTAAGTAGATAAAACAAAAATCATGATGTTCTAACCCAGAACTAGGGCCCTGGGGGCTGCTGGGCTTCCGAAGGGGCTGAGTAACCAGCCCCTCCCTTCGGGACTAGGAAGAGTCAGTCCCGTGGAATGACTTCCCTCTGCTGGGGAGACCTGCAGCCTTCTCCGCTGCAGGTGCTTGATGTGTGGCCAGTCCCCTGGGATCCCTTACCGTCCGGTGTCGTGGCTTGTCCAGATCCTTCTCTCCTTCAGGCTCCAGCCCAGGTGCCCCCTCCTCCTTCCCGGCAGAAGGCCCTTCCCATCCCTTGGAGCTCCCCGGCTGCTGGCTGTTACCCGAAGTCAGATAGCCTGGCTGGCCTGGCTTTGAAGCGCAGGGCGTCGTCTGCGTGCCCTGCGGCTCTGGCTCGCGTGTGCACGGCATCCCCGAGGTCCAGTGCCCCCTTAGAAAATGGGGGCAGTCGGGCCACCTTGCAGGGTTGGTGTGTTGAATACGTTAAAGTCTGTGAAGAAGGTCATTTTGTGTCACACACACCAAACAGAATCCTCTTGTGGGGGTGGGCTTGAAGTCTGCTCGAAAGTCAAATACCAGAGACCGAGCCCCCTGGAAAGCCTTGGGACTGCCTGCTCTTCCTGCTGGACGCCAGACTCCCCTACTGGTTCCCCGTGGCCCGCGGTTAGTGCTCGAGTGCTTGCATCACAGCTGTGGACCAGCCAGCCTCCCTCCGCTGCCTGACAGTGACCTCTTTCCTCTGAGTGGTCAAAGAGACCTTAAAGCTGGTCATTTATTCTTTCCCGTGGGTGTAGCCGCCTGGTGCTGCCTTGGTGGTTTCACCTTCCTGTTTGGTTCTGGCCACTGGGGTATAGAATGGGTCGTCTCTTGTTGATTCCAGGAAGGCTGTAGAAAGGAGGTCAGTGCCTGTTTGTCTCAGGCTCCTCCCTCTCAGAGCAGGCCTGTGGCAGCAGAGACACCCAGGGGTGTTGGCGGGACGGCTGACTGACGTTCAGGCCTCTTCCTCTCCCTTGCAGATTGAGTCCGAGGATCGTGCGGCTGGTCCCCCCTAGTATGGCCAATGAAGAGGATGACCCAGTCGTACAGGAGGTAACTGCTGTTGCCCGCGCTCTGCCGGGGCTACCAGGGAGCAGTGCCCGGGTGCAGCGCTGCAGGAAGCGGGGCTGGGGCCCTTCCGTCCGTCCTCACGCTGGCCGGGCATCAGCTGGCATTCTAGGGACCCCTAACTCAGTCTGTTCCCTCTGTCTGGAACCCTCTTCCTCCAGATAACTGCCTAGCTGAGCCTTTCGCTTCCTCCCGTTCTCTGATCCAGCATTTCCTTGTCAAAGAGGATTCCCTGATCCCACCCCTGGCCCCCAACCCGCCTCGTGAACACCCTCCCTGGCCCTCCCCAGCCCCCCTTGGCTACACCCTGTGCTTGGTCACAGCACTCCCCGTCCCCTAGACAGAATCTCCTTTCCCTAGAATGTAAGCTTCATGAGGGAGGGATTTTCTTCTTTGACCACGGTGTCCACAAAGTCAGGTTCAGTGCCTGCCACTCAGTAGATACCCAGTGATGATTTGTTGAATGAATGAATAGGTTCAACAACTCCCCCTTCTTCCTGGGCCTACCCAGAAGTCATTCAGCAGTTGTTCGCTGGATCCACTATGTGCTGGGGGCTATGACAGCCGTGAGCAAGGCAGTGTCCTGCCCTCAGGAAACTTAGGATCTGACAAAGAAGGAGACCCAAGATGCAGATGGTGGGGAGGTAGGTTCCAGAGTCAGCCCAGATCTAGACACATCCTAGAGCCTCTGGGCCTTTGCACAGGCTGCTCCCTCCACCTAGAATGCCCTTCACACAGGCTTCGCCTGCGCTGATGCCCTTCACTGCTGCTTAAGGCCTGGTGGTGGGAGAGAACATGGTTAACACCGAAGAGCCAGGAAGCAGGGAGGGAAACTGCTGCACGGTGGGGCAGGGGTGGTTAGTACTGAGAAGGAGGAGCTGGGCCGGATCATTCTCAGATGGGCTTACAGACCACCTTGAGGTGGGTGACAGGTCAGTCCAGGGGAGGTGGCGGAGGGCACGGGGAGGAAGTGCAGCAAGTGCGTAAGCTCTCCCCTGCCCCGGCCTCATCAGAAAAGCATTTGCTCTGGCTCTAGGATGCATCGTGATCTGAGCAGCCCCAGTGGAAAGCCCATTTTTTAAATTTTATTTTATTTTATTTATTTATTTGAGAGAGAGACAGTGAGAGAGAGCATGAGCGAGGAGAAGGTCAGAGAGAGAAGCAGACTCCCCGTGGAGCTGGGAGCCCGATGCGGGACTCGATCCCGGGAATTCAGGATCATGATCCAAGCTGAAGGCAGTCGCCCAACCAACTGAGCCACCCAGGCATCCCGGAAAGCCCATTTTTATTGGGTTGCAGCAGACCTAGCGGGGCCAGGAACTCTAGCTGTAGAGCGGGAGGCTGGAGCCTCGGTTCCCTCTGTTTCTAATGGTGGCTGAGCCTTCTCCCCCACACTGCCTCTAGGAGCCATGAGCCCTAACATCCAGGGAGCAGGGGCAGGGCCACTCCGGCCAGGCACCTGTCTCCTATTTAAATCTTCTTCCCTTTTTTCCAGATCGATGTGTACTTGGCCAAAAGTCTGGCAGAGAAGCTCTATCTGTTTCAGGTAATGGTGAGACCAGAGGGTGAAGGGGCCTCCTAAGGCGTGGGCGTGGGGAGTCGGGGGTACCGGGAAACCTCAGCTTCGCTTAGGGTTCTGGACGCCAGAATGAGGAGTGGGTGGCGGGGGTGGGGGGGTGTTCTTTTGGCTTCTGTGGGCAGGCAGGTCAGTAGTTTCTGATACCGAAGACAGGGAATCCAAGGCCGCCGTGAGGCAGAACAGTGTCGTGGTTCAGGCTCTGGAGAGCGGCAGGGGCGTTGAGGCCCAGTGCCATCGTGACTTAGCTGTGAGTCCCGGGCAATGTCCTTAAGCTCTCTGTGTCTGTTTGTTCATTTGCAAAATGGTGGCAGTTACACTACCCACGCTGAGGTGTCACCGTGCAGGTTGGATGAATCTGTGCAAAGTGCTCAGAGCCCAGCCCAGCCCAGAGCTCAGCTCTACAGTCTGTTTTAGGACAGTTCTGTCCCGTGTCCCTCATTCCTGCCTGCATCCCACGGCAGCTGTTAACCTGTTCTCTCGCGCTGTGATCGGCCCATCCTGGGCATTTCATGTACACGGAATCGTAGCATAGGTGGCTTCTCTTACTTAGTGGCATGGTCTCAAAGGCTCACTCACGTTCTAGCACGTGTTGGTACCGCGCTCCTTTTTGCGGACGATGAGTTTACCCACAGCCTGGTGGCTGGCTGGGTCGGTTCCCGGCTGGGGCTGTTACGAACAGTGCTGCAGCGAGCATCTCTCGCAAGTTTTCTCTGTGGACAGGTGGTGGTGTTTGTCTTGGGCACATCCCTAGGAGTGGAATTGCTAGATCCGAAGGAAACATTGTTTCTTGTTTAAAGGAACAGGCAGACTGTTTGCATTTCCAACAAGAGGGTTATGGTTTGAAGTGTTTTGTCTCCATGTTGCGTATGAGAAGGTGAGGCGCAGGGGGCCAGCCGCTGCACACGCCGCCCAGGACGGGGCAGCAGTGGGGCTGCTCAAAATGCGAGCTGGGAAGAGAGGCCCGGCTGCCCCTGCCCCAGGGTCTCCCTTTACAGGCTCTGGGGCTGGGAGCCTGTCCTTCAGGCCTTCCGAACTGGAGTCCTTGGCTGCCTGCAAATGGCGGGGAGCTGGCAGGGAGCTGACCCCGTGTGTGTTCGCGGTGGCCCAGACCGTGTGGCAGTGTCCGCTCTCTTTGCCTCGTTCTCCGCCCCCAGCAGCCCAGTGAGGTGAGGACGTTCACGCTGGCGGTGGTGAGGAGCTGGCCCCGGCCCATACATTGCAAGAGGCAGAGTTGGGACCAGAACCCAGGCCTGATTCCAGGACCTTGCCCTTTCCCGCCCCCATCCCAGCCTGAGATCAGGAGGTGGCAGAGCCGCGAGGGCTCAGGCCAGACCAGTGGGGCTCCAGACTGTTCTTCCTACCGCTGCTATAAGCTTGGCCCAGGAAGCAAGGAGGAGTTGCTGTCTGAGCAAGCTTTTAGGAAGTCACCTTTGCCTTGGGCTGGAACGTAGCAGAGCCAAAGGGCCCCCACACAGAGGGTTCACTGTATGCGCTGCCACGCCTCCAGCAGGCTCCTTCCGGAGCGTGTTGGGGTACGGGCTCCGCTGGGCACAGCTTCTCGAGGGCGGGTCCGAACCGTGACTCATCCGTCCGCTAGTGTCCGTCCGGCGCCAGAGAAAGGGAAGGTGCCTCTGTGAGGGCTGTTGTGGGAAGATGTCCCCAGCATGTTCAGAACAAACAAGTGACTTCAGAGCAGTATATTTAAGTGTGACATAAAAACGACTTTTGGCATGGTGACGTTGGGGCCCAGATGGGGCTGAGTGGGTCAGCGGCAGCTTTTTGTTATGGAAAAGTGTACACGGCGGCGGAGAGAGAGTGGACCAACGTCTTCACACCCCGTCCTCCGCCAGCAGCACGGCACTGCTCGGGTCTTCCGTCTGTGCTGCCCGTGGCCTCGTGTCCCCTGCCCTTGGCGGGATGTCCCCCGCCGCCTCCTCCCTCTTGCCTGCCCGGCAGCGCTCTGTGGATTACCAGAGAGGGGCCGGTTTGGGTTCCTGATGCTTAGGGCTGTTCCTTGGAGGTCAGAGGCCTTCGAAAATTGCCTTTTGGAAGGAAGCTGGATTGAGCCGATATGAAGGGGACACGGGTGGAGACCAAGAGGTCTCTGCTTGGTGTCGACTCTTGGCTAGAGCTTGGGAGCCCAGCTCTGGGCTGGGCCGGCCTGGGCAGGGTGGACTGACGGCTCCTTTCCCCTCCCCAGTACCCTGTGCGTCCAGCCTCGATGACCTACGATGACATTCCACACCTTTCAGCCAAGATCAAGCCCAAGCAGCAGAAGGTGGGTCTGCCCTCTGACGGAGGGGGACGAGGGGAGGGTGACACCGGTGGGGGCTGGTGCCGGTGAGGCGGGAGACAGGCCCTCTGGGGACTAGAAGCCCAGAGAAAGAGCACTTGGAGGGTTGGGAAGAGAACAGTCACTTGAGCCTGGAAAGCTGAGGAAGGAAAGTTCCCAGAAAGAAAGGGGGTAGGCAGCTCCAGAGAGGCCGGGGGAGAGCACGGCCGGGTATGAGTTAGAGACTGGGAACGGGGGGCTCGTGTTCACAGGGGTAAGGCACGGGCTGCCATGTAGCAGCTCTGGTAAGCTCGAAGTGCCTCGAAGGGATGGGGTGACGGGCCGGGAGCTCTGGACACGTGTCTTGTCCAGGGTGGCTGCAGCGCCGGCCCCCCGTTGCCACTTGCACTGACTTTTCAAGAGAACTTGGAAATGAGAATTTTTATGAGAAAAATCTCTTGAGTTTTAAATGTTGGTCCCTAATTTAGATTTTGGAGGGTAGAATGGGAAGACAAAGAGAACTCTGTGACCCCCCCCCCCAAAAAAAAGGCTCTGTGGCCTTTCTGTTGGAATTAGGCTTTGTGACCTTTGATGCAGACTGAACCCTGGGGTCCCTTAGGGAGGCATGGGTGCCTGGCCTGCGCCTGGGCAGGGCTGGGATTGGCAGGGACTGGGGTCGGGACATGGCTGTGGCCGGGTTGGGTGTGTCCTTGAGTTCCTCATAGCTGGTGGGGGTGCTTGATGCCTGCAGGTAGAGCTTGAGATGGCCATCGACACCCTGAACCCCAACTATTGCCGCAGCAAAGGGGAGCAGATTGCGCTCAACGTGGACGGCGCCTGTGCAGATGAGAACAGCACTTACTCCTCGTGAGTCCCTTGCGCCCAGCCTCCTGGCTTTTTGGCAAATGTTTTTCTTCTCGAGAGGCCCCGTGATGGAAGTGGGGACTTGTCCTGTCCTTCGGCCACAAACCAGGCCTTGGGTTTTCTCTTCCCCAGCCTCCCTCCTGAGGCTCACACGTGCTAACTTGGGGCCTTGATCTCTGTTCCTGGACGTTGAATTCAGGAGGTGTCTGGGGTGGAGGAGGCTGTGCCTGCCATGCCCTGGGCCTGGAGCTTCCTCCCCCTGAAGTCTGTCCTCCCTGTGCTCCCAGGAAGCTGATGGACAAGCAGACGTTCTGCTCCTCCCAGAGCACCAGTAACACAGCCCGATACGCTGCCGCACTCTACAGGCAAGGTACCCGCGCTGGGCAGCCGGGCTGCCGTGGCTCTGGGAGGCCGCTTTCTGGGAGGGAAGCGGGATAGGGGGTGGGGGGAACCCAGCCTGCTGCTCCCCGAATGCTGGATGCCCATAGGGGCCAGGCAGATTATAGAAATGACACTGTCATGGGGCTGGAAGAGGCCACCTCTAAGGACTTCTGGCTTTTGATGCTGCCTGACCCGATAGAGGCAGTGCTTCCAAGGTCACTGTCCTCCTGGGACACAGACATACAGCATGACTTTTGAGACCGGTTTGAGAATTTTGTTTTAAACACAAGGTACTTGCGGGGCTTCTGGTGGAGCCTCCGACTCTTGATTTCTGCTCAGGTCGTGATCTCAGGGTGCTAGACTGGAGCCCTGTGCCAGTCTCCACGCTCAACAGGGCGTCTGCTTGGGATTCTCTCTCTCCCTCTGCCCCTCCCCTTACTCACTCACTCACGCTGTCTCTCCGTCCCTCTCAAAAAGGAAAAAAAATACAAGATATTTCCGCATGAGCAATTTTACTCTTAGACAGCCTCTACCCAAGAGAAGCGAAACGTCCACCGACACAAAACTTGTACGCGGATGTTCGTAGCAGCATCATTCATAGTAGTGACAAGGTAGGGACAGTCCCTAAGTCTGCGAGCGGACGCCTGGATGGCGAGGTGCTAGGCCGTGCTGTTGCATGGTGTTTGGCTGCGTCAGGAGTGAGGTGCTGACCGTCCCCCGGTGCGCATGAGCCTGGGAACGTGATGCGCAGTGAGAGCAGCTGCTCGCGGGAGGCCGCGTGTCCTAGCCGCCCAGGTCAGGAGGTGTCCCAGGGAGGCGGATGGAGAGACAGAAAGCAGGTAGTAGTTGCCTGTGGCTGAGAGCAGTGTGGGATGGGGCGTGAATGAGGATGGTTTGCGGTTTCTTTCTGGGGAGATGAAGATGTTCTCCGTGGGGAGTGGGGGAGGGGCAGAGTAGAGAGAGGATCCCAAGCAGGCTTCACAGTCGCACTCCTCTGCGATCATGACCTTAGCTGAAATCAGGAGTTGGACGCTGAACGGACTGAGCGCTGCAGGTTCCTCTGAAAATGTGCTTAAATTGATTGTGGTGCTGGATGTACAACTCAGGAATACAGTAAAATACACTGACCAGTGTGCTTTAAATGGGGAGTTCTGTATGGCATGTGAATTGTAGCTCAGTAGAGCCACTGAAAAGTAAGTATTTAGAATTCAGAAAGCAGTAAGTGAAACTAATTTGAACACTAAGGAAACAACTAGATTGGGCTCAAAGTAGCACCAAATAACTGTAGCCTTCTTTTTTGAACCCATGTCTCAAGCCTTGCACCTGGGCTGTTCGTTTCTTTTTATTAATTTTTATTATGGTAAAGTGTACATAACATGAAATTTACCATTTTAACCATTTTTGGGAAAGATTTAGAAAAAACGTGCTTCTGGGGGTTAGGGATTAGGGGCAGGGAGTAGGCCGAGGAAGAAGAGACTCATAAACTGACTCTGCTGAGCGCAGGGGCCGATTGCGGGGCCTGATCTCACGACCCTGAGATCATGACCCGAACCGAAACCTGGTCGGACGTCTGACTGACTGCTCCACCCAGGCACCCCCATTGTAACCAGTGTTCGGTGCGCAGTTCAGTAACATTGAGGGCATCTGTGTTGCTGTGCGGTTGTCACCCCCGTCCGTCTCCAGCACTTGTGCCGTGTAGCCAGACGTACCTGTCCTGTCCTTTTTCTTCTGAGTCTCTTGTTGTTTTTTTAGGATTCTTTCTCCCATCTTAGGTTCATACAAAGGTTCTTCTAAAAAAAAAATTTTTTTTTTTAAATTTTATTTGAGAGAGAGCGAGTGAACACAAGCAGGAGGAGGGGCAGAGAGAGACGCGGACTCCCTGCTAGCAGGGGGCTGCATGCGGGGCTCCATCCCAGGACCCTGGGATCATGACCTGAGCCCGAGGCAGACGCTTAACCACTGAGCTGTCCAGGCGCCCCTAAAGTTTTTTCTGGTATTTATAGTATTTTATACCAAAATTTTTAACATTTCTGAAAATTATTCTCGCATGTAAGGTGGTAAGAAGATTCCGTTTTAATTTTGTAAATTCTATTAACGAACTGTGTTCTGTTAGTGTCAGGTGTGCAGTAGAGTGGTTCGGTGATTCTGTACCCGACTCTGGTCCTCACGACAGTGTACCCTGAGTCCCTGTCACCTCATTCCCCTGTGCCCCCCACCATCTTCCCTGTGGTTGCCATCAATGTGTTTGCTGAGTGACCAGTCTGTGGGTCCTGTGTTTCTGTGTTTTTGTTTTGTTTTTTAAGTAGGCTCCATGCCCACCCAGCTTGGGCTCAGACTCCTAACCTAGAGATTGAGAGTCTCGTGTTCTACCAGCTGAGCCAGCCAGGAGCCCCAAATCTGTTCTGTGTGTGTGTGTGTGTGTGTGCGCGTGTGTGTGCGTGTGTGTGTGTGTGCGCGCACTTCTCCCCCCCTGCCCCCCACCCCGTTCTTTTGTTTCTTAAATTCCACATACGAGTGAAATCATAAGGTATTTGTAGGACCATTTGCTTCTGTACTCCTGACTGCGAGCATTCCGCTCCCTCTGGAGTCCGGAGAGCCCCTTACCTGAGCCTTAGTGTGTCATTTCTTCTCTTTCAAGCCCACATTGACTTGAGAGAAATTGATGGTCTTCGCGCTGCCTGCCAGTGCTTGGGTCTCATTCACAAGGAAAAGTCCTGGCTGCGTCTAGGACCGTGTAGATGCTCCCCTAGCTGGCCAGGCTGTAGGGAGCCACATTTGTGCTAGCAGACTTCTGAGCAGGTTGGATGGTTGTTTTGTGTGTGTGTGTTTTTTTTTTTTTTTAAGATTTTATTCATTTATTTGACAGACAGAAATCACAAGTAGGCAGAGAGGCAGGCAGAGAGAGAGGAGGAAGCAGGCTCCCCGCTGAGCAGAGAGCCCGATGCGGGGCTCGATCCCAGGACCCTGGGATCATGACCCGAGCCGAAGGCAGAGGCTTAACCCCCTGAGCCACCCAAGCGCTCCTGGATGGGGTTTTGACAAGCCAAGCTGGAGGATGAGGACGAGAGGCAGTCTGTGGGGAGAGGACGGTGGGCATTGAGGATGTCCTTGAGTGGCCTGGCGGGGAAGAGCAGGCCATGTTCAGAGTGGAGAAATTGCCGTGTGCCAGAGCAAGCCACTGGGGGGGGAGGGTGGTGACCAGGGTCATAAGGGCCTTTGATGCTCATGGGGGAGGGAGTGCAGGCCGGCTTAAAGAACTGGCTTGGAGGGTGGCCTGGGTGGCTCAGTGGGTTAAGCCTCTGCCTTCAGCTCAGGTCATGATCCCAGGGTCCTGGGATCCAGCCCCGCTTCAGGATCTCCGCTCATCAGGGAGCCTGTTTCCCCCCTCTCTCTCTCTCTGCCTGCCTCTCTGCCTACTTGTGATCTCTCTGTCAAATAAATAAAATCGTAAAAAAAACCAAACCAAAAACGAACTGTCTTGGAGCAGAAGAGTCTGTGTTCATACTCTGCTGCAACTGTGTGCTTACTGGGCCAGGTGGGGTTGGGAAGGGCCGCAGGCCTGGTGGTCCCAAGGCCCTGGGACTGGGGGCTAGAGCAGAGGGGGCAGGTGGGCAGAGGCCTTTGGGGGAGCACAGCACCCTTTGTGACTGCTGTGAGCCCAGCTGGGTGGTTTGGCCCCAGCTCCCAGAGTCAAGTCCAAGGTCTTCTTCCTCTGCCAGGTGAGCTGCACCTGACGCCTCTCCATGGCATCCTGCAGCTGCGGCCAAGCTTCTCTTACCTGGATAAGGCGGACGCCAAGCACCGGGAGAGGGAGGCGGCCAATGAGGGTGAGCCCTGGACCCCTAGCCTTCATTCTGGCTGCATCTTGGGATGGGTTGGCTGTGGGAAAAACTGCAGGGGGAGGGATTCCAGGATGCTTCGCAGCGTCCCCGCTCTTCCCACGGGATGCTGGAGCAGCCTCCTGCGCCGCTGGACAACCAGATGTCTTCCTGCATTCCCCAGTGTCCCCTGGTGGGCAAAATTGCTGCCAGCTGAAAAGCGCTGACTTGTCCACTGACCTCTGTCTAGAAGAATTCCCAGATACCCCTGCCTGAAGCCTGGGGAATTGGGGGCAACACCAGAGGCTGCAAGCAGCGTCCGCTTTCTCTTGCAGCAGGAGACTCTTCGCAGGATGAGGCGGAAGAAGACGTGAAGCAGATCACGGTGAGTGAACTCTGGCCCCGAGGAGAGGGGGTGCCGCTGGAGGGGGCCGCGGCGCCGGCACGGTAGCTCAGCTGTCTGGAGGCCGCATGGGGTGTGGGGGGGCTCTGCGGAACCCGGGCTCCGGGGGCGAAACCGGTACCCAAACAGGGGCCCATCCTTCTGAGCCTTCCTGCTGGGCAGCCTGGGGGGCTAACCTGTCTCCACCCGCCCCAGACCTGCCCCAGCCGAATACAGGATAGCTGCCCGGGGCTTCTGTAGAGCAGGGACCCTGGGGCGTGGCTGGAACTGGAATTGGGCGGGAGGAGGAAACGGGGGCCTAGGGAGTCCAGGGGACCCCCCCAGTCTGCACCATGAAGCCTGTGTCCCAGCGGAGCCAGAATCCCATGTTACTTAACCATGTAATTCTGTCTTTTCAGTGGTGCACAGATGCAACATTCCTATTTTAATATTTATTCCTGTATTTCATACACTGCGAGAAGAATATTGACCTTCCATTAATGGCCTGTAGAGTTCCCTCTGTGTAAGCACAGAAAGGGTAAAATGAGTGTTTAAGGAAGAAGGCATAAATAGTGACATGGGCGGCATTCAGACATGGCTTAAGTTGTGAGCCTTTGCGCGTCCTTGAAGATGGGGCGATACCGATATGACCGCTGTGTGGTGGTGGGTGCTCACCCTGTTCTCTCAGTGGCCTGTTGAATGATCACCCTCCTTCCCTTCCTGGGGACTCAGTTGGCGAGGAGCCTGACTCGTCCATCAAGTCATTCTTAGGCCCATGAACTTCAAAGGACCCATGTAGAATCCCAGGATTCTGTGCCGCCTGGCTGGCTCAGGCAGTAGATTATGCAACTCTTGATCTCCGGGTCATGAGTTCAAGGCCCATGTTCGGCATGGAGCCTACTTTAAAAAAAAAAGAATCCCAGGGTTCTGTAATCCTCCAACGCCCCTGCATGGGTCCCCTTGATAAGAGAGGTGTGAGGGCCCTGTTGGGTCGGGACACTAAGCATCAGAAGCCCGGATCTACCTGGCATGAGCCCCAAATGGAATGTACTGGCCCCTGTTCCTGAAAAGTTGAGGGGGTAGCTTCAGGTATGGCTGGATTCAGGTGCTCAGACTCTGTCATCGAGACCTGGTTTCTCCCTCCCATCTCCAGGTTCTGCCTTCCTCTTTTGGCCTCTTTCTCAGGCAGGGTGTCTGTCCCCAGTGGTACAGAGTTGTCCCAGCTCCAGGCTCACATCCTCCCAGCTTCCAAGACCCCAGGGGAAAAGAAACTTCTTTCTCATTACTTCTAACTAAAGTCCCAGACTGGACTCATTGGCTTGGCCAACCCTGAACCAGCCCCTGTGGCTAAGAGGATTTGGTGCTCGGATTGTCCAGGTCTGAGTCACGTGCCCACTCCTGTGGCTGGGAACGTGTGTGGGGGTGGGGGCCGGGGGAGGGATACTTGCTCCCCTGAGCTGAGGGGGAACTGGGCATTTCCCAAGGAAAGTGGGGGGCGGCTCTTACCAGTGGGAGTGGAAATGGATTGGGTGCCGGGCAGGCAGAAGCAAGAGAAAGCTACTCCCTGGCCTGTGTCGGCAAGTCAGGGACAGAGGGACACGGTTGGAGCTGAATTTAAGAGATGTGTGTTGGGAAACCAGGGGAGGTGGGAGTGGTGCTGGGCGCTCCAGTCTGGCGTGCGCGGGCCGGCAGCCCAGGATGGGTCCAGGCCTGAGGCCACGACCACCCCCCCAGGTGCGGTTCTCCCGTCCGGAGTCGGAGCAGGCCCGCCAGCGCCGCGTGCAGTCCTACGAGTTCCTGCAGAAGAAGCACGCTGAGGAGCCGTGGGTGCATCTGCACTACTACGGCCTGAGGGTGAGCTGGGGTCCCGGCCGGCGGCTGACGCTGGCCCTGGGCCAGGATCCTGGGAGAGGAGCCCAGTCTCACCTGGAACTGGTTTCAGAATAAGTGAGAGCCACTTGGTGGTGGGGAGCCCAAGGAGAGAGGGTGAAGTCCTGGGGACAGTTTGTCTTTTGTTCCAGCCGGTCTACTTAGCGTGTGTCCCCCGGGGAGCAGGAGACCGAGAAAGGAGCCCACCGTTTCCTGGGGCAGCAGTGTGGGCATCCGCAGGCTCTCCTCCTGTGAGCTTCTTGCTGGCCCCAGGTCTCTTGCATCGTGGGTCCTGAATGTGGGCCCTCGATGGAGAACCGGCCGGCTGTCGTGGGCCAGCTTCACCGCTGGGCGCTTTGACGATGCTTGGTTTTCATCTCATGTGTTTAAAACCCAGACCTTGAAACTGTATTGGAGTAAGGGAAGTGATTGAATCGAAGTCAAAGATGCCGTAGGGCTCCCTGACTTCTTTCTGGGGGAGGAGCAACTCCTGATTTCTCTGGAACTTTCCTGAAAGAGGTCCATTTGGACAGAGCCTTAGAGTCAGACTTCCAGAAATTCTGCTCTTTCCTGGTGTGTGACTTTATGCAAATTACCTAACGAGAGAATTTGATGTACATACGCAGCCATTAGACCAGAGCCAGGCCCGTAGTAGGTGCTGAGTGACTGTTAGCTGATCCTCTTACTGTTGGTGGTTACTGGCCCTGTGTCCCAGGCAGGGCACCTAAGACATGGGTGCTGGGGCTGGAAACGGTTAAGGGCACCTCACAGAGGCTTGGATGCCATGCTCTGGTGGTTAGATGTGGTTGTGTGGCTGGCCTTGGGGCAGGGCAGTGGGCAGCTGGAGTGGAGGGTGATGCAGGGGTGAAAACGGGAGGGGGGCTCGGAGGGGTGGCGCAGGCCCCAGGGTGGTGGCCGAGGGTCCTCCCCCCCTGCTGCTTCCCCAACAGGACAGCCGCTCTGAGCACGAGCGCCAGTACCTGCTGTGCCAGGGTTCCAGCGGGGTCGAGAACACAGAGCTCGTCAAGTCACCCAGGTGGGACCAGCCGGGCCAGGGTGTTTAGTCCTGTGGGCTCCTGAGCCTACCACTGGCCCCAGTAGGGTCCCTTTGGTGTGGGGCCTTCCTGGGGACGTGGTCCCTTCTGAAGCAAGGGAGATGGACATGGGAGGGGGCCCGTCCTCCTCTGGAGAGGGCCAGTGGGGGGTGGGGGTGGGAAGAGACGGTCGTCCGCTCTCCGCAGGTTTGGGGGACGCTAGGGGAGGGTGGGCGTGGGTCTCAGCCCCCAGCCCTCCCCTGGGGAGGCTTCAGCCTAGGTGCAGCCTGGATTGGCGGGCGGGAGTGGGACAGGGACGGAGCCCGGAGCCGCTGACCCTGCCCTCTCCCCTGCAGTGAATACCTCATGATGCTGATGCCCCCCAGCCCGGAGGAGGAGAAGTGAGTAGAGCCGGGCTGGACACCACCCTCCCCACCCCAAATCTCCCCTCTCACCCCCTCCTCTAACCCACCGTCTCTGTTTTCAACAGAGACAAACCCGTGGCCCCCAGCAACGTCCTGTCCATGGCCCAGCTGCGCACCTTGCCCCTGGCTGACCAGATCAAGATCCTGATGAAGAATGGTGGGTGGACACCCGCGTCTCCCAGGGGGCCCTAGGCCTACCACCTCCTGGAGGAACGGAGTGTGGGACGGACTGAGGACTGAGAGGCAAGGCCAGAGGCTCCTGCTTTACAGCTGGGCCCTCGTCTGGAAGGATCGCACCGCAGCAGTGCGGCGGCTCCCTCAGCTGGGCTTGGGCTCCTGCTCTACCCCCCCACCTAGCACTCCCCTGCTGGGTGAGCCTGGGCAGGCGGCTGACCCCGCTGCGTCTAAGGAACTAGGAGAGCTCCAGAGGGCTGACCTGTAGCTTAACGGCTTACACAGAGTCTTGGATGTGAACATGAGCTCCATACATTTGCTCGCATGACTTTGTGGCGCCCCTGCACACAGCAGGGATGGGTCTCCTTTCTCAGAGGACTCGGAAAGCCGGAACCTGTAGGGCAGACATGAGCCCTGAGTCTCAGCGCTGAGTCCCGGGCCTGGGCTCCCCTCCGGAGCTACCACTTTTAGGGTCTTCAGGAGCCTGAGCAGAAGGGAGAGCCCAGCTCCCCCTGGGGCCGCCAGGGTGCCAGGCCACTGGCCTTGCTGCAGAGGACATGGGGCCTACTCCAGGCCCTTTCTGGGCCCCAGTAGTAATGATTTTACCTTTTTTTTTTTCCCCCACCCTGAGTAGGCTTGACACTTAATGTCGGGCTTGAACTCATGACCCTGAGATCTAGAGTCTATTCCAGCAGTTGGTCTACTATACCAACTAGCCAGCCGGGCATCCTGTAATAGTCTTACGGAGCAGCCCTTGGGGTGTTCGCTCCAGGATTCTGTGAGCGCGGGATACCTGCAGGAGAAGCCAGTGGAGTCAGCGCTTATTACCTGTGTCACCAGCGTTTGTCCCACGCTGAGGGGGGGGGCCCTATGGGAGCCTGAGGCTGCATAGACTTGGGGGTGGGGGGCGTGCCCAGGCTCTCTTCCCTTGTCTCATGTCTCCTGCGTCCTCAGTGAAGGTCATGCCTTTTGCCAACTTGATGAGCCTCCTCGGCCCCTCCATCGACTCTGTGGCTGTTCTGCGTGGCATCCAGAAGGTGGCGATGTTAGTCCAAGGAAACTGGGTTGTGAAGAGGTAAGTTCTCTGTGTGGGAGTATCTGACCCATTGAAATTCAACGTGATGACTGATGTTTTGGGTTTAAGTCTACCTTAGTGCTGTCTTGTTTGTCCTGCATTTTATATCCATTCTTACATGCTACTGGATTCTTGTTTTATTATTCCATTTCTCCCTGCCAATTTGGAAATTATCCTTTCTGGGTTCCTGTAGGGAGCACCCTGTAGATTTCAGGGTGCAGTGGTGCATTCATAACTGATCGTGTTGGATTCGAGTTGCTGTGTTTTACCCTCACCCAGGACAATTCAGAGACCTTAGAATGTTATTTCTCTTCCTCCCAACTCACATGCCATTGTATTTATATAGTTTTTAATTGTATCTTACAACCCACAGAACAGTATCCTATCCAGTCAACATTCTGTTTATTTTGCTCATCATGAGCCTCTGTGCCCGAGTTTCTATCTGGGATAATTTCCTTCTGCCAAAAACCGCTAGGCTGTTTCCTTTAACGAAGGTCTGCAGGGGAGGAGCTCCCTTGGGTTTCGTATGGTCAGAGACGTCTATTCCTTTGTTGTTAAAGGTTATTTTTCCTGAGTGTAGAATTCGAGGTTGATTGTTTTCCTTCCACTCGCTGACATGATTTCATTGCATTCTCATTCCCGTTGTTTATAGTGACGAGTCTACTCTCTTTACCCTTGGTCCCCTCTGACTCTTTTTGAGATTTTCTCTTGTGGCTTTCCACAGTTCATTAAGATGGGTCTGAGCACGAGTTTCCTTTCACGCGTGTTGTGGGGTTCGGAGCATGTGGCTTGATGCCTTTCCGGAGTTTCTCTCCTGTGATTCCTCCACCAGACTGTCACTTGCGAGGTGGGGAGGGACTTCTGTGTGGACCCTCCCTCCTGTCCCTGGCACTCAGTGTAATGCCTGGCACGTCTCAGACCCCGGCTTCTAAGTGTGGCTGAATATGCATGTATCTATATTATGTTAATTTGAAATAGTGTAACATAAAATACGCTAATAAAGCCTCACTTTTTAGAAAGTGTGTAAGGTGAACAATCTGTCAAAATAGGAATTTTTCAAAATTCTCGAGTACTTCATTGCGGAAACTCCATTTCGGTTAGTTGGCCAAGTGCTTGCAAAGGCTATTCACGTTGCTGCCACCTGGTGGCGCCCCTGCACTGGGAAACATGGCCAGGGTCTGTCCGTAGGTCGCGGCTGTCCTCTCCAGCCACGTTAAGTGTTCCGTTGTGGAAGGCCTTTGGATGGTGCGTCACTTGTTCAATGGGACCACCTGGGTATATTTATGCTACGAATGAGCGAGAGCCGGGGGGGGGGCATCCCATCACTCCCGACGACACTGACCCTGAGATGCAGAGACTGGCCAAACCTCTGGCAGCAAAGCAGCCACCGAGATGGGGTTTGAGCTCTTTGCCCAGCACTGCGTGTGGCCCTGGTACTTCTGCCCTTTCAGCCTGGGGTCTGTCCCTGCGACCTGTCTGTCAGGTCCTGCCACGAGCCCTCACTGCCACGCCGCGGCCTGGGGGTGGTGCTGCTTGCTTGTTGGTCCTACTGTGTGTTCCTTGAGGAGATGCAGAATTCACACATCGTTCACTAAATCTGTCTCCATGGCGTGCTCTGCTGTCATTCTCGCGCTGTCCCCGTCCTCAGATGTGTGGGGCGGACAGGGGCACCGTTACAGAGGAGCTCCCCGAGTGCAGAGACCCGGGGCGCGCACCACATCCGCCGCCCGTTCAGTCCCTTCCTAGGCCTCCCTTCCGTCCGTGCAGCAGTGGCGGTTCCTGTCCCCGTAGCGTGTTCCTCGGAAGGGAGCGGACACAGCTCGACCTGGAAGGAAGACTATTAGCCGGTTGCCAGGGAGGAGAGAGCCCCCGCAGGAGCGGCGCCGGAGAGCGGGGGCTCCTCGGGCACAGCGTGGTTGGGGGTGGGGTGGGGTGTATGACAGGGCCTGTGGCTGAACTCGGTCAAGGCTATACCTGTAAGCCTCAGCAACCTGGTCATTTGCCCTTGGGCCCTCAAGGTCTCTGAGCTGCACTCCCTGTCCCATTCGCTCCAGAGGCTTCAGCCCCACTCGTGCCTCGGGGTCCCTCCAGGTCCCAGCCACTGACCCGGCTTGCTCCCACTCACACCGCCTGCCTGTCCTTTTGGGCACGTGGTGAAGACCTTGTGTCCTGCTTCCCAGTCAGTCTCCCTAGGCCTCACACCTGCCTTGCGCGTGGGGCTCGCTCTCCTCCCAGAGTGCCAGGCCTGTTTCTGAGCCCTTGCCCTCTCTGATTGCCCTGGCCTGGGCTGGGCCAGTGTGTGCGCGGAAAGGCTGGAAGGAAGAACTCTTTCTTTTCTACATGTGTGCCTAGAGCCAGGCTCCACGGTTGAAAGGGTAGCCCCGGGGGCAGTTGTCCCAGCCCATGTTGGAGAGGCAGGGGCTGGGCCAGCGCTTGGAGCTGGGGGTGGGGGGCGGCAGGCGGCAGAGGGGCTGAGGAATGGGACTGACCCCCTGCTTCTGCTCTCATTGGCAGCGACATCCTGTACCCCAAGGACTCCTCCAGCCCTCACAGTGGTGTGCCTGCTGAGGTGCTCTGCCGCGGTCGTGACTTTGTTGTAAGTGCCCAGGCTCTCTGGCCTCCGGTCATCCGGGATTGTGGCAGGGGCTCCACGGGCAGGGCAGGGCTGTCAGGACCTCAGTTTGGGCAACAGGGGAAGGGCAGGTCTCTGTGGCCAGGGCGAGGGCAGAGGGTGGCTCTGGATGGTTCTTTCTCCTTTGATTCGGAATCCTGGAGTCTTGGGCTTCACATGAGCGTTAGAGTTCCTTTGCCCTGGGGATTACAAACCAGAGGCCCTTAGGTGGACTCTGGCTAAGGAACATATTTCTTTTGGCCTGAGCAGGTTTTTTTAACTGTTCACTTGAGGGCACCTGGGTGGCTCAGTGGGTTAAGCATCTGCCTTAGGCTCAGGCCATGACCTGGGATCGAGCCCCACATCAGGCTCCACCTGCTCGGTGGGAGCCTGCTTCTCCCTCTCCCTCTGCCTGCCACTCCTCTTTCTTGTGCTTTTTTTCTCTGTCAAATAAGTAAAATCTTAAAAAAAAAAAAATTCACTTGAATTAATTGTTTACAACTCAAAATTCTGGTACAAACCAGATTTTTAGCTCATTATGAATAATTGGGCAGTTCAGTACCGCGGGGCCCAAACCCCTGAATGGCACCGACTTGAGGTGGGCCCGACAGTGCCAGCATCCCCCACGGTCCGGGCAGGCCTGCTTCTCTTGTATGTGTTTCCCCCCTTACTGCCGTGGGTCTTGGCAACTCCTGAGCCAGCTCATTCCCCACTCCGTTGCCCTGCCCTCATCCGGTAAGTTCTGGCCCAGGCATCCCTCTCAGGGGCTTGGACCCCGGCAGCTGAGATCTGCACTGCCTCCCTTGACCTCAGCTTTGTGCTCCGAGTTTGGGGAAATCAGTCTCCTAAGCTGTCCGCAGTGACTGTGATGTGGGTAGGGCAGCCCCTAAGCTGTCCGAGAGAGTGGCTGTGTTTTCTCTTTGCCTGACTGGAGGTCCCAGCTTCTCTGGACGGTTAGAGGCTAGGTGCCGCTGCACTTTTTGTCTCGGCGCCCAAGTGCAGCGGATATCCACTCCTGGGCTCACCCACCGGAGCCCGCGTGCCGGTTGCCACTGCCTGCCAGCCCGTGGCCCTGCGCGCGGACGCGGTCAGAGTCGGGCCTGGGAGGAGGCTGCTCCAGTCTGACTTCTTGTCGGGGACGGTCTTCCCTCATCCCGGGCCCCCAGGACAACTACAGGGCTCTGGGGGATGGTCTTCGGAGCAATCTGTCTCTGCCTCCTGGAAACAGGCTGCTTTTTCTCCCTCAGATGTGGAAGTTCACGCAGAGCCGGTGGGTGGTGAGGAAGGAGGTGGCAGCAGTGACTAAGGTAAGTGCTCTCGGTCGGAGGCCTGGCCCCGCGGCTGCAGGGAGCGGGGTCGGGCGGCTCCTGGCCTGCAGGCCCCACCTTCGTTGTGTCCCGCAGCTCTGCACGGAGGACGTGAAGGACTTCCTGGAGCACATGGCCGTGGTGAGGATCAACAAAGGCTGGGAGTTCCTACTGCCTTACGACGGGGAGTTCATCAGGAAACATCCAGATGTGGTCCAGCGGCAGCACATGCTGTGGACGGGCATCCAGGCCAAGTAAGGGCTTGCTGGGCAGTCCACAGCCGCCCGGCCGCCCAGGCCAAGTGTGGGCCGGGGAAGGCACTCCGGGGCCCTGCATGCCCCTTCCTCTACTCCGGACGGACGCTGCCCTCGATCCCAGAGCCCCCTGGCAGCGGCCTGGCACAGCCACCCTCCCGATCAGAGCCGGCCTGTCTGTTCTGAGGAGCCGGGAAGGGCACCGCCGCCCGCCCCAGCCTGGAGGCTCCCAGGGGCCGTGGGGCCTGCGCGCTGTCAGGAGGGCCGGCAGGGCTCCGCGCGCCAGCATCTGCAGCCACCAGGATGTCCCTGCCTCGACGGCGGGGCTTGCTATAGCGGGGCAGGTGACTGGGGTCGCGGTGTAAAGTTAAGAGAGTTTATTTTTCTTTTCAGATTAGAAAAAGTGTATAATCTTGTGAAGGAAAGCTTGCCAAAGAAGTCAGATGGACAATCAGGTGGGCAAGGGGCCCCTAAGCCAGCCCTGGCTGCGGGAGGCCTGCTCTGCGGGGGCTTGTCAGGGCGCGGGCCGGAGAGGGGTGTGTGGCTCTTCCCCCTGGGGGTCCTTCGGTGCCGTCCTCCCCGTCCCCACAGGCCTCAGCTTGGGGCTTGGCCTCGGGGACAGACGGCTTCTGACCTCGGGGGCTGTGCTGGGGTGCAGGCCTTCCTGGGTCAGCAGAAGGCGGCGATGGGACAGGAGGAACTGGCAGGGAGGGACTCGGCAGTCGCCCGTCCTGGTTCGAACCTCCCCGCGTGGGATTCTGGTTTTCCCCGCTGGTTTCTTTCCTCCCGGCGGTGGGCGCTCCGTCCCTCCGGGGTCAGGCGGGGGCGGAAGGCGGGAGCACAGCACCTGCTTCAGCCCCGTCGGGCTGGGCGAAGGGCCCTTCTCTGCGCTGTCCCGGAGCCCCCACAGCAGCGCTGCGTCCCCCCACAGGACCTGCTGCGCTGCTGTCCGGGGACCAGCGGGTCCAGGTGGCCAAAAGCAAGGCCCAGCAGAACCACGCCCTGCTGGAGCGGGAGCTGCAGCGGAGGAAGGAGCAGCTGCGGGCGCCCGCGGTCCTGCCCGGCGTGCGCGTCAAGGAGGAGCCCGTGAGTGAGGAGGGCGAGGACGAGGAAGGTCGAGAGGCGGAGGCGGACCAGGAGCCCATGGACACCTCTCTCGGTGGCGGCCTCCACAACAGGCTGGCCAACGGGCTGCCGAGCGGGCGGGCGGCCGGCGGGGACAGCTTCAACGGGCACCCGCCGCCGGGCTGCGCCAGCGCCCCGGTGGCCCAGGAACTGAGGGCCTTCGTGGAGGCCACCTTCCAGAGACAGTTCGTGCTCACGCTGAGTGAACTCAAGCGCCTCTTCAACCTGCATTTGGCCAGCCTGCCGCCTGGCCACACGCTATTCAGCGGCATCTCGGACCGCATGCTGCAGGACACGGTGCTGGCCGCCGGCTGCAAGCAGATACTGGTGCCTGTAAGTAGAGCGCGGCGCGCCTCCGGGTGGGCGGACACGCCAGGCCGCCCTCTGCCCCTCAGGAGGGCTCCGGGCACGCGGCACCTTTCCCGGCAGGAAGGCAAGTGGGGGACCCTCTGGAGCGGCCTGCGCCCTGCTTGCTTTGGGGGAACCAGTTGTTTGGAGGCTGCCTGGGAACTCGGGAGGAGCGTTGGCCTTGGTCTGAATTGGTTCTCACGGGTTGGCTTCGTGTGAGCTTGCGCCTCTTAGGCTCTGCACCCGCCTCTGATGTGGGCACATGTGGGCTTTGGTACCCTGGGCCTTGGGTGAGGGTCCACTGCGGTGTCCGAAGACGCTAACCCCTTGCTTGGCCTACAGGAGGGCCTTGGTCCATGGGGGTCCCTGTCAGCCCTCCCATTTTTCAGGATGAGTTTACTCCTGTCATTTGATCTTTGCAATTTGAAGGTGTAGAAACTGATTTCCAGAGAAGCGAAATGAGATTGTGTGAAGGTCGTATACCCAGGAGGTGCCGGAGCTGGAAGCCGAGTGTAGCGGCAGCGGGGCTGAAATCTTTCCTGCTTTAACTGATGCTCGGACCCTTTGACCCGAGCCCACGGCTTGTGCCGCCTGGGCTCCGGCAGGCCGGTGTGCTCTGTGTTTCTGCCGCCGGGCCTGAGGCGGCAGCGTGAGCCAGCCACAGCCCGGGCTTCTCGCCCGCTGTGGGCACCGGCCTTGCAGTGGGAGAAGCGCAGACGCGGACGGCGTGTCGCAGACCATTTCCCTTAGCCGAGGGTGGAGAGGGCCAGGCTGTGGCTTCAGGACGTGGTGCTGGTCATTCTGTCCGCCAGGCTCTGCTCAGACCTGGCAGCAGGCAGGTCTGCTGTGGGACTGTGGCTGCCGGTTAAGGGAACATGGACATTTGCAGTTCAAGGTCAGAAGCACCTGTAGCCTCCGGTGATCTGAGGCGAAGGCCATCCTTGTGTGAGACTCACAGACTAGGACGAGAGGCCCTGGACCCCATGCTGCCTAGGCTGTCCCGGGACATCTTGCCCTCGTGGCAGGGAGCCTCGTTGGTGCAGTTTCCTAGGGAAGGTACCACGGTATGGGGGCCCTGTCCTATTTGGAGCCACCCTTGCCCACCCAGCAAATGGGTCTAGTTAGCTCCAGGATCCCTTTGTTGGAGCTGGGCCAGGCAGGGGAAGGGCGCCTGCCCAGGGTTAGCTAGGCCGCTTGGGGTCTGGGGTCCTATGGGAGAGGGACATGAGGTAGGCTGCTCTTAGGTACCCCTGCCCTGCTCCTTCCTCTTGGTGGGACTGGTGTCCCCAGGAGACTGTGGCCTCGCTCTGCTGCTCCCTCCCCACGATCCTGATGTGGGGACCTAGAGGATGGTCCCCTCCGAGGAGGAAAAGCCCTCCGATGCGTCCAGCCTCGGGGTGCTGAGGTCCAGGGAGAGTGAGTCGACTCAGTCCTGCCGTGTGTTAGATGTGTGAGCGGACACGAAGTCAGCGCTGAGCTGGATTCTCCCCTGGAGAGGGGGAGGCTGCAACACCTTGCTCCGCCTCTCTGGTTTCTGATGATCGAATGAGATTGTGCAGTTCCGGTCCCTCTGGGGCTTTATGCGGTAGGAGCGACCACTGTTGCTTGTGTCGTGGGGCCAGGGCTGGAAACCACGCTACCACGTGCCCGAGCCAGGCCCCCCCTTTCCTTGGTCTGCCTTCGGACACTGCTGACCCAAGTGGTGTGGTTTGCTTGGGAGTCGGGCAGGGCCTCTCACCTGTACCGCCATAGCCCTTGAGGGAAGGGGCTGGAAGGAATCTCTAGGATACTCCTAGGGTGGTGTGGGGGCGGGAGTGCTGCTCAGGACACGTCTCAGGGCTTATGTTTAGGGTAGGCCGATACTGGATGCTGGAGGTGAGCTAATGCCAAGCATTGTGAAGCAGAAACCAGATTCCCCTCCTTGTCCATTGAATCTGGGGGTTCCTGCTCTATCCTACTACAGCCCTAGTGAGTGGCAAGAGCCGGAATTGGAACCCCTGGTCTCACATGGGCTCGTTCCCTGGACGGGGCCGACGCAGAATGGGAGGGGGAGGGGCAGGGCGGGTGCACCAGCCGGTAAGGACGAACAGCTCACACCTGGGCCTTGGTTAGTTTCCCCCCCAGACTGCTGCGTCCCCCGACGAGCAGAAGGTGTTCGCCCTCTGGGAGTCTGGAGACATGAGCGACCAGGTAAGGTGACTTCTCGGCTTTCTCCCCGAGAGCAGGGATTGGGGGCAGGAGGCCTCTAGGGAGACCCAGATCACAGAACGTACACTTAAGATTTTCTAGCCCCTGCCCATTTTACACATTTTGGCTCTGTGTCTCTTGTGTGTTGTTAAGACAGGCTGGACCTGCCTGTCCTTTGAGTTGAAACGAGTGGTTCCCGATTGCCAGTCGACCAGCTGCATTAGAATCTTTTTTTTTTTTAATTTATTTGACAGAGATCACAAGTAGGCAGAGAGGCAGGCAGAGAGAGAGGAGGAGGAGAAGCAGGCTCCCTGCTGAGCAGAGAGCTCGATGCGAGGCTCGATCCCAGGACCCTGGGATCATGCCTGAGCCGAAGGCAGAGGCTTTAGCCCACTGAGCCACCCAGGCGCCCCTGGAATCCTCTTTTTAAAAATACATGTAGGCTCTTAGCACTGACGCCAGAGATTTAGTTCAGTTCTGTAGGAGCTAGGTATTTACCTGTTCAGATTTTTCTAAAGATTTTATTTATTTATTTGACAGAGATCATAATTAGGCAGAGGCTTAACCCACTGAGCCACCCAGGCGCCCCTACCTGTTCAGATTTTTAAAGAGATTTTATTTGAGAGAGCACAAGCAGGGGAGCGGCAGACAGAGGGAGAAGCAGACTCCCCACTGAACAGGGAGCCTGATGTGGGACTTGATCCTAGGATGCTGGCAGAAGGCAGGTACTTAACCAACTTAGCCACCCAGGCACCCCAACATGTTTACAGATCTTTCCTGAGGATTCGGCCATCCAGCCGGGCTCATGAACCAGTGACCGTCCATGTTTGTCAGGTGGCCTCTGGCAGTAAGAATCAGAAGGATTTATTAGAGCTCAGGTGCTGGTTTATAAGGTAGAAAGTGGTCCGTTTTGCCTCTTGTCACCCCAGCAGTTAGGGTCCCGAGGGTCCAGTGAGCACAGTAGGAGTCAAACCAGCATCAGTGTCTATTTGGTTATACTCATGGACCCTGAGGTCCAGAAATTGTCCTTAAATCATGAACTTGCCTCAAGTTTACGGATGAAGATTAAACTGCTCAAACACACGTCTGCCCTTTTCCAGGTTCTACCCTTAAGGTGTGGGGAGAAAGTGGGTGGCATCCCCCTATGGCCTCAGCAGGGGCCCCCACACTAGGGCAGTGCAGGGGCTCTTCCTGAGCCAGCCTCTGTGCTCTTGGCCAGGAGAGGCCTCGGAGTTTTCTAGTTCTCGCAGAGTCAGAAATTCAAAGAATTTGACCATTTTTTCTCCTAATCAGATTCAAAGAAAGGCTTATTTTTTAAAATACACGCGACAGAGCTTTCCTGCCCGGTCTTCACACAGCTGACTTAGTTGGGGTCTCTCCCTGCTTAGTTATCAGGAAACAACAAGTCCAAACTGCTTGCCCTCTGCGGGCACTTCCCTGGCTTTTCTTCCTCGTCCTGGGGGTCACGGCATGACCAGTGGGTCAGGTGTGTTCATCTTTAAACAGAAGTCCTGGGCGCACACGGACTGCGGTGTGTGGTTAGGGCCATAGCTTTGCCTTTCTTGTTTGGGGAGGATTCTCTTTTAGGTGACTGTTTTCCGCACTAACTTATTTTTGCTACTAAAGCACCGACAGGTTTTGCTTGAAATCTTTTCCAAAAATTACCGGGTCCGCCGGAACATGATCCAGTCTCGGCTGACCCAGGAGTGCGGAGAGGACCTGAGCAAGCAGGAGGTGGATAAAGTGCTAAAGGTATCCGTGCTCCGCGCCGTCAGCCCCTGGCTGGGGCGCCCAGGGCTGGCTCCTCCCGGCCTCGGGTGCTTCGTACATCTGGCCTCTCCCCAGCCAGGGGGTCTCTGCTCCTGATGCTGGAGGGTGCGGGCAAAGCAGTGAGCTGAGGGCGGTGTGGACGCCACCTTCGCAAAGATAACCGGGCTGTGAGTCCTGACTCGCCTCCCCGTTAGAACCGGGAGCAGCCGGCACACGCACCGCACTTGCAGACCCCAGCCTGGAAAGCTGCTCCCCGTTTCCTCCTGTCGTGCTGACCTCAGCCATCCGGGCCGTAATCTAGAGCGACTGCTGAGGCACCTTCGTTCTGGGTCTGCTTAGGGACAGTTTTTTGTTTTTAAGCTTGTGCTTGCCAAGCACGTTCATTTATGATTCCTTACTTTCTGGGCCCCCTGAGAGGAGGTGGCCCTGAGGCCCAAATGCGCTGTGAGGAGGCAGCTCTTGACTTCCCGTTTGTGTTCTATCCGTGCGTCGTGGACGGACTTGTGGGTTCTGTATGGGACAGAGTCGCCACCTTTCCTGCTCAGGTCCGCCCTTAACACCCCTCTCTGTCTCCCTTCCCAGGACTGCTGTGTGAGCTGTGGCGGCATGTGGTACCTTAAAGGGACAGTACAGTCTTGACAGTAGACCCAAACCGCTGACCCGGTGAACCCCAGCCCAGGGCAGGCCGGCAGAGCCAGCAGAGGCGGCAGCGGTCTCACGGCTTCGGAAGACACGGAGCAAGAGGACCCGACCGTGTCACGGCCGGAGCCTTGTGCTGTCTGGCGGACAGCGGGGGGCATCCGCAGCCGGGGCAGGGGCACTGAACCGAGATCGCTCCTAGGAGAGAGGGCAGCCGGGACCTTCATTACAGTATAGTTTGAAATTCCTGATGTATTTTGGTTATTATTTGGTTTCATTCTCATAATAAAGAGAGTGCATCCTGACCACAGGCAGGCTGATGAAAATCATGGTTTAATATTTTACTTTTCAGACTTAATGCCAACAAGGACTAAGTCACATTTGTTTACAGGATGAAGAAAACCTCAAGGTTTTAAGTAATTAAAATGCCTAGAAGCCAATATTTAGTCTTCGATTACCTATCTGCTAAGACTTCTGCCAATTTCATTAAACCAAATCGAATTGTTGCACTGCTGGGTGTCTGTGGCCAACTTACCTTTTAAGACAACTTTATGTAGCAGTCAGTCTCAGCTGCTTACATGAACCCTAGCAAAAAATCAGGATGAAGTCCATCTATTAATGTTTGCGTAAGGAAGCAAACCAAACCAGGTAAGTATGGAACAATGTACAAGTGAGGTTATCACCCTTTGATGTAAAAAATTTGTATTTTGTGTATTTTTAAAATAAATACTAACACTAACCTGGCATCGTGGTGCTACTGTCTTCTAAGGGCGACAGGAAGGCAGTGTTGCGTGAGCTCTCAGAGCCTTGCACGGTTTCAGGGAAGGGAACCGACGGACAGAGGGAGAACTTCGCGCTGCCCGGCAGGATGGTGCAGTCATCTACGATAGTGAAAACAAACGGGTAAAAATATATGTAGCCTAACATAATAGTTAAAACAGCAATATAGAATAAAAATGTTAGTACAAAAAATGTAAACTACTCCATTTTCAAGATCTGGTACCTTATACTTATGACGCTTGCAATTTGGACCAGCCATGGTTTAAGTGTTCATTTGGGACATGTATCTAATGGCGACCTTAGCAGATCTTGCAGCCCTAGAGGATTGGGGGCAGTGGTGGGGGGGAGCGGAGGAAGCTGGGGTGGGCAAGATACGAAATTCTGCTACCTAAATGCTAGGGCACTGCTTTGGGCACTAGAGCCACTATCTGACGTTTAGGTGATGGTCTGTGTATGCCCCTGTAGTTTAACAGGATGGTGGTACATATGTTCTTGGTACTAATTGTTAACAAACATAAGCCTGGAAAGCATAAAAAACTTTGCAAAGTGGACAGTGTATGTCCCGCTCTTGGACTTCTAATGGTGTACAACAGAGATGGAAAGTAACCAAGCGATGGGGCTCGTGGGGAATCCTAGCCTGAAACACGCTGGTAAGGATGGAGGAGTTAAACACTGAATTCAAGGGGCACCTGGGTGGCTCAGTGGGTTAAAACCTCTGCCTTCGGCTCAGGTCATGATCCCAAGGTGCTGGGATTGAGCCCCGCATCGGGCTCTCTGCTCAGCAGGAAGCCTGCTTCCCACTCTCCCTCTGCCTGCCTCTCTGCCTACTTGTGATCTCTGTCAAATAAATAAAATCTTGAAAAAAAAAAAATCCTATCTTTAAAATAAATAAATAAACACAATTTAAATAGGAAAGTGAATAAACGTAAGGAGTATAGGAAATATTTTAAAGGTGTAAAAATCAGTGTTGTAAGGTACACCAACCGATGAAAGAAAATGGCATAAGCCTTAAAACTGGTTGGAAAGAAAATTACAACAGACCACTTATTAAAAAGAGGAAAAGATCCAGGAATTTTCATGGTTGAACTATGATCACATCTTTGTGACAGACCCAAGGGTTTGTCAGCATATGAGGAGCCTCCAAATACTCCTGAAGTAGTGATTTAAAACCTAAGTAGTAAATTGCAGTAGCGTGTTAAAAAAAATAAGCAACTTTGTCTTGCAAAGGGTGAGGATCCTGGGAAGGCTTACCGTCACAGAAACGCGAGGGTCGTATGAGGACATGCACAATAAAGCTCATGCCGTGAAGAGAAAAAAATAATCGTCTCAGGGACTGAGATCTACAGCTCATTCCAGATATAAGTTCTTAAAATAGGAGTAGATGGATTCTCATTAACCTCATTAAAAAGTTAACCCGCTGCATCAAACACCCCACATAGTCCCTAGGATGGAGATCCAGGGTTACTCACCATAGTTAAGATCCTGGGTATACAACTTAGATTAAATGAAGGACTACATTAAAATAAAAAATTTAGACAAATGAGTTTTATCTAACAAAAAAGACAGAAAGGAGTCAAAACGTCTTCTCAGGGTGCCTGGCTGGTTTGGTAGAGCATGTGATTCAATCTTGGGGTTATGAATTCAAGCCCCATTTTGGGTGTGGAGGTTAAACTTTTTTTTTCAGATATGTCAACAGAATCAAAAAAGCTACTCTGAAAAACATTCAACAAAATAACAAATCAATAGCTTTCCTATATGCAACTACAGTAAGAAAATAAAACAGAAGTAGGGCGGCCTGGCTGGCTCAGTTGGAAGAACATTCTACTCCTTGATCCTGGGGCCATGAGTTCAAGCCCCATAGTGGGTACAGAGATTACTTACATAAAAATAAAACAGTATAGGGGCACCTGGGTGGCTCCGTTGGTTAGGCGTCTACCTTCTGCTCGGGTCATGACCTAGAGTCCTGGGGTGAGTCCAAGTTGGGCTCCTTGCTCAGTGCAGTGGGCCTCTCCCTCTCCCCCTGCCTTTCCTGCTGCTTATGTGTGTGCGCTCTCAAATAATAATGAAACACATACATACACAGATACATACCTGTTTTAACAGAAAAGATAATATTCAGGAGGTGTGTGAACCTTCTAAAATCTGTAGCACCTAACTGATAAAAATTTGGGAAACAGACACAAAGACCCCTGGAAGAACCAGAAAGCATACACCCTTGGTTTTGGATTGAAGTCTCTGTGTTATAGGCTGTACTTACTTTAACCAGTTTTTAAACTTGATCCCAATAACCATTTCCTGGCAAGAACCAGATAAGCTAACTTTAAAGGTCATATTGGGAAAAACAGGGGAAAAGGGAAATACTGAAGGAGCAGTGAGGCAATATTTTCTTAACAAGAAAATATCAAGCTATAAAAGCGATTAAAAACTGCCATAGAGGGCATGAAAGCTAATCCTAGAACAGAAACCAGTTCAAATTCAAATTCACGTAGACCTTTAGTACTGATTCAGGTGATTTAAACTGATGGGGAGTAGGTGAAGTTTAGGAAGATTCTGGAAAGACGGTAGTGTGAGAAGCACCAGCCATCTCTCCTGACCGAGTCACCGACTGCACAGGCAGAATTTGTCTGATGCAGTGATTTTAGAACAGAGTCTAAATAAAGGCTTGTAACTTCCAGGGAGAACCAGGATTGTCCGCTGCTGACAGTTTGGGTCAACTTTGGCTCCTAGTACAGTAGCAACCACCCCGCCACTAGCCATACTCACGGAGCAGCTTGCAACAGCTCGCAGGAACCTCAGTGGGCAGAAAGCCCTTTCGAGTGTCAGCAGTCTGCCCTGATGGCTGCTTCCGGCCAGACAGAGGTGCAGAGGTGGTCGCCGCTGTCCCTCCGCCCCCGTTGTTGCAAGTCTCTCCAGTGGAGGCTGAAGTGACCGCCGGGGTCAAAAGGACTGGCGTGCTCCCTGCCCCGCCCGCTTCGTTTTTCACTTTTTCCCCTTTGGGGAGACATTAAAAACTAGGATATTTTAAAAATGATCACATACACAGAGAAAACTAGAAAGTGACTATGCACGCCCAGGGAAAGGCTCAGAAAAGGCCTGAGAAGACCTTAAGTTTACACCTCAGGCTGATCCTCGGCACAGACACGGCCTACAACAATCTAAAGAAACAAAACAATAACCAAGAAAACCAGCAGAACCTGGGAGAGGGTGAGAATCTGAATCTTGGAGTTACCACATTATCAGATTCAAATGTCTGGTGTTCGAAAAATCACGAGGCATACAAAACCAGGAAAATAGGGGGCACTCAGAGGAAAAAATAAATCGACAGAAACTGTCCCTGAAAGACCTAAAGGCAGATATAGTAGACAAAGACTTTAAGACAAATGTGTTTTAAAGACCTCAAAAGAACAAGAGGATGTAGACAGTCAAGAAAATGTGTGAACGAAATGGAAATGATAGAACTAAAGAGGAAAAATAATTCTGGGGCTGAAAAACAATGGAAATGAAAAATTCACTACAGGCATTCAAAGGCAGATTTGAGCAGGTAGAAGAATCAGCAATCTTCTGTGATGGAAATTATTGCATCTGAGAAATAAAAACAACTGTGAAGGAAAGTGAGCAGAACCTAAGGGACCTGTGTGACGCCACCAAAAAGACCAATATATATATTGTGGGAGTCCCAGAGGATAGAGAAAGGAGCAGAGAATGTATGAAGAAATAATGGCTGAGAACTTCTCCAACTTGATGAAAATGCATGAAGATAAACATTCAAGCAGCTCTGTAAACTCCAAGTAACAAACTCAGACCCACTGAGACACATTGTAATCAAACTTGGCAAAAGCCAGAGAGAATTCTGAAAAGCCACAGAAAAGCAAATCCTCACATACACGGGATCCTCAATAAGATAATCAAAAGGTGCCTCGTTAGAAACTTTGGGGCCCAGAACACAGTGGGTCAATAGAGACAAAGTGCTTCACAAACAGTAAAACAAAAACTGTCAACCAAGAACCCTATGTCTGGTAAAACTGTCCCTCCAAAGTGAGGGAGAAGTTAAGACATTCCCAGGCACCCAAAGTTGAGGGAGTTCATGACCACTAGATGTATCCTGCAAGGTGAAAGGAAAGGGCACTAGACAGTAACCTGACACCCTAATGAGAAAGATTTCAATAAAGGTGAATAAATGTCTAGACAGTTCTAAAAGCCAATCTAACACTGGTTTGTAATAGTACTTTTTGTTTTCTACATGACTTAAGAGACTAATGCAGGGGCGCCTGGGTGGCTCAGTGGGTTAAAGCCTCTGCCTTCCGCTCAGGTCAAGGTCCCGGGGTCCTGAGATCGAGCCCCATGTAGGGCTCTCTGCTCAGCGGGGAGCCTGCTTCCTCCTCTCCCTCTCTCTCTGCCTGACTCTCTGCCTACTTGTGATCTCTCTGTTAAATAAATAAAATCTTTAAATAAATAAAAAAAAAAAGACTAATGCATTTGGGGCATCTGGCTGGCTCCGTCGATAGAGCATGTGACTCTTGACTTTGGGGTTGTGAGTTCAGACCCCACACTGGGCATAGAGCTTACTTTAAAAAAGAAAAGAAACTAATACATTTAAAGAAAAAAAAATCAGTGTGAAAGTAGTATTACTGCAACCTTGTTTTTTTAAAGATTTTTTTTGAAAGATTTTATTTATTTGACAGAGGAAGACAGAAAGGGAACACAAGCAGGGGGAGTGGGAGAGGGAGAAGCAGGCTTCCTGCTGAGCAGGGAGCCCGATGTGGGGCTCGATCCAAGAACCCTGGGATCATGACCTGAGCAGACGCTTAACTGAACCACCCAGGCGTCCCTGTTTTCTTAAAGATTTATTCATTTTAGAGAGTAAGCAAGTGAGCGAGAGCACGGGTGGAGGGGGCAGAAGGAGAGGGTGAGGGACAGAGAGAATCTCAAGAGACTCTGTGCTGAGTGCAGAGCCCAGTGTTGGGCCCAATCTCATGACCCTGAGATCACTACCTGACCCCAAACCAAGAGTCGGATGCTCAAGCGACTGAGCCACCCAGGTGCCCCCTGTAACTTTGATTTGTAAATCCAAATCTGGTCCTCTACGTCATTTTGAGACCGACGCGCTGCCTACTGCGCTAAAGAGGCACCTTCTGGTCTTCTATGTAATTTAAAAGACTAATATGTTAAAAAATATATTAATTTATGTTTTGGGGTATACAGCACCTGTAAGGGATGGGGTTGGAGGTGTAAAGGAACAGAGTTTTTTGTTTTGTTTTGTTTTTTGTTATGGAAGAAAAGCTAGTATAAATTCAAATTCTGTTTTAACTTTAGGTTGTTAAATGTATTCCCCATGCCAATCAGGAATAAAGTAGCTGTAGAATATACACGAAAGGAAATAAGGAATTTTTTTTTTTTTTTTTTTGACAGCCAGAGATCACAAGTAGGCAGAGAGGCAGGCAGAGAAAGAGGAGGAAGCAGGCTCCCCGCTGAGCAGAGAGCCCAATGCGGGGCTCGATCCCAGGACCCTGGGATCATGACCTGAGCCGAAGGCAGAGGCTTTAACCCACTGAGCCACCCAGGGGCCCAGGAAATAAGGAATTTAAACATCTCATTACAAAAAAAGAAAAAACCATCCGCTAAACCCAGAAGACTCCCAGTGCAGGAAATGACGGACAAAAACGCTGTGAGGCGGCCAGAAAACAAGTCACAGGATGAGAGAATTTCCTCATCAAAATTACTTTAAATGTAAATGGTTAAACCTCTCCAATCAGAAGACAGATATGGGCAGAAGAGATAAAAACACATCATTCAACATGTATGGACCTAGAGGGCATTATGCTAAGTGAAATAAGCTAAAGAAAGACAAATACCATTATTTCACTCAGATATAGAGTTTAAGAAACAAATGAATAAAGAAACAAATCAGTCTAAAATACAGCAAACAAATTGGTGATTGCCAGAGGGGAAGGAAGTGGGAATGGGTGAAAAAGATGAAAAGAATTAAGAGTTCACTTACCTTGAGCACTAAGTAATGTACAGAACTGCTGAATCATTATATTGTACATCTGATACTAATAACAGTATGCTATGCTTCAATTTACACACACACACGATCCAACTAGATGCTGTCTTCAAGAGACTCACCTGAGATCCAATGATACAGGGCACCTGGGTGGCTCAGTGGTTTTAAGCGTCTTTCAGCTCAGGTCATGATCCCAGGGTATTGGGATCGAGCCCCACATAGGGCTCTCTGCTCATCTCTCTCTTTCTCTGCTACTCCCCCTGCTTGTGCTCTCAAATAAGCAAATAAACAAATACATCTATATCTATTTATATCTATAGGAAGAGAGAGAGAAATCCAACAACACAAACAGGTTGAAATTGAAATGATGGAAAAAAAGATATTCTAGGGAAATTAGGAGACTTTAATACCCCATTCACAATAATGGAGAGAAAAACTGGACAGAATATAACTAAGGAAACAGAGGATTTAACACAATAAGGCAACATATAAGGCACACTCTACACAACAGAATACACATTCTTCTCAAGTGCACATAGGACATTTTTAAGGAGAAACCATAATCCACAAATTAAGTTTCAACAGATATTAAAAGATATAATACAAACTACCTTCCTTGATCACAAGATGAATTTAAAAATCAGTAACAAAAAGTTGGAAAAGTTATCAAATTATGAAATACTTTTATTTAATATTTTTATTTATTTATTTGAGAGAGGGAGAGGTAGAAGCAGACTCCCCACTCAGCAGGGAGCCTGATATGGGGCTCGATCCCAGGCCCCAAGATCGTGACCTGAGCTGAAGGCCGACGCTTAACCCACTGAGCCACCCAGATGCCCCAAGAACAACATACTTTTAAACTACCAATAGATCAGAGAAATCAAAAGGAAATTAGAAAATAAGAGATGAATAAACATGAAAATACAACATCCCATAACTTACAGAACACAGCAAAAGTAGTGTTAAAGGGGAAATTTTGTGTTATAAATGTTTACCTTAAAAAATAAGAATGAAGGGCACCTGGCTGGCGCAGTTGGGGGAAGGTGTGACTCTTGATCTTGGGGTTGTGGGTTTGAGCCCCATGTTGGGTATAGTGATTACTCTAAGAAAATCTTAAAAAAAAAAGATATTAGGGGCGCCTGGGTGGCTCGGTGGGTTAAGCTGCTGCCTTCGGCTCAGGTCATGATCTCAGGGTCCTGGGATTGAGCCCCACATCGGGCTCTCTGCTCAGCAGGGAGCCTGCTTCCTCCTCTCTCTCTGCCTGCCTCTCTGCCTACTTGTGATCTCTCTCTGTCAAATAAATAAATAAAATCTTAAAAAAAAAAAAGATATTAAATCTACAACTAAATTTACACTAAAGAAGTTAAAAAAAAAGTATTAAACCCAAAATGAGGGGAATAACAATGATTATGATAGAGATCAATGAATTACAGAATATAAAAACAATAGGGACGCTGGGGTGGCTCAGTTGTTTAAGTGTCTGCATTGGCTCAGGTCACAATCCCAGGGTCCTGGGATGGAGCCCCACATCAGGGTCTCTGCTCAGCGGGGAGCCTGCTTCTCCCTCTCCCACTGCCTTGCTGCTCTGTCTGCCTATGTGCTGTTTCGTGCATGCTCTATCAAATAAATTTTCTAAAAAAATCTTTAAAAAGGTTTTTTCTATTGAAAAAAATCAATGAAACCAAAAGTGGTTCTTCGAAAAGATTAAACACAATTGAAAAACCTTTAGCTACATAGACTAAAAAGACTCAAATTACTAAAATCAGAAATGAAAGTGGAGATTTTATAGAAATAAAAAGGACTGTAAGAGAGTACAGTAGGCACTAATATACAGAATTTTCTAATTAATATGTTGTACACCTGAAACTAACACATTTTATGTCAATTACACTTCAATTAAAAAAAAAATAAAACAACTGTAGGGGCGCCTGGGTGGCTCAGTGGGTTAAAGCCTCTGCCTTCAGCTCAGGTCATGATCCCAGGGTCCTCGGATCGAGCCCCTCTCTCCTCCACAGGGAGCCTGCTTCTTCCTCTCCCTCTGCCTGCCTCTCTGCCTACTTGTGATCTCTGTCAAATAAATAAAATCTCTAAAAGCAAAGCAAAACAAAACAAAACCAAAAAAAACCCAACTATATTGGGTCACCTGGCTGGCTGAGTCAGAACATTCAACTCTGTGTCTCAGAATTGTGAGTCTTAACCCTTCACTAGGTGTAGAGATTAATTTAAAAAAAAATTTCTCAAAAATTAAAAAAAATTAAAAACCACTATAGACATTGCTACGAGAGCATGTGTGAGAGAGTGAACTATGAATAACTGCATGCCAAAAAGTTAGATAACCTATGAGAAGGGACAAATTCCTAGAAACAAAAAACCTACCAAGACTAAATCACAAAGACAAAATCTGAATAGACCTATAAGTAATAATGAGCTGATCAGTATTGAAGAAAAAAATAAATAAAAGCTCCTCTAGACCAAATGGCTTCGCTGTGGATTTGAGCAAACATTTAAATAATTAACACCAATCCTTCTAAATCTTTAATAAAAACAAAAACAGAAACAAAAACACTGAGGGAGGAACACTTCCTAATTCAGTCTATGAAGCCAGCATTACTCTGATAGTAAAGCCACAGACACTACAAGGAAAATACTTATGAATAATATCCCTTATGAACACTGATACAAAAAATCCTCAACAAAATACCAGTAAATAGAATTCAGCAGCACATTAAAAGGATTACATACCACGACAATGTGGAGTTTATTCCTGGAATGCAAGGATGGTACAACATATAAAAATTGATCAACAAGGATACCTGTGTGGGTCAGTTGGTTGGGTGTCTGCCTTTAGGGTCATGATCCCAGGGTCCTGGGACTGAGTCCCACGTTGAACTCCTTGCTCAGTAGGAAGCCTGCTTCTTCCTCTGCCTGCTCTGCCTGCCACTCCCCCTGCTGTGCTCTCTCTTTCTGGCAAATAAGTAAAATAAAAAACAAATAAAAACAAAAAAATCGATCAATACAATATGCCACGTCAACAGAATGAAGGAAAAACCCCTACATCATCATCTCAAATAATGCAGAGAAAGCCTATAGCAAAATACTACATCTTCCCATGGTTGAAGAAAAAAACAAGTCAATGAATTAGGAAGATAACTACTTCGACACAATAAAAGCCGCATATGAAAAATCAACAGTGAATATCATACTCAATATTGAAAAAATGAAAGAATCTACTCACAGTTCAGGAACAAGGCAAAGATACCTGCTTTAATGATTTTTGATTTAACAGTACTGAAAGTTCTAGCCAAAGCAATTAGGCAAGAAAAACAAATAGAAGTCAGATTGGGAAAGAAGTAGTAAAATTTTCTACTTGCAGATGATATGATCTTTTATGTAGAAAACTTTAAAGACTCCACAAAAGAAAACCTGTGAGCATAAATGAATTCAGCAGTGTAGCTGCATACAAAGTCAACACACAAAAAAGAATTGCATTTCTATACATTAGCAATGAACAATCCAAAAGGAAATTAAAAAAAAATCTCCATTTAAAACATGGCATCAGAAGAAATACTAAGTTTTTAAAAGTTTATTAAGTAGGCTCTACACCCAACATGGGGCCTGAACTCAAAACCCCAAGATCAAGAGTCACACCCCTCCAAATGAGCCATCCAAGCATCCTGAAATACCTTGTCATTAATTCAATCAAAGAGGTGAAAGATTCAAACAACAAAAATAAAACACTGCTTAAAGAAATTAAGACATAAATAAGTGGAAACACATCTCATTCTCATAGACTGGAGCAGTTAATATTGCTAAAATGTCAATATTATTCAGTGATCTACAGATGTGACATAATCTCTATCCAAATCACAATGGCAGTTCTTGCAGAAACTATCTTAAAATTCATATGGAATCTCAAGGGACACTGAATAGCCAAAACAATCTTGGAAAAAAAAAAAGTATAAAACTGGAGGACTCACACTTCTGATTTCAATACGTAAACTACAAAGATACCATAATCAAAACAGTGCGGTACTGGCATAATGAGAGACACATGGAGCAATGGAATACAGAGTCTAAAAACAAACTCTCACTCATATGGTCAAATGACTTTTGACAGGGGTTCCAAGACCTTTAATGGGGGAAGGACAATCTATTCAGCAAACGGTGCTGGGAAAACTGGATATCCACAGGCTAAAGAATGAAGCTGGACCCTTCAGTTAACACCATATTGCAAAAGCTTCATAACATTGGATTTGGCAATGATCTCTTGGTATGACATCAAAAGTACAGGTAACAAAAGAAAAAACAAATCAGACTTCATGAAAATTTAAAAACATTATCAATCAACAGAGTAAAAAGGTGGGGTTCCTGGGGGCTCAGTCGGTTAGCTGTCTGCCTTTGGCTTGGGCCATGGTCCCAGGGTCCTGGGATCCACCCCCGCATTGGACTCTCTGCTCAGCGGGGAGCCTTTTCCTTCTCCTCCTCCCCCTGCTTGTGCTCGCTCGCTCCCTCCTTTCCTCTGTGACAAATAAAATCTTAAAAAAACAAAAAACAAAGAACAAAAAAACAAAACAGTAAAAAAGGCAACCCTCAGAATGGGGGGGGAAATTTGCAAATCATATTATCTGATAATGGATTAATATCTAGAATATATATAGTCATTGATACATATATACACACCGATATATATATATATATATCAAGATACCTACATCCATCCATCTATCTATCTATCTATCTATCTATCTATATATCTCAAGAGAAAAAAACAAATTCAAACATGGGCAAAGTATTTGAACCAGTATTTATCCAAAGAAGATACACAAATGGCCAAGCACATCAAAAGTTGTATCATTAATCAGAGCAGTACAAATCACAACTGTTAAGACTCCACCTCACACCCATTAGGGTGGCTTCTATCAACAAACCGGAAAGCACATTTAGCAAGGTTGCGGAGAAATCGGAAACTTTGTGCCCTGTAATAGGAATGCAAAATGGTAACAGCCACTGTGGAAAATAGTATGATGAAGTTTCCTCAAAACATTAAAAACAGAGGGACGCCGGGGTGGCTCAGCTGCTTAAAACATCTGCCTTCAGCTCAGGTTAGGATCCCAGGGTCCTCGGATGGAGTCCCGTGTCGGGCTCCCTGCTCATTGGGGCGTCTGCTTCTCCCTCGGCCTACCACTCTCCCTGCTTGTACGTGCACTCTCTCCAATCAATAAAATCTTAAAAAAAAAAAACCATTAAAAACAGAACTACAATATGATCCAGCAATTCCACTTCTGAGTATATATCCAAAAGAATGGAAAGCAGGATCTCAAAGACGTATTTGTGCCTACATGTTCATAGCAGCATTAGTCCCAACAGCTAAAACATGTAAACAACCCAAGTGTCCACTGATGGGTGGATTAAAAAAAAATGTGGCCCATACACAGAGAATAGTATTCAGCCCTAAAAAATAATTCAGTATGCTACAGCATGGATGAAACTTGAGGTCACTATGCTCAGTGAAGTAAGCCTACCGCAAAAAGACAAATTCCATGATGCCACTTCTGTGAAGTACTTAGACAAAGTCACAAAGACAGAGAAGTAAGATGGTAGTAGCCGCAGATGGGGGGAGGGGAGAATGGGAGAATGGGGAGTGAAAGGGGCCTCGTTTCATGTTTAAAAATGAAGAGAATTGGGGCACCCGGGTGGCTCAGTCAGTAAGCGTCTGCCTTCGGCTTGGCTTATGATCCTGGGGTCCTGGGATCGAGTCCCGCATTGGGCTCTCTGCTCAGCGGAAAGCCTGCTTCTCCCTCTCCCGCTCCCTCTGCTTGTGTTCCCTTTCTGGCTGTCTCTCTCTCTCGCTCTCTCTCTCTCTCTCTCTGTCAAATAAATAAATAAATAAATGAAAAGAGTCATGAGGGTGAATGGTAGTGATGGTTGCATAACGATGTGAATTTAATAACATTTTACTATTCACTCAAAAATGATTAAGATGGTGATTGTTTTAAGTGTATTTTTACCACAATAAGAAGAAAAAAATGAAGTTCAGGTGGATCAAATACCTGTTAAGCACAAAAATGTATTAAAGGATTAAGAGAACCACAAAAATTTTGCTTGGCAATATGCCAGTAAGGCAAAATTAAGATAAATATTTGTAATTCCTAATTACAAAACAAATTCCCTCAATGCTAGAGCTCTTAAATAAGAAAAATAGGCAGAAGACCATACACATGGCCCTTTAACAGATTATAAGACATTCAACCTTAATAAATGAAATTTAAACAACAAGGAAACACCACTTTTCTTCCATTTAAACAACAAGGAAACACCACTTTTCTTCCATTCATTTCTTCCATTCCCCCCCAAATTCCCCCAGAAAGTTTACTGGCACAGGTGGGAGCAACCGGGTGTCCTCCCATATTAGTGAGGGCTGGGAGCTGGGGGCTCAGTAACCTGGAAGACGGTCATAGCAAAATAGGATCTTTTAACTTGACTTATATATGGATATGTATACCATATGTATGTGTGTGATATGTGAAACACACACACACATCAGCGTGCCAAACAGAGGGCAGTCTGTCGTGGGATTTCAGGAGGAGCTCAAACAGAACTGGATTGTAGAACTGACACCAGCAGCCACTTTCTTTCGTCAGCGATATCCACTGATTAAAGGTACGTGTGGAGTTTCTATCCACAGATGTGATACCATCGCACTATCATAAAGACTGTAGATGGCCAATGATCCAGATACACACGGTTCAGTGAAAATGGAAGTTACTGTGACAGCAGCTGGTGCTGTATACGCTTTTAAGGATATGGGCTGATAGAAACACTCATGTACTAACGTATGCAGAGAATATTTTTGAAGAAAATACAAGAAACTAAAAAAAAAAAAGAAAGGAAGAAAGAAATGAAAATACAAGAAACTGATAACTAGTTGATCCTGGGGAGGAGCTGGGTGGTCATGGACAAGAACATCACTTTCCTTAAACGATTCGTACTGTTTCTCAAAATGAAAACAAAACTTAGATTCAGGGCTCATTTTAATGTTTAAATATTATGAAGTGTCTTTCCTACAATTGAATGGTAAAATGTTTTGAGCCAAATGCTATTAATTCAGAACCAGGTCTGACATTTCTAAAACAGTGAACATTTATATATAAAGTATATACATTTGAAAGTATTTTTCAATCATATATAGTTATTCTAATGAACATATTAACATGAGAATCCCAAATGGGGGAAAAATGGAAATAAATTATGATCAAATCTCAGAGCTATCTGTTGGAAGAAAAAAAAATAGAAAGTTGGTTATAACAGTAAAAAGGCTTCAGCTTAAAATAAGTAAGTGACCCATTTGGTTCATTTTCATAGATAGTTTTATTTGGTTTTTAGAAAAATAATATACAATAACTGGAACTTCAGTTCTTTTAAATAGTTTTAAATTAAAAGTACACAAGTGAGTAGAGGAGTGGACTCCCACAGGACAATACTGTTTAGTAAAGTAGCAGACAGGAATTTCTGCAGCAAGTCATTTCTAGGAACCACAGGAACTGAGCAAGTCAGCTTCCCCACCTTGGACAACACAGGAGTGAGGGGTTTCCTCTTGCTTCTTTAGTTTGACTTTGAGAATGATTTACATAATTGCCTATGCTACCCACTACAGCTTTGAGTAAAAACATCTGAATGGAGGGAAGCAGGCCCTCTAAGGCCTGTGCGAACAAGCTGGCTTTGGTCAAACCAGAGCTTGCCTTTCAGTTGGGTTTGGTTTCAGTTGGATTTAGATGCGTTATGATTACTTGTCAGTCACAGCTCAACTGGTAGCAGACGTAACAAAACTCAAGGCTTGGAGTATTTGTTAATGCCATTTATTTTGGATTTGGCCCCTGCTTTCTCCTGGACATTCTTCTTAATGAGTTCACAGTATCCAACAGTGTTTGTGAAAGCTACTTCGCTCTGGCAGCCATCTGACTTCCAGAGTTTTGAGAAGGGGGCAGTAGGAGTTGCCTTAGTTTTGTTTGGCCCCTATATACCCCACGCCAGCTACTATGTGCCGCAGTAACTCCAGGCCTGCTTCCCTTAGGAGCACGGATCTACTGTCCACTGGTTCTGGGACTTTTCAAGGAATCACAGCCTCATCAGCGCGCCAGCCAGAGGCCAGTCTGTCGTGGGGTTTCCTGAGGAGCGTAAATGGAACCGGACTGTCGAGTGGACACTGGCAGCCACTTTCCCCGCTGCTGCTCGCAGCTGCTAAATAAGGAAAGTGACGAGGCCAGCGTCACCGCAGTGTCAAACACTCGTCGGATCGGGACAGGTGAAAGGAAGGGACAAATTAGTAGCAGAGCTGGAGGCTGAATTAGGAATGAGAGGAAAGAGTTCGGTATTTTGTTCTCTGCTCATCTATTTCCTGCTTAGTTTTCTTGATGCAACTAAAGATCTGCTTAAAGAGCGCTTTGTACTCCGGAGGGGCCGTGGTGGTGGGGGAACTGACGCGCTCTGGGGTGGCAGAGGCCGGCTCCCAGCTGCTGGCGCCGGGCTCGGGCTGGGCGTTGGTCCCGGCCAGGTCTCTGGCCAGAGCCCTGGAGGTCTGCACCGCCTTGTGGGACAGGGAGTCCTCCTCCTGCTGGCACTTCTTCAGCAGCTCGTCGTACTTCACCTTCAGGGCGCTGTACTGAGTGTCCACCTCGTGCAGAAGGGAGATGCCCCTCTGCTTCACGGCCCTGGCCCTCCGAATGCAGGTCTCCTCGTGGCCCCGCACGATGTCCCCGCCCGCCAGGCTGCTGAGCACCGTCTCACTGCTGCTGCGCTTGAGGGGCTTTCTGTGTGCCTCTGGCCCAGGCAGGAGCATCTCCTCCAGCAGGCTCTGGCCGTGTTCTCTGAGAGGGATGAACAGAGAGTCTGGCACCAGCTTCTCGACTCCATTCACAAAAGGATGCTCCGACTGCAGCATCTGCCGCATCTCGGCCACCTCGGCCTCCAGTTCCAGGGCCCGCGCTCGGTAGGCGTCCGCGGCGCCCAGCTGCTGTTCCAGCTCGCTGTTCTCCTTGAGCACGAGCCCGTACTCCTCCTCCACGGCCGCCCGCTTCTGCCGCTCCACGCTCAGCTGGGCCTGCAGCATCGTCACTGCTTTCTTCAAATGCTCATTTTCTTCTTCGTCAGGGCTTTGCTGGCTTTGCAAGGAAGTGATCTTCTCGGCAAACACGTGGTCATACACAAAGTGTCTGAGAGAAAAATGTTGAAAGAATGTATTACCAAAAAAAGGTGTATATGTTACACAGGTTAACTGGGAATGAAAAGAGGGAGATTAATTTTTTCTTTCAACTCAGTATTTTTGAGGAACTGTGACAGTGATCAATTTTTTGCCTTTTCTGCACAAGAGCAGTGGTTAAAATGTAACTGTGCAAGGCTAGCAAATAAACACATGTAAGAAAACACAATTTTGTGACTCTTTTTTTTAACCATTGAAAGTACTACAGAGGGACACCTGGGTGGCTCAGTGGGTTAAGCGTCTGCCTTCAGCTCAGGTCATGATCCCAGGGTCCTGGGATGGAGCCCCGCCTCGGGCTCTCTGCTCAGCGGGGAGCCTACTTCTTTCCTGCCTGCTGCGCCCCCTGCTTGTGCTCTCTGACAAATAAGTAAAATCTTTAAAAATAAATAAATATTAGAAGGACTACAGAACACCCATTCTCAAAGACCAGAGGTATGACTGATACCTGTCAAGGAAACTAGAATGACCCAGTGGTTCTCAACCTTGCCCGCACACCAGAATCACCAGAGCAACTTTTCAGCGGCACCTAGAGATCCTGATTTAGGCCTGAGGGACTCATTGGTATTGCTGTTTGAAAAAGTCCAAAGTGACTTGATGAACTGTCAAGGTCGAGAGCCAGAAGCCAGTAGCTCTCCTGTGCAGAGTTGTTGGTAATTTTAACTGTGTTTATTTGTGTGATGATCTGTGTCTGCCTCTCACGGAGACTGGAAGTATGAGGGCAGGGACTGTATTTTGCTCGCTGCCCCTCCTGTCTGGCACAGCACGTGCCATATACCAGGTGTTCAAGGAGCAGTTCTTAAATATGCCGTCTCTTAACTCTACATTATAAAGGCATTTCTGTAGGCAAAAAGCTGGTCTCAATGAAATTTCCAATTTTTTCCACTCTATGAAACACAACTCCCAAACCTGTAGTCTCTCAGAAGCACTGCACCTTAGTTTAGCTAAGAGTTAACAGGAAAAGCACTGACATGAATACTCCCAAGACCGCCAAAAATAAGTTTTTGCGGAATTACTAATACCTAAGAACTCTACCAGCTGTAGGTCTAAGTGGCTTTGCTCAAACCACTTGTAGTCTAATTGCCAAGTGGCATTTTTTTTTTTTTAAAGATCTTACTTATTTATTTGACAGACAGAGATCACAAGTAGGCAGAGAGGCAGGCAGAGAGGAAGGAAAGCAGGCTCCCTGCTGAGCAGAAAGCCCGATGTGGGGCTCCATCCCAGGACCCTGGGACCATGTCCCGAGCCGAAGGCAGAGGCTTAACCCACTGAGCCACCCAGGCGCCCCTCAAGTGGCATTTCTTAAAAGGGTCCTTTCAATCTACTGAAGTCCAGGATGTGTTGCGGACACAAGATACTCCCCTGCTCATCAGTGCCATAAAAGGGCAGGCTCTTACTGGCGGAGGTCGTACAGCTCTTTCAGACACGAGAAGCTGGGTGCCGATTTCTGGTCACACTTCCCCTGGCTCCTTCTCCCTTGGCCAGATGACTTCAACTCCTCCACTTGGCTCTGGAGGTGATCAATGTTGTTTTGTAGGCATTCGATTGTTTCGGTCAGACTGTGAGGAACAGACAGAAGCCATTTGCTGCTTGTCATGTTAAATTAAGGGCATAAGCAGTGAGGAGAGATTAGTTGCCAGCCATTCAAACTGGGCTTTCTTAATTGGAAAAGACTTCTATTTAATCTCTACTCTCCATAAAGAATTAAATTAAACCATACCCCATATTGACCGAAACCCTCTACAGCCACATTCTATTCTAGTTTATACTAAATGACTTTCCCCAGGGCTTCCTCAATGGGTTCTAGAAAATTTACCTCAGAATCTTTTGCTGTGAGGCCTTGCTGTCAGCAACTAGCTTTTGATTTGTTTCTTCCAGTTCCCTTGCTGTGACATCTAATTGCTCATAAACCTTTGCATGCTGTTCGTTCATCTGCCGTAGAAGCTCCACCTGCTTGGTCAGATACTGTAAGAGAAAAGGATTGCGACCAGGTTATACATTAAACAGACAAAATACCTACAGTGCTCTAATACGGACTCTTTGATTCTCCGACACCAACTGGGTATCCTACAATTAAATTCTGATACTACCGGCCTGCAGTCACCCCACTAGAAGGGCTCGTTAGAAGGGCTCGGTCCCATGTCACTGTCCCACCACAGACACCAGGTGCAAGACCCAGAAGTCACCTGCACTTCTGACCAATCAGCTGCAAAACTGAAGGTCCCCACAATCTCCCCTCAAGTTCAATAATTCACTGCATTAACTTATAGAACTCATGAAATCACTTTATTTACACTGACTGCTTTATTAAAAAGGTTAACTACATGGAAGAGAGGCACAGGGCCAAGGACAGGCGCGGAGAGGCGCACTGAGCCTCCAGGTCCTCTCCAGACGCACCACCCTTCCAGCACATCCGTGAGCTGGATTGTTTCAGGGGTTACTGAAGCTTCACTGCATAGGCACGTGTGACTAAAGTCAATCTCCAGCCCCAGTCCCCCCACCCCAGAGGCTAGGGGTTGGACTGATGGTCTAATCCTCTAATAACATGGTTGTGTTCCTTCTGGCAACCAATTGCCATCCTATCACTTAGGGAATTCCAAGTGTTTTAGAAGCTCTGTGCCAGGAGCTAGAGATGAAGATCAAATACATGATTTTCATTATGCCACAATGCCACAATGCCACAGGTTTATCTTATGTAAAGAAAAACTTTAAATCCCAGTTAAAGTACTTGTCTAATAGGAAATAAGTACAGGCCATCCTTTACATGTTTACTTACCTTTTTTTTTTTTTTTAAAGATTTTATTTATTTATTTGACAGAGAGAGAGATCACAAGTAGGCAGAGAGGCAGGCAGAGAGAGAGAGAGAGAAGCAGGCTCCCCGCTGAGCAAAGAGCCTGATGCGGGGCTTGATCCCAGGACCCTTGAGATCATGACCTGAGCCGAAGGCAGTGGCTTAATCCACTGAGCCACCCAGGTCCCCCACATGTTTACTTACCTTAATGCTTACCAACATCCAACGTATCATGAGGCTAGTCTACTCTTACAAAGCACAATACATGCATAAAACTAATACTCAACAAGAAAATCTAAAGAGACTGACAATCCCTCAAGAGAAAAAGCAATGGAACATGATTAATGCTTAAGCAAAAATATCATGTTTTACAGAATTAAGAAAGCCTGAAGTAGAGAATTTTAGGGGACTTTTTGTCTGCGGAAAAAAAAAATCCAATTTTTTTTCTCCCAGGGAGCCATTCTGGACCCAAAAATGGGGAAAATAACATTAATTTAAGCAGAAAGAGATATTTAGCTTACTATGATTCAAAGATTCTTATTTTTAATATTGTGAGAGTGTTATCACTATAATCCTCCTTATCCATGAGAAATATGCCAGATTATTTATTCTGATAATGCTAAGATTCCTTTCTAAATTGCCAAGGATAAAGGGAAATAATCACAGTCTTCATGCTTCAGTGTTAAATTACATTGATTCCCTCTCCTACTCAACTCTACCAGAAGACAATGAAACACAGTATTTATTTCAAATGAAATATTCATAATATTTCTCTGGAGCACGACTATAAAGAGGAAAAAAATATAGGTTCGAAGCATCACCAATGATCAAATGGCAACAGAACAATGACATGGCTTTAAATTCATTCTTTCCATCCACCCATCCATCCATAAATCCATCCAGGCTTTATGCCCAGAGTGGAGCCTAATGTGGGGTTTGAACTCACAACCCTAAGATCAAGACCTCAAAAGTTAGACATTAAACTGACTGACCCAACCAGGTGCCCGAAGACATGGCTTTTATTTATTTATTTATAAAGATTATTTATTTTATTTATTTGACGGAGAGAGAGAGAGACAGTGAGAGCAGGAACACAAGCAGGGGGAGTGGGAGAGGGAGAAGCAGGCTTCCCGCTGAGCAGGGAGCCTGATGTGGGGCTCGATCCCAGCATCCTGGGATCACGACCAGAGCCAAAGACAGACGCCTAACAACTGAGCCACCCAGATGCCCCAACATGACTTTTATTTTTTAAAGATTGATTTATTTGAGAGAGCGCGCGCACGCACGTGAACACAGGGGAGTGCTCGAGGGAGAGAGGGTCTTAAGCAGACTCTGTGCTGAAGGTGGATCCCAATCTCATGACCCTGAAATCATGACCCGAGCCCAAACCAAGAGTCAGACACTTAACAGACTGGGCCACCCAGCTGCCCCAAGAAAAGTGTTTTTAAAGTCATGTCTTGGGTACCTGGGTGGCCCAGTCCATTAAGTATCTGACCCTTGGTTTCAGCTCAGGTCATCACCTCAGGGTCATGAGACTGGGCCCTGCACTGGGCTCCATGCTCAGCAGAGTCTGCTTGGGATTCACTTTTCTCTGTCCTTCCCACTTGCTCTCTCTAATAAATCTTAAAAACAACAACAACATCTTTCTTGGAGCTTTTTATACAACTATACCATTGATTCTTGAACAATGTGGGGTTAAGGGCACCAGCTCCCACAGAGTGAAAATCCTTGTAGAACTTTTGACTCCTCCAAGACTTTAATAGCCTACTACTGACTGGAAATCGATAACATAAATAGTTGATTAACACATTTTATATATTTATATGAACTAGATACCATATTCTTATAATAAAGTAAGCTAGAGAAAAGAAAATGTTAAGAAAATCATGAAGAGGGACACCTGGGTGGTTTAGTTGGTTAAGTGTCTGCCTTTGGCTCAGGTCATTATCCCAGGCTCCTGGGATCAAGCTGCCCCCAACCCCCTTAAGGCTCCTTGCTCAGTGGGGAGTCTGCTTCTCCCTCTCCCACTGCCCGTCTCCCTGCTACTGCTCGCTTGCTCTCTCTTACACAATAAATCTTTTAAAAAAAATCATGAGGAAGACAAAATACATTTACACTACTGTTCTTCCCACCCCCCACCTTTTTAAATTACCATACTAAGTAGTATTTGTCCCAGGGGGATAGGTCTGTGAATCATCAGTCTTACACAATTCACAGCACTCACCATAGCACATACCCTGCCCAGTGTCCATAACCCAGCCACCCTATACCTACCTCTCACCCCCCAGTAACCCCCCTCAGTTTGTTTTGTGAGATTAAGAGGAATTTGAGAGGCAGGGTGGGGGGGGAATCGTTGGGGGTTGGGAGAGAAAAAAATGAAATAAGATGGGATCAGGAGGGAGACAAACCATAAGAGACTCTTACATTACTGTTCTATATCAGGAAAAAAAAAAATCCTTGTGTAAGTGGACCCACACAGTTCAAACCTGCGTTGTCAAGGGTCAACTGTACAACTGTATTTGCAAAGCTAATAGACTTCCTTCAAAGACTGTGCTAAATGATTTTCAGTGGGCTCTTTAAAAGACAATGTAGCAAAACCTTATAGGACCTTTTAAAATAATCTAGTTATCTAACTTGGTAGCAACGTGTTGAGAAAACACAACTCTCATTGTGTTTGAGAACTCTCAATGTGTTGAGAAAACTTCAACTCTCTCATCTGAAACTCTTGGGGCCAAAAAGGTCTTTGGAAAATTCTTTAAATTTTAGAAAGACAACATGGCACATACACCATACACTTTAAAACATCCTCACAGTGAGGTAAGGGCAGCACCCTGTAACTGACATTAATATTTCTGCACTGAAAAGTATGAATAAGGATTATAAACAGTCTCACATCATCAGTTCAGGTTAGGGTTTGCTGCTAAATGAATTTGCTGCAAGCTTAAGAAAAAAGTAATCTTGTTTTACAGAGCCTTTTGGGTTCAGAATTGAAAATAAGGGGTTGTGGTTCAATGACTAACCTATCTTATAAGACTTAAAGTATTAAATACGGGAAGTGAGCACACACCGACCACAGTTCCTGTAAAAGCTTGTGCGTGTGTGTTCTTCTCCCTCAGTACCCACCAGCTTCTCCTAGGAGGAGGTCCTTAATCCTGTCCTCTGGTTAGCAATGTCATAGCAGATTCCTGTCACTAATGGGAAGGTGTTCAATCTCTTAGGAACAAAGGTTTAGAGTACAGGGATACATACAATAAGTTCAGAAATCTCACAAGCTACTTACTTTTATATCAAGTATAGGTCTCAAGTATTCCTTGGAACTGATTCACAACAATTGAAAAAAGGCTAACGCATAGACCAGACACTAATTATTAATTTACGACAGGAGCTGTCTCTGCCCAGTGATTAGAATAGTCCCATCCTCTAAGGACACATCCACCTCGCAGAGTGCAGATGCGAGATCAGTTCCCACAGAAAACTGTTGGTGGGCAGAGGATCAGAGAAAAGGGCCCGGTGGGAGGCAGCAATAGCTAAGCGCATAGGCTCTGGGGTGAGAATTTGGTTTGAAGTTCTGCTTCACCACTTCTAACCAGGTAACCTTTGGCAAGTAGCTTCATTTTTCTCATGCAAGATTTCCTCATCATCTACCGCACAAGGGTTGCTGTAAGGTTCAACTGTGTGAAGGGTTCAGCATGGCGTGGGCATATGGTAAAACTGTTCAGTGAGACGCAGCTGTTGTCATCTTACCTATAGTTACGGTTTGAAAACAGTGTGCTAAGATTCATTTGGGGGCTTTATTAAGCTATAGGAATTTGGGCCCCTTTCCCCTAAAATTCTGAGTCAGTGGGACTGGAACAGAGCCAACACTCTGCATTTTCAGCAAAAACCCCAAGTGATGTCAGTACAAGTGGTCCACGGATCACACTTATTAGAGAAATGCTGATCTTGGACCTGGAAAATCCTGGGTGTCTCCCCTTCCCCAAACTAATGCCTCTTTCTCTTGGGTCCAGGAGGCATCAGCATTCACTTGGATCAATAATGATTCTTAAGCTTAATGTTTACTCTTTCCCTCCTTAGGGCTTAGTTTGGCTGTAGCTCTTCACTAAGATGAAGCGATGTTACAAATACCCCGGCAGCTTTCTTCACAAGCGTCACTTCGTACGTTCCTAGTCACACATCCCTGCATTAACACACTAGCTGTCTTGACCTTGTGTGCGGCTTCCTCAGTCTACCTAAGTATGGACTCTTTACAGATGGCTAATTTTAATCTACTAAAAAACTAAAGTTTTTAGAACTATTATGGATAATTCCAAACACATAAATGGGGAAAAAATGGTTTAACGGACCCTCATGTATCCATCGTCCAGTTTCAACAATTATCAATCTTGTTGCATCTCTACTTTTCTTCTCTCCTCATATCGAGTCATTTTAAAGCAAAACCAAGACATCTTAAGTCAAATATACATATTCATATATTTCTGAGAAAAGACTTTTCATTTTAACTATGTTCTAATCATACCTAAAAGAACCCCAATAATGCCTTACTATCATCTACTTGTGTTTCAGAGAAAATTAATATTTTCCCACCTGTCTCTTAGGTGGCTCTTCTAGCGTCACAAGGCAGCTATTAAGTCATCCTTATTTTACACTCGGTGTACCTTTATCGTAAAACTGTGGAGTTGCCTCACTCTAAGCAAGCCCCCCTTCCTTTCGAGCATGTTTTTCCCGGCTGGCTCCATCTAACCAGCAGTTCTCAACCTGCGGTCCACAGACAGAACTGAGAGCATCTATGAATTTGGATGAGGGAGAAGTTACATCTTCATTTTTCTCTGGTTTCTGACATTTAGCACTTCCTTTGATTTTGAATGGAGGCAACAAGCCATCAATAGTATAATGGGGTACCTAGGACTTCATCGCCAACAGAAATCACAGGTTATTTTCATATAATTTGAGAGTGGTGGCAGAAATCTTGATGTATTGGTTACATTCATCACTATTCGACATTAGTTTTTAGACTGACAATTAGATCTGGGTATTTAATATATTAATAACAAAACACATTACCATATCACACACTTATTTTTTCAATATTTTGATAGGCATTTCAATATAGCAGATTCCCTTTTATTCTACGTATTTTAAGGCAATTATCACAGACCTCACTAGGCAACCAAAGGGATCTATGACAGAAAAATGGTTAAGAACTCTGACTGTCCTTTAGGCCTCTGTTCAAGTGTAAACTCTTCCAAAACCTTTCCAGACCACCCAAGCAGCATCCCCCCCCCCCCAAGGCACCTTATTCATTTCCTTCAAAACAGTTAGCACAATAAACCACCAAACGCTTACCTGTCAGTGTCCAGTCTTTCTAACCCTCCTTGAAAAAGAAAGCCTCTTTTCTCTTTAGTACATTTAGCACAATTCCTAACACATAGTAGGGATTCAAAAAAATATTGGCTAAATGGCAGTTTCTTTCTTTTAAGTAGGTTCCACCCCCAATGTGGGGCTTGAACGCATGACCCTGAGATTAACAGTCGCATACTCTACCGACTGAGCCAGCCAAGTGCCCCAAAATGGCAATTTCTACACCTCTTTTCACAACAGCTTATCACACTCTCTACCACAACTAAGACGGCTGAAATATTCAGACTTAATTGAAAGATTCTAAGAAGGGCTTTGGTTATAAGACTCTTGGGAAAATGTCCTAATAGTCACAAATTCCCTCCCCTCTTGCCCCAGTTATAGACTTCTCTGTATTTATTCCCATGGCACAGATACTTCCCAGTAATCTGAAAGACATTATAACTCCCACCAGCTATTATGTGGACCCCAAACTGTTGCCCCCTTTTATTATTTAAATTTTTTTAAAAAAGATTTTATTTATTTATTTGATAGAGACAGAGAACAAGCAGGCAGAGTGGCAGTCAGAGAGAAAGTGAGAAGCAGGCCCCCCACTGAGCAGGGAGCCCAATGCGGGACTCGATCTCAGGACTCTCGGATCATGACGTAAGCCAAAGACAGGCACTTAACCAACTGAGCTATCCAGGCGCCCCACTGTTCTTATTTATTTATTTATTGTCAGAGAGAGTGAGCACAGGCAGACAGAGTGGCAGGCAGAGGCAGAGGGAGAAGCAGGCTTCTTGCTGAGCAAGGAGCCCGATGTGGGACTCGATCCCAGGACGCTGGGATCATGACCTGAGCTGAAGGCAGCCGCTTAACCAACTGAGCCACCCAGGCGTCCCGTCACTGTTCTCTTTTAAAGATATAATGTTCAGGGGCGCCTGGGTGGCTCAGGGGGTTAAGCCGCTGCCTTCGGCTCAGGTCATGATCTCAGGGTCCTGGGATCGAGTCCCGCATCGGGCTCTCTGCTCAGCAGGGAGCCTGCTTCCCTCTCTCACCCTCTCTCTGCCTGCCTCTCTGCCTACTTGTGATCTCTGTCTGTCAAATAAATAAAATCTTAAAAAAAAAATAAGGATATAATGTTCAAATTAGAGTTGTAGCCAATATAAAAGAAACAAGTAAATATTCAAATAAAGTACAAAGAGGCTACAGCAGTCCCCCCTTATCCACTGAGGATACATTCCAAGACCCCTACGAGGTGGCTAAAACTGTGGATAGCACTGAACCCTAAATATACAACTATGTTTTTTCCCCTATACATACATATACACCTATGATAAAGTTTAACTTATAAATTTGCCACAGCAAGAAAGTAATAAAATAGAACAATTATAGCAATATGCTGTAACACAAGTTATGTGAATGTGGTCTCTCTCAAAGGATCTCATTGTGCCGTATCGCACTTCTTGTGATGATGTGAGATGATAAAATAGCATGTGACAAGATAAGGTGAGTGAGGCAGGCACTGTGACACAGCGTGAAGCCACCACGGATCTTCCGACCATGTGACGGAAGGAGAATCATCTGCTTCTGGATGGGGGCTGACCACAAAACTGAAACTGTGGAAAGTGCGACCACAAACTGGGGAGGTGAGGAGGACTAGTGTATTAAAAAAACAAAACAAAACAAAACTACAGTCAAGTCCCCCTCGCTTGATATATAAACCTGTAATAAAAACCACAATGAAACTATCTACAAAGAGCTTGTGATGTTTTGGTCTTAAAGGACTTGGCTTTAAAGACAGGGAGGTTGTTTTCACATGGTAGGAGTTTAATCTTATTATTATTAAATCAAAACGAATCAGAAAAGCCCTTTACTCCTCCAAGAATCTGTAATAGGTTACCTAACACAGAAGTCTGACTAAGTTGGTCAGCAACTTAAAAGAAAAATTACTAGCTCTCTTATCAAGTGTTGATATAGGGCCAAAGAATCAGAACTCCGTGTCAGCAGACACTGCTTTAAAGCTTGTCTTCCAAAGTTTTAAATCAGTATTTACCAAATTCTTCCTGAATCTAGAAGAAAATGGGTTCACTGATTTTCTACCCTTCATTTAAAGGCACAGATAGGGACGCCTGGGTGGCTCAGTTGGTTAATCCACTGCCTTCGGCTCAGGTCATGATCCCAGGGTCCTGGGATCGAGTCCCACATGGGGCTCCTTGCTTGGCAGGGAGCCTGCTTCTCTCGCTGCCTCTGCCTGCCTCTCTGCCTGTTTGTGTGTGTTCTCTCTCTCTCTCTCTGGCAAATAAATAAAATCTTAATAAATAAATAAATAAATAAAGGCACAGATAAACTTCTAATGTTCTGGTTTTCTCCATTTAGAATCTTTGATACATGGCCTCAAATGAATCTGACAGGACTGCCAAGATCCCAAAATGCAAGTGCCAAAAACTGCTCAAGTACAAAAACATGTGTCATAGTAAATAGCAGAAAGGGAGATATTTGAACAAAACATGGGGAGGGGAATACGAGAGCAGCAAAAACACAGGCAAAAGTGTCAATGTTATAGGCAAGAGTATCAAAGTTTAAGTTCCATGAGTTACACACACGTGTCTTGGAATTTGCATGGAGTGCCACCTTGACTAGGAGCACAAGGTTCAGGTTATGCACAAAAGCTATAAATAGGTCACCTTAACAACTGAGACAAACCTTTAAAAAAGAGAGGCCAGTAAGATTTTATTAGCACCTACTTGTATCTGCAGACCCTGACCAGGAATGCAGGAAAAGAGAGACACAACACAACTAAAAACACGTAAGGAATAGAATGGAAATTTGGCTTTTAGGCAGTATTGGGATTATCCTTATATTAGGGATTACCACCCAAATCCTCTAAATTTAGTATCAAAATGACCTTCTACAATACTCAAGAAATATTTCCTATTACCTTTGAAAAACCTCTTTTCCCTGGTTAAAATATTTCCCCTGTAGGAAATTTAAGGGGGAAAAAAGGGCATGAATATGAAAATAAAAACCTCCTATAATATAATCTCACTATTCAAAGCTTGGCTTGTTTTTTAAGATCGATTTCACAGTAACTGAAAAGATTTATTTTTTTCTGAATTAAGATTCTTTCATTACTAGAATTCTTATAACATGGATCAGCTGTGCAACAATTTATACTGTCTAAAATACATACACTTACATAACCTCATCCTCTCAGAACAACCCTGTGCCAAAGTAGTGCAAGCATTCTTATCACCATTACACAGCAGAGCAAACACGGTTTTAAGAGGTAATTTACATGCCTAACATCTCCAGCTATTTGCCATAGAATCGAGGGCTTAAACTTCAATCCCCTAATGCTGAGGCCAAAGCTCCTTCCATCACCTTAAAAAATGTCCAAAGGTATAAACCCAGAGTTTAGGAATCATTCGAAATGCTTTGCAAATTGTTCATCTGTTCCTCCCTTAAGATACAGACTTTAGGGGTTACCTGGCTGGCTAAGTTAGTAGAGCATGTGACTCTCACATCTCAGGGTCATGAGTTCAAGTCCCATGTTGGGAAGAGTGCCTACTTAAGAAAAACAAACCAAAACAAAAAAAACAACAGATACTGATTTCAACAAGTATTTACTGATGATGGATAAACTGATGATGGGTGACCATGGATAAACACAGCAACAGCCTTCAACAGTGCAATGGGAAATGGGCGGAGGGGCTGGAACGGATCAATAAATATACAGTAGAATATTGATAAATGCAGTAAAGGAAGCACAAAATGCTTTAAAACTTCCAAGGAAGACATAAGCTCTTGAAACCAGGGAGGTCCTGAGGCCAGCAGTGAATCATGTCACACAGGCTATAGGCATCCCTGAAGCCAATCATTACTTTCAATAGTTTAAATTTTTTTACATTGAAAGCAATTACTAAGGGGCGCCTGAGTGGCTCAGTCTGTTAAGCGTCTGCCTTTGGCTTGGTCATGATTTCAGGGTCCTGGGATTGAGGAGCCCCACAGCAGGCTCCCTGCTCAGTGGGGAGTCTGCTTCTTTTTCTCCCTTTGTCCCTCCCCCTGGTTTGCGCTCTCTCTCTCTCAAATAAATAAAATCTTTAAAACAAAATGGAACTGGGGCTACTGTGTAGCTCAGTCAGTTAAGCATCTGCGTTCGGCTGGGGACATGGTTCCAGGGATCAAGCCCCAAATCAGGCTCCCTGCTCAGCGGGGAGCCTGCTTCTCCCTCTCTCTGTGCATACGCACTCTCTCCCTCTCTCTCTCAAATAAATCAAATCTTAAAAAAAAAAAAAACACTAAGAAAAAATACTGATCAATTTTTATGAGGATTATTTGAAACCCACTCAGTCTTTGAAAGCATATTTGTAGTTCTACTTACAAAATACCCTTGACAGTTTCCTGGTTGTCTATTTCTATAATGTCACAGTTTGGGGGATTTTATCCTAGTATTTTCACCAGTTCTGCACAATTCTTTATCCATTCTCAGTAGTTTGTTCCAGTAGCATTCTTCTGGATTGTCTCATTTCAAATTTTTCTGGGTGGCTGGATAAGGACTGACCTTCTGATTTTCAATTGTTATCTTTTCCTAACTTTAAAAAATGATCATGTATTACTTTTCTAGTAAGGAAAAGTCCCAATAAACAATCCGAAAAGTTAGTTTAAACTTGTACAAGTGTTAAAGTTCAAACAGGCTAAATCTAGATGTTAGAATACTGGTAGTGGGAGTGACGACAGGCAGAGCTGATAATGTTCTCATTTCTTATCTGGGCGTTGGTTGCATCAGTACACTTTATGAAAACTCATTCAACTATATATTTAGGATTTCTGTTTTTCTGTATGCATATTTCAATATAAACTTTACTTATAAAAGAAAAAAAACTGACATAAGGTTTGAATTAAAGAAAGAGCCCTTAAAAGCTTAGAGATTATAAGAAACACATAATGCAAGGGTCATTTTTTAGTAGGGAATTAGGCTCTGTGGGTGCCTGCTTCCTTTTATAAGAGCATCAAGTTTTCCCTTGCTTTAGACTACTGGAAGTTTATGTTGTGACTTGTAAGTCCGCACAGGAAAAGCTGTGACCTGAGCAGGCGATAAGGCCAGTTTGATAGCGGTGGTGATGGGGCGTGGGGATCCCTCTGGCTGGTAAGCATGTTTAACCGGCACTTCATCTCCCCATTTTGTCCCATCCCCACTGACTTTCATAAAGTAATTCATAAAAATAAAGAAGAAAGCCAACTGCAATGGCAGAGAAGAAATCTATGAAGGTGCTGTTCTCAATCAAAACACAGCTTTGGATTAAGAGTAAAATGTTGAGGGGCGCCTGGGTGGCTCAGTGGGTTAAAGTCTCTGCCTTCGGCTCAGGTCATGATCCCAGGGTCCTGGGATGGAACCCGCATCAGGCTCTCTGCTCAGCAGGGAGCCTGCTTCCCCCTCTCTCTCTGCCTGCCTCTCTGCCTACTTGTGATCTCTCTCAAATAAATAAATAAAATCTTAAAAAAAAAAAAAAAAGTAAAATGTTGAATGCTACAATGATCTATGAACTAGAGGACGGCCACTCTATTATGGAAACAAGAGATTCAAGAAAATGGTGCCAGAATATTCCAGGCTGAATTTATTTGAATGGCTTATACATATATTTAACTTAACTTTATATTTAATCATTAATATCTGAACCGGATACCACATTTCCATTATACTTTGCAACATCTTACAGAAAACAATAGATGGTATTGTTATTTGTAGATTTATTTTTAAAAAATTTTATTTCTTTATTTGAGAGAGTGAGCGAGTGAGCAAGCACGAGAAGAGGGTCAGAGGGAGAGGGAGAAGTAGACTCTCTACGCCCCACCCCCCGCCCCGAACGGGGAGCCCAGTGCGGGGCTTGACTCCAGGACTCCAAGATCATGACCTGAGCCGTAGACAGATGCTTAACTGACTGAGCTACCCAGGTGCCCCTGGTACTTGTAGATTTAGAGAATATCAAAGATCTGTTGATTTTTTCCCAATGTCAACAATTTGTCTTAACTGTTTAATCATCCTCAATACCATGGGGTGGGGGAGTTAGGAAATAAGTAACTTAGATCATAAAGGAATTGTATTCGTGATCTCCTGTGGTAACAAATAGGCACCTTTCTTTTACGTATGCAAATACTTGTGCTTTTTTCACTTATACTTGGGAGATACTCTAAAATAAGTATCAGTTATAGTGATTTAAGGTGCTTTGACAGAAAACACCAATACAGTGTATTAAGACTATGTTTCTACCCAAAAACAAATAGATGTATCTCACAGTATGCGACAGTCTTCATGTATATGCCCTAGGATTGCTCTACGAAATCTGTATGTCTATGACATTAAGCAGGGATGAATTCCTTAACAACATGACACTCGGGTAGTTTTAACAGTTTTAAAAATGCCTGGTTTTTCTGCATTTTTAGGTTTCTGGCCAACTGTACAATTATGGGTAGGCATGTTCTATGCTCTTTTGATATAGAATATGCTAAAAATCGTAGCTGATAACTTTAGTATCATTTAAGATACAACTTTCTAGAATCATGAGTCTATTTCCCACAGAGCCAGTCACATCACTGGCTATATTCATAGATCCTGATGGAGAGGATCTACTGTACACACATATCTTAAATACGGCTCTTATGTAAAACTAAGGATATTGAGATTATGAATTTGCCTTATTTTTTTAAGTTTTTATTGTTTGTAAGGGTGGATGGGGAAGGACAGAGGGAGAGCGGATCTTAAGTAGGCTCCATGCCCACCACAGAGCCCAATGTGGGGCTTGATCTCACAATCCTGATATCACGACCTGAGCCAAAATGAAGAGTCGGAAGCTTAATGAATGAGCCACCCAGGTGCCCCACATCTTGCATTTTAATGCCTTAATCTAGTATCTTTCATTTTAGTTTGTTAATCTAGGGGAAAAAGTACTCTTTTAATTTAAAAAAATCTACCAAAAATGTAAATAAATTAAGATCATAGCAAGGACAAAGAGATATCCATTTTATGATTTTTTTTTTTTAAGTAAATTCTACCATATTACAGGACTTGAACTTAAAACCCTAAGATCAAGAGTTGCATGCTCTACTCACCGAGCCTGCCAGGCAACCCTGATTAATTCTCTGAATGGCACAAGAAGTTTAAACACATTATGAAACCGGGTACTGCAACTTAAAAAATTTTTCCTTCTAAACCCAAATTTAGGATGGTGTTTGGCAGTGGTTGGAGAAGAAAGTGAAAACAAGGAGGGGGCCTCAGCAGTGCGGGTAGTTGTTTCGTAAGCTGGGTGGTGGGTGCACAGGTGTTCACTGTATTATTTCCTTATCCCACTTGGCATATCTGAAATATTACATAATTCATTTAAAAGAAAAAAATGAAGCATAATATTCACAACTTTATTGTTTTTACATACTGGTAAATACTGGACCATTTGCTTCTAGTATACTTCAACAAGGTGAAGAGAAAAATTTCTTTCATCAGGCATATATTGCGAAAGCATAAAGAAAATATAAATCATACGCCCCACCCTCTCCAATGGTTTTTGGAAAGTGCTATCTTAGCAGAACATGATTGGTCAACAGTGGCAACATGCCACAACTCCCAGTGTAATGCTCTTAATGAGTAAATTACCTCAATTTCCTGTAGCTGCTCCTGATTGGTTGTGTACATCTGCTGAAGAGAATCCTCCAACTCTGTGTTCCGATCCAGTAGTGTCTTCCCCAGTTCAGCAGCAAGTTGGAGATCTAGCACAACAAGTGAATTTTAGGAGAATGCAAATGATCTCACTTCAACATTTTATATAACCCAGTCCTTAAAATAAGAATGAATCAAGACCTAACCCAACACATAAAGTCTAAGTCAGATCCCAGCGGAAGGTGGAATAGCACAGAAAGAAACCGGAGTTCTACTTAAAATTCTGTTGAGCTGGGTCTCTCTACTAGGTAATGTGTGCTCTTATGTACCCTTACTTGTAAGACTGAAGAATAGTGATCTACTTTACAGAGAAGTATACATTAGTTCGGAAATGATCATTCACCATGGTAATGTCTAACATCTTAATTATTTGCTCATGGATTGGACTTAATTCATACCCTCATTGTCTACTTTTTTCCTGGAGACCTTTGAGCCAAAATATAGGTAGATCTTTCAATAGTCTCTGAAGTTCCCATGAGATCTGGCTGCTATGAATTCAACTATCAAAGTAAAATTTGTGTTATGGATCCTGGCCTCCTAAGAAGACTAAAAATTAAGGCAAAAAAAGGAAAAATACACCAGTAATAAGAACACAGCCCCAGGTCTCTCATTTTTTTCCCTTCTTCTCTTCATGTCCTTCTCCAAAACGAGCAAACCAGATAAACAGCGCAGTGACAGTTTTTAAGGTAATTACATGTCAGTAGCTTATGCTTTGATTTAGTACAAAACCGTATTTCTATTTTGAACCTCATTTTTCAACTCTCTCTCATCTTAGGCATATATGTACACAAGACAGGATTTGTCTATACCCTGGAAATAAAAATTTAATGATACAAACAAGGACACCAGTATAAGACAGGTAACTGAAACACTTACTTGCATAGCAAGTTGCATGGTAGGCCCTTTAACATAGTGAGAAATGCACTGAACTGAGGAGCAAGGCCTGAGCTTGAGTTCTGACTACCATTTACCAGGTGAACACTTTCAGTATGGTGACTTTAAAAGGTCCCTACACTTAGTATTTTTGTCTAGAGAGAAGACGGCCCTGTCAGTGTAAGATTGTGAACATCAAATGAAATTATAAAGGAGGACTTCAGAAACTATGCTGCATGCAAAGTCCAAGTATTATTAGTATGCACTGACTCACAAACTAATGGTTTTATTGCTAGGTACTATGCTACTAAGCTTTAGCTATAGAACCATGCATAAAATGGATGAAGTTCCTGTCATCCAGACACTTCCAGAGACTAACAGGAGAAACCAGACAGCAAATAAAGAAATAAATTTGCCAACGGGACAGAACACTTTTCGTTCATAAGGGCATGCATACATTCATTATTAATACCAGACACTGTTCTAGGCACTAGGTATACAAGTATGAACTTAGCTAAAAAATTCCCTGTCCTCAGGAAGCTTCTATTCTATTGGGAGAAACAACATGATAGACTATCAGACAGACAGTGTTAAGTGCTAACAGGGGGATATGAAGAATGTGCATGTGGAAGGCTGAACTTGAAGAACACGTGACAAGGGTGACATTTGAATCAAGATGTGAAGGAACGGACTAAATGACCCCATAGATCAATCGAGAGAACCAGCATTCCAGGCAGAGATAAAACAAGTACAAAGGCTCTAGGAAGAGGCGTGACTGGAGCTAATAAGGAGTCCAAGGAGGTGGAAACAAAAGTGCATATGGGGGGGGCAGAGATGGTGACAAGTCAGAGGGGCTCTAAGGTTCCCCAGCCAGCTTGTGTAAGGCCTACGAAGGTCAAGATTTTGGCTTTTACTCTGAGTGAAAGGGAACCCAGAGAAAGCTTCTGACAGGATGAGTGGCCGCTGTAAACACGCCGCACGAGACAGAGACGGCAGCGGGGAGGAGGCTGCGGTCGTCTGGGCGAGAGGGCGGCGGCGTGGACTGCACGGGCAGGGATGGAGAGAAGAGGCAGGAATCCAGACACGGTTCAAAGCAGAGCTGAAAAGAATTACCGACCAATTAAATGTGATGTGTGAGAAAGAAAAACAGATTTGGTGATCATGAATAAAGGATCTATTTTAGAAAGGGAGGTCACAAGGAAAATCTGAGGGGACATTTTAGCTGAGGAATGAGGATCTTGCCATATAAAAAAGCCAGAGGAGGCACTGAACAGGGAAGAACTTAGTAGAGTCTAGGAGCTGACCAAAAGCCAGTGTGACAGAACCATGAAGGGGAGAGTGGGAAGAGAGGAAGCTGGAGGGTAGGCAGCAACCAGAACATGCAGGACTTTAGCCCATGGTAAATAAAGAATGTTTAAATTTTATTCTAAGTATGATGGAAAGTCATTTTACTTCATGTCATAAAAAGTAATATGAAAAAATATTATGAAAAGAGGGAACCTCACTACATATGCTCTTTAAACTTTAAATTTTTAGAGGTTGACAAATAAGGTTTTGTGTTTACTCATTACTACCGACATTAAAACATAACCTAGAGAAAGTAGTAAAAGAAAAGCCACAACTTTTATTACCCGGTCCTGTCCATTAGAGTGCATAATTAGTATTCTACTTGGTTAGTTTTCTCTCACTGGGGAAAAAAAATGAAGCATCAACACCTACCACACACTACTTCAGCTCATTTTAAAACATCTTACACCCATTTATAATAAATCAGTCTGTATGCCGGTAGACAGGTGTTAAAATACATTCTCTCATGATTTAAATATTAACAACATCTATTAATGTGGGTAAGACCTCAGATAACAAGTCTATGAAATAACATCTTCTATTCACAAGGCATAGAACCTTTACAAACAGCTCAAAGCATTTAAAAGACTTTACTTTCTCTATCTTTTCAAGGCACTTAGCCTGGATTTTCAGGGAGGCAATTTGAAGCACAAAGATGCTAACTGACCTGACCAAATCGACATGATGAGTCACAGCGAAACAGAAACCTCTGTCAACAGGTTCTAACTTCACAGTCCTCATACTGGGAGCACGCCACAGGGAGGTGTTTTAGGTAGGGAGTTCATTTCTCCTTGAGGTACTTAACCTTTTCACTTGTTTTTGGAGATAGCAATGAGAAATCAGAGTTGAGCTACTTGGCTTTTATTGCCTGCTCTGCCAGGGAAAGCACACACAATCCCAGGCAAGCTAAATTCCCATTTTCATTAAATGCAAAAGGAACTATGCTGATGCTCCAGAAATAACTATTCTGTTCTCATAGGACATGTAATGTGTATACACAGCCCCACAAAGAGCCACTGTGCTTATTTAAGACAAAGCATATAAACATTACCCAAACATTACTTCAGGCTCTCCTGGCCTGTTGTAAGATGGTAATTCCTCACTGGGAAGGACTAGAGACTCACCAAAGATGTTTTTTTTGTTTTTGTTTTTTAAAGATTTTATTTATTTATTTGATAGACAGAGATGACAAGTAGGCAGAGAGGCAGGCAGAGGGACAGGAGGAAGCAGGCTCTCCAAGGAGCAGAGAGCCCGATGCGGGGCTCGATCCCAGGACCCTGGGATCATGACCTGAGCCGAAGGCAGAGGCTTTAACCCACTGAGCCACCCAGGCGCCCCACCAAAGGTGTTCTTAACTAATGATCAAAACCTGAGCCAAACCCTCTTCCAGACTCAAGACTAACCTGAGACCATCTTCTACTACTTTGATTCAGTTAAGAAACCATCTATCTGCTCCTTAATACACAGCCAGGAGTGGCTTTCCTGCTCTGGCTGCTGCATAAAGAGATGCCAAGCACAGCACTGTGCCAGTAAACAGCAAGCAGAAAAGAATTTGAGACTTGTCCTTATCTCAATCCTTATTTCCAGTTAAACAAAGCCCCAACCTGGTTCAGTAACCTGAGGTCTCAATCTCCTAAATATTTCATAAAAGTTTAGGGTAGAATTCTGGCAAAACAAGTCTCAACTACAAGTAAGTGTCTGTGAAGTCACACTGCATAATAGGATATTACTTCATCTGTTAGTTTAAAGACAAGGGTCTTTTTTTGGTCTTTAAAAAAAAACCCTCATTTCCTGTTGTGTAGCATCTGGCTTCCATAACCAAAAGGAGCCAAAAGCTGGCAGTAAGCCCAAGAAGTGTTTCTAAATAATTAGTGGGGGGAATGGGAGAATGCTCAATGTCCTTTATATTTTTAATTAAGGCACAAAAGGAAAGGTAACAATACAGTTTTGAAGCCTTATGTACCTGATCACCTCTATTTCTCAACAAGAATTTTCATTAAGAGGTTGTCTTTTCTAAATCCTATTGAACTGAGCTACGCAGCCACTAAAAATACCACACATTTACTGCTGGCTTGAGAATTACAATCTATCAATACCTTCCTATGTTTAATATTTCACTAATTAATCTTTGCAAGTGATAATCTACCTTAACAGTGTAAAATGTAAGCTCTAAGCAGGTACTCTACCCAGTCCTATGCCAAAGCAAAAGATTAGCTCTGGCAGCTGAGTGATTTATTTTTTTTTTAAAGGATCTTTATTCCAGAATTCTGAAACTTTTAAAAAATTCCCCTGCTATTATATTTTTATTTTACTTCAGTTTTCACAAATTGTGAGGACAACATATTCCCGTGTTAGCTGTAGGCTGCAGCTGTAATTCAACAACATTAGGGCTGACAGCTTTTCCTATTACAAAATCAAATGCGTCATTTGGTGATGCTTCTGTGTAACTCCTGTTGCCAACGTTACTATAATTGGGAAAGCAAAAAACCTGAATATAAACATCAGAAAAATGATGGTGCCAGGGGCACCTGAGTGGTTCAGTGGGTTAAGCCTCTGCCTTCGGCTCTGGTCATGATCCCAGGGTCCTGGGATCGAGCCCCACATCAGGCCCTCTGATCAGCAAGGAGCCTGTTTCCTCCCCCACCCCTCTCTGCCTGCTTGTCATCTCTGTCAAATAAATAAATAAAATCTTTAAAAAAAAATGATGGTGCCAGTTTTTTTTAAAAAAGATTTATTTATTTATTTGACAGAGAGATCACAAGTAGACAGAGAGGCAGGCAGAGAGAGAGAGAAGCAGGCTCCCTGCCGAGCAGAGAGCCCAACATGGGACTCAATCCCAGGACCCCGAGATCATGACCCGAGCCAAAGGCAGCGGCTTAACCCACTGAGCCACCCAGGCGCCCCAATGGTGCCAGTTTTAATGACCCTTCAACGACGATTCAGCAAATTAGTTGTACACATGGAAAGTGTACTCATCATGAAAAGGAGGAGAAATATGAGGGTTCCTTTAAACTAAGATCTAATTTGCTGATCCACCTAGTAGGAACTTGAAACCTTATTCCAAGCTTGCACAGCTCACCAAATGACAATTATAATAGCAGCTGGACTAAAAGAAAACTCCGTCTCTGAAGTCTTTCCACCTTGTTCTCGGGGCACATTTCAAAGCAAGCACCATCATTACCTGCACAGAAGGCTCCTGCTGTCCCAGAAAGGATCTTACCCATAGAGATCATTGTCAGTATTCTTACTGTGCCAACTCAGCCCTCTGACAAAAGAGTCTCTTTATCAAAGTGTTCTGTAAAAGCAGAGGGTTTTCTCCTTCTGCCTGCACAAGCTTTACATGTTTCTAACAAGGTATAAATGGTGGACCACATCCTTCCGGGGTTAGAATTTTTCCGCAATTTTAATTTAAAAAAGAATTCCCCAGCAAATTTGATGTGGTCGATTTACTTAAATAATGTTTCTATTGCTAAAGGAAACAAGTTTATAGTTTAATGACTTTGAAACATTTTTAGCAGCTCTCTCCAAACAAGGCTTGCTCAGTAAACTTCATAGTGAGGACGTTTGAAAAAAAAAAAAAAAGAAACAGATGTCTGCATTTGATAAAATCCCATTAGATGTGCTTATCAATCTGTTTAACAGGACAGACTTGTTTCCAAACTGTATGCAGCATCAAATATCTACTGAGGGCCTCCCTTGTGCCAGGCACTATAGCTGGGCACATAGCAGGAGGCACTATCACCAGGCTCCGCTAGTAAACAGATTCCTAGACTGTCAATTCCAGGAGTAGGACCCTATCTATTCTGTCTTGTGGATAGGCACTGTGACCCCGGTACCTAGATGAATTCCTGGCACAGACTCAATAATAAATTCTTCAGAAATTAACACACTTAAAAATTCTTTAGAAGTTTAGATGTTCTGTATATGTGTACATGTTAATTTTTAAAAGTTGGGACAAAGATATCCTTTTATCCACCATACAGACTTCCTTCTTCTATAGGCCATATTCACAAGTTATGATTGTTGGAATTTCACATCTATTCCTACCCCACGCACTTGGGTTTTGACATATAAGGTTAGATGTAAAAATCTTTTGAAAAGCAGCAAACAAATCCCAAATGCAAACTGACATTAAGGAGGTTTGGACCTGCGCTCATTACGGTTTCATTAAACTTGAACATCTGATGGCTCTGCTTTGATCAGAGGTTAAAGAGTTCCACATGTCATGGCAACAGGTTGCATCTGTTTCCCATAGACTGAAATCTTGCAACTGGTCACTCCTAACAACTTCCCACAGGGTAGAAGTGCACTGTGGATTAAAGCGCCCCATGGAAGGGAGCCATGAAAACAGTAATCCTGTTTTAATATTTGTTGACTCAGGTCAACAAATATTAAGACTGAGCCTCTATTATATGCTTAAGTTTGTTAGATTAAAAAAAGGGGGGGGGGAGAAGCTTCACAGATCTATGCTTGTTAAAGAAAAATATTTAGCTTTGATTATACAAACTGCTTCATTTATTGTAGGGATATGCTGCAACTGTGCAGTGGTTGCCTCATTAATCCTGGAGAAAGTATCTAACTAGGCCATCAATCCTTATGGGGAATTTTGAAAACAGGTTTGTTAAAGCCTAAGACAAATCTGCCTTGTGGACATTGAGAACATATGATGGCAAATACTGCACTGCAGTCACTTAACAGCTTGGGCTATTTCAGTGAAACGGTGAACCACTTTGGTTCAAGTGACTGTCCATGACATATCAAAAATCACCTTTCCCCCAAAGAGCTTGCCTGTATTCAGAAAAGGCAAACAAAACAAGTCATTCAAGCCTGCATCTCCCCCGCCCCCCACTCCCTGTTCCCACCCAGTTCAACGATTACCATGAGCCAACATCATGGTTATTTCATATTCAACTAAAGGAGATTTTAATTCTCAGTGCAAATTTAAAGCTGAAAAAGTTGATTTCCACAGAACTGCAGAGACGGAAGACGCCTGAAAAAACTTCCCAAGGAGTGTTCAGTAGAGTAGCTAAGAAAGTTTGCTCTCAAGTTTGGAGTGGAAATCCTAGCTGCCCCCCAAACAGTAGCTAGTCTACGTCCACAGCTCGATGGCAGGACTAAATGAGCACCAGTGTTAAGAACCCACAAAAATTTGCAAAATTTGCAAAATTTGCAAATATTTGCATCCCCAAATGCAAATTCCCTCCGGTTAATACACATCAACAAGGTCGGGGCACTGGCTCCACACGGAAGGCTGCTCTGAGAGGTCTCTCGGGAGACAGCTTCGGCAAGAGAGCCAAGGCAGGCCAGGATCTGAGTGTCTGTTTTTAACGAAAAAGCTAGGGCGCGAACTGCAAGAAGCCGCAGAGGCACAAGTGCCTCAAGTCACTCTCACTTGGCATCTATGCACAAGCCTCTCCCTCCCCCCAAAAATGTTTTCGACTTCCTAACACCCAGCTGAAGCAGCTGCAAACCGGTGATAAAGGAGCGATAGGGTCTAGGCAGCGGCTACGACTCCTCGCTCTGAGCGTGTGGGTTCAAAACGTGCACTTGACCTGGGGCGAAATCGTTGGGCCGTTTTGGCCTCGCTTTCCCCATCTGGGAAATGGGGACCAGGGTTCCTCTCGGAGGAATGGATGGAGAGACGGTGAGGTGGGCGGGCCCCGCACGGTTCCCGCCACCTGGCGCGGCGACCCCTACCACCTGCCGCAGCTCCCGCTCGGGGCGGGGCGGGCTCGGGGCGGGGGTCCCCGAGGAGGCGCGGAGGCCGCGGGGTGCAAGCCGGGAAGGGGCCGTGCGGCGCCTCCTGGGGACGCGGGGAGGATTCAACCAGCGAAGCCGCCGAGCGCTCCCGACCGGCCCGGCCCGGCCCCCACGCAGGGACGGGGAGGGTCACCGCGCAGGAGCGGCCCGTGCCCACGCCAGGTGAGCGCCGCCGGCCCTTCCCGCACCTGGCGTCCACCCGGCGCCGGCAGGTGCAACTTTTTAACGGTTTCGCGCCCGGGAGCCTCCCGCCAGGCCGCCCGCCCGAGGTGGGGGTGGGGTGGGGGAGCGACCGCGCCCTCACCTTGCTGGAGGTCCTGGTGGTCGTACCACGGCTCGTCCTCCTTCATCTCAAACTCCTCCACCAGGTTTTCCGCCAACATCTCGGCCGGCTCCCCCGGGGGCAGCGGCCCCCGCCGCCGCCGTCCCGCCTCAGCCGCTGCCCCGGGCGCTCCACCGGCTCCTCCGCCCTCAGCCAGAGCCGCCCTCGGGCGGGACGCGACGCCGCCCCGGCTCCGCCGCGCCTCCGGACCAGACCTGCTCCCCGTCCGCACGCCGCGGACGGGCTTCCCGGCCCGCCTCGAGCCGCCCAACGGCCCCGACCGCCGGAGCCCCGGCGCGAGCGCCCCGGGCGGCCGGCCCTCGGAGCCGGCTCCTCACGCCGCAGCCGGGCCCAACGTGGCACTTTGGCAGAACCCTCCCCGGCCGGGGCCGCGATTCAAACCCCCGGCGGCGCCTCGGCCAATCGCGAGCGGGCCGCCGGCCGAGCGGCAGCGACGTCGTCCAATCCTGTCTCACCGCAGGCCCGCGGCTCGCCCGGCCTAGCGGGCGAGCAGCCAATGGTGACCCCGGAAGAAACAAAGAAGGCGGGGGAAAGGCGAAGGGGTGCGGCCGACGGCCCCGCCCTCCCCTCTGCGTTGGGTCACTTCTGGGCGGGCGTTCCGAGCCCTGGGTGTGGAGGTGGCGGCCTCCGTGGTGCCTTTGGTGGTGGTGGGGGGGGTGTCCGACCGGCCAGTTAGCGGGTGGACAGGCTCCGTGGGCTTGAGAGGGCGGACGTCCTGCCTCCGAGCCGTGGGCGGTCGTCGTGGGGGCGCCCTTCGTGCAAGCGGAGGCGCGAAGGGTGCCGGGAGCCGAGGTCCGCCGCCCCTTCTGCTCTGTGGACTCCCGGGTTTGCTCTGGAGAAACTAAGGGTCGGCCGGGAGTTGAGGCTGTTGGCTGTTTGCTCCTTCGTGATCTGAGCGCTCACCTCCAGCCCACTGAGAGTTGTGCTCACTTCCCCGGAGACGGAGGGCCCCACTGAAGTACCTGGGGGCTGAAAAGGGTGCAGCTGGAGGGAGCTCCTTAGAAAAAGAAACTGCAAGCACTTTTGCACGTGATTTTTTAAAAAGGTTCATTGACCGCCGGTGAGGTCCCCAGGGGTCACGACATGGCACCCGGAGGGAATTGAAGGCAGCCCTATAGCACTAGATGGCCAGCAGGGCAGTGAACTTCGTTCCGCACAGAGTTAAAGTCCATACCGTTCGTGGGGTGCGGCTTTTACCATCACGGTGCAGACCCAACATAGAAACTGAAGTGGGGTGACTGGATGGTCCGTGTTCTCGACCTTGACGTAAGGGTAAAGATGCTGCTGATAAAAGCAGTGCGCTCCCCGACAGCAGAGTGCCAACCAATAAATGCAGAAGGAGTAATGGTGTTGGAAAGGAATAAAGAGGAATGGTAAACGCAAGTCCTTTTCTGAATTCAGGTATACTAAAAGGCAAAATGTTACTGATTACTTTTTTTTTTTAACCTAGCAATAAAAAAGTTAAAAAAAAAAAGAAGAAGAAGAAAAAAACTAGGTTACCTTTATAGCCTTTACTGCCCTAATTGTCAAAATTCAGATAGAGATATAGTCCTGAGCCAAAAGAAAATAATTTAAAGCCAACTGTCTTAATCTAAAAGTAAGTCACTGCGCACTGAGCTCTTTGGAAAGAGAGATGATTGGATTTAGGATTTGCTGACGGTGATTTGTGGAAGCTGAAGGGCTAAAATCAGGCATTTGACCTTCAAGGGACTCATCTCCCCTAGTCACTGATCCGCAAGATTGGAAATGCTAGCTTTTTTTTCTCCATGGCAAATAACTCATTGAACTCCAAATCAAACTGGTCAGTGTATTGAAACGTTCTTTTGCATTCTCCTTCAAAAAAAAAAAAAAGATATGGAGAGTTAATATTTTTTTTTTTTTTAAATTTTTTTTTTTTTAATTTTTTTTTTAAAGATTTTATTTATTTTTCAGAGACAGAGGGAGAGAGCGCGAGCGAGCACAGGCAGACAGAGAGGCAGGCAGAGGCAGAGGGAGAAGCAGGCTCCCTGCCGAGCAAGGAGCCCGATGTGGGACTCGATCCCAGGACCCTGGGATCATGACCTGAGCTGAAGGCAGCTGCTTAACCAACTGAGCCACCCAGGCGTCCCATGGAGAGTTAATATTATTGATAGATTAAAATGGCAGAAAGACAGATTTTACATCTTTCGTACTCTTGGGTTCTTTCTACAGACACCTTTTGAAGAAACTTTTTCCCTGGAAAACGTGAACAACAATTGCATTGAAAAAGAGATGTTATATTTAAAAAAAAAAAAAGAGATGTTAGCATTCACTGCTCAGAACCATGTTTTCGAGGGGTCCCCATCATTCTTTGACAGCCTATTTAGTCAAAACTTAGAAGCAATCATCAACAGCCTTTTCAGGGACATTGATATTACTTGGTGTAATGGTAGGTTAGTGAATAAAAACCCAAGTTGATTCTAAAAACAAGGGTTTGGGTTTTCATTTAATAATTCATTGGTACATTGTACACCTGCCCAGCCTAACCATCATACCATTTTGCTATTTAAACTCTTCTGTATAAAACCTTTTGTGGTAAAGAAGAACCAGTTTCAGAAGTCTTTTGTCCGTGCTCGTAAAGATAAAATATTCTTGTTTGTGGGGCACCTGGGTGGCTCAGTGGATTAAAACCTCTGCATTCAGCTCAGGTCATGATGTCAGGGTCCTGGGATCGAGCCCCATATCGGGCTCTCTGCTCAGCAGGGAGCCTGCTTCCCCCCTCTCTCTGCCTGCCTCTCTGCCTACTTGTGATCTCTGTCTGTCAAATAAATAAATAAAACCTTAAAAAAAATTCTTGTTTGTTCTTGTTGCTATAGTAAAATCAGGTAAGGAGAGTTTTTAGATAGTGGTGGCTTTGAAAAAAATTCTAAGTAGTGATTTTCAGTTTGATATTTACTGAAATAAGTATTTACTATGATGAAAATAATGTAAAGCAAAATTCTGATAGTTCCTTTTGCAAATGGAAATAAGGGGGATTTTACTTCCTCCTCTCAGTATATACGAACAAAGAGAAGTTGAGGCTATAAGAGTTTTTCATAATGTTACTAAGACCTTATATTCACATGTTTCAGACAGGATGGGTGCTTAACTCAAATTCTTTTCTAAAAAAAAATTAACTTGGGGCACCTAGGTCGCTCAGTCAGTTAAGCGGCTGCCTTTGGCTCAGGTCATGATCTCAAGGTCCTGGAATAGAGCCCTACATCGGGCTCCCGACTCAGGAGGACATCTCCTTCCCCCAACTCCCCTAACTCATGCTCTCTCTCTCTCTCATTGTCTCTCTCAAATAAATAAAATCTTCAAAAAAAAAAAACCAACAAAACTTAATTCAGTGAATTTATGATCCTCTGCAAAATTCTGAGTTTGTAAATACCCACTTCCTGACTTAATGATAGATCAGCTCAGAATGTGTGGCATGCTTCTTTTTTTTTTCAGCATGCCTGAAATAAAACTAAGAAAAAGAAGAGTGCCTACGTTTGGGGGGACTAAATTTGTATCTTGGATTTTGGTTCAATAGACTCCCTTACTTTGGCATTCTTGGCAACCCAGTCTTCAATCTTCATTCTCACTTACACCAGAAGTAACTCTCTAGAAGGGGGTCTTCACTGGTATTTCCAGCTTTTTCAAATCTGAGAATTACCTTTACAGCCAAAAATGTTGGCTGACCTCCACAAAATGGTACTTGTACTTTTCAAGTGTTTGGGTACTGCATAATGACAACAAAAAAATTCATATAGTATCTTATCATTACAGCAGAATCTACAAACATTTTAAGAATAGTAGTGCACATACAAGCAAAATATTCTTTATTCAGTACACAGGCAATGCTTGGTCTGCATACGGGTTTCATAACCCCTTTTCATTGTAGGGTCCTGCTTCCCATATATTTGGAATCATTTTTGGATCTACCCAATGCAAAGTGAAGCTCAGGGACTTAGATAATTTGAACCAGCTGTTCACTGCTTGCTTCTAGCTTGCCCTTCCCTTCCCTAAGAAACTGGGCAGTAAAGACTGCAGTGTCCGCTGAATTCCCAAGGATTATTTAAGCAAGTGACTTCTCTTGAGTTATCTGGATATTTGTCTGTTTTGTGACACAGTAAGATTATGCTGACCCAGCCAAATATTCCAGGAAGTTAGGGGTAAAACGAAAAAAATCATGGTGTTATCTAAAACTATAGTCAGGGTTAAAAGAAAGACGAATCTTGTTTTGTTAACCTATTTTCCAGTTGCATAAATCAAGTCATTGAAAGGCTGAGACAATAGGCCAGATTTACGAGGGACGTCTACATTGAGAAAAGACTCGAATGTGTTCTTTCTTTTTTTTTTTTTTAAGGTTTTATTTATTTATTTTGAGAGAGAGAGAGAGAGCAAGTGCACGCCGGAGGGGGTGGGGCAGAAAGAAAGAAAATTAACCCAACTCAGGACTTGATTTCACAATTGACACCCCCAGAATGTGTTACTAATGTGTTCTAATATCCATTTTAGATACATGCTTTGGGCCAAAGTTACATAGTCTGTGAGGAAAAGACCAACAATAAATATTCCAGTGCAACTCTGTAACTACTGAAAGGTCTACTTTATACTAAGATGAAAGATTCTATTCCTTCTGTCTGACTTTAGCTAAAGGATGTCATTTCCTTGTTCCCTTTCTGTTGCACACTCCCAAGCACGGAGGATAATAATGCCATAGACACATCTCCTTGGCCCCGAGTTAAGCATATCCAAACTCATGGGTAAATCTCACTTTTATAACTTGGAAGAGTTATTAAAAATATGTTCAAGGAGGGGCTCCTGTCTGGCTCAGTTGGAGGAGTATGTGACTCTTGATCTTGGGGTCTTGGGTTTGAGCGCCGTGTTGGGTTTTAGGGATAACTAAAAATTAAAAAATATATATATAGATATGCAAGTGAGTTACACTTTATGCAAATTAGGGTACCTAGCAACTTCTCAAAAAATGCTGAGCGAATGGTTAAGAAAGTAAAATGCTGAATCTGGTGACAGCTAGTGGTTTTAGATTTTTACTTAACTAAAATTAAATTAGTGTTCAGTGGAATTTTGCCACCCATCATGTATTGTATGCAAACGTTGAATTTTAACCCCATTTTCCTTTTTTTTTTTTTTAAAGGAAGAAGAATTCCTTTGCATGAAAAATGATACTTTTAAGGATCAAACCCATTGCTTGGGCATATTCTATGCTAACATTAGGGACTGAAACGCTAAATTCTGTCTTCAGTTTCTACTATGTGAAGCTTTTTTTATATCTGTACAAGATTTCAGAAGTGGCCTTTTACCAAGCCCAAGTGAGATGGAGCCCTCATTATCCTATCACCTAGGACAGAGTTTCTCCTTCCCCACGGGGGATTATTATGATTTTCCAAAGAGCTGATTCTTCACACAGCTGTCTTTTCAAGAAAAGGTTATCCATGTCCAAATCCTCTGTTCGAGGGCAAAGAAACTTTTAAAAAGATTGCCACTTAAAACGTAAAAGCTTTAGAGTTTAAAGGGAAAGCTTTGGTTATCTGGAAAATTCACTTATATGGAACAATTAGAATTATTATTAATATATTCTATGTCTTGAGAAGGCCCGTGGTAACCACAGATTGGGTTGTAACTCATTACCAATTATATGGTCAGGGTGTATAGAGTTAATGGTGTTAAAACTCTTATATTTTATAATATTACTCATTTATGACCACCAACGCGAACTTGACTGACTTAGTATTGTTTGGCATTTTGCAAAGGCAAACATTGATATTTTAACCTTCCTTAATGGAATTGTGTAGAACTATGCCATGGTATATATAAAAGCCATCATTCTCTGTAGGGTGTGGCCTTGTGTGCCTTAAAAAGAAGTCTAACATCACGACTGAAAGCACAGATTCTGAGGTCATCTGCCTTGGCTCAGATTGTGACTCTGTCACTAACTAGCTAGGCAAATTGATCAACTTCTACGGTCCTCAGTTTCATTTGTAAAGCAGGGATAATTGTAGTACCCACTTCCTAGGATCATTTTGAGGATTTAATAAATTAATTGATGTAACTATTTGTACAATGCCTAAACACAAATTGAATACGCCTTGGCTTTTGGAGTGGTATTAACCAACCTGATTAAGGATATTACAGGACGTACGCCCCCTACTGGTTCTGAGAGCAGTGAACTTTTGTCTCCCCCACCCCTTATAGTTTGGGTTATTTCACGTTAAAAGTTTGGGAGTCATTTTCATCAATAAAAACCACACTAGGGGCACCTGGTTGGCTCAGTGGGTTAAGTCTCTGCCTTCGACTCAGGTCATGATCCCAGGGTCCTGGGATGGAGTCCTGCATCGGGCTCTCTTCTTGGCAGGGAGCCTGCTTCCTCCTCTCTCTGCCTACTTGTGATCTCTCTCTCTCTCTCAAATAAATAAATAAAAATCTTTTTTAAAAAATTTAAAAAACACACTAAAATAATCCTGTGTTGTTGTTTGTTTGTTTTTTGTTCTCCTAGATGATTTTAATGATCTAGCATGCTCTTAATGACCTGACTGGGTATTTTCACAACAACTCTCAGGCTGACTGCTGTTCCAGTCCACGCAGTTCTGTTCCATACAGTGCTCCTTTATATTCAATAGGCTTCCTGCTTCCTTGGTTCCCTTGGAAATACTATCAACAAGGTTGGCAGAGATTTTCACTAGACACAAAAGTCGCCTTCAGCTTATTAAAATTAGCCAAATGACATCACTGGTAGGATCCACCAGTGTCCTTTCCTGTGGCCCCCACTCTGATAATGTGGAAATTTTACTCAATTTTCCTGCTGTTGCTGTGATCATGGCTCCTCTTGCCGTGGCCAGCCTTTACACTGGCATGTGCCACGTGATCCCCTGGAACCTACCAGAGAAGCCCTGAGGAAAACCTTTTCTCAGAGAGTGAGCAGGATCTCCCCTGGACCTCCGTGGTCTCTATTGATGAGACAGATCTTGACTCAGCAAAACTTTTGCCTTTTTCTGAAAATAAATTTCTTCCAAGTCTTCCGTTTAACCCTCTCCAATAACTTCATGATGATCTTTGCCGATAGTCTCATTCCTAAGGACATTCTTCCCTCTTCCATAAGCAGTCTCGTGTATAGGTCAGGCTTTATTTGCCCACAGGTATGTGATGATTCTCCCTGTAACTTCCCACAGGGATAAACGCTTAACTTTTACCTAGCTGAGGAAATAAAAAACGTGATTGTATCAGCAGTTTGTCAAAATGACACTGTAAGAGACATGAAGACAATAGAGTCAACGATATTGCAATAATGTCAGGTGACAGACGGCAGCTAGATTTGCGGGTGAGTGTAGCATAATATAGAGACTTGTGAAATCACTAGGTGGTATACCTGACACTAATATAACATATATGTCAACTGTATTTCAATTAGAAAAAAGAGAAAGAGGGGGGCCTGAGTGGCTCAGTGGGTTAAAGCCTCTGCCTTCGGCTCAGGTCATGATCCCAGAGTCCTGGAATCGAGTCCCGCATCAAGCTCTCTGCTCAGCAGGGAGCCTGCTTCTCCATCTCTCTCTCTCTGCCTGCCTCTCTGCCTACTTGTGATCTCTGTCTATCAAATAAATAAATAAAATCTTTAAATAAAAGAGAGAGAGAGAGGGACACCCAAAGATTCAGAGCCTCAGGTGTTATGTAAGATTCCGTAGAAACATAATGGAAACAAGAAATGAAAAGAAAAAAGAAAAGTGAACCTACAATATTTGAAACCTTCTAGCTTTTGAATTTTGTTCTCCTGAGCTTTCTCACTTAAACCGTAGCAGAGGTATGGCGGAAAATAAACAGCCGGTTTGCTTTACCCAGGCATTTAACCTTCCTGTAACCATTATAAGGAAGAGGGAAGAGGGTTACTTGATCAAGAATTCTTGAAACCAGCTTTCAAAACACTTGGCTGAAAGACTGAGTCCTGGAATTCCAGAACGTTATTAAAATTCCACGCTCATGACCATTCCTGGAAAGGGCACGTCCTGCTTCAAAAAGTCTACCAGCCTGCTGGGGTTTTTTTGAACTCCATTTGCAGAGCTGATGAATCATATTGCTTTTCTTCACCTACATATGTCACCCCAAAATATGACTTAACCTAGCCTATGATACGGGTTTTTCTGATTTTCATAATTAAATAAGTAAAATTCATTATCCTCTTCAGAGAATAAGTCATTCTAGACAGAAGGGTTTTTACTTCGTTGACGTGTTTACATGGTTTCAAAAATATTTAAACCATGTGGGATAGAAATAGTTCTAAAATATTTTAAGTGTCGCCACACTTTCTTATGCAAAGGACACAGGATACCGTTTGCGTTTTCAAAGATTAGCTTGAGGCTGTCACAGCTTGGTTACTGTATATACTGTAATAATGGTAAGTCCCCTTGGGTGCTTACCGTGGGTCATGAACCATGCCTAGCCCATTGCTCATATTATCTCATGGAATCCTCACAACAACCACCTCCAAGGGAAAGACTCTTCTTGTCTTTACAGATGAGAAAAGGGAGGTTCAGAGGTGTCTGCCTTTAGAGCTATACACTTTTAGATCCTGTCTCTAAAATGTACTGTGCTTACACGGTTTACTTAGCAGAGTAGACCAAATAGAGTATCATTTTTAGCTTTATCAGAATAGTCCCAGGTACTAGATGTGCATAGTGAAATGATGCTATTCCTTCAGGACAGGTGGAAGTCTGTCAAGCTGTTTGCTCCTATGTTCAATGACCCAGAATGGGGAACTGTGTGTGCTCTTATCTGTGTTATCAGATTGTAAGACATATGTACATTTTAATATATGCCTATCTATAATAGATATCTTCTTACTTTTTAAAAACATTTTATTTATTTATTTGACAGACAGAGATCACAAGTAGGCAGAGAGGCAGGCAGAGAGAGAGAGAGAGAGGGAAGCAGGCTCCCTGCTGAGCAGAGAGCCCAATGCGGGACTCGATCCCAGGACCCCGAGATCACGACCCCAGCCGAAGGCAGCAGCTTAACCCACTGAGCCACCCAGGCGCCCATCTTCTTACTTTTAATCATGTACTTGTCTAGGGGCGCCTGGGTGGCTCAGTGGGTTAATACCTCTGCCTTCGGCTCAAGTCATGATCTCAGAGTCCTGAGATCGAGTCCCACATCAGGCTCTCTGCTCAGCAGGGAGCCTGCTTCCCCCCCCCCACCTCTCTCTGCCTGCCTCTCTGCCTCGTTGTGATTTGTCTGTCAAATAAATAAATAAAATCTTTAAAAAAAATAAAAAAGTCCAACAGTAAAAAAAAAAAAAAAAAAAAAAAATCATGTACTTGTCTAGAGTATCTCCTCTAAGTGAAAGAAAAAAGTTTGTTAAACTCTTATGTTAAAAATAAAAAGAGGGGCGCCTGGGTGGCTCAGTGGGTTAAGCCTCTGCCTTCAGCTCAGGTCATGATCTCAGGGTCCTGGGATCGAGCCTCTCTGATGCTCTGCAGGGAGCCTGCTTCCCCTCTCTCTCTGCCTACTTGTGATCTCTGTCAAATAAATAAATAAAATCTTAAAAATCCTGGTTGGCTCAGTTGGTAGAACATGTGACTCTTGATCTCAGTGTTATGAGTTCAAGCCACATGTTGGGTGTGGAGCCTACTTAAAATAAAAAAAAAATAGTAATAATAAATAATAAAGTAAATAGCTTTTTTTTCACAGCTTCATTGAGACGTAATTCACGTATACTATACAATTCACCCATTTAAAACGTGCAGTTTGGGGTGCCTGAGTGGCTCAGTTAAGAATCCAACTCTTGGTTTCGGCTCAGGTCATGATCTCAGGATCGTGAGACGTAACCCCGCTGGGCTCCGTGCTCGTTGTAGAATCAGTCTGGGATTCTCTCTTCTTTTCTGTCCTTCCCCCTATCCATGTTTTCTCTCTCTGTGACTCTTCCACATCTCATTCCCCTCAGAGAGGCAGGATAGTAAATGGGTTAAGAACATGGAGTCTGCCAGAGAGGAGTTCCGCGCCCCTCTTACCAGCTCTGCAACCCTGGGTAAGTTACTCAACCATTCTGTGCCTCTGTTTCCTCATCTGTAACATGAGAATAAAAATAGTGCCTAATGAATAGAATTATTATGAGGATTAAGTGACTCAAATATACAAAGTACTTAAAATGGTTTCTGGCACAAACTAAACCCTCTAGAAATGTTAGTGTTTTTTTTTTTTGTTTTGTTTTGTTTTTATTAAGATTCGATTACGGCAAGTATTTTACTAGATTTCCACTGCAAGAACACACTGACTTTATCTGTTTTGTTTTAGGCTTCTTTGGCATAGGTTTGCCAACACTTATGCTGAGACACACTGTTCACAAACTCCTACTCAATAAACACGAATGGAGAGCCAAAACTCTCAGTTTGTAGAAGACTTTATTTTAGTAAGTGAAAGAGCAGTCTCTCCCAAATTTATCATTTATATCATTGGCTCATGTCTTTTTATATATTGGATATTATAGTAGTAGCTAGCAATTGAGTAGCTTATATGTTGAGTGTACGCTAGAAGAGAAAGAGAGACAGAGACAGAGAGACGGCGACAGGCAGAGACACACAGAGAGAGTGTTTGCTGGAGGAAATGTCCCTTAAAATAAAGTAACTTGTCTGTGATCACACAGCTGGTAAGGTGACAAAGCTGGATTCAAACCAAGGGACATCTGATTTCAAAATCTTGCCCTTTCCATGCTGCCACATATTTCTTATATTATTATAATTTCTTGTGTTTTGTGTATTCATGCATTAGAGAGCAAGCACAAGAGGCTTCATTCCAATGTGTGGAAATGTGTGATTTTACAATATTATTCTTATAGGGAGGACTATAATGGGACTTGCTGGGGAGTTCTATGTATTTTCTCTTACAGAACTCTAAGAAGTGACTTGGATCACATCAGTTACTGAGCCGTTCATTGTCTTTAGTATCTAGAAAATGAGCTCTTGTTCCTTGAAAGTAGAGAAGTAAGCCAAAAAGTTAGAAGGAAAAACACTTTTGTTTATTACAATACATTTCTATTCTACTTACATCATTCAAAATTCTCGTGTAATATATGTACATTTGGTTAATGAAAACTTTTCAAGGCTAAACAATGTACTTTTTAACTGAAAACAAAGAATAATTTCTGATCTTTGTTAATGTCCATACATATATTTAGCACAAACTTTTCAATCTAGAACAATGAACTTTTTCAATGTTAGCTTGAAATGCAAAAAAAAATGTTAAGTCTGAGCTCTCAGCATGAGCCTATTAGAATTATGAAAATATGTAAGATTAGGCAAAAAACAAAACCCAAAGAAATGTGGATAGAATCATAACTATTGTTTATGGTACTCAATTTTAGGATTAAAAAGTACATGTCAGCTATATTACAGTAAGAACAATAGTGAAATATATATTTATTTATTCAATAAATATTTGTTTTATCTACTGTATGCTGAGTGAATTCCAGGCTTTAACCCCAAATCTTCCAATCTGGGTTTATATTAGATTTTAGTTGGACCTTTCGCATCACCATAAAGCAATGTTGATTGTTTCTCTCTCTCTCTCGTTTTTAACATTTATTTGTTTATTTTAGAGAGAGTGTGCAAGTGGTGTGGGGGAGGGGCAAAGAGAGGGAGAGGGGATGTAGACTGCCCACTGAGTGCGGAGCCCATCGCGGGGCTCCATCTCAGAGATCACCACCCGAGCAGAAATCAAAAGGCACTGAACAGACTGAGCCACCCAGGTGTCCCATACTGATCGTTTCTAAGCAATGGATTCTTTCATATAGTTGGTTTTAATAAAATATCTTCATATTAGTGTGAAAATGAAAAGGTAGGAAAAACCTTTTTCGGGTTTGTTGGTTTTATAGGAGATGATGGCTGTTCCTTTGTTATTATGGAATATTACTATCCTTAGTCAATTTTTATGGATATATATGAGTAATAGCATTTCTGGTCACAATAGACAATATTACTTGTGGGTTTCGACGGATACTACAATTCAGAAGCAAATTTATTTTTTTGCTGAGAACATTTACTTTGTCATCAGCAAGAGTACACCTAATTCATGGTGTTCCGTCTTAACACTATGTCACCCTGGGCACCTGGGTGGGTCAGTGGGTTAAAGCCTCTGCCTTCGGCTCCGGTCATGGTCCCCGAGTCTTGGGATCGAGTCCAGGATCCGGATCTCTGCTCGGCAAGGATCCTGCTTCTTCCTCCCTCTCTCTCTGCCTGCTTCTCTGCCTACCTGTGATCTCTGTCTGTCAAATAAATAAATAAAATCTTTAAAAAAAAAAAAACTATGTCACCCCGTTTCCATTTCAGTACCTTGTACTTATCAGTCAGTCCTGGGGGAAGAAGTTTGGTTATTATAAAACTATCTTAATTTCTTATTACCTAGAAGGAGCAGCCTCCGTTGTCCTGTTATTTCTCAGACGATAATATTATTACTTTCTGGCTCTTTATCTCACTGTCATCATGTAAGTAAGTGCCTGGGCCAGTCCCCAAATTACACTAGGTCTTGCCATTCACCTTTTCAAGGAGGAAAATACTTTTGATCCGAATTGTGTTGAATATTCATTTCTAGGCAGTTAGTGTACCTTTCTTCCAAATGGTCTGAATGTTCACAGCTGCTTTTTTTTTTTTTTTAAAGATTTTATTTATTTATTTGACAGAGATCACAAGCAGGCAGAGAGGCAGGCAGAGAGAGGAGGAAGCAGGCTCCCTGCTGAGCAGAGAGCCCGCTGCAGGGCTCGATCCCAGGACCCTGAGACCATGACCCGAGCCAAAGGCAGAGGCTTTAACCCACTGAGCCACCCAGGCGCCCCTAAAAACCATTTTTAAAAAGCAGACTTAATTTATAGAGAACAAGTGATGGTTGGGGGTAGATTGGGGAGGGGAGTTGAACGGGGATTGAGGAGCTTACTTGCTGTGATGAGCACCAGGGATTGTGTGGAAACGTTGAATCACTAAAGTATATACCCAAACTAATATTAATTACACCGTATGTTAACTCACTGGAATTTAAGAACTAAAAAACAAAACACCCATTATTTAAAATCCCAAGCAACAATAGTTATTTCATACTTATTTATTTTTATTTTTTAAAAAGATTCTATTTATTTATTTGACACACGGAGAGAGAGAGAAAGCACAAGAGGAGGGAGCAGAAAAGGGAGAAGCTGACTCCCCACTGAGCAGGGAGCCCCATGTGGGACTCGATCCCAGAAGCCTGGGATCATGATGTGAGCCGAAGGCAGAGGCTTAGCCAACTGAGGTTCCCCCGTTATTTCATTTTTAAAAGAGAATTATAGGGGCGCCTGGGTGGCTCAGTGGGTTAAAGCCTTTGCCTTCAGCTTGGGTCATGGTCCAGGGGTCCTGGGATCAAGCCCCGAGTCAGGCTCTCTGCTCAGCGGGGAGCCTGCTTCCCTCTCTCTCTCTGCCTGCCCCGCTGCCTGCTTGTGATCTCTATCTGTCAAATAAATAAATAAAATCTTTAAAAAAAGAGAGAAGTGTATGTTCATAGATAAGGATAGAAAGGTGTGCCCAATATCTTCACGTTTATAGTACAGTAGACCCTTGCACAACATAAGTTTGAACAGTATAGGTCCACTTATAGGAGGACTTTTTTGAATAAATATAGTACAGTACTCTAAATGTATTTTCTCTTCCTTCTGATGACTTTATTTTATTTTATTTTTTTAAGATTTTATTTATTTATTTGACAGAGAGAGACCACAAGTAGGCAGAGAGAGAGAGGAGGAAGCAGGCTCCCTGCTGAGCAGAGAGCCCGATGCAGGGCTCGAACCCAGGACCCCGAGACCACGACCCGAGCCGAAGGCAGCGGCTCAACCCACCGAGCCACCCAGGCGCCCCTGATGACTTTATTTTAAAAGAAGGATTTTATTTATTTATTTATTTGAGAGAGAGACAGAGATAACGGGAGAGCACAAGCAGGGAGGAGAGGGAGAAGCAGGCTTCCCATGGAGCAGGGAGTCCGATGCGGGGCTCGATCCCAGGACCCTGGGATCATGACCTGAGCTGAAGGCAGAGGCTGAACTGACTGAGCCACCCAGGCGCCCCATGATGATTTTTTAAATTAACTCTTTCTTTTCTCTAGCTTATTTTATTATAAGAATATAGTATATAATACATATAATACACAGAATATGTTTTTTGTGATATTGGTAAGACTTCCAGTCAGCAGGGGCGCCTGGGTGGCTCAGTGGGTTAAAGCCTCCGCCTTCGGCTCAGGTCATGATCTCAGGGTTCTGGGATCGAGCCCCGCATCGGGCTCTCTGCTCAGCGGGGAGCCTGCTTCCTCCTCTCTCTCTGTCTGTCTCTCTGCCTACTTGTGATCTCTGTCAAATAAATAAAATCTTAAAAAAAGAAGAAAAAAAGACTTCCAGTCAGCAGTAGGCTCTTAGTAATTAAGTTTTGGGGGAGGCAAAAGGTATATGTGAATTTTCCACTGCCGGGGGGTCGGCACCCCAAACTCCCATATTGTTCAAGAGTCAGACTGAACTACATTATTTCATTTTTCTTTCTAACAAATTTTCAACTTTCATTTGATGTTTTTTTTTTTTTTTAAAAACAAAATCTTTGCCTCCTAGTTATATGCATATTTTATATGTCTATTTTAGAATAGCTTCTAGGGTGATTGTGCACGTTTTTTTTTTTTGTTTTTTTTTTTTTGCTTCTTTAACCTGCCACTAGCTGACATGGTGGATGCAGATTTACTGAATTTCAATCGGCAGTAAGTACATTCATTCAAATATTAGCTATATCACATATTAGAATATCACATGGAAAGAGGAGCTATCGGAGTCTGCCTGTTATTTTGGCACTACCCATCACGTATCTAAGAGACAATCATAAGAGGCATCATTGGGAATCAGAGAACAGAACATAATAGGATATTTATTATAGTTTGCCCTGGGCAACTTTCCCCTGCTTTTGAAAGGACATCCTAATTTTTTATCCCTTAGGTTCACACAGCCGATGCTACAACAGGATCGGATCTCAGAAACCAAAGTGAAATCTCAGATGGCTTTATGTTCTACCTATTGCAATATCACTTAGTGCCCTGGATGTTAAGGCAAAGTGGCTTTTGCTCTGTGACATTGTAAGAATTAAGATTAAAAACAAAAAAAGGTCCACTGGGGCGCCTGGGTGGCTCAGTGGGTTAAGCTGCTGCCTTCGGCTCAGGTCATGATCTCAGGGTCCTGGGATCGAGTCCCGCATTGGGCTCTCTGCTCAGCAGGGAGCCTGCTTCCTCCTCTCTCTCTCTCTGCCTCTCTGCCTACTTGTGATCTCTGTCTGTCAAATAAGTAAATAAAACCTTAAAAAAAAAAAAAGGTCCACTTTATCTTTTTTTACTTGAAAAGTCATAAGCTGCTGCTGGTGAGAGGTTTTGTTCTTTGGTCGGGTTTTAAGCTATAAAATTCACTTGGTTGGTAAATGTTTTCTGACATGTGCCCTATTTTACAGATGACAGAAGAATGTGTTATTTTAACACAGGTACATCCTTTATCAGCTCTGTGGAAACATTCAGACTGCATGGCCTCTTTTTTTTTTTTTTTAATGAAATTTATATTGAGGAAAGCTTTGCCAACCCAGCTTTATATAATTCCTTTCTGTTTCAGGGTTTTGTTACTAAGTTATGTTTGGGCGGATAAGCAAGACGGTGAGTTCCTTCCTTCCACCAGTGTCTAGAAAATTGACTTTTTAAAAATGAGTCATGTAGGGGCACCTGGGTAGCTCAGTGGGTTAAGCCTCTGCCTTTGGCTCAGGTCATGATCTCAGGGTCCTGGGATCGAGCCCCACATCGGGCTCTCTGCTCAGCGGGGAGCCTGCTTCCTCCTCTCTCTCTGCCTGCCTCTCTGCCTGCTTGTGATCTCTGTCTGTCAAATAAAAAAAATAAAAATCTTTAAAAAATGGTTCCCTCCCTCTACTCCCCCCCCACTTAAAAAAATGAGTAATTGAATAAGAAGAAACTTCAGCAGACATCTTACAACTCTCAAATTCTTTTTAAAAATATTTACTTATTTATGTATTTATTTGCCAGAGAGAGAGAGAGCAGAAGCAGGGGGAACAGCTGAGGGAGAACCAGACTCTCCACTGAGCAGGAAGCTCAGCTTGGGGCTCCATCCCAGGACCCTGGGATCACCAGTTTAGCAGAAGGCAAACACTTAACCGACTGAGCCACCCAGGTGCCCCTCTCAAATTCTTTTTGAATGAGACTGGAAACAAGTAAATCAAATGTCTCAAACAGTTGGGAAGAAAAGAACACCAACATTTACCACACGCCAATGTGTACAAGCATCATATGGATTTTGCTCATTCAAGTCTCACCCCAGCCTTGTGTGGTAGATATTTAAATATGTACTGATTGCCTCCGAATGTGTCAGGCATTGTGGTAAACGCTGGAGATACAATATAGGAGGCCTGGTAACAGATCCCTCTAAAATACACTCTCCTCTCTTTTTTTAATTTTTAATTTTTTTTTAAGATTTTATTTATTTATTTGACAGGGAGAGATCACAAGTAGATGGAGAGGCAGACAGAGAGAGAGAGAGAGGGAAGCAGGCTCCCTGCTGAGCAGAGAGCCCGATGCGGGACTCGATCCCAGGACCCTGGGATCATGACCTGAGCCGAAGACAGTGGCTTAACCACTGAGCCACCCAGGCGCCTCTAAATTTTCAATCGTTTAAGAAAGATTTTATTTATTTATTTATTTATTTGTTTGTTTATTTATTTATTTTAGAGGAGGAGCACGCAGGCAGGGGCAGGGTAGTAAGCAGAGGGGAAAGAATCTCTAGTGGACTTCATGCTGAGTGCAGAGCCCAATGTGGGGCTTGATCTGACAACCCTGAGATCATGACCTGAGCCCAAACCAGGATTTGGAAACTCAACGAACTGAGCCACCCAGGTGCCCTTTTAACTTTTAAAGTAATCTCTGCACCCAATATGGGGCTCAAACTCACGACCCTGAGGTCAAGACTTGCATGCTTTTCCAACTGAGCCCGCCAGGTGCTCCTAAAACACACTCTATGTACATGGTGTGTTGCAGGCTTTTGAGAAGTGGCTAATCCGGAGGATACCTGGTGCTTTTCTGGTAGCATAAGTTGTATCCTTATTTTATGATCCTGGGGTCCTGGGATTGAGTCCCGCTTTGGGCTCCTTGATCAGTCTGCTTCTCCCTCTGCCTGCCACTTGCCCTGCTTGTGTGCTCTCTATGACAAATAAGTAAAGTCTTCATAAAAAAAATAAGTTAGGGGCACCTGGGTGGCTCAGGGGGTTAAAACCTCTGCCTTCAGCTCAGGTTGTGGTCTCGGGGTCCTGGGATGGAGCCCAGCGTCGGGCTCTCTGCTTAGCAGGGAGCCTGCTTCCTCCTCTCTCTCTGCCTGCCTCTCCGCCTACTTGGGACTTCTGTGTCAAATAAATAAATAAAATCTTAAAAAAGAATAAGTTGTACCCTTAACAAGAGTTAGTACTTTTTGTTTCAAATCTATTAATGTCAGCTGCAAATGTTATTACAATGACAGCATTTAATTGCTTAGGAACTGTAAGGGTGAGATGAAAGTTACTTCTATGAAAACTAAGTTAAATGCTTTATAAAGTTTTGACAAAGGTAAGATGTAAAAAAAAGAACAAAACTCTCAGATCTTATGTGATGAGAGCTATAAATGTCTTGGGGGAAAGTCATAAAAATCTAAAGTTATTGTGTACTCAGATTGCCTTGTAAACAACTTTAGGTTCTCTCTACAACTGGCAGTAGAACCTGTAGATCATGTAATATGGATACTGTCCTTGGAAGAAAGACGGTATAGTACTTTCACCTGTGGGCCCACACTCAAAAAAACCCAAAGAAAAGATCAATGAATGAGTACATTTCACCAAAAACAGAGTATTTAGCATCTCTGCTTCTAAAAAGTATTGCTTTTTTCTAGCCAACTGTTGATTGTCCTGATCAAGTCAGATAAGGACTTAATACAATGGGGACACCTGGGTGGCTCAGTGGGTTAAACAACCGCCTTCATTCAGCTCAGGTCATGATCCCAGGGTCTTGGGATTGAGCCCAGAGTTGGGCTTCCCGCTCTGCTGGGAGCCTGCTTCTCCCTCTGCCTCTGCCTGCCACTTGCCCTGCTTGGGTTCTCTTCCTCTCTCTCTCTGTCAAATAAATGAATAAAACCTTAAAAAAAAAAAAAAAGAACTTAATACAATGAGCCAAAACAGATGTAGCCCTTATCCTGTGGCACTGACAGCCTAGTGGGGGAGAGAGACAGTAATTGTATTACAATATTATCATATGACCATAATTAAGACTGATGAGACGGTTAACCTTCCCAAGGTAATATAACCATCAGATTGAAGGACTGGGAGTGAAACCCAAGTTCTTCCTACCAGATCAGACTTCCTCCTGTTCTCTTGCCTCATCTTTCTTCCCTTTCTTTTTCTTTCTCCTCCTCCCCCTTTTCTTGCCTTTTCTTCTCTTTCTCCTCCTTGGTTACAAGGTTTCCACCATTAGTGAGAATATGACAGGGTTTCAAGTTTATCCAGTCAATGCACTGGATTTATTGATTTTTTAATATGACATAACCTAATTATCAAAAATGATATGGCAAAGGGACATCTGGATGGCTCAGTGGGTTAAGCCTCTGCCTTCAGCTCAGGTCATGATCTCAGGGTCCTGGGATCGAGTCCCGCATCGGGCTCTCTGCTCAGCAGGGAGCCTGCTTCCTCCTCTCTCTCTCTGCCTGCCTCTCTGCCTACTTGTGATCTCTCTCTGTCAAATAAATAAATAAATAATCTTTAAAAAAAAATGATATGGCAAAGGGGCACCTGGATGGCTCAATGGGTTAAGCCTCTGCCTTCAGCTCAGGTCATGATCTCTGGGATTGAGCCCCAAGTCAGGCTCCCTGCTCAGTGGGGATCTCTGTCTTGTGATCTCTGTCTGTCAAATAAATAAACAAACAAATAAATAAAATATTTTAGAAAAAATGATATGGCAGGATTCTTACTTAGAACACATTTAAGTAACCCTTCATGAAAACTGGGCTAAGAAACTTAAGTGTGAATCCTAGCTCTACTACTTACACCTTTGTCAAAACCCACAGAAAGTAGAACACCAAGAGTGAACCCAAACGTAAACCATTGCGCTTTGGGAGATGGTGAATGTCAGTGTGACTGCGGACAAGTTCATTTCTTCTCTCATCTCTAAAATAGGAGTGATAATGTCTTCCTCATAGGATTGTTGTGGGTTTCACAACTTTTTTTTTTTAAGTATTCTCCCGCCCAGTGCGATGCTTGAACTCATGGACTGAACCAGCCAGGGACCCCTGTTGTGGTGTTTAAATGACATAACACAGGGCAGGGCACCTACAGCTCTTACTTCTCAAGCATTTGAGAGTCTAGCTGTGTCTTTGATCTGTTTCTTCCTTGAAAGAGTTTGGTTCTTCTATCTCTATAACCACTGTCACTGAGAGGTTAATATGCTATAACTACTATACTATTTTTATGATTGTCTGGTTAGGGTCAAGGAGGACTTAAATGATGAAAAGGTCCTTGATATACATACACATATATACACATATGCACTTTGTAATACAGACCCATGCTATCTTTGCCTGTTTCAGGTCACCCCTTTTCTCAATGGTTTTTGGCATCTATGCTTGGTTTACAAAACCTGTTCAGTCTTTATCTTCAGTGATGATACTCTCTAAGCTACCTTTTGTCTGGGGAGAGTAAAAATGCCTTTGAAATAATATAAAGGTAGTATGAAAGGAAACTCAGCCTCTTACATTGATTACTGGGCAATTATCTTGGACTTTGGATATTATTAGTCATTAATTCTCAGATCTTGAATAAGCCAAAATAGAGAGTATTAATGTCAAAGACATTTTCACAGGAGTATCTGTAAGGATGTTCTTTAAAGGATGCTACAAATGTCTATATAATTCACACCGAACTACATATTGATTTTTTAAATCTTTTTATCGAAGTCATGTATTCACAAATGTTTCTGAGGGCATGCTAATATCTGCCAGTTTGAAAGGTGTTGGGGATACAAGACGAATTAGGAGTGTCCAAGGAGCCCCACAGATTAAAACACTGAGATGCAGGCTCTACCAGAACCATAAAACGGGGCGCTGTGGTAATACGGAGAGATTCCTCCTTCAGTCAAGGAGCACCTCTGAGAAGAGAGGGTTCCTGAGCTGAGTTTTGAAGGTTGAGTTGGATTTCCCCTACTGAACCCTGAAGAACACCATTCCAGGTAGAGAAAACAGCATGGAAAATGTCCGGAAGCACAAGAGAACTCTTAACAAGCTATTCATTTATTCACTCAACAAACGTCGTTGACAGCCTGCCACGTCCTGTGCTCTGGGATAGCGTAGAGTGAACGGCAGTGAACAAACCAACAGAGATTCCCTGCCCTCATAGACTGAGCTTTAAGAGGAGATAAGCAGACGAAAAATTAAATAAAATACATAGTATGTTAGCTGGCAATAAGTTTTTTGGTGAAAAATAAGGGGAATGAGAAAGGTTTGGGAAAAGCTGCATTTTTTTTTTAAAGATTTTATTTATTTATTTGTCAGAGAAAGTGAGCACAGGCAGACAGAGTGGCAGGCAGAGGCAGAGGGAGAAGCAGGCTCCCCGCTGAGCAGAGAGCCCGATGTGGGACTTGATCTCAGGACACTGGGATCATGACCCGAGCCGAAGGCAGCTGCGTAACCAACGGAGCCACCCAGGCAGGCGTCCCAAAAGCTTGCATTTTTGATTAGAGTGATGGCAGGTCCCAGGAGGTGACATTTTTTTTTTTTTAAGATTTTTATTTATTTGACAGAGAGAGACCCAGTGAAAGCAGGATCACAAACAGGGGGAGGGGGAGAGTTAGCAGGCTTCCCGCCGAGCAGGGAGCCCAGTGTGGGGCTCTATCCCAGGAGCCTGGGATCATGACCTGAGCCAAAGGCAGACACTTAACCGACTGAGCCACATAGGGGCCCGAGGAGGTGACATTTGGGTCAATGCAGGGATTTGGGAGGGCACCGTGGAGGCTCTCTAGGGGAAGAGTACTCTTGGCAGAAAACATAGCAAGTGTAAAAGAACAGAGGAAGAGCTTGCCTGGCTTTCTAGACCTCACAAGGAAGAAGGAAGCACAAGGGAGGCCCGGTCTTGGGGGCCTTTGCAGCCCTGCTTTGTTACTTTGGTTTCACTGTGAGATAAATGGTGGTAGTGAGGCAGTGGCAGATGGGTTCATTTTTTATTTATTTGCTTTATTATTCTTTTCTAAAGATTTTATTTATTTATTTATTTGAGCAAGAGCTCATGCAAGTGTGGGGCGCAGGCAGGAGCCACGTGGGCAGGGAAAGGGAGTGGGGGAGAATCTTGAGCAGACTCACACTGAGGGCGGAGCCTGACCTCGTGACCCTGAGATCACGACCTGAGCTGAAACCCAGAGTTGGTCTCTCAACCGACTGAGCCACGCAAGTGCCCCATTTGCTTTATTTTTTAGAGCCGTTTCAGAGTCACAAGAAAATTGAGCAGAAAGTACAGAGTTCCTGTGTTTTCCCTGTCCTCCACCAGAGACAGCCACCCCCGTAGCAACATCCCCCCCTCCCAGAGTGGTACCCTGGTTTCAGTCAATGAAGCGACACTGACATTCACCATCACCCAAAGTGCATGGTTTACGTTTGGGTTCACTCTTGGTGTTGTACATTCTGTGTGTTTTGTTTTTGTTTTTTTTTTTTAAAGATTTTATTTATGTATTTGACAGAGAGAGCGAGCACAGGCAGATAGAGAGGCAGGCAGAGGCAGAGGGAGAAGCAGGCTCCCTGCTGAGCAGGGAGCCTGATGTGGGACTTGATCTCAGGACGCTGGGATCATGACCTGAGCCGAAGGCAGCTGCGTAACCAACTGAGCCACCCAGGTGCCCCATTCTATGGGTTTTGACAAAGGTGTGATGATACGCACCCACTAATACGTAGAGATAGTTTTCCTGCCCTAAAAATCCTCTGGGCTCCATGCATTCATCCCACCATCTCTGCTCGGCAGGCAGCCTGCTTCCCTCTCTCTCTCTGCCTGCCTCTGCCTACTTGTGATCTCACTCTGTCAAATGGGTAAAATCTTAAAAAAAAAGAAAGAAAGTGGCTGTACCACTTTGAACTCCCATCAGCAAAGAAATCAAGAGTTCTTGTTGCTCCACATTCTCATCAGCATTTGGTGGTGTCAGTGTTTTAGACTTTGTCATTTTAATAGGTGTGTATCTCATTTTAATTTGCTGTTTCCCAGTGCCTTATGACGTGGAATATCTTTCCATATATTTATTTGCCATTTGTATGTCTTTGGTGAGGTGTCTCTTCAGGTCTTTTGCCAAGTTTTTTTTTTTTTTTTTTTTAAGATTTTTATTTATTTATTTGACAGACAGAGATCACAAGTAGGCAGAGAAGCAGGCAGAGAGAGAGAGAGGGGGAAGCAGGCTCCCTACCGAGCAGAGAGCCCGATGTGGGGCTCCATCCTAGGACCCTGAGATCATGACCTGAGGCAAAGGCAGAGACTTTTACCCACTGAGCCACCCAGGTGCCCCTTTTGCCAAGTTTTTAGTCAAGTTGTTCATTTTCTTATTGTTGAGTTTCAAGATTTCTTTGCATATTCTGGATAACAACCTCTTATCAGATATGCCTTTTGTGGGCACCTGGATGGCTCAGTGGGTTAAGCCTCTGCCTTCTCCTCAGGTCATGATCTCAGGGTCCTAGGATCGAGCCCTGCATTGGGTTATCTGCTCAGCAGGGAGCCTGCTTCCCCCCCCCCTCTGCCTGCTTCTCTGCCTACTTGTGATCTCTCTCCCTGTCAAATAAATAAATAAGATTTAAAAAAATATATGCCTTTTGCAAATGTTTTCTTCCAGTCTGTGGCTGGTCTTCTTATTCTCTTGACAGTGTCTCTGGCAGAGCAGAAGTTTCTAACTTTAATGAAGTCCAGTTTATCAATTATTTCTTTTAAAAATTGTGCCTCTGCTGGTGAATCTGAAAAATCATCATACTTAGGGTCTTTAATTTTCAGGATGCTAATATAAATGGTGTTATGTTTTTAATTCCAAGTTCCACTTCTTTATCACTGATACATAGGAAAGCAACTGACTTTTGAATATTAGCTTTCTATCCTGCAACCTTGCTATAATAACCTTGCTTATTAGTTCCAGGCGGTTTTTGTTGTTGATTCTTCTGGATTTTCTCCATCACCAAGGATTTATTTTTTAACGTTTTTCTTACATTCCTACCCCCTTTTTACTATGAACATTTTCATTTTCAAATATTTGAAAAAGGTGTATAAGGAAGATTTGTATATTTACCAGCTAGATTCACCTGTTTATATCTAACCATATTGGTTTTATTACGTATTGACCAATGTATCTTTCTAATTATACATCAAACCATTTTATTTTCCCTCACAACTTTTTATAAAAAATTTCAAACACACACACACACAATGAAAGGAAAGTATAGAAAATCCATACAGCCACTCCTTAGATACAACAGCTGTTAACATTTTGTCATATTGACTTTATCTTTAGTTATGTGTATGTGTGTGTTTTGTTCTCTTAACTATTTCAAGGTTAAGTTCCAGATATAGTGGCACCTCATAGATCTTATTTTTATAAATATATATATTTGTAAATATACCTTATAAATATATGTAAATATTGTAAATATATAAATATGTATCTTTGTAAATATCTATATTATACATTTATAAATAGATCTTATTTTTATAAATCTTACAGTTTAGTATACATCTCCTGGAAAGAAAAACATTCTGACTGGAGAGTTTTGATCAGAGTAATGACCTGATTTGACCTACCCCGTTAACAGCATTCCTCTGGCTGCTGTGCGGAGAAAAGACTGAACAGGGGAGAGAGTAATATATGGAAACCTCTAGTTCGTAACATACGGTGTGTCGTGCTGAGGGCAGCTGGAGGGAAGTGAGACTGGAAAGGTAATCAGGGCTTGTCAAGGGCCTGAATGTTAGATTTAGTTCTTAATCCTAATACATCAGCGTTTCCCAAGTATGATGACTTTTCGACTGTTGTTGTATGATTACTCTCTGAACTATTATTTGCTAAATATAAATATTTTTCTTTAATTACAAACTTAAGAAAAAATCTTATGTGTCATAAGCAAAATTGTACACAAAATCATTCATTTGGTGGGTTTCATTCTTTCCTAACACAAAACACTTAACTGCTAAAATGAAAAGAACAATTGTGTGACATGTGAAAATCATCGTGTGTACTACCAGGAGCACAGATCCTGTTCTTTGGGAAAGACTGCTATAGATAAAGGAAATCATTGAAAGTTTTTTTTTTTTTTAAATTTATTTATTTGAAAGACAGAAATCACAAGTAGGCAGAGAGGCAGGCAGAGAGAGAGGGGAGGGGTAAGCAGGCTCCCTGCTGAGCAGAGAGCCCGATGCGGGGCTCGATCTCAGGACCCTGAGATCATGACCTGAGCTGAAGGCAGAGGTTTTAACCCACTGAGCCACCCAGGCGCCCCTCATTGAAAGTTTTTAAGCTGGGGATAACAGGACCTAAATTTGTTTTAGAACATTCTGGCAGTCACATTAATCAAGGATTAGATGAGCACAAAAATTAAAGCATGGTTACTCATTGCCTATGATGTAACAAGTGCTTCGGATACAAAGGTAAATGAAATAGGTTGCTGCAGGAGACAGACACAAGGACAGGTAACCTCAGCAGGGAGTGGTAGTTACAATGACTAGAAGTATATACAAGATATAATGGTGGCTAAAAGGTGGGTATGATCTGTACGGACTCAGAAATCAATTTCAGGCTTTCCAGAGGAAGATTCTTCCCCTGGGTTCCAATGGAGGTGTTAATACTGTGAACAGAGTTTGGAGGTAGCCAGGGAGGGGTAATGGTACATGCAAAGCATGGACATGTAAAACGACAGGGTATTCATTTACTGAAACATTTACTGAACACTTACTGGGTATCAGTTCCCTTTATAAGCCCTAATGCACGAAGAGACAAAAGATGCAGCCCCCACTCTGAATAAGTCTGATGTCAATTGTGGTGAAAATCATAATGCTATGTGTTAGGTATTATTGAGAGATGGAGGCATGGGATGCTGAGTACACCTAGCTAAGCACGTAGTTCAGACTGGGTAGCAAAGAAATGATCTCTCAGCTGAATTCTGAAAATGGAGTGGGAGTCTGCGCAAGTACAGAGAGGCACGAGATCACGTGACATGCTTGGAGGACCTGCAAATGGTCTCTGAAGCGCTTGAGCAGTGTGGATTTGATTCTAAAAGAAATGGAACATTATTATTATTAAACCAAGGAGTGGTAATATCAGATTTGCTTTTGAAAACAGCACCCTGCAGTGTGGAGTATGGTTTGAAGGAGGTTAGCCGAATTACAAAAAAAGAACAGTTTGAAGGCTGATGGACTACTTTTTTTTTTTTAATCTTTTTTTTTACATTTTTTATTTTTTTATAAACATACAATGTAGTTTTATCCCCAGGGGTACCGGTCTGTGAATCGCCAGGTTGACACACTTCACAGCACTCACCATAGCACATACCCTCCCCAATGTGATGGACTGCTTTTATATGAGAAATGCTGGTGTGGGTCTGAACTAAAGCAATGTACCATGGAAAGCAAGGAGGAGCTCGCCATGAGAGAGATGGAGGAGTTAGAATCAACACAACTTGGTGATAATTGGTTACAGAGGCATGACTCACAACTGGGCAACTGTGTCTTAAGAAATGAGCTGAGTAGGGGCGCCTGGGTGGCTCAGTGGGTTAAGCCTCTGCCTTCAGCTCAGGTCATGATCTCAGGGTCCTGGGATCGAGCCCTGCATCAGGCTCTTCGCGCAGCAGGGAGCCTGTTTCCCCCTCTCTCTCTGCCTGCCTCTCTGCCTACTGTGATCTCTCTCTGTCAAATAAATAAATAAAAATCTTTAAAAAAATTGTTAAAAAAAAAAAGAAATGAGCTGAGTATACACAGGAAGTAAATGAGTGAGTGTGGACTGCTCTGGATGGCATTTCTTCTGTAGAATCTGAAGGAACTCTTTTCAGTCAGAGCTCCACATCTGCTAAGTGAATGTTTCCTACCTGCAATAAGGAAGTTGCTTGAAATCCAGGTAACGTGACAAGTCTCAAGCAGTGTCGTGGAAGAAGACCATGATGACTGGAAGAGGAGAGAAACAGAATCTGGGGTAGAAAGGACTCAAAGCTCATTCACTGATCGATGTGAGAGGATGCAGGAAGAAGGGGGTGCATGACTCTGTGTCCCTCTACATTTTCTTGGAGAACAGAGGCCCTAAAGTAATGTTTCTCAACCCCATTGAACATTAGAATCACTTGGAGCTTGAAAAAGTCCTGATGTCCAGGCCACACCCTAGGCCAGTTAAATCAGAATCTCTGGAAGTGAGATCCAGACATTGGTATTTTTTCCAACTTACTAGCTTATTCGATCGTGGAGCCAATGTGGAGAACCTAGAGCTTTACTTCCTTGGAAACAGCAGCTCTAGAGATGAATTCCTGTTGACTTGGGCAAAGATACGTTGACAACCAGACACGTTGGCAAAGTAGTCTTCTGGTCCAGTAAGCGTTTTTAGAATTAAAAACTCATGTAGGACACTCAAGTATTATTTATCTTTGAGTGATAACATTTGGTATCTGGTGGCCTTACACTGCTATTGGTAATCTGAAAGTGCCTGACTGAAGTCCAGAGGTCAACTGCACACTTAACAGATATGGTAGGTGATCAGAGAGTGCTTTGAGATTCATGGTATATGAATTTAGCAAATGTCTATTTGGAGTAAATTTCATGCTTGGAAGGGAGTTTTCTTTTTCTTTTTCTTTTTTTTAAGATTTTATTTATTTATTTGATAGAGAGAGATCACAAGTAGACAGAGAGGCAGGCAGAGAGAGAAACAGGCAGAGAGAGAGAGACAGGCTCCCTGCTGAGCAGAGAGCCCGATGCGGAGCTCGATTCCAGGACCCTGAGACCATGACCTGAGGTGAAGGCAGAAGCTTAACCCACTGAGCCACCCAGGCGCCCCTTGTAAAGGAGTTTTCTAGTATCTGATTAATACTTTATTGTTACAAAATGCAGAACTGTACAGTTCAGGAGTGTTAGTCTTGCCCCTGCCATTTTTGAAAATGGTCTGTGATTTCTTTTTAAAAATACTTTATTTATTTATTTGACAGAGAGAGAGATCACAAGTAGGCAGAGAGGCAGGCAGAGAGAGAGGGGGAAGCAGTTTCCCTACTGAGCAGAGAGTCCGATGCGGGGCGCAATCCCAGGACCCTGAGATCATGACCTGAGCCGAAGGCAGAGGTTTAACCCGCTGAGCCACCCAGGTGCCCCTGGTCTGTGATTTCTAGATACAGTTAGAGAAATGTTGGTTCTAAGGGGCGTATTATTTTACTAAGTTTAATAGATCTATTTTCTACTACTCCTACTACTACTCCTTCTTCTTCTTCTTTTTGTAAAATAGAGCATTTTTTTTCTTTTAATTTTTATTAATTTATTTGGAAAAGACGGGGGGAGAGCACCGAGGAAGAGTGAGAGGGAGAAGCAGGCTTCCCGCCAAGCAGGGAGCCTGACGTGGGGCTCAATCCCAGGACACTGGGATCATGACCTAAACTGAAGGCAGATTCTTGACTGAGCCACCCAGGCATCCTGATCTATTTTCCTCTTATTGACCAAAGGATATACTTACTCAGTAGCCTGTAAACGTAATGGTTAGTTTATTGTTAATGTAGATTCACAAATGGGGTACTTGGGCAAGAAAATCAATGCGTCACCTCTTCTAATTATAGGGGATACGGTACTTTATGTCATAATATTGGATACTGATTATCTTATTTTATACGTGTAACTTCTATTAAAAGTGCAACAATGTCCACACTTTCCACACACACACACACAATGACCATGAAATTCTAGTATGTCATGGAAAAAAGGCTACTCCTCCTACTTGGCCAATAAAGCACGCTTGCCTTCTTTTGTCAGCAAACACGTGTGGAGCACCTAGTAGATGTGAGCACTGAGCTGGGAGCTGACATACAAGGAGTCGTGAGGCGTGACGCCTTCCTGCCCTTCGAAACGTACGTGGCATTGGCGGTGAGGCCGACTGGAGACAGAAAGTCCGGTACAACGGGCTAAGTCCTCAGCTGAGATAAGCAGCAGGAGGAGCGCAAGCTGGGCACTCGGCACCTTGTTCCAGGACGCGGGGCCCGGCGCTGACTCCGTGGCGTGGCACTGTCTCAGAGTCCTGGCCACGCTCTTGCTGCGTGATGAGACATTCTGGAATAGAAAGAGGCATTTCCCCAGTCGTCAAAACCTGCCAGTTCATGTGTTGAGTTAGAGTTTGTCCTCTGTGGAGACTCTGCAGGAAACTCAGACAAAAATACATGACTTAAAAAATACTCTTCTAGATCAGTCTGCTACATATTCGAGTGTGTGTTTTCTAAAGATTATTTATTTATTTGTTTGAGAGACAGAATGAGAGGGAGAGAGAGCATGAAAGGGGTAAGTGGCAGACTCCCCGCTGAGCAGAGAGCCCGGTGCGGGGCTCCATCCCAGGACCCTGGGACCATGACCTGAGCCGAAGGCAGAGGCTTAACAGACTGAGCCACCCAGGCGCCCCCCCCAAGTGTGTTTTTAAATGTTGTAAATGTAGCTTTCCCTTTGCTTCTCTTTTGTCTGAAAGCCTCATAATACTTCAAAAGTTATACTTGCAACAGAAGTTTAGAAAATGACTTTTCTCTTAATGATGTAGTAAACAATACGGTCTTAAACTCCAGCAAAGAAGCAGATCAAAAGTGAATTGCTTCAGGGTGTATAACTGACAAATAGCAAATAACCTCAAGGCTTTGTCTTTTAAGTAATGAAAATATTCTTGGTATTTAATTATATGTAGCTAATCATGGAAATCAATTTTAAAGCTGTTTTTTGAAAATAAGTGCTTTGTATAGTGATTTACTATAGCAACAGCCTGGACATTCTCAGGCAACAACTCTCTCCTGCTTGTTTAATGATTTCTGTTTCATATTAGGACTAAGTTGGTGGTTTTATTCAGTACTAAAGATTAGGTTACTTAGACTAGAAATGGGCTAGTCTTACATATCATACTTGGTGCTGGTGGATTTTGTTCTTTCAAGCTATCCATCCATTCAATATCACACTGCTGTAGTTCTGAAATACTTACTGTAAATCCCTTGATTAATATTTTTACATACTCCTGACCTATGAAGCCACTGACGCACAGAGCCTTGAATAGGAAAAACAAACACCCCCTTCTCTGAAGAGCTCATGCAGCTTACTATAGGATCATTGGAAGAGCAAGAAATAGTCAGTAGATAGGACACTCATGTATCCAGAGCCTTAAATTTTTTTTTTCAGAGCCTTAAATTTTAAAATATGACTTCCCCCTCCCCCATCACTATTTGGGAAGATAGGATTAAAAACATACAGAATGTTACAGCTGCAAGGAAGGTGTACCTATAAGCATATACATTTGTTGGGGTTGCCAGAATAAATACTAGGATAATTTGTGTTTAACGGTGTTCTATACTGAGTCCATTTGCCAAGTATCTTGAACAGGAGCCCTCGTAACATTCCAAATTAAAAACATTTGGTCCAAAAGATTATGATTGAGGCTAAATCAGTTTACTAATGGTGTGTCAGAAATGGGGTTGTGATGTAAGCTGATATAGAGAAAACCCTATCCTCAAGTTCATAGGACCACAATAATATATATCCTGGGTTTTATGTGCAATTACCAGTGATGATGATTTCTCCCCCATTTTTCGCTTCTTTCTTCTCTTTATAAGAGTGATATTTTTCCATTGCAAAGGGACCGCTTGAGGACAAGATTATGTACAAAGGAGATAACCTCAGAATTTGTTTTGTTTTGTTCATTTTTGGGTTCTTTTTTTTTTATAGAAATATTATACTGCTGCTTTTTTCTAGTTCCTCTTTAGAAAACTAATGTGAAACATTAACAATATCCCCAGCTTCTCACAAAGAAAAGCAGGTGTATAGGGAGTTACAATCTTACATTTCCATTATCAGTAATGTGATGTTATCAAGCTGTTAGTGTTCTTAGTATTAGTTATAGGTCATTGCCTTTCACTGAAACTTTCTGAATTCATTTTCACAGAAAGCATATGACTATTCTTTAATTTTATTTTTTCTGGGGTTCCTGGGTGGTTCAGCATTTGACTCTTGATTTTGGCTCAGGTCATGATCTCAGGGTTCTGAGACTGAGCCCCACGACGTGGAAAGCAGTATTTGAGCTAAGTTCTGAAGAATAAGTAGGCGCTAACTCTGCCTGGAATCACGTGCAAAATCTCCAGCCATCACTACCTCCTCCTCTAAGAGCCATAGGTGGGAATGTATGTCCTTAGTGCTCTCAACTGAACTGCACTGGGCATGTGCCCAGACCTAGTCAGAACTCCAGCCTCGGGCTACCACTAAGTGAGTCAGGGATGGGCATGTGACTCACGGAAGGCTTTTCAGGGTCCTCCGGGGGACTTCTGCTGTGCTACTGGGAGAAATGTACATGTTTCCTTTAGGATCTTACGCTGCTGGGCCCAAGTAAGCCTGGAGTTACCTTGCTGCCATGTGGTGAAAGTCTGCATCTATGCAGAAGGAAAGTCAGGGACAGAGGAAACAGGTTCCTATCATAATCTGGGCACATACCCAGATCTACCTCTGCCTGACCTTGCCGTTATAGGAGCTGGCAAGTTCCTTTTTTATTTCAGCTAGCCCGCACTGGGTTTCTTTCACAGCCAAAGTAGCTTGAATAATGCACTTTCCCATTGGCACTTATGTCCAAATTACCATAAATTGGCAGCCTCTGACCGTTATAGGGAAAGGATTCAGTGGTTTCTAATTGGCCATTACTAACAAGGACATAGGAGGTTTGAAACAGCTGAGCACAGATTTTGAGAATGAGAAGACAAGGTCATGGTTGTACTTTTGAACGTGACATTGTAGGTGTGCACATGCCTGCCTCACGACCTTTGACTGTTCGCTGACTGGAACCACAAGACAGACTGGGAGAGAGAACTGGATTGACAGTGGGTGTGAGATGCCAACAAGGTAATGGAAACCCAAGTTCCAGTTAGAAGCAGCCTAAATCACACATTTCCCAAACACAAGCAAGAAAGGAACTGGCCTAATCAAGACCTTTAAACAGGAAAAGAACCGCAGAGCCATGACCATGAGCTGCTAGTCACAGAATTACTACAATATGTGCTGAGAAGCCCAGTGTTTTATGAAAAGACCGGTTTGTGCTTGGCTGACGCACTTCCGTACATTTTTATCTGAGTGTTTGGAAAGCAGTAGGAGCCCATTACCCTTCGGCATTGTCTACTTATAACAGATCCCGGTTTCAGAAATATCAAGAAATTGGATTCCAGCTGCCAATGGTTCTCCCCAGGAGACATTCGATCTCCAAGACAGAACTGTCTTTTTCTCTTTCTTCCATGGTGAGGGGAGGCATTCGGAACCCCTGTGGTGATCTGCAGAGGCAAAGCCTCCTCTGAGCACGCTAACAATACAGCGGAGAGAAAGCCTCAGGCTAGAAGCTCAAGGAAAGGCAGTGGGATGAACATTTCAATAAGTAGGGCAATTTGATAACTACCTTCTTGTGGTTTAAGACCTAGTGCTCTCGGGCAGATCTTGCTATTATTACTGAAACTGCAACGATTTTAATGTTTCATGTGCTCCAAAGCAGAGGACATTTATTTCCCCACTACTTTAACGAATCGTTTGATGCTCTTCAAAAAAATCTCTGTTCTTTCTGCTCTTTTCTTAAGGGTCCCTCTTGCTCTTAAAATGTAATTCTAATCTGGGAAAGATGCACAGGATTTAGAGAGTTTCTTTTCCTCCCTCAATTGGGCTTTTATACTTTCCAACCTGCACATTTTTGAGTGAATCTCTGGTGGAAAAAATAACTCCTAAGCCCCGCTTAGAATTTTGCTCGCTCAATAAATATTTACGCACACTTACTGTTTTAGGTGCTTGTAATGTAGAGTAAATAAACCAACAACGATCCTTACCATCAACAATTGTAGTGGAGGCAGAAACAATACACAGATATCTTTAATGTTATCCTATAGTAATAATAGCAATTGCGTCTCTTGCTTATGGAAAAATTTTTTTGCTCCGAATTTTCTCTCATAATGTTCTGTTTTCAAAAGAAAAAAATACCTCCCTACAGGTTCTGACATCTAAAATATTGCTGTTTGGGGTCTTTTTCTTCACTTTCTTGTCTTAGCTTATACTTGCTAAACCGTAATACTGTTTTGTGGGAGGACAGATGCTTTTGAATTAGGGTTGGGAAACTTAAGAGTCCACGACTCTGTTGCTACCTCAAGAATAGAAAGCGAACATTTCCTTTCTACGGACAGCCTGATGAGACCCTTTTAAGAATAATGATGGTAGGGGTGCCTGGGTGGCTCAGTGGGTTAAAGCCTCTGCCTTCAGCTCAGGTCATGGTCCCAGGGTCCTGGGATCGAACCCCGCATCGGGCTCTCTGCTCAAGCAGGGAGCCTGCTTCCTCCTCTCTCTCTGCCTGCCTCTCTGCCTACTTGTGATCTCTGTCTGTCAAATAAATAAATAAAATCTTAAAAAAAAATGGAAAAAAAAGAAAAAAGAATAATGATGGTATCACATGGATTACAGGCTCACAATGTGCCTGGTCCTGTTTGAAGGTTTTCCGTCATTGCTACAAATTTTCATAATAACCCTGAAGAAGACACTAAGGCTTAACTAGGTTAATAGAGTTGCCCAAAGTTCCACAGCTGGTGAGTTTGGAGCTGAGTTTCTTATCTAGATCTGAACTAAAAGTGACATTATAATGTGAATTTATGAGAAGGAAAAAAACACATTTTTAAAAGATTTGAGAGAGAGCTGCACAGGGGGAGGGGTGAAGGGAGAGAGAGAGAGAGAGAGAGAGAGAGAGAGAGAAGGGAGTCGGAGTTGTGTAGTCGATTGGGGAGGGGAGAAATGAGAGGGTTTTTCTTAAAGGAAGGAAGGAATGCAGGGAGACAAAACACTCTGTGCCCCCAGAAATGAGGTTTTCTATAGATAGTTTGGGTGGAGCAGAAGTGACACCACATTTCAGTGGCACCCTTGGTGCCTCTGTTACCTCCCGAGGCTACAGTTGGTATGTGTTGGATGGCCCAGCCTGGGACCCAAGGCTCTGTGTTTGTCTCAGAACCCAGAAAGTAGCAGCACAAGAACAATGGGTCGGTAGGTCATAATCACGTCTTGGACTGACTAGGACTCAAGACGAAGGGTGGTCTTCTGGAGCACTGATTGGAAGGGGTGGCCATTCCTAACCAATGCAGTCCGGTCCAGAGCACCAAGGACATGCATTCCCAGCCATGGCTTTTAGAGGAGGAGGTAGTGATGGCTGGAGGTTTTGCACATGATTCTAGGCAGAAGCCCTCTAGTTCGTGCCTACTTATTCTTCAGAGGTCAGTTCCAATACTGTTTTCCCAGGCGAGCTTTCTCTGGACTCCGCTTGCCAAGAGTATGCAGACCCTCTGGCTATGTGCTCCCTTCTAATACCTTGTACTTTTCTATCACAGCACTTAATGCAGCGAAACTTTTTTTCTTAAGATTTTATTTATTTGAGAAAGAGTGAGAGGAGAAAAGAAGGGAGAGAACAGAGGGAGAGAGAGAGAGAGAGAGAGGAAGGCAGACTCCCCATTGAGCAGAGAGCCCAACGTGGGGCTTGATTCCAGGACCCTGAGATCATGACCTGAGCCGAAGGTAGACCCTTAATCAAATGAACTACCCAAGTGCCCGTAGAGCAATGATCTTATATTGCCATAAGTAAATCACTCTTATCTGTGATTACCTGATGAATACCCAGCTCCTGCACTAGAAGGTGAGCTCCTTGAGGGTGGAGCTCCATCAGTTTTGCCTCCCATTGAATACCAGTACTTAGCCCAGGGTCACCACATTAATAATCACACAGTGACTGTTTTTTTTTTTAATTTTTTAAGATGAATGAATGAGATCTAGTTTCTCCGAATAGCAGCTGATTTTAGTACGAAAATGTAACAAACTGCCTCTTGTTCTTCCTAAACTATCATCTAGTTTGGTCTTTTCACTTATTTCCTCAATTGATTGAATGAATGAGGTGATATTTTAGGGAACCCAGGTGACCAAAAAGCAGCAGCAGAATGGATAGTCAGCCCCCAAATAATCAGGAGCCCTCTTTTCCTGTATATGATTTAAATGAAAAAAAAAAAAAAATCTATCAGGTACATAATCAAGAACCACAGGGATCTTGGAGTTTAGTGGAAGTTCCTGGCAGAAAACCTGGACATGCTACTTCTGAATAACATTGTTAAATGTGGTTTCCTCTTATCATCTCTAATTGTGTTGAATAATAATAATACATTTAATAATAAAAATGAATACCAGGTTCCCACCATTTTGTTTAAAACATCTCGGAAAGGGGCGCCTCAGTGGTTAAGTGCCGGACTCCTGGTCTTGGCTCAGGTCATGATCTCATGGGTCGTGAGATCATGCCCTGCATGGAGCTCCGCACTCAGCGGGGAATCTGCTTGAAGATTCTCTCCCTCTTCCCCTCCCCCTACTCGTCCATGTTCACGCATGCGCACTCTCTAAAATAAATCTTTAAAACATGCTGGATGGTAATTTCAAGACTGAAGTATGTACCTATGCGTTGTGCCTCACTTCGGCCCTCCAACTTCCCCTGTTCTCTGTGTGCGGTCCTTCAGGCATTATGATCACAGGTGTATATGCCAGCCTCCTCTGGTATCGGCAACGGGAAGGTAGGGATTATTCAATTACTTGGAAAAATCCAGATTATTTGATAACATTTCTGTTACTTTTTAAAAAGCGTTAACTGTTCTGAAACTTTTTGTTATATAGCTTCGAATTAATAAGAAACCACTAGAGGGCGCCTGGGTGGCTCAGTGGGTTAAGCCTCTGTCTTCAGCTCAGGTCGTGATCTCAGGGTCCTGGAATCGAGTCCCGCATCAGGCTCTTTGCTTGGCAGGGAGCCTGCTTCCCTCCTCTCTCTTTGCCTGCCTCTCTCCCTACTTGTGATCTCTCTCTGTCAAATAAATAAATAAAATCTTAAAAAAAGAAAAGAAACCACTGGAGAAACTAAAGATGGTTTTCTTTCCCTAGTACAATTTTAGATCTTCATGATGCTATGTTTAATTTGATTTTCCTGGTCCCCCTGAGCATTGCAGTAATTCAGATTCTGGTTTGGAGCCCATTCTCAATCAGAAACAAGACAGACTACACAGGGCTCTTTAAGGCCAATGCTCGCTATCATGGGATTCAAATAAAACTTCAGTTGCTTATCTGTTCTAATCGAGTTTACATTATACCAGAAGGCAAAACTGTTCTTCATAACCTCTAATTTGTTTAGAAAACAAAACAGATAAAACAAACAAATAAAACCCATCATGTTTCAGGGCTTTTCGACTATAATAATAGTCGAAAGAAAGTTAAATAGGAATTAAGGCCTCTCTCTGTTGGCTGTTTGCAAGTGGTCTTGTGGCCCTGGCCACAACCTGTTACTCTTCACCCTTGAATCCCTCTGAGTTGATTTGGTTTCCCAGAGCCCACCTGACTGTACATGCCACTTTTTTTTTAAGCCCTTTACTGCTTCTTTAGCTGGTTGTATTAGTGAAGACATCATTTCCTTTTTCCTTTTCATTAAGTAATACCATATTACCATGATCTGTAGATTCCCCTGTGACTGAGAGCGGTCAGATTTGGGGGATTCAGGGACTAGCGTAGGAAACCCAGATTTATACTGCTCACCGTCTTAGTCACAGAGCTTTTAGTTATGAAGGAACAGGAATTCAACTTCAGCTATCTTAAATAAAGAGGGGTCTCTTGTAAGGATCCAGTAGGCAAATTCATAAGCATGGGGGACAGGAAAGAGAATTGAATCATCCCACTGGAGTGGGAAAGGCAAGGGCAGAGGTAGCTTTCTCTGTCTCTGTCATCTTTATTTCATTGTCCGCACCCCACCCCGGCCCCCCGCCCAGACACACACACACTCTCTCTCTCTCTCTCAACTGAGCACCAGAGCTTTCGGGTCAGTTGCTTGCTTTCATTTAACTGACTTAGACTCTGTGTGCCTGTTGGATGCTCTCTCTCTCCTTTTTTAAAGTTTTATTTATTTATTTATTTATTTATTTATTTATTGTTAGGTAATCTCTACACCCAACGTGGGGCTCCAACTCATGACCCTGAGATCAAGGGTTGCATGCTGTTTGCCCGGAGGCAGCCAGGCACCTCTGTCTGTTAGATTGTCCTACCCAAGAATGGTCATTGCCTAATATGACGCATTGTTGATACTGGTGTGCTGAAGATGTCAGACAACTGGCTCCCTAAAAAAAAGATGTATGCATATATACATATATAACTTTATTATACATTTTACTGATAAAAAGGATGTGTAGCATACGACTTACAAATAATACAAGATACCTACTACTTATTATAAATTGCATACACCTATAATTTCAGTGTGATTTGTTATTTCTTTTCTTGGTTATTTCTTAAAATTCTACTGTTGGTCTTTATTTTTTTTTTTTTATTTTTTTTTTTTTAAAGATTTTATTTATTTATCTGACAGAGAGAAATCACAAGTAGATGGAGAGGCAGGCAGAGAGAGAGAGAGAGGGAAGCAGGCTCCCTGCTGAGCAGAGAGCCCGATGTGGGTCTCGATCCCAGGACCCTGAGATCATGACCTGAGCCGAAGGCAGCGGCTTAACCCACTGAGCCACCCAGGCGCCCTACTGTTGGTCTTTATAATTCACAACAATAGTCATGAAATCAAGATGATGAATAAGCTTGATCACTACTCAGTTAAACAAAGAACTCACGTATGTCACAGACCCGAGTGCCGTTACAACCTCAATGCTGTTTTATATTCTCATTTATGTTGACTAGTAAGACAAAACTGGGACACGAAGGACATCCTTCTGAACTGTACTCGATCATTAATAATGTGAGCAAACTTCTCTGATTAATTGAATGATAAGTTTTGAATACTATAAAGAATATGTCCTCAATTTCCCATTCTTTTCGCAGCGTAACAGCTATACACATGACAGTTTTTAGTTTTATCTGTATTATTAACATTTTATTTTTTATTATTTTTTTAAGATTTTATTTATTTATTTAACAGAGCAATCACAAGTAGGCAGAGAGGCAGGCAGAGAGAGAGGAGGAAGCAGGCTCCCTGCTGAGCAGAGACCCAGATGCGGGGCTTGATCTCAGGACCCTGAAATCATGACCTGAGCCGAAGGCAGAGGTTTAACCCACTGAGCCACCCAGGTGCCCCTATTAACAATTTCTTTACTACTTTCTTAAGTCTAGACCAGAGGCTGGCAAACTACAGCCTGTGGGCCAAATCTAACCTATGGTTTTTTTCTGTGCAGTCTGAGATCTAAGAATAATTTTTGCATTTTTAGAGGCTTGTTAAACAAATAATTATTGTGACAGGAACTGTGTGTAACTCACAAACTAAAATATATGCCTTTTTAAAAAAAGATTTTATTTATTTATTTGAAAGAGTGAGAGAGAGAGAGAGCATGAGCAGGAGGGGCAAAGGGGGAGGAAGAAGCAGGCTCCCCACCGAGCAGAGAGCCCAACACAGGACTCGATCCTAGGACCCTGAGATCATGACCTGAGCCAAAGACAGATGCTTTATTGACTGAGCCACTCAGGCGCACCTATATAGCTCTTTATAGACAAAGTTTGCCAAACCCTGGTCTAGATAATTTACAAAACAAAACAATAATATATACTGATCTTCATGATATTAGTACATCCACATATGCTAATTTCAGTCTATAAATGTGGTATTACTGAAAAAAGAATTAGGGGAAAGGATGCTTAGTAACATCTTTTTTATAAGACTAAAAAATATGTAAAAAGATTAAAAAACAAAATCAGAGAGGGAGACAATGAGAGATTCTGGACGCTAAGAAGCAAACTGAGATTACAGAAGGGAGGGGGTGGGGAAAATAGGGTTGCAGGATGATGGGTATTAAGGAGGGCGTGTGTTGTGATGAGCACTGGGTCTCTTACGCAACTGATGAATCACTGAACACTACATCAAAAACTAATGATGTACTATATGATGGCTAACTGAATATAATAAAAAAAAATTTAAGTATAAAAACCAGCTTAAGGGACGCCTGGGTGGCTCAGTTGGTTAAGCAGCTGCCTTCGGCTCAGGTCATGATCCCAGCGTCCTGGGATCGAGTCCCACATCGGGCTCCTTGCTCAGCAGGGAGCCTGCTTCTCCCTCTGCCTCTGCCTGCCATTCTGTCTGCCTGTGCTTGCTCTCTCTCTCTCTGATAAATAAATAAAATCTTAAAAAAAAATAACCATAATACCAGGTGTACATGTTGTATCACCATACAGATATAGCAGACATTAATAATATTAAAGCATAAATAATAGTAAGATATAGTAATGAGAATCTGATGTTTTGAGTACTTACACTTTTTTTTGAGTACGTATACTTTTTAATATCATTTGCTTAATCATATACTTACATATACTAATTTTTAAATAATTACTATGTGTGGGGCGCCTGGGTGGCTCAGTGGGTTAAAGCCTCTGCCTTCGGCTCAGGTCATGATCCCAGAGTCCTGGGATCGAGCCCCGCATCAGGCTCTCTGCTCCGCAGGGAGCCTGCTTCCTCCTCTCTCTGCCTGCCTCTCTGCTTACTTGTGATCTCTCTGTCAAATAAATAAAATCTTTTAAAAAAATAATAATTGCTATGCTTAAAAATCAGCTCGAGGAATTCCTGAAAAGTTGACAAGGCTCTCATCAGCCAGGATGAGAAGGCTCCAGCATACCACTGGGTGCACATCGTAGGAGTATCCACTGGTTTTGCCACGACTTGATCTGTGGGTAGGTGTTCAGTAAGAAGCGGAAGGAGCACAGGTAGAGTAGACCTGATCCACATCCTGAGTTCTCTGATCCAAGCCAGCATGCTTCAGGAAGAGAATACAAAATGGCATATTTCCCGAGTTTGTTTTCATTTTGCTTTCCCTGAAATCAGCAAAGTTCTTTTTAGGGCCTGAAGATAGGGAAAACTAGGGATGGGGAAGGTGACTGGATTATCTTCCAGGGAGGTCTACGAATCATAAATCCACACTGATTCCTGAAATGGGAGCTTAAGATGGTGAAGAAGTTTGGACCTGTACAAACTTTAATATGACCCATGAGGAAAGAATCAGTGAACTTCAAGATATGTCAATAGAAATTACTGAAGCTCAAACACAGAGAGAGTGAGAAAAAAAGAATAGAGCACCCAAGAGACTTGGGACAAAATGAAGTAGACAAACATACTTTTTTTTTTTTTTTGACAAACATACTTTTAATGGGATTCCTCCCACTGCAAAAGAAAGTGGAACAGGTTAGAAGAAATATTTGAAGAGGCAATAGCCAAGAGTTTTCAAAAAATAATGAAAGACATCAAACCCAGGAGCTCAAGATCCAAGTAGCTCAGAGAACCAGGAAATAAAAACAAAAACAAATACAAACAGGATAAATATTAAAAACCCCACCAAACATACAAAACAAAAAACACCTAGACACATCATATTCAAACTGATGAAAACCAGAGATAAAAATAAAACACTGATGGTAGCCAGAGAAATAAGATGCATTACATGGAGCGGAATAAAAATCAGATTAGCAGCACACTTTGCACCAGAAACAATGCAAGACAGAAGGCAATGTAATGACATCTTCAAAATGTTGAAAGAAAAAAAAAACAACCTCATCAACTTAAAATTTTATAAACAATGCAAATATCTTTAAAAATTAGGGTGATATCAAGACTTTCAGAAAAACAAAAGGCTAAAAGAATTACCAGCAGATCTGCATTACTTGATGTGTCCAAGGAGGTTACCGGATAGAAACTTGGTTCTACACCAAGGAATAAATATCTCTAGAAATGGTTAAAATGAAGGTAAACGACTTCTTTTTTCTTGTTTTTAATAACTTTAACAGGTGATTGAGGATCACTTGTACCTTGCCAGTGAAAATGTAAAATGGTATCACCACTATGGAATACATTTTGACAACTTCTTATAAAACTAAACATGCATGGGGCACCTGGGTGGCTCAGTGGGTTGAGCCTCTGCCTTCAGCTCAGGTCATGATCTCAGGGTCCTGGGATCAAGCCCAGGCTTGATCAGGCTCTCTGCTTCCCCCTCCCTCTCTGCCTGCCTCTCTGCCTACTTGTGATCTCTCTGTCTGTCAAATAAATAAATAAAATCTTTAAGGAAAAAAAAAAAATAAACATGCAGTTACCATGCAACACAGTGATTGTACTTGGGGGTATTTATCCCAGAGAAGTGAAAACTTGTATTTACACAATAACCCATAAATGAGTATTCGTAACAACTTGATTCATAACAGCCAAAAACTACAACAGCTCAGATGTCCTTCAATAAATTAGTGGTTAAACAAACTATGATATACATAAACCATGGAATACTATTCAGCAATAAAAATGAATAAACTATTGATATACACATCAACATGGATGGTTCTCCAGGGAATTATGCTGAATGAAAAAATCCAATCACAGGTTATATACCATATGATTCCTTTTATATAACATTTGTTGAAATGAAAAAATTGTAGAAATGGAGGCCATTTAAGTGGTGGCCAGAGGTTTAAGACGGGAGTGGAAAGGGACAGACATGAGCGTGGCTCTAACAGGGCAACACAAGCAATCCTTGCGGGGGTGGAATTGTGCTGTATCTTGACAGTGGTAGTGGATACTGAACCCACATGTGATAAAACTGTCTGGAACTAACACACACATGAAAGTAAAACTCTGGAAATCTGAATATTAGTGGATTGGTAACAGTGTCAAAATCCTGGCTGGGATAATGTGCCAGAGCTTGTTAAGACGTTACCGTGAGGGTAAACTGGGTAAAGGTTGTGTGGAATAACTCTGTACTCTTTCTTACCACAGAATGTGAATCCACAATTATCTCCACTAAATTTTCTTTTTTTTTTTTTTAAAGATTTTATTTATTTATTTGACAGAGAGAAATCACAAGTAGATGGAGAGGCAGGCAGAGAGAGAGAGGGAAGCAGACTCCCTGCTGAGCAGAGAGCCCAATGCGGGCCTCGATCCCAGGACCCTGAGATCATGACCTGAGCCGAAGGCAGCGGCTTAACCCACTGAGCCACCCAGGCGCCCTCCACTAAATTTTCAATAGAAGATGATTGACTATCTAAAGCAAAAGCAAGAGCAGTGTAGGGGCCTCTGGGTGGCTCTGTTGGTTGAGAGACTGACTCTTGGTTTTGGTTCAGATCATGATCTTGGGGTCTTGAGGTTGAGCCCCACGTCAACTCCATGCTCAGCACAGAATCTGCTTGAAATTCTCTCTTTCCCTCTGTTCCTCCCCCTGCTCGCACTCTCTCTCTCTCTAAAATAAATAAATACATCTTTTAAAAAAATAGGCAGCAGGGCGCCTGGGTGGCTCAGTGGGTTAAGCAGCTGCCTTCGGCTCAGGTCATGATCTCGGGGTCCTGGGATCGAGTCCCGCATCGGGCTCTCTGCTCAGCAGGGAGCCTGCTTCCTCCTCTCTCTCTGCCTGCCTCTCTGTCTACTTGTGATCTCCCTCTGTCAAATAAATAAAAATAAAATCTTTAAAAAAAAAAAAAAGTATGTGCAAAAATAAAATACAGGCTAACAATAGCCTAAAAGATAAGAGGGAAGAATATGTCATATATTGCTAAAAGGTTTTATACTATATAGAAAGTATATCATTATTTTAAAGGAGGATGTGTTTAATCAAAGAAGTATATTGTGAACTTCAGGGCAACCATTAAATATGTTTTTTATTTTTTTTTTTAATGAGGCATGAATGGGGCACCTGGGTGGCTTAGTCATTAAGTGTCTCCCTTCCGTTCAGGTCATGATCCCAGGGTCCTGAGATCAAGCCCCGAATCAGGCTCCCTGCGCAGTGGGAAACCTGCTTCTCCCACTCCCCCTGCTTGTGTTCCCTCTCTCACTGTGTCTCTCTCTGTCAAATAAATAAATAAAATCTTTTAAAAAAATAAAAATGAGACATGAATAATAAGTCTGTAGTAAAGATAACATAATAAAAATTATTCAACCTAAAAGCAGGCAGAAAAAGAGGAAAGAGGGCCAAGAATAGAACAGAGAGAAAACAACTAGCTAGGTGTTAGATTTAATCAATATTACATTAAATACAATGGTTTAAACAGGGGTGCCTGGTGGTTCATTGGGTTAAAGCCTCTGCCTTTGGCTCAGGTCATGATCTCAGGGTCCTGGGATCAAGCCCTGCATCAGGGCTCTCTGCTCAGCAGGGAGCCTACTTCCCGCCCCCCTGCCTACTTGTGATCTCTGTCAGATTAAAATAAAAAAAAAAAACTTCAAATGGTCTAAACACACCAATTAAAAGACAGAAATTTTAACTGAATTAAAAACAAGATCTATATACATGATATATTTTTAAAAATCCACTTTTTTCTTTTTTTTTTTGAGAGAAAGAGAGAGAGCAAGTGACTGAGAGCAAGCTGGGGAAGGGGCAGAGAGAGAGAGAGAGAAAACGTTAAGCAGGCTCCATGCTCAGCACAGAGCCCAATGCAGGGCTCAAACTCACGACCCTGGGATCATAACCTGAGCCGAAATTAAGAACTGGACATTTGGGGCGCCTGGGTGACTCAGTGGGTTGAGCCTCTGCTTTCGGCTCAGGTTATGATCTCGGGGTCCTGGGATCGAGCCCCGGATTGGGCTCTCTGCTCAGCGGGGAGCCTGCTTCCCCCCTCTCTCTGCCTGCCTCTCTGCCTACCTGTGATCTTTCTCTCTGTCAAACAAATAAATAAAATCTTAAAAAAGAAAAAAAGAACTGGACATTTAACCAATGAGCCACCCAGGGCCCAGCCCCCCAAAAATCTACTTTTTTGCTCTTAAAGATTTTATTTATTTATTTGACAGAGAGAGAGATCACAAGTAGGCAGAGAGGCAGGCAGAGAGAGATGGGGAAGCCGACTCCCCGCTGAGCAGAGAGCCCGATGTGGGGCTTGATCCCAAGATCCCAAGATCATGACCTGAGCTGAAGCAGAGGCTTAACCCACTGAACCACCCAGGTGCCCCCAAAATCTACTTTAAAGATTTTATTTATTTATTTGACAGAGAGAGAGATCACAAGTAGGCAGGGAGGCAGGCAGAGAGAGATGGGGAAGCCGACTCCCCGCTGAGCAGAGAGCCCGATGTGGGGCTTGATCCCAAGATCCCAAGATCATGACCTGAGCTGAAGCAGAGGCTTAACCCACTGAACCACCCAGGTGCCCCCAAAATCTACTTTAAGGATTTTATTTATTTATTTGACAGAGAGAGATCACAAGTAGGCAGAGAAGCAGGCAGAGAGAGAGGAAGGGAAGCAGGGGGCCTGCTGAGCAGAGAGCCCGATGCGGGACTCCATCCCAGGACCCTGAGATCATGACCTGAGCCGAAGGCAGTGGCTTAACCCACTGAGCCACCCAGGCACCCCAAAAAATCTACTTTAAATATAAAGACATAGATATTTTAAAAGACAAAGGACTGAAAAGTGTAACACGTAAACAGTAATCTAAGAAAAGTAGGAGTGGCCATGTTAATATTTAAGTCAACTTCAGAAGAAGGAATATTACCAGGGATAAAGGGACAGCTCACATAATAAATGGGTCAATTTACCAAAAAAATGTAATAATCCTACATGTGTATGTATCCAACCACGGAACTTCAAAATGCATGAAGCAAAAAACTTAATAGAAGTGAATGGAAACATAGACAAATCCACAATTTTATAATTTTTAAATAATTTTTTTTAAGGAAACTCTTTCCCCAGTGTGAGGCTCAAATTCATGACTCCAAGATCAAGAGTCACATGCTCTACCAACTGAGCCACCAGGTACCCTGAAAAATCCACAATTGTAGGTGGAAACCTCACTTCTTAGTAATCAATAGGGCCAAGTAGAAAGAAAATCAATAAGGATATGGAAGAAGTGAGCAATACTATCAAGAAACTTGACCTAGTTGCCATTTATAGAACGGTTTGCCCAGCAACAGCAAAATATACCTTCTTTTCAAGTACAGATGAAACATTTACCAAGATAGACCATCTTATGGGCAGTAAAAGAAACAACACATGTGAAAGAATAGAAATCATATAAAGTATGTATAGTATGTTTTCTTCTGATTAGAATGGTACTAAATTAGGGGCGCCTGGGTGGCTCAGAGGGTTAAGCCTCTGCCTTCGGCTCAGGTCATGATCTCAGGGTCCTGGGATCGAGTCCCACATCGGGCTCTCTGCTCAGCAGGGAGCCTGCTTCCTCCTCTCTCTCTCTCTGCCTGCCTCTCTACCTGCTTGTGATCTCTGTCTGTCAAATAAAATAAATAAAATCTTAAAAAAAAAAAAAAAAAAAGAATGGTACTAAATTAGAAACCAGTAACAAACATACCTGGGAAATATTCCAAAATCTGGAAGTTAAAAAAGCACTTTTTCTCTTTTTTTTGGAGAGAGTATGTGCATGAGCCACGGGTGGGGGTCGAGGGGCAGGGAGGTCAGAAGGAGAAAGAGAGAGAGAGAATCCCAAGTAGGCTCCCAGCACAGAGCCAGACACAGGGCTGATCCCAGGACTCTAAGATCATGACCCCAAATCAAGCCAAAATAAGAGCCAGATGCTCAAGTGACTGAGCCACCCAGGTGCCCCTAAAAACACGCTTTTAAGTAACTCACAGGTTAAAGAGAAAGTCACCGAGGAAACTACAACATATTTTGAACGGAACAAAAATGAAAACTATAATATATCAAAATTTGTGGAATTCATCAAGAGCAGAGCCTAAAAGGTAGTCTGTGGGGTTCAATGCTTATATTAGGAAAAAAAAGAAAAGAAGGGTTTCAAATCAATAACCTATGTTTCCACCTTAAGAAACTAGAAAAAGGGGGCGCCTGGATGGCTCAGTGAATTAAGATTAAGCGGCTGCCTTCTGCTCAGGTCATGATCACAGGGTCATGGGATGGAGCCCTGAGTCGGGCTCTCTGCTCAGCAGGGAGCCTGCTTCCCCCTTTCTCTCTCTCTGCCTGCCTCTCTGCCTACTTGTGATCTCTATCTGTCAAATAAAATAAATAAAATCTTCAAAAAAAAAAAAAAAAGAAACTAGAAAAAGGGGGTGCCTGGGTGGCTCAGTGAATTAAGATTAAGCGGCTGCCTTCTGCTCAGGTCATGATCCCAGGTCAAGCCCCACATCAGGCTCCCTGCTCAGTGGGGAGTCTGCTTCTCCCTCTTCTTCTGCCCCTACCCCACGCCCACCTCCAGCTCATGCATTCTCTCTTTCGCTCTCTCAAATAAATAAAAAATTTTTAAAAAGGAAACTAGGAAAAGGAGAGCAAATTAAACCCAAATCAAGCAGGAGGAGGAAATAAGATTAGAAACAGATAAAATTGGAAACAGATGCCTGTGTGAACAGCTATCACCCAAAAAATTAGAGATAAGAAAAGTTAGCAAAGATGTGGAGGAAAGGGAACCCTGCGCACTGTCGGTGGCAATGTAAATTTGGTGTAGCCACTGTAGAGAATAGTATGGAAGTTTCTCAAAAAGTTGAAAATTGAACTACCATATGATTCAGCAATTCCACTTCTGGGAATTATCTGAAGGAAAAGAAAACCCCTGTTGGGATATCTGTACTCCCATGTTCACTGCAGCATTATTTACATAACCAACGGAGGGAAACAACCTAAGAGTCCAAAGACCGATGAATGGGTAAAGCAGTGAAATGGAAATTTGCCATAAAGAGAAGGAAATCTTACTATCTGTGACAATAGAGATAGCCCTTGAGGGCATTATGCTAAGAGAACTAAGACAGGGAAAGAGAAACACTATATGATCTCAGTAGATTCTAACAAACAAACAAACAAACAAACAAAAAGCCAACAACCAAGAAACCCCCAAACCAAAACAAAACTCACAGAAAAAAAAAAAATCAGATTTGCGGTTACCAGAGGCTGGGGAGGAAGAGAAGGAAAGTGGTCAAAAAGCACAACTTTCCATTTATCAGTGAGTCCCAAGGATGTAATGTACAGCACGAGAACTATAGTTAACACTGCCAGATGGTATATTTGAAAGTTGTTAAGCGAGTAAATCCTAAGAGTTCCCATACAAGGAAAAAAACCATTTTATTTCTTTTTCCCTTTTTGTATCTCTATGAGGTGACAGCTGTTAACTAAACTGATTGTGGTCATCATTAGACAATATATGTAAGCCAAGGCATTATATTATACAGCTTAAACTTACACAGTGCTGGGGCGCCTGGGTGGCTCAGTTGTTAAGCATCTGCCTTCAGCTCAGGTCATGATCCCGGGATCCTGGAGTGGATCCCAGCACTGGGCCCCCTGCTCAGTGGGGGGTCTCCTTCTCCCTCTCCCTCCCCCCAGCTTGTGCACTCTCTCTCTCGCTCTCTCTCACTCACTTCCTCAAATAAATAAAAGAAGAATGGTGACTGTAGTTAATAATACTATGTCATGGGGTGCTTGAGTGGCTCAGTCTGTTAAACAACTGACTTTGGCTCTGGTTGTGATCTGGGGGTTCTGGGGTCAAACCCCGCAACGAGCCCCAACCTACACTGTGCTCAGCAGGGAGCCTGCTTCCTCCTCTCTCTCTCTATGCCTGCTTCTCTGCCTACTTGTGATCTCTGTCAAATAAATAAATAAAATCTTAAAAAAAAACCCAACCCCTCACAGCCAAATAAAAGATAAGAAAGAACCCAATAAAAAATGGGCAACTATCTGAATAGACATTCTACCAAAGAAAATACACAGATGGAAAATAAGTACGTGAAAAGATCTTTAACATTATTGGTTTTACTGGGAAAAGGCAAATTAAAACCGCAGTGAAATACCACTATATAACTACTGGAATGGCTAAAAAAAAAAACCTGACAATACCACGTGGTGACAAGGTTGTGGAGCACCCAGAACTCAGACAGCCCTGGGAGAATTAAAATGGCACAGCTGCTTTGGAAAACAATCTGACAGCTTATTAGAAAGTTAAATAGACATAGAATCTGACATAGAATCCAAAAATGCCATTGCTAGTTATTTGCTCAAGAGAACAAAAAACTACATTTACATAAAACATGCACACAGGGACACCTGGGTGGCTCAGTTGGTTGGGTACCTGCCTTCTGCTCAGGTCATGGTCCCGGGGTCCTCGGATCTAGTCCCCCACTGGGCTCCTTGCTCAGCAGGGAGCCTACATCTCCCTTTCCCTCTGCCTCTCCCCCTGCTCATGCTCTCTCTCTCTGACAAATAAACAAACAAAATCTTTTTAAAAAAATGTACACAATTGTTTAGGCAGATTTACTCACAATCACACATCTAAAAAAACCTGGAAATAACTCAAATATCCAACTGGTTAATAGGTAAACAAATTGCAGTACATCTACATCATGAAATGATATACGTCAGTAAGAAGACAGATTTATTGATACATCAGTGTGAGTGAATGCCAAGCACATAATGCTGAATGAAAGAAGCCAGACTCAAAAGATGATCTACTATATGATTCCATTTAAAGAATATTCTGGAAAGAGTAGAACCATCAGGGCAGCAGACACATCAGTTATTGCCAGGATCTAAGGTGGGGAGAGAAGTTGACAACAAGGGATGCTGCAAATTCTTTTAGGGAATGGAAATATTCTATATTTGGATCGACAAATGCACAGTTGTATGCATTTATCAAAACTCAGGAATTATACATTACAGAGGATGAATTACCTGATTTAAAAAATATTTACAGATCACAGAAATTGTTTTCATTTTATTTTTGGGATATTGTCCTGAAGTGAATACACAAATGCATTTGACTTGCTATTTAGAAATGTCATGTTTGGGGCACCTGGGTGGCTCGGTCGGTTAGGCGTCCAACTCTTGATTTCAACTCAGGTCATGGGATTGAGCCCTGTGTCTGTCCCGTAGCTGGGCATGCAGACTGCTTGGGATTCTCTCCCTCCCTGTCTGTCCCTACCCCTTCTGCGTTCCTCCCCATACCTTCCCCACAGTGCTCTCTCTTTCTCAAATAAATAAATACATCTTTTAAAAACAGGAAATGTCATTTTCTTCTTTTAGGTTCTTTCTTTTTTTTTTTAAGATTTTTTTTTTATTATTATTTATTTGACAGACAGAGATCACAAGTAGGCAGAGAGGCAGGCAGAGAGAGAGAGAGAGAGGAGGAAGCAGGCTCCCCGCCGAGCAGAGAGCCCGATGCGGGACTCGATCCCAGGACCCTGAGATCATGACCCGAGCTGAAGGCAGCAGCTTGACCCACTGAGCCACCAGGCGCCCTTCTTTTAGGTTATTTCAACACTTAAAAAATCATTACCTAGGGATGCCTGGGTGGTTCAGTGGGTTAAGCTGCCGCCTTTGGCTCAGGTCATGATTCCAGGGTCCTGGAATTAATTCCTTCATTCGGCTCCTTGCTCGGCAGGGAGCCTGCTTCTCTCTCCGCCTCTGCCTACTTGTGCGTGCTCTCTCTCTCTGATAAATAAATAAAATTTTTAAAAATCATTACCTCATTAAAAAAGTGCGTGACTATCGAATATTCCTTTTAGTAATTTTTAAAATTAAACTGCATATTGCTTCTGCTAAGAACCTCTTCCCTGACTTATCCCTGTGAGGCATGTTTCAGTCTCCCTGTTTACAGCCAGATTCTGAATCAGACACTTGAGCTGCCCAGGAACCTGCACTGTATCTAGCATGCCGGGGGACACTGAGGCTCATGGGCTGAAACGGCTAATTAACACTAGGAGGCAGTAGAGCATTGAGTAAAGAATGTGGGTTCTACAACCAGGCCGCCTACTTTAAAATCCTGCCTCAACCACTCACTGGCTGTGCAATGGAAGCTTTATGGGCCTTGCCTGTTTGGCAGGGGGTGGGGGCGGTGTGTAGTAACAATAGTATCAACCTCCTTAGATTGTAACAAAGCTTAAAAGAGATGCCATATGTAAGACACAGCAGGATATGTGGTATTGAGTGCACGAGTGTCTGTTGTTGTTTCTAGTGACCTGTTCATGAAGAGCAAGGCTGTGGCCCAGATCTAGAATTTCATGGGGGTAAAAATACACCCATTTTCATTTCTAGAGTGCTTTTCTACCCAAATGCCTCCCCGGGAACTGGGCAAGCCTCACACTAAGGGGAAGGATGATGGATATGGGGCCTAAGAAATGCAATGTCTTTGGCTTCGGATGGTAAGAAGCTGACAATTTGTCAAGCATACAGTTGTCTCTGCTTACAAACTTCGTCATAGGTATGCACCTGGCGCAGTAAATTATTTCCTAGGGAACTCTGAACTGGTGAGATTTTTTGTTAAAGAGTGTGGGACGGGGTGCCTGGGTGGCTCAGTGGGTTAGGCCTCTGCCTTCTGCTCAGGTCATGATCTCAGGGTCCTGGAATCGATGATCTCAGGGTCCTGGAATCAGGTCCCGAATCGGGCTCTCTGCTCAGCGGGGAGCCTGCTTCCTCCTCTCTCTCTCTCTGCCTCTCTGCCTGCTTGTGATATCTGTCAAATAAATAAATAAAATCCTAAAAAAAAAGAGTGTGGGAAAACAGTTAAATTGCTTCTCTTTTGTACTATGTAAGTACAGATAAATTTTGTTCTAGCATTGGGGGGAAAATCCGCAGAATTCCAAATTCACAAAAGAAAGTAAACAGTGAAGGAACAGATCCTGTAACTGGAAGTCTAATCCAGGTGCACATGTGCAGGTGGTCTTTATTAAGTATCATTTTTACAGTCCAAATAATTAAGGTGATGTAATTTTCGAAGGTCACCTGGAAAATGTCAGGGATGTAACCCGAATCTGAGTTTCCTGCCTCCCGGTATGAATGCTCACCCTGGTTTTGAGGATAAAGGTGAGAGCTGGATGAACTGACATGGGGTTCAGGGACTGGGAACGCGTGGTGGAGGGGAAAAAAAAGACCCTGAAAGAGAACCTCAGGCATGTCTGAGCACTCTGGGAACATTTGCATTCCTACCCATGGCACTTTTCAGACAAATGCGGTCCAGTATTTGTTGGGTGAAGGAAAGCTCGCTAGCCAACTTCAGTCCCCATAAGGAGCTTGAGGTGGGAAAATCACCATTGCCTAAGGTTTTGCTGGTGCCGAAACCTGATATGTGGGTATGCTGAGAAGGAATCACTTCCCACAGAGACATTAGCATAGCCCAGTGCAAAAAAAAAAAAACCACAAAAAACCCAAAAACCCCCACCCAAACCTATTTACTAATTTATACTGAGAAATTTGTCAACGAGACAGATCCTTGCATTCCCCATCGGCACATCCCTACCATGCGGTGAGCATGTAATGAGGGACGTGGCCATTTAGAATGATGTTAATGGACGAGGTCATGAAACCTGGGTAAAACGGATGCACCCATGTCCATCCACACAGAGAGAGACATCGGCCACACTGAGCCAAGTGGAGGGCACTGCTTCCTGGGCCGATGATGGAGATCCATGATGAAATCAGCCTGCCTTTCTATTTTCTAAGGCTGATGCTCCTCTCCACCTCCACCCACAATGAACTGTTTTTTCTATAGATATGTTAGGACCTTCCTTCAGTCAATCTGCAGCCAAGTCTTGCCTTGGGGACCTGCTTTTCTAAAAGGTGACTTTGCATCTCTTTGCTCTAATCCATTAGACATATGCTTTCACAAAATGTGATTCTTACCGATTTTATTTCCCTATTTCCAGAATTTTTTTCAGGGCAGTTTTGATGAGCAACTGCATGTACTGCCTATCGTGCCAAAGACCTGACTTAGGGGCACCTGGGTGGCTCAATCAGTTAAGCATCTGCTTTCCGCTCAGGTCATGATCCCGGGGTCCTGGGATTGAACGCCATGTAGGACTCTCCGCTTGGTGGGGTGTCTGCTTCTCCCTCTCCCTCTGCCTGCAGTTCCCCCTGCTTGTGCTCTCTCACTATCTCTCCCTCTGTCAAATCAATCAATCAATCAATCAATCAAACCTTTTAAAAAAAATACCCGATTTGGCACAGTGCGTTAAGCCACTGCCTTCTGCTCAGGTCATGATCCCAGGGTCTTGGGATCAAATCCCGAGTCAGACTGCTTGCTCGGCAGGGAGCCTGTTATTCTCCCCGCTTGTGCGGGAGCTCGCTCTCTCTCTCTCTCTCTCTCACACACAATAAATAAATAAATAAATAAAATCTTTAAATAAAAAAAATACCCGATTTAATTTTTAAAAAAGATTTTATTTATTTATTTGACAGAGAGAAATATCACAAGTAGGTAGAGAGGCAGGCAGAAAGGAGGAGAAGCAGGCTCCCTGCTGAGCAGAGAGCCTGATGCGGGGCTCGAACCCAGGACCCTGGGATCAGGACCCGAGCCGAAGGAAGAGGCTTAAATCACTGAGCCACCCAGGTGGCCCTGGTTTTTTTTCTTAAAACATCTTTAAAACATATGTCAAAAATATAACATATTCCTGACACTTGTGTCCAGATATAAATTCTAAATGGGGTAAAAGAATTAACAAATATTAAGTGTTCTTAGATACGATATGATCTACCATGTATCAAATGAAAATATGCCCATGTCTAGAACAATGGAGAAATTCTAGTCCATGTATCAAACAGGGTGTTGGAGAATCTAAAAATTAATCAATTGTACTATCAAATAACTACAGGAATAACTTAAAATTTTTTCCTTGAAGACTTTTTCCAGGGCACCTGGGTGGCTCAGTCAGTTAAGCATCTGCCTTCAGCTTGGGTCATGATCCCTGGGTCCTGGGATTGAGTCCTGCATTGGGCTCCTTGCTCAGCAGGGAGTCTGCTTCTCCCTCTGTCCCTCCCCACTGCTTGTTATCACTCTTTCTCATGCTCTCTCTCTCTCAAATCAATAAATAGAACCTTAAAAAAAAACTTATTTCATTGAATAATCATGATGAGCATTGTAGATGTAAAAATTATCTGTAAATATGTCTATTAAAATTTTAAGAAAAATTTCCTTTTTTTTAGATTTTATTTATTTATTTGACAGACAGAGATCACAAGTAGGCAGAGAGGCAGGCAGAGAGAGAGGAGGAAGCAGGCTCCCGCTGAGCAGAGAGCCCGATGTGGGGCTCGATCTCAGGACCCTGGGATCATGACCTGAACCGAAGGCAGAGGCCCCAACCCACTGAGCCATCCAGGCACCCCAAGAAAATTTTCCTTTAAATTTTTTCCTTTAAAATTTTCTTAAAGGAAAATTTTCCTCAGGGAATTTGTTTAAACTTATAAGATATTTAAAAAACATCAAATTTGGGCACCTGGGTGGCTCAGTTGGTTAAGCAACTGTCTTCAGCTCAGGTCAGAGTCCCGGAGTTCCAGAATCGAGACACACATCGGGCCCCCGGCTCCATGGGTAGTCTGCTTCTCCCTCTAACTTTCTCGCCTCTCATGTTCTCTTTCACTGTCTCTCTCTCAAATAAATAAATAAAATCTTAAAAAAAAAAAAAGGCAGCAAATTTGGCTCTAGTATCATTTATAACTTTGGTTATAATTTGGGCTTCTGGAGGCAGAGCAACCTGTTCTATACTCACAGATAACAAACTATACTTTTGTGAGGTCCCTGGGCAAAGCTGGCTTCTCCTGCTCTTACCTCCCAGAGCTGGTGTGGGAGGCTGGAGGAAGCAGATGGAATCTGAGCGCTATTGGTGGAAGGAAAAACTGCTGGCTTCGAATGCCTGCTCCTGTCGTATCTAAAACTTTTTTTTGAAAGACTTGAGCATACAAAGCTATTGAACTTGAGGTAAACTTTCTATTGTAAAATAGCCTAATAGCTGTTTTCAGGATTGACTGTCAGTGTTAGGAAACTGTATGGAACAAAGGATGCTTGCTAAGGGGAAACCATGAACCAGAGTAAAACAGCTGTGGGGGTCTCACCATGCTGAGGTTTTGATTATTTAATAGGCCAAATGCCTTTCCTCTGGGTTTAATGGTTTGTGCACACAATACGTTTAAGAAAGATCCTAGGCTGAGATGTAAAGCAAACTAACATTAGTTGTGGCTATTAAAAAAATTATATATCAATCACTGTTTTCACCAGAGAAAGGAGATAGTTCTGTCTGATTTTCAGGTTGCTTGATTGCTCAAGTATCCTCTTTCATAAATGTATTCTTCCTCATCCTCAGACCAGTATGTGGTTGTGCAAAAATAAAATGGTCGTCGTCTTTCGTGCCAACAGAGATGTGGTTCTGGGCTATGTTATATGAACTCTTTAAGATCACTTATGTTTACATATGTACATACATATTTTGTCTACTGTGACATATTTAGATTTTAAGTTTTAAAGCTTTCTCATTGTACCATGCAATTTTTTTCATGTATTTCATATGAACCGTACGTTTGAATGTTTTATAGTTATAAAACAAAAAGGCTTTATAGTTTCAAAATGAGCATATAAAAACACAGCGGCATGAAGTGACACAGAGCATGGGGTGGAGAGGAAGTGGCCATTCATAAGACTAAACCCGCATACATGCAGGAGACAGCAATTAAGAGGCCAAGGATAGGGATGTTTTGAAAATATACTTAAAATAAGATCAAAGAAGATCTTTGGACCTTTGAAAATGTCCCAGAAAGTGAGTGAAAAACAACAGCCTTCTCTCTTTTTTCAGAGCTCTGACTCAGACCTCCTACTAGAAGGACATTGCGAAGTTGAAATGTGTGTGTTCTTTTTTTAAGATTTTATTTATTTATTTGACAGACAGAGATCACAAGTAGGCAGAGAGGCAGGCAGAGAGAGAGGAGGAAGCAGGCTCTTCGAGGAGCAGAGAACCCAATGCGGGGCTCGATCCCAGGACCCTGAGATCATGACCTGAGGCGAAGGCAGAGGCTTTAACCCACTGTGCCACCCAGGCGCCCCTGAAATGTTATTTTAAAATGCAACATATATTCCTTTAAGTGAGTTAAACTACTATGTGCAATTTTTCAAAGGATCCTTAAAGCAGTCATGTATATGTACAACATAATTACATAGATGGCCCACCGTGAGTTTTCACATCCTAGGAGGTTCCAAGGGTCCCCCATCTCTTTCCTCACAATTACTGACAGCACCGATAATCCAGAGGAACTTGGGCAATTTGGAAACTCTCAAACTTAAGATGTCAAAACGAGGGCTGCAATGTCACACTTCCTCTGGGCAGCTCTCCCTGAATACTCTATTCCCTGTACCCTAGTCAAGTTAGATTCCTGTTATAAATTCTAGCAATATCCAATTCTTTTCTTGCACACAGCAGTTTGTAATTATATATTCATTTTTTGATTCCTTGGACAGTCTAACTCCCTACTGCACAGACAGCAAGCTGTATGAGGCACTGTGTTTGTTTTTTAATTCCACTTAATCCAGTGACTGGTGTATGACATGTATTCAATAAGTTATTTATTGACTATATGGAAGTGGTATTTGTGGTATTTGTCTTTCTGATGTTATTCCTGACGAGACAGGTGTAAGATTGCCATGGTGTATAGCTGGAGGGGCAGGGGAAGGAAACCGTGGGGGTCAGAAGGTTCTGCACAGGTGAAATGCCACGGCTGGCATGGAGTTCTATGTATCAGAGTGGGAACGGCTTTCCTACCAAGAAGACCGGCATCCCTGACAAGTCATCTGCATTAGGCTTGCTGTCTGATTCTGTGATTTTAGGTTTGAATGTTTTCTAGTTCTGTGTTTTATCCCCACCCCCCTTCTTACCCTTCCTCCCTTAGTTTGAAGTCTCAGGAAGGAACCTGGGAGTAGACACATTAGGAGGAGGAGCTCTCATCAAGGCCTCTAAGGGAATGTTTGATGGCGAGAGGCTTTGCAGAGACCACAGTCACTTTAGGACTGAACATAATGTTGGCTGAGACTTTCAGATCATCTCATTCTCAGAGGTATTATGAAGGAGGCAGCTCAAAATCACGGCCCTTAGTTTATAAATGAGGAAAGTAGAGGCTCAGAAGAGGTTGGATTATACACGTTATAGGGAAAACCAGAGCAAATTAACATTTTTTTGGAGAGTTTATTACTATGTGGAGGCACTACACACACACACACACACACTTAGAATATATACTTTAATTTTTTTTTTAAGAATATATACTTTAATCATTACCACATCCCCACGAGATAGGTAACCATTACTATTATTCCCATTTTACAGATGAGGAGACTGAGACTTGGAGAGGTCAAATTATTTGCCTCAAATTTTATTATTAAGAAGCAGAGAACCACGCTTCAAACTCAGGTAGTCTCTGTCACACCACTATGTTAATGAGTAGCACTGGGAGTTCTCCAAGAGTACATGGTGTTATTTGAACTTGCTTCTATAGGTGTGACTCCTGGCTTAATTCTGCTGCTTTATGTTGCCAATTTTTTTTTAAGATTTTATTTATTCATTTGACAGAGAGAGAGAGAGGTCACAAGTAGGCAGAGAGGCAGGCAGAGAGAGAGGAGGAAGCAGGCTCCCCGCTGAGCAGAGAGCCCGATGTGGGGCTCAATCCCAGGACCCTGAGATCATGACCTGAGCCGAGGGCAGAGGCTTAACCCACTGAGCCAACCAGGCGCCCTTATGTTGCCAATTTTTAAAAACTGTTTGCACTTTCACCTGAGCTTAGAATTTATCACTTAGATACCACAGTGATCATTGCCTATAACTGAAATTAGATCAACCAGGTTCAGATAATATCCCCTATATCTACTAATTTAAAAAAACCCTGCTGAATACATTTACTAATTTTATATTTTAGAGGTGCTCGTTGCTTAATTACCACAGGGCACATCTACTGAATATCTTTGGGAATACTTGCACACTTCTCTGACACTCTACAAAACATTATTAAAAAAAAGAAGTCTATGAAAACATGTGATTTATGAGTTCTTTGTAAACTGTTACCTCTTTAAGGAGAGGACAGTAACCCACAGCAACTGACACATTTTGTGCCCTCTACAGATCCAAGTCCCTCTTTCTATGGGCTCCCTTTACATTCTATTTTGTCACTGGAAAGAGGACATAATGTTGTCATCTGTAGATGACAAATGACAACAAAAGGGACCCTTGCTTGGAGTTCTACAGAGGGAAGTGTACCCAGGCAAGATTTGGGGCTCATGCACAGAGCTATGACCCAGGAGGGCAGTGAGCAGAGATCAGTACAGTAGAGGGTGTCATTTGTGTATCTTTGGAATATCACGGACTGGATATGAAAGCCACATTAGAAAGGATATTGGCTGGTTTGGGGCTTCTCGTGTGATCGGGGCCTCTTCCCCTCTCCATTATGGACAACTGAGGTTTTTAATTGAGGTTTTAATATACAGCAGTGACATTCTAGTAGATGAAGGAAGGGGTAGTCCCCGAGGGCAATCTGAACTTCTGCTTAGTATATTTACTCTTGCTGTTTCCCTTCCTCCTCATTCGTAATTCAGGAGGCTCTCTGAGAAGACAGAGGCAGCGAGGCTTGAGGCTTCTTAGATGGATCGGAGGATCACGAGCGGGGATACCAAGTTCTATGAAAAGGTCTGCTCTTGAATTTGCTCTACCTTTAGGCCAATCATTTGATCGTGTTGTGCGCTTTGGTTTCTTCCTCTGCTTGCTAAGTGTAAATAACATTTATTGGACCTATTTTGTGATTATCATAGAGACTTTTAAATGTGTGGGTGATTTATTTTTCCAGGCCAGCTGCTCAGGTATAAAATGACAATCTGCTCCTTTGAGATGCTAGGCTCCATGGGCCGTCAACTGACCTCCAAATCCTTGAGGTCAGCAGCTGTCCAGTTGCTTCTCGGTTGGTCTGACACAGTTTGCAGTCTCTGGGCTGTGGCTCCTCAGGTTTACTCTACAGTTGGGGCGCATACCTTTCTGTCTCCTTTGTTTTCAGAAACGAAAGACGTCACTTTACATACCCTTGCTGCTTTCACCCTCATCCCCAACCCACCCCCTCTAAAAATAGGAAGGCTTGCTTTCTGCAGACAGAGCTGCTTTATCGGACACTGATTTCAAGAGACAGGAGGGAGAGCTGACCTGGTAAACAAACGGAATTTTTTGGATTGCCTAATAGAGTTCCCTTTCCATGACTTAGGCCAGGACCACTAGAGGTTTGTACTAGATTTAGGGGTTCTCCCTCTTTGCAGTTTTGGCAGGAAGCAGTCAGGGAATAGAGTGAAAAGAGAGAACACAAAGTATCCACCCCGTTTCCCCACCCCCTGTTGTTAGTTTGTTTATCTGGCCGACCTCGCCGTGGGAAACAAGACGTCCCTGTCAACCAAAAAATGCTGACCTGAGATTCTTAGAAGCTACCAAAAATGTCTGTGTGGGGGCTAAAGGGACGATTTGGGTCCTCATCAGGGGATTCCCCACACCGCTGCTTCCCAAAGGACCATCTCTCAAGTGCAATCCTGGAGTAACCGGAGAGGCTTGTTTCTTGGGAACCCAAAAAAAAAAAAAAAAAAGTTATTTACATTGTATCTAGGGCAGTGAAAATTAACAAGCAGTTTCCAAACAAACCTGGAACCCGTGAAATACGTGGCTCCCCAGCTGGAGCTTTGGTTGTAGCCGCGGGAAGAACTTCAGACCCAGGAACCCAGCGCAGCCCTTCGGCTCGGGCTGGAAAGGATCCGAGAAACCTCCGCGTCCACTACGGCTCGCAGAGCTGAGTTTTCGCGTGAAGCGTGTTGGGTCCAACTTCTGCCGGTTAGTTCAAGGACATCAGCAGCAAGGGACCTCTAGTGTGTGTGTGTGTGTGTGTGTGTGTGTGTGTGTGTGTGTGCGTGTGTGTGCATTGGGGGGGGGGGTCTTCATTCCTGGGCAGGGTCGTCAGTACATCCAAATAGGACTTGCAGGTGCCCCCGCTGCAGTACCATTTTGCAGCAATTTAATAGTAATATAAAACGATATTTTAATATGAAAATATTTTAATATTTGCAGCAGCTTCTGACAAAGGCAGAGAGCTTTCGCGGACGCCTCTGAGACACTAGGCAGCCCGCAACCTGCCAGGCTCGGGGGACAGGACCGGGACGAGGGAGGGGAGAGGTCGGGGAGAGCCTCCGCCTCGGAGATTCCGGGCTGCTCTGAGGCTCCCGCGGCGCAGGAGGGAGGCCCTAGCGGGTCTGGCTCGCCGGCTCTCCGTGGGAAGAGGAAACCACGCGGCCGAGCCAGGGGCCGGGAAGAACGGGCACCGGCCGTCGCAAGCGAGGGGTGGGTCTGGACCGTCCCCGGCCGACGCACGGCCGCCGCGGCCGGGGGTCCGGGGTGGGGGGATGCGACGCCCAGAGGCCAAGACGACAGCGAGGAAGGCCCAGAAGGCCTAGAGGCACCACCTCGGAGGGACGGGAGGTTTCACGAGCTACCTGCGGAAGGATCTCCCTCGATGCTGAGAAAAATTTAAAAAAAACCATCTCCGCCATTCCGTGGAGCCGCCGCCGACTCCAGGCGGGGCGGAGCGCGCCGGGCGCAGGCGCATGCGCGCTCTTTTGGTCCCGCCTCCCGGCCGGCGGCGGCGCACGCAGCCGGGGAACGCGCCCGGGCCCTTCCTTCCCTAAGGGCTCCGGGTGGAAACTGGCGCCGGCGGCCGCGGCGTTCCGCAGGCGGAAAGGAAGGGGGAGGCGGGAAGGCTGTGCGCCGCCCGCTCCTCCCCGCCCCGCCCCCTCCCCCGCCACCACCTCCGCCTCGGCCCTGAAGGGGGCTGGATGGGCGAGTTGGGCGCGATGGCTCGAGCCCGGGCGGCGGCGGCGGCGGCCGGAGGCGGCGGCGCCTCCTCCTCCTCCTCCTCCTCCTCCTCCTCCTCCTCCTGCTGCTCCTCGCCCCGGCGCCGGCGGTGATCCGAGCGAGCGGCCGCGGCCCCCGATGAGACTGCTCGTGGGCTGGCTGTGCCTGAGCCTGGCGTCCGTGTGGCTGGCGCGGAGGATGTGGACGCTGCGGAGCCCGCTCACCCGCTCCCTGTACGTGAACATGACGAGCGGCCCCGGCGGGCCGGCGGCGGCCGCGGGCGGCAGGAAGGAGAACCACCAGGTAACGCGGCCGGCGGGGGTCGCGCCGCGGCTCCGGGGGCTGCGGCGGGGGACGGCTGCGCGGGGGGGGGGGGCGTGGCGGCCCGGCCTTCCCGCGCGCGGCCCGGGCTATTGTGCGGGGGCGCCGCGGCCGCGGAGGGGCCCCGCCCCCACCCCCCGGGCGGCCGCCGCCGCCGCCGCCGCCGCCGCCTCGGCCCTTCAGAAAGTTTTCCCGACGCCTCCGCGGCCGGGCGCTCGGCCCGGGGCCCCGCGGTGCCTTTTGTTCCCGGGCGCGGGCGGACAAACGGCCTCCCGGAGCCGCCCCGGGCCCGACGGTGGGCGCCCCGGAGCCCCGCATTGTTCCCGCGCGTCCCGGGCGGGGAGCGCAGGCGCCCGGCCGCAGCGGCGCGGGAACTTCGGGGGTGGGCGCGTGGCCGCGGGCGTCCGGCCGGCCCCCGGGGGCCTGCGGGGTCAGCGAGCAGACCGAGCCCCCGGGGACCCGGGACCGCCTTCCTGACCCCGGGGAATCCAAGCCACAAGCCGGTCCCTCATTTTTTTTTTTTTTTTTTGTCTGCTCGAATCTCTGCGCATACAAAGGGCCATAAAGAAATTTTAACCGTGCATCGTGAGAGCCTTTTAACTCTCCGGCCTTCTTCGGGTGACCTTTTCCCTCGGCAGTTTTAAAAAAAAAAAAAAAAAAAAAAAAAAGGGATTTGACAGGTGCTCACACTCCCATCCTCCCCACCCCTCCCCCCCACCCCTCCGACCGAAGACCGATCTCCTTTAAACTTCGCTGTGGGTTATCGGGCTGGAAAGATGAGGTAAGAAGGAAGATGATGCAAGCTTTTCCTGGAAGGGTTTTTTTTTTTTTTTTTTTTTTAAATACAACAAAAAAAACAAAAAAAAAACCCCCCCAGAATTAGGCAGGAGTGAATTGCTTGCAGAGTTGTGGCTCGTGACCTGTGCGATGTGACCGGTGAGGTCGCCTTTGCATGAGGTTTGAGTTTGGGGGCCCCTTAACAGAAGTATGTGCAGTTCAGCGGTAGCATTAAGAGTGATCATTTCATTTTTGACCATAAGGTACTTTGCGGTTAACCTTGCATTTATGGAAAAGAGGCTCTCGAACTCCGGCTCAGAATTGCTGAGCCTCGATCGTGCATTTTGCCCTACCAGAGAGCAGGAAGAAGCGGTGGTTCCCCATTTTGTGTCTCATCGGGTTTTCATAGATTTCTCATTTTCCTATGTTGGGTTTCTTGTTAGGCCAGGCGTTCAGAGAGTTGACACTGCGGTGGAGTCTGTGTATTTTAATGGAAGTAAATAATTATCTTAAGGACATAAAGCAATTCATTAAGACAAGTAATGTTTAGTTTTTATCTAGTAATTACTGATCTTGGTCCCCTCCCTTTCCATTTTTAAAGGAAATCATGCATTTCCCTGAAATTTTTTTGTGTGATCCCAGGGCTGTTAGAGTTTGTTAGGTAATCCTGCCTATGATATTTTTAGGAGTGCCCTTAAAGTCAGGAGGTGATCTTAAGTTGTAAAACCACATTCTTTGCTGTGGGTTAATTAGCACTGATCATTCTCAGAGAAACAGCTCTGAAGTACTGCAGTGATAATGTACAGTTACCAGAATGTCACATAGCCATATGGAATATGAAATAAGGTTCTGGGTAGGATGAAAAGGAGGCAGATCTCCATTGCTATGGAATTATGGTTGAGTCTCTTAGCTGAGGTGCTTACGACTCTTGTCATGATTACACACTTGATAAGTTGTCCGTGCTTGTGGAAGGATTGGTTATATTTTAAAAATTGAAAAGCTGTTTAAGTAATTTGATTTTTCTGGAATCTAGGTAGAATACAGATGTAGACATCGCCTCACAATATCTCCTAACAGGAGATACTTTCTAATTGTGGACCTTTTTAAAACTGAATCATTTAGGTTCTGATGAAAACTGATACTGGTTTCAGACACATCATTTACTTTGTTACACTTCTGAGATACTGAAGTATGTGTGTACACTGTGTGTTTTAACCAGTTGGACTAACAGTTTGGCAGCTGCATTCTCCAGGGTGAAGACTGATCTGGTACTTCGTGAGTTATTTTGGGGGAGATTGGCTCTTCTCCTTAGAGTGATCAATCCAGAGGTTATTTTGAGATGATGCATTGACATTTTGGGAAAATACTGTCCATGAATAAAGATTAAAGTGAACAAAAGAAATGCGTGTGTAAAAACCACAGTGAGATAAAGTGAAAAAGGGGATTTTCCCCTCTGCAGAGTGTCTGCGTTGGTTGTTGTCTGCTTTATATTCCAGGATCCTAGGTTTGCCTTATAAACCTTCTGACTTGTGAAGAAACTTAACTCTAACATTCCTTCCCCCTTCAAATTTATAGTTTCATCCAAGGTTTTCTGGTGTTCATTTGGGTGTGTGGGTTCCATAACCAGCCACATCTGGTTCTTTTGGATTTGCATGAAAGTGAGGTTATGGATTTAATTGAACCGTACTTAGCACAAGTTTTCTTTATGGTTATTTTATTAAGAAATTATGGTGGAGGATTCTCTGGTTAAAGGAGAGGTCTTGGGAAATGTATTAAAAATTGCTATTGAGTTACTATCTCCCGGAGATGAGATGCAAGGCTCCTTTGAGCTAGAGTCGCTCTAAAACTGTAGGGGCAGCATCATCTTAATAACTTGGTTTGATGTGCCGGCTTCCAAACTGGTATTGTTTTTCACTTCGGGCAAGGGAGAAGCAAGGAAGGCTTCTCCCAGAGCAGACATGTGGCTTGCAGGCCGGCTTGGGCTCACTGACATTTTTGTTATAGCCCATGAAGTCAGAATACTTCTACATTTTTAAGTAGTCGTAAAAAATATATAATATTTTGTCGTATGTGAAAATTCCTTACATGAGATTCAAATTCCAGTGTGCACAAATAAAGTTTTGTTGGTGCAGAGCCACTACATTGGTTTACTTGTCTTTAAGTGCTTCTGCACTACAGTGGTCAAGTCGCATAGTTGGTTCTTTATGACCTACAAGTCTAGAATATTTACCCTGTGGCCCCTTACAGAAAAGGAGTTTTCCCCAGAGAACTTTCCAGCTTCCTTCATCAACAGCACACTTCTTAATCACAGGTTGCACAGTGGATAGTTTGACTCATTGGGAAGAAATAGAGCCAGCCAGGGAGAAACTAGATATGTCACTTTTCGGTATTGGCAGGCTTGGAACTTAAAAAGAAGATAGCAACAACAAAAACTTTTGATCTAGTGTTTTTGATGCATTGTACCTAGTACTTAAAGTTAAGGCAACTCTTATGGAGCTATTGAAACTTGAAAGGACTCTAAGGCCCCACTAACTAGGCTCTTGATAATAACAGTCATTCAGTAGTTTCTGAGTTGATGGAGTGAAAAAAGAATTGTTACGGGACTCCTTGGAACCAGGCCAGGACAGCTTCTTCAGGTGATGCACTGTATGGGCTTTTAAGAGCACAGGTAACATTGGTTATCTGGAATTAGTAAGGTGTAACTTAAAATTACAAGTTTGTTTATATCTGCCTTATTTTTCACCTTTTTATATAAATTCAGAACTGTGTTATGTTACAAGCAGTGATAGATTTAAGATAGTCAAAACAATTGTTTTTTGTGTTTTTTTTTTCCAAATGAAAAAATACTTGGTGATCCCAGCCATAGGTCAGAGGTTGTGCCAGCGGACAGATGCGGCCTCCTGTCCCCTTCACTCCTCATTTACTTGTGGAGGCTGACCCAAGTCAGGCGTGACTTCACAATGCTCGGGGCGGTCGCCGGCTGGCCAGATGGACACGGATGGATCTGTGTCCTCTTCTGAACTGCCTTCCAGAACCTGGAGGCCTTCGTAGCCGAATGCCAAAGAGATTTTGTAGAGTTTCTTTCCTTATAATCTGTGTTGAAACCCTATATAAGTGTTTGCCTCAATTTCATGGACCACTGGGATCCCTCTCTTCTGCTGGATATACCAGAGGCCGTTATGTTCCCCTTTGAAGGTGCTTGAGGGCACCCTGGTAATTGCCAGTAAAAGACTGCTGTTTAGACCTTCTGAAGCTTTGTTAAAATCTTAGGATTATAAAATTTTAACAGTGAGTGAGTACTTGAAATGAAAATTGCCAATAATTTATTTATTAAATCAGAGCTGAAACAACTTAATCTAATCCATATGAATTGTTTCCCTTCGTGGACCTGAGGGTGCCCTGTCATTCTGCACATTGAAATCTCATATAGAGAGCTTGTTGGTTTAGGTTTGTGTCATTTGTGGAAAAATAATGAATGGTTTGAAGATTTACTCTTATGCTGTGCTTAGATGCAAGAAAGTGTCAATGATTGAGTGTCTGGACAGATAGGACCCCTTGCAGAACTTGGAATGTGATTTTTGAATCCTCAGCTGTCAGGTCAAGGTCGTCAGGCTTGGTCTGACCAGCCCCTGTAATAGAAAAGATTCTATGTTCATGGATCCCATCAGTGGAGCCTTTCCAATTGTTTTTAGTGGTACTAAATGCCTCAGGTCTTGGGTTACTCATTCCTTTTGAGAATGGCTGGGTGCCCAGACCTACAGTGTGGTTTTTAGGCATTCCCTTGAACTTCAGCTCTCTGACTGGCTTTTGTGGGCCTTGGACAGGAAGGAGAAGGAAATCAAGTTATTTTGCTTCTATTGTGCGCCAGACACTTTAGTGTATCATCCTTCTCATCCTTACACCAACTCCCAGAGGTAGGTGCTACCCCCACCCCCTTTTTTTTGCTACACCCCCTTTTTTGAGAGAAGATTGAGCCTAAGAGAGATGAGACTTGGCTTAGGAGACGTTGGAATGTGTCAGATTTCGATTTTGCCCCCAGCTGTCTCTGTTTTCAAGGCCCAGGCTTTCCCCACCTTGTCATGATGTCTCTGCTAGGAAACGTTGCATTGTCTGAGGGTCTGGGAAAGTAGGCTTCCTCCTTAATGGGAAACTTCCTCCACTGTAGTGGACTTCTGTGTAGACGCTGAAGCTGTGCAGCCATACCAAAACACCAGTTGGAGTTTCATAGCTTGTGAGTCAGACAGGGATGGGACAGCTTCCCAAGTTTTGGCCTTCAGCCAGCTCGTGCATGCTTTGGTCAAGTTTAATGTTGAAAAAAAAGTCTTACCTATGGTGTCTTTTTTTCTGACACCAGCTAATTCGCTGACACTGGCTGAGCATTCTACAATTCATTTCTGTTCTGACACAACACAGAATTATCATCCATCCTGAGGTTTAAGGGCAAGACCACCCTTCCTACAAGACTGCCCTCCCTTCAGGGTCCAATTTGCCAGCTGCATCTCCCCGTGCTTCTGCCCAACTTGGTTACAAATTCTGGGGTTCCCACAACTCTCCCTCAGGTTAGATAATTTGCTAGAATGACTCAGAACTTAGGAAAATACTTTTTTTACTGGTTTGTTATAAATTACAGGCTGCAATTCAGGAAGAGCCAAATAGATGAGATGCATAGGGCAAAAATATTGCGGGGTGGCAGGGCTGGGGTGGCAGAGAGCTTCCGGGCCCTCTCCAGGTGAGCTACCTTCCCAGCACATCAATGTGTTCAGCAGCCTGGAAGCTCCCAGAACACTGTTATTTAGGGGTTTTATGAAGGTTTCAGTACCGAAGCGTGATGGATTAACTCATTGGCCGTTGGTGATTGAACCTCCCTATCTAGCTCCTTCCCTTCCCTACAGGTTGGAGGTAGAGCTGGAAATTCCAGTGGAAACCCGCCCCCCCCCATCATATTAGAATACAAAAGATACTCTTACTGCTCAGGAGATTCCCAAAGGGTTTTAGGAGCTCTTTGCCTGGATCTAGGGGTTAAAGACCAAATATATATATTTTTTATTATACCATATTACCTAAAATCAGGACCTTGGCTGCTTTTTTTGGGGGGGGGGTAAAGATTTATTTATTTGACAGACAGAGATCACAAGTAGACAGAGAGGCAGGCAGAGAGAGAAGAGGAAGCAGGTTCCTCGTTGAGCAGAGAGCCCTATGTGGGGCTTGATCCCAGGACCCTGAGATCATGACTGGAGCCAAAGGCAGAGGCTTTAACCCACTGAGCCACCCAGGTGCCCCAGGACCTTGGCTTTTAAAAATAATTTTTCTAATTCCATTTCTACTGTGCTCAAGTCCTTTGTATTTTGGAAAGAAAGACTTTTTTTTATTTTTTTTTTTTTAAGATTTTCATTTATTTATTCGACAGAAAGAGACAGTGAGAGAGGGAATACAAGCAGGGGTATCAGGAGAGGGAGAAGTAGGCTTCCTACAGGGAGCCCAATTTGGGCTTGAACCCAGGGTCCTGGGATCATGATCTGAGCCAAAGGCAGATGCTTTATGACTGAAGCACCCAGGTGCCCCAGGAAAGACTATTACATAGCACATGTGTGGTTGTTGAGGAGCTAAAAAATAAATTCAGAAAAACTTCTAATTGTATCCCTTGGTCTTATAAGTAAATATAATCTTACAGGAAAATTATATTTATACTTTGAAGGAATGATTCATCCACCAAGGTTATATAAAGATTAAGAGATGTTCATGGGCTTAATCTGTAAGACCCGACCTAATACCTCATTATTTTGATTGGCACATACTGTCACATACATGTTAAGAACTCATGTCTACGTGATTTGGCTGTGTATGTGTCTAATTTTTAGTGTGTCTTGCTACAAGTGGTATAGTCTTTTAGTATAGTTTTGCTACAAGTAGGGAGAGCATTGCAATTTCCTGTGATTTCTGGAAGATGTCTTTGTTAGTTGTCACACCCTACTTTGTCCTTGACATCAGCAGAGGACTGTACAGCGTAACTTAGTGTGATTAGAATTTGTTATTTAAAAGATTTCCTTACTTACTTGGATGGATGAAAATTCATGTAAGCTTTAAAGGAAGATGCTAAGATGACGTTTCTCCAGACACCAGTCTCCAGCTGAGGAGGCCAGCCTGCTGTAAGTAGGGTGAGCACACAGTCCTTCCAGTGTGAACATTTAACGAGCATGATGCTTTGTTCTTGCCTGTGCACCTTGGTCTCTGTAGTCTTTGAGGAGCATACATTCAAAGAACTCACCTGCTTGAAAGTGCATGGGAGCCTACAGACAGGCCACCCATGCTGTGAGCTCATTACAGCTTTTCATTTAAGCCGGATTGTCTGGAGAGAGGAGCTCCGGGGGACCGCCGTATGGTTGCAGGGGGTTCCTGCACTGATTGTCTCTCTATCAGCATCTCATCTTAGAGCAAGGGGACTGCATATTTAAGGCCTGAAGGTCCTGCCTAAGATCATAATCCCATCATGATTCCCTTGGTTCCCTTGGTTTCTGATTTTTTTCTCTCCTCTGGAATACAAGTTCCTGGAGGCCTTTGGTCATCTTTAATTTTCCCTAGACCACTGCTAAGCTGTGATCATTAGGAAACAGTAATGAAATTTTTGGGGTTGGCCCGTGTAGTTACTCTCAAGCAGTACTGATTTTGCCTCCCAGGGGATGGACGTTTGGCAATGTCTGGGACGTTTTTGGGTTGCCACAGCTCGGTGGAGTGCTCCTGGCATCTGATGGGTAGAGGCTAGGGGTACTGCTGCATGTACATCCTATAATGCATGCGACAGATCCTTTGACAAAGGATTATCTGGGCCCAAATGTCAGTAATGCGGAGGCTGAGAAACCCTGTCATTTAGTTGCTATCCAGATCAGATTATCTTTTCTCTTAACGTACCCAGTCCAGTTTAGTTGGACAGAGTGGTCCTGCTTTCTTTTCTGCAAATGTATCTCAGACATGCTGGGTAGACTAAAGAGAAGCTTCTTTGAAAGAAGCTCTTATGAAGCAATACACGCCTAGAATAGGAACCCGAATCAACTGTAAGTGCTGAGAAACCCCAGGCTTCCGATTATCCGGAAGTTGTGAGATGGTAAGTGAAATGTGAAGCCCTTGGCTGGGTGCCTGGAACAAGGTAGGTGTTCAGTCAGTGTTGTCCTTCGTTGCTTGCTTGTGGTGATGCAATTTTGTGGTGAGTGGGTGGGTTTAACCACTGTTTGCAGAAGTGGGTTTAAGCAAGGTCTTTCATAGGTACCTGGCTGGCTCAGTCAGTGGAGCATATGACTCTTGATCTCGGGATCATGAGTTCAAGCCCCACACTGGGTACAGAGATTACTTAAATAAATTAAGTAAGATAATAAAATAACCTTAAAAAAGAAAAGCAGGACCTTTAAAAAAACTTGGAATTTTAGAAATTGACAGAAACCTAGTGACCGCTATCTCTGTGGCTGTCGTATATCTCCTCTAAGATTTTGCTGGAAACTCTACATTCTATCTGGTAGGCTGCCTGTGATTTTTTTTTTTAAGACTTATTTATTTCGAGAGAGCAAGTGGAGGGGTGGGGGGAGAGGGAGAGAAAGAGAAGCGACTCCCTCCTGAGCACAGAGCCCAACCAGCGCTCCATCTCAGGACCCTGAGGTCATGACCTGAGCCAAAATCAAGAGTCAGATACTTAACCAACTGAGCCACTCGGGTGCCCCTGGGCTGCCTGTGATTGATTCAACGAACATTTATTGTTCATTGTATCTGTGCCAGGCACTGAAGTCAGTCATTGTTCCTACCTTTATGAAACTTTGTCTTCCTGGGAAGGGAGACAGTGAACATACAGTTACGTACAGTTATTCAGTTCAGTGGTCATCAGTGCACTGAGGAGATATACAGGATATAGGAGAAGGTATTTGAATTGGGGGGGAGGACCCTATCTGGTCTACAAGTTCAAGGCAAACATACTTGAAGAAATATTTAGGCTTAGGTCAGATTAACCAGGTGAAGAGATAGTGGGTTGGGGTGATGGGAAATGGAGAGGAGAGAGCAAACACCATGTGAGACAGCCCTGAGAAAGGAGCCTTTCAGAAAAAGAGGGGTACAGTGTTGTGACATGGTGAATGGTCAGGGGTTATGGGTGGCAGACAGTGTTAAGAGAGAAGGCTGTGGACACAGAACGGACAAATTGCATAGGGCCTGGGAAGCCCATAGTGAGCATTTTGGGTATTAGCTTCAGACTTGCATGAAGTAGGGTTGTGATGTGGTCAGATTTGCCTCTTTTTTTTTTTTTTTTTTTTTTAACTCGACAGAGAATGATCACAAGTAGGCAGAGAGGCAGGCAGAGAGAGGGGAGGAAGCAGGCTCCCCGCTGTGCAGAGAGCCTGATGCGGGGCTCTTGTGGGGCTCGATCCCAGGATCCCGAGCTCATGACCTGAGCTGAAGGCAGAGGCTTAACCCACTGAGCCACCCAGGCGCCCCAGATACACATCTTAAAATTTGCATTTTTATTTTTTAAGATTTTATTTATTTATATGACAGACAGAGATCCCAAGTAGGCAGAGAGAGAGGAAGAAGCAGGCTCCCTGCTGAGCAGAGAGCCCGATACTGGTTACATCCCAGAACTTGGGGATCATGACCTGAGCCGAAGGCAGAGGCTTTAACCCACTGAGCTACCCAGGTGCCCCAAAATTTGCATTTTTAAAGAGGTTTGCCAGATCACTTAAATTTTCAAACCACTTTTAATTTCTGGAAGATAAAAATGCCATCTACATTTAAATATGTATGTATATGTTAAAAAGAAGCCTTTATTGAGATATAATTCACATACCATAAAACTCATCCTTCTGAAGTGCGCAGTTCGGTTGTGTTTATAGTACAGTGTCTTCACAGAGTTGTGCAGCCATCACCGTGCTAATTTCAGGGCATTTTCATCACTCCAGAGAGAAACCCCATATGCGTAAGTAGACACTCCCTCTTTCCAACTACAGTCTGTTTCCTGTCTCTGGATCTACCTATTGGACACTTCATGAAAGTGAAATTGTATCATTTTGGGCCTTTTTTCAGAGTTCTTCCATGTTGCCCCATGAATCAGTACGTCACTGCTTTTAATGGTTGAATAATCTGTATTCTGTTGTATGGATCAGTCATCTCTTGTTTATCCGTCAGTTGATGGGCACTTGAGTTGTTTCCACTTTTGGGGGTTACAGATAATGTTACTTTTGGAGTTGACATTTATATCCTGCAGATAGTCAGGAGGAGCATGAATTTCAACCTTTATCTTTAAGAGGGGGGCTTTACTCCTTTTTATTCTGTAGCACATTCTGTTCACTAAGCAGTTTCTTTTCTTTTTTTGAGATTTTGTTTATTTGAGAGAGCGCGAGCGAGATAGCAAGAGAGAGCAGGAGCAGGGAGGGGGAGAAGCAGGCTCTCCAGGGAACAGGGAGCCTGATGTGGGGCTCAGTCCCAGGGCCCTGGGATCATGACCTGAGCTGAAAGCAGATGCTTAACTGACTGAGCCACCCAGGCGCCCCAGCAGTCTCTTTTCTGAAACACTTGTGTGGCTATAAAGGTTCAATCACATGTGTCAATGTCAGTGAATTGAGAGAAATGCTGTTAAGAACTCGAGTTTAAAAAAAAAAAAAAAAGAACTTGAGTTTTTCCTCTTGGCACTTGAAAGCAATATTTGCAGTTAATGATGCCCAGTCTTGCTCAGTTCTGAAGTCAGAGTCCGTTGTTCCAGTTGTCCGTTTACAAGTGGATGCTGAGGAATTCTCAGCTCCTGTTTCACTTGAATGACTTCTTGTCCATGTTAATAGAATGTGCCTGATTGCCTACTACCAAGGTGATGGCTTTCATCTTGATTAGTCATTTCAGAGAATAAAAAATAAATAAAAGGCAGAGTGGCCTCAACATTACAGAGTTCAGAATGTGCACCAGAAGGTCGTGAGTATAATAAAAAATGGTTTATGACCTGCACTGGGATATAACTTCAGACACAATGAATATTAAGAGTTAGTTAATGATTAAGCAAGACCATTTTCAGACCAAGGAAAAAAGTGTAGGCAGTGAGTATAAGAAGGTTCACAGCTTATCACACAGAGTAGAAAAAAATGAAAATTGCTTTCAAGTCCAAGAAGTTTTGGTAAGAGTAAGAGTATTTAAACGGTGAATTAACACAAATCAGTCAGTAGGTGGGAGATTTGGTATCTCGTTTGGATATAGGGTTTGTAAAAAAGATGAGTTAATCTTTGCAAACTTAATGTGTGCCTTTTTGCTTATTTGTGTTAGTTTCTAACCGGGTCCTTTCAATGTTAGTGTCAGGAATGTTAACCAAGATTTCACTGAACATTTAGGAAGCTTTGGAGGATTGTAAAAGTGGGAACGTGTCCTGATAAATGGTCATATTTTTGAGGGGGAAGCAAATTACTTTTGGCCAATAGATGTTTTATTGGGGAAAATTGTTTGTTAGCAGATAATGGATTAATAATAACTGGTCAACCTTACAGTTTCATCATAGTAATTAATGGCCTACTCTTATTTTTCAGGCCATGTTAGAGGAATCTCATTGCTATTATTATAGGATTCTTCTGTGTGTCTGGTACTATATTTGAGGATTTGCTTGCATTATCTTGTTTAATCCTCTCAGTACCCTACTAGGATAGATAGATAGCAGTGACATCTCTAGTCCACAGATGTATGAACGCAGACTCAGAGATTAAGTGACTTGTCTGAGTTTACACAGGAATGGCAGAGCCAGGACTTGACCGTGGAGCTGACCCTACAGCTGGCCTGCTGTGCGGTCTTACTCCCCCCTTCCCTGGTACACTGATTCTAAATGAAAATGGAAAACACTTATTGTGGAGGATTACATTTCATCCATGGTGGAGGTTCTTGTTTTGTCCTCAAAATTGTGTTGTGGCGAGAGCCTGTTTATAGATACCTGATTCTCCTGCGTGTTACCACTTTTGTCTTATTAATTACATTGTGACCTTAAGTAACTTCTAAATCTTTCTCAAGCACATATTGCCCATCTGTGAGAGTGTTACAAGACCTGGTAAGCACACCTCCCTATTTCTAAAGGCCTCTCTATAGCCTACAAGGAGGAAGGCAGGTTAATCTGGACACTGGAGTATTAACTTCTGTTGCTGCTTCTGCCATTGATTTCTTTGGTGATTTTGAATCAAATCACTGCATTATGGGACTGTTTCCTTATCTAAAACCAAAGTTATTATTGCCAGTTTTTGCCTTCTGATGTTGCTTTTCAGTGAAGGAGAGGCCAGCAGAGCTTTCCTAGATCTCAGGGTACGGGGGCTATAGTGACCGAAACATTGGACCAGATGGGACTCAGAACACCTCGGCCACCTACTAAGCCACTAGAGCTGCATGACTCAGAGCCCTCTTCAACCTTCCCCCATACTCTTATGAGAATTAAATGAGAAATTACTTATGTAGAAGTATTTTATACTTTATAGGTTGTTTATATTTAAGAGAAGATGATGATTCTCGAAGTGCCAAGTGCCATGAGATTATAATATTGGAAATACTAGATTTGATTTAGTCTTCCGGCTTTTGTTTTTGGAATTCTTAGATGACACTTTAGTTGTGTGTTTTCACCTTTCTTCTTTCTTTTTTAGTGGTATGTGTGCAACAGAGAGAAATTATGTGAATCACTCCAGGCTGTCTTTGTTCAGAGCTACCTTGACCAAGGAACACAGATCTTCTTAAACAACAGCATTGAGAAATCGGGCTGGCTATTTATCCAATTATATCACTCTTTCGTGTCATCCGTTTTTAGCCTGTTTATGTCTAGAACATCTATCAATGGGTAAGTGAATCTTACGTACTTTTTCCTTATTTTTAGGTTTATAAAAAGAAAGTGGAAGAGAAAAGTGATTTGGTGGAAGGTGTTGACTGCCTCCGCCGCAGTATTTCTACTAGTCAGAATCCCTGGCAGTGGGCCAGTGTCTTCAGCCTTGTGCAGTTAGCTTTTTAAATTCACCACAACTTGATAAAGAACCTCATTAGTCTGTATTTCTACGGTGGGAGTTCTCCTTGGAGCAGTGCTTCTCAGCTTTGATGGGTATGGGAACCAACTTGGAGATCTGGTTAAAATACAGATTGTGAGTCAATAGGTCTGGGGCCTGAGATTCTCCATTTTTAACAAACTCCCAAGTGATGCCCATAATGCTTCTAGTTCCTTATGAGTAATGAGTAGCAGGAATTAAGTCCTTAACATAAACCGAAGAGTAAAATCTTTGCCTTAAGCACGCCTCCCAGGAGCAAGTTTTTTGGGGGGATTTAATTAGTCACCACAGCAACGTGTGCTGGCTTATTTCGAGTGAAGGGTGCAAAATCTGTTCTTACATAGTATCTAGGCTCACCAGAATCTTTCAGACTTAGTACGGAAGTACCTGTCTGCGGAGTCGTTCTCGCGTATAAATCCGTGGAAGAAGCTTTAGGAATATTTTTTATCTTTTCTCTGTCGAAGTTTCAAATATCCCCAAGGCCCAAGAAACTAGAATGCTAAGGAGAAAGCGAGTAGGCCTCAGTGTTTACGAAGCCTTGTTGGACAGCTTAAAGCCACTGGTTGTGCCCACTCTTTTTTCCCCTTGAGGTTTGGAGCCAGCTTCTCCTGAACGTCTGGATCCCCAGTCTATCGTCTGGTCCTTAAATATGTTTTTAGGCACCACGAGCCATTTCTCAAGATTTCTTACTTGATTTTCTTCATTGTTTATATGAAATCGCCTTAAGTTTGCTTCAGCAAACAGTTGTTATTTTTGTATTGGTAGTTGAGTTTATACAACTTGGTCTGACATTTTGTTTCTAAAATTGGCTGCACTGAATTTCTGTTCTGTACTATATTATTTTCTTTGGAAAGCAGACAAGTCATTGTAGCAGTAGCTCTTACCCTTCATACTGTTCTTTACCTCTTTAAAAATGATAAAGTATAGGAATCCTCTTCAAATAATGTTTACATTCAACATTTGACATATAATTTTGGGAGATTTCAAACTCTGAACTACCTCTCACCTTCACTTCTACTCCTGCCCCCAACTTCTGCCACGCTGGATCCTGTTTAAAATTCCCGGATACGGAATTTCACAGTTTGGTCAAAGAGAGCCTGTGCATTTCATCAGTCCCTTTGGTTTCCCTTGTCTATGGCTCTCACCTCCCACTCTCCCAAAACATGTCTTGTTGTGGGTCCTATCTCACCTGAAGGCTTAATTTTGAACCTGTTGGTGCTTTCCATCCATGATAGATTATTACCACAAATGGCTGTCTCTTTCTGAAATAATTACAGGCACACCTCATTTTATTGCACTTCTCTTAATTCCACTCACTGCATTTTTTTTTTTTTTTTAATTTCATTGGTACTTTAGCATAACTGTGCATCGTGCAAGTCTCTCAATGCCATTTTTCCGGTAGCATTTGCTCACATTGCATCTGTGTGTCATAATTTGGTGATTTTCACAATATTCAGACTTTTTCATTACTATATTATGATCATGTCTGATCAGTGATTGCGGCTTGGTGAAAACTCAGCTGATGGCTAGCATTTTTTTTTTTTAACTAATGTATTTTTTAATTAAGATACGTACATTATTTTTTTTAGACATAATGCTGTTGTGTACTTTATAGACCGCAGTATCACTGTAAACATAAATAAAAGTTACATTAAAGGTGCACTGGGAAACCAAACAATTCGTTTGGCTCGCTTTATTGTGATATTTGCTTTATTGAAGTGGTCTGGAACTGGACTTGCAATATTTCCGAGGCATGCTGTACTGTGTGGTACCTTCTTGAATTAAAAAGATACTTATCAGACTTTGTATCAGCAAGGGAAAGGCCAAGTCAGGAGAGACTTGATAGCTGTTTTCAGAGTTTATATTATAAGGAAAATATTTGTAAGGAGCCACACCTCCTCTATAGATTCTATATCTGGAGAGAACTTAGATTGTGGCTAGAGAACCTAGGATGGTTATTAAACACTAGTCCCTTCCCGCCAGTGGGCGTCACTAACTTTGGAAATTAAAGACAAATTAGGGAGCCATACCTCTTCATGATATGTGTTTGCTGGAAACTTTGTATTGACTAGGTCAGTGTTTTGGTGTTCTAGGGTGGGATACTTTCTTATTGTGTGGGACTGACCCGCATGTATCAGGAAGTATAGCTTTTCTTGCTTTCCTCACTAACTGTGGCAGCATTCCCAAGCCCTTGGGACTACCCCCTGACTCTCCCACCTAATCCCACTGCCCCCTAGAAGGCAGAGTTGGTCCTGATTGAGAAACACTGGGCTTGAATTTTGATTTGACAGTTTTAACCTTTCTGTGGAGCCACTGTTACTTGTGATCTTTGGAAATAGGCTGGTGCTTCTCTCTCTGGTGTCTTTAAATGTAGGTAAGTCAGATGACCTCCTGAGCTCTGACCCAGATGAGCTGCAGCTCTAAGAATTCTAGGATTATTACCTAAGATTCCTTACTTCCCAAGAAGTTGGCTAGGGAAGCCTGTTTTTCTTATAAGTAGGAAAGTTTAAGCCAAATGACTGGTTTTGCAACTTACTTTGGATCCTGTGGCAAGTCAGCACCGACTCTGGGAATATGCATGCCCCAGACTGTGCTGCCCGCACCCTCTTCCTGCTCTGACTCAGGTAGCTTCTGTGCGAAATTTTGTAAAGTTCTTCCTGTAAATTCAGTCGCTTTTCACGGATTTGCTTTCTACAGCCTAGTGTTCCCCTAGAAGATAAAGAAACAACTGTCTTGGAGGAAATCACTTTTCTTTGTAAAGGATAGCATGGTTTTTAGCAGCCTCTGATGACCATGCCCCCCATGCTCTCCATGCCCCCTAGTTTTTAGCATTTCTGTGAGGCAGACGATTTACCGTAAACACATTATTAGATCTGGTTAAACTTTTCTACAGCCTTAATGGGAAAAGGGGAGAGAGGGAATTTGTTATTTGAACTCTGCAATTTTACTTCTTTCCCTAAACTGGTCTTACCAGGAGTACCAGGTTGCAGGCATGTGACATTGTACCTTACGATAAATTTCCAGAAAGTAGCAGTACAGGACAGGTTTCCCTGCCGTTTCCCAGACCAGTGGTTTTCAAACTGTGTTCCAGGGTCTGAAGAGGAAGTGCCTCAAGAACTCCTTCAGCTTGCAGGGAAGGGCCCAGACGTGACAGCGTCTCCAAGGCCCCTAACCTCTTTGCTGAGGCAGCGCTCAGCGCTCCCTTTACCGTTCTTCGTAGTGTCTGAGCCCCACTTCAAGAAAGGGTTCTGCTGCTTAAAGGGAGCTGGAGAATCCCTGCCCTGGAAAGACTAGGATTTGAGGGCTAAGATACCAGAGCTAAGTCAGGGGGGCCTTCTGCTTCCCACCATGGTGCTTCCTGGAGACCTGGTTTGAGCTTCAGCTGCTGTTCCTGAGAGTTCTCTCTGGGCTCCACTTAACACCTCTCCAGCTCTTTTTTAAAGGCATCACTGTAGTTTTGAATGTTTTTAGGATTTTTAGAAATAGCAGGACCCAGACAATTGTTGTAATCCGTAAATTGATGGAAGTATGAATGCAAATTAACTGATACCACAGGGACCGCTCTTTTCTGCTTTTCTCGAGTGTCCCGTAAAAATCTATGACAGTGAAACTGTTTTTTTCTCACCTATTGTTTAGTTTCATAACAGCTTTCTTTTTTTTCCCTATTTGATTTTTCTTGGTCTTACTGGCTAGTGCTGCGGTCTGATCTCTTGGCCTATGACAGAAAACATTACTCAGTCCATCTCTCCTTCCTAGTTTAACATGAATTCTTGACATTCACCTTTTAATTTCTTACTCCTTTTTCTTCCCTTCCCTTCCTTTCTCATTCGTGCTGTTTCCTCTCCACCTTTTACTCCTCTGCCTTCCCCATTCTTCACGGGGTAGTATTTATCTCAGAGCCAAATGATACCTAAAGATATTTTCTTATTTTCCTAGCTTTGATTTACACTCTATAAGTTATATAAAAGGTAATGTATAATTTAACCATACAATCACCTAAAATAAACATTTTGTAGTTTCAGGAGGCCCTTGGGACTGAAGTACTGTGGTTGCTCTGAATGTATGTGGGGGTGCTTGATTTGCATGGACTCTTCCATTTTTGTCCCTTTTTTTCCAGGTTGCTAGGAAGAGGCTCAATGTTTGTGTTTTCACCAGATCAGTTTCAGAGACTGCTAAAAATTAATCCAGACTGGAAAACCCACAGACTTCTTGATTTAGGTGCTGGAGATGGAGAAGTCACAAAAATCATGAGCCCTCATTTTGAAGAAATTTATGCCACTGAACTGTCTGAAACTATGATATGGCAGCTTCAGAAGAAGAAATACAGGTATAAGTTTTAGACTTGGTTTGGGGTGTATTTCTTGGTTTTAAAGGTGTATTTCTTCTTATTTAGTATATGTGCTGCCAGATTGGCAGATGAGGAGAGTATTATGTAAAGGATATGGACTAGAAACAGTTTTCCATGATGAGAAATTTTTTAAAACTTTCCATATTACGGTAAAGTAGAAACCGAGAGAACAATCATTTTCTTTTGTCACTATCATTTTGGGCTAGAGGAGATGGCACTTTAGACGGAGAAGGGCAGGGGAGGGACAGCTTCTTGGTAAAGGGAGATCAGATGTAGAGACTTTTCCTTGATTGGACTCTGACATTCTGAAAGCTTGGATTTTGTTTTTGTTTTTATTTTACAGTGAAAAAAATTTTTTTTACGATGGTAAACTATATAACATAGAATTTACCATTTTAACCATTCTTAAGAGTACAGTTAGTGGTATTAGATACATTTATGTTGTGTAACCGTCACCACCATCCGTCTCTAGAAACTTTTTGTTTTTCCCACTGAAACTCTGTACCCATCAAACACTTATTCCCCAGATCACCAGCCTGCCCTTCCCTGGCCCCTGGCAACCACCATTCTATATCGTGTCTCTACAAATTTGACTATTCTGGGAACGAGAAATAGGAATTATACATTATGGCTTATTTCACTAACCATAATGTCTTCAGGGTTCATCCGTGTTGTGGCATGTATCAGAATCTCCTTCGTTTTTAAGTATGGATGATACTTCATTGAATGGATATACCACACTTTGCTTATCCATTCATCTGTCAGTGGACACATGGGTAGCCTCCACCTTTTAGCTATCATGAATAAATGCTTCTGTGAACACGAGTGTAAAAATAACTTCGAGGTATTGCTTTCACTTTTGGTTGTATACTCTGAAGTGTAATTGCTGGATTATATGGTAAGACTATGTTTAATTTTTTTAGGAATTGTCATACCATTTTCCAGAGCAGCTGCACCATTTTACATCCCACCAGCAATGCACAAGGTTTCCCGTTTCTCTGTATCCTTACCAATACTTGTTATTTATTTATTTATTTATTTATTTATTTATTTATTTTTGATAATAGCCATCCTAATGCGCAAGAAGTATCAAATCTTGGTTTTAAGGCCATCTCCTTCTTGAAAGACTTAGGAAGAAGGTGTTCTTTATTTAGAATGGATTCTACTGAATGGGAGAATAAGGTACTGGGTACAGAATGCAGGAGTTGAGTATATGTGCTGCCAAAGCAAGCACCAGAATGCAGGAGTTGAGATTAGAGCCTGCCTCCTCTGATATTTTGGAAGCCAGGCTGAGCCTTTCGAAAAATGGAGAAAAGAATTATGCACTCACTTTGCCTCCACCTGTTTCTGCTCATAGACACTAACCCTAAAGACAGAGCATTGGTGTAGCTCTTGGAGCTGGGCTGGATTGAACATTGGGAAAATATGGAAATGTTTAGCTTGGAGAAGAGAAGACCAAGTAGGAAGGGGGTAGAAGGGAAGGTTATGATCAACAAACGTAATGGGGTTTTATCTGGAAAGAGGAGTAAGTGTTCTCTTTGGTATAATCCTACACAGCTATCTCTCAGCTGAGGCAGAGTTTAGATATCGACCTTCCTAATGGCTCGAGCATCCCAGTCCTTGCCGCTTTCCATGTTCAAATAGCTGTTAGGGATGCTATGAGAGGAGACTTTGTCTGCGTGTGGTTGAACCCCTTGATTGTAAGATCCCCGTTAGCTCTAGCAGTCCGTCTCAGGTTAGATCCTGGAGGACCTGTGTGGTAATAACTGAAGTATTTCTTCGCTTAGAAATTAATGCAGCATTTCCAAACTTGGAATGTTTTGGCCTTTGTTTTAACAATGACTTAAATGATGCCAAATTCCTAATCTGGTGCTTTCCTTCCACTTAAAAATAAAGTTTTGGAAGTGTGTGTGGGGAGGAAGGTGTTTGAAACATCTTCCTTCCCTCCTACCCGCTCGGGCCCCTTCGCTCCTCGGTTGCCATTGAAGCTCTTCTTGAGACTAAACGCCTGAATGGAATTATCAGTGAAACTTAGATGTTTGAATTAATAATTCATTGTATCTGGAGTTTACGTGGTATGTAGCCTAGTAGTAAACTTTTTCCCATATGAAAAAATGCTTAAATTTTTTTCCCTGAGTATAGCACATATGCCAAAATCTATTTGCATTTTGACTTAAATAGGAAATTCGTGTTGGTTGCTATTCCCTCCATGTATTATTAGTATTAAATATAAACATATTCACAGAAGTGGTGTTTTTTGGCACAGTCTGAGATTTTAATGAGGAAGTAGTATCTTACTAAGGTTAGGGCTCATCCAGCCATGATGGCAGAGCAGACTTGTAGCTTAATACCTTGTTTTTTTGACTTGAGAGCTAGCTATTTTCTGTTTCTTTTCAATATCTGAGTTCATGAAAAACTGGCTTTTTAATAAAGGTTCTGACTGTCATTTTTGAAATGATACACAGAAAATAGCCATGTTTTTCCTCTTTGTTGCCAAGATACCACTATTCAGGCCAGAGAACCTGATTGTAGAACTTAAGGATGCGGCTTTGATTCTTAAAACAAAACAATAATTTTTCTTTATAGTGTTTGTGTTTTGCTTTTTATTTAGGATTTATCAAAATACTGATTGCTTTCTTCTGTAAAATATATTTTAAATCCTCCTGGAAGATAAACTATTACTTTAACTTGTTTTCTTGAAAATAGTAATTCCAGGGTTAGAAATAACCTGTTTTGGAAAAGCCACAGACTTAGGAAAGGATTATACAGTTAATTTGTTATTGTGTACACTCTTGAACAGTTCCACAATTGAAGTGACAGTACATTAAAAAAAAAGAATCTGGGGTGTCTGGGTGGCTCAGTGGGTTAAGCCGCTGCCTTCGGCTCGGGTCATGATCTCAGGGTCCTGGGATCAAGTCCTGCATCAGGCTCTCTGCTCAGCGGCAAGCCTGCTGCCCTCTCTCTCTCTGCCTGCCTCTTTGTCTACTTGTGGTCTCTCTCTGTCAAATAAATAAATAAAATCTTTAAAAAAAAAAAAAAGAATCTGTGGCATGGAAAAATTTTGGCAGCATATGTTTTCCTTTCATGGTCTGCTTCATCAAAAGTTAGTGCCCAAATCAGTTTAGGTGACCTGAAGGGTAGTTTGTAAGATGATGGAGGAAATACGGGTGTGGCAAGATGCAGAGCTGTGACGGTATGGGTTTAGGGTTAAATTCACATAGACTCTTCAAACATGGGTGATCAAAAAGGAATTGTCTGTACATTTTTAATACCAGAGAACAGATCTTTAATGTAAATTTGAAAGATGCCTGACTTTAATCCATCATATGGAGGTTTGGGATCTTTCTTGCAAAGAAAATATTGTAGTTAAGAATTCTGTTTCTCGGGCACCTGGGTGGCTCAGTTGGTTGGGCGACGGCCTTCGGCTCAGGTCGTGATCCCAGGGGGTCCCAGGATCGAGCCCCGCATCAGGCTGTCTGCTCAGCGGGGAGCCTGCTCCTCCCTCTCCCTCTGCCCCTCCCCCTGCTTGTGTCCTCTCTTTCATCCGCTCTCTGTCAAATAAATAAAACCTTAAAAAAAAAAGTCTATTTCTCATGTTAACATCCTCTTTATTTTCTCTTTTTAATGAAGAGATGTTGGAGACTGTGGTGGAGACCGCCCTTCACTGTCGGCCCACCACCCCGGCAGCATTCATTCACAGACCGAGTGTCAGGCTCTGCCTTGCCTTAGCTGGCGAGAGCAGGTTCACTGACCTGAATAGCACTAGGAGCGTTTCCAAGGTGCCATTTTTACCCTGCCAGGGACTTGCAGTGTGATTGGGACAAGTCACTTCTTCCCCTGCTCTCATAAGGACATCTTAACCACGTGTCTCATTGCTGGGCTAACATGCAGTTTGAGCGGAGCCAGTACATTTGTCTTCCTTGGTGGAACTGAGTTTATAGATGAAAAATCGCCAAACAGAAGTAAAGCAGTTGGGCTTCTAAATGTGTAGCCATAACTGTCCCTGTGTTAAAGCCATAATTTTCTGTTAGGAGCTTGTCTTTCTTTCAAAGTCTGCAGGTAAAGGACACCTGGGTGGCTCAGCCATTGAGTGTTTGCCTTCGGCTCAGGTCACGATCTCAGGGTCCTGGGATTGAGCCCCGCATATGGGGCTCCCTGGTCAGCAGGAAGCCTGCTTCTCCCTCTCCCACTCCCACTCCCCCTGCTTGTGTTCCCTCTTTTGCTGTGTCATTCTGTCAAATTTTTTTAAAAAATTAAATTAAGGGGCACCTGGGTGGCTCAGTGGGTTAAAGCCTCTAACTTCGGCTCAGGTCACGATCCCAGGGTCCTGGGATCGAGCCCCACATCAGGCTCTCTGCTCGACGGGGAGCCTGCTTCCTCCTCTCTCTCTGCCTGCCTCTGCCTACTTGTGATCTGTCAAATAAATAAATGAAATCTTAAAAATAAGTAAATAAAATCATCATTGCAGTTACAAGTTCAGTACAACAACGTGAGTTTGGAACCCTAATGCCCTGCTTAATTCAAGCAACAAAGGAGTCTTGACTAGTCCCTTGAAGTTGGTTAGAGTGTTGTTTTGGAGGAGGCTTTAGTTATTTAAAAAAAAAAAAAAAAAATCTAAACTGAAAAGAAGATGCAGCTGAGTGGTTTGTGCTTTTTTTATTCTGCTATTTGAAAATGCTCTCGGGCGCCTGGGTGGCTCAGTGGGTTAGGCCGCTGCCTTCGGCTCGGGTCATGATCTCAGGGTCCTGGGATCGAGTCCCGCATCGGGCTCTCTGCTCAGCAGGGAGCCTGCTTCCTCCTCTCTCTCTCTGCCTGCCTCTCTGCCTACTTGTGATTTCTCTCTGTCAAATAAATAAATAAAATCTTTAAAAAAAAAAAAAAAAAAAAAAAGAAAATGCTCTCAAATACCACTATTTTAATGAGTTTCCTAAAACAGCCCTCATTATACTTTTAGAATTTTCCAAGATAACTCGACTGTACCTACTCAGCATTATCAGAGACTTGTTTACCAAAGATCCTTTCTCCTGTTTCCTTTTTCCCCTGCCTCTGTCATAACATGCCTCACCTGCCACATTCTGATCGTCATAACCAAGCAGCAGTAATTTACAGAATTGCCTTAATGGTGTGGTTAACAAAGACTCTTGATAAGAGAATTCCTTCTCTCAGTGGATGAAACATTGTAAAGGACTTAGAAATGTTCTGAGAGCGAGGGAGAGGGAGAGAGTGAGAGACTGAGGGCTGAGAGTGGTAAGTTAACTGCACTCTTCCCTTGCAGTTTGTTTTTTTAATTTTATTTTTTTAAGATTTTATTTATTTATTTGACAGACGGAGATCACAAGTAGGCAGAGAGGCAGGCAGAGAGAAAGGGGGAAGCAGGCTCCCCGCCGAGCAGAGAGCCTGATGTGGGGCTCCATCCCAGAACCCTGGGATATGACCTGGGCCGAAGGCGGAGGCTTTAACCCACTGAGACACCCAGGCGCGCCCCCACCCTTGCAGTTTTAATAGGATGTCCTGTGCTTTGTCGTTTTCTATATAGTTATTCAGATATGAAGATTCTAGGGTATGAAATGGCATCTGTCTCCTGGGAACAGAGATGTGTTCAAAGGCCATAGGTTGTAAATGGAATTTATCATGTATCACCCCCAGCCATTCTTAAAAATAGGAGGGACCCCAGGAATAGAAAACATGAATATAGGTTGTATTTTATTATTAAATTCCAATGGATGCAGAAAGTAGGATTTTTTGTTCATTTGATGTTCAAGAATTTAATGGCCTATTTCGAAAGATTTATTTATCCATTTTGGAACGAGAGTGAGGGTGAGGGAGTGGAGGCCGAGGGGGAGAATCCTTCAAGCTGATCCCCTTACCCTGGCGCTGAGCGCAGAGCCCGATGTGGGGCTCGAGCCTGTGACCCGTGAGATCATGACCTGAGCCAAAACCAAGAGTTTGAAGCTCAGCTGACTGAGCCACCCAGGCACCCTACTAGCCTTGATTCCTAAGCTTAGAAGTACTAACTTACAGTTCTCCGGATCTCAGCAACTAGTTGAGCTACTAAAAGAAAAGGTGACTTCCTGTGTTTTGCTTACAGTTCGAAAGAGGGGCGCCTCTTCTTGACACCCAGTCAGTTAAGCAGCTGCCTTCGGCTTAGGTCATGATCCTAGGGTCCTGGGATAGAGCCCCGAGTCAGGCTCCCTGCTTAGTGAGGAGCCTGCTGCTTCTTCTCCCTCTGCCTGCTTGTGCTCTCTCTGTCTCTTTGTCAAATAAATAAATAAAACCTTAAAAAAATAATATTCAAAAGAGGTAGTTCTAAATGAATAAAATGTTTTTAGGTTAAGAAAGAAGAATTTGATGGCCTAGTTATAACCATTTTTTATCACTTTATATCTTCATACATATTAAACATGATTAGTTCTTACAAAGGAAGTATACGTTTTTAGATTTGGAAATAGGTGAAATGCTAAATTTAAAGAAATATGGTTGCTGTTTTTCTTGGCCTGGCCATTTTATTACTGCAAGTATGAATTATAAATGAAAGATCTTGCATTTACTTTGATTTAGAAGATAATGTTAGCGCGTGTACTAGCATTTCAGTTATTCTTAAAGATGTCTTTCAGGGGGTTTATATCAATCAAGTTCTTTCTCATGTTTTCAGAGTGCTTGGTATAAACGAGTGGCAGAATACAGGGTTCCAGTATGATGTCATCAGCTGCTTGAATTTGCTGGACCGCTGTGATCAGCCCCTGACTTTGTTAAAAGATATCAGAAGTGTCTTGGAGCCAACTAGAGGCAGGGTCATCCTCGCCCTGGTTTTACCCTTTCATCCCTATGTGGAAAACGGTAAGTGTGGTCAGGTCGCCTCTTACCCAGCATTGATGTTTATTGGTGTTTGGGATTCTGTTTTCTTAGAATAGCCTGGAATTTAAAGGACTATGGTTAACTCATGTAAAATATCACCTTGGCTAATGCTCATCTTACTGCAGATTTTACAGAACTCTGGTACTCCGTTTGCAGTGGGAATAGTGAATACTCAGCTGGTCTTCCTTCTTGAAATTGAAAACCTGAAATGTGTCGATATTTTCTGCTCCTAAATGGAGCCTAAACCATTTGTTTATTAGCTTCTAAGCCTAGTCAAGAAATAAATGATGCCTTTTAGTTTACCTGTGTATATTGCCGAATGTCCTGGTTGATTTGCACTTTACATCTCTTATTCCAGATTCTCAAAATGATAAATGCTGTTATCTCTTCACCCTTCTAAAGACCATTTGTGTTCCAGCATGTATCATTTCTTTGTGTGACATTTGGTTTGTTGATTGCATAGTCTTGCTCTTCAACAATACCGAATGAAGAATATATTAAAAGAAATGCTTTGATTTCATAGAACTTCCTCTTTACGGTGACCTGGTTGTAGTCACATTAACTCATGGTTTTAGCTGGCAAGGTTTGCATTTCAGCTCATGTTGAAAGTTACGACTTAAGCCTCTCCTTTGCATTTTCACAAGTTCAGGTGCACATAAAAAATTATTGTATAAGTAATACATGCTAATATTTAAAAATCTTTAGTTTTCCCATTTTACTGTCCAGTTCAGCCTTACATTCAAAAACTCCAAGAGCGTGCAGACATTTTTAAGGAACCCATTACTATTTTGCAAGCGTTGTAGTTAACAAATATGTGTGAAAATCTGTCTTAGGGAATAATGCTCATGTTTGCTTATCACCATGGAAACCCAGTGTAAATCCTTGCCACTCACTTGCTCCTTCATATCTTTTTGTCCTTAATTTTTCTCCCCTCAGGTCATAGTCCCTTCAGATTAAATGCTTGCTTTAACATTTACCAAGTGATTTTAGATTTATGTTGATGATGGGGGAAATGGAAAATTCTTTAGACATAAGAGGGTGGGAAGAGCTCAGGTAGACCTGATAGTCCCTCCCCCATCTGACTTCTTCATTTTTACATTCCTGGTGTAGAATCCCTTGTCATGGTAAAGAAGACATTGCTTTAAGTTGTGTGTGTGTGTGTGTGTACTCCAGTGAAAACCCTAGTAAATGTCCTTGATAATTCAGCACCCTGACCTTTTTTCAGTGCTGTTCCCTGTGTAATTAAGTCCCCACTCCATCTCTGCATTGCAATCACTAGTCATCAGGTTGTACGGCCCCAGTTTCCTGTGTCCTGTTGGGCAACCACATGATAGAATGTTAGTGCTATTTCCTGGCATAGCAGGAGGTGGAAGAGCCGGGGAAGAAACATCAATCTAACCATGAGTTTTATTTCCTTGTGTTGCTCACACTAAAAATTGAGAGGAAATTCAGCTGGACAAGGCCTGAAAACAAGCTCCTTGATTGTGGGCACAGAGCACAGAGTTGCCTGTTGAGTCCAAGGAGTCTGACATGTGACACATAGCAAACCTGAGACAAGAAGCTTTGTTGCTGTGGGTGACCTTTAGTGAACTATAAATTTTGCAGATTGCTCTACAGCACTCTATTATTGCTTCCTTTTTCTAAGTCACTGATTAGATCCTGATGATTTCCATGTGACACGGTGTGAGGACTATGAACTGCAAAGTGACCTTGCCGTGTGAGTTCATGAATACTGGGCTGTTTTAAGAATATCAGAGTGTGCTTGGCATACTTGGCTCAATCTATTTTTTAACAAAAACCCAATTGTAGATGCAATGATTTTTTGTGATTTTTTTGACTTTTCTTTAAGTCAAACCACAGCAATTTTGTTACTTAGGTTAATTTGGAAAAGAAATGTAAAATGTGCCTTTCTAATTCCAATTTCAGTTTATTTGGTTTACTGACCCAGTTTTGGTTAGGGGTTATTAAGTGTTTAATTTTTTAAAAACTGTAATTTTTATAAAAAATGCAATTCATGGTTAAAAGAGTTCAAGCAGTTAGCAAGAGGGTATACATGAAAATTTTCTTATTCGTCCCAGTTCCGTAGTCTTGTTCGGGTCTCTTGAATATTCTTAAGATAGTCTCTGTAAATACAACTCTTTGTGCACGTGAAAAAATTGATTAATTAAATCCCATTGTAAATCCTTTGGTTGCCTTTTTCCACTTCAGTGTATCTAGAAAACTACTCCTTACCAGCACATATGTACCTACATCATCATCTGGATATAAGCAGTGGTATGCTGGAGCTAGTTTTACTGGCTCTTGAGAGCTGATTATTATTATTTTTATAAATAAACATATAATGTATTTTTATCCCCAGGGGTACATGTCTGTGAATTGCCAGGTTTACACACTTCACAGCACATACCCTCCCCAATGTCCATATCCCCACCCCACTTCTCCCAACCCCCCTCCCCCCAGCAACCCTCAGTCTGCTTTTTGAGATTGAGTCTTTTATGGTTTGTCTCCCTCCCAATCCCACCTTCTTTCACTTTTTCTTTTCCTACCCCCAACCCCCCCACATTGCATCTCCACTTCTTCATATCAGGGAGATCATATGATAGTTGTCTTTGAGAGCTGATTATTATATTGTTGTGAAGTTAGTGAAATAGTCATTGAACAAGGACTGTTATTGAAACTAACCATTGTATGGTCAATGGTGGGAGCACTTAAATCTTGAAAATTGGCAAACACCATAGCCTTTCTCCTCTCCAGGGTGGTTGGTAAACATTTACCAGCACACCACTGGTTATATAACTTTACTTGAGGAAACCACTGTTTATGTACTTTTAGGTACCAGCAGTTTGCTTTATAAATAATAGTGGAAGGAACACACTCTTAGCAGGTCTTTGTACATGTGTAAGTGTGGATCAGGTTGCTTTCTGCTTTAAGAAACAGAAGGAGCAGGGTGCCTGGGTGGTCAGCCAATACTTTGTTTCGGCTCAGGTCCTGATCTCAGAGTCTTGATATTAAGCCCCGTGTTGGGCTCCACGCCCAGCATAGAGTCTCTTAAGACTCTCTCTCTCTCCTTCTGTCTTTGCCCCCCTCCCAACCCTCCTCACTCTGTCTCTCTCTCTTTAAAAATGAAGTGTTTATTTTAGGAAAGCAATTCTATGGTTGGATTAATTCTGCTATACAGCTCTTCTGTTCAAGTTCAAAACCTGCTTTCCTTTCTTCATATTCAGTGTATTGGCATTCCTTTTAGAATTACAAAATGGCTAATGTAGTGCCAAGTGTCATGTGTAGGCACGACAAAATCTTGGAGAGAGGGACACCTGGGTGGCTTAGGCAGTTAACCTCCTGACTCTTGATTTCCACTCAGGTCATGATCTCAAGGTTGGAGCCATGTCGGGCTCTACACTGCGTGTGGAGCCTGCTTAAGATTCTCCCTCTGTCCTTTCCCATTGCACCCGCCCCCCCCCCCGCGAAAAAAAATCTTGAAGAGAGAGGACCATTTGCACCCATACCTTTTTTTTTTTTTTTTTTTTTAATAAGTGAGGGAAACCTTCCCCAGAAATCTCCCCATCACTTTAGGGCCCATTGTCAAGGGCAGGGGCATGTGTTCCTGCCCAGCAGCAACTGGTGAGGGGTCCTGACACACACTCTGGGTCTGGAAGAGAGTCCTCTGCCCTGCGCACATTTACAGTGTTGGACGGAGCTTACAATGGAGGTGGAAGGGAATTGGTGCTCTTATGCCACAGAATATCTTCATTCATTTAAAAGTATTTGCTGAGTGCCTAGATGCTGGCGATACAGCAAGTGGAAAACACACAGATACCCTTGCCCTCATGGAGCTTCGTTCTAGTGAGGAAGAACAGGAACAAATGGCATGCTGTTGGTGATGAATGTTACAGAGAAAGTAAACTGTAAAAGCAAGAAAGGGACATCTGGAATTGGGGATGGGTTTGGGTGCTTTAATTTTATTTTTATTATTTATTTATTTTTAAAAGATTTTATTTGTTTATTTGAGACAGAGCGAGCGAGAGAACACAAGCTGGGGGGAGCGGTCAAGAGAGAGTGAGACCCAAACTCCCCGCTGAGCAGGGAGCCTGACGATGTGGGGCTCACTCCAAGACTCGGGTCATGACCTGAGTGAGCCACAGGCAGAGCCACCCAGGCACCCCCTGGTTTTTAACTTTTAAATTTTATCCCCAGCTTTTGGGAAATTGACAAATAAAAATTATATGTATTTAAGGTATGCAGCATGATGATTAATATGCATACATGTTGTGAATTACTGCTGCGGTCTAATGCATTCATCACCTCGCATAGTTACCCTTTTTTTGTGTGTGATAACACTTAAGATCTTTTTTTTTTTTTTTAAGCAAACTTCAGACGTGCAGTATAGGGTTCCTTACTATAGTCTTCATGCTGTACGTTAGATCCCCAGAACTTACTGTCACTGAAGTTTGTGCCCTTTGACCAGCGTCTCCTTATTTGCCCCACCCTCGAGCCCCAGGCAACCACTGTTCTACTGTCTGGTTCTGCGAGTTTGACTTGTTTAGATTCCACATGTCAGTGGGATCAGCAGTATTTATCTTTCTGTGTCTGGCTTGTTTGACTTACCATAATGTCCTCCAGTGTCATCTGTGTTGTAGCAAATGGCTCTTTCATCATAGTTTAGAATGAATGGTAGGTGTATATACCCAAGCAATTGATTTTTTTGTGTCTGTACTAATTTTGTAATCTTTCACATTTTTCAATTATTTTAGTGTCTCCAGTAGTTTCTGTATTGATTCGCTTGCGTTTCCCTGATACATCTACACATGGTTTTGCTACTTACTTTCCATGTTTAGACTTTTTTGTCCAAGTGAAATGGTAGTTAATTCCAGAAAATGTTTTTTAAAATGGTAGACATTTTTATCTTATTTCTTACTTTAATGAGAATATTTCTACTTTATTATATGATGCTGTCTTTTGGCTTGAGATTGCTGTTGTTTGGCTTGAAATCATCTTCTTTTTTTTTATTTTTTTATTTTTTTTTTTAATTTTTTTTTTTTCTGGGAATAAACACCATTTTTTTTTTATTTCCAGCATAACAGTATTCATTATTTTTGCACCACACCCCGTGCTCCATGCAATCCGTGCCCTCTATAATACCCACCACCTGGTACCCCAACCTCCCACCCCCCGTCCCTTCAAAACCCTCAGATTGTTTTTCAGAGTCCATAGTCTCTCATGGTTCACCTCCCCTTCCAATTTCCCCCAACTCCCTTCTCCACTCTAAGTCCCCATGTCCTCCATGCTATTTGTTATGCTCCACAAGTAAGTGAAACCATATGATAGTTGACTCTCTCTGCTTGACTTATTTCACTCAGCATAATCTCTTCCAGTTCCGTCCATGTTGCTACAAAAGTTGGGTATTCATCCTTTCTGATGGAGGCATAATACTCTATCCCCAGGGGTACAGGTCTGTGAATCACCAGGTTTACACACTTCACAGCACTCACCAAAGCACATACCCTCCCCAATGTCCATAATCCCACCCCCTTCTCCCAAACCCCCTCCCCCCAGCAACCCTCAGTTTGTTTTGTGAGATTAAAAGTCACTTATGGTTTGTCTCCCTCCCAATCCCATCTTGTTTCATTTATTCTTCTCCTACCCACTTAAGCCCCCATGTTGCATCACCACTTCCTCATATCAAGGAGATCATATGATAGTTGTCTTTCTCTGCTTGACTTATTTCGCTAAGCATGATACGCTCTAGTTCCATCCATGTTGTTGCAAATGGCAAGATTTCATTTCTTTTGATGGCTGCATAGTATTCCATTGTATATATATACCACATCTTCTTGATCCATTCATCTGTTGATGAACATCTAGGTTCTTTCCATAGTTTGGCTGTTGTGGACATTGCTGCTATAAACATTCGGGTGCATGTGCCCCTTTGGATCACTACGTTTGTATCCTTAGGGTAAATACCCAATAGTGCAATTGCTGGGTCATAGGGCAGTTCTATTTTCAACATTTTGAGGAACCTCCATGCTGTTTTCCAGAGTGGCTGCACCAGCTTGCATTCCCACCAACAGTGTAGGAGGGTTCCCCTTTCTCCGCATCCTCGCCAGCATCTGTCATTTCCTGACTTGTTTATTTTAGCCATTCTGACTGGTGTGAGGTGATATCGCATTGTGGTTTTGATTTGTATTTCCCTGATGCCGAGTGATATGGAGCACTTTTTCATGTGTCTGTTGGCCATCTGGATGTCTTCTTTGCAGAAATGTCTGTTCATGTCCTCTGCCCATTTCTTGATTGGATTATTTGTTCTTTGGGTGTTGAGTTTGCTAAGTTCTTTATAGATTCTGGACACTAGTCCTTTATCTGATATGTCATTTGCAAATATCTTCTCCCATTCTGTCAGTTGTCTTTTGATTTTGTGAACTGTTTCCTTTGCTGTGCAAAAGCTTTTGATCTTGATGAAATCCCAATAGTTCATTTTTGCCCTTGCTTCCCTTGCCTTTTGCGTTGTTCCTAGGAAGATGTTGCTGCTTGAAATCATCTTCTAAATCTTGTTTCATTAAGAGCTTAAAAAGTCAGGAATCGCTGTTGAATTTTGTTACCTGTATATTCAACATCAACGGAGGTAGTCATTCTGTTTCTTCTCCTTTGACTTGTTAAATTATTCGTATGTGTATACTGTATATCCACCCTTGCATTTCCGGACTTAGTTGGGATAGTCTTCTTGTAATGCATTGCCAGATTGTATTTATAAAAATTCTAAATGAATAGGTTAGCAAAATATTGATGACTAATGATTGATTTAGATCTCATCTTTTATTTTTTGGAGGGTGTTATCTTTGTCATGTTTTGGTATCAGTACTCTGCTGGCTTTGTAAACAGATGATTTGGAAGTTTCTCCTCCATGCTCTGGAACACTTTAAATTGCATGTGGTTCTCTGTTCTTGGAAAGTTTGGTAGAATTCTCCTGTGAAACTGTGAATTTGGTAGAATTCTCCTGTGAAATTCTCCTGCGAGGCTGGTGCCTGTTGAGAAGTAGCCTTTGGCAACTTTCTTACTTTCTTATAGGGCCATTGTTCCAGTTAAATCAGGCATATTTAGTCTTAAAACTCCCATTATGAGTCTAAAGAGAAATAAGCAAGACTGGTAAGACTGTTGCATGGAAAGAGCTTGGGCTCTGAGGCCCTGTTTGAAACATGGGCCTCTTGTTAAGGTTTGTGTTTCATCTCTAAGAGTGGTGCTAATCCTTACCTCAAGGTTCGTCCTGAGTATTTTTTTTTATAAAGGTTTTATTTATTTATTTGAAAGACAGAAATCACAAGTAGGCAGAGAGGCAGAGAGAGAGAGAGAGAGAGGAGGAAGCAGGCTCCCTGCTGAGCAGAGAGCCCGATGCAGGACTTGATCCTGGGACACCAAGATCATGACCCGAGCCGAAGGCAGCGGCTTAACCCACTGAGCCATCCAGGCGCCCCTCGTCCTGAGTATTAAAGAGTCTAATGTATAGGAGAGTGCCCTACCGTGTCTGTCTCAGTGTTGATAATTTAATACGTGTTAGATTTAGGTCATCCCATTCTGTCCTTTTACTTTGATTTTGTTTGTGGCTTTATTAATCCTGTGTTCACAGTACTTCAGTATTGAAATATTTGAAATATGTGTCCTTCAGGTCTGAGACCTCACTCTTCTCACAGTAACTATCATAATTTGATGACTTCATTAGACATCGCAACTTTGTCTCAAAGTGTGCACTGCCTATTGGTTAGTGTGACTTGATTCTACAGAACCTTCACTCTTTGCCTGTGATCTAGGGGTCCCTGATTCACTCAGGTCTGATGTAGCAGAGAAGAGGAAATTACTTACTCTGAAAATCCTGCTAACCTTGGGGCACCTGGGTGGCTCAGTGGGTTAAAGCCTCTGCCTTCGGCTCAGGTCATATCCCAGGGTCCTGGGATTGAGCCCTGCATGGAGCCCTGCATTGGGCTCTCTGCTCGGCAGGGAGTCTGCTTCCCCTTCTCTCTTTGCCTGCCTCTCTGCCTGCTTGTGATCTCTTCTGTCAAATAAAAAAATAAAATCTTAAAAAAAAAAAAAAGTCCTGCTCACCTCTTTCAGTATGTGGTTTAAGTGCCCTTGTCTAGAGGGTGGGGTGTGTAGTAGACACCAGAAGCACATCTTTCTGGTCTCCCTCCTGTTGGGAATTGTTTCAGTATTATTCTCTTCTCATTGTCACGGGAAACTCAAATCTAAACAGAAAGCTGTCGTTTAATTTTTTCCAATGAAAATTCTAGATGCTCAGCTAGAAGGACAGTTACTGCCAAGGACTGAACCAGCATTGCTTACAGTGAGGACGAGGGCTGGCGGCTGGGGAGTGGCGTGTGCTTCATCTCTCAGTCGACATGCTGAAAAAATGTTTTTCTGTAGAAACAGTGTTCATGTGTTTTCATATAAAGGTATTGGAGAGCCTAGTTTTTACCGGCAGTGCTAGGCCGGTGGGATACAAAGATAATGAAAAACTTGCTTTTAGTCTTAAGATACTTGCAGAATCATACAGAAGACAGATATAAGCAGACAATGGCAGGATAGTCTGATAAGAAATATGACAAGTACTGTGGGTACAGAGAAGGGAGGACCCATTCACTTCTAGGGGAGGTCATAGAAGGTTTCATTAAGAGGTGGCATTTGAGCTGTGTTTGTGTCTGAGAAGCTTTTCCCCGGCAGAGGGCACAACATAGGCAAGACCATGAGAGTGTAAACAAGGTGGGATTAGGGAAGGACAAGGTCATTGTGACCCCAAGAGCCGCATGAAAGAAGGACCTCTGACTGGGTGATAGTCCGGCACCCAATACATGTTGTTTTCTAGATGGATGAATAAAAGGAGGCATATTAATATATACATCAGTAACTGATCTGTATGATCTCAGGGAAGGTAACTGCTTTCCCAAAGGAAAGTATATCCCAGTTTCAGTTTAATCAGTAATCTTGGGAACACCGTCCTTGTTGCGTTGGGTAAGGCTTATTCTAAATCAAATACTAATTTATCTCAGGGATTTTATCGGCTAGTTAAGTTACACAAAGAACAGTGTATTTTCAGCCCTAGGAGTACCAAAGTGTAATGACTCCCAGAAATGAAAAGTAAATGATCTAATCTAACACTTTCCATTCACCTGGGTAGTTAGTGCTTACTGTTTTTTTTTGGCCATCTAGTATAGAAATTCATTTATTTCATCCAAGCCAGCAGTCTCAGAATAGAGCTATATACCTAGGAGAACACAAGACCGTTTACTTTGAGTTACAGGAAGAAACATTAACATTTCTCTTTCTATGACTTTTTAAGCCAATTGTTTAATTTCTACTCTTGTGTGTCAGTTACGCATATATGCACATGTATACACATACATATATACACATAGACTATACCCAGCACACACGAATGCACAACATAGGCACTCATACAAATATATACAAGCACACAAATAAAAGGAGTTGACATGCTGCCCCCCTTCCCGTTTTTTCTGAGCACATGTAATAACACATGTTACTACTGCCATCACTGCCAGACATTTTCACAGGGATCTTAAAATATTTTAAAATTCTGCTTGGGTTTTAAACATAGAATTTACTTCATTTATTTATTTATTTTTTTTAGAGATTTTATTTACTTATTTGACAGAGAGAGACACAAGATCCCAGGACCCTGGGATCATGACCCTGAGCTGAAGGCAGAAGGTTAATGACAGAGCCACCCAGGCACAGCTCGCCCCCACCGAATTCACCTCATTTAATAGGAGGTGTCTTAATTTAATAAAAAAATTTTTAATGAAATAAAAATAGGTTGTAGTTAATTTTTAATAATGAATGCACACTTGTGGGTACTTTAAATACATTTTTACATTGAGGTAGCTTTCAAAGAACAATCCATAGTATGTTTTCTCAGTGAGATGGTGATGATTCCATAAACATCCTTGCTGGCCCCACCTCTTACCTGACATTCCCCTCCTAAATCCATTAAAAATCAATATTGTAAAGGCACAGGCAAGCACGGTGCCTTGCCCACTGCTTCCCTGGTGCTGTTGTTTAGCACGACACTGACATCTAGAGTTGGCTGGGGCGTCTGTGTTCTGAGGTTCTGAGGTTGTCTGTTTAACCTCCTGTGTCAGATCCTCTCTATTTTAGCTATCATATTCTTACTCTCTTTTTTCACTTTTTGCTGGTAGCATGATGTAAGTCCTTTTGCATACGCAGGCAGGAAAATGTGCACTCTCCTGTTGCCCAGTGGCAATACCAGAAGAACAGTATTCACTCCAAGGTACTTTGCAAGATGGTTTTTCGTCTTCCCTTTTTTTTTTTAAACTCAAATTTTGGCACTTCCCTTTCTTCTTCCCCGCCTCCCGTCTTAGTCTCCGTGGCCCATCACTTCTCAACCATAAAGGCAATTCTTGCACCCAAGACAGAAGCATGGGATGTGACGTCTAATTTTCAGGGTAGCAGTCCTCATGTACCTCACGTGTCAAATGACACATATATAGGAATATGTTAGGAAAATGGCAATTTTTAAAATGTTAGACTACTCAGAATTCTGGCAAGTTAGGAAAGTATTTTTCAGTTGTATTTTGTAGGGTTTTAGTATTTTGGTAATTACTGTTAGTGATAATTTCCTTGTACATCCTTCCTTGTAGAGAATTGTTTTTTCCATTTATCTTTGATCGTTTTTTTAAAGCCCTGATGGGCGTATGTCCATTAAAAGTGCCATAACTTCTGGATTTGGATTTTCAGTGACTTACTTGAAAATTAAAACATTTCTATGGTCTTTCATAGTTGGAAAGCACTCTTCTGTTTTCGTAAGCGTTGCCTTTCTCCTGCAGTAGTAAATGACAAGCCATATTTAAGGTTATATAACCAGTGATGCCCCATGGCAAGCAACATATTAATTAACATGCCCTCTTGCCTTATGTGTCCTAAGCAGCCTCCAGTAATCTTAATGGTGCAGTTACTGTTCTTTCTGCATTTAGAGTAAGATGTGGGCACTGCAAATTACTTTTCTCTTCTTTTCTTAGAGCATTTTTCTATTATTATATTTTAATAAGTATATTAAGATTCCATTCATTGCATTTTTGTTGTCTATATTGTTGTTGAAACAAAGGATTATTTGGCCTGCAGTGTTTTCAGTCTGGGATTTGCTCTCTCTAGCCTCACAGTGCACAATAACATGGGCCTCTGTGCTCTGTTGAAAATTAGTTTTCTTGTTGAGATGCTGTTGGGAGAGTCCTGGGTTACATAATAGTACTTACTTCTAGACTTGTCTTCAAGACACTTATCTTTGTATGTTTGCAGAAAAAGATGCTCTGGCCTCAGTAAGGAAAGAGTGAACAGGCATCTTTAATTATGCAGAGTGCTAACTTAGGTGATGAGACCTTTTCTTTGTGTATGTATATACACGCTGAACTATGAAATGACTCCAGAAACCACTCTTTCCTGGATGAAGATCCTTTTTAAAAGTTGGATTAAAAAAGAAGAACACCTCATATCAGACACTTGTTACATTTGCCCTCTTGGCAGCTATTTAAGAAAAATCCTTAGTTGTGTATAAGTTCATTATATTGTATACATTTTAATTTAAATCTGAGCAGCCCGATTGTGCATGACGGGAACTTTAGTATCTGTTCCACTAGCACTAAAACAGCATCTTGTTTGGAAAACCTGTTATATAGGACTTTAAAGAGACACTGTCAGGTATGTTACAGATAATGTGAATGCATTCTTCCTGCCACTGTAACCCCAAAGACTGAGAAAGACTTGATTTTTATTTTAATTAGTTACTCTTTTCTACTGTGAATTTAATTCTGCCGTATTAGCAATAAGTGATGTGTTCTGTATAACGTGACCCGCAGTTGTTTGCAGCATTTCCTTACTGCCCACTACTGCATGCAAGGTACTATGCAAGGATCTTTTAATCCACAAAAGCATCCTTGTCTGAATTGAAAATGTTGCCTCTATGCAATGTGTTTCTGAAAGATTCCATGTTGCTAAGATGCCAGCGTGGTCTCTATTTAATATTGTTTCAGATGTCCTTTGTTATGTATTGAAACAGGTTCTATATAAAAATGCATTCTGTGTGAAAGTCTCTTTCAGACTCCTCTAGAGGAAAACATGATGACTGATGGCTCGCTGGCGGCTTAGCTTTTCCAGTCAACATGCTTTGTGTCTGCATTACGTCTCCTTGATATTTTACACTTACAGGTTGCTGTCTTCTTTCCACGTGTCTCTTACTATATAGTTCTTGAGCAATTTCCTGAAAAATACGCCGGGCGCTCTTCTTCTGTAAACAGAAATGAGAACAAAACGCCTGATTCTCTTAGGACTAGAAGAGTGATTATTGCATACACATCTGAGCTTTGTCTTTCTTTACTGCCACCAGTCAGAGTGATGGCCTGCCCCCACCCCCCAGCACATCTACACTCACCATTAACTTGTAGTCTGAGTATGTTCGGTAGGGTTAGTGGCTGAGAATGATCACATTTAAATCATAGTTTACCACTTGAGATTATCCTTGAGTTTCTCAGTAATAAGAAATGGTATCTATGGTTGAAAGTTACCATGATGTTCTCTGTCATTTTTTCATTATTTCAGGTTTGGAATCATTACAACTAGCCACCGTTTAAAAGATACAAGCGTTGGGCTGTACCTTTTGTGAATCTTCGGTTTCTTTGTTTCTTAAAGAGTTAGATTTTGACTGTCAAGAAAAAAGGAAAGTCTTATAAGACATTTTATGTACTCAAAACCATTGTGGCAGATATCTTCTACCATATTAAGGTTAAACTAATTCAACATTTAAATGATATACAGTAAGAGTTAATGTCTATGTAATTTCTGAGATGCTTTTATTATATTAATAAAATAACAATTCATATTGATGTTGATTCTAGGCTGTGTCATGATCCTAATATAGCATATATGTACCCCCTCTTATAGCCTATGAACAGCCAGAAGATACTCCTTCCCAAGAACTTAGGCCTTTTACAGATATTTTAAGGCAGCTTCTCATCTCTTTGTTAACCCCTTTTTGCTCTTAAAGGCTGTTCATAGGCCTTTTATAGTTAACAGTAATGCTTCCCAGTGGAAAGATCGCATATAAGATAGTTATAGAGAAGGATTTCTTACTCTCATATGACTGGTTTTAAAGAGAAAGCATTGCAAGTTTTGTACTCTGGTTAGTAAAACTTCCAGTGATGAGAAGTTACACTTCCGTAGACCGTTCCTGCAGGTGGTGTTTCCTCAGATGTAGAGGAGGTTGTTAATTAGGTGAGCTGTTTCTGAGGCTCACATGTGGAGAGATGGAAGTTATTTCCTTAGGATAATATTCCAGGCTATAGGGACATCTAGTGCAAGGAAATTGACTTACTTTGGAGAGGATTATGAAGATCACGAGTGCACCAATAATGTAGATAGAGAGCAGTGATAGGATGGCTATCAGGAGGCTGTGTAGTCTGTGTAGTTCCTTCATTTCTTTGTTAATTACAAAAACAGAAAGAGCCACAGTCATTATTGAAACATATTATTGCAAATACATGCGTGAAATGCAACCGGAACTCGAGTATTAGAGGCGATATGTGAGCTGCTCTGCTTGGCTAGGCATTTGTCTGTTTATTTATTTTTAAAAAGATTTTATTTATTTATTTGACAGACAGAGGTCACAAGTAGGCAGAGAGGCAGGCAGAGAGAGAGATGGGGAAGCAGGCTCCCTGCTGAGCAGAGAGCCTGATGCGGGACTCGATCCCAGGACCCTGAGATCATGACCTGAGCCGAAGGCAGAGGCTTTAACCCACTGAGCCACCCAGGCGCCCCTTGGCTAGTCATTTAAAAATTTATTCAGGGTCTCCTGATTCAGAAGACCCTCAAGGATGTGATAGAACTGAAACCCGTTCATCATTTCTCTAAATATACTAAAATTGTTACTTCTTTTGAAAACTAAAAAAAAAAAAAAAAAAAAAAATCAATTCAATTAATTACTTGCCATAATACTAAGAATCATTTTTTATAAAACATTATTTGAAGTTAGATAAACATTTTAGGACAGTTTGTGCAAGGGCATTTAAAATTCCTGTGGTAGAAATAGTGTACAAGGATCACCAACAGTCTGTTCATGGAGTTAGGATATTTTCGCCATGTGTTTGTGAATGCTGGCATTTATAACCTTGAACTGTTTCGTATACATAGCTGAATAGTACATTCTGTACAAGGAGCTGAGAAGCCCCTATGTTGAGAATCTCAGGGCCTACTACACCCTTAAATGACAGGCACTGTTAAACGTGTGCCTTCTTTTCTAATAAAGTTTTGGAAGTAGAATTATTGAATCTATATTCACATTCTGAATTTCTCCCTCCTTGCAGCAAGTGTCCCGTGCTCTTGGTGGGAATAGAGCAACATGTGTTGTCTTCAATTACCTGATTATTTGAAGCACAGAATATAATTAGAAATGTAATTATTATCTGAACAATCTGTACTATCCAGCGAAATAGCCCATAGATATTCATCCTGTGAACTCAGTTTGTACAGCGTACATTTTTGTAACAGATTAACCACCTCTGTAAAATTTTTTTTAAAAGTTTCAAGTGCTAGGGGCGCCTGGGTGGCTCAGTGAGTTAAGCCTCTGCCTTCTGCTCAGGTCATGATCTCAGGGTCCTGGGATCAAGCCCCTCATCGGGCTCTCTGCTCAGTGAGGAGCCTGCTTCCCTCTCTCTCTCTGCCTGCCTCTCTGCCTACTTGTAATCTCTGTCTGTCAAATAAATAAATCAAATCTTTAAAAAAAGTTTCAAGTGCTAAATTTGGAGCCCTGTCGAAGAGGCAGGAAATCGCTTTTAGTTATACTTCCATTTCTGTTCTTAGAGAAGAATCTGTCTTCACATGAACTTGCAGTTTTGAGACCTTTCATCTCTTTACAAACTATTTTTAGTTTTGGCTGACTTTTTTTGTAGACTAATACAAGTCTCCAAAGTTGTTGTATATTTGTTCTAATATCTGTAGCTGACATTTATTTAAGCATACTTGCTATAAGCCAGGCATCCTCAAAAGTGTTTTATGTGTATTTATTCACTTATAATTTATCTTACAGGTGAGGGTAAACTAAGGCTAAATAACAAAGGGGTACCAAAAACCCAAGCAGGAATTAAAATACAGGATGATCTCGGGTCCCTAAAGTCCTGTTTTAAAATGGTAGGGCTGTTTGATTTTGAGTGTTTTAATGATTTCAGTGTTCATCATACCAGAGTCCTTTTTAACAGAAGAGATCCAAAAAAAGTCAAGTATTATTTCCTTTCTCTTCCTTTCCCCAGAATCATGTGAAGCTTTTTTCTTGAAATTTCTTTCTTTTCTTTTTTTTAAAGATTTTTAAAATTTATTTGACAGACAGAGATCACAAGTAGGCAGAGAGGCAGGCCAAGCAGAGAGCCCAATGAGGGAACCGATCCCAGATCCCATGACCCCGAGATCATGACCTGAGCCGAAGGCAGAGGCTTAACCCACTGAGCCACCCAGGCGCCCCCCCTCGAAATTCCTTAATTTCTTGATTTGTAGGATGTAGCTGGGTTCAATATCCTCACTTGAATGAGGAAATTGTCATAGGTTATAGCAGATCTCAAGAAGTTGTGTCATACATCCCTTTCTGTTCTGGCCATGCAGAATGGGTGGGTTCAGAGGTCCCCCAGTGGCTTCTCGTCAAATTTATATTTATTCTCCATACTGCCTTTTTTTTCTTCCTGGATCCAATTTATTGGTCACTTACGCTTTATTCTAGACGGTGCAATGCCAGCCCAGTTCCTGAACAAGCTGCTCACTAATCATCCCAAGTTTCCCTTTGGACTTGACACATTATCAGTCACTGTCATTCACAAAAGGAGGACCTGTTGGCCAGCCTGCACTAGTAGAGTCTGGACACAGAGTGAGAGAGAGCCCTGACTTTGTGTCTGTGGAGGCTGGGAGATGGGATTGGAATAGTGCTCCAACCCCGACGTCCTGTCCGCTTGTGTCAGACCACGCCCTTCACTGGCCAGGGTATTGAGTTAGTGCATCTGTTTCTTCATCCCTGCATTTAAGTGATGTAATCATTTAAAGGGCTGGGCAAAGCCTCAGCTGACAGACCTCTTACCACCAGGGTGGTCCCTTCTCCGGTCCGCTTAGCTCCTGGTTGCTTTGACGTGGGGAAGGCGATTCCACAGATGTAGATGGCGCTGTCGTTCAGAGCCACCCTGTTTATAGTGAGGGAGACTTCTCCCTCTGTCAGGGCTTCCTTCACTGTGAATTTGCCTGCATCGCCAGTGCATCCGTCCGAGCATAGGTTCTCAGGCTGGTCCGCACCATAGCGAAACCACAGGCTTTTGGGTTGCCCTGAAATGCACCCGTTGTAGGAGAAGGAACACTGAATGGTCACGGCCCCTTGAGTGTGGGCCACTTCGAGGTAAGGCGGTTGCTGGACAAGGACCGTACAGTCATGCGCAGCGCCTGTGGGAGGAAGCACACGAGCCACGTTTAGTGGACTTCTCGCTTCCCTTTGCCTGTGCTTCTATTTTAAGGACATTGTGGGGCTAGGGAATTCCAGATTCCTTTCTTTTTCTTCCACCTTCCTCAGCACAGACAAGACTACACTAGTACGACAGCAGTGGCCCTCACTTTTCTAACTCTTCACACTCGCTGACCTTACCCTGCTGTTGGCTGTGCTGATTCCTTGGGGGGGCAGCAGATCTGGAGTCAGGAATTTGGGGTCCCCGCGTTTACTCTTGGTGTCCTTACAAGCTTTCCTTTGATCTCTGAGCGTGCTTCCTCATCTATACCCCTGGCCTCCCAGGAGCGCTGTGGTCAGTGTGGAAATGGATATCGAAGCACCTCATGCAAGTGTCCCTGCTGACTGAGCTCATGAGGTGAGGGATTTTTTTTTTCTTTTTTTGCCTTGTGGGGGGTTGGGATTGCTAGGAATTCACGGCAGGTCACAATTATCCCTTTGTAAGCCTGGTTGTCCCTATGGGAGACATAAAAGACTAGGTCCACACCTGGGGAAATACAGCCCTGGCTTAGCCTCCAGCATATTTGGTTACCAAGCAGAGGCCTAATGAGTTAGCCATGCCACCGTAAGCAGATCTGATTTCTTCCCGGCACCAGCATCCTGCTTCGTAGTCCCTTGTAGCTTCTGTCTTGTTTGATGAACAGTGTTGTGATAAAGAGCACAGACTCGAGCTCGGGTCCAGCCCCATGGTCGGTAGCGAAGTGGTGATCGTATATGCAGCATGGAGTTAGTGGGAGGCTTCGGCGAGGCCGCTGATGCCTGAGGAATACTTACTCGGCTGAACCTTAGTAAGAACTTAATAAAAGGTAGCTATTTCTCCTGCTGCCCTGCCTCCACTTCTCCTGTCCCATGGTGTCACGTGCCCGTTTTAGGGATAATTGTGGGCGTCTCAGCGGGTGTTAGCAGGCCCGGGACAAGACACCCCGTCCGGTGCTCTCTCTGTTGCGTGATTTATCCAAGTTATGCTGGCTGGACCTTGGCCTTCTAACCTCAGGCCCCTGAAGTGGAAAGCACTGTAGTGTTTCCGAGTGGGAAACTGCCCTGAACCCTTTTTGGGGTAAGGGAAGGTTTATGTAAAATCATATTGGTTGAGACAAATTGGAATTTATGCAAGTTTTTCGTTTGACTTCTGCCTGGTTATGTGTTCCAAATGGTCTTATTTGTCTGAGTTTGTCCTTGGCTCCTGTAAATAAAACTGAAAAGTAATCCAAGTGGTCTGATGCTTGAATTTCAGAAAGGATTTTTTGTTTTGTTTTGTTCTTTGACTTAATGATTTTTTTCAGTCTTCATTCAGAACAGAAGAGAAATTTAAAATAGAATGATGGCATTTGTGATGCAAATATATTCTGGCCACGTTTTAATTTTAGTATATGTACAGTCTGAGATGAGCTAGAAGTGTTTTAGTGACCTGATAAATACAGACCAGAAGACAGGGTGAGGTCACCTGGAGAAGGACCAGCAGGCTCCTTACTCACCTGCCGCTGAGGGATTGGACTCGCTCCTAAGTCCGGTAATTACAGCCTTACGTCCCCTACTCAGAGGCCGCCCCCTTAGCAGCACGAACACTTTGCACGTTATAATGATCAGTATATAACGGGGGTTACAAATGGAGGTGAGCCTGCCAAGATCCAACAGCTGCCAGCGGCATCTCAGTCGGGGTCCCCCTTCGCACAGAGTCTCAAAGGGAAGCTGACTTTTAAAAAATTTTGGAGAACTAATGTCCCGGGGAAGAAGAAATATTTGCAACTTTGGAGTTTCATGTCTCCACTCATTTCCGACTTCTGCACTGTTCGCACTGAGTGTGGGAGAAGAGCCCGCAGCAGTTTCCTTTGAGAGCCCTGACCAGTGAGGACATGGCCGCCCCTCCCCCACACCGGTGACACAGCGTCTTCGCCAAAGAGAGAAGTTTGGATAATGGGCCACACCAAGCCTAGTCCTGCCAGAGTTTCTGTTTCAGGATTCTTATATCCTAGAGGATTCTTTTTATTTTTTTCCCCCCCCCCGATGCAGGACCCTCTGAAAAGTTTGAAAGTGTATCTTCTTGGGAATAAAGAAGATCGCTTTGGCCACCCACAGTGGCTCAGTCGTTAACCGTCTGACTCTTCATTCTCTCTCCCCTCCCCTGAGTCTCTCTGCTGCCCCCTTTGAAAAAAATCACTTTATTGTGATCCAAGCTGGAAAATAAGTAGAAAACTGATTTTTGACACTTCACATGGAGAATTTCAAGCATGCACAGGAGCAGCAGGCTCGCACAGCAAACTGTCTCCGGCTTGTCCCAGTCTTGTCTTGCTTCAACCCCCCAAACAGCGCTCCTCCACCCCCCGACCTGCTCCTTCACTCCCACATGATTTTAGGGTAAATCTCAGATAATTCTCTCTTCACATCTGTCAGAGTATATCTTGAAAAGGTAAGGATTCTACTTTAAAATAATACTAATGAAAATAGTTTATAAAAGTCATTTATATGGATTAGGAAAAAAAATTAGAGTATTACTGAAATCACCCATAGTCTTTATGCCCAAAATAACCATTGTTAACATTTTTTATATGTTTATTTACAGATGAGGAAAAAAAATTATTTTTTTAAAGATTTCTTGTTTATTTGACAGAGAGAGAGAGAGCACAAGTAAGAGCAGCAGGCAGAGAGAGAGGAGGAAGCAGGCTCCCCGCTGAGCAGAGAGCCCGATGCGGGACTCGATCCCAGGACCCTGAGATCACGACCTGAGCCAAAGGCAGAGGCTTAACCCACTGAGCCGCCCAAGCGCCCTGAGATAAAAATAATTTGAAGAGCTTTTGCTACCTTTCCTGTTCTGTGGTGTGGACTTTGTGAGCAACTCGGAGATTAGTAGCTTTATTACAGCTGTGATGAGACGGCTTAAAACCGCTCCTCCTTAATAGAGGAGAGAGTCAGTAGAGGCAGAATTTTAAAAATATATCTAGGGGCGCCACGTCATGATCCTAGAGTCCTGGGATCGAGTCCCACATCAGGAGCCCTTCTCGGCAGAGTCTGCTTCCCCCTCTGACCTCTCCCCTCTCATTCTCTCTCTCGAATAAATAAAATCTTTGAAAATACATATATATCTAGTATGGGACGGTTATGCTCTGTGGAAGGATCATGGCAGCTTTTTTTTTTTTAAATGACAGGTTCTTTTTAATTTACAGAAATCTGGCTTTTCAGATACCTTATTCCTTTTTTTTTTTTTTTTAAGGTTTTATTTATTTATTTGACACACAGAGATCACATGTAGGCAGAGAGGCAGGCAGAGAGAGAGGAGGAAGCAGGCTCCCTGCTGAGCAGAGAGTCCGATGCGGGACTCGATCCCAGGACCTTGAGATCATGACCTGAGCCGAAGGCAGAGGCTTTACCCACTGAGCCACCCAGGCGCCCCAGGACACCTTATTCTTTGAAAATGTTCAGTAATTATTGTGTATGCCCGTCATGTGCAATGCACGTTTGCCTCTGTGGACACGACATTGTTGATGACTAGCACATGTAATTTTAAGAACCTTTCCACCCCTTTGTTTGGTGAGGTGCTCTTCTCTAAATCAGCAAGGGACATTGTCAAGGTTAATCTGAAACTTCTCAGCTGTTCTGTTACTACCTATTTGTCTTGGGGTCAAAGACCACTTCCATAGCATTAGACATTTAAAAATTAATCTGCAGGGGCTTTAAATAGAAATGCATTAGGTGAGGAATAGGGATTGGTTAGATAAAATGGAGGAGGAAAGAAAGAAACTTACCGACATAAAAGAGAATCAGGCCAATTTCCAGGCTGAGAATGATCCTGCCTCCCGTCACGGTCTCCATCTCGGGTGTGTGCATGCGATGGTGGGCACTGGGCATTTGAAGAGAGTTGGCTCTTTTTTTTCCTGCGTCTTTAGAAAAGAAGAACTGAATAGAGGAACTCTTATTAAGGAACCATAACCTGAAACTTTTTGAAATTGTGTAAAAGATTGTTTGTAACTCAGTTTCACCACTTAGAGTTGAGATTTTAGTCTAGAGCACATTCCTGAATGTTCATATGGTAAATTTTTTCTTGGACTTGTAGATTTTTTTTTTCCCTAGATTTTATTTATTTATTTGACAGAGAGAGAGATCACAAGTAGGCAGAGAGGCAGGCAGAGAGAGAGAGAGAGGAGGAAGCAGTCTCCCTGCTGATCAGAGAGCCCAGTGCGGGGCTGGATCCCAGGACCCTGAGATCATGACCTCAGCCAAAGGCAGAGGCTTTAACCCGCTGAGCCACCCAGGCGCCCCAACTTGTAGATGTTTTGAGGGAGATTTTGACTTCCACTTTCCATTCCCAGGAAAGAGTATTGTTTGACAGGCAATTGGTACTTTAAATTTCCAGGGTAGTTTGGTTGATGATCCTGGGGACCTACTATGTGCTCAGTGCTGGGCCGATAACATTGGAAAGTTGGAAGAAGTAGAAGGAGTGTCTTTGTATAGGGAGAAGAGAAAAATTAGTGAATAGTACACTGTGGCACAGTGAGGAAACATGTTGGTGATATTAACTAGTTGTACGTCAGCTTTGTGTAACCCCTTGTTAATGTGTTGTTGAAACCAAGTGTGGACCCTCTGTTGAGGTTCCTTCCTACCCCCTCTCCTGCCCCACAGAGGCGTCATCAGTTGGGTTTTTCCCTGGAAGCAGCAGAAATGGACTCAAGCCAACTTAAGTGAGAGGGGTTTGATGGAAAGGATTCCGGGGTAGCTCACACAGTCACAGGAGGACTGGAGAATCCTGTGGGGTCTACAGCAAAGACAGACACCTCAGATTATGCTGCGAAACTGATCTGAAGGGTGTACCGCTGCTGCCCAGCACTAGGGACCGTGGCACAGGTCACACGCAGCTGTTCACACCACCTGATGCCACCCCAGCTGCAGTTGCATGGACACTGCTCTGTCCCCCGGGGAAGGAGCCCATGTCCCACTTCTCTGGGTCACTTGCTCTTCATTCCATGTCTCAGGCGAGTGTGTCTGAGCTTGGGTCATGCGCCAGTGCCTGCCTTCGCTGCAGGAACCCTGGGCTTTGTCTCCCACAAGACTCCGGGAAGAGGGTTCAGGTGCTGGGCCACAAGAAGAGTGAAAAGTCTTTCCCTTGTAGTGAATGTGTTCTTGGGACCTATTGATCATGTATTTTCTCACAGAAAGCTACCCTCTGTCTGAAGTCAGTAATACTTTTAATATGTGTGCATTTTTTTTAACAGCATAGGACCTAAAACCACGCCAGAATTGACATATTCCATTATCTTTGTGTCCATATGTCTGTAGCCAATGCTTGGTGTGAACTTGAAGGCCTGGAGACCTTATCCAGGCACCCCTACCCCTGCTCCACAGGCATCTGACACTCATGGGCTTGGAAATGATGGATACAGACTTCAGCCACTAGTCCAAGAAATGCTAGGCTGATCCAGTCATTCTCCATCTCTACCTCTCTCTGGTCTTGGAGCTTAACTTGTATAAAATTGTTATGAAAAGTTAGGGAGTAGATCCCATCACCTTCCCTTGAAAAATACACCAATGATCTGTCTTTATAAATAAAACTTCTGTTAGTCCGTTTTCAGCCTGTCTCGTTAATACATTTACTACATTACGGGTATATTTCTTGCATTTATCCCTAAACCTTCTTTCACATTTTGTGGGTAACTCTCTGCTTCCGTATTTGTGTGTTGTATGCAGAGTTCTCCAGAATCGTAAACACTTACAACCCAATTGGTCTCCTGGAGTCTCTGTCAGAGAATGTAAAAGTGTGGGCTTTGGATCCACATAAACCCAGGGTTACATTTCTGCTCTTCACTTGCAAGCTTGGACAAGTCCCTCAGCCCTCTGGGTTCGTACTTTGTCTCTGCCCTCCTCCTCAGGAGCTATCAGGGAGATGAGTCCTCGAAGCACCCCGTGCTTGGCACATACCAGGTCCCTGGCAAATGTTCTTCCTCCCTTCTCTCTTTGAATACCTTAATCTGTTCAAGAATTTAACTTAATGTTTCTATTTGTTTTAGTAGGTGGCAAGTGGGAGAAACCATCCGAAATTTTAGAAATCAAGGGACAGAACTGGGAAGAACAAGTGAACAGTCTGCCGGAAGTTTTCAGAAAAGCTGGTTTTGTTATCGAAGCTTTCACCAGATTACCATACCTGTGTGAAGGCGACATGTACAATGACTACTACGTTCTGGACGACGCTGTCTTTGTTCTCAAACCCGTATAGACACGTGGAGGCCCGAGTCTTCAGAGCCCACCCTGAGAATGTACACTCCAGAAGAGGGTCTGCGTTTGCGATTACGTGAAAGGGGGGACCTTTGGGGACCGCCGTTCTGAATATCATGTAGGAATTTAAAAAGCCAAAATACTAATTATTTCTTTGTAGTGTGTAAAAGGAATGTTTCTAAAAAAACAAAACCCAACTCTTTGAGGATTTTTATCAACTCTTTACTCAGTCTACAGGTCACACTCCCAAGTATGGAAGATATTTTTTATACTTCATTACAGTAGGGACTCATTCCCAGTCAAAGCAATAGTCACGACGTCACATGGAACCAATAAATATGGATTGTTTTTAATAAAGTGAAGACTGGCAATAAAGCTGTCCGTTCAGTTGCAAATATTTGGTTATAAAAGGTATAGCCACTGATATTCTTTCATGTTTAGAAATTCTTTCTGTTATTCAAAAAATGTTTTTAATCATGCTAATAAACTTTTTTGGAGATGACTCTGGCATCATGTTTGAGTTAATATAAGGCTCCCCTAGGATCTTTTATTGCTTTGGCTTCAGGGGTGCCCAAATAGTAGCATTATGTGAAGAGTGCAGTTAGGACTGTGTGATAAAGGCTTCCCACCGGGTGGGAGCCGGGGGAATATTGCAAACTGTGGTGAGCACTGAGCTAGGCAGTCTAGACGAACCCTTAGGAAGAACAACTTCATTCAGATCTAGTCCTTCAGGGACCACTCCCCAGTCCCCATTTCAAGTTGGCTTTGGGAAATTCAAAACACGGGCTTCCGACTTGGTGATCGCTTCCACCCTATGCTCAGAATTCTGCTTTTCTGGACAATCTCAGGTTCTCAGAATTGAAACATTCATCTGTGGCTTCTGACAAAATGCAGCCTAAAAATGTTTTAATTCCACTTCTTACTCTACACGTGTATACCTCTTTCCCAGAACCTGGTTCTTCCTGAAACTCTTGACTGAGTTTATTCGCCAAGAATAGGGACGGATGAAGACCATGTCAGACTCCTCTATTCTAGAATCCGTGAGTGCCTCCAACCATATACCCACAAATGTTGCAATAGAGGAACTCATTCGCAAGATCAATAACCATTGTGCATATTCCAAAGAGAGCAGAGCACTTAACCCAGAATCTAAAATCTCAGTAATAACAGAGACGACGGATTCGAGATTGTGGTTATTAACAATATGTTATTCTCATGACTTTCTTTTTTTCAGCCAGGTGTTTCATTAAATATTCTCATTTATATGCTCATAGAAGTCATCAAGTCAACACATTGACTGCAACACCTGGGTATAAAGGAGAATGAAAGCCTCAAGAAGAATCACTTTATTATTCATTAAGAACAGCATTCCCACATCCTCACACCGATATCTCCCACTGTTACTGTGTTGTCATAAGAAGAGTTGGGTTATGTGATTTATGCAAAATTGTTATTGGTGCATTCTAGTGCTTTTTTTCCCCCAGGAATTCAAGTAGCACCCTAGATGATGAAAATAGAGGAAATGAGTAAACATAATGTAGTTCTTACACAGTTTAGTTTTGTTTCTTTATAAACTGTCATAATCTTGCTGTTTTGACTGTCGAACAAGAGTGCAAGAGTGATGGATGTTCAAAGAGGCAGGTTGCCGCAAAGGGTTTCATAATTTTGAAATCAAGAATTAATTTTATGGTCTATTCAAAAAAAACACAAAATCTCTCTTCTTTATGCCCCTCAAAAGCAGAGAAAGCACATCCATTTATGCATTTCAGAGATACAAATACTTTCTCAAAACCAGGTTCTCAGAAAACCAATATATTAACAGTTCTGTTGTAGGATGAAAATTTAAACCAGCAAATCCTAGCACATTTGATACCTGGTCTTGGAAGTCTTGGTGGTGTGTCACCTCTCCACTAGGTGGCAGTGTTGCGTACTGAGTGTCAATGGCTTTTATTTCCCCCCACAAATGGAATCCTGTTTTTTCCCCAAAGTACAATAAAGCTGCCTTCTTGTCTGCACCATTCCTCGTGTAAGTGCTTCATATCAAATTTAAGGTTATGCTAGAGAAATTAAGAAGAGCTCTATTTGTGGTCAAAGCAAGTTATTAACCCATTGACCCCGAAGGTCATGGGTTCTTTGCACCTGTAGTGTGAGTCCCTTGAGTCTTGGGGCCACGGGTTACAGAGGAGGGAAGGAAAGAAGGTACAATACCCTCAGTCACTTCTCACTTGTGCAGAGCGGTTAAAAGCAATAGTGTATTTTGCCTTTCTGTATGTCTTAAACCAGTTTTTATGCAGTTGACCCTTAACAGAAAGAAGCTGGGCTGGGCCATAAACTGAAACGTACTTGTTTCAAGTCCTCTTTCTGATTAAAGCTTTGTTTTTCACTTAGATCTGAGTACAGTGTTTCAATAGGCTCGTTACTGAAGATGTTTTCATCAATTGCTTCCCATTACTTGGTTACCGACTGAAGTGTTTCATGATCCTTTTTTTCTAACAACTACAGCACATACTTAACTTCACATATGAACTTCCTGTGGCTGAAGTGACCCCTCATATTGGTGCAGATGGCTGTGTACCCCCAAATTTGCTTCTAGCCGGTGCAGGGAAGACCCTGTGCCGAGTAGGGACTGTGGGGTCTGACTTGCACGGCCCAGGCACCCACGGAGCACATACTTGGCTTAGAATTGACCTGAAACGGGATGCTCGTGAACTTCAGCCCCTTTAGAAGATCCAACGGCAGGAGTTGGCAGAAGGAAGTCCACGTTTGTACCCGCACTAAGAAACATTTGTTTGTAATCTAAGTGAAAATACGCACCCAGAATCATTAAGGAAATATTGCTGCGGTATAAAATTCAGCAGCCTGCCTTTTTGCAGTTAGTGGGTGATGAGGCAATAATGGGGCAACAGTGAACGGCACAATAAAAATTAAAATTTCATATCGACTGTAGCTATGTATAGGTATTCGCGTTTTGCTGCTTCCTTTATCAATTCTAATAGATTCGTGTTGTCTTTGTCGTCTAGGTAGGAATTAATTCAAACTTCTAAGTTGTCACTTGCTTTTTAAAATTTATTTTTAAATGAATTTTTATTTATTATTTTCGTATAATGTTAGATTTAAAGAAATCTTGCAGCGTTAGTACAGAGTTCCCGTACACCTTTTACCTCCTTTCCAAATGTTGACACTTTATGTACCCTCGGTGTGTTCATCAACACTAAGACATTAGCATTGATCTATTAAGTAAACGACAGTACTGGGATTTTGTCCGTTTTCCCATTCATGAGCTTTTTCTGTTTTAGGAGCCAATCAGGATACCATATCTCACTTAGTTGCTTACTTTAAAAATTATTAGGGGCAACTGGATGACTCAATTGGTTGGGCATCTGCCTTCGGCTCAGGTCATGATCCCACAGTTTGGGGATCAAGTCCCTTATCAGGCTCTCTGCTCAGCGGGGAGTCTGTTTGTCCCTCTGCCCTTCACCGCCTTGTGCTCTCGCTCGCTCACTCTCTCTTGCTCTCAAATAAACAAATAAAAATTATTAGTGTTCATTGACCTGACACCATCATATGTCTTCCAAATTTTTTAAGTTGTAGTAAAACACGCATAACAAAATTTACCACCTTAACCATCTTTTTGTACTGTTCAGTGGTATTTGGTACATTCATACTGTGCAACCATCACCACCTAGCTTTAGCACTCTTCATCTTGTAAAACCGAAACTCTGTGCCCATTAAGTCCTTCCCATTTCCCCCTTCCTCTAGCCCCTGAAAGCCACCATTCTGCTTTCTATGAATTTGCCTACTTTAGGTTCTTCATATATGTGGAATCGTACAGTATCTGTCCTTTAGTGACAGAATGATTTCACTCAGTGTAATATTCTAAGGTTCATCCATGTGGTAGGCTGTGTCAAAATTTCTTCCATTTTTTTTTTTAAGATTTTATTTATTTATTTGACAGAGATCACAAGTAGGCGGAGAGGCAGGTAGAGAGAGAAAGAGGAGGAAGCAGGCTCCCCGCTGAGCGGAGAGCCCGATGCGGGACTCGATCCCAGGACTCCGAGATCATGACCTGAGCCAAAGGCAGCGGCTCAACCCACTGAGCTACCCAGGCGCCCAAATTTCTTCCATTTTTAAGGCAAAAAAGACTCCCCTGTGTATATACGTCTACACCACAGGTTGCTAATCTGTTCCTCTATTAATGGATACCTGTGTTACATCTGCCTTTTTATCATTGTGAATAAGGCTGCTGTGAACATGGCTGTACAAAAACATAAGGCACTGCTTTCACTTCTTTTTAAAATTTTTTGAAATTGCAGTATAGTTAGCGTACAGTGTTGTATTAGTTTCAGGTGTACAGTATAGTGATTCAGCGGTTCCATCTCAACTCAGTGCTTGTCAAGAGAAGCGTTTTCACTTCTTTATTTTTTAGACACACAGAGAGAGATCACAAGTAGGCAGAAAGGTAGGCAGAGGGGAAGGGGGGGCAGGAAGCAGGCCCCCTGCTGAGCAGAGAGCCTGATGTGGGGCTCGATTCCAGGACCCTGAGATCATGACCTGAGCAGAACGTAGAGGCTTTAACCCACTGAGCCACCCAGGCGCCCCAGAGCCCCACATTTTCACTTCTTTGGAGTATATGCTCAGAAGTGGGGTTGCTGGATCATACGGGAATTCCGTGTTTCATCTTTTTAGGAATTGCCATACTGTTCTCCACTGTACCATTTACACTCCTAACACGGCACAAGGGTTGCAACTTCTCCACATTCTGGCAAACGCTTGTTCATTCCTGTGTTTCCTCATAGCAGCCATCCTAATGGATGTGAGGTGCTATCTCATGGCGGGTTTAATTTGCATTCCCTAACGATTTGTTGTTATAGCACAACTTGCATGGCACTGGGTTTCACTTACTAGTAATTTGTGCTTTGTGGCTTGCTATTTATATTGCTATTACTGAACTGGAATCCGTGCTCACGGATACCAAAGGATTTCTTTTTAGCTATGACATTTTATACTATTGGAGAAATAGAAGAGTCCTGTTACATAACTAGAACTTAAGATTTCCCTCTGGATTTTAGAGTCAGTATGCTGTCGTCCTATGAACTAAAATACACTTTTTGTTACAAAACTGTTTAAAAATCATTTTGAATACTTGTAAAAAATGAAAAGATCCCCCCCCCCTCAAATAAATGACCATGGAAAACTGGAATGCCTTATACACCTGCACTTCTTAAGTTCTGGAAAATAATTAAGAGCAGGTTACAATGCCTAAATGTTGTTTTCTTATATCCTGTTTAGGAGTCAACACAGAATATTGTATTTTGTATTGTTTTCAGAATATGGGCTTTAAATGCCCTTGAACCCTCAACATTTTTCAAATGGTAGAGTTGAGTTGGTTGAGAATACACTGTCAGTCCTTTTTATACCCAACAGAACAAAACAGGTTTTCCTACCCTTGATTTTGCCACTTTTTTTAATTTGAAAAAATAAATTATTATTATTATTTTTAAATGTTTTATACCCAGCCTGGGTCTTAACTCAAAACTCCAATGTCAAGAGACACTTTACCAACTTTGCTTTACCAACGAAGCCAGCCACGCACCCCTGCCACCTTGTTTTTATTTGTAAAGTGGCTGTGATTGATCATAAAGCCTGCTGGCTTTTGCATTTTAAGTAACATGTTTGTTATAGACAAAGTAGAAACCACAGACAGGTGAAAAGAAGAAAGTGTAAATAAACTCCACCTAGCTTCAACCCTGACAGAACCAGTAGGAACATTTTAGTATACGCACTTTCAGACTTCATCTACACACGTATGTACACACACATATTTATAAACTTGTGACATTAAAAAATGTAAAAGGGAAAAGATGATTTTATCCTTCCTGAATCGATCCTGTGAAACTCCTGGACACCTGTTTTCTAAATCAAACGTTGACAAAGGATGGAAGACATTTCCTGTCGTTTAAGGCTTGTGAGTAAGCTACTTCTTTAAAGGATTAAACCAAGAGCTGGGGATAAAAGAATTTTTTCTGAAAACACTGAACACTGGTATTATATAAATATTGGCCAGATGAGCAACAGAACAGTACAGGTGGTCATTTCTGAAGAGAATTTCTAATTCTGCCACTGACAAAATAATGCCAGCATCAGGCATTTTAGCTATTTAAAAAAGTTTGGATATTGAGATGTGTTTCATTAAATATAAAGGACTGCAAGGAAATCTCTAGAGTTCACAGTTCTATTTTCACTAGAAAAGAGGTAAAAGTAATGCATTATTCCACCATGCAAACCTTAGCACAACAACCCTTCCAAGTTTAATAAAAGTGTATTACTTAATATTTGGCTTTTTTGGGTTCTAAAATCATTTCCATGTGTTACTATTACATGGTCTTTGTTAATGCCCGTTTTAATGGCTATGTATTTCATAGAGTTGCTGTATCACAGTTGATGTAACTATTGCCTTATGGGTGTACACTTACATTGGGTTTCTCTACCACCATTTGCTGTGTGTGTACATATGTAATGCTGGGGCAGTGACTATTTTGGGGCACGAGGCTTTTTTACTTGGGAAGAATTTTTTTTTCCTTCAGATGAATCAGGTCACATGTAAGGACCAACCGGTCTGAACATATTTACAGATCTTATTATTAAAAAAAAAAATTGGGGGGCGCCTGGGTGGCTCAGTGGATTGAGCCGCTGCCTTCGGCTCAGGTCATGATCTCAGGGTCCTGGGATCGAGCCCCACATCGGGCTCTCTGCTCAGCAGGGCCCTCTGTCTCTGCCTGCCTCTCTGCCTACTTGTGATCTCTCTGTCAAATAAAATAAATAAAATCTTAAAAAATTTTTTTTTACCCCCTCTTCACTGGTTTCAACAATTATCCACACATGGCCCGGTTCTGTTTCGCCCAGGCTCCTGCTACTCTGTGGTCCCCTTTACTTCCAAGCAAATCCCAGACATCACGTTTCTGTTTTGCAGACACATCTACAAAAGATAAGGGCTTTGAAGAGAACCACATTACAATGCTCACACCTAAAAAAACGTAACCTTTTGCCGGTCCAGTGACCACACTGCCCCAACTGTCTTTATAATTTTTTAACAGTCTGTTTGCATCCGGATCCGAATAAAGTCCCTACGTTGCAACTGGGCGGGGGGGGGGGGGGGCTCTCTGTCCTCTGCTCTTCCCCCCCCACCCCCCGCCCCCTCTGGCACTGCCAGGGTCGGCAGAGCAAGCCCCCCCAGGCGGGGACTGCGACCCGGAGGCTCTCTCGGCGGGGTTTCCACGGGAAGCCAGCGGGGAGGAGGTCACGCCACGCAAGCTGGCGCCGCCCCCACCGCTCCCGCCGCCCCGGGCGCGCCCTACGGCCCCGCCCCGCGGCCCCCCGCGCGCGGGACTCAGAGCGGCCGAGCCGACACCGCAGGTGAGGCGCACGCGCGCGCGCGGCGGACCCGGCGCGGAGGACCCCGCGGGGCGAGCGAAGGGGGCGGTGCGCGGGCTGGGAGCGCGCCGCGGGTCTCTCCGGAGAAGAGGCACGAGGGGTGCGCGGGGCGGGGGGGGCAGGGGGTGGCAGTGGAGGCAGAAAGGGGGGGGTGGGCCAGGGGCAGCCGCAGCTTTCAGGGCGCTGGGAGGTGGGGGCGTCCGTGAGAGGGAGTGTGTGCAGAAATTTCCAGAAAAGGGCTTTGGACCCACTTAATAGTAGTAAAAAAAAAAAACAAAAAAAAAAAAACAAAATCCAGCAGTGATGGCAACGTTTGTAGGAGCCCCAAAGCGACGGCACCGGTAATAGAGCTGCGGTTCGTGGAGGGATTCTATGCGGGTGGCCGTGCGGGGCTGCGTTCTCACCTCTTTTCTACCCCAGGCAAGTTCTTCACGTAGATTCTGTTTATTACCTCTTAGCTGGGCGGAGCAAGAAACGGGCAAGTGCAAGGTAAAGTAGATTGCGCACCGACTGCGCACGGGATGCATTTATGAACTTTAAAAAAATGTGGACACGGGCTCGGTGAGGGTCGCCCTGTTGCCCTTCCCGGCGTGCGGAGGAGGAAATGCCAGCCCGGGAGGTGAAGGAACCTTGCTCAGGAGTAGACATGGTGTCCTTCCCAAGGAAAGCGCAGCTCCTGTCCCCGAGAGGGCTCCGGCCACCTGGAGTTTTAGGTTCCGGGTGCTCAGTAGGGAGGCTGGGGTGCAAAGCTGGTCAACCCTTTGGATCTTTGGCTCTGGGTTTGGGAACTGGCCCTTCCACGCGGTAGCTGTGGGGCCTTGCGCTGGTCATTTGACTTCTTGGAACCTAGTTCCTCCTCTCTGAAGTAGCAACCATGGTAATATTTGCCTCAAAGGTTTGGGACGCCTGGGTGGCTCAGTCGGTTCAGCACCTGCTTTGGGGTCATTCCAGGGGCCTGGGATCCAATCCTGCATCCAGCCCCTTGCTGGGCGGGGAGCCTCAGCCTCCCTCTGCCTGCTTCCCCCTCTGCTAGCAGCAACCCCTGCTTGTGCTCACTCGCTTGCGCTCTCTGACAAATGAATAAATAAAACTTAAAAAAAAAAAAAAGGTTCTGCAAGAATTCAGGGAGACAGTGTATCTAGAGGGGGATGTGCTGCATTCTCTCTCATTCGGTGGTTGCTGGCATTAGGACGACTGTGGAGTCAGGCAGCCCTGCCCTGGGACCTCCTTTCTGTGATTTGCTTGCTGTGTGACCTCATGTGCCCACAGAACTCATCTGTGAAACCCAGTCAAGTAAAGCGTGGGGCTGATGGAGAGAGTAAGTGAAGGGAGGGCCTGCCATGATGCTGGCACACGGAAGATGCTCGGTGAGACCTTTCTTCCTCTTCTTTTGCCACAGAATCCCACGCCTTCCATTCTGCTCCCCTGAGACCAGAAGAAAGGAAGGGGTTATCACTGCCCAGAATCTTCCAATTAAGGGGGAAGCTGGGGCAGGAGATCAGGCCTCCATTTCTGTAGCCCAGAAAGTAACCACTCCTTTGACTTCTGTACTCACTGTGAGCCTGGCCGTTCCAACTACCAAATCCACTTCAGTCAGCCTGGTACTCGACAAGCCAGACCAGGTAGCCCACTTTGCATGGATAGCAATGAAAATTGTAATTTTTGGGGTGTGTGTGTGTGTGGAAAATCTCCAAGTTGGTATCTGGATGGCCCATAACTATGGATCCATGATACACAGACCTTAAATGGGGCTGCTTTACAGACAGTAAAACTCCATGTAATTGTGAGTTGTTGGTTTGTGTGTGGGATGGGGTGTGCCAGCGCTGGGAGAACCTCACCACTGTCCCCCTGCAAGCATTTCAGCAAGTTTAGAGGATGAAATGTCTCTCATCTGTAGGGTGACCAACTTATCCTGGTTTGCCTGCGACTTTTCCTGTTGTAAAAGTGAACTGCGTGTCCCAGGAAAACCCCTCAGTCCCAGGAAACCAGGATGGCTGGTCTCCCTGCTCATTCAAATGCTTGCTCCCCGGTGCTCAGGAAACCGCGTTCATTTCTGGTTTGTGGTTATTGTTGCTGTTTGCGTTTTAGGTTGCACCAAAGCAGCCCCCCAGCCTGCCTGGTTTCCGCCGGTCTGCAGTGGGGAGCCTTTGGCGGGGGGGAAAGGGAGGGGTCCATGGAGAAACCCGAATCATTATTGCCCTGCACAGTCCATTCAATCCTTTTGGCCTATCTCCTGAAAGAGAGTGACCCAAAGGGCTTTTAATTAAAACCAAATCCCATGCTGGTGATGCTCTGGGGTTTCCTTGGAACGAAGACATTATGTGCAGCAGAAAGCGGGGCATCTATTTCAGTAATCATATACCTCTCCGTGGAGTTAATAGGGAGATGCTGGCAATAAAGCACAAGAAGCCTCATTGTCTGGGAAACTGGAGAATTGCGAATGAGGCCAATGACCAGGGCAGCTGGGCAAAGGAAAGGGAGAAAAAAGGGCCACAGTTTCCCCTAAAGCCCAAAAGACCCCAAAGCAGTAAGAGTTATTATGAGAGTTGAATGTACCAGCTTGGGGGGTGAGATTGGTGAGGCAGAACACAGCTTCAAAGGCTTTGGGATCCCCTTCCCTTAAAACCTGTTGGAATGTGTGCCTTTGGCTGTTTGCAGGTCTCCAAAGTTTCAGTTTGTTTTTGCCCTGGGCAGTAAAATGAGCATAATTGTTTGCAAAGCTGGTTGTGGAAGTCCCCTTGGAGGTTAAAGAATCCATTTCCTTAACAAGCTAGATAATACTAGGGAGATCTGGAAGAAAGAATGCCTGAGCGCCTTTAAAATATTCTCGGGAAACCGCGGGTGGGCTTGATGGGGGTTCCCTTCAAGCTCCTGTTAATACCCCAAGAGGGTGGCATCCCTTCTTTGGGATGGGGTATGGGCTACCTGACTGTCAGGTGAAAGCTCCCATTTTCATCTGATTTGACCCCATAAACAGATTTTGAGGGGGCCCCTCCTTCCACTTGACCTGAAGAACAAACACATATAAAAGCAGACTTAAGACTGTAATGAACCTCATGTACTCCTCCCTCGGTTTCCACAGGCCGACCCATCACCACCTCCCACCCCCTTCCTCCCCTATTATTTTTGAAGCCATCTCTCAAACACCACATGGACACTGACATTTAAATTTCATACATGGAATTTCCAAGTGTCAAGAGATAGTGGGTTTTTTTTTTTTTTTAACTATTTAGGAAAAAACAACAACAACAAACAGCTTTGGGCCCCATAAAACCAGGTAGCTTGTTTGAATTTGGGTTGTGGTTTGGTGACCTTGTTGGCAGGGTGGGGGTAGGGGGCATTTGAGAGACCACGTGACTGTTGGGTAATCAGAGTCTCCTCAGCCCTTCCCCCGTTCTTGGGATGTGCCACATGCCCACCATTCCCGCGCTAAGAGCCGTTCCAAGGAAGCAACCTCTGGCAGCGAGCAGGTAGTGCGCCTCCAGATGTCCACACAATGGGTTTCCACACAGTAGGTCTCCAGGTGACCCACAACTTCGGTGTGAGGTGGTTGTGTTGCCAGGTGAACTGGGGAGACCCTGCACCCTGGGGATGAAAGACCCGCGGATCCCCTTACCCAAGAATTCAACACTGCCACAGGATGCAAACAGCAAGAGGTTCTTTATTGTAGCGCGGGCGCCTGCGGGTGGTCAGCAGCTCCTGCTAGCTGAGCACACCAGGCTGGGGTGGTGCAGGATTTTTATAGACAGGTACAAACAAGTTTTGGGTGGGGACGGCGCTGATTGATTGATCCTTTGAACAGGCATACTTGGCGTCAGTGGATTGGGTCAGGGGACCCCGCGCGAAAAGCAGACAAAGCAATCTTACAGAAGCAGAACTGGCCGGTCAGCCCACACATGCGGGGAAAAAAAAACACTATCAGGATATTGAAGGCCTGGTTACTATCAAGCCAAGGCCACTTTCCCTCTAATGAGGCACTAACATAAAGACAATTGGGAGTCTCCTGGTGAAATGTTACATTCCTGCTATCAAACGTAAGGTAACTTCTTTGTTGTAAATCTCAAGGACATTTGCAAACCAAGGGAGACTCCTGTCTTGCAGGGTTGTGATCTCAGCAAGTTAACTATTTATCGTTTTATGGCAGTCAGGGGTGCCTGAGGAATGCTACACATATGGAGGGGAGTGGGTGAAGGGGGGGGGTGCAAGGCGCCAGCTTTTGCTTTGTCCTCAGCCAGCCTCTTGCTCCTTAGAGTTGAGGGTTTAAGCAATTTTTCATTTCCTAGCAGAGCATTAGAAGCACTATTATACAGAAGCCAGAAACAGCTGGGTTAAACACAGATTTTTGATATTCATTATCCTGTTATGCTGCTTGCTGACTCCCTTATCTATGGTTAGCTGGCCACAGTTTCTTTAGTTAGCATAAGCTGGTTACAAAAAGAATGCTAAAACCTATAGGCTATACTATAGTTCTGACTTGGGGTCCTTCAGGGACTCGACCCACCCAGACCGGAAAGTGTCACCGAAGTTTCTTGGTCTTGTCACAAGAATGAACTCGAGGACAGACACGCAGCACCGTGGGTGACTCACACGCCAGGAAAGTTTACTGAAGTGCAAAACACACTCTGGAGATATGAGAGCCGGGAGCTCAAGAGAGAGAGAGAGCCCGCAAGAGCGAGTGCGCACTCGAGAGAGCTACGTGATGTGAGCGTTGGGTTTCTATCTTTTATTGACAGCTGTTAACTTGGGGGTGAAATATTCATTACTTAGGACTTTTGTGATTTTTCTTCCTAATTTGGCCAGGGGGTTCCTGTCATGGCAGCCGCCATCTTGGCCGTGTCTGGTGGGATCTGGCTTCCGGTGGCCTGCCACCAGGACAGGCCTCTGACCTTCCTGATACCTGGCCGTGACTTCCTGGTTGCTGGCCTCCAGGCAGCATCCTGTCAGAACCCAACCGATGGTCTAACAGCTACACATTTGAGGTTCCCACAACCTCTTTCTCAGGTTTGGTCCGTTTGCTTGAGCAGCTCACAGAACTCAGGGAAACGCTGTTACCAGCTTATGAGGAGACACGATGGAGGATATGGTTGAATACATAATTAGATGAAGAGACAAGAGATAGGATGTGGTCTGGAAGGATCCTTTGTGCAAGAGCTTCTGTCCCTGTGGTGGTGGGGCGTGTCACCTTCCTGAGGTGATGGGTTCACCCACCTGAAAGCTCCCAAGCCCTGGACTGTTGGGATTTTACGGAAGCTTCCTCACATGGGCATGATCAATTATAAACGCCATTCTCAGCCCCTCTTTCTTTTCTGGAGGGTGGGGGTGGGGCTAGAGAATCATGGTTTGGTTTTTCTGGTGACCAGGAACCAACCGGGAGCCCACCCAAAGTCACCTTAGGGGAACAAAAGTTTCCCCTAGTACTTTTTTTTTTTAAAAATATTTTATTTATTTGACATAGAGAAATCACACGTAGGCAGAGAGGCAGGCAGAGAGAGGGGAGAAAGCAGGTTCCCTGCGGAGCAGAGAGCCCGACGTGGGGCTTGATCCCAGGACCCTGGGAACATGACCTGAGCTGAAGGCAGAGGCTTAACCCACTGAGCCACCCAGGTGCCCCTCCCCTAGTATTTTTACCATGTAGGAATTTACCACAGTTTTGGGAGCTCCATGCCAGGAATCCAGAGCAGAGACCAATATGTATTTTTATGCCAACGGTTTCCCTTCTCTTAGAATCTCAGTCTTAGGCTACCTCTTGTCCAACGTCCGAAAGCCTTCGCGTCATTATTTTGGTCGATTTTCTAATTATTTAAGGCAGGAGGGTTTATCTTCTTCCATCAGATCTGGGCGCAGAAGTCCAACTTACTATTCATTGGTGAGTGATGTTCCATTGTATCATATATTTTTTGAACCTTTCCCCTGTGCCCGGACATTTGAGTTGTTTCCAATTTTTAGCTATTATGAATGAAACTATTCAAGTGTTTATGTGGACGTAAGTTTTAATTTCTCTTGGATAAATGCCCAGGGGTGGAATTCATGGGTCGTAGAGTGTTGCATATTGAACTGTACAAGACACCACCAGACAGTTTTCCAGAGAGATTCTTCCTGCTCCCCATCATTATCGACACTTGGTATTGTCAGTCTTCTCAACTTTTAGCCCATCTAGTATATGTAGTGGTGTTTTTTTTTTTTTTTAAGATTTTATTAATTTATTTATTTGACAGAGAGAGAGAGAGAGAGAGAGCATGGAGCAGGCAGAGGGGCAGAGGGAGAAAAGGAGGCTCCCTAGCTCAGCAGGGAGTCTGACGTGGGGCTTGATCCCAGGACCCTGGGATCATGACCTGAGCTGAAGGCAGACGCTTAACTGACTGAGCCACCTAGAAACCCCTCTTTTTTTAATTTTAAGATTTTATGTTAAAGCAATATCTACACCCAAATGTGGGGCTCAAACCTATGGCCTCGAGATCAGGAGTCACATGCTCTACCAAGCGAACCAGCCAGGCGCCCCTGTGTAGTGGGTATCTAACTGTGCATTTAATTTGCATTTTCCTGATAATTAATGATGCTGACAATCTTTTATGAGGTTACTGGCCATTTCTTTTGTTTAAAATGAAACTAAGTTTGTATCTTTTTATTTTATTTTCCCCGCCTCTGGCTTATCTTGCACTTACTGAGTTGTAAGAGTTCTTTTTATCGTCTAGATATAAACCCCTCGTCAGAATAGAGCCCGTGCTTCTAATCATTCCCCTCTGCTGGATTGAGGGGAGTGGGAGGGGCTGTAAGAACATCAACTGGCCATTGTTGTCATCAAGAAGAGAGATGATTGTGTCTTTGACTAACGCAAGGGTTTAGATGGAGCACAGTACATGGAATTTAAAATGTATTTTTTAAAAAAAGCCCAAGGGGTTCTGGGCCTATTAGTTTTTCCCTTTTGTCTTCTGAATGTTCTTTCTCTCTCTTTTTAAAAAAGATTTATTTATTTATTTTAGAGAGAGAGAGAGAAAACAGGAAGAGAGACAGAGAGGGAGGGAGAGAGATCTCCCAGCAGATCCTCCCGCTGACGATGGAGCCCAATGTGGGGCTCCGTTCCAGCACCCTGAGAGCATGACCTGAGTCGAAATCAAGAGTTGGATGCTTAACGGAGCCACCCACGTGCACCAAGTCTTCTGAATGTTCTTAAATACATTTTAAAAATACAAACCTGAATCACTTCTGTGCTTGAATTAACTACAGGAGGATGTCCCAGGAACCTCGGATGTTCTTTCTTTTCCTGTTCCTTTTTCTGAGCCATGGAGTGGCAAGTCATAGAGTTCCAGATTCCAGGCAGGGTAAGTCCTGAGGGGGGAAGAATCTGCCGTAGTTTCCACACATCTTAGGGTATGTGGGATGGATTGGTTTAGGTACAGGTTGCTGGAGAGTGTTTGGGATGTATGCGTATGTGTGAGCCCGTGTGTGCATGCACACATATGTGTAGGATTTTCAGGATTATTCTAAAAGGATTTTTCAAACTAGGGTTTTCGCACACTGGGCACACATGGGCATAGGTATAATTGAAATTCACTAAAATTTTCCTCTATAAGTGACTTTTTTTGGGGGGAGCTTCTCTTTCCCTAACCCATATGTGTATTTCTGAAGATCACAAAATTAATTCTAGTTATACCTTCACTGGCTTCCTTACAGATTTGGATCCATTGTTGCAAAAAATGGCGGTGAGTATCCCATTTTCTTTTAATCAAAATCTCCTCTACTGGAGCAGCCAATTTTTGGATGTTTTACTCGACATTATTTCTTTGTCTTTTAGGAAGAAATAATAAATGGAAGCTATCTGAATGGTAATGTCCCCACTCTGTCCCCCACTTGGCTGCGTCTAAGAATTTCAAACAGAACGTACCTGTGATCTCTCTGGAATGATTCTTTTAAAGTTGTCTTTTCGTTTTATTCCCATGTAGCGTTACTGGATCTCATACAGTTTCAAAGGTAACCCACCCTCGAGGGGAGGGGAAGAAATGGAAAGGATGTTTAGTAAAAATTCCTAAATGGGAATCTCTTAATTGTAAAAAGTAATACATACATATGTACTCATTACAAAAAGATATCAGCCAGGGCACAGGTGTTTTAAAGTGGTTACGTTTGTTTCACAATCTTTTATTCCTCTCTGCTGGCACAAGTGCTACCATTTACTGAGTGTTGACTGTGTAGCAGTCCCCTTCTTAGTGCTTTGTGCCTAGAAACATGTCTTATCCTTACAAGCTCCCCCAGGGAAGGTCCTGTTGTGATCCAGTTGGACAGAAGAGCGAAACTGAGGCACAGGGAGGGTGAATCATGGTCATGCAGCTGGGAAATGTGGTGGAGCTGAGGCTCCACTGTATCCAGTGTCCTGTCGTGTTATACATTGCATATGGGCTGGTGTTAGATACCAGGGATGCAGGGCAGGCCACTAGAGAGTGCTGTGGAAAGACAAATATTAACAGATAATTCTAATATGATGAATACTATGAGGGAGAAAAATACGGGGGTCTGAGGGCCCAGGACAAGGGCACCCAATTACGTTAATGTGAAAGAGTATCCCCATAAACATTCTTCTTCCTAATGTAACTTTAACTCTGGTTAATAGTTGTGGATATATTCTTTCAGGCTAAATTTGATCTGTCTGTTTATCTGTCCATCATCTTTGTGTTCATTCATTCATCCATCCATTTATTTAGTAACAAAAATGGGATTGTAAAAGGCCTTTCAGTCGTCTAAGGCAGGAGGATTTATCTGCGCCCAATTACTCCATCACAGCTGGAAGCTGAAGTCCCACTCATCCCTTTTGTATTCATGTTTTATTGATACATATATTTTTTAAGATCTTACTTATTTATTTGACAGACAGAGATCACAAGTAGGCAGAGAGGCAGACAGAGAGAGGGAAGCAGACTCCCCGCCGAGCAGAGAGCCCGATGCGGGACTCGATCCCAGGACCCTGAGATCATGACCTGAGCCGAAGGCAGTGGCTTAACCCACTGAGCCACCCAGGCTCCCCTATTGATATATTTTTGATTGATATCCATTCCATTGAATGGATGTACCATATTTGGTTTTTTTTGTTTGTTTGTTTTAAATTTTTTATTTTTTAAATTTCTTTTCAGTGTACCAGAAATCATTGTTTATGCACCACACCCAGTGCTCCATGCAATCCGTGCCCTCCATAATACCCACCACCAGGCTCACCCAACCTCCCACCCCCCGCCCCTTCAAAACCCTCGGATTGTTTTTCAGAGTCCATAGTCTCTCATGGTTTGTCTCCCTGTCCAGTTTCCCCCAACTCCCATGGTTGTACCATGTTTGTTTAACCTTTTACTTGTTGTTGGACATTTGGGTCATTTCCATTTTTTGGTTGTTCTGAGTGAAATTGTGTGTTTTCTATGTGGCTGGGTACTGCTCTAAGCACTTTATGTGTGTGAACAAACAATCTTCACAATTTTGGCTATATTATGTAGAAAGGGAAACTGAGGCACAGGAAAATTCAGTAAATTGCCTAAGGCCACACAATTAAGTGGCAGAGCCGGGATTCAAATCTGCTTTTGAGCTCACACTCTTAACTATGCTATTCTAGCCTCTTGTGGTATACACTGTATCTGCTTTTTAAATTTAATATCATAATGGTATCTTTCCAAGTCAGTCTGTTTGGATTGTACTTAATCCAAGTGGATTTTTATGGGAATTAGAATATTGCACACAGCTCGTAAACTGATAATTGTCTTGGAGAGATTGGGATCCACGGAGATTCTTAGATTTGGAAAATCCTCCACCACTGTGCCAGGTTAACAAATGTCCTACCTCCTCCAAACTTCCCCGGCCCATTCCCCACATGCTGTCTGAACTCTGGCCTTCTGGCCACTTGGCAAGTAGGGGAACTCCTCATCATAGGGGAACCTGTCATCGTGACCTTCTCCTGTCTTCAACTGAAGCTCGCATGGGTGGACAGCAGACCTGTCCCACAGAGTCCTGGCCTATCTGAATTCACGGAATGTTGCCTTCACCATCCCCAGCCTGCAGGTGTGTACCTGAGACTCATCCCTATCATATAATCCCCTCTTAGGACCCAGGGGTTGTACACTCAGGGGCCAGGTAGGAGCAGGATGGGGAAGTGGACTAGGTATGAGCTAGTTTTCACTTCCACGAAGAAACGTGTTCCGTCCAGTTGTTTTGAAACATGATACAAGCTCTTTTGTGTTTTTCCTCGTTCTACCTTTGATGGAGACTTGGTGTATTAGGGAGGAGGCTGAGCTGCTATAACAAAGAGACCCCAAATTCCAACAGCGCAAACAAAGTAGTTTATTTCTATCTCATGTTACAGTTCAGAGTTCAGTGGGAGGTCCAGAGAAGAGAGGGGGCTCTCTCGCTCTCTCTTTTTTAAATTTTTTAAAAAGATCTTATTTATTTGACAGAGATCACAAGTAGGCAGAGAGGCAAGCAGAGAGAGAGGAAGGGAAGCAGGCTCCCCCCGCTGAGCAGAGAGCCCAATGCGGGGCTCGATCCCACAACCCTGGAATCATGATCTGAGCGGAAGGCAGAGGCCTTAACCCACTGAGCCACCCAGGACGGAGCTCTCTTTTTAAAAGACTGTCCAGGGGCCCAGCTTCCTTCGATCTGGTGCCTTTGTCATCCTCAGGGACTCGTTGCCCATGTGACTGAGAGAGCACATCCATTCTCCGGCCCAGAGAAGGGGTGGTGGGAAAGAGGAAGTGAAGGGTGAGCACCTTCTCTTTAAGGACGTAACCGGCAAGTTGCACCCTTCCTCCTGCTCACATTCCGCATTCACATGTCACGGCGCAGAAGAAAGAAGTCTTTCTGAGAAGCTCCTTACTCGGCTAAAACTTGGGGGATTCTGTTGCTAAACGGAATTACAGGAAGCTGGCTGTTTGGGTGTAATGATCAGTCTCTTAATTATGGGTCCAAGAAAAATTTTCTTCCCTTTTAATTCTACTGTAAGAAAAATGGTAGCAGAGGCATGGTAATAGCTGGCAAGGATATTTGTGGAGCAGAAGGGCATGCTGGGGACTGTGGCAGACTGGACAGCACGTGCCTCTTCAGCACGATCATCAGCCCAGGGTGACACGTCGTGTCTTTATACTGTGTCTTTTTACTGTTATAATGTGAAAAGCACAGAAAATTGAGGGAATATTCTTTCGGTATTTAAAAACTATCTGATTCAGGGGCACCTGGGTGGCTCAGTGGGTTAAGCCTCTGCCTTCAGCTCAGGTCATGGTCTCAGGGTCCTGGGATTGAGCCCGCATCGGGCTCTCTGCTCAGCAGGGACTGCTTCTGGGCCACCCCCCGCCCCACCCCGCTGCTCTGCCTACTTGTGATCTCTCTCTCTCTCTCTCTGTCAAATAAATAAATAAAATCTTTAAAAAAATCTGATTCAGCAAAGAAGTCATTGTCATTGACGAATGAAGTTCTGACATCAGAATAAATGAAGCCCTGATGTCTTTATTGTCTGTTTTTTACTCTATAATGCAAATGAAAATATCAACCAGCATTCTCATGAGAGCTCCATTCAGAGAGCTGGTTGCTAACCCTTTCCTAAGACACCCACTAGCTGGAGGTAGCTGTTGGCCCTATGGCACTGACTTACTTTCTTCTGTTCATCAGTCTGTGGCCACCTAAAGGCAAGGAATGCCTGCCCTTTCTCTCTCTAGCAGTAAATTTTCTCATTGAAATGTATATATTTTAGCTTGAATAGTAGCTATCTTCTCTCTCTTCCTGTGGATAAATTTGTTTATTCATTCAATGTCTACTTATCTAACCTCTAATCTCTGTGAGGCATTGTTCTAGACACTGGAGACTCAGAGGAGAAGTCGGAGGTCTCATTACTAGGGAGAATCACTAAGCAAATCATTATGTAACTCATTCAAGATAGGGAATAAGGGGTGGCACTTACCAACCACTTACTGTGTGCTGGGCACAACTGAAAACATTTTACACACACTCATTTCACCCTCACAACAATCCTACATGGTAAGTCTCTACTGTGTCTACTTTTCAGTTGAGAAAACAGAGGCTCTCAGAGTAGTGTTGCCTATTTAGCAAATAGAAGTACAGTATTCTTGGGGCGCTGGGCTGACTAGTTGGTGGAATGTGTGACTCTGGATCTTGGGATCTTGCATTTGAGTTCTACATTGAGTGTAAAGGTTGCTTAAAAAAAATACAGTGTTCCCAGTTAAATTTGATTTGTAGATGAACAATAAATGATTTTTTTTAGTGTATGTTCCATGCAATATTTGGGACATACTTAAATGCTGAAAAATTATTCACCATTTAACTGCAATTCCAGTTTAACTGGGCATCCCGTGTTTTATCTACCAATCCTAGTTAAGTAACTTGTCCCAGGCCACACAGCTAGTCAGTGGCAATGTGGGGACATTCCTGGGTGTTGTCCGGTTCTAGAGCCCACTTTTTGCCCATGCCACCACAGTATGCTGCCTTTCTGGAGCACCTTTATTTAACAGAGATTTAGAAAATAATTCCCCAGACAGCAGAGGTCATCTCTTTTAGGAGAGGCTGCTGTCCTTTCCTCCTCACTCCTGAGGGGTGGCCAAGAGGAAGTTTGTTCGTGCTGCCTGAATTTTGCTTTTATGCTGGTAGCTTGGGGCGTGGGAGAGGGTTTGAGCAGTGCCAGCCTGGGGGTGGTAAACTCCCTGGACAGAGGCCAACTGTTCTGGACTTGAAACCCCAGTCGCCTATAGGAACCAAATGGGCTGGCTGGGTGGGCGGTGAACAGGAGTGTAATTACAGGGAACAGCTGCCCCTCAGCCCACTATTATCACCAGGAAGGGGATATGCCTAGAGTTGCCAAATCTTTGTGTTTTCCAAGAGACCTTGGAAGTCTGGATTTTTGTGGGGAATCCCCTGACTTTGAAATGTTGGCAGCTGATGAAAAATTTTGGAGCCAGCCAAAGCAAACACATCCGCTAGCTGCCGGCGGGTGGGCTCTGCAGGGAAGTAGGTGGCCTGGCTGGGCTGCTGGCCATGGTGCTGACCACGTGCTCCTGGCCTGTCCTCACTGACTCTTCTCAACACCCCATAACCAGGCAGCGATGGAAAACCACCTGCAGCAGCGCCTGTACCAGCCCCAGAAGCTGCTAGAAGACCTGAGGGAAACAGACGCTCAGCGTTTCTGCACCGCTATGAAATGCCTCTTAGAAGACAAGAAGGACCTCTTGGTGAGGCGTTCTTGGCACCCGGGGAGGAGGGGAAACCCTGGGCCATTTGGTATTTGTTGAGTTGAATCCAACAGAGCCTGACTCGGGCCTTCGTTATGTTTTCCTCCCAACTTCTCCCTTCATAACCCGCCCTCCGCCCCCCGCCACCAGGAGCCTGCAGACCTTGGTTTTCTCACTTACTTTGGCCAAAGTGCAAGTGAAGAGCCTTATGGGAACTAGGAGAGGAGAGGGTACCGAGGAGCTTCTAATGGTTTGGCCCAGTAAACGTCCATGGATGATGACAGTGCATCAGGGGGCACTGGGTTCGAGGATGAAAGTCTACCCCGGCCCTCAAGGAGTTTACAGTCTGGGGGTAGGAAAAACAACAACAACAACAAAATCCAAAACAGAAATAGACAAATTTGCCCCAAACAAAGTTGAAGATCAAAGAGCATCAGAAAGCAAGGTCTGTGAGACCCAGAAAATCCTTGAGACCCAGAACAGTGAGGTTTAAAGACACCTTAATGTAGGGAACTGTGTTTCCTAGAAGGAGTTGAACCATGTAAACAATTTAATAGTCACAGACTTAACTTTAATGTCTGTTATTCAAATAGAATGGATATATCCAACCTGTGAATTTGGTAGAGATGTGATGTTTTCCTTTGAAATGAACTAAAGTTAAAAAAAAAAAGAGTCAGTTTAAATAAAAACATATGAGGCACGCCTGGGTGGTTCAGTGGGTTAAAGCCTCTGCCTTCTCCTCAGGTCGAGATCCCGGTGTCCTGGGATTGAGCCCCGCATGGGGGCCTCTGCTCGGCCAGGAGCCTGCTTCCCCCTCTCTCTCTGCCTGCCTCTCTGCCTCCTTGGAATCTCTATCTGTCAAATAAATAAATTAATTAAAAAAAATAAAAACTTACGAAGTAAATAACAGTAAAGATAGTGCAAAGATATGGCAAAAATGAGGATGCTGCTCTGTGAAAATGATATTGGTTAATGTTTATTGAGGGTTTGCTATGTGTCAGGTGTTATTCTAAGGGAACGGTCAGCAAACCATTTCTGTAAAGGACCTGATACTAAATATTTTAGGTTTTGCAGGCCATGTGTTCTCTGTCACAGCTACTCAATTCTGCTCTTGTAGCAGGAAAGCAAACAGAGGTGGCAGGTAAATGAAGGGATCTGGATATGTTCCAATAAAACTTTATTCACAAAAACGGGCCCTGGGTCAGATCTGGCCTGTGAATCATAGTTTGCCAACACTGTGTTAAGGGTTTAACATGCACGGACCGATTGAGTCCTTTCCAGGACTTCTGAGATAAGGACAATCATAATATTACCATTTCAATGTTCAGATAAGGAAACGGGCTTGGAGAGGTTGAATGAATAACCTTGCATCCCTCCGGGGCTCGAGAGTGGCAGGTCTGAGTTTGGAACCTGGGCTCCTGACTCTGGCTGTGGGTCCTTCTGGCATCTCGTGAAGCCCATTGGCCTCTTCTCAGAATAACTTGTGAAAAATCTATAAAATAAAACACAGAGGATTATAAAAGAAGCCAATTCTATTGAAAGACACTTATCAAAATATATAAAACAAACGCATTGGGAGTATAGTAATTGATGTGCTTCACACATCCAATAACAAGATTTAGCTCTGAGTCAAATAGCTTTTGTAATTTTGAGGAGGTATGGATTATAAAGGAGATTTCAAGATATCTGTGACAACTGTAATGTGTTATGAAAGTGTCTGATTTCTCCTAATGACAACTCCAAGGTCCTACAGGTGGTGCCTTGGTAGCTTATTATCTGCTATTCATTCCTGAAGGAAATGCTGGAAGTGAGTTCTGTGGCAGTAGAATGAAGGTAGCAGTTTCCTCCAATGTTCACAGATGCCCTAAATTCTATCCACAGACCTCTGCTGCAGAACTCTTAGCTGCATTTTTTTTTTAAAAGAATTTATTTATTTATTTGAGAGAGAGAGAGAGAGCATGAGAGGAGAGAGGTCAGCAGGACAAGCAGACTCCCCACTGAGCAGGGAGCCCGATGCGGGACTCGAGCCTGGGACTCCAGGATCATGCCCTGAGCCAAAGGCAGTTGCCCAGCCAACTGAGCCACCCAGGCACCCTCCTAGCTGCATTCTTAACCACGACCCTGTTTAGCTCTGAGAGTAAATGACTGAAGTTAGGAAATGCTCGGCCATGGTTAGAGGTGTGGGCTTGGATGCAGATGCACCTGTTTCAGATCCTAGCTAGCTCTGTGGAAGTCTGGGCAGGTGGCTTATTCTATCTTGTGTTTTCATCACCTGTGATCGTGAGGTAATAACAGCGTAGTATAACCTTTGTTGAGTGTGTGGTCCTTGCTAGTCAGTGGTGGTTACTATGTGTACAGGCTGTGCTGGGTGAAAGACTGAGGTGCCAATCAAATTATGACCAAGCCGTGTCAGCATTCCTGGTAGTTCTGTGGTTCAAAAGAGTCATTTGTTCGTTTGTTTATTCATTCCTTCCTTCATTCATCCTAACAGGCTTTCTCCATATTTTCTGGATTCCAGGCATTCCACTAAGGCATATGGCTTGGGCATCAAGGACTTTTCTGGTTCGACCCCTGCTGCACACCACAGTCATTTGCCTGGGGTCCACCGAAGGGCGGTTAAATCAGACTCTGTGTGGTGGTGCTGGGACCACTCGCCAGTGATTCTGGTGGGCAGTCAGGGTTGAGAACCATTGGCAAGGAGGAATGACAGGCCCATAAGCATCTCTAATGCATCGTGGAGTTTGGCTAAGGTGCTCTTGGGAGCACTTAGTGGAGGGAGAATTTGATCTGACCAAGGTAGGAGGGCCTTTGAGAAGACTTCACCAAGAAGCCAATGACAGTTGAGCTTATCCGTGAGGGATGAGCTGGATTTCACTAGAGGAAGGAGCTGGGGAGGGAATTCCCGCTCAAGCATGCGCCTGAGGTGCGAGTCCTGAGGTAAACTTGAAGACTGAGAAGTTGCCTAGTGTGGGAGAGGCCGGTGAAGGCCTCAACTTGGTTCTGTAATAAATGGAAAGTTCTAGAAGGTCTGACAGAGCAGCATGGTGTTAAACAGTGGTCCTGAATGTCCCCACTGCTAAGTGTGGTTCCTCCCAGGGTTTCCAAATCTAGAGGCCTCTCACAAGACAACCCTACCTTCTTTCTTTACTTTAGGAGCTGGAAGACCTTGTTCTTGACTTGGGAGAGATCCGGAAACAAGCCTTGCAGAGCCCTGGTGTGAACCGCAGCCTGTTTCTCATCACACTGGAGAGGTGTTTCCAGGTGCTGAACTCCCTGGAGTGTGTGGAGATCCTGGGCAGGGTGCTGAGGGGCTCCTCAGGCAGCCTTCTGCAGCCAGAAATCGCAGAGAAGCTCCCCCGGGACCTGCGTGAGGACGCTTTCAAGAACCTGTGAGCGTTTCCCCCAGCCCATGAGCCCCACTCCCCATTTCTTAGAGGCAGTACACGGCAGAGGGGAGAAAGCAAGGGGAGCAGGTTAACCTGTGAGACCTGAAGCAGAGCTTACCGTCTGTGGAGCTTAGAAATGGTTTGCGTAAAACAGTGCCGCCCAAATGTCAGTCATTCTGGTACCATCCTCACAATTTTTGCCGTATCTACACACCGCTGGTACTATTCTTTACTTGTTTTTTGTTTTTCTTTCTTTATAGTGACTCATTCTTTTTTTAAGATTTTATTTATTTATTTGACAGAGAGGGATCACAAGTAGATAGAGAGGCAGGCAGAGAGAGAGAGAGAAGCAGGCTCCCTGCTGAGCAGAGAGCCCGATGCGGGAACTCAATCCCAGGACCCGAGATCACGACCTGCGCTGAAGGCAGCGGCTTAACCCACTGAGCCACCCAGGCGCCCTACAGTGACTCATTTTTGTTTATTTATTTTAAAAGATTTTGTTTATTTATTCATTTATTTGACAGAGGAGAGCGAGGAGAGAGAGAGAAAGCACAAGGATGGGGAACAGGAGAGGGAGAAACAGGCTCCCCACTGAGCAGGGAGCCTGATGCAGTGCTCAGTCCCAGAACCCTGGGATCATGACCCCAGCTGAAAGCAGATGCTTAACTGACTGAGTCACCCAGGAACCCCATGACTCACTCTTTTTAATTAACATTTATTTAAAAAGTAACTTTCAAATCATTACTGTAAGGTCAAGTCCTATTTGGACCAAGTGGGACTGCTGAATATGGCAACAATGAGGCCGTATGGTGACTGTGGCCATGAGGAGAGGTGTGGTGGGAAGCATCCCAGGCCATAGTAGTTAAAGGCGACCAAGGCACTTCATACCCAGTGGCGTGTCTATAATCAAAATGTCAGATAAATATTTGCAAATGACCTATCTGATGAAGGGTTAGTATCCAAAATATATGAAGAACTTTTAAAACTCAACACCCCCAAACCAAACAATTCAATTAAAAAATTGGACAGAGGACAGGAATAGACATTTTTTCCAAAGAAGATAGACAGATAATAAACACATGGAAAGATGCTCCACATCACTCCGCATCAGGGAAATGTGAATCAACACCACAGTGAGTTACCACCTCACACCAGTCAGAATGGCTAAAACTAACAAGTCAGGAAATGACAGATGCTGGCGAGGATGCGGAGAAAGGGGAACCCTCCTACACTGTTGGTGGGAAGGCAAGCTGGTGCAGCCACTCTGGAAAACAGCATGGAGGTGCCTCAAAAAGTTAAAAATAGAGCCACCCGAGGACCCAGGATTGCACTGCTAAGTATTTACCCAAAGGATACAAAAATGCTAATTTGAGGAGAAGCATGCACCCGAATGTCGGTAGCAGCTGTGTCTACAATAGCCAAATTGTAGAAACTACCGAAGTGCCCATCGAGGGATGAGCAGATGAAGAAGGTGAGATCATATACATGTCCCGGATATCACTCAGCCATAACAGGAATGAAATCTCGCCGTTTGCAATGACATGGCTGGGACTGGAGCGTGTGACGCTAAGTGAAATAAATCAGGCAGAGAAAGACAAATACCATATGATTTCACTAATATGTGCAATTTAAGAAACAAAACAAATGAGAAAAGGGTAAAAAAGAGAGAGGCAGGGATGCCTGGGTGGCTCAGCTGGTTAAGCGGCTGCCTTCGGCTCAGGTCATGATCCCGGCGTCCTGGGATCGAGTCCCGCATTGGGCTCCTTGCTCGGCAGGGAGCCTGCTTCTCCCTCTGCCTCTGTCTGCCACTCTGTCTGCCTGTGCTTGCTCTCTCTCTCTCTCTGACTAATAAATAAATAAAAAATCTTAAAAAAAAAAAAAAAAGAGAGAGAGGCAAACCAAAAAACAGACTCTTTTTTTTTTTTTTTTTTGAAACAGACTCTCTGCAGAGAACATACTAATGGTTACCAGAGGGGAGGTGGATGGGGGATGGGTTAAATAGGTGGTGGGGATTAAGGCGTGCCCTTGTGATGAGCACCGGGTGGTGTATGGAATTGTTGAATCACTATATTGTACACTTGAAGCTAATATTACACTGTACGTTAGCTAACTGAAATTTAAAACTAAAACTTAAAAAAAACCCAAACCCAGAACATCAGGTACTAACCAGGGTTGGTGAGGTTATGGAGAAATCAGCACCCTCACGTGGTCAGAATGGGAAATTGCGCAGCCTCTTTGGACAACAATCTGGCCGTTCCTCCAAAGGCCAAGTGCAGAGTTGTCATTCTAACCCAGCAATTCTGCTCCTGGGTGTCTGCCCAAGAGAAATGAAAATGTCTGTCTGCACAAAAACTGGCACGTGAATTTTTTTTTTTATTTTATTTGACAGACAGAGATCACAAGTAGGCAGAGAGGCAGGCAGAGAGAGAGGAGGAAGCAGGCTCCCTGCTGAGCAAAGAGCCCGATGAGGGGCTTGAACTCAGGACCCTGAGATCATGACCTGAGCCGAAGGCAGAGGCTTAATCCACCGAGCCACCCAGGTGCCCCATGCACGTGAATGTTTATAGCAGCATTATTCATAATAAGCCAAAGGGGGAAACCACCCAGAGGTCCATCAACTGGGGGTTAGATAAACAAAATGTGGTGGGTACAGGCCATGCAATAGTAATTTGGCTCTGAAAAGGCCGCAAATGAGGTACAGATGCCTTGTCCAGAATGCGTGACCGTTGGAAGCATCAGGCCAAGTGAGAGAAGCCAGTCACAAAGATGACATATCGCATTCCTCTTTTTATCTGCAATGTCCAGAAGAGGCAAATCTATGGAGACAGAAAGTAAATCAATAGTTTCTAGAGGTTGGGGTGACTAGTAGGTGGGGGGTGGTAGGTAGAGTGTATGGTGTTTCTTTTTGAGATGCTCCAAGTGTTCAAAAATTGAATGTGGTGATGTTTTTCTTTTTTTTAAAGATTTTATTTGTTTATTTGACAGACAGAGATCACAAGTAGACAGAGAGGCAGGCAGAGAGAGAGAGAGAGAGAGAAGCAGGCTCCCTGCTGAGCAGAGAGCCCGATGCGGGACTCGATCCCAGGACCCCGAGATCATGACCTGAGCCGAAGGCAGCGGCTTAACCCACTGAGCCACCCAGGCGCCCTAATGTGGTGATGTTTGTACAACTCTGGGAACACCACTGAATGGTACATTTTCTCCCCACCCCCCGAATGTTACATTTTCAATGGGTGAATTGTATGGTGTGGGAATTATATCTCCATGAAGCTGTTACAAAAAAAAAGAAGAAAAAGGACACGTGGCTTAGCTGGTTAAGCGTCTGCCTGCGGCTCAGGTCATGTTCCCAGGGTGTTGGGATCGAGCCCTGAATTGGGCTCCCTGCTCAGAGGAAAGCCTGCTTCTCCCTCTCCCTCTGCCCCTCCCCCCCAATTGTGCTTTCTCTCTCAAATACATAAAATCGTAAAAAACAAAACAAAACAAAATAAGTGACCAAGAAGAGAGGAAGTGGAGAACACTCTTTGGGAGGTATTTAGAGGTAAAGGACAGAGGAGAAATGGGACGATAGGTGCGTGTAACAAGGAAGGGGGAAGGCTTTTCAACACAAGACCGCTTTGGGTCCATTGGCTGTTTTGACCCTGCCTCTAGTCCTCCAGCTGTTTGTTCCTTAAGTGACACCCGTGTTCGTCATTTAGATCTGCGGTGTTCAAAGATCTCTACGACCAAACCTCGGCTCATTCCCAGAGAGCTCTCTACTCCTGGATGACTGGGATTTTGCAGATGTCCTCCAACGCTAGTGGTGAGCCTGGCCTTCAAGGTAGGGTCACTTTTCAAGGGGGTGTCTGTCCTTAAAGGTGGTGCTTCCTCTCCGAAGACAGGAATTTGATTTCATTGCCATTTCTGATTTTTACCTGTCCTTCCCACCTTCCGAAAAGGGTTTGATGTAGCTTATGGAATAAAACACCCCAGGGGTGCCTGGATAACTCAGTTGTTCAGTGTCCGCCTTTGGCTCAGGTCATGATCCCAGGGTCCTGGGATATAGTCCTACATTGGGCTCCCTGCTCAGTGGGGAGTCTCCCTCTCCCTCTGCCCTGACTCGTGCTCTCTCTCACTCTAGTTCTCTCTCTCTCTCTCTCAAATAAATAAATATAATGTATTTTTTAAAAAGATGTTATTTATTTATTTTAGAGAGAGTACCAGTGGGGGGTGGAGAGGGGCAAAGGGAGAGGGAGAAGCAGGCTCCCCACTGAGCAGGGAGCCCGATGCAGGACTTGATCCCAGGACCCTGAGATCATAACCTGAGCCAAAGGGCAGATGCTTAACCGACTTGAGCCACCCAGGTGCCTCAAATAAATAAAATCTTTAAAAAAAAAAAAAACAACCAAACCAACCACAAACCCCATTCCATCCATACACTTTACACACGTTCACGTCTCCAAGATAAAGATGCCGGAGCATCTTACAGTCAGCGGGCTGTCCTGGCTTGTAAGTGGAACGTCAGTCGCGACAGCATCTCGGATTTGAAAAGAACCTTTCAGAGTGAGGTTTCAAGTTAAAAAATCTGTATCCTAAATCTGGATTAGAGAGGGACGTGGTAAATTTTAAAAAGGAAATCTAGGCAATAAAGCACAGAAATCTAGTGCGAAGTTTCCTGGCAGCCAAGGCAGAAATAGGTCAAGACTCATTTATTTTACAGATGTGTATTAGAGGAGTCAAATTCGTGGAGCCAGAAAGGAGGGAGGCTCGTTGCCAGGGGCTGGGAGGCGGGAGGACCCCGGCGGGGTTGTTGTTTCTTGGAGACCGTTTCGGTTTTGCGAGATGAGCATGTTCTGGAGGTGGATGGTGTTGATGGTTGCACGGCGAGGTGAATGTACTTAATACCACGGAACCATCCACTTACAAATGGTTAAGTTAGTAAACTTTATGTTAGGTTTACTACAACAGCAAAAAAAAAAAAAAAGAATGTGTAGAGGAGTAATGCGGACAGTGTTGCAGATGGCTTCAATTTGTTCGTTTTTAATGTGAGTTGTGTCAACAGAATAAACTTCTTATTTATTTTTTTTAAAGGTTTTATTTATTTATTTGAGAGAGAGCGAGCGAGCATGGAAGGAAAGTGAGAGGGAGAAGCAGACTCCCCACAGAGCAGAGAGCCCGATGCGGGGCTCGATCCCAAGACCCTGGGATCATGTCCTGAGCCGAAGGCAGAGGCTTAACCCATTGCACCACCCAGGTGCCCTAAGAATAAACTTTTTAAACACTTACCAAATCCTACCGTGTGTCAGCTACTGGAGACACAGAGGAAAAGAAGCCAAAGTCTCTGTCTGAGAGAGCTCTTATTGTATTGGAGGAGGGTAGGTGGAGAGAAGTTTTAAACCAGCAAATTAGCGAGAGAGAGAGCGCGTGCACGTGCACACACAGAGAGTCAGGGACCAGTAGGTGATATGAAGAAAATAAAATAAAATGGATAAATGCCGTGGAAAGGCTTAGTGCTTTTGACCAGAACAGGGCTTGACCCTCGTTTTTTTTTTTTAAGATTTTGTGTATTTATTTGACAGAGATCACAAGTAGGCAGAGAAGCAGGCAGAGAGAGAGAGGGAGAAGCAGGCTCCCCACCGAGCAGAGACCCTGATATTGGGCTTGATCCCTAGACCCTGGGATCATGACCTGAGCTGAAGGCAGAGGCTTTAACCCACTGAGCCACCCAGGCGCCCTGGCCCTTGTTTTCTATAAAGGGTCAGAGTGGATGTCTCAGGCTTTGTGGGCCTATAGTGTGGCTCAGCGAGGCAATGCTGTTATCCTGGTGCTAAAGAAGATAATGCCCACAGGTGAGCGGGCGTGGCTGTGTCCCCTGGAGCCTTACTTACTGGCCCTGACGCTGGCATTTCACAATTGTCACATGCCACAACCGTCTTCTTTTGATGTGACTTCCAACCATGTAGAAGTGTAAAAACCAAGTTCACAGCTTCTACAAAAGTTTGAATTGAGACCAAAATGGAAAAATGGAATGGGTCCTGTGAGGCTCTGGGGGAAAGATGTTGCAGGCCAGGGGAACAGCAAGCACAAAGGCCTGGGGGTGGGAATGGGCTTAGTGTTTCGGAGAAACTAAAGGAAGCCTGTGAGATTGGAGTGTAGTGAGGGCCAATCTGTCCTTTTCCTGGAATTAAGCTTTGAGATTTGTGTATAAGGAGCATTCAACAACAGAATAATCAATGCCTTCAGTGTGTAGCACACTTCGCTCTGCCTGACGCATGTTTACGGCCTCCAGAAATCTGCATCTCCCAGTGCGTAACCCCGAGAAGAGCTGCTCGGCCTCTAGACTTCCTGAGCCCTCATCGCCAGAATTTAATGAGAGACAGACTTTCCTTCTAAAATTCCTCTATGCTATGTTTCGTTATTCTACTAAAATGAATTAAAACGAATTCTACTTAGACTTTAAGCTTTTTATTTTTCAGGAAGTTCCTCGAGGTAACTGGGAATACTTTGGGTGTTAAAAATATCCCGGCCTTCCGGATCCTTGGTCTGCCGAAATACGGTTTATGCTCTATAATTAATTGAACTCTAACAACTCAGCTTGGTTCCTGATGGATTGAGTGGTTCTCCCCCAGCCCCCCCTTGCCCAGTTCTCTAGCCCTCTGGGACCAGCCCTTCTAATAACCAAGTCACATGTCATCTAGGGGGTCCTAGGGTGTTCACCTGTGCTCACCCCAATGGTTCTGACTCTTGGGCTAGGAGGCATCTTGTTGTTCTTTTTTTAAATTAAATTAAATTAAATTTTTTTTTTTAAAGATTTTGTTTATTTTATTTGACAGAGAGAGAGATCACAAGTAGGCAGAGAGGCAGGCAGAGACAGAGGGGGAAGCAGGCTCCCTGCTGAGCAGAGGGCCCGATGCGGGGCTCGATCCCAGGACACTGAGATCATGACCTGAGCCGAAGGCAGCGGCTTTAATCCACTGAGCCACCCAGGCGCCCCTAAATTAAATTTTTAAAAAAGATTTTAGTTATTCATTTGACAGACAGAGATCACAAGTAGGCAGAGAAGCAGGCAGAGAGAGGAGGAAGCAGATGCGGAGCTCTATTCCAGGACCCTGGGATCATGACCCGAGCCGAAGGCAGAGGCTTTCACCCACTGAGCCACCCAGGCACCCCGCGTCTTGTTGTGCTTGTGACTCAGCTCACACAGCAGCTGACTTCACCATCTCATCTGGGCATGAGAGTCATTGCCCCTGGCTTTTTGCAACAGCTCTTGGTGATGGAGTCACTGTGCCCTGTAAACACTCCCCTGTTCTTCCTTTTCCCCAAGATGCCACCCACACAATGCCAAGGTGTAGCGTAAAGTCTTACAGGTAGGAGGCTGTCTGTGAATGGTTGTTGAATGAATGAATGAACACAAGAAGGAGGTCCTGACATCAAAGATATTTTTGACTATGACATACCAGGCAGAGGCCATTATCTATCTATCTATTTATTTATTTAATTTATTTATACATTTCTCCATTTATTTATTTTTTTTGCAGATGACTCTGTTTCATGGGTCAGTGCAGAAAACTTATGGATTTTGGGCAGATATATGGTTCACCTATCGTTTGAAGAAATTGCAAAAATCAGTCCTGTAGAAGTAAGTGGGAAACGTACATTTCCCCGCCCCCATCTGCACGCCATCCTGGGAAGGGTGTGCTCTAAACCGCTCGTGTTCAGCCAGCCAGTCAGGGTGCTCTGGAAAATTGGATACCCACCTCAGCCGGTATATCTAGAATCTCTGAAGAGAACTCTTGGGATGAGATCTCAAGCGGCCCGTCATCAGATTGTGTTTAGGGTAGACGAGCCAAGAAAAGAACGAGAATCGTAGACAACCAAGATAGCTCTGAGGTGAACAAGCATGGCATAAAGAAAATGTTGGCTGTGAACCAAGAATCATTTTAGGGTATTTTTGTATTCAAGAAAGGCCAAGTATTACTAGAGACTTCTATTTATAACGACGTCTATATTGCCATTCCAGCTATGAGCACTGGTTGGGTTTTAACCATAGTGTCTACTGGTTGGGTTTTAACAATAGAGTCTACAGTTGAGAAATGTACACATTCTAAGGTTCCTTTCACTCACTGGTCAGCCTGTCTCTGTCCTCCTGATGTTGACCCAGTGACACCAGAGTTCCTTGAACATCACGATACTGGAATGCAGCCTCCAAAGATGCTTCCAACAAGGAGGCATTCATAAAGACTTTGGGGCTTGTGTTCAGTTTTTATCATGTGTGCCTTGACTTTTTTCTGGCCAGTGAGAGAAGTGTTTGTATCACAAGACTGGCTTGCTCAAGGGCAAGTTGATCCAACAATGTCTTCTTATTGTGAAACCGGATGCAGAACCAGGTTCTTCTTTTTCTTTTTTAAAGATTTTATTTATTTATTTTTTGAGGACAGAGAGAGAGAGAGAGAGAGAGAGAGAGAGAGTGCGCAGGCACAAGCGGAGGGGGAGGGGCAGAGAGAGAAGCAGGCTCGCATCTGAGCAGGGACCCCAATGCAGGACTCGATCCCAGGACCCTGGGATCATGACCCGAGACAAAGGCAGACACTTAACCAACTGAGCTGCACAGGCCCCCCCCCCACCAGGTTCTTCTTTTTAAGAAAAATTTTTAGAACTTTTAATTGAAGTACAGTTGACTTATCTAGGTTCCTCTTTTTAACCTAGGAGGCTGAGACTATTTCAAACATCTTTCAATTTTATAATCCTCAGTTATAAAGTGGATTAAACCTCAGTTTCACTCTCCCAATATTGAGTGAACTTCTGGAAGTTAGATGGAGATTAAATTGTTAGGAAGCTGGACACCTGCGGAGGAGTTTCTAAGGTCAGGAGGTCACTTGCAGCTTTTCTTCATCTTCTAAAAGTGTAGACAAGGGAAGTAAAGCCACAGGATACCAACACTAAGAGGGAATTTTATGTGGACAGAGTAGAATCCACAAGAGAGGGACAACTTCATGAGCACAGAATAACAGTGCATAGAAGGACAGGAAACTTCGGCTTGACATCCTTGGACACTAGGCAGAAAATGAACAAGAGGAGAAAGAACCTGAATGGTATATTTAATACAGTTGAACCTATATATCTCCATCTTTCTCTATCTTTGTATCTTACCAAGGGAGCACACACTCTTTTTCATCACCCAACACCCATTTGTAAACTCATTCATCTATTAAAAAAACCCCTGATGCCCCAAACTGCAACATTTGGGGACTGCCATCTCTGACCTCTACATAACAAATCTACAAAGAAATGGGCAAACATTAGCTTTCAAAGAGTTCAATGGCTCAGATACTAAAATAGAACATTTTCCTAAGTGTTGGGTTAAGGAGGAAGCCAAAACAGTTATTACAGAGTGTTGAGAAATCAGTGACAACTGGGTATTTACCCTAAAGATACAAACATAGTGATCCGAACGGGCATATGCACCTGAATGTTTATAGCAGCGATGTCCACAATAGCCAAACTATGGAAGGAACCTAGATGTCCATCAACAGATGAATGGATAAGGAAGATGTGGTATATATACACAATGGAATACTATGCAGCCATCAAAAGAAATGAAGTCCTGCCATTAGTGATGACGTGGATGGAACTAGAGCGTATCATGCTTAGCGAAATAAGTCAATCGGAGAAAGACAACTATCATATGATCTCCCTGATATGAGGAAGTGGAGATGCAGCGTGGGGGGTTTGGGGAGTAGGAAAAGAATAAATGAAACAAGATGGGACCGGGACGGAGACAACCCATAAGAGACTCTTAATCTCACAAAACAAACTGAGGGTTGCCAGAGGGAGGGGATAGGGAGAGGGTGGTGGGGTTATGGACATTGGGGAGGGTATGTGCTATGGTGAGTGCCATTAAGTATGTAAACCTGGCAATTCACAGACCTGTACTACTGGGGCTAATAATACATTATATGTTTATAAAAAAAATTTTAAAAATGAATTAAAAAAAAAAAGAAATCAGTGACCAGGGGAACTGAGTCTCTGAGATGGGGCACAGCGCGGACCACTGGCGGTGGGGGGTGCTGCTTGGGGCCAAGTCAGCCCTCCCCACCAGTCTTCCTGTCCTTGTCCACCAGATTGGGCTGTTCATCAGCTATGACAATGCCACCAAGCAGCTGGACACGGTTTATGACATCACGCCCGAACTGGCCCAGGCGTTTCTGGAGAGGATCAGCTCCTCCAGCTTTGACATGAGGAACACCTCCACCATCCACAGGCAAGGGGCAAGGGCTCTGGGTCCTCTGAGTTGTTTCCCCAAATGTGATGGAAGCACCAGCTTCCTCTGAGCATCAGAGGGCCCTGGGAGGGAAGGAAGGCTGCTGGCCCGTCTCTTTAAATACCCGCATGTCTCTGTGCACGTGAGGCGAGGTATTTCCCCCCAAAAACACCCTTGGGTGGGGTGGAACAAATTCTTTCTGAACCTCTCTCCTGTGCCAGGCATTTGAGGCAACCAGCTCTGAGCACAGAAAGAGAAGAACTTAAATACTCGGTGCCCAATCCATTCCAAGGTCCATGTGTAGCTTCCATTAGGGTGGTCGAGCTTTTGGGTGCCCATATTTGTGAACCTCTTGCTATCCAGATTCTCAGGTGGAGGGTCACAGATGGCGTCAGCTCTGGAATTTAGTGTGTGCACCATGATCCTCCAGGAATGACTTCCTGCAGGGCAGGGCGGGGGAGCTGTGGGCTTGATAACCCCAGAAAGGGTTTGGATGTTAGTGGGGAGGGATCCAGCATTGTCTCACCATCTCTCTGTCTCTCAAGGCCACGTGTCACCCTGTTACCTTAAATTTCATCAAAGAGTCACTTGTAGAGAATGTTCTTATATGAAACTATCAAATTTTCTTCCCCCCACCCCTAGTAATCTTTACCCATAAGCATGGGTCCCCTTTTTCTATGGTCATACAAAAATAGCTTGGTGGTTAAGAACACAGGACCTGGGGCCAGACTTCCCGGGTATAATCCCGGCTCTGCCACTTACAAGTTGTGTGATTTTTGGCTGCGTCAGTTCACCTCTCTGTGCCTCCGTTTCCCCATCTGTAAAATGGGAGATAATAATCTGCCTGCCTCACTCAGGTCCTTGTAAGGATTGTGCACGCCTGCCACATAGTAAGTGCTCAAGAAATGTTAGTTATTCTTAACATGGTTATAAATATTCAGTCTTCATGTCCTCTGCGTCTTTTCTCATCTGACACATTTTCAGATCCTTCTGCTGACCTGATTGCTCTCCCGTGGACATGTCTGAGCATGTCAGTGTCTTTCTGAGAGGGTCGATCCAGGTGGAGCATGGTCAACCAGGTGGTCCACTCATGCAAAATTGGATAGATTTCATACGGACTCTAAGAGCATCCATTAATGAAGGAGCGTCTGGTGTCTACCAGCAAGTGTACTCATTAAACTCTCACGGTACTCCTGATTCCTCTGTTCATCATATTTATTGTGATGTGCTATGATGAACAAAGTCAACCTCCCTTTTATTAAAGGCCCAGAGAGACAGGGTCACCCTGTACAGTAGTACATAATGTGGACTGATCAACTATGCATGCAGCAGCTTTGCAGAGAAATTAAGTAGCTTATTGGATCAAACATTCTAGGCAGCTGGGCTTCAATCTTGTTGGCCTAAGCTATGCTCTTAACCACGAAGTACAGTGTTCCCAGCTAGACCAGGGTTCAGATCCCACCTCTGCCCTTACACTACCCCGCTTCCTGTCTTTTTTTTTCCTTTTGAGGTCATCATCATCTAGGGGTATAAGTTGTAAACGATGCTGGAAATAATCTGCCTCAGAGACTGCTCTGAGATGAGCAAACCCTATATCTCCATGTGAAAAATGGGGACTTTCCTGTGGCTGACTCAGCATCCCACATTCCTTATGTCCCTGAGTGCCCTGGGAAGAGAGACGGTGTAGTTGGATGGGTCTAGATTTAAGTCCTGGCTCCACTCCTTGTCTCGGGCAACTAACTTAACTGCTCTGACTCTATTTGCCCTTCTGTGAAATGGGGCTAATCCGATCATCTGCCTCGTAGGGCTGCTGTGATGGGGTGATCCGGGCACAGGGCTCAGCATAATCCTGGCACACAGTAGCTGCTCTGACCATGACTCTTTGTTCTGCGTGGGACAGGGCTGTGGTTGTGGCCCGCAGCTCTGAGCCCCACGCCAGCACCCTTATCTTCCCACACAGGCTGGGGCTGCTGGTCTGTTTCTACGATGACCTGGATTTGCTGGACGCCGCCGTGGCCCAAGTCCTCCTGCACCAGATGATCAAGTGTAGCCGCCTGAGGGGCTTCCAGGCTGGGGTTCAGAAGGTGCCATGGGGGTACAGGGCCCTGGGGAAATGGCTGGAGAAATGGGGAGCAGAGTCTTGCCTGGCCTTTGAGGAAAAAACACATCAGCTGACTCAGGATCCAGGTCCAGCCACAGCAGATGGCATCCCGAGTCCTGGGATGAGCTTAAAATGGGAAGAAATGACATAAAGCAGTAGAAGGGAAAACCTGGGACAGATCAAAATTCAGAGTGGCCGCCTTGAACTCAGCTGTGCGTATGGATTGCTTGGGATCGTCAGTGTGGATTCTCATTCAGTGGGTCTGAGCAGAGCCCTGAGTGGAGATTGTACTTCTTTCTTTTAGTAAAGATTTTATTTGTTTATTTGCGGGAGGGCACAAGCGGACAGAGGGGCCAAGGGAGAGGGAAGAGAAGCGGGTTCCCCGCTGAGCAGGGAGCCTGATGCAGGGTTTGGTCCCAGGACTCTGGGATCAGGACCTGAGCTGCAGGCAGACGCTTAAGCAACTGAGCTACCCAGGCGTCCCCAGGCACTGCACTTCTAGCAAACGTCCAAGCCGTGCTGAAGCAGCTGCTCTGGTGACTGTGCCTGGAACTGAAGGAGATAACACAGGGCTCTCAGACCTGGGTCTGCCCTGGTAGCACCCCACCAGCTCCGTCCCCGGGGGCTCTGTAGGTATTGGTCCGTGCTGTGGCCGGGGGAGGGTGTTTCAAAAGGTCCTCACGTGATTCCAGTGCAGCCAAGGTTGAGAGCGCTGATTACTGGGTATTTACGGAGTTCTTAGGCGGAAGTTCTGGCACAGACATTCTCGCTTTCCCTCTCCCGCCACCCCCTCTCCTTCCTTCCCTTCAAGTGTCAGTTCTGCCTGGCTTCTCTTGTGTTTTTTAGCCCCCCCTTTTTTTTTAATTAAAAAGATGATATGAAAACAATATTAAAAGTTTGGGGCACCTGGCTGGCTCAGAGAGTAGAACATGCAACCCTTAATCTCAGGGCCATGAGTTCAAGTCCCAGGGGGGGAAAGTAGCCTACTTAAAATAAAAAAATAAAAGAAAAAGAAAATTTTGATAATGCCATCAGTAATTCCATAGTAGTTTTTTTTTTTTAAGATTTTATTTATTTGACAGAGAGAGAGAAATCACAAGTAGGCCGAGAGGCAGGCAGAGAGAGAGGAGGAAGCAGGCTCCCTGCGGAGCAGAGAGCCTGACGTGGGGCTTGATTCCAGGACCCTGGGATCACGACCTGAGCCAAAGGCAGAGGCTTTAACCCACTGAGCCACCCAGGCGCCCCTTCATAGTAGTTTTTCACACGCAACTATAAAATCCCCAGTCCCATCTGACATTGAAAATAGTCATTATGATCCTGACCAGTGCATGTTTTTATTTTCAAGGGAAAGGATCCCTCCGAAGCCAACTCAAACCAAACATCAAAAAATGAATGTGATTTTAAAGCCACAGGCCTAAGCGGTGACCGCCCTGACCAAGAAAGACCAACACAATTAAGATATAAGATTAGCCTTTGGGATCACCTAGCTCAGTACTTCCCAGACCAGAGGGTGCATGACAGTCACCGGGAGGGTTTGTTAAAATGCTGGTTGCCGGGCCTCCTGCTCAGGATCTCTGGTTCAGAAGGACCTGGGTAGAGCCTGAGAATCTGCATTTATAACAAGGTTCCGGGTCATGGTGCTGGTCTAGGACCACAGTGCTTTGACAAGCCCTGCTCAAGAGCATGCCTTGGTCTTACAGATATGGGAGCTGAGCCGCTGGGAAGGAGAGCCGAGGAATTCGGACAACCAGGGGCTATGAACGCTTTCTTTCACTTCACTCTGCTGCCTCCCAGTGGCCATTTCAGTATGGCCTGGTACACTCGGTGCACACTTCTGATAGGAATATAGCCTTCCCGCAACTTCAGATGTTAAAACATGCACCGTTCTCATTTTTTGATACAGAGGTCATGTTACAAGCAGTAACTTTATCACCTTCTTTACTGTGGTTAGGAAACACACTTAACTAGAGAGGCATAGGATAATGAAATCATTATTAAGGCAATCCCAGAAGAGTGAAAATCTGTGTAAGACCTAAGTAAAAAATACAGAAAGTGTTTCTGTTCATAGTACAACCACGTGAAAGCGACATGCTGTAGTTTACTTTTTTTTAAAGATAAGTATTTATTTGAGAGAGAAAGAGAATGAGCATGAGTGAGGGGTCGGGGTTGCGGGGGGGTGGGGGAGAGGCAGAGGGAGAAGCAGATTCCCTGCTGAGCAGGGTGCCTGAATGGGGCTGCGTCCCAGGACCTTGAGATCATGACCTGAACCAAAAGCAAGAGTCAATTTCTTAACAAACTGAGCCACCCAGGCACCCCTAATCATGGTTATTTTTATGAAGTAGGAGTATCAGGAGCCTTTTACTTTCTTGTTACTGTTGAAAATTATTTTTACACGATTATATTATATATATAATATATATATATTATCTGTATTATCTGTATATATTTATATATAGTATATATTTTACATATATATATATTATATAACTATATAATGTTGGATGTTTTATGAAAGAAAACCAGCCATGTAAATGGATGCAGAGTTCAGGGTCACAGAAGGACAATAGATGCTATGAGAAGGTGGTTGACTGATACAGACAAAGTGGACACAATTTCCTTCTGCCATGTTTCAAGGTTGATTTAATAGCAAATTAATATTTAAATGAACTACAAAGTGAATTTGCAGCATTTTAAGGTCAAGGCCAGAGGAGGTGGTGCTCTCACTGGGTGATGCTCTCCTGTGTTTTTTCACTCTCACTGGGGCCACTCACTGGCCAGAGCTCAACTGGGCAGGGCGGGGCAGGGTGTGGCCACTACCCCAGGGCGTAGGCAGAGGGCGCCACTGTCCAGCTTGTTATCCACCCTCATGCCGGCTTGCTTCCCTTCTAGCTCAAAGCCGACCTCCTGGACATCGCCACGGAGAACCAGACCCTCAATGAGACTCTGGGCTCTTTGTCGGATGCGGTTGTGGGCTTGACCCCCACTCAGCTGGAATCCCTCTCCCCCGAGGCTGTGCATGGCGCCATCTCTACCCTCAACCAGGTCTCAGGCTGGGCCAAGAGCCAGGCCATCATCTTGTCTGCCAAATACTTGGCCCATGAGAAGGTCAGTTGGAGCTTTGAACTCTTTTTTTTTTAATGCTCTGAGGCCCAAGGGCCAGTGACACACAGCAAGGACAGCCCGTCAGTACGAAGATGGTGCCAAAGAGGACCCACTCTGCCATTTACTAGCTGCGGGACCCTGGACAGTCGGCTTACCTTATTTTTGCCTCAGTTTCCCTATTTATAGGATGGGGATAGTGATAGCACCTCTCCTTAGGATGGCTGCGAGGTTTCTGTGGGTCAGCCCACAGGAAGAGGTTGGAGCATGTGACCTGGAGTGTAAGCTCGGTGAATGGTAGCTCCTGTGTTTTTTCACAAAGCTTGGGACCCATCCTGGGATTTCCTTGCTTGTTGTTGAGGCTGAGAACGTATCCCTCACCCTGAGACGAAAGATAAGCTATTTTATTCATCTTGGGTGGCAAGGAAGGAGGTCTTGTTTGGAGGTGGCGGGAGCCTTAGTCCATGTCCTGATGTTCCTGGGGAGGGAAATGAGTCCTTTTAGCTGGGGAAATCATCTCTCTGCCCTGGGCTCAGTAGAAGGGGCTCCAGAGCCCCAAGTCCCTAAACATTTTGGATGTCCTGCTCTTTCTGTCCATAGCCATGTCCTGGGGTGCAGGCTAGTTCATGAGGACTGGACTAGAGACCGATTCCAAAATGACAATAATAACAGATGCTCATTAAGGGCTGCTTGTGTCCCAGGTTCGGGTCTAAGTGAGTTAATTGTTCAATTAACAACCATTTGAGGTTAGTAGTGTGTTATAACCTTCATTTTCCATGTCATTCACAAGAGGCACAGATTATATAAGGGAATTGCCAGGGTCCCATAAAAGGGACACAGCTGGGATTGAACCCAGGATGTCTGGCTTCAGAGTCTGCAGAGTCAGAGTCTGCTTGCTTAAGTCCCATGCTAACTGCCTTTCTGACTCAAGGCCACAGCTAGCCCTTTCCTCTTGTCCTTTGTAGGGGACAATTTAGTTCGAAGGCTTTGCAGCCCTTCTCTGTTTTGACTGGGGCCCTGTGAGTTTACTTGCACAGTTCAACGGGCACTTGATTTCAGGGAGCTAAGGGAGCCTGTCTTGCTCCTCCCAGCCCTGGACAAAATAGCTTGTCTCTTGCCTAGTGTCCATATTTTCCTGCAGAGAGGTGAGGCTGTCGTTATGAAGAAGCCAAGAGCTCAAAAGCTCGTGCCTTCCTTGAGGACGGTAGAGACTGTCCATTCTACAGAGCACAACACCAAACCATCCCACTGGCTTTTTGCAGAGCTAAGGAATGAATGGCCCTGATTATATGGAAAACCATCTAGCATCTTTACTCTAAAGGAAGGAGACAAAACAAGTAGAGTTTCTGAAGGGGCAGACACCCACAATCATGTTTGTCGTAAAATATCAGACCCATATCCTGAAACATTTTTTCCAACTCAAAGCTTCTACACGGAGATGGATGAGCACGGGGCTTTGCTATGTCACGAGACATCATGAGAAAAGTGAGCTGCCTGGGGGTCATGGATGAGGGGGTGAGGCTGGGTAAACTGAGAGCCCCACAACCTACGTCAGGGGGCAGCTGCTGGTCAGTTCTTGCCAACTGTTGCCAGTGTGGGCCTGGTATTGCCTGGTGTTCAGATTTTTTTAAACCTGGATTTTTGTTGGAAATTTCCCCAATTTTTAATTTTTTAAAAAAGATTTTGTTTATTTATTTGACAGAGAGAGATCACAAGTAGGCAGCGAGGCAGGCAGAGAGAGAGAGAGGAGGAAGCAGGCTCCCCAATTTTTAAATGTAGTCAGCTCGTCAAAGTTCAACACACACACAAAAGCCCATTGCCTGGTCAGCTGTGGTACATGGTCATGACTTTCTGATATTTGCATTGTGGCCTCAGACAGCATAGGACGCCCCAGGCAGGGCACTTGCCTCATGTGTCGTGTCTTGATAGTGACTCTCTTTCCTGAGGGAAGGAAGGAAAATCTGGGAAGGCAGCATGTGTCTTGCTCCCCGTGGTGCCCCTGGCTCCCATCCAGATCCCCGGCACGCTGTGGAGAGTCTCCAGGTGAGAAACCAGAGCAGGACCTCATGGTCCTTGTGGCCGGTCTTCCCAGGTACCGTCTTTCTACAACGTCAGCCAGATGGGAGTGCTGCTGGCTGGGCTGGGCACCCAGACCTTCCGCGCCATGGATCGCAGGGACCTCTTGCAGGTCCTGAGAAGCGCTGTCTCCTTGCACGTGTCCGACTTGTCCCCTGCCCAGAAGCAAGGTGTCCTCAGCAAGGTGAGGGAAGACATGTAGTTCTCAGCCATGTGGTTCGCATGTGGTTTTGGGGTTTGGGGCTGTAACTTTGGGCCATTGACTCAGGGCGGGGGGTAGCCCAGCCTTTGGTGAGGGTGCCTCGTGAAGCTTCCCTCATGGGGCCACATTCTTTCCTTTCCAGGAAGAGACCCTTGGCTCCCGCTACATCTTTCCTTCCTTCTTTCTTCCTTCCTTCCTTCCTCCCTCCCTCTCTCCCTTTTTTCTTTCCTCCCTAGATTTACATATTTATTTTAGAGAGAGAACATGAGTGGGAGGGCAGAGGGAAAGGGGGAGAGAATCTCAAAACAGACTCTGAGCTGAGCCTGATGCAGGCCTGGAGATCATGACCCTGAACCAAGAGTTGGACACCTACCCAACTGCACCACCCAGGCACCCCAAGGGTCACGCTATATTTCTTCCCAGACCCCAGTGCTTTCCTTAGCCAGTTGACTCTGGAAGACTTCTTCTCTTCTCTCTCTCTCTCTTTTTAGATTTTATTTATTTATTTGTCAGAGGGAAAGAGGAAGGGTGAACGCAAGCAGGGAAAGCCGTCAGCAGAGGGAGAAGCAGACTCCTGGCCGAGCAGGGAGCCTGGTCCCAGGACCCTGGGATCATGACCTGAGCTGAAGGCAGATGCTTAACGGACTGAGCCACCCAGGCGTCCCTGGAAGACTTTTCTTAAATTAGGTTTCTTGATATGATAATGTTTTGAAAGTTTGTTTTTCAAATCTCAAAATGAACCCTGAGGTTTGCAGAGTGCTTCTGAAAGCCCCTTCCTGATCTGAAGTCACACCTATGTTCTCCTTTCTCACTTGGCAGTGGGTCTTTGGGCATCCTGTTCTCTTGGACCTGCTGCGTCCAGTTGCAAAATCTGTTAAGAAACCAAACCCAAGGGCGCCTGGGTGGCTCAGTGGGTTAAGCCGCTGCCTTCGGCTCAGGTCATGATCTCAGGGTCCTGGGATCGAGTCCCGCATCAGGCTCTCTGCTCAGCAGGGAGCCTGCTTCCTCCTCTCTCTCTCTCTGCCTGTGTCTCTGCCTACTTGTGATCTCTCTCTGTCAAATAAATAAATAAAATCTTTAAAAAAAAAAAAAAAGAAAGAAACCAAACCCAAGAAGTTTGGCTTAAAACACCAACAGCTTGCAGATAGTGATAGCACGGCTGGTTAAAACAAAGAGTGTGGGTTCTGGAATAAGACAGACTTATGCTTGAGTCTTACTTGTCAGCTTATAACCAGGTGCTTATTAAGCCTCAGTTTTCTCACCTGCAAAATGGGGTAAGGATAGTGCCCCACCTCCTAGGGTTGCTGAGTGGAGATGGTGCGTTTCATGGGGTCTGAGACCACTGACACAGGGCGTGCCCCCCTCACCCCCCCAAGCTCAGCACACTTTCTACGAGGTGATTATTTTGCTCATCCTCATTCTTGGCAGATGATCGAAACAGGAGATGCTGCCTCGAACATTGTGGAAATACAAGGGGCTTTCTTTAAGGAAGTATCTCTTTTCGATTTACGGAGGGAAGCCGGATTTAACACCACAGTCCTAAAGGAAAAGGAGCTTCGAAGGAGCCAGGTATGACCACTGAGGATTCTGATACCAATTTGGATGTGTGAATGTTGGGGGGAGTGGGTTCCCCACACCAACAAGGAATTCTCCGACATCAGTTGGGTGTCCTGTGTTTCAACTCAGTTCTGACTCCGTCTGCCTGGTGATGGCATCAGATCCCACAGGGTAAGGGTTCAGCCCTACCATCCTACACCCCCTACCCCTCAACGTCCGATCCCAGGCACAAGTCCTTGTCATCATCCCCCCTGCTTCTGACCTACCAGCTGGAGATCGAAGGTTCCAGTGACTGCGCTGCTCTCACTTTGGTTTGATTAACTTGATCGAGCGGCTCACAGAACTCAGAGAAACATTTCCCTTACTAGATCAGCGTTTTATTGTAAAAGGATGTAACTCGGGAACAGCCAGAGGGAAGAGATACGCGGGACAAGGTGTGGGGAATGGGCCCAGAGCTGCTACGGCCTCTCCAGACGGGCACCCCTCCCAGCACCGACCCCTCTTCGCCGGCTTGAAGCTCTCAGAACTGGGTGCTTTGGTTTTTTTTTGTTTGTGTTTTTAAACATTTTATTTATTTGTTTGACAGAGAGAGATCACATGTAGGCAGAGAGGCAGGCAGAGAGAGAGGAGGAAGCAGGCTCCCTGCTGAGCAGAGAGCCCTATGTGGGGCTCGATGTGGGGCTTGATCCCAGGACCCTGGGATCATGACCTGAGCCGAAGGCAGAGGCTTCAACCCACTGAGCCACCCAGGCGCCCCTGCTTTGGGGTTTTTATGGATGCTCCATCACTCACGCATGCTTGAGGAAGTCCTTGGCGGTTGGTGACTGATTCAGCCTCCAGCCCGTCTCCCCTCCTGGAAAGTTCCAGCCCTCCAGTCCTGTGTTTGGTTCTGCCAGCCACATCCGTCCACCATCAGGTGATTTCAAAAAGTCATCATTAATGTGAGAAAAGAGGCCTTGCTTGCTCTCCTCACTTAGGAAATTCCCAGGGTTTTAGGGGCTGGTGCCAGGAAAGGGGATAAGACCAAATACAGATTTCTTCTTAGAAATCCCAGTGTCACAACCACAGTGCCCAGATGGCTCCTGGATTTCTGACTCCCTGCCTTGTGGGAAAGTTCTGTTTTAAGGTTAATTGGGTAAAAAGAAATTTATTTTTGTGTGATTACACTCAGGGGACAGAACAGTGTCCTGCTGAAGTCGGACGAGACCTGAGCCTGAATCTGGGTACTGCCATTTATTAACTCTGGGGGAGCTACTTATTAACTCTGGGGGAGAAAAGCCTCAGTTTTCTCAGTGTGAAATGGTTTCTTTCTCTCTTTCTTTTTTTTTTTTTTTTAAAGGTTTTATTTATTTACCTGACAGTGATAGAGGGAACACAAGAAGTGGGGAGCGGGAGAGGGAGAAGCAGGCTCTCCACTGAGCAGGAAGCCCGAAGCGGGGCTCGATCCCAGGACCTCGGGATCATGACCCGAGCCGAAGGCAGACGCCCAATGACTGAGCCACCTAGGCACCCTTTTCTTTCTTTTTTTTTAAATGATTTATTTATTTTAGAGAGAGAGCGTGAGGCTGTAGGCACCTGCTGGGAGATGGGGTCCGGTGGGGATGGGCAGAGGGAGAGGGAGAGAGAGAATCTTCGTGATGGCAAGACTGGGGTGGGAGAGGTCCCCAAACCCAATCCTGCTCCTGAGGAAGAGTCTGGGGCCACACACAGAGCTTCGGGAACTTACCTCCCTAGCTGTTGCTTTATCCTGGGCCTGGGCTGCCACGCCACAGATGCCTCTGTCTCATGCTGGCTCATAATTTATTCTGTTTGGGGAATTACGCTCAAAGTTTCAGAGTCTATAAAATAGATGGATGTCATACGTGATCGCATCTGCAAGTTAGGTGTTCTGTAAAATTACGTTTCTTAAAACAAATGGCTCCCCTGCCTACCAGGTATTGTTCTTGTCGAGTGCCCGTCTGGCAGGGCCGGAGGGGAGCGTGTGCCGCAAGCAGGAGTTACTTTATCCACGGTACTTTCTAGCCCCTCCTGGTCTAGTCCGCCCTCCCTCCTGCTTTTGCTTCCCGGGCCCTGGCAGGGGGGCGCGGACCCAGGAGCTGTCCAGCACCTTCAGAGCGCATCAGCACCCTCGCAGAGCATTGGAAATAAACCTGCAGCCCCGCAGCCCGACGGCTTTGCTCCTCATCCGTGTTCTAGAGACGGGGTCCTCCAGGTGGGGGGGAGCGAGAGCACGCGTCCTGCCGCCGCCGGTTCAGATCCCAGCCCTACCACCTAGCAACTGTATGGGCCTGGGTCAATAACCTAGCCTGTTCGGCTTCCATGACCCCGTCTGTAGAATGGGATCATCATGTGCCTTCCCCACAAGGCCTCACGGTGCATGAGTGAGGGCTCCGTCCACGCGGCAACCCTTCTTTTCCCTCAGGCCTTGTTCCTGTATGAGCTTCTGTCGACGTCGACCAGAAGGCCCGAGGAGCTCCTGAGGTAGGCTCCTGAGGTACTCAGCCTGCGGGCTGATGAGCCCTTTGGAGGCTTATTTCCCGGGAAGGAGAGTTGGGCCGCCCAGTCCGGAGCCTCTGCCCCAGCAGACCTGCCTCCTCTTGCCCCTTCTTCCCTCTCCCCTCCCCCCTCCCCACGCGCTTCTTTTTCTTGCTTCCTCGCTCTGTTTTCTAGCACGGGGCAGCTGATCAAAGGCGTGACGTGCTCCCACATAGATGCCATGAGTGCGGACTCCTTTCTGGCCCATTTCCACTATTTTGAGAACAGCCTCTCCCTGCTCTCACCGTATCAGGTACCATTACAGCACGTTTCGAACTTCTGAGTCTCGTCCCTGCCCTAGTCGTTGGCCTGGACTGACTGGGAGGGGGGGCGGGGGGAGGGTTGGTTAAGCTATTTGTGCCAGGATTATTCCCATGCAAGTGCTGATGGGGGGGCCAAATATGGAACCGGGTTTTCTCCAGTTTTCTTTTCTTTTCTTTTCTTTTTTAAAAGATTTTATTTATTTATTTATTTGGCAGACAGAGATCACAGTCAGGCAGAGGGGCTGGCAGAGAGAGAGAGGAGGAAGCAGGCTTCCCACTGAGCAGAGAGCCTGATGTGGGGCTCAATCCCAGGACCCTGAGATCATGACCTGAGCTGAAGGCAGAGGCTTTAACCCACTGAGCCACCCAGGCGCCCCCCCAGTTTTCTTTCTTTCTTTCTCTTTTTTTTTTTTTTTTAAAGATTTTATTTATTTATTTGACAGACAGAGATCACAAGTAGACAGAGAGGCAGACAGAGAGAGAGAAGGAAGCAGGCTCCCTGCTGAGCAGAGAGCCCAATGCGGGGCTCGATCCCAGGACCCTGAGATCATGACCTGAGCCGAAGGCAGCGGCTTAACCCACTGAGCCACTCAGGCGCCCCCAGTTTTCTTTTTTAAAAACTCCAGATACCCCTGTCTCTACAGCCAGAGTTTCACCAGGTTGGTTATTCTAAATTCAGATCTGGACCTAAAAATACAGTGGTTGGGTATACCAGTTGGCATGTTCGTAATTAGGTCCCTAGACTGAAGGTCATTCCCTCCTCCCTGTCCTTCCCAGAGGTAGCCTGGAATGGAAACACTACTTTAATAAGAGTATCTTCTTCTTCATTTAATCCTTTGTTTTCCAAACGGGTAGGGAGACTCTTTATCCCTTTGGGGAGACCAGAGGCAGAAACGGACTTTTCCCCGGATTGAAGCAAGTAAAACCAGGCTTTGGGAACAGCGTTTGGACTTGGGGGTCTAAGCTTTTGACGGGACAGGGTCCTGAGAGGGTGAGCAGGCAGAGACACAAGTCATCTGCCCGACTCTGGCCTGGCCTGTTGTACATACGAATGCAAAGTTTCCAAATAATAAACTCTCTCCCCGAGAGCCAGGAAATGAGCGTAAAGCTTGGCGTGTAATCCAAGGTGGTTAGAGGAATAGGGAAAAATTTTCATAAAACCTTGTCATTCCCTTGCATTCAGTCAGTGGTTCTCAGATTTGAGTGTCCGCACTTCCTGGGATGCTGGAGTTGTTTGATGGGTATTAAGTTTCCGTTTTGCTCGATGAATGAATTCTAGAAATCTGCCGTGCCACACAGTGCCGACCACGAACAATGTGGTATGGTGGACTTCAGAATTTGCTAAGAGGGTGGATCCCATGTTAAGTGAAAAACAAAAACAAAAAGGAAAAAAGGAAACTCTGGGAGATGTTGGATGTGTCTATTACCTTGACTGTGCGAGGGTGTCCCGGGCATTTGCACATGTCCAGACTCATCACAGTGTATGCATTAGAGGTGCACGTCTTTGCATATCGATATACCTCAAGAAAGCTATTAAAAAACCCCACAGATTAAAAAAAAAAACACCAACACAGATTGTGGAACCTCACTTGCAATTTCAGGGGTGAAGCCTGATAATGGGCATTTCGAACAGCTTTCTGGTGAGAACTGTCGAACTGTGTGAAAAGTCTTGCCCAGGCAGGGAGGAAAGCGAATTATTTCGGTGACCTAGACCCTGGCATGGCAGTCTCCTTTACGCTCATCGAACTGACCCAGTGGCTGGAGGTCAGACCCACTTTGAGGAAGACGACTGCCATGTTCAAGGAGGAAGAATTGTTCCAGCAAAGCCCCTTTCCTAGAGTCTTTCCATTCTCAGGACCTTCAAATACCAGTTAATTAGAAAATTTGCTCTTGTTGTTTACACTTTTATTGAAAACACATAATTATTATTGACGAATAAAACAATATCTAGAAAGTAAAATATCCCCCCAGTTTCCCCTGGAGCAGTGATTCTTGGAGGACTGTTTGGCCATATCTGGAGACACTTTTGGTTGTCATGCCTCAGGGAGAAGCGTGTAGTGAGTAGAAACTAGGGAAGCCGCTCACTTCCTACAATGCAGAGAAAAGCCCACAGCAAAGGGTTGTCTGAACCCAGCATCTTAAAGGTGCTAAGATTTGAGAATCCCTCTTTTTTTTTTTTTTAAATTTTATTTATTTGAGAGAGAGAAAGAGAGAGGGAATGCTCTAGCAGTGGGGAGGCACAGAGGGACAAGAAAACCCCCCATTGAGCAGGGAGCCCGATAAGGGGCTTGATCTCTGGACCCAGAGATCATGACCAGAGCCAAAAGCAGCTGTTTAACCGACTGGGCCACCAAGTACCCTGAGAGTCCCTCTTAAGGTAACCATGGGGAGAAGTTTGCTAGCAACTTTGAGAGGTTTTTTTGCATATATAAAACGTATTTACGTGTAATTTAAAAAACACAAATGACTTCATACTATATACATTGTTCTGTTTAATTTTCTATCACAGGCATGTGTGTGTGTTTGTGTGTGTGTATCTAAAATAGGTCATGGGGCGCCTGGGTGGCTCAGTGGGTTAAGCCTCTGCCTTCGGCTTGGGTCGTGATCCCGGGGTCCTGGGATCGAGCCCTGCATCGGGCTCTCTGCTCGGCAGGGAGCCTGCTTCTCCTCTCTCTCTCTGCCTACTTGTGGTCAAATAAATAAAAAATAAAATAAAATAAAATAAAATAGGTCATGGCCATCATTCCATGTTGACAGATATAAATCTACCTTTTTTTTTTTTTAAGATTATTTATTTATTTGACAGACAGAGATCACAAGTAGGCAGAGAGGCAGGCAGAGAGAGAGGAAGGGAAGCAGGCTCCCCGCTGAGCAGAGAGCCCTATGCGGGCTTCGATCCCAGGACCCTGGGATCATGACCTGAGCTGAAGGCAGAGGCTTTAACCCACTGAGTCACCCAGGCGCCCATAAATCTACCTTTTGAAACAAAACAGTTACATAGCACTCGGTTGTATGGATATACCATAACTGACCTCACCAATCTCAAACGAAGGGACAGTGAACTTATATCTCTGCAAAAGATAAACAGAGGTATATTAAAAATTTTAAGAGTTTTTCTGAGCAAAAATCAAGTGGTTTGGAGTGCTCTGGCAAAGGGAAAAGAATATTATATAGAGAAAGTGCAGATGCAGAGAAAGAAATTATTTGGCGATAGCTTAAAGCCTCATTGGTTCTTGATTGGTTGTTGTCGCTATTTTGATATCATAACCTTGAGGTGCTTATGGACTTGGGTTTTGGTGTGCTCACATAGGGCACCATGTCATTAGGGCCACTTTGGTCTGATGGCCTCCTTGTTTAATTAATTTAACATCGCACTTTCTTGCAGTAATAAACAAAACAAGGTGAGCATTCTCAGACTTAAATTTTTGTGCTCACCTTGTGATCATCTCAGTGTCCTCATCCCTAAGCTGGGCACAGTAGTGGTACCTCTACCATAGGGTGTTCTATTAAATAATAAGTAAACATATATAGGGCCCTTAGAACAGTGCCTGGTCCGGAGAAAGCACAGTCTGTGTTTGCTCTTATGATCATTGGACTAAATTCCTAGAACTGCTTTAATCTTTCAGGTGAATTGTTTGGCGTGGAAATACTGGGAGGTCTCCAGGTCCTCTATGCCACCTTTCCTCCTGGCTGTGCTCCCGTAAGTGAACGTTGGCTCCCCTCTCTGGCCCAACAATGAGATCGGGGAGAGTCATCCAAGCCTTCTCACCCCCTGGGGTTTTTGTGAGGAGCCAGAGACAGAGTGCCTTCCAGAATTAAGCCCTTGTGAACCAGGATTTAAATTCTGAGCCCCATGTAGATATGTCAGACAGAATCTCTTGCTTTTTACCCCTCCTGTTATTTAAAAACCAAAGCCAAAGCAATGCAAGCCTGAGTGAGTGCTGGTGAAGCAGGTCCCATCTGGGCTGACCTCACAGCTGTGCCCAGGCTCAGGGTGATCAGGGCTGATGTGAGTCGTGTGGATTTCTCCTGGCATAGGTGGGCTTCTAGGCGTGGGAGGGGGAGCCCTGCTTTTCAAGCACAGTCTGGATAGTCTCTTTGTCTTTATTTCCCTCTTCCTTCTCTTGCTGTTAATTGTCTTCATTTATTAAGAAAATATTCACCAAATGTGTACTCTATACTAGTTCTCAAAGATAATTTGCTTTTCCCCTCTAAGAGCTTATAGTCTCTGGGAGGGGGAATATACAAATACAAAACCAATTACAATGTCATGTTGGTATTTGGTTGAAGGTGATAGAGCCTTAACTCAAACTGGCTTAGGCAAGAAAAGGCAATTTTGGTTCAGGTAACTGGAAGGTCCTGGGATAGAGTTCAGGCATGCAGGCATGGCTTGATCCAGGGGCTCAGTGGTCAGCCATGTGTCTTTTTGGCCCCGCTTTCCTTTGTAGGCTTCTGTGCCAGGCAACTTCTTTCTCTATGGTAGTCTCTGGCAGATTCAAGGTCCTATCTCCCTGGTTAAAAGACTTTTTCTTCCCATCCTTCTCAGTGTGTTGTGGGTTTGACTGGGGTCACGGAGTATGGATAACTCTGGCTGGCTTAGTTTGGTATTTTACCCTTGGAGCCAAGAATGAAGTGGGGGTCCACCCCAAAACACAAGACTTCATGTGAAGATGGTGATTCTCCAAGAAAGCCAGGTGCTCTTACCATGGGAAAGAATGATGGGTACAGGGCACAGAAGGGGACTATCTCTTTCAGACTGGAGAGTCAGAGGAGGCTAACCTGGAGCTCAGAGAATGAGCAGGGGGTTCAGAATTCAAGACGGGCACCTCAGGCAGGGGCACAAGGGATGTTTGGTCCAGCAGTGAGTGGGCAAGGGAAGCGAAGCACTCTGGGGAGCGCATGGTGTGTGTCTGCAGAGTAGCCGGGAGACAGAATGCCAGAGAGGGACAGTCAAATCGGGAAGGGTTGTGCGACACCATAAGGTGTTTCACGTGTATTCCAGGCACAGATCCTGAGACTTATGTTTCAGAGAGATTGTTGTCTCTGTCCCATAGCAGACAGAATACAGGGGGCCTGGCCAGAAGGAGGGAGACATGGAAGCTTATTGCTAGAGCCTGGACCTTGGCATGGTGTTCTAAGACCTGTGTCTTAGAACAGGCTCCCAATCATTCTCCATTGCAGAGCCCTTTTGTTTTCTTCCTTACCCTTATCACTGGCTGAAATGGCCTGTTTTATTCACTGGTTTCTGTTGTCTTTAACCTACTAGAATGAAGCATCCCGAGAAGAGGGACCCACCCATCATGCAGTGTTTGTGGTTGTAGCTGGAGCCCAGTACCATGCCTGGCATGCAGTAGATATTTGCTGAACGAATGAAGAGATAAATAAGATAGCACTACTATGAATGGAGAGGCAACAGTAGATTTAATATTAAGCTGGTAGCAATGACAGATTTGGGGAGAGAGGAAAAGAGACACTTGGGATGGCGTAGAGGAGGGAAAACATGCAGAATTTGGTTTTGGAACAGTCTAGTGGTCGTGATGAGTAGGCCATGTGGGTCTAGAGCAGTCTTTCTCAATCTTTGTTTCATTATTGCCTCCCTAAAGGGAACAATTTAATTTCTCCTGAATAAGAGAATTTACCAGGAATAAGATTTTGTTGAATAGGGTTGAGCTTTAGAGAGTCACAAATCATTGTAATATCTAAGATTTTTTTTTTTATTTGTTCCCTCTCTCTACCTGAACCAGTTTTTTCCCCCTCATGGGGCCATATTGCCTCTCTTAAGAATACATGGTCAAAAGTTTTGGGGTGGGTGGTTCTGGACTGGAGATGCCAGAATCAGGTATCATTTCTCTTACTTTTTCCTGTTCTCTCCTTGTCTTTTTTTTTCCTTTCTATTTTATTCTCTGTCTTCTTTATCTCTTACTTCTTCTTCTTTTTCTTTCTCTTCATCTCCCCTCAACCAGTCCGTCAGTCAACATATGTTTATGGAGACCCCATTCTCTGATCAGTGTTCCTGGGGGGTAGAAGAGAGGCATGATGGGAAGTCTGTTTCTTGCCCATAGAGGAGGGGCATGGTGGGGGTATCTGTTTCCTCTCCCACAGAGGAGGGGCATGATGGGAAGTCCATTTCCCCACCCACTGAAGATTGGCAGGGTGGCAGTCTGTTTTCCTGCCCACAGAAGAGGGTAGTGATGGGTAGGAGGCTTGCTCCCTCCTAGGAGGAGCCATAGCATCACTGGGGAGAACAAACATTTAAAGAACAGCCCTTCTCCCCAGAGGGATAAGCTCTTGGGCATGTGAAGGCTGATTTCAGGGGCAAATGCAGAGCAGCCACTGTTTTCCTCCTGTCATTCTTCCCGTCTCTTTCCAGGGCTCACTACCTGGCTTCTGTCCCAGCTTCCCAGTGTGTGCCCTTTCTCATCAGCCTGGGGAAGAGTCAGCTGGACTCCTTGGTTTTAGATTCCCACAAAAAGAATTCAGTCCTTGGGAAGGTACAGCAGTGCCTGGTAAGGAAACTCTTCCTGGGTGACACTCCTGGTGTCCCTTCCTCCCTGAGGGTCTGTGGCCATCCCAGGGAGCCCTCAGGGGATCTGGCTGGGATCTCAAGCTTGGGGTGATGGCTCCAAGTCTGACTTGTGGGTCTTAAATCTGGCCCTGGGACCCTGGGTGGGATGATGTTGGTCATTGGTTCTGAGAACTGTCATCCTGGGCTTGAATGATGGGAAGCTGCTCCAGGGGACTCGAGAGATTATGGTACACAGAGTCTTTGATCTAGACTGATCAACACTGGCCTCTGGCAGTGATTGGTTATGTGGCTTCTGGCAAGTCATTCCCTTCCCTGAGCCTCGGTCTTCTTATCCCTAAAATGGGTGCAAGAGTTATTGCACAGAGTTATTGAGGGCATGAAATAGGTAATATATTGTTCAGTGCCAAGGCCCAAAGAGCACACTGTCTGAGTGTGAATCCTACCTAGGCTTGCCACTGGCTAGCAGTTACTTTATCTTTAAAGAGTGGGTGGTATTTGTACTTATCTCTTATAATTACTTTGAAGATGAGATTAAGACCTGTAAGCTGTTAGGACACGGCCTGGCATGTATTAAACACTCAAATGTTATCTACTTTTGTCATTTGGAGAAAGAGTTTTAGAGGGTTTTGAGTCCCATACAGATTTTGAGGTGCTATTTTTATTCTTGCTGTAGTCTCATGAGCATGGTTATTGAACTCTGGGGTATCCTCAGAGCAATGGCACCAATGATGACATCAGTCCTCATTTATGGAGGGTTTACCACGTGGCACACTCTACCCACACCAGCTCCCTGGTGGGACCTCCTAGCCTTCCGAGGCCTGCCTCCCTGGGGTAAAATCAGACCCCGTGCTGTCTTTTCTAGTCCATGGTAGGGGGGTGATTTAGGTCCTGGAAACACAAGGTTGGGGACCGGGATGTGTCATGGAGGGATCATGATCTTGAGTTTGCTGGATCTTCCCATCAGCTCCTCTTGTCGGTTTCAGAACAACTCCATTGCTGACGAGTATGCGGTAGACATGGTGGGGAAACTGCTCTGCCACTTGCCAGCTGCTGTCCTCCACCACGGGGTCTCCGCCCGAGCCTGGGCCACAGCCCTGCACGTGCTCAGAGACTGCCCAGAGCTCAGCCCCGAGCAGAAGGCTGCAGTGAGGCTCAGGCTCCTGGAACAAAGCGGGTGAGGAGGGGCTGGAGCCTGGCCTCCAGGGGTTGGGGGGCCAGAGGGCTTGCCAATGGCATTTAACCCTGCTGCTCCCGCCTTCCAAACAGAGCGAGTCTCTAGCTAAGGACAAGGTTAGCCGCTTACATTTATTCTAGAAATGTGACCTACCTTTTTTTGGGCCTCAGATGCCTTATAAAGTGAGAACAATAGTAGTGTCTCTGCAGACCTCACGTGGTTGTCACCAATACATCTTGGTATATTTAAGGGCAGGAATTTTGAATAGACAGCACTTTACAAATGCAAGGAGCTGGCATCTTTATTCTTATGAAATAATAATAACAACAACACTAATAATAATACAGTAATCAAAGTACTGTCAGCTCTGGGTCCGTGGGAGCTCTGGGCAGGGTTGGGGGGGGCAAGTAATGGCGGGGGCCAGACACTTTAATTTCTACATCTGCGGAATGGGGACAGTAATAGAGGAAGGACAGGCTGTGATGTAAGTGACAGAAATTCAACAATTCAAGCTAAAAAAGAAGTGGGAATTTACTGAGATCAGAAACAGAGCGTCATGGAAGACTCCAGGGTATACTTCAGGCCTGACCAGATCCGGAGGCTCAAGTGATGTTGTCGGGAGTATGTTCCTCCCAGCTCTGTGCTCCTTGGTGGGGCCTCTGTTCTCTCCACGTGGTAATGGGACTGGCTTCCAATATTCCCTTTCCTGCTGGAGACACCAGGAGAAAGAGGGCTTCTCTAGTGGTTCCAACAAAATTCCCAAGGATGACTTGACATCCTGCCCGTGCTAGCCTGGGTCTCCTGCCCGTTCTCTAGGTCGGGGAAGTGGGACTGGTCCAGGTATGAAGTCGGTTTGTTCCTGCAAGAAAAGGATGCTGCGAGACAGGGACAAGAACACAGTGTTTCAGTTGACTGCTTATCCTCTCCTCCTAGACTCCCCCAGAACTGGACGGCTGAGACGGCAAAGGACTTGGGACCCTTTCTGATGCTTTTTTCAGAAGACGAATTAAGCTCTGTTGCCACAAAGGTACCTCTTGTGTTCCATCCTTGGAAGGTGGAAGGGATTTGAAGGGACAGAGAAAGTGTGGTCGGTTGTAACTGACCACTGGGTTTACTGCCTGTTTGCTTTCTGGAACCTTCCTCCCTGCCTCAGAGGGCTCAGGTGTTTCCAGCTCTGCTCCAGGATGCCCAGGGTTTGGGAAAAGAGAGTAAGACAGCAGCAAAACCAACTCTGGGCTTTTCACACGGCCTTCGGGGCAGCTGTGCCCAGCCTAGATGCTGTAGGCCAGCGACAACCCTGCTGTCCACAAGCTTCCCACATGCAGGCCATGTTTGCGCGCCTACACACAGCACTGCCATAAACACATGCACACCTATGTCCAGCGTGTGCAGTCACATTTCATCCCAAACCAAATCCTTATGGAGCATTGCCTTTGGGCACACACTTTGTTTGGAGCAACTCTCCAAAGGTTAGACAGCGTAGCGCTCAAGCTACCTGGAGCTGCTTCTTCTCACCATGAAGGTCTGAAACTCCCGAAGAGGGAGCTCCAAAGTGCAAGTGCAGTTTTCTTTAAGGCCTCCGCCGGGAGACACCATGCTACCATTTTCCATTGGCCAAAGCAAGTCACATGACCAAGCTCAGCCTTGGGGGCAGCGGAAGTAGTCTCCTTCCTGCGGAAGTGGAGGGCGGGAGGGAGTAAGGGGTTGCTGGATGACATTCAGGGGGACCGCAAGGCGCATGCCCACACTCTCATCCCTGTACGTGTGTACGCAAGGTGTACGTTGGCCTACGTACGTGCTCAGCGGAACCAGAATACACCGCGTGTCACGCACGTTCACCCCCGGCGTGCGTTCCAGCGTCCGGGCATGGCCGCATCGTCTTCTGGGGTGTCCGGACGTACAGTCACAGCAGCAGATGCTTGTATATCATATACTTATCTAATCTTCTGAAGATCGGTTTTTGAAATTGAAGTTTTATCTCAGTTTTTATAGTTATCTCAGAAACACAGTGCAGGGTTAAAAAAGGTAAGTTGCAAAAGCTTATGTATGGTGGGATATGAAATAAATAAACAAATCTTAGATTTTTTTTCACTATGAAAATGCTATAATGGGGGGCCCCTGGGGGGCTCAGTGGGTGAAAACCTCCGCCTTCAGCTCAGGTCATGATCTCAGGGTCCTGGGATCGAGCCCCGCGTCGGGCTCTCTGCTCAGCAGGGAGCCTGCTTCCTCCTCTCTCTCTGCCTGCCTCTCTGCCTACTTGTGATTTCTCTGTCAAATAAATAAATAAAATCTTAAAAAGAAAAGAAAAGAAAATGCTATAATGGTAGTGAGTTTTGGTTGTTTTTTTTTTTTTTTTTCCACCATGGAAATAGTCTTACTAATTTTAAGTGCACGCAGAAGCAGTTCTAGATGTAAGTCAGGTTTAGAAATGCATGAGCGTGGTTAATGCCAAATTCAGGGTGCTGGTTACTTCAGGGGAAGTAAGACCACAGAGGGAGGGAGGGACCTATCAGTGATATTTGTGATGTTTTGTTTCTTAAGTTAGGTTGTGGGTACATCGGTGTTGTGTTGTATTAGTCTCTCTACTTTTTTTCAACGACTGACATCTTTCATAAGACAAGTAATAGATGCTCCTGGTTAAGAAATTTCAACTATACCAGAAGTTAAAGGATGATGGACTGTGCTCCCCTCTACCTCCCACTTCCGAGTCCCCAGCCTGTCTCGCCAGAGGGGGTCACTCTTCCCAGATTCTGCTCTCTCCTTTCAGAAAAATCCTCTTCCTGCTTATATATGTTCTTTCCTTAAAAAAACACAGAATGGGGGGCGCCCAGGTGACTCAGTGGGTTAAAGCCTCTGCCTTCGGCTCGGGTCATGATCTCAGGGTCCTGGGATCAAGCCCCACATCGGGCTCTCTGCTCAGTGGGGAGCCTGCTCCTCCCTCAGCCTGCTTCTCCACCTACTTGTGATATCTGTCTGTCAAATAAATAAATAGAATTATTTAAAAATACAGAATGGAAAATACCATTCACTCTGCTATGCATTTTCATTTTTTTTAAAAAAATATTTTATTTATTTATTTATTTATTTGACAGACAGAGATCACAAGTAGGCAGAGAGAGAGGAGGAAATAGGCTCCCTGCTAAGCAGAGAGCCTGATGCGGGGCTTGATCCCAGGACCCTGGGATCATGACCTGAGCCAAAGGCTTTAACCCACTGAGCCACCCAGGCGGCCCTGCATTTTGTTTTTATTTAAGAGTTAACAATGTCTTCTTGTGAGTTGCTTGTGACCTTAGCTGCACGTGACAATCACTGGAGAGATTCTAAAAGGACACTGACATGGCCCCCAGCCCAGGCCATTGGTCTTAGAATCTCCGGGGTGAGGCTTGGGTGTCTGAAGATTTCCCAGGTGATTGTCACCTGCCGCGGGGTTGGGGAACTACTGGGGTTTAGAGTGGGATGCTGATTCTGAAGGTTAGAATTGAAAAAGGAGCTAGGGGCTTTTCTCTTTGGACAGAGTGGGACCCAGTGACCCATCCTGTGTGAGAGAGTTTAGAAAATGCTCTGCACCCATGGTGGGTCTGCCAGTAATATCCTGGGTCTTGACACATCACACCGGTTCTAGATGGGAAATGGCACCTTCTCCAGGGCAACTGGAGGATCCCTCATTCCTAGTCTCCACTCGGAATTAGAGATCATCCTCTCTTTCTCTAAAAAAAAAAAAAAGATTTAATTTTTTGAGAGAGAAAGAGAGCATGAGGAGGGATGGGGCTGAAGGAGCGGGGGTGGGGGGGTAGAGAGAGAGAGAGAGAATATTAATCTCAAGCAGACTGCCCACTGAGCACAGGGCCTGACCCCACAACCACAAGATCATGACCTGAGCCAAAATCAAGAGTTGGACGGTCCACCCACCCAAGCCACCCGGGAGCCCCCTCTCTTTCTTCTTTTTTAGGATACATGTAAAGTTTAGTGAAAAAAATTTTTTTTTAAGATTTTATTTATGGGGCGCCTGGGTGGCTCAGTGGGTTAAAGCCTCTGCCTTCGGCTCAGGTCATGATCCCAGGGTCCTGGGATCGAGCCCCACATCGGGCTCTCTGCTCAAAAGGGAGCCTGCTTCCTCCTCTCTCCTCTCTCTCTGCCTTTCTCTCTGTCAAATAAATAAATAAAATCTTTAAAAAAAGTTATTAAAAAAGAAAGATTTTATTTATTTGACAGACAGAAATCACAAGTAGGCAGAGAGGCAGGCAGAGAGGGGTGGGGGGAGGGAAGCAGGCTCCCCGCTGAGCAGAGAGCCCAATTCGGGGCTCCATCCCAGGGCCCTGAGATCATGACCCGAGCCAAAGACAGAGACTTTAACCCACTGAGCCACCCAGGGACCCCAAGTTTAGTGAAAGTTTAAAAACAATGCCAGACCAAAACAGGGTAGGCTCCCCTGCATTTCTAATAGATCTTACCAGGTTGCTCCGGTAATTCTGCACCATTTAACCGTCTCACAGAAGAGCAAGCATACGCATTTACTGCATTTTGCTCAGCATTAAACCTTATCGCTTCATCTTATTTTTAAGCGTTATCACTTTCTTTTACTTTTGGTAATCGGATGGGTGAAAAACAATAAGTACTTGAGCTATCGAACGTTTATTGGATTGCTAATGGGGTTAAGAATTATTTTGGATGATTCTTTATGGAGACCGAATTAGTTGGGCTCGGGGATAAATTTAAAGAAGAAGCTGCTATAGCAGAAACACAACCCCTGAGGGACCAAGTAGTATCACAGTGTAAATCTGTGTTTAATGTCCTTTAATTATTATGTGTTCCTCCTCCTCCCTCTTCTTTCCTGCACACAGTTTCCTGATATCCTTCAGCAGACAGCGTCCAAGACAGCCGGGACCTTGCCCCCGCAAGGATTCCTCCGGGCTGTCTTTGAATCTCTTCGGAACCGCAGGGAGAAGAGCCCCAGCTTGGCCCCCAGCCCCGGTGAGTGTTTCCGGGGTGTCTCAGCCGGAGCCAGGGCGGTGGTCTTTGGCCGAGTCCCTGACATCCAGAGGGCTCCTTTGTCCAGGGGACTTCATGCAAAGTGGGCAGAACAGCAGCATGGCAGAAAGCCACAAGCCATAGAATGACCCCTGTAGTAAAGGAATTTGGAAACCGTCTTGGGCTCCTTACCCAGGCCAGTCAGTTAAATGGGGATCACACGGGGCAGCAAACATTTCAAAAGAATTGACTTAAAGGGTATAGATGGCTGAGTGGCAGTGTTTTGCAGGGCTGGGGCCAGGCTGTGAAGCCTGGATCTGTTGCTTACCGGCCGTGGGACTTTGGGTAAGGCCTTTAACCTCTCTGTGCCTCGGTGTTCATTCTCTCCGTAAGATGGAGAGAATGAGAGTCCTTACCTCCTTAGGTTGTCACGAGGGTTCGTGGACTGGAACCTGTCAGGCTGTTCACAACAGTGCCCGGGCAACGTAGGAAATGCTCCAGAGGTGTTCGCTGTTTTTGTGACTTTCATGCACCCACTGAGCACAGACCTGTGCCAAGCAGGCAGAGACGAGGTTAATCAGACCCAATAATAATTATAAGACTAATAGCTGGCAGCCAGTGCTTGCTTTCTGTCCTGCCAAAATAATTATGGAGTACTGAGCGTGTGGACAAAACCAAAAATCCCTGTGCTCGCAGAGGACAAGGGGCTGGGCCGTGGAGGCGGGCACCCAGCAGTAAATCACACACACACAGTAAAAGATGTAGTTTTTTTGTAGGATGGTAAGTGCCAAGAAGGAAAATAAAGCCAGGCAAGGAGAGGGTCTGTGAGTGGGTATGGGGGTGGGGAATTATAATTTGCAAAAAGAACTGTGGAAGTGGGTTTCGCTGAGAAGGGGACATTTCAGGAAAGCCCCAGGGAGCGCGGGGGCGGACTGTGTGGACATGCAGCGTCGGAGTCTTCCAGGCAAATGGAAGTGTAACAGGAACAGGACGGAACGGGGCGTGAGAGACAGTGTGGCTGGACTGCGCGAGAGACAGGGCCCTGTAGGGCTTTATGAAGGAAGCCCGAAGGACTTTCTTTGTCTTTGTCTTTTGGTTGGGGTTTCACGGAAGCACCAAGCAAAGAAGGGTCACAGTCTGATTCATGTTGATCTTGGGTGGTCCTCTCTCCGTGTACCTCTGTCCTGGGCTTGCTCCCATTTTCTTGACAAGGGGAACTGAGGTGTAGAGAGAGAGAAAGAGGCTTGGCCAAAGTCATGGAGTGAGCAATGCAGCTCTGGGATTGGTACCCAGAGCTGGCGATGATCGCCACTCACTCCTCCTGCCCTCACAGCCCAGCGGTGCACTCGTCACATGGCAGGCGTCCTGCTCTGTGCGTGTGGGTGTGCAGATGGGAGACCCATCACACTCTGGGGAGGACGCTCTGTCATGACTGCATCCCTGGAGTTTTCTTTCGTGGTTCTGGGTACTCGTTACTGCTGAGCTTGTAGTAATTAATGGCGTAGCAGAATGACTGGTTGGTTTCATTTTAATTTGTGTGTGTGTGTGTGTGTGTGTGGATTCATTTAACAAATACTTGCTAAACACCTACTATGTTCCAGGCAGGGACCCACAGCAGGAAAAGGCCAAGTTCCTGCCGCACGGTATAACCATTTGGTTCCTCTCTAATTCTAATTCACTGGATCCCGTTTTCACTGGAAAGTCGGGTGGAGTAGGGTTGTATCTTTTGTGGTAAAAATGCTTGAGGACCACATGTGGCGACCTGGGTTTGGTCCGCTTTCACCTCCTGGAGTCCAGTGAGTTGCCGCTGAGAGGCAGTGAGGAGGGAGTGGCCACAGGGCTTGGGCGTGGTCTGGCTGGGGGGTGCTGGTGATTTTGTGCACCTCAGGGGTGGACCGCCGCTAAGACAGGAGAGCCAGGATTGCTCTTTGGATGAGGAGCTTTGAGTTCTCTCCCAGTGGAGCAACAAGGGAGAAATATCTCATTCGTGTGTTGATGATGTTAACTGGTTTAACCACGTTGAGATTCAACTCGGTCAAAGACTGAAATGGATGGGTTTCTCCTGTTGCCAGGCCCATTTCTCCTCTTTCCCAGAAAGTGGGAAGGGCATAGCCCCCACGATGCCAAATCATTCTTCCTTCCCACACTTGAAGATTTTATTTATTTACTTGAGCGAGAGCACGCCCGAGCATGCGCGCGCGCACACACACACACACACACACACACACGGGATGGAGAAACAGAGGGAGAGGGAGAAGCAGACTCCCTGCTGAGCATGGAGCCCGACGGATGTGGGACTCGATCCCAGGACCCCAGGATCATGACTCGAGCCAAAGGCAGACGTTTAACAGACTGACCCACTCAGGCATCCCACCGTTACCACACTCTTTTTTTCCTTGTAATTCTGGAAGCCTTAACTTTGGGTTGCAAATAAAAGCCTGAGGTGGCAGCTGCTGGTAATGTAACTAATGAAGATAGCTAGCAAGTATTGAGTGCTTACTGTATACCTCGCATTATTCTAAGTGCTTCATATATAATAATAATACATTTAATCCTTCCAAAAATTTGATGAGATAATTCTATCCTCATTTTATTGACGAGGGAACTGAGGCAGAGAAGGGTTAAAGAGCTTTGGATGTGAATCTGAAACCAGAACTGTTCACCGCCAGCTCTCATTGTCCTCCAGGCAATTTGGAGCCCCACTGTAGTGCTGCAGAGCTCCTACTATGTGCATGCGTGTGGCCGCGCAAAAGTTGGGCATTTCCGTGATTTTGTAATTAGCAAGAAGTGCCGGAAGTGGGATTCAAGCTTCCCCCGCGTCCCTGCTCTCAGTGTCTGTGCTGTGCTGCCCGTCCTGAGTAAATCTACCCAGACAAGGAGATTACTCATTTCAGTAAATAAAGACTAACATTCCCTGAAGCTCTCTTCCCTCTGTTCCTCCCCGTTCTTGAGGTTGCCATGGAGTCACGGCTCCTTCTTCTGGTGACATCCTGAAGTTGGCGGAAGCCAACGCCTGCTGGGCCCCCGCCGACCTGCTCTGCATGGAGGAATCCACCTTCATCCGGAACGTGGAGCTTCTGGGGGCCGTCAGGGGTTTCAGGCCGCCTCAGCTGATGACCCTGAAGGAGAAGGCTGTGCAGGTAAAGCCCACCTCAGGGAGGGAGCATTCAAGAGAGGGAAAACCCCAGCATGACGGTCCCAGCACTTCCGTGCGCGGAGCCCACCGCAGGGAGTTTTCACGGGCGCGGCAGTTTCTCCCCATCAACGGGGTGTCCTAGGTGTGCGCTCCGCATCTGAGAATTTTCTCGTTCCTCCCTCTCGGGTTGTGGCAGAGAACAGAGATGTGTCTTGGCATCTCATGGACACTCAGTAGAAGTTCTGTGGATGTTCTGGTGCCCCTGACTGAGACGGTTTCCAGGACTGGTGTCTTGTCTTTCTCTGCTCGGAGAAACGCAATTGCCGCTTACAGCAGGTTTTCTCAGAATCCTTTGGAAACGTGTGGAAAACAGCAGAAAGGAGTAAAAAGGGGACTACAAGCCTTTTTTCCATCTTTATAAATTTCCCTTTGAGTGGCTTGTTTCAGCCATTTGAATAGTTGTAGAGTATCTGGTTATCCTTGTGGGATTAAGACAGTAAGTTCCTTTTATAACTCATTTTTATATAAAGGACCCAAGTTTATTGTAGAAAAGTTAGAAAACAATAAAGAAAATCTTTCATAATCTTCTACCCAGAGATAAGTAATGTTAAGATTTTGATATATTCACCTGAATTTCCCCAGACTTCTGTGTATATTGTATCAGATGTATTTATATATTTCATGTATACTCACACATACATGTTAGAAAAATATAGTGTCATGCCCACCCCTATTCAGTAACTTGCTGTCTACACCCAACAGTATAAACACATATTTTTCCGTATCAGAAATATAAATTTATATCAGCGTTTTAAACAGTCGTGTATTTCATTTTATGATTGGTACCTTTTTTCTGGTCTTTGTTTATTGAGCAATTATTATTGAGCAAATTGGTAGACTTTTAGGTTGCTTATATGTTTTTAATGCCTCAGGGTACCTATTTGTACATATTTTGGGAGGCCTTTATCTCATTATTTACTTAGGCTAGATTCCCTGAGGTGGAATTCTGGGGTCAAGTCATACAAATATATATATTTTTTAAGATTATTTATTTATTTGACAGACAGAGATCATGAGTAGTCAGAGAGGCAGGCAGAGAGAGAGGAGGAAGCAGGCTCTCCGCAGAGCAGAGCAGAGCAGAGAGCCTGATGTGGGGCTTGATCCCAGGGTTCTGGGATCATGACCTGAGACGAAGACAGAGGCTTTAACCCACTGAGCCACCCAGGCACCCCAAGGCATACAAATATCTTAAAACCTATTGATACACATAACCAAATTCCCCTCCAAAAAGTATGTATCGATCTATATTCTCAACATCAGTAAATGAAGATATCCTTTACCCCATATCTTTTCAACACCATAAATGATCATTCTTTTTATTCCTTGTCAATATTGATCAGCTCACATGGTATTCTTTGATTGTTGATAATGTACAATTTTTATTTTTATTTTTTTATTATTATTTTTTAAAGATTTTATTTATTTATTTGACAGAGAGAGATCACAGTAGACAGAGAGGCAGGCAGAGAGAGAGAGAGGGAAGCAGGCTCCCCACCGAGCAGAGAGCCTGATGCGGGACTCAATCGCAGGACCTTGAGATCATGACCTGAACCGAAGGCAGCAACTCAACCCACTGAGCCACCCAGGCACCCCGATAATGTACACTTTTTAAAAAATTGACCAAGGGGCACCTGGGTGGCTCAGTGGGTTAAAGCCTCTGCCTTCAGCTCAGGTCATGATCCCAGGGTCCTGGGATCGAGCCCCACATTGGGCTCTCTGCTTGGCAGGGAGCCTGCTTCCTCCTCTCTCTCTCTCTGCCTGCCTCTCTGCCTACTTGTGATCTCTCTCGGTCAAATGAATAAATAAAAAATCTTAAAAAAAATAAAAAATAAAAAAATAAAAAATCGACCAAGACTGAACCTTTTTCCATGTCTGTTTCTTCCTTTGTGAATTTCTTGTTCATATCTTTTTTTTTTTTCCAAAAACCAGTAAAACTTTGTTTGTGTTCTTTAGCCATGAACAGAAAACTAGAGAAAGCAAAAATGTTTTGTATTTACAAAGATAAATGGTCTCTTTAACCAGAAAAAATCAAAACCTCAAACTACAAAAAGGAGGATAAAAACATCTTCCCCCACATCCCTTGATGTCATTGTCCTTGTCATCTTAGGTGAAACCTTAGTCCACCGGCCAGGGATCCTTTATGGGGCCAAATCAAGATGAGGGCCAAGAAATCAGACCAGTAAAGTCCCATGATATAAAGTTGTTCTGTTTGTGTGTTTTGTATGTATGTATATATATGTTCATGTATATGTATGTATGTGTCTATATATGTATGTATATATTAAAGCTAATGCAGTTGTCTTTTTCTTATTGATTTATAAGAGAACTTTATATATTAAAGAGCTTTACCCTACATCTGTTTAAAATACTATTAGTAATGGTCAGTCTAATCTGGATTTTTTGGATTTTTTTTTTTTCATTTGAAGGTTTGGGACATGCCTTCTTACTGGAAAGAATACCATATCGCCTCGCTGGGGCGCATTGCTCTGGCTCTTAATGAGAGTGAGCTGGAGCAGCTGGATCTCAGCTCCATCGACACTGTGGCTTCCTTAAGCTGGCAGACAGAATGGACGCCAGGACAGGTGGGTACATGCTGGTTGATCTTTTAAATATTCCATTTCTTTCTTAATTTTGCATGTATTTTCCTTTATGTCCTTGAACATACAGTATTTATAATAGCTGCTTTAAAATCTTTGCTGCTAATTCTGTCCTTGGTTATTTCTGAGTCTGTTTCTGTGGGCTAAGTTTTATCTTAGTCACGGGTTATGTATTTTTATTTTATATGCAAGGCTGGTAATTTTGACTGGTTAATGGACATAGCAAATTTTACATTTTTTAAATGTTTGATTTGGTTGTACTCCTTTGATGGATATTGGGTTTTGTTCTGGCACTCATTCATTCATTCATTCATTTATATGTTTTTAAACATTTTTTTAAATTTAAATTCAATTAATTAGGGATGCCTGGGTGGCTCAGTTGGTTAAATGTCTGCCTTCAGCTCAGGTCATGATCCCAGGGTCCTGGGATCCAGTCCCACATTGGTCTCCATGCTCCGTGGGGAACCTGCTTCTCCCTTTGCCTCTGCTCTAACCCTCCCTCTCTCTCTCTCCAACAAATAAATAAATCTTTAAAAATAAATAAATAAATTCAATTAATTAACATATAATGTATTACTGGTTTCAGAAGTAGAGGTCAGTGATTCATCAGTCTTAATTTTTTTTTTTTAAAGATTTTATTTATTTGACAGAGATCACAAGTAGGCAGAGAGGTAGGACCCCTCTGTTCTGGCTGGTGGGCATATGTTCTCTCTCCAACTCCATATGGGCTCTGAGAATTGTTCAGCCTATCGCTTTCTGAAGCTCCTTCCTGATACTTAATGTGGATTTCACTCTTGGTCTGTGTAGAGAGGTCAGTGCTCAGCCAGAGAGGGAAAGACCTCTCTCTCTCTTCTGCCAAGTTTCTCTTCTGTTGTTCTCTTTCTCTGAAGTTTCTTACTCTCCAGTACTTTCCCCCACAGATTACAGGTGCCCTGGCCTCTCTGACCTTGGGTCTCTATGTTCTCAGCTCAGCTGGACCCCTGGGTTTGTTTAGGTGCCGTTTCCTGCTCCCTGGCCTGAAAAGTGCTTCTGGGCAGGAAGCAAGGGCAATTTTCAGGCCCTCCTTATTTATGTTCCCACTGTCAGGATCGTAGTCCTGTGTTCTCCGTTTTCCTGTGTCTGCATATCATTGTTTCATAGATCTTGTTCTGAATTCTCATTGCTTAGGAGATTGGTTTCTGTGTCAGTTAATCCCTCCTGCGTTAAAGAAGTTCTTTCCAGAATTTAATTTTTTCTTTTGACTGGGAGGGATGTTAACCCACCGTATTGCTAGAAAGGAGGGTCTTGGCTGCTCCACGGTGTCTTCCGGGTCAGGCAGCCCTCCCTCGGTGGTCATTTTCAACGCTGGCTTTACATATTATCTCATCAGCATCCTCATAAAAAAAAAAGTGCCCCTCTTGCATGCATTTTTTAAAAAGTCTCGGTGTTGACTCCATTTATGCCATTACCCACCCCAAGCAGTGACTGTGGTCAGGAGTAGACTACGTCGGCTGGCCAGGCGTGCGTGAGGGAGTGGGGTCCATCTCAGCATGACCCTATGAACTGACAGTGGGGAATTGGGAGGTGGGGAGGCTGCTTAAGGCCCCAAAAGACGTCCGTGCCCCAATCCCTGCGGGCTTTGAAGATGTTTCCTTATGTGGCAAAGGGATTTTACAGATCTGATTAATGTAAGCCTCTTGAGATGGGACAGTTCTCTTCATGAGTCCAGCATAATCACAGGGGTTCTCAGGAGAAGGAGACAGGTGGCCATGTGACAAGAGAAGCAGAAGGACACTGAGAAAGAGTCGAAGGCACTAGGCTGCTGATTCTGAAGATGGAAGATGTGGCCCCAGGCAGCCTCTGGAAGCTAGAAAAATTGAGGAGATAAATCCTCTCTAGAGCCTCCAGAAGGAGTGCACCCTGCTGATCCATTTTAGGACTCAGGACCTTCTAAAACTGTAAGGGAATAAATCTGTGTTGTGTTAAGCCACCGAATTTACGGTGGTTTCACTTGTCACAGCAGCAAGGGGAAACAAATACAGGACGGTTCACCCAAGGAAGAGCATGGTGTTCTCAAACAACGGCAGGACGGGTGCTGGGCAGGCAAAACCGATGCATGTCCCCTGGTCACATGAGATTTTCAGAGTCGGGTTTGCCAGGTCCCCTAACTCTGAGTGGCACCATTCAAACACAGCACGATGTGAATTGTACCCACCGCCTGGCACCATGGAGAACCCTGGCCATGAGGATCACCAGAGTCCATACACGTGAAACGTTTTGAACAATGCCTGGCACATAAGTATTCAGTGAAAAGTGTTTTCATTGTGGTGGTGGCTGATGCCATCGTCATCGTCATCGTCATGGTCACCACCACACTTCCTCTCTCTGGTGTCTCGCCTCGTTTGGGGTAAATGGTCTAAACCCAGCAATCTGAGGTTCATTCCCTCCTGACATTCGATAATGACGGATCTTGACTGTTTGAGAAGTGCCCTGTCACCCTTCGGATATTAAAATCCTTCTAGTCACAGTCTAGGAGAAAATGGAAAAAATATATCCAGCATAGGAACCAGAGCTCGCTCTCTCCCTTTGCACCAATTTTAATTCCCATGGATGCCAGTGAGATTTATCAATATGTTTGAAGAGGATATGAAAACCTAACATTTGCATATATCATTTGCAGTCACTTCCTCAACTTTCGCTCCCAATCAAACCCTTAAATGCATGTTTCTAGATTAATAGTCAGACCTGGTGGAACCACATTAACAGAGTTCAGTTTAAAAACCAATATAAGGGGAGAAAAAACTATTAGAGAAGCCAGAGGGATGAACAGAGAAATTGAAATCTTACAGCTATTCATTTTCCAGAGGGTTAATATTGCCTAAAAGTGTTAGTATTAATTGTCCTGGAATCATTACAGATACACTGGTCCAGTCATTCGAGTAAATATATTTTGGCTTATCACCTTGCAGGCTGAGCTTGCATTTTCCAGGTTTCAGTGGCAAGGACAATTTAATACCACATCTTCAAAGTAATTTTATTTGAATTGTATTTTCGCACTTTCATTTTAAAATGGGCATGCCTGATGGTCGGGGAGCACGGATTGTTATGAACCAACTAGTGAAACCTGATTGTGAATCCTTAATAGGAAAAGTTCAAAAGCGACCTCCAATCTCTCTCTTTCTTCTCTTCATACCCAAATGTCTTCGCTGTCTAAGTGCACAGGCTCTGGAGTCGGAACGCCTGGGTTTTCATCCTAGCACAGTCATTTGCCAGCTAAGTAGCAGAGGCTTACTTTACCTCTCTGGGCCTCAGCTTCCTCATCCGTGAGAACGAGAATAATATAATGCTTCGCAGGGTTGGGAAGCCCAGGTGGCTCAGTCAGGTAAGCGTTTGTCTTCGGCTCAGGTCCTGGGATCTAGCCCCACATTGCCTCATTGGGCTCCTTGCTCAGCGGGGAGCCTGCTTCTCCCTCTGCTGCTGCTCCCCATCCTTCTGCTCCCTCTCTCTTTCTCCCTGACCAAAAAAACAAAGTTAAAAAAAGTATTTCACAGGGTAGTTGTGAGGGCTAGATGAGTGCTGGTCCGTGCAAAAAGTCAGTAAATATCAGGTATTATTATTTTGGATGTACACTCCCATTCGGACACCTTGAACTCTGAGTGTGGTATTACTGAAACTCCCCTGTGGAGCCTGCGAGTTTTGTAATCACTGAGAGCAATTTGGTAAAGACACTGATCAGTCTGATTTGCAGAAAGAGGAAATCTCCCTGAAGCCAATCCATCCTGGGAAAGCAGCAATCTGATGCTATTTCAAAAGAGCGTATATATTGCCTACAACTGCTTCAGATCACTGACTCAGAAATTCACTCATTCATTTAAAAAGTCCTTATGGGGGGCGCCTGGGTGGCTCAGTGGGTTAAGCCTCTGCCTTCGGCTCAGGTCGTGATCTCAGGGTCCTGGGATCGAGCCCTGCATTGGGCTCTCTGCTCAGCGGGGAGCCTGCTCCCTCTTTATCTCTGCCTGCCTCTCTGTCTACTTGTGATCTCTCTCTCTCTCTCTCTCTGTCAGATAAATAAATAAATATTTTTAAAGTCCTTATTGGACTGAACTGTATGCCAGCCTTCGTGCCAAGTGGTAGGGATACGATGGTGAACTAGCTGGGTATGTTGTGGGTCTCTGGGGATTCTCCTTGGTGCTACAAGACCAAAAAAGGGAGAACAGTGAAAAATGTTTTAAAACTGTGATAATTGATAACAGAAAACGGACAAAGTGTTCATAGAACTAAGGAGGGAGGCTGTCTGAAGTCCGGGAATCAGGCCGTCTTCTCTGGAGCGATAGCATTTCGACAGACCTGGGGGACGGGAAGGCAACGGAGGAAAAGCGGAAAATCAGTGCAGCATTTTGCAATCTTTGCCACCACTTTCTCAGCACTGTAATGGTTCTAACCATGTGATGGGATGAACCGATGGTAAGAGGAGATGGGAAGGCGCACTGTATCCTCGTGACCCTCCTTCTAATTCAGATGTTTGTCTTTGGATGACTCCTTCCCAGCTTTGGGAAGCATTTGGGGAGCACGGATTGTTGGACTTGCCACTATGAGCACTGAGGGATCCAGACTTTATTCCACAGCCCATCTCTGAAGAATTGACTTGAATCCTTCCTCAGGTCCAACATCGGTAGGTCAAATGAATCAGGGTTCATTGCGTTCCGAGTGGCAGAAAAACCAACTCAAAGTGGCTGGACCAGGCAAAGAAATTTATTGGCTCCTGTAACTGCAAAGTTCACGTGTAGAGTTCAGGTATGGTTGGATCCAGAGTCTTCGTCACTGTGGTCAAGGATCTGTCTCTCACCATTTTTTTGATCCTGCTTTCCTTTGTGCTGGCTTCAGTCAGAGGCAGGCTCCTTGCATATGGTGAATTTTAGCAGATCTAGGTGTTTATGCTTCCAAGGTCCAGTCCACAGTAAAGAATGTTGTCCTTCCAGAGAATGAAGACTGTCTTATTCCCCTATACCAATGAGGACATCCTTAATCATTCCATCCAAAGTCCATGTTGGTTTGGACTGGATCCCAGGCCCAATCTAGAGCAAATCATGGCAGCCAGGCCAAGAGATGACTTCAGACTAGTCAGGACTGGGCCAAACAGAGCATCACCCCTGGAACTCAGAAGGCAGTTAGCTCCACCTGGACCACATGAAGTAAGAGTGTGGGAAGGGAAACTCTCCAGGGAAAGTCATGAGCAATGAATGGCTACTGTGCAAGAATTTCAGGGACCCTACACAACAACCCCCTTAAATTAAAGCTCACTGATTAAATCCCTTGGTGGTTTTCAATACCAAAGGATTTGTGATACTATTCTCTGAAATTGAAGAGAGAAGGATAAGTCTATCAATGTAGGACTTTACAGAAAGGAAAATTCACTGGGGTTGAGCTCATCAGGGAAGACCAGGAAGAAGGTGCAATTTGACTCGGACCCCCCCCCCCCAAATAAAAAGATGATTGGATTTTGACAGTTGGGAAGGCAGGAAACACATTTCAGCTGGAGGGATTGATTTGAGCAAAGGCAAAAAAGCGAGCTATTAAAAGGTTTTGTCAGAAAGTTCTGAAAACTTACGGTGCTTGGGTGGCTCAGTCAGTTAAGCTTCTGCCTTCGGCTCAGGTTATGATCCTAGGGTCCTAGGATCAAGTCCTGCATTGGGCTCCCTACTCAGAGGGAGAGACTACTTCTCCTGCTCCCTCTGCTGTCTCCCTCTGTCCTCCTTGTGCTCTCTGGTACTCTCTCTCTCTCTCTCTCTGTGTCTCTCTGTCAAATAAATAAATAAATAAATAAAATAAAAAGTTCTGAAAACATGCTGAAACAATTTGGATCCTGATGCAGGAGAACTTAAATGAGCAAACTATCTGAAGGTCATGAGTGACTGAAGAAAATATGCTAGCGACATAGACACGGGATACGGTTCCTTTAGTGCTGGTGGAGGGTATGAGAGTTTCACTGCCGAAACACTCCTCTGTGGATGAGGAGACATACTCACGAGAAGCAGCACCTTAGGGACATGAACACGGAGGCAGGGGCTAGGATAGTTTGGAATGGGGGGGTGCGTCCAGAGTAGAAAATGGGGGATTGGTTGGTAGACTCTGGCTATAGCTCAATTATCCCCTCAAGCCTTAGGGTTTTCATCATCCCTGGATAGTTCCTCTGTTACTCTCCCTTATTGTTCTAGGCTAGATCCATCCTGCAAGGATTCCTGGAGGATTCAGGCTACAGTATCCAGGATCTGAAGAGCTTCCATCTACTAGGACTTGGTACAACCCTGTGTGCTATGAACGCCACCGAAATCTCACTCATAAAGATCTCAGAATTCAGGTAACCAACTCAGTAGTGGTCAAAATGGTAAATGGTTGATTGGCCAGTCCATTCATTTAGCAAGATGTCTTTTCCTTCCTGATGTTTTGCCACCTTTCTGGGTTAAAATAAAGAGTAGAATCAGCTGAATCCGTTCTGGATGCTGAGCCGACCTACCTTCTGCACAACCCATCGTGTCTGGAGAGCCTCCCACGCTCACTCTGTACCCTTCCCTCTTAACCAGGGCGGTGGTGGCCAGAATCGGGACCCTGCTCTGCAGCACCCACGTCTTGGCCGAGTTTAAGAGGAAGGCAGAAGTTGTATTTGGGGATCCCACCGCGTGGTCCAGCTCTGTCCTGCAGGAGCTCGGGACAATGGCAGGTGAGAGCATACCTCCTCTCCCTTTCCAACCTGAAATCTGGGGACAAAAGCAAAAAAACAAAACAAAAAAACCAAAAAATAATAATAAAAGAATGCTTGGCTGTATGTAGTGAACATCTCTAAAGTTACAGCCGAATCTAGATTTGTGACTTGAGGCTGCAGATGGGGAGCTCCACAAATCTCTTTCAGCAAGCTCTCTCGGTGGTTCTTGCGCACACTCAAGTGGTTTAGGATGTGATTTAATTGACTTCTAAATAGTTTTATACACAATCTGAAATTGCATAAAGTGAAGGTTCTTCTGGGCGTACTTTTCGTTGGAGGAGACCAATCAGGGCTAATGCGACCCACTTTTTTTTTTTTTTCTTTAATCAGGAGTTGATTAAGGAAGTTGATTCTCTGGTGTGATTTTCAAGGCTTTTTGTAAGGACTAACGCTTGCCTAGAACACACAGATCTGCACATTATGCAGCACCATTAATAAAACAAGTGGGGTTCCGATGGCTTGATCTAAACCCTTGTGATTCCTTTTTCTCCCCCCAGCTGGATTAACTAAGGAAGAGCTCCAAATGCTGGACAAGGATTTGATGCCGTATTTCCAGCCATCAGCAATCAAATGCCTTCCTGATGAGATATTCAAAGTAGGTACTTGGTTCTTCAAGGAGAATAGGAGCTTGACCCCATTTCCGATCACATCGGGGAACAGATGGCAGGCCTTGGATTCTAGGGGTTTGCAAACAGATTTCTGCTGATAGGGCCAGAAGAGAGCGGCATGCCAACAATGAATGGGTCACAAGATAATTTTTGGTTTAAAGACTTTTTTTTTCCCTTAAATTTTTATGTTTTAATTTGTATTTATTTTTATGGTTGTCCTCTCTTTATAGCAAGGTATTGATTTTCTATTTATGATGGTATGACAGTCTCATATTTATTTGTCTAAAACCCTTGGGGACAAATACATTTCAGAATTCAGAATTTTCCAGATTTTAAAAAGATCACTCTGTGAATCTCCTGTATGTAATTTAACACCCCCAGCAGTGTCTGGGGAAGCACATTATACATTAATATTTCTATGAAGAACTCAATGATGCCACACTAATTGAACTAAATAGAGACTACAAATGGCCTTATATCATTTTAAGGTTTTGCAGGCAAATAAGTTTATCTTCAACTTTGGGGAAAACATTCAATTTTAAGCTTTTTTTTTTTGGACTTCAGAATGGCTGATCAGGGATTATGGACCTGTATAACATTTCCTTTTTAAATAAATTGAAGTAGGGGCACCTGGGTGGCTCAGTGGGTTGAAGCCTCTGCCTTCGGCTCAGGTCATGATCCCAGGGTCCTGGGATGGAGCCCCGCATCGGGCTCTCTGCTCGGCAGGGAGCCTGCTTCCTCCTCTCTCTCTGCCTGCCTCTCTGCCTACTTGTGAATTCTATCTGTCAAATAAATAAATAAAATCTTTAAAAAAATTGAAGTAAAAATATTCTAGTTGATTTAAAGAAAAGCATTGAGAAAACCTCAACAGGACAGGTGAGAAACGACTATGGAAGAAATTGAGGAGGAGGCATTAGATCCACTGAGGTTAGGGAGGCAGAGTGGTCTTTGGGGCTTGCTGTCTCTGGGGCCCCATACAAGCTTCGGGGAGTGTTTGGTGGGGACAGCCTGCTCTGATGAGGAGTGGCCCTGGTGTTCTCGCTTGTTGGGCAACTTGGAAATAAATTCTATCCACCACAACTGTGGAAGACACACAAATGAGGTCGGACAGACTCCTATGATGCCACATCCCTGGTTCATTTCAAGACCAATAGCCGACCTTGAATGACTTCACAACACAGGACAGTTTCCAGCACAGAGCAGGTGAAATAGCTGTTTGGGGGAGAAATAAACCGTAGTCCTGAAGGCTGCAGGACCTCCCCACTGGGGGTTTCTGCAAGAACAGCGGAAGCTTTGTTCTGGATGCTGGCATGTTGCCAAGCACTTTCCCCCTGTCTTGTTTGGAGCACTCTGTGGTGGTTTCCTTGTTTGGGGATTTGTCTTTCTCAGAAACTCCTAGGTGTACCTGGGGATGCACTGGTGAACGTGTATAACCTCATGCCTTTAGTTGAGGAGTAACATGAGACAGCGGAACCTGAGGTGAATTAGCTGAGCCCTGTCTAAGTGCTGCTTATCTCCAGTACACCCAGGCAGGGTGGCAATGTGGGCTCAGTATTGCTGGATCTTCCTTTTATTTTTTTACTATTATTTTATGTAAGATTACAGAGCTCTCCATTTTCCTATGAAACCTGCTAATAATTAAATGTTGGTGACCACTTCGAATTTTTTAAAAATTTATTTTAATTTTATTTTTTAAAGATTTTTATTTATTTATTTTTTCGACAGAGATCACAAGTAGGCAGAGAGGCAGGCAGAGGGAGAGAGAGAGGGGGAAGCAGGCTCCCCATCAAGCAGAGAGCCCTATGTGGAGCCCAGGACCCTGAGATCGTGACCTGAGCTGCAGGCAGAGGCTTAACCCACTGAGCTGCCCAGGCGCCCATGAATTTATTTTTTTAAAGCACAGTCCAATAGGCTTAGAGGTTCCATCTAGTTGCAAGGCAGTTGCATTGGAAAAACAGGCAATTTGTAGAATACAGACTCTTATGTTAATGGAAGATGGAAGTTGTAAGCCAGAAGTGTACGTGTGTGTGTGTGTGTGTGTGTGTGTGTGTGTGTGTGTGAGGGAAGAGGTGATGCTGACCTTGCATGACAGGTTAGCTAGGTCGGAGGGAGGAATAGTGTTCCAGGCAGGAGAAAGGGCACAGCAAAGATGCTGCCGCCTGGGGTCTACGAACATGGATGCTCATTCTCCTGCAGTGAAGAGTGTCCGGGGGAGGCAGCTGGACAGGGGGGCTTGGCCCAAAGTATGAGGGCCCACTGCCATATTTAGGAGCTGGACCTGTGTCCTGGAAGTGGGGGGCAGGGAAGAATTCTAGGCAGAGGAATGACACAGTTCCAGGGAGGCATCTCCGTAGACAGGGAAGAAGAGAGTAAAGGAGGAAAGAGGAGTGGTGAAGGGGCATAACCCACTTCCAGAATCTTTGGGGCCCTTAGAAAATAAGCGGCATGACTTTAGACGCCTCTCTACAAATTCGGAATCCTGCCATCTCCTCTGCCATCCCGTCTCATTCCAGACCCACTGGAACTAGCCACCAAGTCCTCTGAGCTAGAAGCAGCTTCAGTAAATGTCTTGTTCAGGAGCCTCAATGACGCAGTGAACTCTGATTCTACTTCTAGTGACCATTGACAGATGTCACTAATAGATTATCACACCTTTCCTCCACTGAGCCCTGGCAGGACTCACCCCCCCCACCCCCCATTCCCCACGTTCTGCAGGCAGTCACACCAGAGGATCAGGATCCACACAGGAGAGGAGCTCTCTGCACCATCCCGTGTCTAGTCCAAAAGCCCAGAGAGGCTGTGAAATCTTTTTGAGGTCACACAGCTAGTATGTGGCAGAACTGGGACACATTTAAACCTTTGGCCTTTAGGTTTGTATCTTCTCCTCTGTGTCAGTATTTCTCGGGTGGGGACTGGAAGCATCAGGGAAGTACCTTGCACTGAATTAAACAACGTTAAGTCACACAGTGAGAAAATCATGACTTTCTCTTCAACTCTCCTTTAATGCTGATTACTTCAAGGAGGAAGTTCTCAGGTTGGAGCTAAAATGTCTTTAACCCTTATAACACTTCAAATCTCCTTCTCTTATTAAAAAAAAAATTATTTATTTATTTGACAGAGGTCACAAGCAGGCAAGAGAGGCCACAGAGAGAGAAACAGGCTCCCTGCTGAGCAGAGAGCCCAATGCGGAGCTCGATCCCAAGACCCTGAGACCATGATCTGAGCCGAAAACAGAGGCTTTAACCCACTGAGCACCCAGGCGCCCCAACTTCTTGATTAATTTTTAAGAGACCTTGGGCTCAGACATCGTTGACCAACGCAGCTAGCTCGAATTCAATAATGTTCATTTCTTTTGGCCTATTGTTAATGGTTACTGATGGCAAGTCACTCCGGTCTTCCATTTTGGGAAATTTCCACCCAAAATTTTCCTTTTAAGAACGAAATGTGTTCGAGTAGTGGAAAGAACCATGTGATTTTAAGGGAAAATCTCCAGAGCACAAATGGTACACGGGTATGGCAAAGTTGTGCGGGTCCCGGGCGGATGACCAAGGTTTGGGAAGGCTGCGGAGGGGCACTTTTTTTTTTTTTTTTTTTTTTAAGATTTTATTTATTTATTTGACACAGAGAGATTACAAGTAGGCAGAGAGGCAGGCAGAGAGAGAGAGGAGGAAGCCGACTCCCTGCTGAGCAGAGAGCCCGATGTGGGACTCGATCCCAGGACCCTGAGATCATGACCTGAGCCGAAGGCAGCGGCTTAACCCACTGAGCCACCCAGGCGCCCCGGAGGGGCACTTCTGAGGGCGCTGTGCCCTTTGTCCGCTGCAGGAGCTGTCCGTGGAGCAGATCGCCGCGCTGGGCCCCGAGAACGCCGCGGCGGTGACCCCAGCCCAGCGCCGGCGGCTCAGCGTGCTGCAGCTGCAGAGCCTCCAGCGAGCGCTAGATGGCGCCAACACTCGCGCCTGGCTGGACACGCCCCCGAGCGCCAGTCCCCCCCGGACCCCCTCCTCCAGTCCTCCTCCCGGTGAGCGGAAAACCCTCTGCTGGTGCCCCTACCCCTACACCGCTTCCTTGTCCCTTAGTACCCCCCTGCCCGGCGTGGGGCCGGAGGTTCCTAAGATTCAGAGTGGGGACTCACATTCTTCGGAGAGCGCATTCCGAGGAAAATCCAAAGTCCCCCCCCAAGTGCGCGTACACGACTCTCAGGTCCCCGGGTGGGGGGGAACTTGTGAAACAGCCGGTTTCGGGGACCCCACCCCGAACTCGCTGAATCAGGATCTCTCAGGACGAAATGCATTTCAGCAGTTGCCCTGCATCCTACCTCCTTCTCACTGACCAGTACTAATTAATAAATTCAACCAGTATATACTGGGCACCTCCTGTGTGTCCGGTCTGCAGCCGGAGCCGGGAACACAGAGATGAGCAAGGCCGGTAAGGCTGTCTTGTACGTGAACAAGGGGATTTCACATCTGGGCAGACCGGGAAGGAAGGAGGCAGAGGTAGGGGGTGGTGACTAGGGCTGGGCTAGGATAAGGGGCTTGGTCCTCTCTTCCTCCCCACTCTGTCACTTTCTTGTGACCCCTTCTATCTGTAGTGAGCACCATTTCTGGATGAGGCGCGTTGTTGGATTCTGGGGAGACAGCAGTGACCAAGCCACGTGTGTCCTCAGTGCTCACTGAGCCCTCCGTCGAGCAAGAGGGGGTGGTTAGGCGTTCGCAGAATGGCGATCGTGAGGCACTATGACAGGTTCTGTGACAGGGAACACAGGGGTGAGACAGCTGACAGAGGCTTGGGGGGATTAGCCAGTGGGCATGGGAACTTCCCAAAGACGTAATGTCTGAATTGCAGCCCACGCTGAGGAGAATATATCCCAGGTAGAGAGAGCATCTCGAGCAAATAGCCAGTGAGCAAAAAGACCTCGGTCCTCCAAACCTCCACTCTGCCTTTTTCTGACGTGAATATCTCCCTCCGTCTGCCCCAGCCTTCCCTTGGTGATGGAGAACTGGGGGATTCCCAATTTCTGCGGCCACAAATGGCCTGAGGTGGCATTTTAAGCAGGAGCCATGACCTTCGATTTACTACGATTGTTTTTTTTAAAGGTTTATTTATTTATTTGAGTGTGGCAGGGGAGAGGGACCAAGGGAGAGGGAGAGAGAATCCCAAGCAGACTCCCCACTGTGCATGGAGCCCAACACAGGGCTCGATCCCATGCCCTGAGGTCATGACTTGGGCTGAAATCAGGCACACCTGATATACTGTTATTTTAAAAACTTTTCATTGAAGTGGGTTGCTCAGTTGGTTAAGCATCTCCCTTCAGGGGCACCTGGGTGGGTCATTTGGTTAAGCTGCTGCCTTCAGCTCAGGCCATGATCCCAGCGTCCTGGGATCAAGTCCCGCATCAGGTTCCTTGTTCGGCAGGGAGCCTGCTTCTCCCTCTGCCTGCTGCTCTCCCTGCTCGAGCCCTTGCTCTCTCTCTCTTTCTGACAAATAATAATAAATAATAAATAAAATCTTAAAAAATCCAAAACTTCACCGAAGTTATATGCATACATTTTTAATAATTTTATTTTTTTTAGAGAGAGAGAGCAGAGGGTGGGTACAGTGTGGAAGGGGCGGGCTGAGGGGAAGAGGGAGAATCTTCAGCAGGCGCCACACCCAGCGCAGAGCCTGATGCGGAGCTCCGTCTCCCCACCCTACGAGCATGACCTGAGCTGAAATCAGGGGTTGGACCCCGAACCAGTGGAGCCACCCAGGTGCCACCATTTAAAAATTGTTTTTAACTATTGTGTTTTATGTGAATTATATAACACAAGAGATAATGCACAGGATTCAAAATGTATAAGGGCTAAAAAGAAATGGAGTGAAAGGTCTCCCTCTGTCCCCTGTCCCCTTGTCACCTGTCACCTCCCTTCTCCAGAGGCAAGTCGTGTTACCAGCTTCTTGTGTTTTTGTCCAGAGATAGTCTATGCACATCCATAGATTATCTCTGCACTTTTTTAAATGGTTGTTTTCCTCTTTGTTCTGCACCTTGCCCATCTCACCTAACAGTGTATGTGGGAGGCGGTTCTGTTTCTGCACCCGGGAGCCATGCAGTTGTCGGTTTCCTGGCTAGACCATAAGTATTTCACCAGATGTCTACAGACGGACATTTCCCCCTATTTTTAAAAAATTTTTTTCCCATATTTTTCTTTTTCTATTTTTCTCCTTCTTCTTCTTCTTCTTCTTCTTAGCTACTAACAAAGCTTCAGGGAATAAGCACTTAGCATTTGCATCTGTTTGAGTATATCCTCGGGATAAAATCTTCAAAGTGGCACTGCTGGGTCAGAGGGTGCATGCCTTGGTCATTTTGATGACTATTGCCCAAGCCCCTGTGCAGACACAGGACCAGTTTTCCCTTGAACCAGCCGTGTCAGGAAGTGGTGTCCCCGCGCGACCCTCGATGCCCTTCGCTTTCCCTTCACCCCACGGGCACTTCCTGTGTGGGAGGCCCTTAATCTAGTTTCCTGAACTTGCTTCATTATCAGGATTACCTCAGAGGAATCCTTCAAATACAGATTCCTGGGGCCTCACCCCAGGCTTGGTCAATCACAGTCTCCAGGGGATGATCCTGGAATTTGCATTTTTCCCCCCTAAGATTTTATTTATTTATTTGACCCTCGATGCCCTTCGCTTTCCCTTCACCCCACGGGCACTTCCTGTGTGGGAGGCCCTTAATCTAGTTTCCTGAACTTGCTTCATTATCAGGATTACCTCAGAGGAATCCTTCAAATACAGATTCCTGGGGCCTCACCCCAGGCTTGGTCAATCACAGTCTCCAGGGGATGATCCTGGAATTTGCATTTTTCCCCCCTAAGATTTTATTTATTTATTTGAGGGAGGGGGAGAGAGAGAGAGTGAGAGCCGGGCGGGGGGTGGGTGGGTGCAGAGGGAGAAGCAGACTCCCCACCGAGCAGGGAGCCCAAAGTGGGCTCCATGCTAGGACCCTGAGATCATGACCGGAACCACCCAGGCACCCCCTGGAATCTGCATTTTTAACAGTCTCCCCAGGTGACTCTTAGGATTAAGGCAGCTCTGCTACAAACTGATTCACACAATGTCATTTAATTTCTACTACCCTGCTGCTGTGTCCTTCCTGTGCCTGCACGTCCCCCCCCTTACCCCCAATCTCCCCCATCCTCCGCTTTGAGGTCCTTATTCCTGCCAACAGCATTCTGGGAGATCAAGTGAGTGGTCCAAAGGGAGACCCAGGGAGCTGGCTTTCGGGGTTTGCCCTCTGCAGGCTGCTGAGACGTGTGCACTCTTGTCTCCTTCTAGGAGGCCCTGTCACCTGGGGTCCTTGGCTGGGCTGTCTGCTGGTTCTCCTGCCCAAGACCGTGTGGTGAGCAGCACGTGCAGATGGCCCTTCAGTGCCCGAGCAACTGGCCCCGCTGTGTGGAAACAGAGGCCCTCCAGACCGTGAGACCCCTACTACCCCGACCCACAGCCTCCACTGGGACAGGGAGACCCCAGGGCCTTGAAATTTAAAAGGCACTGGAAGGAAGAATAATGATTAAAAATGATGAGAAAAAGTTCTTACACTGGCCTGTGCTCTCATCCTGGAGCTGTTCTCTGCCCCGTTTCAAGCTCTCATGCTTTCCAGCTCGGAGAGAGAGAGACTGTGGGGAGGGAAGGGTGTTTTCTGTCACCAGCATGAGGACCTTATGTACAAGTCACTGCCTTCCCTCTGGAGAGAGATGCCAGGGGGTGGTGGATGCTGGCAAAGGCACCATTTTAGCTGGGGCCTGATCGGGATTCTTCTCTGGCTCAGTGTCCCTCCCTCGGAGCTGTAGACTGCATTGGATTTCTCCTTCTTAGATATTTAGCAGAGCTGAAATAAATGAATCCCTCAACAGAAGCCAATATTCCTACCTGATTGCTGGGACTAATTGATGTTTTAGTGGCCCTTGCATTGCTTGGAAATTAAAACATTTAACACGGCCCAACGTTAAATCAATTTTTAAATACATTTTCCAGATGCCTTCCATTTCCTTGGGAGTCAGCTGAATGAATGGCCGTGGAGTTATCAGTTAAGCTTTCAAAAAAATTCCTTTTTGGACGAAAGTGGTGGCTCTTCTGGGTTTAAGTTGCTCTGGGCTTTGGGGATGGGTTGAAATAAAAGAAAATACACAGTGTAAGTCAGTCACCCATGTGATGATTGCCCGGCAGAGCAAAGTCAGCCCCCTGGGCCAGTCCTTTTGGCGGCGGGGAGGGATGGAGTTCTTTCTGGAAATCTGCAGGATGCCCTTGGCCTTCGGCTCAGGAGAGGGGGATGGCAGTCCCCCAGGTGTTCTACTGCCTCAGAAACAACAATCAGAGCTGCTTCTCATGAATTCCCTTTGGTTGCAAGTTAGGCGCCCTGGGCACTTGGGTTCTGCCACCAGCGGGCTCTGCGTTCTCTTCCTGATCACGCGTCCACAGTAGACGTGGCTCATCTAGATAAGACAAAAAGCCTGCCCGAGTTTCCAAACATCTCTGGCGTTCCATAAGAGTTGGGTGGATTTTATGAAACTGACGCGCTACCTACTGCGCTAACGAGGCACCTAGAGTTGGGTGGATTTTAAAAAGCAGCACGGGTAGTGTTGTAGGGACTGGTGTATTTTCAGATGTCACGTGCAGTTTATTCTAGAACATCAGAAGACTGGCATATGGAAGGTGTGGCCCCGCAGGTGCTGCATAGGGTCTGACTTGGTTCTTCGTTTGTCCTGGCGGGGAAATGGCAGCTCGTGTGGTTTTTTAGTCACAGATCATTGATCTTGTTGACAGCACGAGCCGCCCAGTTTGGCTGGGCCAGACTGGCTGATCAGGGACGGGGGTTGCACGAGAATGGGTCTGTGCAGGTTCCGGTCGGGTCCAGGCAGCCTCGGATCCTGCTCAGTATTCCCACTTTCTCCTTTGGCCTTGGATTTTCCTGGGGAACATTAATAAACACAGCTTCCCTTTGAGTCAGTCTTCACGCTGCCCAAGTCATGGAACTTCTGTGCCTCACCTTCCCTTCCCCTCTTCTTTTTTGTTTTTTAAGATTTATTTATTTATTTCAGAGAGAAGGGGAGAGAGCCACGAGTGTGCATGTGAGCAGGGGGAGGGGCAGAGGGAGAGAGAGAGAGAGAGAGAGAGTCCGCAAGCAGACAGACTCCCTGCTGAGCAGGGAGCCAGGCACGGGGCTCGATCCCAGGACCCTGAGATCATGACCTGGGCCGAAATCAGGAGTCAGCTGTGTAACTGGTTCAACCACCCGGGCGCTCCACCTCACCTTCCCCTCTGATCATTTGGTTTTGATTGAATTCCTGGATCCTGGTCCAATCTTAGATCATAGTCATGTCTCCCAGAAGGCCAGGTCTGCATCAGGCACTGCTCTAAGGGAACCTTAGAGCAGTGCAAGTGAGCCTGTGTTAGCTCACTTTGTTGTCATCACCAGTCTGCCAGGAGGATGCAGTTATGATGCCCATTTTCCAGATGAGGGGACTAAGCCTTAGAGGTTAAGGAACACTAGTCGAAGGCCTCTCGGATAGTGAGGGTTTGTGTCTTGACTTTTTACCTCGCACCATGCTACTTTCTGGATGAGTATCTTTTAGCTTCTCCAATAAGTCAGATCAGAGAGCGAGTCTGTAAATCCCTTCACCTCCTCCTCTGGCGGGAGGCCAGCTTGCCTCACAGCACATATAATTGGTGGTTGCCTCAGGCAGGAAGACAAATCCAGCTTATGCCCTGCAGGACCCCTCGAGGTCTCAGGTTGAGATGCTCAGTCCTTTGCATGCAGGGAAGCAGCGGGTCACTCTGGCAGGTGCTGCTCCCGTTCACCGTTCAATGTCAACCCGCTGCTGGACCCCCAGCCTCCCTGGGGTGGGGGGGGCAGGGATCATGGTCTCATGGGCACTCCCTCCTAGGCAGGTCACCGTGCGCTGGCCGTGGTCCTGACTGGTCAGGACCTGCGCCACACCAGGTGTCTAATATTTGAATATCATGCCAGCATGATCCTTTCGTGGAACCCCCACCCTCAGGCCTGCTCCACACGCTGAGCCTGGCTTGATGCAGGCTGGAAGGGTTCCTGTAACTTCAGTTTGCCATCCGGTGGGACCTAGAATTACATTATTCTCTTGAGTCCTGGTGCCCATGGAGTTACCACAGCTGCTGGGGATGGGCTGCATGGCCAAGGAGAGGTAGCTATGTCTTGGAGGGTGTGTGTGTGTGTGTGTATGTGTGTGTGTTTGTGTACTTGGCTTTACTAAGGAAATGCTGTCATGATGGAGAGTGACAACACGGCAAAGAACTTAATATTAAGTATTCGGTGTTCTCTGTCCTTAAAAGTTTACTGCCCATTCTTACCTTTAAAAACATCTCTATTGGGATGCCCGGATGGCTCAGTCAGTTAAGCTACTGCCTTTGGTTCAGGTCATGATCCCAGGGTCCTGGGATCGAGTCTTGCATCAGGCTCCTTGCTCAGTGGGGAGCCTGCTTCTCTTTCTGCCTCTGCCTGTGTTTGCTCTCTCTCTCTCTCTGTGACAAATAAATAAATAAAGTCTTTTAAAAAGATCTATATTGCTTCCCTGGAAAACATATATGTATAAAAATTTTTTTAAAGAGTAAAAATAAAATCAATTAAGGAAATAAAATGAAAACCTCAGTGAGATACCACCTCACGCCAGTCAGAATGGCTAAAATTAACAAGTCAGGAAAGGACAGGTGTTCGTGAGGATGCGGAGAAAGGGGAACCCTCCTACACTGTTGGTGGGAATGCAAGCTGGTGCAGCCACTCTGGAAAACAGCATGGAGGTTCCTCAAAAAGTTGAAAATAGAGCTACCTTATGACCCAGCAATCGCACTACTGGGTATTTACCCCCAAAGATACAAACGTAGTGATCCAAAGGTCACGTGCACCTGAATGTTTATAGCAGCAATGTCCACAATGGCCAAACTATGGAAAGAACCTCGATGTCCATGAACGGATGAATGGATAAAGAAGATGTGAGACACACACACACACACACACACACACAGGAATTTACTATACAGCCATCAAAAAAACAAAACCTTGCCATTTGTAAGGACTTGTATGGAACTAGAGAACATTATACTAAGTGAAATAAGTCAGAGAAAGACAATTATCATATAATCTCACTGATATGAGGAATTTGAGAAACAAGACAGAGGGTCATAGAGGAAGAGAGGGAAAAATGAAATGATAAAACCAGAGAATGAGACAAACCATCAGAGACTCTTAATCTCAGGAAACAAACTGAGGGTTCCTGGGGGGTGGGCAGGGAGGGATGGGGTGGCTTGAATACAGGCAGGTGGCTGGTGATGGACATTGATGAGTCACTATGGTGAGTGCTGTGAACTGTGTAAGACTGATGATTCACAGACCTGTAACCCTGAAACAAAGAACACATTATATGTTTTTTTTTTAAAGCAAAATAAAAATAAAATTAAACATTGCAGAATTGCCAGGCCACATAGTGAATAGATAGGACATCTCCAAAGTGTGTCTTGGAGCAAATACCTGCTCTATAAATCCATCTCAGGAATCCAGGAACCCCCTAGGATTTTCAGTCACGCTAGGGGATTCCTTTTATACTTTTCTGCCTTCACTGCCTCAGTTACTGATTGTTTCTGAAAGGGATATGGGCTGATCTGACCTTTGGACAGATATCTGCAACTTGCCCACCTTTCTGGTCTTTCCCACAATCCTGGCCCTTGATAAGTCAGAGAAGACATATGCTGATGGGAACTGGAGGGCATTCTTAGGAGAAGACTGTGGAATTGCCTTCAGTCTCTGAAGCCCTCTGGAACACTCTTCTGTGTGGTAGCCTGAAAGACTATCCCCAATTCTCTTGATTCCTCCTTTGATGAGTGTACATCCGGGCCTTTGCCATGTGACTTTGTCACTCATCTCAACGCTGCTTGCTTTGCTTTGGTTGTTGGGACATGAACAGAAGTGATAGATTTCACCAACAACCATCCTAAATGGGCTCACATGATTAGGCCTGACCTGTTAGTAGTTGCTTTTCTGTAGGAGGCAACATGTAGATAAGGAAACATGGAACACACATGAACCCAACCTTGCGTGCAGGGAAACAGCAGGTCATACTGGGAGGCACTGCTCTGGTCCACCTTTCAATGTCAACAGTGCCACTGGATTCCATACCCAGCAGATCCATAACCAACCTGAATCCTCAGGAGCAAGATATAAATACTTGTTATGGGAAGCCATTGAGACTTTGGGGTTATTTGTTACCGCAGCCAAAGCTGACTCACACACCGTGCCTTTCACATGCCCTCCTCACCAGTGCTGGTCCCATACTGTGGATTGGAAGATGATACACCTTACCCCAGATCATACTGACTGAACAGGAAAGAGCTGATTCCAGAAGAGTTCAGTTACCAAGCTGTGTCGGACAGAATTCTAAGAAGGCCCCAAGCTCCTTGTTGTATGTACCCTATGTAAATCTCATCTCCTTGAATACAGGCAGAACCTATGGATATGATTCACTTTCACTTCTGTGACTAATTTTTATTAATCTCTTGGCTCAATCAAAAGGAGATCATCTGGGTGGGCCTGACTTAACTAGCTGCACCATTAAACGGAACTAGGCCCTTCCTGAAGTCAGAGGTACTCAGCACGAGAGAACCTCTAGAGGGGACCATGTGGAGAGGTTCTAGTGTAGACCTTTGGAGCTTAGAGATCCCTGGCTGACCACCAGCAAAAGAATGGAGACCTCCGTCATATAGTCATAAGGAACTCAAGTTTGAAAACAGCCAGCGATCTTGGAAGAGGACCCAAGCTCCAGATGAAACCCCAGTCCCAGGATGCTTTCTGCCCAGTGAGACCCTAAGCAGAGAATCCAACTGAACCACACTCAGACTTTCCAACCTCCTGACCTCTGGAACTATGAATACACGGAGTTAGGGGAAACGAGTGCAGGGTGGGCAAAAGTGAGATGTGTACAAGGATCTGAGAAACAGGCAGCCATCTTCGACTGAAGCAGTCTAGGTCTCGATTGTAAGCTTGACCAGGAAGCCTGTCCGTGTGCACAAAACTCAGCTGGAAAGAAGTTTCTCTGGGTGGACATCCTATTCCTTTTCAGTTTCTCCTTCGGAGGTCTTTTACTTCTTGCGAAGAGGGTGTCATGGTATGTTTATTAATCTTAGCACTCATCAATTTAGAATAACTCACCATCAATTCTTCTTTCCCCATGAGACTGAATTTCCTTTGAGGAAACTTCCTCCTGGGGCCGGCACTCATGTGGATTTGGTCAGATTAATCCCACCTTCAGTTCTAGGACTGGGCCCTGATTCTCTTAAACCAACCCTCACATCCCATTCCTCAGGCCACAGGCATTGATTCAGGAATGGGCCAGGAAGAGCCAGGCCATGGATTTTGTCATAAGGAACTCAAGTTTGAAAACAGCCAGCGATCTTGGAAGAGGACCCAAGCCCCAGATGAAACCCCACAGCTGACCACAAAGTGCTATTTTCTTTGTAACAAGGAGAGTATGGACATCCTGGCTTCACGGGGCCCCAGCCAGCACCAAGCTTTACCCTGAATTCAGTTCAGATGCGCCGTAGGCTCTGATGGGTTGCAGGGACCCTGTTGTTGAAAACTGTCTTCACACAGATAATTAAATAGCAAAATAGTATTTAAAGTTTCTGCCTGGAGCCCCAGACTTGTTCCGGAGATGACTCTCCGGAGTCGGAGGTGAGAGACTTGCTTCTCTGCCCCTCCAGGGGCATTGCTTGTTGGGAATTTGGCCTCAGGGAGACTGAGCCATAACAACTGACTCCAGGGACCCGAGTCTGAATGTGGATCTGCTTGTCCAATTGGGCCTCTGCCTCCCATTCCCCAAGGGGAGCCAGTATCAGCTCCTGCTTTTCTTCCTCCTGATTTAGCATTGTGGAGGGCAAGAATTCTGGGGTGCCGGGGAGGGGCCTTTAGCCCTCTTATATAGTCTGGGTTTGCTCACACAGCAACTCGCTCTTTCCAAGTGTCATTATTTTTTTTAAAGATTTAATTTATTTGAGAGAGAGAGAACACGAGAAGAGGGAGAGGCAGAGGGAGAAGCAGGCTCCCACTGAACAAGGAGCCCAATGCTGGTCTTGATCCCAGGACCCCAGGATCATGACCTGAGCTGAAAGCAGACATCCAACCCACTGAGCTCCCCAGGCACCCCCCGCTCTCCCGCCATGTTTCATTTTCTAATTGGCATCCCACAGCTCTTGTCTTATGACTTCTTGTGAAGGCCTCTGTGATCTTTGCACACACTGGAGCCACTAGAAGAAGCCATGACGGCCCAAAAGTCTTACTGGAAAGTGCAGTGACAGGCACTGGAGGGGAGATCTGTGAGCACACCACCACAAGGATCCCATGAGTGTCGGGCTCTGGGAAGAAGTGGGGAGCCAGAGCATGTGTACTGGGGTTCAGCATCATTACATATCATCTCCAAGCTTCTGTTCTTTCATTTTGATAACTAAGTAATTGACAAGACCAGTGTGGGTGTCTGATTAGGGGAACGGTCATGGACTATACACCAAGAGAGAAAAGCCGTCATGGCTTCTTCTAGTGGCTCCAGTGTGTGCCTCGGTCCAGGCTCTGGGAAATCCTCTCTGGGTAGATGCAGTAGGCATACTGCCAGGCGGACCTACCTTTTCTCTTCCAGAGAAAGCCCTGTATTTTATTTATTTATTTATCTATCTATCTATTTATTTATTTATTTTCAAAGACTTCTTTCTTTATTTCTTTATTCATTTGACAGAGATCACAAGTAGGCAGAGAGACAGGCAGAGAGAGAGGGGGAAGCAGGCTCCCCGCCGAGCAGAGAGCCCCATGCGAGGCTCGATCCCAGGACGCTGGGATCATGACTCGAGCCAAAGGCAGAGGCCCAACCCACTGAGCCACCCAGGTGCCCCAGCCCTGTATTTTAAATGCTGTTTTGATTCTCCAGCTGCTTGGAATACCAGCTTCTGAGAGCCTCCAATGTCTGCTCATTCCCAGGAGACTTTTTTTACGACTTCTGTACTTTTAATTTTTTTTTTTAAGATTTTATTTATTTATTTGAGAAAGAGAGAGTGAGAGAAAGCATGAGAGGGAGGAGGGTCAGAGGGAGAAGCAGACTCCCCGTGGAGCTGGGAGCCTGATGTGGGACTCGATCCTGGGACTCCAGGATCATGACCTGCGCCGAAGGCAGTCGCTTAACCAACTGAGCCACCCAGGCACCCGACTTCTGTACTTTTTAAAGGCTCAGATCAAGCTGCCTGGCTTTTTTGCTAATGTGTTGGATACTTTCTACTTACACCTCTGGATCCACTCTCCATTCTTCTCAATTGCATCTGCCGGAGGGCCCTGGTTACAGGCCCTTGGAGGGTCCAGCTCCCTTCGCACCGCCCTGAGGATTAGCAGTGGCTGCGCTTCTCCTTCAAGGAAACAGCTCTTTCTTATAACTTCCGTTCCCTGGGGTCCAGAGACCTGTCTCTCCCCTTTCCCTTTTAGACAGGGGTGGTAAGGGCTCCCACTGTTGACAATTCCAAGGTACTTCCCATCTCATGTTTTCTCTTAACCCTACCCACACCTCTGTGATAATTTCTTCATTCAACTGCCCTCAATAACCCCATCCAAGTGTGCCATCCATTTCCTGCTGGGATCTGACTGTCCATTAAAACATCTGGTATCAAAGAATGCATCCTCCAAACACTGCAAGGGGAATCCTAGAGACGGTTCTCCGGCATCCCTTTGATTCGAGATGGCTGTCTCCTTCCAGCGGGGAAGGTCAGTGAGTGCTGCCCTGTTTTATCTGATCGAGTTTGTTATTGATGTCATGAAGAGGCTTTACCTCTTACTTGGGTGACACCTTAATTGCAGAGAATTCTCACTCTTTCTGACTTCTCCTTCCGAACTTGTTGACAAGCTCCCCTAGGTGCCCCACAGAATAGAGTCCTCTCTGTTGTCACAGACCAGCTTTCTCGGGGGGGAATCGTGCTGCTTTTAGAGCTACAAAATATCTATTACTTAAGACTTTAAGCTTCTTCTTACATATATTGCTATTCAGTCACTGGAAGCCATTGAAAGATGCATGCAAACAAAATTTTAATCTAACCAAGGAAATATCCCTATGACATCATGCAAATCAAGTCCCCGGGTCATGTGTGAAGGAGTATATTGCATTGGAGAAAAGCTTTTTAAACCCTATGCTTTTTGACATTTCAACTAGTGTGTTCCACAAGAAGTCTGCCACAGAAATACCATTAGCAACACTGTCGGGAAAAAAAAATTGGGCTAGCCAAGAACTGAAGAACACATATCCATTGAACTTGATGAAGTAATCTTAGAGGTTACGGCCGTGAAATCTTTACAGCAAGACCGTAGAGACACTGGAGAGTCCTCCTTTTGCAGATTTTGATTTGGTTGGTTCATGCAGGCAAACGCTGGGGGAGCTGAGACTTTGTCAAATGCCTAACACACACCCAGCAAGAAAGATAAAGGTGTGTGTTTACAACAAAGTGTTAGACATGTGATACAAGAAGTCGGCAAAAATGCAGTGAAGTAATTGTAGTGATTGTTTAAAAAAAAAAAAAAAGCAAAAGAAGCAGGGAAAGCTTCAGAAACAGGTTATGTGAAAAAAAAAAAAAAAGAAAAGAAAAAACAACCAGGGGACACCTGGGTGGCTCAGTGGGTTAGTCCTCTGCCTTCAGCTCAGGTCATGATCCCAGGGTCCTGGGATCGAGCCCCGCATCGGGCTCTCTGCTCAGCAGGGAGCCTGCTTCCCCCTCTCTCTCTGCCTGCCTCTCTGCCTACTTGTGAGATCTCTCTCTCTGTCAAATAAATAAATAAAATTAAATAAAAAATCAAAAGGGACCATTTGTGATTTGTCTACCCAAGGACGAGCCACCAACCCCTCTCACCGAGAGCCCTGCAAGAGCGTTCTCAGTGTTTCTTGCTGTCTCAGACGTGCCGTTCTGTTCCATTTTTAATACCACAATGGGAACGAGCCTTTCAAAAGGTCAGTCAGAGCAGGTGGAAACAACCCAAATGTCCATGGACTGAAGAGTGGACAAAGAAAGGGTCTATCTTTATGGGTCTATCCATATGACAGAATGAAGTAAGGACACCTGCTCCGACCAGGATGAACCTCGAAAACACAACGTCAAGTGGAAGAAGCCTGTCACAAAAGACAACCTAATGTATATATCCATTTATATGAGACGTCTAGAATCTACAGAGACAGAAAGGAAAGGAGTGATTGCTGGTATTTGGGGGGAGGGCGGGATGGAGACCAACTGCTACTAATAGGTGCAGAGTTTCTTTTTGGGGTGATGGAAATGAGGCAAACTTGATTGTGGTGATGGTTGCACAATTCTGAATATACTAGAAGAATTGACTTGGGTAATTGACATGGGTAAGTTCTACGGTGTGCAAATTGAATCTCAATGACGGGTATTAAAAAAGAAGGCGTGCATGAAAATCATAAATTCTGTAGAGTTACTGGTTAGCCAGGCCCTATCCAGTTTTGAGGAAGCCTACATTCAGTTGACTTGATACTGAGTTCATCTGGGTACCTTTCCTATTTGGTTTGAAATAATCTCTTTTTTCTTTTTGGTTTATTGGTAACTATGAGCTGATTTATCTCTCAGTAGTTCAAAGACGTTTCTGTTTTAGCTCTCAGAATAATGGTTTTTTCCCCCTTTCTTTTCAAAGATGTAATATTTCTGCTAACAACAGAAAGATAACAAAGAGGAGAACCTTCAGGGCTCTTTGAAGACAAAATGGTATTCTGAATTGGACATTCATTAGAACAAGGGGATACATCTCTAAATCTGGGTTTCATGATTTTCGGTTTGGTTAATGGATTTCTTTGCTTAAACTTCAGGTGCGTGCATGATAATTTCGAAGAGTGGGGAGATGGACAAATGCTATTTGATTTATCCATCTTTTCAAAGGCGTTATGAAGTTCATCTCAGGTTTGGTTAAGCTTATTTTTCACACTCTTGGTTGAAGGTGGCTGTGATCGTTCCCCTCCCCCACCCTTGAGAAAAATGGGGTGATTTTTCACTTACAAATTCTTCAACCTCAGAGGTTTTCTAGAAGGGTTAGAAATGAAGATGGAGGCAGGAGACAAGCCCTAATTGCCACATGGAAGAGTCACTGGTTTAGAATTTTGGTCTTAACCGTGGATTATTTAACCTAACTCCTGGATGTGTTACAAAAATTAAGATAATGGTTGCAGAGGGCTTGGAAGTGTCTATTCAGTGTTAGCTACTGTTGCTCTCAGTGTGGCACATGAGCTTTTCGGGCATATTTGAGGACAGGTGCCAAGGCTTATGGGAGAGTATATGTGTGGTTGACATTTTGGCCCAGTCAACTTTTCAGGATGTCAACTGAGGAAAGTGGGGAGGGCCCTAGGGCTGGCTGGTTTGGTGGAAGGTCTTTGTACTGGGGACCTGAGAACCCTCCCCCTGCCACAGTAGGGAATCACCTTGTCACAGGAGCTGGAGAACACCACTATCACTTAGGTCTCTGGGATAACTGGCTGGAAACTCAGACTCTGTCAATGGAGGTTTTTGTTTTTAAGATTCTATTCATTTAGTTGATGGAGAAAGAGAGCACAAGCAGGGGGAGTGGCAGGCAGAGGGAGAGGGAGAAACAGTCTCCCCACTGAGCAGGGAGCCCAATGTGGGACTTGATCCCATGACCCTAGGATCATGACCTGACCCGAAGGCTGATGCTTAACCAACTGAGCCACCCAGGCGCCCTCAATGGAGGTATTTTTATAGTGTTGTGTCTACCTGGCTTTTCACATGACTTACATTCTGCTTTTGCAGCTTTGATGACTCATGAAGCATTTTGTTCTTCCTTCAAGCAAGTAGAAGTAACAATCACCGAGCATTTCAAATCTGATTGCCATAATTAACTTTTTGAGTTGCATTTGATTTAAAAAATTATAACCTCTTAGTTCGCAATAGTGTAAGATGCACAAGATATTCTATACACCCATCACCCATCTTCCCCCAGGGATATCTACAGAACCCTATTACATTGTTTAACCCAGGAGACTGATGTCGGCATGATACTATTTCAGTTGATTTATAAGCTTCATTCACTTATTAAATCCTTAATTGATTTAATTGGGGGCATTATCTAGAAGCACCTACCACAAAGTTTGTAAATCCTGGCCCAAGAAGTTATCATTTGTTTCTATGAAAACAACCAGAAATGGGGCGCCCGGGTGGCTCAGTGGGTTAAGCCGCTGCCTTCGTCTCAGGTCATGATCTCGGGGTCCTGGGATAGAGTCCCGCATCGGGCTCTCTGCTCAGCGGGGAGCCTGCTTCCCTCTCTCTCTCTCTCTCTGCCTACTTGTGATCTTTCTCTGTCAAATAAATAAATAAAATCTTTTTTTAAAAAAAGAAAACAACCAGAAATACTTTAGAAATTTCCATGATGACATCACTTTGTTGTGAGGGCACCAAAGTGTTTCCTCATCATGGCTATGCTTTCTTGAGAACCATCTGTATGGGCAATAAGCATGTCCACAATACCTTTTTGGAGGGCATTTTATTCTCTATCTGTTGGAGCAAAGGCACTCACACCCCTGTTGGAGCCCAGGAAAACCATGTCGTGCTGACTCTGTTGCCATGCAAAATAATAAAAGCTGTGGGGTTGTTAGTGGACCCTCATACCTAAAGGACCTGTGGATAGTGAAAGAAATTCCAACTCCTTGCTTAGCGTTCCAGAAGAAATTGCTGTGGACATGAATATTGATGACAGTAATTTATGGACTGAGAAGGAGTGACCTTAGTTTTGCGCAAAAGGAAGAGAAAGGAAGTTTAGATGGAGGTGCGTGGGTGGATGAGGAGAGGACAAAATCTGGTGCGCTCAAAGAAGAGCAACATCACCAAGGACAGAGATGAAGGTATGGGACACAAAGGGGGTAATCATAAAAGGGCCATTTTGAGCATGGCCCGTTGGTGCTTCCCATGCGTTGACCTTCAGCTGGCACAACCACCTGAGAAGGTAAGTAGCAGTGCTCCTGTTTCCTACAGGAGGACATTGAGTCCTGGATATGACATGGGAGATGGTCAGAGAAGACGGGGTTTTGAGTAGGGGGTATGGCTAGTTGTTCTACAGACATTCTTGCCACTGTCCCCCTCTCCCTCTGCTCTGAACAGTCACTCTCTTTCCAAGTGTTGTCTGTTTTACCTTCAAAACAGGCCTCCCATTCATCCACGTCTTTCCATCCCCTTGTCATCACTCCAGGCTACCATCCTGTCTCCACTGTACCCTCTCACTTCTTCTTTGCCTCCTGCCTTGTCCATTCTTTCAACAAAAGCCAGAGAAACCTCAAAGAAACACATGCTCACGGAAGCAAAGTTTTATTACACTAAAGTTTCAGTACACCCTCCAAAGGCTTCCTTAAGGTTATCATTGTGGCCCACCTCCCCAGTGCAGTCTAGTCCCCATCACCCTCTCCAGGAGTATCTCTTTGACCCTCCGTAGTCATGGTGCCTCCGCCACGTTGACCTTCCTTCATTTCCTTGACTACACGCTCTCTTTCCTTCCCAGGGTTCACTTGTGTTGTTTCCTCTGCTCAAAACACTTTCCCTTCCACTTTGCACCTGTGAAATTACTTCCGTCATGAGCTGAATGTGTCCCTCCCCCAAACCCATATGTTAAAACCCTACCCTCCAAGGTGATGGTATTCAATGAGAATTTGATGAGGTCATGAGGAGAGAACATCCTTCCTCTCCTGCTCTTTGCCTCGTGACGACACAACTGGAAGTTGGCAGCCTCTAACCCAGAAGAAGATCTTCACCAGGATATGACCCTGCTGGCACCCTGATCTTGGACTTCCGGCTTCCAGAACTGTGAGGAATAAATTTCTGTTGCTTATAAGCCACCAAGCATGTGCTGTTCTGTTACAGCAGGTCAAACAGACCAAGACAAGGTCTCGCCTTAAGTGTCCCTTCTCTACCTCTCCAAATTAAAGTAGGTCTCCTGGATTCATTTAGAGTAGTCTATTTTTCTTCAGGATACTTTTCACAATATATAATTATGTGTTTGTTTGATGATTTATCTCACATCTCTGTCTCCCATTAGATCGTAAACTCTGTATTGTCAGGAACTTGTTCTTACGGTTCCCTGCTGTATTTCCAGGGCCACACACAGTGCTTAACATGGAAATCAGTGCTCAGTAAATACTTACTAAATGAGTAAATGAATAAATGAATGAGTGAATGAATAAACAAGCACATATAAGATTGCTAACAATTCTGACTTTGGGGATTTTCATGTCAGTGTTCATTTACGTTCTCTTTTTCAAAATTTTATTTATTTATTTATTTATTTATTTATTTGAGGGAGGAAGACAGAATTTGAGCAGAGGGAGGGGCAGAGGGAGAGCGAATCTCAAGCAGACTCCCCGCTGAGCGCAGTCCATATACACAATGGAATATTACTCAGCCATCAGCAAGGATAATACCCAACTTTTGCATCAGCATGGACGGGACTGGAGGAGATTATGCTGAGTGAAATAAGTCAAGCAGGGAGAGTCAATTATCATATGGTTTCACTTGCTTGTGGAGCATAAGGAATAATATGGAGGACATTAGAAGAAGGAAAGGAATAGTGAATTGAGACAAATCAGAGGGGGAGACAAACCATGAGGTACTGTGGACTCTGAGAAACAAACTGAGGGTTTTAGAGGGGAGGCGTGTAGGGGGATGGGTGAGCCTGGTGCTGGGTATTAAAGAGGGCATGTATTGCGTGGAGCACTGGGTGTGGTGCCTTGACAGTGAACCTTGGAACACTGGATCAGGAACTAGTGATGTATTTTATGGTGACGAGCACAATGCAATGATAATAAAAGAAGAAACACGATCAGTGAGGGAGGCAGGGGTGAGAGTAGTGCACAGGAAGCTACGTTATCCAAAAGGGAGAGCTTGAATTCTCTATTCTCATTTACTTTCTTGAAGAGCAGTAAGTTTAAAGATATACTTCCAACTAGATTTAGGTTTAAGAGTTTGAAGCAATAGTTTGAAATCTGTGACATGTACCACATAGTGAATGGATCCCATGCAACCCAGAAGTCCCTGAGAAGGCATTGCTTCTGAGTTTGCCACAGTGCACTTGACCACAAAGACACTGCATGATCTACCAGCCACAACTAGCAATCGAGTAGTGAGCCGCGGTGTCAATCTTAAAAGCATAGGATATTCTTAGATGCTTATTTTTATAATTGGTTTTATTATGGAGTTGCTAAAATGGGCTCAACCATATGTCTCTCCGTCGAGAAAAATCTGAGCACTGATTGCATGAAACAAAACACTTGTAGAGGCATTGGAAGACCACTCGTGTGACTTTGGAAGCAAAGCGCTGGTGTATTTTGCAACTTGAAAGAGAAGCCTTGGCTTGGAGCAATACATGAGAAGTACAATCAAGCAAACAGATAAAAAATTGTTTGTCTCTTCATCCAAGGTCAGCTTAGAATCACCGTGAAAGGTGCAGGTAATAATAGAAAACCTGGTGCAGCCTGGAGCTGTAGAAATGGTTGAAATTATTTTGGGTCAAGAAGAGGCAGCCAAGTTGAAAAAGGTGCCCTTACTGAGTGACACCATCAAATGGGTTCAAACGATGTGCTGGAGCAGTCGGAGAGACCCGGAGGCAGCCGGCCCTTTACATTTTGATGAAAGGGGAAACGTCCGTGACTTGGCCATTTTACTATTTTAAAATAATGAAGTCTACGGAGCTGGGCTAATTTGCCCAATGTTGCATGGCATAGCAGCCGAGAAAGGAATTTTCAGTAAGATATCATTGTTCTCCATTTTCAGCAAGTATCAATATTCACCATGTGGTTCCAGAAATTCACTGCGTCTGCGTTCCTGAAGTATGCTGCCCCGGAGAGAGACAGGACAGAAGAACCCGGTAATGTGATGTCCGTGCACCTTGACCGAGGCTGAATTTCCTGAAACGTAAAGATCGGTATCGCAATGTCTGCCCTAATCTGGCAGGGGATTTTTCGTTTGTTTTTCCCGATGGCAAGTAATTCATTCATCGTACCGATTTTTTTTTTTAAAGATTTTATGTAGTTATTTTGAAAAGATTTTATGTCGTTTATTTAAAAAGCGACAGACGGCACAAGGGTGAGGGACGGAGAGAGAGAATCGCGAGCAGACTCCTTGGTGAGCGTGGAGCCTGACGCAGGGTTCGACCCCAGGGCTCTGGGATTGTGACCTGAGCTGAAACCAAGTGTCAGATGCTTAACCAACCGCGCCACCCAGGCACCCTTCATCAGACCAATTAAACAACATCATTGATGATGTTCACATACAGGCAGTAAACATTTCAGCGGTACCCAGAGTGTTCAGTGGAAATAAAGTCACTGTCCTCAGGGTCAGCCACAGCCCTGGTGTTTTGTGGCTCCTTCCAGTGATTTTCCACTCCTTTCTGTGCTTGCGTGCCTGCGCAGAAACACATTTCCTTGTTTATTAACACGATGGTGACCCACTGTGTTCTCTCTTTAAAAAACTGAGGTGAGGGGGCACCTGGGTGGCTCAGTCGGTTAGGCACCTGACTCCTGGTTTTGCTCAGGCTGTGATCTCAGGGTCCTGGTATCGAGCCCTACAGTCGTCCCCGTGCTCAGTGCAGAGTCTGTTTGGGATTCCCCCCCTTGGCCTCTCCCTCTGCCCCTCCCACTGCCCTTCCTTTCATGCACATTCTCTCTCTAAAATAAGAATCTTTTAAAAAATATTTAATATGTAAAATTCATTGGCATTTAGTACCTTTGCATTGTTGGGCAACCGTTACCTCTGTCTAGTACCAAACACTGTGCTCTTTTTTGTACTGTGTTTTTTTATTCGACATATGAGGACTGTTCCATGCTGAGAAATATAGGCTTGTTTCTTTCATCTTTATTGTATGGGTGATTCTTTCATCACACCAAGGAATGAGTTGCTTAGATGCTCCTTTAAAAGGGGGCTCGTGGGGGCACCGGGCTGGCTTAGTCAGTGAAGCCTGTGACTCTTGATCTCGGGGTTGTGAATTCAAGCCCCATGTTGGGTGTAGAGGCTATTTTAAAAAAATTTTTTTTAAAGATTTTATTTATTTATTTGACAGACAAAGATCACAAGTAGGCAGAGAGGCAGGCAGAGAGAGAATGGGGGGGAGCAGGCTCCCTGCTGAGCAGAGAGCCCGATGTGGGACTCGATCCCAGGATCCTGAGATCATGACCTGAGCCGAAGGCAGAGGCTCTAACCCACTGAGCCACCCACGTGCCCCTAAAAAAAAAATCTTTAAAAAATAAAAAAGGGCTTGCTGGGAGCGAGTGGAAGGTGAGCATCTTTCTTAGGGTTCCCTCTCACCTGATGAGTTGGGGTCATGTTCTTTGCAAGGCAGACCCCAGCCCGTGGCTGGGCAAGAGATGGTGGTACTGGGGATACCAAAATGGGCCTGGCTATTTCCCTAACAACTGTTCTTTGCTTCACTCTGGGCCAGTGGAGACTTCATTAGCCCTAAATTGTGCTCTCATGGCACCCCCCAATTTTTTTCATCTTTTTTTTTCTTCACAGATGTTACTCCCCAATAATACAATTTGCACTCTGTCTCGACATCCGCTTCTCAGAGAACCCAGCCAACATCCCCACATACTGCATCTCACGGATCCAGTCTTCTCTTGAATGATGCTCAGGTTGCCCTCAGTCTTGCTGTGGCAGGTGGGCTGGGCACACATCTTGGCACAGATGTCTTTCCATGCGGGCGCAAGAACATCACGAGAGGAGCTTCCCAGAGGTTGAATGGTGGATCAATTTAAATTTTGCATTTACACTTTATTTGTTTGTCTTCTAGGTTTAAAAAAAATTTTTTTTTTTTACTTGAGAGAGAGAGAGAGAGAGAGAGAGAGAGAAGGAGCAGGAGAATTGTCAGAGGGAGAAGGAGAAGCAGACTCCCTGCTGAGTGGGGAGTCCACCTCGGGGCTCGGCTCGGTCCTGGGACTCTGGGATCATGAGCTGAGCCCAAGGCAGATGCTTAACTGACTGAGCCACCCAGGTTCCCCTCTTGTTTTGTAGTTTTACCTTGCTTTTCTTTTTATTATGATGAGGTCGAACATATCTTCAACTACTTAAAAACTATGGCACAAGACACCTGGGTGGCTCAGTGGGTTAAGCCTCTGCCTTCGGCTCAGGTCATGATCTCAGGGTCCTGGGATCGAGCCCCGCATCGGGCTCTCTGCTCAGCAGGGAGCCTGCTTCCTCCTCCCTCTCTCTGCCTGCCTCTCTGCCTACTTGTGATCTCAGTTAAGCGCCTGACTCCTGGTTTTGGCTCAAATAAATAAATAAATAAATAAAATCTTAAAAAAAGGAAAAAAAAACCCAATGGCAAGCAAATGAATACATTGTTTCCTGTTAAAAGAAGGGGAGCATTGGAGCCCGTGTCTGGCTCGGTCGCTAGAGCATGTGACTCTTGATCTCTGGGTTGTGAGTTTGAGTCCCATGTTGGATGTAGAGATTACTAAAAAATACACTTAAAAAAATAAAATAAGTAGACTGTAAACAATTTGCATTGCAATTTAAAGATAAAATATAATACTTCAAAGAAAATCCCCTGCTTGTGGGAAGGCTGCTTTATGCTAAATCCAGACATTCTTGGGTACAAATTCTCTTTCCTGTTTAGTTCAGGAAACTCTGATAGGAGTGAAAAGTCCTGCATGTCGGTGTAAGGGAGATTTTCTTAAAGTGTCCATCTCGACACTTCCACTCCACATCCCAAATATATGAAATTTCCAGAATACTGAATCTATTTAGGTTAAGACATTATGTTTTAATTTAAAATGTATACTGAGTTCAAGAATTCTGTTGTGTGAGTTGCCGTGAGTTGATTAGAATATTTCTGTTCCTACCATTCGTTAAAGAGTCAGCCTCGGCGACACAAGGTGCTATGCTTGCCATGACTGTGTGTCCTGCTTTCCTGGGTAGTCTTAGGAGGACTCAGTGCTGAAAGCTAAGCTCTCCTTTCTAATGTAAAAGCTATGAGGGATAAGGAAGGACAAGTGGGAATTCTCTGAGTCGGCTGACAGATGCTAGGTCGGGGAACACGGAGGAACACTGTAAGATTCCGAACTCTGCTCACAGACCAAGGCTGGTGCGGTTGACGTTCCAAATCCATTTTCCTGTCCCGATTCCCCGAGGACAGGGAGACTTGGTGAGGTATGTTGGTTAGACTACAGGCTGGTTGCTTTAACAAAGAAATCCTAAAATACAGTGCCTCAGAAACATGATAAAAGCTTCTTGCTTTACTGTGTTCCAGTCCGAGTTTGGCCCAAGGTTCGGTAGGCAGCTTGGTTCCATGAACTCAACCCGAGTCTTGGGTTCCTTCTGTCTTATTGGTTTGTTATCCCATAGAATTTCACCTTTATTCTTGTGGCTGGAGTTTACTTACCAGCTTGTTCCAGCTGGTAGGGAGGGTGAAAGTGAGTTGAGGACCAACAATTTCCATTAAAAAAAAAAAAGACTTTATTTATGTATTTGATAGAGAGAGAGAGAGAGAGATCGCACCAGAGAGAGCATGGGTGGGGGGAGGGGCAGAGGAAGAGGGAGGAGCAGGCTCCGCACTGAGCAGGGAGCCTGACATAAGGCTCAGTCCCGGGATCATGACCTGAGCCGAAGGCAGATGATGCTTAGTCAACTGAGCCACCCAGGCGCCCCAGACCAGCAATTTCCTTGTCAGAGAAGTGATGAGGATACGGATGCACTCCCACTTCCTTGGTGAGAATTTAGTCCCATGGCCACGTCTACTTGCTGAGAAGTGAGAGTCCAGTAGGACGGCCATATGCCCTGTTAAAACCACGAGGAGAGGATGAAATGAAAGAAGGAGGGGCGGATAGGGGCTGAAGGATCATTAGCTGTGTCTGCTCCATGGGTTCGGAGCCTGGAAGAATCATGGTCCAGGAAAGGCAGTAATAATTCCGCATCTGGAATCAGTCGCGTCTGTTCCAAGCATTCAGAACCGGTGTCAGGAAGAACCAAAACAGTGGAGGAGAGGGAGGCATCACTTTCTTCTTTGAGCCTTCAAACAGTCTTCTTTCCTTTAAGAATCTGGTATCCAGGGGCACACGGCGGGCCAAGCATTGCCTGGGTGCTGGGTAGGGAGAGGTCCTACCCGAGCTTCCAAGAGGCTGGAGGAAGTAGGTATTAACCAAAGACCTTACAGTTAGATATAGAATTGCAAATTCTGATACATTGCTTGAAGGAAAAGGCATGCTATGAGAAAGTATGAGATAGGCATCGAATTTATGTTACAGATTGAGTGAGGTCTTGGAGGAAGTCTTATTTAAACTGAGACTAAAGGCGCCTGGGTGGCTCAGTGGGTTAAGCTCTGCCTTCTCCTTGGGTCATGGTCTCAGGGTCCTGGGATCGAGTCCCGCATCAGGCTCTCTGCTCAGCAGGGAGCCTGCCTCCCCCCTCTCTCTCTGCCTGCCTCTCTGCCTACTTGTGATCTCTGTCTGTCCAATAAATAAATAGAATCTTTAAAAAAAAAATAAACTGAGACTAAAAAATGGGTGTGTTTTCCGATCTCTCTCTTGATGTCTGGCCCCTCTCCTCCCTGGGAGAGTGAATAAAGTCTGTCCTGTTTATTGTTCTAAAAAAAAAAAAAGGATGTGTTGGGTGGAGTGGGCTGTCAGGGCAGGGAGGGAAAGCGTGGTGTAGGTGGGGGTTAGAACGACGAATGAGAGGGAGAGAAATGGAATACGTGGCTGGAGAGACAGTTCTCTCTCTAGGAAAGTTCTCTCGTAGCCTCATGGGCCACGGGTAGCAGTTAGCTCCTGCTGCCTATCAGACTCCTCCAAAATGGCTTAAAATGGCAGTTAATTTATTGGTTCACGATCCAGCAGGTTGTGGCGGTTTAGACTGGACTCAGCGGGGTGGTTTTGGGATGTAGGCTGAGCTCTCTCGCATCTGTGGTCAACTATGCAGCGGCAGGTGCCTCTGCTTCTGGCGGGAGGTTGGCTGCTGGCTGCGGAGCCTTGGCCGTCCTCCACTCGGTCTCTCCCTTCCATCACGCAAGCTCGGGCAGGCCTTTGTCACGTGATGACAAGGTTCCAAGGGAAAGTGGAAGCCTGCACGACCTCTTGGCTTATTCAGAACTGGCACCCCAGCATTTCTGCCACGTCCTACTGGTCAAAGAAAGTCGTTAGAGTCAGCCCACGGGGTGAGGAAATGGACCCCAGCTCACGCTAGGAGAAGCTACAAAGTCATATTGCAAAGACTGAGGGATAAGGTATGGGGGGAGGTTGAACCACACAGGGCATTTTTGCTACCAAGTAAGGAATTTGTGGGTTTGGAAGGTACAGGAGAATTTTAAGCAGCAACCAGCAATAATAGGGCCCATGACCATGGTGATTCGTGTTGTCCTGTGCTGCAAACTTTGGAGAGTTTCTGCCTTAACATCTTGCTTGTGATCCCTTTGGTTGCAAGGTCTGCAGTATCCTTTCCCAGGGCTGGGTAGAGCCCATCTGCCAGCTCAGCTCCTAGGGCTGGAAACAAGTACTGAAAGCTTTATGTTTTCAGCACCTCCAGGCTTCTGAGCGAGGTGCTGTGGAGGGTGTTTGTACGGATGGCTTAGCTTGTTTGGAGTTGTGAAACTAATACCCTCCCCACAAGCTGAGCTGCGAAGAATCCCAGACTCGTCTAAATTATAATTTGTTTGTTGGGCCTCGAGGGGGTCTGGAAAGCCTGTTCCAACTTCTCTCTCTTACAACACACAAGCATGTTTGCCCAAACAGGCATCTCTCTTCTGAGCATCTTTTATGGAAATACAATAGTCCCCTCTTCTGTGGGGGGTTCATGTTCCAAGACCCCCCCCAGTGGATGTCTGAACCCGCAGATCGTACCAAACACCATATAGACGACGTTTCTTCCTATTGTTACATACCAATGATAAAGTTTAACTTATAAATCGGGCACAGTAAGAGATTGGCAAAAATATATAATGATAAATAGAACAATTATAACAAAACACTGTAATACAAGTTATGTGAATGTGTTCTCTCTTAAAATACCTTACTGTACTGTACCCACCCTTCTTCTTGTGGTAATGCAAGATGACAAAATGCCTGTGTGATGGGATGAAATGAGGTGGAAGAAGTGGGCATCGCAGGGGCGCCTGGGGGGCTCCGTCGGTTAAGCGTCTGCCTTCAGCTCAGGTCGTGATCCCAGGGTCCTGGGATGGAGCCTGACATCGGGTGCCCTGCTTCTCCCTCTCTTCCTCTGCCTGCTCCTCCCCCTACTTGGGCTCTCTCTTTCTGTCAAATAAAAAATCTTTAAAACAAAGAGAAATAGGCACCGTGACCTAGGGTTAGGCTGTATTCACCAGAAGATTCATCAGAAGGAAGATCGTCTGCTTCTGGACCACGGGTACCTGAAACCGCAGGTAAGGGGAGACTACGACATTCTGCCAAGTGAGGTGTGGTGGCGGTCAGGATATTGTCTCTCAACTAACCCAGACTTCTAGACTCTGTGATGCCGGGGTCGGAGAGCTGTGAGCCACATTTCTCCTTTGCCAGCTGGATGCTCCCTGAATAGGGAGGCTGGGAGGAAGAAGCGATGCGTTCCTCTTACCTGCGTGCTCTTCTGGGTACCATCTCTCCAGCAGTACCGTGGCAGGGGCAGATGGTTACGCCAGCAGCGCTCTTCTAGGTTCCAATAACCCCCTACTCTTCCCTCTGTTCCTTCAGTAACTGCTTCATACAGTTACTATTTCTGCGTTAACTCAAGTGTTCCCTTTTTGCATTTTTAGTTCTCCCATACTGACTAAAAAATTCCAAGATAAACTTGTGCCGTTTCTGTTGTCCTGCCCTGAATCTTGACTGTTACATATGGTATGTAAGATTATTTTAAATGGTACCAAGTTGAACGTCTGAAAAATACTTGAATGGGGATTTAGCATAATGTATATTATGAAAAGAGATACATAACTAACACACCAAATTCACTAGCTCTTTGATGTTATTGCTTAAGATTAAAAAAAAAAAAAAATAAGGGGCACCTGGGTGGCTCAGTGGGTTAAAGCTTTTGCCTTCGGTCCTGAGATCGAGCATCGGTTTCTCAGCTCGGCAAGGAGCCTGCTTCCTCCTCTCTCTCTGCCTGCCTCTCTGCCTACTTGTGATCTCTCTCTGTCAAATAAATAAATAAAATCTTAAAAAAAATAAATTAAGAATGAGCTGACTTAAAGAACAATGTTAAGGGATTCCTGGGTGGCTCAGTCGGTTAAGCCGCTGCCTTGGGCTCAGATCATGATCCCAGGGTCATGGGATCAAGTTCTGCATCGGGCTCCTTGCTCAGCGGGGAGCCTGCTTCTCTCCCCACCTCTGCCTGCCACTCTGCTCTCTTGTGTGCGCTCTCTCTCTTCCTGACAAATAAATAAATAAATAAAATCTTTAAAGGAAAAAAAAGAACAATGTTAAGCAAATCATAGAACAAATGGTACATAGCCAAGATGGTTAAAGTGGTTGTGAAAGTTTGAAAGCATGACGTAAGGCATGTCCATCTTGCCCATTACTCTAATAAAATAGTTCTTTAAGCAGAAAAATTACCTTGATTTCCAAAGACGAATCAAGAACCAAAGCCGTGAAGTCAGATTTCCTGCATTTCCTTACATTCCCAAGTCTAAGTGTGATGTTACCAGGATTGAGGGTTCCAAAGGCAGCAGCCAAACCTGGCCTTTCCACAGCACTAGAAGTCTAGCCAAAGGTAGACTTTTTGTTGGATTTGGAGGATGAGGCTTACATGTTCAGATCAACCAACAACTAAGAACGTGGACCGCCATTTTGAAAGAGTTTCCTTTGGTTACACAGAAGCAGAGCTGCACAAAAAAGATCAGTAGAGTTGCTAAACTTTGGGGCTCAGATCCCTGTGTTCTATAATCATTGAGTTGCTGGACTCCAAATCCCTTTTCTGGTGGCATTCTGAAGGTCAGCTGCCAGACATGGGAAGACTGTGTAGCAAGGTCAGCAGAGAGAGGACCACTCAAATATCTTACCTGTAGCTAACAAGGAAAACCTGTAATGACATCCTGTTCTGAGAAATCTAATGCCACCTTCTCTTGCTTTAGTGACAAGGACTTGAGGTAGTTATTTTTGTTCCAAGCAACCCCAGATGGGGAGAGATTCAACCCACACAGTCGGGAGAGGGGGACTAATCATTCAAGTAAGAGACTTCTCCGAGAGTTACAGAGGTGGCCAGGCCTAATGAGGTTAGCCCAGTGGGAACTGTGCATCTGAAATACGACTTTTGGATTATGTGAAAATTAGTAGAGAAGAAGTACAGTAGAGACTTGGTGTGAGACAGGTGTCTCTGGAAACACTTTAGCAGAGGCAAACTTGGGGACACGTTCCTCCATGACTGACATTTAGTGCCATGGGCTTTAATTTTATTTCACTTCTGAGAGAAAAGTTGACACAGGTGAACTACGGACAGAAAGGAAGTGGATATGAAGAACTATTTCATTTATACCTGAATGTGACAGCAAAAACTTTTCAATTTAGACATTCAGTCCTACACAGACTTCTTAATCTTCAGAGAGATTCTGATGTGCTAAAATTTTCTGGTTGAATGTTTTCCTTTAGGAAACAATCCTTTAGGAACAGAGGTCCAGAGTTGGAGGCAAAAGCAATTCAGAACCACAATTTTTCTGAGATATCTAACAGTTCCACTTGGAATGATCAATATGATACACAAAAAATGGTTCCTTGGTTTCTGCCCTGATTTTAATCTTTTTGGAATTATTTCTACACAGTGTCTTAAAAAGGACCAGGCTTTCTATTTATTGATAGATTTTCCTGAGTATCTCAGTGCCAAAACTTCTTCTAAAAGCATTATTCTCTTAATCACTAAAGTTTTCCAAGTGCCCCTGGATAAAACACATCAGGGCAACTTTCTTGTTCTGCATTATCTTTGACTTGTTCCTTTCCTCTTCCTTATATCTAATTAGCTCTCAAATCCCATATACTAGGTTCATTCACTCAAAAAATGTTTCATTTGCTCAAAACCTGTTTATTGAATCTCCAGTGTGTGCCACTTTCTCTCTCAATCAGGGAGGATTTATCCTCTGTGTTTGCATCCAGTGTTCTTGATTGACAGTTCTTAGCACCCTGTGACATGAGAGATCTGCCATTGACCCAAAAGGTTTCTGACGTTTTTAGCATCAAGGATATTACTTAGATGAACACATTGTCTCTCTTATATCCAAGCATAAATCTGAGAACTGTCAGGTCTACATATATCCATCAATTAAAATAGGGAAATAAAACCCACACTAATTTCCATCTATTAAACACACAATATGCCAGGTACTATTGTGGTCACATAGCAAAGATGACATGGACAGTCCCCCTTCCCCAGTTTAGTCCAGATGTCAAGAATGATGATGCCACACACATACGAAGAGGGTAGGAAGAGTTTTAATTCTTACATAATGAAGCTTTCTAGGGAGATCAGGGAAGACTCTTAAGCAGGTCCAAAAATGGCTTGACAGGGCAGGGAGAGGAGACTGGCTGAGCATTTATGGTAGTTGGGGTAGGGTTGGGGCAAGGGGTGTTATGTGAGGGCTAGGCTTGCTACCTCCAGCTGGCTCCAAAGAGAGAGCATCTAGATTCCTTATCAGCTTGCTTAGATGTGAGGCAGAAGGGGAAGAGGGAGGGGCAGGTTTGTACGATGTCAGCAGTCAAACATCAGAAATGAAGGCAGACTTTTTATTATAATTCATCCTTGATGTTTGACTAATGACTGAAATGTGCTATGTTTCATTTAATTGACTTTGAGCTTATTTAATTAAACACTAATAGTTCTCTATGAGCCTGTATCTTGAGATCAGTAGGGGAGATGAAACTTTCACTGAATGAATCATGAAAGAGCCCAGCATTGTGTATTTTGAGAATTGAAATGAGTGCTTCGGTCAAAACTTCAAAGGAGATAACACATGTCTTTGTGAGGCCTTGTACTGTGGCTTTAGTTTGTATGGAGACATGTGTGACCTTGATTTATATTTTGGGGATCTGTGAGGCAAGAGATTTATGGAGTTCTTTACCCCAAAGGGGGCAACCTTGGATGAGGTTGGCAAGACCAATGGCCAGACCATTGATGATGGTCTATGAGTCTATAAAAGTATACGGATGGGGCTCATTGTGAGTCGGGGCATTCAGTGCTAAGATAACTTTTTGAAGTTCAGTGAATTGTGCTGACCCTTGGGTTCCATCCTTTTTTAGGGATGTTCTCATTAGGGGTGAAAAGTTCCATCACATTGGTTGTGGTTATGATCTTACTTGCCCTGGTTATGTGTGATAGCAGGGCTGTTGCGGTACCCCTTGGATAGCCAGGTAAAGCTGTGTTTTGTCCCTTTGATGGTGAAGACAAATTGTGAATGAGAAGCTGTTAAAATAAGCACTGAATAGGAGAGATTTAGCAAAATCTATGACTGCAAAGTATTTACCAGTTGCTAATTAGATGAAGTCAGTAATTTACATAATACTGGATATGGGGGGGGGCTCAGTGGGTGGGACGGTGACACTTAAGATTCCAGTATCCATGGTGAGGTACCATTCCTTCCTTCCAAGATTTAGGAACTGGCCAACCTGTGCTATCAAATGGAGCAAAAATGGGGATCATCTTTCCCTTCTTTAAATACGTCTTGGATAACATGTTTCCATCTAAAATGCCCTGTTTTGATTTATACTGGGTCTTATTAAATATTTTAACCAGGGGCAGGAAGGTCTACGGGGCTCCATTTTTTTTTTTTTTTAAAGCTGATTGTAAGTGGCAGAGGTTTAAATGAATTTTAATTTATCACACTTTGAATCAGAGTGTCCATGCCCACTCTGGGATATTTTAGGGCAATGGGCACTTCGACTGTGGGAGATTTAGGCAAGGCGATATTTCTGACAGTGAAGCAGAAGCACACGTTTTTGTTCTTGTATTTTATGTTCAGTGACTCCTGTAAGATTATAGGGAGGATGGGGTGCCTGGGTGGCTCGTGGGTTAAAGCCTCTGCCTTCAGGTCAGGTCGTGATCCCAGGGTGCTGGGATCGAGCCCCGCATCGGGCTCTCTGCTCACTGGGGAGCCTGCTTCCTCCTCTCTCTCTGCCTGCCTCTCTGCCTACTTGTGATCTCTGTCTGTCAAATAAATAAATAAAATCTCAAAAAAAAAAAAAGATTATAGGGAGGAGGACCATGTTTAAGTTTAGTGGGTTCCTCAGGTAAAGTATAATTTGAGTCTCAGTATTGACTAAGGCCTCCAATTGGTGTATCTCAGTAGATATTAAAGTTAATTCAGAACCTCTGCTGTAAGGTTGCAAAAGCCAATCTACTCCCTTTTACCTTTTTATTCTAGAAATTCTTTTAGTAAATTTGGATTTCCAATTGGGCCAAATCTCTGTTTCAGTTTTGTTCCCTTCTCTCTCCAAGTGGTGCCACAACAATCATCATCATCATCATCATCATCAACATCCCCTGGGGCGGTTTCTATACTTTGGGGAGTGAGTCATCTCTGTCCTGCTCATGTTTAGCAACTTCTTCCTCCAGAGACCCTCAAATTAGTATCATCAGGATTCAGGACCTCCCTCCATAGTGATAATTGCTTTTTGGAGTTTTAGGACTCATAGCTTAAGTAGTATTTAAATAAACCCTTTGACTGTGCCATAGGGCCGCCATGAGTGTTTTTTCTGTAACCGTGAGGACAAAACTTGTTATGACAGGGGCATAGGCAGCAGCAGATGCATTTTGAGGATCCAAGCACTTTTAAGGGCATAAACTCAGGATATTCTTCCACACGAGTGACACCCTCCCCCCCATGTGTAGTGTGTAGAGTATCAGTTTATCCCCTGTGCCCTCCAGGGGACTAAAGCCTGGTGCTTTACACACAATGGTCACAGGGTTAAGAGTCATTCCCCCAAACCTAGAGGCAGTCATGGCTGATGCTGGAATGGAGACATAATTCAGTCTGAAATATCTACCTGTGGGTCAGGCTAAGACACATATCCCAGGGCTACTTTAAGGAGGGCCCCAATCCCATACTCCTGTTCCTAAATGCCAATTATTATTGACTTAGATTGGTTATGTATAACAGAGCCTTGAAGAACTCAGCAGATGTGGCACAAAGCTATTCAGCTCAAAGTGCAAGCTAGCCAGCAGGCAGCAGCAAGTCGAAGAAGATACTGGCCGGCAGCAGCTCATAATGCATGCTTTCCAGCGGGCAGCTAAGCCCCCTTTGCAAGCCAAAGCAAGAGATGAAAGACCCTCACTGGTGGGGGGCATTGCCTAGACATCCTGCTAACAGTGCCACTTCTTGTGGTCACCCGAAGCAGTGGGATGGACTCCATCAATCAGAATTTGGTTCGCACGCACACACACACACACACACACACACACACACACACGAGGGTATGACAAGGTTTATTTCTCAAATCACAAGGCTTTCCGGGGTTAAGAGGGCAAGTTTCCCAGATAGGTTCAAAGTGTCTGGAGAGAGCAAACCATGGAGGCTGTCTTGGCTTTTATGGTGGTTAGGGGGTAGGGCTGGGGTGAGGGCTCCCACGCCGCCACTCACCCACCAGGCTTCTGTGGTGTGAACATCTCGCTGTCACCAAAGGAAGGAATACCCAGGCTTGCTTATCAGCTCGCTGAGATATGAGTCCAAAGCAGAAGTGGTGGTGGGGGGTGCAGGGGGGGAGGGTGGAGCTTGAAGCCTGTCAAGGTCAAAATGAAGAATGGAATCAGGCTCTTTAGTGCAGATACGTTATCTCCTTTAATTTCCATTTTACAGATGAGGTAAGGGCTTTATACAGTTAAATAGGCCACGTAGTTATTAAAGAATTAAAATAGACAGTGGGTCTGGAAGTCAAACCCAGGCCCATCTGACTTCCCAAACTGTTCACTTGGCCACTGTGCTACACTCCCTCCCCAGAGGAACGTGAAGTGTCCTACCACTCACAATCAGAGCATCTCAAATGTCACAAAGGGAGTATCAGTCGTGCCTGGAGGGCTCTATCTGTAAATAAGGAGTTGGACAATGTTAGAGTATAAAAATAGTGGTAAGGGTGGGAAATACGGGCCACTTGGGGCTTGAAATATATGCTAACTATAATCTCCTTCCTTTGGTGTGGTTGCTCAGAACAGCTCACGACAGGGGCGCCTGGGTGGCTCAGTTGGTTAAGCATCTGCCTCTGGTTCAAGTCCTGATCCCAGGACCCTGGGGTCGAGCCCCACACCACCAGGCTCCCTGCTCAGCGTGGAGCCCGCTTCTCCATCTGCCCCTCCTTCCGCTCATGCTCTGTCTCTCTTTCAAATACATAATAAGATCTTTTAAAAAAAATTTAAAAAAGAACAGCTCACAACAATTCCATTCAATTATCTGTACAAGCAGCGAGAGGCCAGTCAGTACTAACTGTTGAGTTTCTTAACCTCAGAAGGGGAGAGGGGAGAGCCAGATTCAGGGCCTTTGAAGAGTGGCAACTGCTCTGTGAATCAGGTACACACATACATGCACGCATGACGCTTTTCTTCCATTTTTCTTTCTGTTATTTGAAATAGAAGTCATCTTGGAAAAAAAAAATAAAAGTTGTGGTCAAATGAAGGTGTTGTTTCATTCCAAACAATTGCACTGTGGAATGTGATGGTGGCCCAGTAAGGTAATACACTAAGTTTACGTTTGTCAATGTCAATACCTAGATTAATTTCTCTGATAGAAATGAAAGAGGGTTGGGGTGCCTGGGCGGCTCAGTGGGTTAAAGCCTCTGCCTTCAGCTTAGGCCATGGTCTCTCGTTCCTGGGATCGAGCCCTGCATTGGGCTCCCTGCTCAGCGGGGAGCCTGCTTCCCCCTCTCCCTCTGCCTACTTGTGGTCTCTTGTCTGTCAAATAAATAAATAAAATCTTAAAAAAAAAAAAAGTTCACATTGCCATAATGCTTAAGGAATCGTAAGCTTAGCCCATCTGGGATGTATCACTTAATAAAAGCATGAAGCAAGTTTTGTATCCCTTGACTTTAGCTTCATTACTGAACCAAATGGGTCACTAAAGCCATAATGGTTCTTGGAATGAGAATTACTTGTCAGTGGGTGCATGGAACAAAGCCCAAAGAGCACCTTCCTTTTCAGCATTCCCATAAAGTATCTTACAGTGTAGGTATGTTTCCTGAGAAGAAGGTTAGATTTGAAAAGGATGAAACTTCCCCTGAACTTGCCTTTGTCCCTGCCCCCCAAAGTCAGATGTGGGACTTTTCTCTAACTCTGCCTCTCACATTGCCAAACAACAGAATAGCTGTGCAATAGGGCATGTTTTGGGAAAAACCTGTGCCCTCGCAGTAATCAAGCTGGTTTATGATTTGGAGCAGAGACACCAATAAAACAGTGTCTCTATCAAAGAACCTCATCGGCTCTAAGAGACAGACATTTCTTCCTGATATTTGAAAGCAGGAATGCAGCTACTGCTTTGCCTCAGCCTGCAATTGCACAAAAATGCTTTACACTCTTCAGTGTGGAGCTACTTCCCTTCATCCTTTATGTGCCCTTTGGTGTCATCAGAAGAAACATCCTCTTTTGGTGGGTCCCTTTGGAGACATTAATGGCTGAAAAGTTTTTTTTTTTTTTTTCCCAGGCATAACTTTAACGGGAATAAAACCCTGGGCATGGAAGGGAGCATCTGTGATGCTCGACAACACATGGCTTTCTTCCTTTGGTGGAGACGTTGCATGCTTCATTACTATCTACGTTGGCATCAAAGCCTCGGCCAAAATCTTGAAAGGAGTCTTGTCTAGTGTCGGAAAAGCTGGTCTTTTCAGGAGTTTTTGTCCCAAGGTGCACGCATAGTATTACGTTTATCTTGTTTAAACACAAGTGTGTTGCCTTTCCAGAAAACAATTCCCCACCTCTTGTTTGAGTATTGAACAGAATTTTCACCTTTTTTGAGGGAATAAAAAGCCCTCTTGCAGAACAGTGTGGCAGCAAATTCTTTCACTGCTGGACTTAACCTGGAGGGTCTTGCCAAGTGAATGAAGCAGATATTTCCACTCAAGTTCCTTCAGTTTCCGTTAGGGATGCTGCAGAAAAACTGTGAGCTCTTTCAGCCTCTCCAGAGTGTACAAGATGGAAAAGAAGGTGCTTCTGCAGACTGGAGTTGAGAATGATAAGCCTTATTCATTTCTTGGTGTGTTAAATTCTGAACACACTTAGGAATGCTGAGGAACTAAATACGTTCTGGTACCAATTCCAGTGTGGGCGGGGTATTCCCATACCAGCAAGCAATTCTCTGACACAGCTGGGTGTCCTATAATCCAACTGAATTCAGACATCAGGTACCTGGAGATAGCATTAGATCCCACAGGTTAAGGCTCAGTCCTACAAGACTGCCTCCTCATTACTTCAGATGTCCATTACTTGTACTTCTGACCAAATGGCTAAAAATCAGAGATTCCCAAGAGCTCCTCTTCAGCTTCGACTGATTTGCTAAAGTGGCTCACAGAACTCAGAGAAATATTTTGCTTACTAGATCACCACTTTATTATAAAAGGATGTAATGGGGCGCCTGGGTGGCTCAGTGGGTTAAAGCCTCTGCTTTCAGCTCAGGTCATGATCTAAGAGTCCTGGGATCGAGGCCCACATCGGGCTCTCTGCTCCATGCAGAGCCTGCTTCCTCCTCTCTCTCTGCCTACCTCTCCGCCTACTTGTGATCTCTGTCAAATAAAATCTTTTTTTTTTTTTTTGAAGATTTTATTTATTTATTTGACAGACAGAAATCACAAGTAGGCGGAGAGGCAGGCAGAGAGAGAGAGGAGGAAGCAGGCTCTCCGCCGAGCAAAGAGCCCGATGTGGGGCTGGATCCCAGGACCCTGGGATCATGACCTGAGCCAAAGGCAGAGGCTTTAACCCACTGAGGCACCCAGGCGCCCCCAAATAAATAAAATCTTTAAAAAAAAAATGTAAAACTCGGGAACAGCCAGATGGAAGGGTTGTGTAGGGCAAAGTCTGAGGAAAGGGGCGTGGAGCTTCTGTACCCTCTCCGAGCTTGGCACCTGCACGTGTGCACTAACCCAGAAGCTCTCTGAATCCAGTCCTCCTGAGTTTTTACGGCGGCTTCATTAGAATAGTGCGATTGATTAAATCATTGACCGTAGGTGACTGATTCAACCTCCAGCCCCTCGCTCCTCTCCGGAGCTGGAGGTTGGATTGGAACTTTCCCCAACTCTACTTTTTTAAAATTTAACTTAATTTTTTTTTTATTTAGGAAAGGGGGAAGGGGCAAAGATTTCTTTATTCATTTGAGGGAAAGAGAGAGCACGAGGAGGGGGAGAAGCAGAGGGAGAGGGAGAAGCAGGCTTCCTGCTGATCTGGGAGCTGTACCTGGGGTTCGATCTGAGGACCACGATGAGATCATGACCCGAGCCGAAGGCAAACACGCAACCATCTGAGCCACCTAGGTGTCTCAGAGATAGAGAATCTTAAGCAGGTTCCATGGCCAACAGGTGGCCTACCCCGGCTACCATGGGCTGCCAAGGGGCTGCTGTGGCCTGATCTCGTGAGATCATGACCTGAGCCCAAATCAAGAGGCATATATTTAACTAACAAGCCACCCAAGGTGTCCCTGAAGGTTTCAATCCTCTAATCACAGGGTTGGTTCTCCTGGCAGCCAGCCCGCATCCTTCTGTGTGGGTCCAAAAGGTACCTGGTTCACATAACAAAAGACACCTTGATGGCTCTCATCACTTAGGAAAATCCCAGGGTTTTACGAGCTCTGCGCCAGGAATGGGACAAGATCAAATATATATTCCTTATTATGAGTCATAATATCACAGGAACTCATTTGAGGGTGAGAAAATTACCGACAGGAAACCTCATTTGGAATGGAGTTGGGAGGCAGGGGGAGCGCTCACTCTCCACCACTCCTTGTCAACCGCAGACCCAGAAGGAAGAGATGAAGAACCTCGCCCCAGGGAAGGAAGAAGGGCTTGCCTTCTGCCCTGGCAACAGCCCAGCCAATGAGAGACTCTCACAATCCAACCAATGAGAAGCCACTATACTCAGAACGCCCCAGTTTGCGCCAATGGATTCTTCGTTTATAAGAGCTCCGCTAGTTCCGCCCCTTTCCTCTGGTTAAAAAGAAACCACCACAAAAAAAAAAAAAAAAAAAAAAAAAAAAAAAAAAAAGCCTCTCCTCTGTTTTGAGGAGTTTTAGGAATAACAAGTAGGAAAGTAGGATAAGTTTGTTTTTGCGGGCAAAACACCCGGCAGGTTGATTTTGTAAGGGTCCTGTTACCTGGTGACCAGAGGTGGGATCCGGAGAAGACCCCCCAGACAGCTCTGAGGCGGGCTGAGGAAGCGGGTGCGGGCGCCCGCAGAGCCGGCAGAGGGGGGACCCCGGGGCCCGAGGGTAAGTGTTCTCCGACGTCCGGAGCTCTGCTCTCTCCGTGTCTGAGCTCGACAGGCTGTTTGGGTCGGTTGGTTTTCGGGTGAGAGGGAGCGGGCTGGGGGAGAGTCGGAAGCCCCAGCAGGCTCTAGGCCCGGCGGGAGCCGCCCTCGGGGTTCAGGTCTCCCGACGCTGAGACCGTGACCTGACCGGACATCAGGAGTTGGCGCCTACGGGCCACCTTGGCAAGAAGGCCCAGTTGGTTAAGCGAGTGAGTTCAGCTCAGGTTATCCTCGGTCCTGGGATCGAGTCCGGCGCGCGGCTCCCGGGTCAGCGTGGAACGGGCCCCTTCCTCTGCCTGCCCCTCTCCTTGTGCACGTGCTCTCGTGCTCTGACAAAATCTAAAAACAAAACAAAACAAAAAAGAAAGAAAAAAAAAAAAAGAAAGAAAGAAAAAAAAAACCTGGCGCTTAAGCAGTTGAGCCCCCCAGGTGCCCCTCTGCAGCTTTTATTTAAGTCTTTGCCCTTCCTCTGTGTCCTTGGTTGGCTTTGGGTCCTGTTCCTTTTTTGGGACCGGCTTGTGCCCTTTGGAATTGTGCTGGCCTTTGGTCTGATCCCTCTGGAACCCGAGTGTCCTTGTGGAAACGGGGCTGTTGAGGAATGTCCCCTCTTTGCTCTAAGAAATGGGATCCTGGTCATCGAAATGCTTGAAGATCACCTCCTGCTGGGGTGGCGCTGGTGTTTTTAAAAACTGGGGTCCCTCCTCGTGCACATTTCTGAGGAATACGACTCACTTAATCAAAAGTAGTTTTAGTCCATCCATGGCCATTATGGGGGGGGAACTTCCGAGCTCACCTAACTTGTTTTACTTATTTTCTTTTAAAAGATTTTATTTATTTATTTGACAGAGAGAGAGATCACAAGTAGGCAGAGAGGCAGGCAGAGAGAGAGGAGGAAGCAGGCTCCCTGCTGAGCAGAGAGCCCGCTGCGGGACTCGATCCCAGGACCCTGAGATCATGACCTGTGCTGAAGGCTGCGGCTTAACCCACTGAGCCACCCAGGTGCCCTTATTTTACTTATTTTAAAGATTTTATTTATTTTATTTGACAGAGAGAGGGAGATCACAAGTAGGCAGAGAGTCAGGCAGAGAAAGAAGGGGAAGCAGGCTCCTCCCCGCTGAACAGAGAGCCCGATGCGGGGCTCGATCCCGGGACCCTGAGATCATGACCTGAGCCGAAGGCAGCGGCTTAATCCACTGAGCCGCCCAGGCGCCCCATTTTACTCAAAATTAAATGAGAAAGCCGGGGCTCCTACAACAAAACCAAACAAACTGAAGGAGATACCTATTGTAAATTGTTCCTTGAGGCTTCCAGATGTTTTCGGGATTCTAAGTTTGCCTCTTTGCAGGATAGTATGTCTAAATTAACTGAGGCAAACAAATAATTGAAAGAAGTCAAAATGTCTCTTTTTTTCTCTTCGTCTCCTCCTGGGTTTCCTCCCACTTGGCAGCCACCTGCGCTCAGGCCGTGCCTCCTGTGCCATTTCCCTCTATTCTCTGCCAGACTCCCCTTTCCTTGAAACCTCCCCCTGCTCCCTCTTCTCCTGAACCTGTTAAAACCTCCTCTTTAAAGTTGAGTCTTCGGAGAATCCATTTAAATACTGAAAGAGTGTTTACAAAGTTCCTTACTTTTTTTTTTTTTTTAAGATTTTTTTATTTATTTGACAGAGATCACAAGTAGGCAGAGAGGCAGGCAGAGAGAGAGAGGAGGAAGCAGCCTCCCTGCTGAGCAGAGAGCCCGATGTGGGACTTGATCCCAGGACCCTGAGATCATGACCTGAGCTGAAGACAGAGGCTTTAACCCACTGAGCCACCCAGGCGCCCCCCTCTTTTTCCTTTAGATGTTGAATCTATCAGGGTAGTATTTAATTCTGTGTTTATTCGTGGGCTGAGGTGATTTCTTCTTTACTGTGTTTGGAACAGCCTGCTTCTGGAAGGAATCAGACCAAAGGACCAGGATGGAATGGGAAATTTCGGGCAGTTCAGATTTAGTTAATTTGGCAAACCTGCTTGCTCATACCCTAGATGAGTCCACTAAAAGACTGCGAAAATCCTCAAATTTTTCAACTCCAGCAGGTGAGGGCCCCTAAACAAAACCAAAACCCTTCTAGTTTCTCTTGTTACTGCAAAGAGCCAGGGCACTGGCACAAGATGTTACATATTTGAGCATCCCAGGCACCTTCTGCCCTCTGCTCAGTCTTTCCGGTGTCCCCTCAGTTCCCAATGGTGGGCTCCAAGGAACTTCCCAGTCCTATTCCTTGTTGTGGAGAGAACATTTAGAATGAATCTGCCTGTGTCCCTGGTTAGGCTGGAGCTACCCTCTCAGTGCCCAACCCCATTGTCGTAAAGCAGCTCCTGCCTCAGGATGCTAAGACAGTTCAAATACTGGGGGTCTCTGGTAAACCTCAACAGGTTCCTGTCTCTGAACCTATTCCCTTTAGTCTAGGTCCTTTGAGAGAGAGGCACCCTTTTCTCCTTAGTTCTCAGGTCCTATTCATTTATTAGGCCAAGACTTCTTAGAAAAGTCTCTTGTCATAATTTCTTCCTCTCAAAAGAGGAAACTAATTTTGGAATTTAACCGTAGTAACCAAAATAGCCAACCAGGGGAATTAAATGGCCCTTTGACATCTTTTCTTGCTTCCATCTCTGATGTTGCCCTGTAGCTGAGTCTGGGGACCCTGATCATTGATTCCTGTTGGATCAGCTGCCATCTTCTTTCTGGGCAGAATCTACTATGCAGCGCCCAGCGGGATTCAGGCAGATCCCTCAAAACCTCTTCTCAGAATGAATCAATAGTCTGTAAGGAAGTCCTCCAAAACAGTGAGCCAATATAGATTACAAATCTCAAGGTCTCATTATCCCCCGCACTAGTAGTCCCTGTAAACACCCCATTTTACCTGTGAGAAAATCCAGTGGCTGAAGATGGAGGTTTGTCTTGGACCTACTAGCAATAAACATTTTATCCCTCGACACCCTGTTTTCCTAACCCCTATATGTTGCTGACATCCAGTCCCACCGAAAGCAAATTTTTCATTGCAGATGATATGTGCAGTGCATTTTTAGTATTCCTGTTGATAAGGATAGCCAATATCTTTTTGCTTTCACTTGGTAGGAACAGAAATGCACCTGGACAGTAATGCCTGGGGGTTTCACAGAGTCTTTACTTCTCACAAACATTTAAAAGCTGATTTGGTTGATAGAAAGTTTTCTGCAGGCTCTACTTTGTTAAAATATGCAGATGATTTGCTTCTCTGCTCCCCTTCTGAAACCTCTTCACAGGAAACATTATTCACCTATTGCAACTTTTGGCCTTAAAGGGACACAAAGTTTCCAAAGAAAAATTGCAGTTTACTCAAACTCAGGTTCTATACTTAGGGCATTTGATCTTGAAACAACCACTACATTTCCACAAAGATGAAACCCTTCATGACTGCTTAACTCCTGACAGATTACCTTTTCACTCCCTGTGGAAATTCACAGGAAACTCCTCAAACCAAAGCAGATTTTTCATGGTATACTGATGGTTCTTATTTAAATGGTGAAAATGGTAAATATGCTGAGTATGTTTTTGCATCTCTTTGAAGTCATTGAGATGGCAGCTTCATCTTTTGAGACTTCAGCCCTTACTCTGGCATGTACTTTAGCCAAGAAGACCCTAAGTATTTATACCAATAGCTGGTATGCTTTTGGGGTAGTTCATACTTTGGAATATTATGGAAGCAACAAGGTTTCCTTACCTCCAAGTGGTATAAAATTTGAAATGGCTCCTAAGGGGGCACCTGGGTGGCTTAGTCAGTTAAACATACAATTTTTTTTTTTAAGATTTTATTTATTTATTTGACAGAGATCACAAGTAGGCAGAGAGGCAGGCGGGGGGTGGGAGTGGGGGGGGGAGCAGGCTCCCCGCTGAGCAGAGAGCCCGAAGTGGGGTTTGATCCCAGGACCTTGAGATCATGACCTGAACCGAAGGCAGAGGCTTAACCCACTGAGCCACCCAGGCGCCCCGCAGACGTCCAATTCTTGATTCCATAATAGGAATCAATGATCAGGTCATAATCTCGGGGTCCTGAGATTGAGCCCTGTGTAGGGTTCCACGATGAGCATAGACCCTGCCTGATTGAGATTCTCTCTTCCACTCTCTCTGCCCCTCCACCCCTGCTTGTGCTTTTGCTTGGTCTCTCAAAAAAAAAAAAAAAAAAATAGGGCTCCTGTGTCTAAAATTTATTAGATGCCATACTTTTGCAGGTTCCTGGGTATTCTAGACTCCAGTCCTTGGAGGCAGAGTAAACCACCTTCCTGAGATTTCTGCCTATAACATTTCTGCCAAGGAAATGTGTAGCCAAACCTCTGTCATGCTCCAAAGGGATGTTCTTTCAGATGATAATTTGGAAAAACTGACTAGAGATACCCAACTATTGTCCCTAGAGAGGGAAAAACAGTATTGGAAATCTAATAATCATTGGCTCAATAAAAAGAGAGAACTCTGGTTTGGACCAAGTAACCATCCATTCCTGTAAGAAATTCTAAAATTCCCATTATTCACCACTCTGTGTGCATTAAACCATTGGTCTACTGACAGAATGCTAGCATTTTGGAACCAGGGTTGATGGGGAAATATTAATAAGGCTGCAAAAAGTGCCTGCCTTACTTTCCCCACCTGTCCCAAATATAATCCGGGGAAACCTTTTCGTATAGATTTCATATAGCTTCCCTGTCTCATGGATATAAATATGTTTTAGTCATAGTTTGCATGTTTTCTTAGTGGACCAAAGCTTTCCCTTGTAGATAGGCCAATTTGTCTGTAGCCAAAATTCCATTAGAAAAGATTATACCTACCTGAGGAACTTCTCCTGAACTTCATAGGGACTGGAGAATCCATTTTGTTGGTCAGGTGTTTCAACAAGTCTGTGCTGTTTTGGCTGGTTTTACAACACTTCCATTGTGCACACTATCCTCTATCCTCAGGGTTACTCAAACACACTGATGGCTCCGTGAGATTCAACTGGCAAAATGTGTAGAGACCCTCCAGATATTTTGGGTGAAAGCACTGTAATCGTCCTTCTAATCTCAGATCCACCCCATTTGGAACTCACTCTCACCCTTTGAGATAGTCACAGGGCGACTGATGTACTTGGCCCCTCTCTCCTTTGACACATAGCTGATGAAAAGACTTACGTTTCAGTATCATAAAGGCCTTATTGCTTCTATTAAAATAGCCATACTTTGGTGGAGCAATTTTTCACCGTGTGCTTCCAGGAGACAGTGACCTTAGGCATTCCTTCTTGCTACCGAGAGATTTCATCTATTAGAAAAGACCCCCCCTCCCCCCAGATTTTAGCCTTGATGAAAAGCCCTTATCAGGAAGTGCTTTGTGCCACCAAACTGGAGGGAACAAACTCTTGGAGTCACATGAAATATCTAAAGAGAGCACCCACCCCTGACTGGACCCGCACACCATCTGGTGACCTGAAAGTTAAGATTTCCCAGAATTGAGGCAGGCGATGTGTGACAGCTTTTCCAAGATGTCAGAAGAGACCTATGTATCTTTTCTCACTGGTGTTTCCTTTCTTTTGTGGAAAGATAATGCCCTTGTCTGCATTTCCCAAGCTCTGGTGAAAGGGAGAAACCTCCTTTTTTTTTATTGCAGTCTTTAGGGAATAGCCTCATCTTGAAACCAGGACAAATTCTTCTTTCACATGTTTTTCCTGAAGGGTTAGAAGGTTCCAGAATCCACGAAAGTCATCTGAACTATTTACCAACTTGGCATTCTCATCCACAGTCATGATTTTTGAATTTATAACTTTACAGACTATTTTGAATAATACTTGGTATAAATAGTTCTTTTGGGGTAACAGTACTATTTAAAGATGTCTTCGAAGTTGTACTGTTTCGTAGAAAGTTCATCAGCGATTGCTTCCTGTTTAAACTTGCACTGCATCTTCCCAGATGCACCCGGTCTATTCTTTCTTTCAGGGTGCTCCCGAGGTGGCCACTCTTCTCTTACGGCCGCTCTAGGTGGAGACCTCTGGGAGGCATACACGAGTCCAGATTTGCCTCCATAGGGAGAACCATTCTTCCTGAGGTTGGAGTAAGTCCCGATAAGTAGTTTGGTTGCCTACTTTCAGACCAGAGTCCTGATTTAGAACCATCTTACAATTTGGAATGGTCATGTTACTTTTTCTGTTGTATACTTTTTTGAAGTTTTGTATTTTGTTGCCTTTCAAACTTAAAAAAAAAAATGATGTACCCAATAAGGTGATGCTAGCTCAACACCTTGAAATGATCTCCAAGGCTTACCAGTCTTGGATGACAGATGGGAAGGGCCTGAGAGTTTCTCCCTCCTAAGCTTCCTTAGTACTCAAACATGGCCTTATGTAGTTTCCAACTGCTGTTGCATGCTCCCTCCAATGTAGGACGTGAGAACCAGGAAAGGTCCTCCTCGGTGCTGAGGGACAAAACCACTGAACGTGGAAAATGTGACTCTTGGTCAGCAGTGCTTTTCAGAGTTCTCCATCAAAGGGAGGGGAGGATGTGAAAATTAATAAAAGGAAACTCTGTTTAGGTTGGAGGCGGGAGGCTGGCAGAGGGAGCGGTCATGGCCAGCACCAGTCAGCTGCAAAGCCAACGGAGGAGTCCCGGCTTACAGGGGCTCCTACCTTAGCTGCTGCCTGCTACCCGACTGCGGCAGGAGGAAGAAAGGCTTTCCTCCTTCCCTGGCGACAGCCCGGACAAAAAGAGGCGACTCCACTTCAAACTCCCAGTTTACTCCAGGGGACTTTTAGTTCAGAACAGCCTCCCCTAAATCCCCCTTTCCCCTTTAAAAGAACACTTCTTTTCTTTGTTCTCCAGACTTGCCTGCGGTTTTGCCAGTGCTTGTCCTAAATTGCAGTTCTCTGCTATTCCCAGATAAACCCATTTTTGCTGGTAAAAGAACTGGCCATTTTATTTTTAAGGTTAACAGGAGTTACTCAGACCATCTTCAAAAAAATTTCTTTTTAAAGATTTTATCTATTTGACAGACAGAGATCACAAGTAGGCAGAGAGGCAGGCAGAGAGAGAGGAGGAAGCAGGCTCCCCGCTGAGCAGAGAGCCCGATGCGGGGCTCGATCCCAGGACCCTGAGATCATGATTCATAAGGACTTCTCTCATCCACCTAGCCTCATTAACTTAAGGATGAGAGAAAAAAAATTGATGTAAATTGAATGTTAAAAATATTTTGGAGAATTTGGTATTTATTGACACAACCCCACTCTAAGTTAGCCAAGTGAGTAATAGGATTATTAATTTTTTTCGTTTCCTGTGTGTTTCTGGGGTTCAGGGTTTTTGTCTATGCAGGTACCATTTAAATGAAAAAAACATTTTTTAAAAGATTATTTATTTGTCAGGGAGAGAGAGCACACAAGCAGGGGGAGCAGCAGGCAGAGGGAGAAGCAGGCTTCCCGCTGAGCAAGGAGCCCAATGTGGGACTTCATCCCTGGACCCTGGGATCATGACCTGAACTGAAGGCAGATGCTTAACCAACAGGTCTCCCTTAAATGAAAATTTGAAGACAATTTGATTTTCATGCCAAAGACCACTCCACAATTACAACTTTTATTCAGGCCAAGAAATTGCAGAAATCTCATTAAAATGAGATTTTGAGAAGAATTGAAATTTTTTTTGTTTTATTTTAGATCTATTCCCTCTACCACTCAAATAGACCTTGAATCTTAACGTGTTATAAAAAATGAGGCCAAGGCTTTTTTTTTTTTTTTTAAAGATTGCTTTTAATTTTTCTTCATGTGTAGGAAATACATTTCCAACATAGAAAAAGAATGTAAATGCAAAAGTTTTGGTGTATGTATTTCTGTGTCGTTTTCTGGGAGGAGGGGCCTAGATTTTTCAGCTTTTTCAAGGAGTCTGTGGTGCTCATAACAGAAAGAACTGGAAGCATATGGCCAGGTTGGGTGCTGCGACCTCTTCGCCACCTGGTTCTGATGACGCCCAGTCACTGGTTGGTTAGGCTCCAAGGTTCTCAGTACGCCTCTGCACCTCAGCCAGCTACGCTTTTAATCCAGAAAACTCAGGAGGGTTCATCAGCCCTGTCCCTGGTCCTTAAATCAGTCCTTGGTCCTTAAATCAGTCAGTACAGCAGCGAAGTTCTACATGAATCTCCCGAAGGTAAACAGATTTCTATTTAAATGTTATTGTGCTCATTAGCATCAGCTGTTTTCATTATAAATATGCTGAGATGTTCTTTTCTAATCTGGTTTATAAGTTATGCTTACTACTTTGAGATGTTGAAAAAATATATATATATATTTTTTCTCAATCCTGTGAGGAGACTTTGCTGCCTTTTTTTTTTTTTTTTTAAGATTTTTTATTTATTTGACAGACAGATCACAAGAAGGCAGAGAGGCAGGCAGAGAAAGGAAGAAGCAGGCTCCCTGCTGAGCAGAGAGCCCAATGTGGGGCTCAATCTGGGATCATGACCTGAGCTGAAGGCAGAGGCTTTAATCCACTGAGCCACCCAGGCACCTGACTTTGCTGCCTTTCTAAGTGGCCCCTCTGGCTGTGTGTCCTCGGAGCTCCTGCTCTTAGAAATTCTGGTTCCTTTTCCACCCCGAGGATTTCTTCTTTGAGTCCTTTATTGGCATAGTCTTCCTCCTTCCCACACTGCTGTGTGGCTGTCCTTCAAGATCCGGTACTCACACTTTCCTTTTTCCTTTCTGCATTTGTTCCTGCAGAGTAGCCTGCCTCCAGCTTCTACCGGCCGTCCTGGCATCTCCGGCAGAGGCCTCTGCTTTGTACCCTGCAGCCTGGCTTCCTGAGGCCTGGTAAGTTCTTGTAGCTGGTCTGTGCTTTATTTCAGTAGTACTGTATTGACTTGATGGCTGCCTTCCATGTTTGGCAAGAGGTACTGGTTTCCAGTCACATTAGTTATAGGAAGTTTCCTATTTAAAAATACACTTAAATGATGGGGTGCCTGGGTGGCTCAGTGGGTTAAGCCTCTGCCTGCAGCTTGGGTCATGGTCCCAGGGTCCTGGGATCGAGCTCTCTGCCCGGTGGGGAGCCTGCATCCCCCTCTCCCTCTGCCTGCCTCTCCGCCTACTTGAGATCTCTCTCTCTCTGTCAAATAAATAAATAAAGTCTTAAAAAAAAAATACACTTAAGTGAAAAGCGAGAAATTGATGGAAAACAGGAGCTGACAGACTTTTTCTATAAAGGGCCAGATAGTGAATATCTTCAGTCTTGTGGGTCACATGGTGTGGGTCACATGGTCCCTACTGCAGACTACTTGATTCTGTTGTTGTAGGCTAGTACACGAAGGGATGTGGTCGAATTAGGCCTGCAGTTAGTTGACCTTGAGTGAAAGGAACTTACTGTTAAAATAAGAATTCAGGGAGTAAGTAGAGGAGAAATCGTAAAGCCAGGGTGTAAATGCCTTAGGATTGAGAGACTTTGTTCAGTATGTGTTCTTGGTCATGACTCTGTATATTGGGGATGCTCCAAAAACACTCACCCTCTGTCGTGAAGGAGCTTAGGCTATCTGGAGAGACCAACAAAGAACGGATGATTATATTAGGCTATAGGGATGCCCTGAGATGTGCCACCGGGTCAGGGGATGTGTGCATGTGGGAGAAGGAGAGGCTGTGTTGGTTCCGAACAAACTGCCTCTTTCCCCACCTTCTCTAGATTATTCACCTGTATGTTATCATATACTTCTTGCTAGCTTTTGCCCATTTTACAGATAAGGAAACTGAGTTTCAGAGGGGTTAATGAATTGTCAGAGATCACAGAGCTGGTAAGGGAGGGGTTGGGATTTGAACCATGTAGTCTGGCTCCAAGATCGATGTGCTTAGCCACAGTGCTCCCATGCCTCAGTAACCTTGAGTGAGGAACTGGTTCTTCCACCAGAGTGATTCAGTATAGCAGAAACCAGCCTAATCTTTGGCACGGTGTCAGCCTATGCAAATGCCCTGGGCGTCCTTCCGGTCACAGTACCCCTGCAAAGGTGGCTCAGAGAGTACATGGATGAAGCTGGGCTCTTCACCTGCTCCAGAGGTAGCCTGAGGACTTGCTTACCAACCACAAGCTCTAGGTTTCTGTGAAAGTGGGAGGCCCCCAATCTGTTTGTCAGCTGATATTTGACGTGTTGAGGGACGCTTGCCTGCTTATGGGACTAGACTACCACAATAATAATAATAATAATAATTGGTAATAACAATAATGCTGCACTGCTGTATGACTCACTAGGTGTTAGACACTCTCCTAAGCATTTTGCATGTATAATTAATTAATCCTCATACCAACCCTTTGAGGAGGTGTATGAGTTCCCTGTGGCTGCTGTAACAAGTGGCCACAAACTGGGTGGCTTAAAAATAACAGATGTTTATTTTCTCTTAGTTCTGGAGGCTAGAAGTCTAAAATCAAGCAGTTGGCTAGGCTGTGCTCCCTCTGAAGCCTCTCAGGGAGAATCCTTCCCCGCCTCTTTCTGCGTCCGGTGACTGCCCTTGCTCCCCACCTTGGAGCTGCATCACTCCCATTTCTGCCCCTGCCATCACGTGGCATAATTTTTCATGTGTTTTCTGTGGCTCCAAATCTGTCTCCTCACAGGGACACTGGTCACCCCACTGAGATGCTACCCTAATCCAGGAGGCTTAATTTGATTCTATCTGCCAAGATCCTGTTTCCAAATAAAGTCACAGGTATTGGGGGTCAGGACTCTCAACTTTTTGGAAGGCACAATTCGACCCATAACAGGGAGGTACTATTTCTTTTTTCTAAAGATTTTACTTATTTGAGAGAATGTGAGAGGGAGCATGGGAGGGAGGAGGGTCAGAGGGAGAAGCAGACTCCCCAGTGAGCAGGGGGCCCGACGCCATGGGGCTCCATCCCAGGACCTTGGGACCATGACCTGAGCAGAAGGTAGATGCCTCACCGTCAGAGCCACAGAGGCGCCCGGGTGGGTACTATTATTATTTACATTTCACAAATGAGGATCCATGGCCCTGAGAAGTTAAGAATCTGCCCAAGCCAGACAGCTTTGTTGGCCGAGCCTGGATTTGAACTCGGGTGTTCTGAGAGTCTCTGCCCTCACTGTGCTAACAACGGCTTTGGCTGCAGAGCTGCGTGGCCCCGCACTTCGGTCGCGCCACGCCCTCCCATAGCATCTGGTGACAACGAACACGCACTGAACTAGCTGAACAGGAATGTCTGAAGCCCCGTGGCTGTGTCGGGGCGGCTCCCAGGAGCCTGAGGAGAGGTGAGCACTTGGCTGTGCACGGGGGTTCTCGTTTATCTCAACGGGAATCAGGTTCCCGGAGCGGCTGGGTGGGCACATGACCAACTCCTGCTGCCACCCGGGTAATTGGTTTTCTGTGTTCATTTCAATAATGAAACATATTAAAGGAGGCTGGAGATGCGAGGGAGATACTAGCATTGTGGAAGGAACAAAGAGGTTTTAATGTGTTGAGTTGGGTTCTGGGGAAGATGAGGGACCCGATAATCGAGTATTAGAACAGACAAGATTATGCAGTGGCCCTGGCACCATCCATCACCGCCCTCATCCTGGGCGGGCGGCAGAACAGAGTCTGCCGAGATCCCGGCATTATCTCCGCAGTTTATTTACATCTCAAATCAGGTTGCACTGACAGCAGCTAAAGAAATTCCAGGGAAGAGATGTAACTACATGATCTATTTCCTACAGAAAGTGCAAACACAATACAGACTCTCTGGTTAAATATATCATCCCAGAAATGACGCGACCGCTGAATGCTTGTCTGTACTTTACACTGCTTGTCGCCGCGAGACCGTTACATACCCTCTGAGACTCTTCTGTACTCCGCCCTTCTGTCTGCTCCTGCACAGTCTCCTCGCGCCCCCCCCCACCCCTCAAAATGTCGGTGTTCCCCAGGGTCTGACTTCCACATTATTTCCTTCTCTCCATATTTGCCGGGACAACCTCATTTTCTTCATGGCTTTCACTACTGGCTGGATGTGTACTGGGGACTTCCAGACTGGACCTTCGGAGATGCCCAACAGTTGTTTTTCCCGTCATCAGTTATTTAAAATCTTTTTTGGACAGGTACTACATTTTCACAGTTAAAATCCAGACAGTATGGAGAATCTGCCAAAATTCTCCCTCCCTTCTTTGCCTTGTATGTGCCTAGTTCCTGTCTTCATAGGAAAGCAATGTGGTTTCTTAGTACTCCTTCTAGAGGTTCTTTACATATATATATAAAAAAATACAAATATAAGTGCTAGTTTTTTCTCATTTTCTCCTCAGATGTATCCTATTACACATGTATTCTGCATTTTGCTTTTTCCACTTTTGATCTTTCCATGACAGTATTTAGAGAAGTTCATTCTTTTTTCTTACCTTTTTAAAATGTACAGTTGTACAGTGTCCACTTCTCTGGCTGTCCCATAATTTATTTAACCAGTCTTCTACTGGTGGACATTTGAGTTGTTTCTAGTCACTGGCTGTGGTGGTTAATTTTACATGTCAGTTTGTCTGGGCCACAAGGTGTCAAACATTTGGTTAAACATTATTTCTGGGTGTGTCTGTGAGGGATTTGCTGGATGAGATTAATACTTGATTTGGTAGACTGAGTAACATTGTTCTCCTGGGTGTGGTGGGCCTCATCCAATCAGTTGAAGGCCTGAGGAAACTAAAAGGATGGATAAGAAAGAATTCTCTCTGCCTGTCTTTGAGATGAGACGTTGGTCTTCTCTTGCATTTGAACTCAGACTCCAACTGCAACTATACCATTGGCTCTCCTGGGTCTGGACTTCTCAGCCTTTATAATTGCGTAAGCCAATTCCTTATAATTTCTCTCAATAGATTGTTTTAGATAGATAAATATGGGAAGATACAGACATAATATAGACATAAATCCCAAAGGCGATCTGGATATATTATATGGTTTTCTCAACGTATGCCTTTCTAGCACCTCTTGACAGGTAGGAGGATTCCCGAGAGAGAGAGGCAGGCCGGCAGTGTCAGTGAGGGGTGGAGGGGTTGCTGAAGACTTCCTACCCAGGCAGGAGAGCAGCACTGCCTTGTAGAAGGGAACATTCTTTCCAGGAGAAGGAAGAGAGAGGGTTAGGGAAGGAAGAATCCCTGGCTGGGCCTTCTGATGTTAAGAACCATCATGATCTTGATTATTTCTTTTGGATTCTGGGAGGAGGAACCTGTGTGTCTTGTTATTATAGAGCACAAGTCCTGACCCACTGTTACAGACTGAATTGTGTCTCCTTAAAATTCACGTGTTGAAGGCCTGACCCCCAATGTGACTGTAGGTAGCGCCTTTAGGGAGGTGGCTAGGATTACGTGACATCATAAGGATGGATCCGTGATCTAGTAGGACTGATATCCTTGTAAGAAGAGGAAAAGACACCAGAGTGCTCTTTTTGCCTCCATGTACACAGAGGAAAAACATGGGAAGACACAGACTGAGGGCAGCAGCCTATAAGCCAGGAAGACAGCCCTCACCAGAAACCACCCTTGGCACCTTGATCTTGGACTTCTAGCCTCCAGAACCATTAGAAAATAAATGCTTATTATTCAGTCCACCCAGTCTATGGTATTTTGTTATGAAGCCCAAGCAGACTAATATACGGTGTTATTTTTAGTTAACTTTAATTAAATAAGGAAGAGATACTTGATTCTCTCTGTTAAAAAAAAATTAAAGAGTTTTTAATCAACACCTCCTGTCTTGGTTCTTTCAACCAGTAGTTGGCAAACTACAGCCTGCAGTCCCAATCTGGCTCTCTCTCTGTTTTTGAAATAAAGTTTTATTGGAACACAGCTTATTCATTTATATATTGTCTGTGGCTGTTTTTGCCATATGCGATTAGGCACAACAGAGACCGTAAGGCCTGAAAAACCTAAAACATTGACTGTCTGGCTTTTTATAGAAGATGATCACCGACTACTGCTCTAGACCATGTCCGCAAGTAAGCACTGGTAACAGGTGTGAATTATTTCAACTTAGCACGGTGTTACCTGGGTTGTGTGTGTTACAGTAACAGTGTCCTATCCTTCTGGGAGTCTTGGATTTGTCCCTGTGGGTAGAAAGATCTACTTCACAGTTTTAACTGCTGCCTGATATTCTTAAGTATGAACATACTTGTTTATTCTATGATTTTATTAATGGACATTTTTGTTGTTTCTTTTTTCTTTCTTTTTTTTTTTTTTTTGCACAAAAATTGTACTATAACAAATATCCTTAGGCACATGTGTAAGTGATTGTAATTGATGTCAAGACTAGAATTAGTGGGTCATGAGGCAGATACATTTTAAAATTTGGTCCTACTTTTTTTTCTTTTTTTTTTTAAAGATTTATTTATTTGAGAGACGGGATGGGGTAGGGGCAGAGGGAGAGAATCTCTCAAGTGAACTCCCTCCTGAGCACGGAGCCCAATGTGGGGCTTGATCTCCAGACCCTGAGATCATGACTGGAGCTGAAATTATGAGTTGGATGTTTTACCCGCTGAGCTACCCAGGCACCCCACCCCTGGTCTTACTTTTTCAGAGATGATGCATTTATGCGATTCAGGGGGCAGGGGAAGATCTACAAGGTCTGCATTGCAGAATCTCACCCCCAGCTCTTTTCTAATCTGTTCTGCAACCCCCTCAACGCTTACAGATATTAGTTTCTTATATGTCCTTTTAGGGTTTCTTTATCAGTAAAGCAAAGAAGAATAGATATTCCTATTTTGTCTTCTCTCTTACACAAAAGGTGGCATCCTATCTTTTTTTATCTCACGATTTTTTCACTTGACAGTATTTTCTGGAGATCTTCCCCTAACTGTAAATCTTCTATAAGTTTATGGGGCATATGCCCATGCCTTTTGACAGGGTATTTAGTATGTGTCGTACTTCTTTATGTGTATGTACCATATTTAACTAGTCCCTTATAGAGGAGCACTTTTGCTCCTTTTGCTGCTATACAAACAAGATAAGCACATTTTAAATTTCAATAGCTAGGGCCATGTTACCCCTCAGAGGGGCTGTGTGGTTGGCACGCCTTTTTTTTTTTTATTAAATTTTTAAATTTTTTTATAAACATGTAATGTATTTTTATCCCCAGGGGTACAGGTCTGTGAATCGCCAGGTTTACACACTTCACAGCACTCACCATAGCACACACCCTCCCCAATGTCCATAACCCCACCCTCCTCTCCTGACGCCCCCTCCCCCCAGCAGCCCTCAGTTTGTTCTGTGAGATTAAGAGTCACTTCTGGTTTGTGGTCGGCACGCATTTTTAAGGAGCTAGAATAGCAGATAGTTGCTTGCTGTGTGAGCTCCAGCAAGTTCAAACTCTTGTCGGCCCCCAGAGCCCGACATGTTTTGTCATATGTCCTTGCTACTCTCTTCACTGTGACCTCCCTTTCTGCACTTTGTCTCGCTGACTCTTAAGATCTTGCTCGGAGTTGTGCCTTGAAAATCTGGGAGGCTGTCCCCAGCCCCTATAGGTAGCGTTGATTTATTTCCTCTCTGACCACAGAAGCTTGCCCACATTCTATTTTTGCACCTCTCACATTGTTAATTTTATTTCTTTACCAGTCATGTCTCCCTTTCGTTGTGGACTATTTGAAGTGAGACCATATTTTTAGTCCTCTTTGTACTCCTAAAACCCAAGACAATGCCTATTGTGGAATGGCTGTGCAGTAAATGTTGGCTGGATGAGTAACTTAACAAATGATCACTAAAAGCAGAGATGAACCCACCAAATTGAATTTGGACAATGAATCCATGGGTGTGTTTATCCACCAGTCTGCCAGTCGTGCAGATCAGCTTATATGCATGTACTGATGGAATTTCCATGTAATTTGCATGCTGGAGGGGGAGGCTGCCAATTCGCAGAGGATTCTTCTAGGCATTTGTCATTCATTAGAGAACATAAGCTTGCATTGGTGTTTATGCAGCACAATGTCAGCCAATTAGAGGAGATTGTAGCTTTGGAAACAAACATCTGCTTGATGCTGGGTAAATAATATTTAGAGTCTGGTGTTTTGTGACTGTCTATATGATTAATTTGAATCCCATATAATTTAGTATTAGACCATGTGGGACTCACAGAGATCATGCCCATAACCCAGGTTATGGCCGCAAAAACTGTACCTGGCATTTCCTACCATGGCTGCAGGTACCAAGAGATGCTTTCTGGTTGAGGTGACAGCAGGAGCTAGAAGTAAGCGTCTCTTCAGTGGTAGCCACCTAAATAAAGAATAATAGAGATCGTCACCTGTCTCCAAGTTCGATCCTGGGTAACCGTTCTGTAGACAACTTATGGAGTACTGGGAGAACGAGACTGTCTTCTGTCAGCCTTTGATAATGGTTCTCCTTTCTCCAGGGTGAAGGAGGTTTAAAAAATGTGGTAAGGAAAGTACCATTGATCAAGTTCCTTTTCCGTGGCAGGTTCTTTTCTAGGTGCTTTTCTCACCTTTTTCCCATTTGTAGCTCACAGCACTCTGGGGTCAGAATTTTCAGTTACTATTTTATAAAGAAGCAGATTGGGTCAGAGGGACTTGTCCTGGCCTTTCAGCTAGTAGGCAGCTGTGTTGGGAGTGAAAGCTGATCTGCCAAGCCTCCCAGGAACAGCCCCCCGCCCCAGCGTTCTGAGAGCATGTGGCCAATGGTATTTGGCAGAGCCATTGGCTGTGACATAGCTTTGATTCTCTGCAGATAGTGCTGGGTGGATTGGCTGTGAACTACGTCTCTCTTGCTTCCAAATAAAATAATTAACTGCTTTGGTATCTTTGTTCATGGCATTCTTAAGAACATCCCCCCAGTGCTTTGTGTGGTGAGTTGAGGGACCTTTCGAATAGCCTGCTCCTGGTGGACACGCGCCTGGAGCAAATGATGGCCAAGAGGCCAAGAGGGCAGGACCTTTGCTAAGCTGAAAGTGCTGCCTACCGTTTTGCATAACCATCATCAGAGTTTAAAAAAAAAAAAAAAAAGGCCACTGGGTTTCAACGGAATCATCTATGGAACTTTAAAAAAAAAATATGCATGTCTGGTCACCACCCACAGATATTCTGATTCCATGGTTATTTTAAAGAAGCTTTCCATGCTATTCTGGTGCCCGGCCAGATTTTGGAATCTACAACTTAGTCTATGGATCATTTGAGTCAGGAGAACTTGAATAAGGATTGCTTGCTTTGGGTACATCTTTTCTTGATCATATCAAAGCAGCCTTTCCCGCTCCCTTTCCCTCCTTCCCTCCGTGCTTCCCTCCCTGCCCTCCCCTGTCTTCCTTTCTCTCTCTCTCATACATTTTTCGCCAGCAGTTAGAAATTCTTAAAAGCTTTTTGCCACAAAACCATCTGCTGGAGAAATCTCCCACTAGGTTCCAAATGCCAGACTGTTCTCAGTAGCAATTTTCCTTATTATTTTGGGGAAAAGAATGAATTACATTTCTTCCCTATGAAAGAAAATACTTTAAAAATAAAAATGTTCATTATGAACCCGTAGCAGTTGCTTCTATTTTTGAAAGAAATAGTTTTATTAGACACGTGTTCTGTGAGTTTACTTCAGTTTTCCCTCCTGGGCTTGATTTTTGCCTCAAGGTTTGAATGTGTGGACGAGGACAGTGCGGGGATGCTGTGTCGGGCTGTGGCGACTCCAAAGGGACACCAGTTTGGTGCAAAGGATTGCAGGATGTCTGTTGACTTCCTGATGCCCACACACTTGATGCAGGCAGGTCCTACAATGCTACAGGCCTAGCTTGAAGGTTTATATGGGTTGTCGCATTGCATAGTCCTCTCCCAGTTCAAAACCTTTCCCCATTTCCATGAAAAGTATTTTATGGCAAGTAACAGGAGTGTTCTTAAGGGACTTGGAGAGCATAAGCCTGAAAATGCTTCCTTTGCCTTCATTGGGAGATGGTTTTCCTTAAGAGTGTCATTGGATGATCTGCTAAGCCTTTGGAAATTTGTTTACTATGGCAGATGGCTAGCTATCCACCAAGAGCTCACGATCCCCTTTTGACAGCATGGACTGCTTGTGGGACCAGGGACCACAAGACACAGCTTCCCTTGCATCAACATTTGGTCATCATTTAGCCTTTAACCAAGGGAACATGAGCAGTGTCACTTCTGGGTCAAAGTCTTTGAAGAAGTGGGTCCTCGAGTGTAGGTAATCCCAAAGCCCTGGGGGAAGTGGAATTATAAGACAGAAAGAGCCTGGGCTTCTGGGTCACTGCATGGAAGAAAGTTGCCCACTGAGCAGAAATGCTCACTAGACTTTGATGTGAGTGAGAAATCAGGACGCGCTATGCCAAATCGCTGGAATTTGGAGATTTGCTTATTGCACCTGCACGGATCACCTTCATTAACCATACACTGGCTCATCAGCCAGCCCCCGAATAATCTTTATCGGACTTCAGGCGCTTTGACCTCCTGAGACAGGGGCGCTGATGAAAGCAGTGGGACTCCTGATGTCCAGCATGGAACATTCCGGGTGGGGGAGGAACCTCTGTCCTGTAACAACTGTTCTGAGCGAAAACAGTGATATTTGTTAGCAGATAATGGGATGAGTAGGAAAGGATATTGAAGAGAAGAAAGGGTTGCAAAGGCAACACCCGTTGGCACAGGCTGACAAATGATTTCTGCTCCTTCACGAGGGGGAATATGTCCCACCCCAGTCATGTTTAAGCCTCCGACGACAGGCTCTGTGTCCTCTACCACACTAACCCTGCAGGGACAGTTTTGGCAGTAACCAGGGAAGAGGATCACTTCGCAAATAACACGTTTCAGTATCAATAACAATAAATATCCTTGAAAATCTCCGCAAGCCAGGCAGTAGGCTAGGTAGAGCAAGGACAAAAAAACCTGCCAAATTATATGTCTTCAGAGTGCTTACGAAGCAGTCAGGGTGACAGAATATAATCATAAGAAATATTAAGGAGCAGAGGCCAAATATAGCATGAATGGGGAAAAGGGAGCTGACACAGGTCTTCAGGGGAGAGCAGCCCCACTTGGGCTGTGACATAGCATCAGGCAGAGTCCTGGCTAGGACTCTCATTTTGGCAGCTGCATCTGGATGAAGTGCGAATAGAAAGAAACAAAGTCTCTGCAGGACAGTTTGTTTTAAAAAATTTTAGGGGTGCCTGGGTGGCTCAGTGGGTTAAGGCCTCTGCCTTCGGCTCAGGTCATGATCCCAGGGTCCTGGGATGGAGCCCTGCATCGGGGCTCTCTGCTCAGCAGGGAGCCTGCTTCCTCCTCTCTTCTCTGCCTGCCTCTCTGCCTGCTTGTGATCTCTGTCTGTCAAATAAATAAGTAAAATCTTTAAAAAAAATTCCAAAGTAATTTTTAGCATCTGGGGAAGCCTATAAAAGTGAGTCCTTTAGGTGGAAGTCATTTGACATGTGAGTGGTGAGCACAGTAAAAACTGCAGACCAATGTTCTAAAATTCTTCCAGCATCACAATCATTATGCAGTTCTGATTGGAGTCAATACCATGCTTTAAAAAAAAAAAATAAAAATTTTTTAAACAAATATTTAAAAAATTAACAGTCAGATTGGACACTGGCCTTGGAGGGGACCTGGCAGCTCCCAGCTGTACTTGGTGTTAACCCTTCACCTGCTGGAGCATGCGGAAGGTTCTTTGAGGGCAGGGTGTTGGGAGAGTGGCGTTTCCCAACCAATCAGAAGTATTTTAGCAACCCACAATGCTGCACTTGTGTATACTGGCCAAGCAATGACCTAGTACAGAATCATAAGACAAACGCACTACAGGGAAAATGGAACCTTACTATGATTCACCTCTCAAAGAGGATTGTGGCTAATAGTTCAGGATATATCCTCCCAGACTTTGAATTTTCTCTGCAAACATAAACAAGACCTTACTATGCATTCTGTACCACAAATTTTCCATTTCTCTTCTCTCAAAGCAGAGTGCATTGTGAACATTATGTGATGTGGGCACACAAAGAATTACCTTATGCTCTTGCGTTTCCTTTTATCTCCTAATTAGAAGTTGTGCACCTAAATCAATACCATTACTGGTGCATTTTTATGCACTACCAAGCTGCATCCTTCCACTCACACAGCATTTTAAACATACATTGTTCTTTGGTGTCGCTGCAAACTCTGTCATAAAGAGCCCATTCCTGCAGCTGCTCTTCTTCCCATGACTTTCCCTGGTTGCTTTTTCCAGTCTCTAGCTCCATGTCCTGCAGGACTCACCCTGGTCTTAATTTCCTAAGCAAACTTTAGGTTTTAGAAGGATCCACTCTACGTTATTAATTTCTTAGTCTCTCTCTTCATGCTTTCCCCGGTTTAATTGTCCTCTCCGCCATGTCAGATGCTGAGAAGATCCTCCTTGGTCTCCAGATCCTACTTTTCCTTAGGCTTGTCTCGTGGCATCTCACATCTGGAGTCAGATGGTGGAAGACTTTAAATTCAGGGTTATGTTTTTTGGGTTCTAAGACTTAAATAGGGGGAACAGATGAACTGACAGACAGAAAGTAGTGTTTGAGGTCAGTGGTGTGTAAGGGGCAGAATAAAAGGCAAGATGCATTGTGGAATGACTTGAGTGGAACTTTGTGGGGAGAGCAGCGAGGGATCTGTCCAAGGTGTTGCTTGATGTGTGCTGAAACATCACCGGATGTCCAAGGTATCCGTATGTATGTTTTTATTTGCAACAGCAGCAGCATGAACTAGGCAGGACTCACAGGATGGAGTGGAAGTTTTTCTTTCTCGCCTATGCCACCTTTACCTGAGAAGAGTCAGAACAAATAACCAAGCAGTATAGGAGGCTGGCTAGATTTTCTTTCTGGACATATATATTCTCCTAAATGTCTTGTACTTCTCTCCAGTTTAGAATGTCTGGAAATGAATTCCTCACCCTTACCAAACTTATCCCTCTTCTGCCTTTTCCCCATACCACAAATGGTGCCATCATTCCTAAAAGGTAGAATCAGCCTCAGTTCTACCTTTTATCTCTCACCCACCTTATACAGTGTCACCATGTTTTGTTGAGTCTTCCAAAAACAGACCTAGACCCCATCCTCTTCATTATCACTGCCACCCTTATGGGCTCTGGCACCATCCTCTCTCACCTGGACCACTGCATTGGTGCACTGGCCTGGACGGCTCTCCTCATTCTCTTGTTTCCTTCCATAAATCTCCTCATAGCCATGACAATGATCTTTTAACAATATAAATCTCATCAAGGCATTCATTTGCTTGAACCCTTTAATAGCTCCCCAATGCCTTCAGGAGATAAAAAGAACTCCTTACAGTGATCAGTCTTTGTAAGATCTGGTGTCTTATGTTTATTTTATATCTCTCCCCCATGGCACTGTAGTTCTTTCTTTTCTTCAACTGTTGTGCTCTGTCCAGACTTAGGACCTTTCCTCACACTTTTCTCTCTGGAATGATTCACCAGTCCCTGCCTTCACTGAGCTAACGCCTGCTTCATTTCTTAGCTCAAAGATCACTAATTCCAGGGTACCCCATGTTGGCTTAGATCCACCAATTACATGTTCCTGCAATACTCTGTATGTCTTCCTAAGAGCCAGTGAACATATTCAATATTTGTTTCCCTTCTAGATTTTTTTTCCATCAGGGAAGAGCCTGCATCTCTCTTTTTGACCATGGTATCATCTATAACCATACTCAACACTTAGAAGTTGCTTAGTAAACATTTGTTGAACAAATAACCAGGAGTCCAAGGACCCAGATTGGATGAGAACTGAGCTAAATGTCCTCAGATCTGGGTTCCTCATTGTCAACAGGCTGAAGTGATCTGAGAGGCAAGGGTTATAAGTCTTCAGCAGCTGCGTGTTGGAAAGACCAGCAGATGTTCTGACTGCTTCTAGATGTTGTTGGCGGGCTGTGTCAGAGGGGGCTGCCAGCCAGGCCTTGCCATGTCAGGAGACCTTGGGGGAAGGAGCAGATCTCAAGCTATAGCAGATGGTAAGTGCTGTCTTTAGTCTTTAACATTTAAGGGAAAGAACTGGGAATAGACACTCGGCTCAGTGGCAGTTATGATGCATTTAAATCAGCTTTGCACATCATTTACAGAAATGCATATGCCTCCAAAATTCTTAATTGCCCTTAGATTGTGTAGGAGCTTCCTCCTGTCCATCTCTCTGTTCTCAAAGCCTAGTACAGAGCCAGCCCTCTGTGTACTGGGTGGGCTGCTTGCTGAAGGCAGGCACATCCTAAGACCTAGTAGCATTTGACTGGCCTTGGGTAACTGACCATCTTCTCTGGGAGAGTCACACTCCCTATGGAGGACACTATGTCTTTTGCTTCTTTATATCTCCTGGGAGGTCACCATATTGATGCCGAACTTCGTGCGGACACCCGATCGGCATAGCGCACTACAGCCCAGAACTCCTGGGCTCAAGCGATCCTCCTGCCTCAGCCTCCCGAGTAGCTGGGACTACAGGTGCGCGCCACCGCGCCCGGCTGCTTCTTTATATCTCCCCCAATTTACTCAGTTATTCTACCCAAGCCAGTATTGGGCTGGGTGGGAAGACGCCACTTGGCTTTATTGTAGTTTCCTGGAGAACAACGACTTCTGAATAAGGGAAGTAGGGCTTGGGTACGTATTTCCGTTGATTTCCACTTGAAAATGGGAACATAAGTACCTGCTCCATAAAATTGTTAGAGAGATTAAGTAAAATCACATATGTGAAAGGACCCAGCCTGTGCCTGACATACAGAAAGGTAGATTTGAAGATAGCATGGTGAATATGTCACGGGCCTTGCAGTCACTGGGCCCTGGGTTTAAATCCCGGCTTTGTCACTTATGAGTGTTGCGAAATTGACGACTTGTGTAACTTCTGTGAGCCTCACTGTCGTGGTGGAGGAAATGGCACTAAACCACAGGATCTAATTCACAGAGTGGATGGAAGGATTAAATGCAGTCATGCACAGAAAATGCTTGGCCAGGGGCGCCTGGGTGGCTCAGTGGGTTAAAGCACCTGTCTTCGGCTCAGGTCATGATTTCAGGGTCCTGGGATCGAGCCCTGCATCAGGCTTTCTGCTTGGCAGGGATCCTGCTTCCCCATCTCTCTGCCTGCCTCTCTCCCTACTTGTGAGATCTCTGCCAAATAAACAAATCTTAAAAAAAAAAGAAAAAAGAAAATGCTTGGCCATAGAGTGAGTGCTTAATAAAAAGATAATACTCTTTAACATCATCATCATTATTGGACAGGGGATGGGAAAGGGGGTGTCCTGCTGTTTGCAATCCTTCTGGGAAAACTTGGGGTCGGAGGTCTGGATTGATAACTGCCATCCTTCCAGTTATTCAAGCTAAAAGTTTAGAATGGTCCTTGAATCCTTTGTTTTTCTCAGTCCCCATAACCAGCGTATCAGGTATTCCTGTGGGCTTTCCCTTTAAAGCAGAAGCTGGCTAACTCTCTGCCCTCTCAGTTGCTACTACTCCGGTCTGACTGCTGTCCTCTTGCTCCTGGGCACCGCTGCTGCCTCCGAGCTGGTCTCCCGGCTTTTTTCCAGCGGTCTTCTCAACACAGCAGCCAGAAGAATCCTGGTAAAAACACATGGTCTGCCCATGTCTCTTTGCTGAAAACCTTCCAGTGGCTCCCCATCGCCCCTAGACTAAGAACCAGAGGCATTCCAGGGACTCAGGCTCCGCAGCGCTGTGACCTCCTCCTCTGTCTGCAGCGCTGTGACCTCCTCCTCTGTTCCTTGCCTTTCACCTCCTCCTCCCGTCTTCAGTCATTCTGTGCCAGCCACATTCGTTCATTTGCTGTTTCTTTTTAAAAATTTTATACTTTAGTTTTTAATTTTTTAATTTAATACCTTTAATTTTTAAAATTTTATACTTCAATTTTTTATTGTAAGTGAACTCTATGCCCAGCATGGGGCTTGAACTCATGACCCTGAGATCTACTGACTGAGCCAGCCAGGCGCTCTTATTTGTTGTTTCTTGAACACACCAGGCATACTCCTCTATTTTGGGCATTTTGCATGGGCTATTCCTTCTTCCTATAATGCTCAGAAAAAAATTAAATGTTTGCTAAAGAATGAACCAAAAGGAGGTGCCTGAGTGGCTCAGTCAGTTAAGTGTCCAACTCTTAGTTTTAACTCACGTCATAATCTCAGGATTGTGAGATCGAGCCCTGCTTTGGGCTCTGCGCTGAGTGTGGAGCCTGCTTGAGATCTCGCTCTACCTATCCCTACTCCCGCCTGTTTGTGAGCACTCTTTCTTTTTATTTTATTTATTTTTTTTAAAGATTTTATTTATTTATTTGACAGAGAGAGATCACAAGTAGGCAGAGACACAGGCAGAGAGAGAGAGAGAGAGGAGGAAGCAGGCTCCCCGCTGAGCAGAGAGCCTGATGCGGGACTTGATCCCAGGACCCTGAGATCATGACCCGAGCCGAAGGCAGCGGCTTAACCTACTGAGCCACCCAGGCGCCCCGCTCTTTCTCTTTAAAAAAAAGAAAAAAAGAACCAAAGGGAAGGAACTTCAAAGATCTAGAGTCAGCTTATACAGGAGAAATCATAAGGCCTACAGAGTATTTAAACATTTAAAAAGATTTGCTACCCACTCAAAAATACGGTTTCATTTTCCAGATTACAGTCCAAATTTAAAAATTCTCATGAAGACTAAAATGACCTGGTAACATTGGATCCACAGTCCCTAATAGAAAGCGTGGGGAGAATGGAGACATTTTCACCCCCTTTGGACTAGGCAGATCTTTCCAGTTTGCTGTGATCTAGCCCAACATACTGCCTTCACTTGGGTTACCTTCTGGTCCCTGGAGGCATCTGGGTTTGCTCCTTGTATTTTTCTGCCAGCAGCTAGTGTACACTCCCATCTCTGAGGCAGGCGTCCTGCTCCTGTGGGCCTGGTCTCCCATCTTCCTGGGCTCTCTCTCCATGTTTTAAGTAATTAGGTACTGGGGTGATAGACCATGGAAGATCAGTCCTCAGTCACTCCTGAACACACAAAAATATTCGTGAATACATGAGATGAAAATGTTTCTCTGCTGGGAACATTGGTCAGAGGGTTGATGTTTCTGTAGCATTGGTAATTGGATTTCTACAATGAGAGATTCAGTCATTTGGGGTTTGTCTGATGCGTTGTGGGCTGGGATGGCGGCTCGTGGCAGGCATTCAGTGTGGCCCCATCGTCAGGGGGCTGAGCTGCCATCTGACCAACAGGCGAGAGAGAGGAGGGAGGGTTGAGGAAGTCACTGGGGGCTCTTATAGTCCAAACTTCTTATCGGTGAGCTGCACGAAGAACACCATCTCTCAGATTTATCCACAATTTTAATGAATGTCCTATTTGAGATAATGACCCATATCTGGACTTGCACAAAGCCCTGAAAATACTCCTACGAACTGTGTTTTATCTCAAGTACTGCAGTGTGCAGCATCCAACATTACCATTGATATTATCTTTTGAGAACTCTTTCCCAGGTTCTTTATTAAGGTTTAATTAAATTTTATGTGTTATCAATTAGGATTAATCTGCATTTAGTCTGAATTAGAAGGAGCCAATTATAAATAACACCACTTCTCATTTGTTCCTGAATGCAAAATGAAGGTTTTTAAACTTCTCGGGGAAAAAAAAAAAACAACAAAAAAAACCCCCAACAACCCCTCTGAACCAAATGTGCACTTTAAAGAGTTTTATGCCCAGGAGGCGGAAAGTTCTATTAAAATAAAGTAAAAGAATTCTTGTAGAAAGGTATTATAGACAGAAAATGGGGGATAGTGAGGGAACCAAATTGTGACTAAAGCATACTTCCAGGAGGAGCTTTAAGAAACTTGCATTTCCTGTTTTTATACACTTAGAAAGTGTAGATCTTCTTTGAGTTAAGATGGGGATATGTCCCTTTAAACCCATTGTAAGTTGAAAATATCGTAATTCAAAAGTGTATTTAATATATCTAACCTACTGGACACCTTAGCTTAACCTAGTCTGCCTAAAAATGTGCTCAGGACACTTACAACATTAGCTGACAGTTAAGAAACGTCATCAAGATAAAAAGCTTCTGCACAGTGAAGGAAACAGTCAGAACTAAAAGGCAGCCTGCAGAATGGGAGAAGATTTTTTTTTTTTTTTGGGAGAAGATATTTTTAAATGACATCTCTGATAAAGGGTTGGTATCTAAAATCTATAAAGAATTTATCAAACTCAACACCCAAAAAACAAATAATGCAGTTAAGAAATGGACAGGAGACATGAAGAGACTTTTTTCCAGAGAAGACCTACAGATGGCCAACAGACACATGAAAAGATGTTCAACATCACTCATCGTCAGGGAAATACAAATCAAAACCCCAATGAGATATCACCTCACACCTGTCTGTATGGCAAAAATTAACAACACAGGAGACAACAGATGTTGGTAGGAATTCAGAGAAAGGGAAACCCTCTCACACTGTTGGAGGGAAGGCATATGGGTGCAGCCACTCTGGAAAACAATATGGAGGTTCCTCAGAAAGTTCAAAATAGAATTATCTTATGACTTAGCAATTGCACTACTAGGTATTAACCCAAAGGACACAAAAATACTGATTTGAAGGGGTACACGCACCCCAGTGTTTATAACAGCATTATCAATGATAGCCAATTATGGAAAGAGCCCAGACATCCATTGACTGGTGAATGGATAAAGAAGACAGGGTACATTGGGGCGCCTGGGTGGCTCAGTGGGTTAAAGCCTCTGCCTTTGGCTCAGGTCATGATCCCAGGGTCCCGGGATCGAGCCCTACATTGGGCTCTCTGCTCGGCATCGAGCCTGCTTCCCTTCCTCTCTCTCTGCCTGCCTCTCTGCCTACTTGTGATCTCTGTCTGTCAAATAAATCAATAAAATCTTTAAAAAAAAAGGAAGACATGGTATATATACCCAATGGAATATTACTCAGCCATCAAAAGGATGAAATCTTGCCATTTGCAACAATGTGGATGGAGCTAGAGCATATTATGCTTAGTGAAATAAGTCAAAGACAAATACCATATGGTTTCACTCACGTGGAATTTAAGAAACAAAACATGTAATAGGGGGAAGGAAAAAAAAAGAGGAAGACAAGCCATATTAATGATAGAGAACAAACTGAGGGTTGCTCGAGGAGGGGTGGATGGGAGATGGGCTAAACGGGTGGTACGCAGTAAGGAGGGCACTGGCAATGAACACTGGGTGTTACATTTAAGTGACGAATCACTAAATGCTATTCCTGAACCATCCAGTGCACTATTACACTATATGTTTACTAACTAGAACTTAAAAATTTGAAACATTAAAAAAGAATCAGCGGACACAAAGTCTGTTTTATAGTAAAGTGTCATCTCACGTATTGGCTGAACACTATACTGAGAGTGAAAAACAGAGTGGTTGTACGGGTGCAGAGTGGTTTGCTGACCCTCATGGTTGTGTGGTTGAATGGGAGCTGTGGCTGCCGCTGCCCAGCATGATGGAAGGAGGTCCTGTTGCACGTTGCTAGCTCGGGTAAAAGCAAAATTCAAAATTCCAAGAAAGGTTTTTATTGAGTGAGTATTGCTTTGGCACCATTGTAAAATTGAAAAATTGTTAAGTTGAACCATTAATAATTCAGAAACTGTCTGTATGTGGATGGGTAGTACAGATATTGCAACCTATTTTTTGTTACACACAGGCATTTTGCTATAGCTCTAGAAGTTTTCCAGGTGGCATGCGATCTAAAAGAGAAATCTGTTTGCCCACATCTAACCATGGAGTTCTTAAAAAACCCATCTCCATGGAGGGGACGAAGGACCTGCGCAGGCAGAATGATTCTACTTGGTGGGAACATATCAAAAGTTTTTCCTTCTTAAAAAAAAAAAAAAAAAAGTTTTTTCCTTCTGGAATTCTGGTTGGATGTTGGTAGTCTAAGCATCATTGGCTGTGAGGACAGCCATGGCATGAGAGATACAGTCATCTGTGGGTAGTTGAGGCAGAGACTTTCAGGTTTAAAGTGTTAACCTGGGGCAGTTGCAGAGAGAGAAAGAGAGTGCTCTATAGTTTCTGACACATCTGTTTCGGGAAGAGGCCACATTGTCTCACGCTCTGCTGTGCTCAGTGAGACCAGTTCTGACCAGTTCAGCTATTTCCAGTTCTTTTCCTTCTGGGCACAAGTAGGCTTTGTACTCTTCTCCTTCCCCAACCCTGAACTTGGCTAGCGGCCTGAGATTTATGTGGTTAATGACATGCAAGAAGTGAGGGGTGTCAGTTGCCTGCGGAAGCGTTAAGAGGTAGCACGCCATGTTTTCCCTATCACAGCAATTGTGGAGACATGGGTCAGATGGAGGGGGAGGAGCCGAGGAAGAGAGAGAGAGAGAGAATGAATCTCAAGCAGGGTCCACACACAGCACAGAGCCTGACGCAGGGCTCGATCCCATGACCCTGAGATCATGACCTGAGCCAGAATCAAGAGTGGGAAGCTTCACTGACTAAGCCACCCAGGTGCACCTTCTCTAAGCTTTGATTTCTTTACGTTTTGGTACCTGCCTTATTGAGTTGTTAATTGAAAAAAGTAATTCACAAAAATTGCTTCACTCGTTATCTGGCACACAGCAGGTACTTAATGAAAGCACTTGCTGGTCTTACTGCTGTAGTTGGGGATGCCTCTGTGTTGTGTCTAAATGACCCTATCTGTGATACCACGATAGTATGTTCATTGTTTCTGTGAACTGTTAGCAGTTCAGTATCTGGCCCTCCATCCTGATCAGCAGTCCCACAGCAGGCTCGCTTGATTCCCCTCTGTTGGAGTTTCTAGAATAGACAAAGCCTTCTAACACATAGTTGTAATTACTTTCGCCTCTTCATTACAACACTATCTAATATCTCATATAGTTTAAGGAAGTTTAGCCTATGATAACAGCCCATTTGGGGAACCTCTGTGTTTTCAATGAGCAGTTGGAGACCTACCCTGCATAGGCCTTCTGACTCCTCTGTGGACTCCAGCACTCCTTTTACACAAATACCCAGCCATTCCAAAAGTAACTTGTGACTTGTTTACCTTGGGCCTCTGCACATTTGTCAGCTTGGGTCTCATTTTAGCGTGTCCTGCCTGTATATAGGTGTAAACCAAGTGACTTGTGGACTTGAATTCTTTCGGTGACCGATAAACAGGTATACACTGGGGGAACTCTTCCCATGGCTTGGTGTGCTGTTGTGCTACAAATCCCTTAGAGGCTGTCACACAGGAGGAAACCTTGGGGACATTCAGGAACAGTGATGAGGCCAGTTCAAATATTATCTGGACCAGAATTTAGCATATCCAGTTCTCTCGGATGGTAAGGTCTTGTTCCAGAATCATAGTGCGGGATTCCGTTGTGTGCAGACTCACTCTAGCCAGGAATGTTTTTGTTGCAAATGACAAAAACCCAGCACAAACCCCAAAGAAAATGTGTTGGCTATCTTAATTGGGAACTGCTATGGCTAAACCCTTCCAGCTTCAAGTCTGGCAGTATCTGGGTATTCATTTTATTTATTTATTTATTTATTTGACAGACAGAGATCTCAAGTAGGCAGAGAGGCAGGCAGAGAGAGAGAGAGAGAGAGAGGAGAAAGCAGGCTCCTTGCTGAGCAGAGAGCCCAATGCTGGGCTCAATCCCAGGACCCTGGGACCATGACCTGAGCCCAAGGCAAAAAGGCTTTAACCCACTGAGCCACCCAGGCACCCCTGGGTATTCATTTCAAAAAAAAAAAAAGATTTTTATTTATTTATTTGACAGAGAGAGCATACAAACAGGGGGAATAGCAGAGGGAGAGGGAGAAACTGGCTGTCTGCTGAGCAGGGAACCTGAGGCAGGGCCCGATGATCTGAGCCAAAGGCAGACGCTTAACCGACAGCCACCCAGGCACCCTTGTATCTGGACATTCAGATGATGTCATTAGTTCTTTCTCTCTCCCCAACTCTGACTTACTTTTTCTCTGTATTGATTTTCCTTTTCTTCACTCTTTCACATGGTGGCAGTGACAGCACCAGCACCTCTGGGCTTCCATTGCTCTTGTACCAATGATTTCAACAAAAAAGATTAGACTGTGCTGCTTTTTGGACAGTTCTAGCAAAAGTACTGGGGAGAGCCCCAGAGTTAATTTTTCTACTGTACTGCAAACCGAAAAGATTTTAAAAATCCAATAAAGAAGTAGGCAAAAGATAAGAGTAGGCAGCTTTCAGAGGAGGAAATGCAAATGGCCAATAAGCAAATTAAATTATGCTCATTCATATGGGGGAAGGGGAATGTAAATAAAAAGCCAGTAAGATCGTGTTAGAAATTCATTAGTTTGGCCAAAATGGAAATGATTCATAACCTACAGCTTCTGACTGTGTGGGGGAAATTGGGACTCTCTCAGACTTTGCTGGTATGAGCAAGAGTTGTTTTGACCATTCAGAATAATTTGTGATTTGTTTAACTAGACTATTGGTGAACAAAAATCTGGAAGTAGTCACTGAAATTCAAAATATACATACTCTTTGGGTAAAAATACAGGTCAAAAGAGAAATGTTTGTTTATTACAGCATATTGGATACTTGCATAAATTTGGAAACAGTCCAGATGTACAAAAATAGGAAATTACTGAGTAAATATATTATTTCATACTCTGGAGTTTTATGCAGCTACCAGGGGAAAAACATGGAGCTATACCTATAATATCTTGTTAAGAAAGAAAATTTGTGTAGGATGATCTCATTTTTGATGAAAAAGAAAATCTATCCGTGTAACTTAAAAAAAAAAAAAGATTTATTTATTTATTTATTTGACAGAGCGAGATCACAAGTAGGCAGAGAGGCAGGCAGGGAGAGAGAGGAGGAAGCAGGCTCCCCGCTGAGCAGAGAGCCTGATGCGGGACTCGATCCCAGGACCCTGGGATCATGACCTGAGCTGAAGGCAGAGGCTTTAACCCACTGAGCCACCCAGGTGCCCCTATTCGTGTAACTTTTTATAGATGCATTAGCCCAGGAAAAACATGGGAAAATACATATCATGTAGTTGACATTAGTTACTTTGAAGGGAAGAGTTCATGTGACTATATTTTGTTATACAGTTCGGGAGGGAAATTCAGCAAAGTACATTTTAAAACGGACAGGGTATTATCTGTGTCCCGGAAACATGAGAACAGCAGATGGACTTTGGACTTCCGATGGAGTAGCATCTTAAATCTTCAGGTAGGTGAGACGGAGGTGGGGGGTATGAATCTGCAGCTCCTGTCAAGGGTCCGTTTCACAGGTAGTTGGTAAAAGCTTCCTCTGCCAGTGCTGGTTGTGATGTTCGTGCTGCCATGCTCTGCCGCAAGGGGATGGTGTCCTCCACTGACCCTGTTGGTGATGGACCTTCCGTCTGAAGAATGAACCCCTTAGGTGCCCATGGGGCGGGCATGTTCGGTTTCAGCAACTACGCTATCTTGTACATAGAGAGAGGATGAGGTCAGGCCCTGGTTGTCAAAGTTGTTTGCCGTTCATGAGGTCTGAGTGGCCTCCTCTGGTTGTGCCACAGTCCTGTTGTGGGTTAAGGCTATCTGTGGGCCGTCTGTGGAATCTAACATGCAAACTGTGTGATGGGCTAAAGGGCGGAGGATTTCGACTCTCCTTATTTCCTTTTTATTTTGTTGTTATTCTTTGGACGTTTGGGATGTAACTAGGGAGTTGATGTTATTTTTCAGGGTTACCAGCTTCTATGTTTACGTCATGATCAGTCAGCACATCTATTAAGCAGATGTTTATGGAATGTTGGCCACTGGGGAGGGCACATCACTGGCCTTCCTCTTGTACTTCGTGTTTTTCACATTTGTACTGAATGGCTGTAACTACGTGGAAGTAAAGTAAAAAAGAACAGTCTCCCAAGTAATTATTGAGTCAAAGGAAAAATAAAATATATAATCAAAGACCACTTAGAGAATAATGAGAATGTGACTCAGACATATGAAAACTCACAGGATATAGCCAAAGCCCTTAAATTGCTTTTTATTGTTGAAAATAAAAATGAATGAAGTTAGCTTTAAAATCAAGAACTATGAAAATTAGAAAAAAATTTCCAGGAAGTAAAAAAATATATATAAATCTTCTCAAGAACAAAGCAGAAATCCATGGATCAAAAGCAGAAAAGCTCAAGATATAATAAATGCATCTAAGAAGTGGTTCTTGGAAGAAAACTAATAATGCAGATAAACCACTGGCATATTGACTGAAGGGAGGAAGAACAAAACAAATAAAATTATAGATGAGGAACTAAAAAAGACATGTGGGAGATTAAAACCCAAGATCTACCATGAGCAGATCTTTCTAAAGAAATGAAAAAAAATCCAGCGATGCCGATTTTTTGTGCCATCTCGACAACAGAAATGGGCTCATGAAAAAGTAATGTATGAAAAGAAAAATAATCATACAAAAATTAAAAAGTTAAAGTGTTACTAAATGGTAGCTCTAAAGTAGCCTCCTCGAACAGAGATTTTTCTAATGTTGTTTTTTTCCCCCTATATTTTCCAGCAGCAGATTGTTCCTATACTTGACTAACGGTTCCAGATTATAGAAAAGCATGGAAAACTCTATAATTCATTTTATCAGGATGGAATGACCCTGAAATCCAATCTTGAAGAATATAGAGGGGGAATGGAGGAGGAGAACAGAAGACCACGGCACTAGATGAAAAACTGTAAATAAAATAATAGCAAACAGAATTCAATAATACATTAATAGAATCATTCACCATGACCAAGTAGGATTTAGCTTCAGAATGCAAAGACTTTTGTTTTTCAGATCAATTTTATTAAAAAAGAAATAAAAGAAAGTCTCCTAGATTAGTTGAGGCACCTTTTCTGCACCCGTTCAGGATTTCATTCTCTCCCACCTTCCCTTCTTCCATCCCACACCCCTTGCAGAAACGACTATCGTGAAGTTGGTATTTAGCCCCCTAATCTACATTTTGTATCCCTGCAATTTTCATATGTCCATAAATACTAAACTACATATTAGTTTGTATGTCCTTAACATTTCATAACTGGCTTTATTCTAAGTGGGTTCCTCTGGAACTTGATTTTTTTTTTTCCCCCTCTTGGTGTTATGTTCTCAAGATGTATCCAGGTTGACACAAGTAGATCTAGCTCATTCATTATATAAATGCACTATATTTTATTTATCCTTTATTTTCTACATGTGGACATTTAGGTTGTTTCCCTTATCTTGGTGGTTATTATAAACAATACTCCCACAAACATTGCATTTTTTTCCCCACATGCACGTGTGAATGACATTACAGTTTACTCTCCTGTCTGCTGGGTGTGACAGTTCTGTCTCCCACAGCCGTGCTAATTCTTGTGTGGGATGGGTTTATTTCTGTTTTAGTTTGTTTCCCTGATTTTTCCAGTGTTCAGTGATCAAGAGTGTTTCCTTTTCTCTGAGTTCTCTCTTTATATCTGTTGTCTGATTTATACTAGGTTAAGAAAATCCTTTTCCTGTTGATTTGTAGGATTTCTTTTTATATTCTGTTGATCCAGGACTATTTAATGACAAGGAATGTGTTAATATATTACACCAGAGAAGTAGGTTAAAAAAATACCCTATATGATAAGCCAATAGATACCAAAGAGGCCTTCAGTAGAACCCGAGATTACTTTTTATAAAAAGCTCTTTGAAATTTGAGGAACAGAAACATGATAAAATTATCTCTTTGGAACAAACAAGGTATCCCTCAGTCTTGCTGAGGAAACATGAAATGTGTTTTCATTAGAGATAATGATGCTTACTGTTAGGGGCTGAATTGTGTCCCCCCACCCAGTTCCATATGGTGAGGTCCTGATCCCCAGAACCTCAGAATGGGGCTGTGTTTGGAGAGATCGTCTTTAGAGAGGTAATTCAGTGGACATGCAGTCACTGGATGGGGCCTCATCCAGTGCGACTCATGTCCTTGGGAGAAGAGGAAGCAAGGACACAGAAGGGCACAGGGCGATGCCCCTGTGGAGACATGGGCGAAGGCAGTCATCCGTAAGCCAGCAGATCCTTCTCTAATGGCTCTGGAAGAAACCAACCCTACTGCCACCTTGATCTTGGACTTCTAGCTTCCAGAATTATGAGAAAATAAATTTCAGGTTTTTGACCCACCCTGTCTATGGTATTTGTGATGGCAGCCCGAACAGACCAGTATACTCACCTTCACCGATACTGTGTAAGTGTGTTGTGAAATTTTTGATCAATGACCATATGGGTTTACAGAGATAGAGGCGCACCTGTGGGAAACACCAGTGTATCCATCATAAGTGACGTGTCATGAGAACTGGAACGTTGTCAGTACGATGGTTCAGGAACATGATTGGATCTCAGACATTTAGGATGAATAACCAATAAGACAGCTATTACTAAATGTCTTATTGGCAATATCAACAAAAAATAATCAGACTGTAAGAGGAGGAAGTGCGTGATGAAAACTATAAAAATTTACTAAAGGGCGCCTGGGTGCCCAGTCAGTTAAGCAGCTGACTCTTGATTTAGGCTCAGGTCATGATCTCAGGGTCCTAAGATCGGTCCCTGCATTGATTCTTCCTCTCTCTCTTTCTCACTCATGCACGCATGTGTGTGCGTGCTCTCTCTCTTAAAAAATAAATAAAAATAAACACGTCCTGAGCAGTGCAGGTGGTTTAGATAAATAGACGTGTCAGTTGCCTGAACAGGAGCCTAAAGAGTTTAGAGATTTAAATTCTTCAAGAATTAGCTTACAGATGAACACATGGAATTTCTACTGATTACTGCCTTAATAAAATAATTCTGTGGTCCAGTGAGGACAACACAGGAAAGGATTCCTAACAAGAGACTCGAAACACTAGATACGATAACGTATTACGAAGCTCTAACAATTCAAACAGGGTGGCGTGGCGCAGGAATTCCGAACCAGGGAGGTGGAACAATTGTTTGCCATGTCTCCCTTTAACAGTCACCAAAGATGGGACATGAAAAACAAATGATGCAAAGATTATCTTTTAAAAAATCGAAGAGCAGTGGAAGCTGGAGTGAAGGAACCAGGCAGGGCAAGTAAGGTCAGGAAGGGTTGTGGGTGTAGCTGTCAGCCCGTGAGAGGGAAGACCGTGCCTTACTCTGACCCCCGTCTTCCCTTTGCGTCTCTTCCTGCCGGCTTTGGGGAAGGGCTACAGGATGGTCATTCCCCCTCCCTCCGGCTGAGTAGACTCTCTAGGAGGGCCCCCCCGAACCCCCGAAGGAAAGGCCTCATGTAGTAGACATCATGCTTGGGGTGTTTCATAGAACTCACACAGGTCAGGACTTTATGGTTGGTTAGAACAGTAAATGGTCTCATAAATAACATTCATGCTTCTCTAAAACCATGCCTGCCGTGGGTGGTCCCCCAGTGAGTAGTCTGGCTCATTCTCTCGCATGTGGAACTCTTGGAGGCACCAGCGATCCTGCTTGTAGTACTGCAGTCCTGACCCCACTCTCCTCTCAACACAGAGCAGGCCGAAGAGGAAGGTCGCCAGGGTCTTGCCAGGCTAGCTGTGGGAGTGGGAGGCATCTGGGAAGTGGAAGGATCCTGGGTCTCTCTCTCTCTCTCTCTCTCTTTTTTTTTTTAAAGATTTTATTTATTTATTTGACAGAGAGAGAGATCACAAGTAGGCAGAGAGGCAGGCAGAGAGAGAGGAGGAAGCAGGCTTCCTGCTGAGCAGAGAGCCCGATGCAGAGCTCGATCCCAGGACCCTGAGACCATGACCTGAGCCGAAGGCAGAGGCTTAACCCATTGAGCCATCCAGGCGCCCCAGGATCCTGGGTCTCTTATTCAGTGCTCTGGAATAGGCTCTAACTTGTGGACGTGTCATGAAGGAGTGGGAGAATGTATTACGAGGTAACATTCTGGTGTCATGTATGATCTAGAACAGGAATTGGCAAACTTTTTCTGTAAAGGGTCACGTAAATATTTTTGGCTCTGTGGGCCACATGGTCTCTGTTGCAACTACCCAGCTCTGTCCTTGACTGCGAAAGCAGCCATACACAGTGGGTAAATAAATGGGTGTGGGTATGTTCCAATAAATCTTTATTTATAAAAACAAGTGGCAGATGGGATTTTTGCCCTCAGGCCAGAGTTCGCAGATCTGTGGTTTAGAACTTCATTTTATAGTCAGACTCATCTACCCTGCTTCCTTGTGTGATGTTGGTAAATTATTTTACTTCTTGAGATTCAGTTTCCTCCTATCTAAGAAGGGGGTACCAAGAGGTCTGAAGGATTGTTGTATATAGTGAGTAATCAAGAAATGTGAGCTTTATTGTTGGTTTGTTGTTAGCATCATTATGACTATTGTTTCTTGTGAGGAACAGGAGAGTCTCAGGAAGGTCACCCCATAACAAGCACCATCCCTTCATCCTGGCTTAAAAAAAAAAAAATCAGGGACGCCTGGGTGGCTCAGTTCGTTAAGCATCTGTTGTGATCTCAGGGTCTTGGGATTGAGCCCTGCACTGGGCTCCTTGGTCACCAAGGAAGTCTGCCCCCACCACCCCCGCACTCAATCTCTCTCTAAAATAAATAAAATCTTGGAAAAAAAAAATCAGAACACTGATGCTACTTAACACTGCTGTCAGCCGGCATGAGTCTTTAACATTTCCAAGATGCTGTAACATCTGTTGGCAGGTCTTTGGATATACTTTACATCAAGTCTGAATTCCTGAAGGATCCGTGCTTATTTTTGTAACTTCAAATTGGAAGTTGAACTGGAGGTTTTCATGAAACTCAGACAGGTCAGGACTTTGCGGTTGTTTAGGAGAACAAGTCACTGTCCCCATAAATCACAGCTGGCCTCCCAGGGGTCCAGAGCACAGCCAGACCATCCTGCACTTTGGCTCAATTTCTTTCTCACTGGGCAGTCATTTGTTGCTGGACATTTAGGAAGGAACACACATTTTCCTTCGACTCCTCTCTGCTCTGCTGGAACATCCCCAAGTCCCCGCTCTGGGACTACTTCTGTGGCGATACCATTTTGTCACTGTCAGGAGCCCACATGCGGTCCCTGAAAAGCTCTTACTTGATGGCAGGGCCCCTGGCATGAAGACGTCCAAATTATTTGATTTGATTTTTTTCCGAGCCAGTAAATCAGTGTCTGGAATATATCTTGCAGCCTTCTCTCTGCATCCGCACTTCCCCACTGCCCTGATGTGTACCGTCGCCACCTCACTCTGTGGTGACTGGATGGCTTCCCGGTCTCTGTGCCCCTCCTGCCGGTCCTCATGCAGCCCCCCCACCCGTTTGTCCATGCGGTAGCTGCAGCGATACTGGAAAAATGCTGATTAGATTATATCGAGATTTCAGTGGCTTCCCACTTAGAATCTTAGAATAAAATCCAGACTTCTTACAGTGGTCTGTTAAGGCCCCACAGGATCTGGGCCCTGTTTATCTCTCACTTTGTCACAGGGGCTGACTTACTAAGTAGCAGCCACACATTTCTTCTGGTCACCCTCACATTTCTTTTCTTTTCTTTCTTTCTTTCTTTTTTTTTTTTTTTTAAGATTTTATTTATTTATTTGACAGAGACACAGCAAGAGAGGGAACACAAGTAGGGGAAGTGGGAGAGGGAGAAGCAGCCTTTCCACCGAGCAGGGAGCCAGATGCGGGGCTTGATCCCAGGACCTGGGCTCATGACCTGAGCCAAAGACCCAGGTGCCCCCATCCTGATATTTCCTAATAACACTAAAAGGCCCCCGGGCTCAGAATTTTGTATACAACTGTTCCCGTGTGACGATGCTCATATGCTTTCCCTCTGGCTGCTGTAACAAATGACCACAAACTTTGTGGCCTAAAATAACACGCATTTCGGTTCACCTGGGTGGGTCAGTCTGCTAAGCATCTGCCTTTGGCTTGGGTCATGCTCCCAGGGTCCTTGCTCAGCAGGGAAGCTACTTCTCTCTCTGCCCCTTCCCTTCCCCCTTTTTGTGCGCTCTCTTTCTCTCTCTCAACAAAAAACCAAAACCTTCCCTAAACAACAACAACAACAACAACAACAAACCCCACACATTTTTTTATCTAATAGTTCTGGAGGTCACAAGTCCCAGGTGGGTCTCAGTGGGCTGAAATCAAGTTGTATTCCTTCTGGAGGCTCTAGAGAGAGAATCCATGTCTTTGCCTTTTCCAGAAGTACGGGCTGCCTGGATCCCATGGCTCCTGGCCACATCACTCCGACCTCTGTTTCCCTTGCTCCCTTTTCCCTTATGAGGACTCTTGTGAAGAGAGTGGGCCCCGTGGACTAATCAGGATAACTGCCCTACTTCCCTATTCTGCACTCGGTCATGTCTGTAAAGTGCCTTCTGCCCTGGACGATAACAGGTTCATAGGCTCCGGGGATCAGGACGTGGACATCTTCGGTGGGGTCAGTATTCTTCCGGACATAGCTGACTCTCTAGTGTTGAATTTAATGGACCTCTTCAGGCCTTTCAGCCAGTCCCATCTATGTAGGTTTCCCCTGATCTTTCCTCTCATAACACCGTGTGACTTTATCTTATAGCAGATTCCTTGATAAATGTGCCCCATTATTAAACCTCTTTTGATTGTGTGTGCACAGACCTTAACAGCCTGCATCTCCTCCCCCTAAGGTCCTCGAGCCAGTCAGGTCCCTTTGTCTCTATCTCCCCGCCCGCAGGCTCGGTCCTGCCCTTGGCCTGGCCTGAGCTGAAATCCTGGAGAAGGAGCAGGTAGAGACGATCTCGGCTCACCCTCAGGACAGTCTTGCCAGTAGGTTTCCACGTCCAGTGTGATTGGAAGGCGAGGGGCACAGCCTCCTGGTTCCTTTTTAGTGGGGCACTGGGTCATGTCTGTGAAAATTGGAAAGTGGAGGGTTTTAGTGCTCTCTCTTCATAGACATGACTCTTGCCAGTTAGAGAATTACTGGCAGGACCTGTCCTCGTCTGAACTAGCAAATGGTCTGGCTGGAGTGCTTTCTTGCATTAAAATTGACGATGTTAATCACAGCTCATCGAGAAACTTCTCCAGAAGTAAGCTCTTGGTTTTAGGTTGGGCTCCCTAGAAGCAGCCTGTGATGACGATTTGTGTAACGTGATTTATAAGAGTTCACAGGGGGCCCTGGTAGAGAAGTGGGATGGGGACCGGACGAGGCAAGAGGGTGGTATCATCAAGCCCAGTCCCATGGGTGGCCAGCATGGCTCAGTCCTGCAGGGGAGCTCCAGGGGCAGTACAGGTCACGCCTCATAGTTGTCCCACAGAGACAAGAGAGCTGGTAAGGTTATACACCTGTACCTGTCAACTAGCTGGTTACAGGTTAAAGGAAATGGAAGTACCTAGCCACTTCAGGCTCTTGGCATACCCAGGCAAGGTGAGAGCAGCCCTCTGACAAGGAGATACAGGTGCTGGCTGAGTGAAGGCACATCTGGTGCTTCACACCTGTGCTTGTGTGCAGACAGTGATGAAGCGATCTGAGTGTGTGTGGGCAGAGCCCTGGAAGCCCAGCTATGTTCTTCTGCTCTTAATGTGGACCTGTCAGTTTATTCAGTATGTACTCTGTGCCAGGCTCTGGGGATGCAGGTGACAAAGGACCTAGGCCCAGCCCTCATGAAGTTTAAAATTGAGTAGGGGAGACAGGTTTTAAAAAGCCCACAACAATGAGGAATTACAGTTGTGTGTAGTGCTGTGGATGAGAAGGCCCGTGGCCACCAGAGTAGACCCTGGTGTAGTGGATGGGTGGGCGTGCAAGGCCAAGCTCTTGAACCAAGAGCTGAAGGTTGACTACAGCAGAACCGGGCAATAAAAGGGAGAAAGGAACGTTGTAAGCCAAGGGAGCATATGCAAGGGTCCTGAGGCAGGAATCAGCAGGAGGACGTAAAAGAAGGCTGGTGTGGCTGGAGTTCCAAGAGCAGGGGGGAGTGGTAAGAGACCAGCCTGCGGCTTGCTGAGGGATGATTTTTTTCCTGCTTGCCACCTAATCTTTCTGGCGCTGTCCCGTGTCTTTCAGACCCAGATCTGTGGGCCATTCTACAGTATGTTCCTTGGAAGCCAAGGGGAAATGGGGACACAGAGAGGATGTTAGGTGGGCAAGTCTGTTTGCAGCTGTTCATCTTTTCCCCACTGTAGCTTATAGCTGAAATTAATACATAAATTTACAGCCACAAGTCAGTTGTGATAAATAATCCCAGAAGTGTTCCGATTATTTACATTTTTATGGAATCTTGCCTGAGCAAACCCAGAGAGCTCACTAGGCACTTGAAGAATTATGTCTTGTTCAAAACCAATTTAATAGCAATGGAAAATAAAGCCATCTGTGGGAACTTGTGGAGTAGAGTAGTAATTCTCTGCCAGATGAGCAATATACAAAAAGCACCAAATGAACCCGAGCACACCACGCTCAAAGAAGAGTAACAACTGCGACTTAAATGAAGCGTCCGAGGACATCAGGCCTCCGCGTGTCTCTTGCTTACATGTCATTCAAATGAGCATTCTGGTCACGTTGCGATGTGAGCAGAGTCCTCACGATGGCTCCGTCCGCGGTGGTGCTGACTGGAGGCAGGCGGCACAACAGGGAAGAAAGTTCACTTGATGGAGGGGTTAGCAGCATGGGTTTGGGGCCAAAGAGCTGAGGTTCGCATCTGGGTTCTGTCACTTACTAGCTGTGTGACACTGGGCACCTCACTGTTTCTCACTGTCCTAGTGTGTAAAATCAGGTGATACGCGTGTGTTCTTCTCTCCAAACCCAGCTAACAGCAGTGGTTTCCCTCCTTCCTTCCTTTTCTTTTTCTTCCTTCCTTCCTTCCTTCATAGTTTATCACTTATTTTTAAAAGCTTTATTGAGGCACAATTTCCATGCATTAAAATTCACCCATTTTAAATGTACAGTTCAATGAATTTTTAGCAAATTTATATAATTGTGCAGTTACCTCCACAGTCCAGTTTTAGAATACTTCCATCACTCCCCAGGGTCCCCTCATTCCCATTTATGGTTGATGCCTACTCCCAGTGCCAGCTGCAGGTGGCCACCAATGTGTTTCTGTCTCTACAGTTTGTCTTTTCTAGAAATTTCCTGTACATCAAATCGAACAATAGGTAGCCTTCTGTGGCTGGCTTCTTTCATGTAGCCTAGTGTTTCTGAGATCTGTGTTGCTGCATGTATCCAGAGTTCCCTTTTATTGTCGGCACGGATACAAACCCCGTTCTACCCACTCACCAACTGATAGATACTCGGATTGTCCAGTTTGGGGCTGTTACGAATTGCTCTACACAGTTGCATACGTGTCGTTGTGTGGACACATATTTTCACTTTTCTTGAGTAGGTATTTAGGAGAGAAATTGCTGGGTTGTACACTAAGTGATTTTTAAAGAAATGACCAGCTCATTTCCAAAGTGGTTGTACCATTTTACATTCCCACGAGGATTGTAGCTGTTCTCTGTCCTAACCCTTGATTTACCCATCTTTTTTATTTAGTCCTTCTGAGTATCTTGTGGCATCTCATTGTGGTTTCATTTTGCATTGCTGTGATGGCTAATGGTGGGTTCCCCTTGTCACACACTTACTACTCATTCGTGTATCTTCTTTGGGAAAGTGTTCATTCAGACATTTTGTCCATTAAAAAACTGAGTTGTCTGTCTCCTTATTATGGAGTCTGTGGCTTCTCTTTTCATTTTATGTAGCAAAAGTTTGAAATTTGGTTGAAGTCCAATTTGTCAACATTTTCTTTGATGGATTGTACTTTTAATGTCAATACTAAGAAATGTTTGTGTAAACCAAGGTCATAAAAGTTTTCCTGTTCTGTTTTCTCCTAGAAGTTTTATCTCTTATACTTGGATCATGCTTCATGTCTGTTGATTTTTTGCATGTAGTGTGAGTTAAGGGTCTAGGTTCATTTTTGACATAAGGATATCCAATTGTGTTTGCACCAGTTGTTGGAAGAATACTCTTTCATCATTGAACTACCTTAGACCCTTGTTGAAAATCATTTATTTACATGTGAGTCAAATTCTAGACTCTCTTACTTTGCCTTTGAGGAATAACCTTCCTCCCACTTACTGCAGGCTCGTGGAACAGTAACCGGAGACCCTATCCTCTCCTAGACTTGGAGTGGGCGCAGGAGCCAAGCTGGGATGCTCTGATGCTTTCTTCCTAGGATTCGAATCCTGAGCAGTGAGACAAGGTGACAGATGATGGAAGAAGTTTTTTTTTTTTAAGATTTATTTATTTATTTATTTATTTATTTGACACAGAGAGAGAGAGAGAGATAGATCACAAGTAGGCAGAGAGGCAGACAGAGAGAGAGGGGGAAGCAGGTTCCCTGCTGAGCAGAGAGCCCGATGCGGGACTCGATCCCAGAACCCTGAGATCATGACCTGAGCTGAAGGCAGAGGCTTAACCCACTAAGCCACCCAGGCGCCCCTGGAATAAGTTTTTATTTAATTACAGAGGCATTCTCCTAACCAGACTCATTCTGCAAGATGGTGGTGGTGGTGCTGGTGGAGAGGTACTAGGTCAGGTAGCAGTGGTGTAAGACGGCAGAACCACGTGCAAGGTTTGGCAGTGGCACAGAGAAGGAAGTATCCAACTCTGCCCCGGGAAGTGCCATGAAAACCTCAGAAGAAATACCGAGGCTGGGTCTTGGCGGGATGCCTAGGAACTCATCAGGGAAGTGGGATGGGTGAAGGCAAGAGAGGAAGAGGACATGCGAGGTGGAAATGGTATGTACAAAGCCTTGGCATGTGTAGGGAAGTGTGAAATTCATTTTGGTTGAACTGAGGGCGGGACTGGAGTGGGTGAAAGAAGATGATCTTGGAGAGGTATTTTGGAAGACCCTGTAGATCAGGGCAGGGAGTCGCTGAAGGAGAATATGTCCTGGGGGGAGGCTGTCAGACAGGCATTTGAAAAGCAGCTGGGATGATCCCACAAGGTGGGGTCTTCTTCAACAGTGTATTAGCGCGCCAGGCTGCCCTAACAAAATCATACCCACCGGGTGGCTAAAGGACAGACATGGACCCCTCACAGTTCTGGAGGCTGGAAGGCCAAGATCAGGGTGCTGGCAGGTTTGGTTTCTCCAGAGCTCTGTCTGGAGAGGTCTGTCTCCTTGGGTTGCAGATGGTTGCTGTGTCATCACGTGGCCTTTTCTCTGTGTGTGTGCATCCCATGTGTCTCCTCCTTATAAGGACACCAGTCATATTGGATTAGAGCCCCACCCTTATGACTTCATTTAATCTCAGTTACATATTGAGTGTGAAGGCTTCAACATAGGAATTTTGGGGACACACAATTCAGTCCATGTAACTAGCATTTTATGAAATACGTATTATCTCCTGGGCCCTGTGCTAGGTAGTTTCCATACAGTCTTTCATTTTGTCCCCATACCAGCTCTGTAACCTTGGACAACTAGGTTAATGTCTCTGTGCCTCAGTTTCCTCACCTGCAAAACAGGGATAATAATAGTATCTGCTTTATGATGTTGTTACGAGTATTAAATGAATCAGTATATGTAAAGCATTTAGAACAATGTCTGGTACAGGGTGTTTGTTAAATATGTACATAAGTCCTTTCTAGGATGAAGGCAGAATTCCTATCTTTATTTAACAGATGAGAAAACTGAGACCTTGAAGGAGGAAACACCTTGCCCAAGGCCAGCTGGCAGAAACACTTGAATTCAGTGCTGTCATAACCACAGCATATCTCAGATCTCTGAAATGGGCTCAGGGGGTCCCTGACTTGTGGCAGTTTCTTCCATGTTTCTCAAAGGAAGAGAGCCTTATCGGTTTCATGTTTGGGGTTCAGGGCCCGTCACAAAGCAGTCACTGGCTGCTAGACTGGCACCAGGCCTGGTACTCCGATCTGTCCCAGCTCAAGTGATCGGTGGGAGCGTTTCTAGGTGCCAAAGCAGGAACAGCGCACAGAGGTATCTGTAGTTTGTGCCTTTTGGAAAAAGGGCAGAAATTCTAGTGGGCTGAAGCAGAGGGGGTCTGGTGAGGATGAGGAGAGAGGGGGTGTCCTGAGCCAGAGTTTGGTGAGATTCGTACATCTGCCTGCCCTTTGACTGTAAGCCACAGGGACACACTGGAAATAGTTAAGCAGGATCACTTCTTCAGTATCAACTCACAAACATGGATACTGGCCAATTTAGTCAATAAAACAAAACAATTAAAATGGAAACAAAGGTCAAATAACCATATGTTTAGAAAGAGCTGCTTCAAAGATCTAGGTAAAAGGAACAAACAAAACTCTTCAAGGCACTTCTACCATTTTTCCTTCTCTGGGGGATCCCCTCCAGACTGGGTCCGGGGAGAGGGAATCTGATTGGTCTAGTCTGCTCACATGACCAGCATCTAGGCGGGGAGAGTCTTTTGATTGACAGTCCTACCATTGTGTCTCCCACGGGAGGGGAGGATCCCTCAGTAAAAGTAGGGGCTGTTACCTGGAGTTGGGGGTGGGGTTGTTAAGAACATAGGAGAAGAGGGAAGTAGATGTCTACTAACCAAGGAAGCAGACGGAGAATCAAACCAGAAAAGGATGCTTTTGTTAATTACTCACAGCTAACTCCACGGTTCCATGTGTGGTGCAGCTGAAAAACCTGTTCCGAGCCTAATTTTAGGGATAGATACAGGTCTTTTTCATAGTTACAGTCTAATGGTAGGCAACTAGATACATTTCTGCCCACATAGAAACAGTATTTTTTTTTTTAAGATTTTGTTTATTTATGTAACAGACAGAGATCACAAGTAGGCAGAGAGGCAGGCAGAGAGAGAGAGGAGGAAGCAGGCTCCCTGCTGAGCAGAGATCGGGATTCGGGTCTAGATCCCAGGACCCTGGGATCATGACCCAAGCTGAAGGCAGAGGCTTTAATCCACTGAGCCACCCAGGCACCCCAAAAACAGTATGTTTTATGAAGAAATTTATTTACTAATTTTTTTTGAGTAGGTAATACTCTAGCATAGTCCTATGGTGCAAAAATCAGAATGATATAAAAGGTACATGTGAAAGTCTCATTCCCACTCTCAGGCCTACAGAAGAGCACTTACTAGTTTCCTGGGTGCCCTTCTGGTGTTTTTCTGGACATCTGGGTGACTCAGTTGGTTGGGCATCTGCCTTCCGCTCTGGTAGTGATCCCAGAGTCCTGGGATAGAGCCCCTGCTCGGTGGGGGGCCTGCGTCTCCCTCTCCTTCTGTCTGCCATTCCTCCTGTTGTGCACTTTCTCTCTCAAATAAATAAAATCTTAATAAAAAATAAAATTCTGCTTTGAGTACACATGAAAATGTATAGGAAGGACTTGCTCTGGGTTTCCTTTATGGAAGGTGTTGGGGTCTCCGAGGAGGCCCGGGGAACCTGGACGTCTGTTTTATCCGCCCAGCTCCAGCTCTGGGAGTCTCGCAGGACCCTTTCTGCAGGTCTTTTGTGGGGTTCTGAGCTCCCCAGAGTGCTCAGTGCTCTACTTCATTTCCCTGGGGGGGGTCCAAGGCTTCCAGGCCTGGGAACGAACATCCCAATTCAGTGGACTACTCCAGCTTTTTGGGACTGGGGAATCCAGGAGTTCAGGCTAGTTTTCAGATTCCTCCAGGTTTCCTAGAGTAGGGGTCCAGAAACTACAGCAAGGAGAATTGGCCACTTCTTTTCTAAATAAAGTTTTATTGGAACACAGCCACACCTGTTTGTTTACCTGTTGTCCTGGCTGCTATTCCTTTACAGCAGCGGAGCAGGTAACAGAGACTTTCAAAGCCGGACATGTTTTCTGTCTGTCTTTTCACAGAAGAACTTTGCCAGCCCTGCTCTAGGGACTCCTCAGGGTTAGAGAATCTTTGATGGCCTGAGGCGGTCGTTAGTTCAGAGAAGGGGCAGCTCAGGCACGAAGTCGGAGAGTCATCCTCATCCCCTCCTTTGCCTCGGCTGACCCCCCCCAACAGTCACTTCGCCAGTGCTTGTTGAGTTTTCCTCCCAAACATCCTGGACTTTGTCCGTGTCGTTCCCTCTCTGGCAGCTTCGTGGCTTCATCGCCCTCCCAGACCACCACTGTCTCCCGCCTACCTTCTGCTTCCATCCACTCTTCACAGACAAGCCTCAGTGGTCTTTGCAAAATGTGTATCTGATCAGGTCACCTTCCTGCTTAAAATCCTTTGGTGGCCTCCTGTTTTTCTTAGAATAGGGGCTCAACTCCACAGTCTGGCCTCTGCGTGCCTGCCCAGAGCCCTCTCAGGCCATGCTCCCCGCTTCTGTCTGCACTCCGGCCACACAGTGGGTGCTGGGCTCCCTCCAAACCAGGGCTTTTGCGCATACTACTTCCCAGGCCCGAATGTCCCCCACCTTCCCTGCTTTTCCAGTGGACTCCTTCCTGTCCTCAGGTGTTACCTTGACCATAGCTTCCTCAGAGAACGAACTCTCGACCTCTCTCACCAGGTAAATCCCCTTTTTATAGGCTTCTGTCCCCAACCCCAGCATCTTGTCTCAGCTGCAGTTCTGCATTTATTTGTGATGGTTTTCTCTTTGTCTGCCTTTTCCGTGAGTGTGGGAACCCATATCTGGTTTTGTTGACTGTGGTGTCCTCGGTGCCTAGCACTGTACCGAGCCCATAGTAGACCATCAGCAGATACGTATCTACCAAACAGCAGATGACTCATACTCCATCCGAGCCCCTGCTGGGTGATGGGAGAGAATCTGCTGTGCAGCTTGTTGGGGTTTTAGGTGCCAGCGTCTCAACTTATCCCCCGAGAACCACATTTCACAGAGTGAGTTGGCAGAGCCAACCTTAGGCTGGTGTTGATTGAATGCCACTTTGAGACAGCGGCTGCTGAATTCCTGCCAGGTGGTGTCTTCAGGCCCAGACAACATGCTTTTCTCCAGACTGTGTCCCCGGGATCAGTCGTACCGGGAGGGTTGCTTGTCACATTCGCTTCCAGCTTCTCGATGCCTGGTCCCCAAGAGCCCAGCCAGTGAAGATGCTAATGAGGGAAGACAGACAGGTGTCTTTGCACCCCCTGCCCCCATCTGTTAAGTATTCCAAGGGATCCAGACACAGAATTTTATTTGTTTTTCTGGACCTAAGCTGCCCCTTGACATAGCCAGTGATTGCTTTTTTTAAAACCATGAAGGGGAGCTAGGTCCTTTCATCCACTGATAAGGTGCTAGGTGACAGAGAGATCAGCATCCCCACACATAAATCTGCAACTAATCCTTGGGAATCAATATTTTTCATTAAGAACCTGTGAGAGTTGGGCCATTATGGGGAAAATCTGTTTAGGTTGACACCTTGATGAAGTTATTCAGTTCAGGGGCTTAAGTCATTGAAAGGTAATAAAGAGCACAGAGCAATCTCGGGGCTGGTTAGGGGAGAAAACGATGGGAGTATTGAGTTTCAGTTCAGTGAAAAATGACCTCTTGATTTATTGGGGAGTGACGGGGTGCTGGCCTCTTGGGCAGGCCGGGCCAGACAGGCAGCATGGCAGCTTCTCACTCACCGCCTCGTACCCACCTGCTGTAGCTGTCTGCCAGTAAGAGGCGGGAAGTGTGTTAGAGGTCTTGGGATATTTTCAACATTTTCCAAGTCCCGACCCTCATAATAATCTTTCGCATGTTGGACTCCTTCCTGTAGGTCATGTGAGGTGGGGCATCAGAGTGTACTAAAGAGTTTTAACAGTGAGATGGAATTTGCATTTGTCCAACTTGCCTTTATAACGCGCTGTACCTGGAAGGACCCAGCACATCACCACAAAGAACCAGGCTTTTTGGAGCCAGTCACGGGTGTAGTCAGAATCCAGAGGAGGGCGTCCCAAATGTGGGGCCCCTTTGTCCATAGAGAATCACCTTTGAAAAGTCTCTTGGACGTACATGTTCTTAGTTTCTTGTCCTCTTTCATCTTTTTTTCTTTCCTTCTTTTCTTCCTCGTCCCTCTCTCCCTTCCCTCTGCTCTGTGCATTCACAAATGATGTTAAGTTCCCCGTGTTGTATGAAAACTGTCCTTGGCCATTTTCTTGTAAACTCAAAAAGACCCGCCAGCATCAGAGTGTTTTTGGTTGGATGAAATACGGTATTCTGATTTAATGCAGTTGAAAGATGTCCTCTCTGGGGGTGAGGGTAAGGAGGTAATAAAGAGATGAGGGGGACAGAGCACCTCATTCCACTGGAAAGGCAGGCGGGCAGCTGGGTGGGGTATGTACAGGGAGGGTGCAGTGGAGGTACGGAGTCCGGCGAGGGACAGCTAAGGCGGCCGCAGCAGGGAAAGTAAGAAGGTAGATTCGCAGACTGGTTAAGTCAGACCCATAGGAGCTGCTGACGGTTCGGATTTGGGAGGCGAGGAAGCGAGCTGGCCGATGCCGCAGCGGGGCTGGAGCTCAGCGGAGAACGCGGGGCTGTGAGTTCTCGGTGATGAAGAGGCAGTGGCAGTCCAAGAGCTGGACAGGATCATCGAGAGAAAGGATGCAAGGAAGGAGAAGATAAAAGAGTTAAGAACTGAGGGACAGGTCAGGGGGCCTGAGGAGCACTCCGAGAGGGAGAAGGGAAACCTGAGGGGGTGGAACCGCAGAAGCCGAGGGTGAAGCAGGAGGGAGGGGACGATGGTGCCGCCCCCTCCGCAGAGAAGCCAAAGGCACAGGTCAGAATGCCCCTTCGACTTCGCAGCACAGCGTCCTCTCTGACCACACTTGGAACAGCGTCAGTGCCACGCTGGGAGCTAGAGAGCAGCGGACTGGGGAGTGCGTGGGCCTCAACTCCTGGGCTTCTTTCACACTGTTCCGTAGAGCGGTGCTCCCAGACACAGGGTCCTCTCCTGGCACCATGTGAATGGCACCCCCCCCCCCTCGCCAGGCCTGCGTGGAAGTGAAGCTTCTTAGCCTAGACCCGAGGCTTGGCTCTGGGAGGAGGGAAGGGCTGGTTAATGTAGAGGAGTACGCTTTCATTGTTTTAGTTTCGAGAAGATGGGAGCCACTGTTTTGGCACCGAGGAGGAAAACTAGAAGAGAGAGGCTCTCTCTCTTCAGAACAGAGGGCAGAAAATAAATGAAGGGGTGGGATTTAGAAAGAGATGTGGAAACTAGCCTTGTGTGGGAGTCAGGAGGACAGGAGGTAAGTGCCCCGCCGAGTCCTAGCTCTGAAACGGAGCTGGTTCCTCGGTGCAACCTGCTGCTTAGATTTTGTGAGAGTCGGCCTGGCCTGGGGCAACAGTCCCGGGCTTGGTGTTTTTCTAGACTGCCGTTGGGCTTGTGTACCTGAGCTGTCCGTCTGCACTCATTCCCTGATCTTAGAGTCTAACGCTTCATTCATTCATTTAGTGACGGGTCCATTCAGCAAACAGCACCTGCTATGTTCAGACACTGTAGTAAGCTCCAGTGGGTGCAAGACTGAATACAACCCAATTCTTGCCCCCACAGAGCTTAGAGTCCTGTGGCAGGAACAGACAAGCAAGCAGACAGAGTGCCATGTGATCGTGACTTTCGTCTTGATGAAGTGCTATTCCAACCTCCCCTGGGGTAAGAAAGAAGGGGTGTGGTGGTGGGGAGGCTTGTTTATATCCAGCTCTGTGTTGCTCTGCCACATGTTGGAGTTAGTTGTGTCTCCACCTGACTAGTCTATTGTGGACATTAGAATCTGTGCAGTTTTGGTCCTTGTATCCTCTGTGCCGTGCATAGAGCCTGGTATTGGGAAGATGTTGAACAGATACAAGTGCTTGGTGAATCCTTCCTGTGGGCTCTAAACCCTGATGGTTATATCTTTGCCTAGTGTATCTCAACCTTTTAAATTCTAGGTTCCCCTTTCATGATTCATCATCCTCCATCTCCCAAATTCTCACTTAAAAAGATTTAGTTTTGGTGTGCCTAGGTGGCACAGTGGGTTGGGTGTCCAACTTTTGGTTTCAGCTGGGGTTGTGATCTCTGTGTCATGGAGTGAGTTGGGATCCATGCTCAGTTGGGAGTCTGCTGGGGTTTCTCCCTCTCCCTCTACCCCTACCCCTTTAAATAAATCTTTTAAAAATATAATAAAGGGATACCTGGGTGGCTTAGTTGGTTGAGTGTTACCTTTGGCTCAGTCATGATCCCAGGGTCCTAGAATTGAGTTCCACATTGGGCTCCCTGCAGGGAGTCTGTTTCTTCTTTTCCCTCTGCCCCTCCCCCTGCTTGTGCTTGCTCTCTCTCTCTTAAAAAAAAAAAAAAATTAAAAAATGATTAGTCTCTTAAAACCATTTGTGCTTATTAATAGCCATTAATCCATTTAGTCATTTAAAAATTAGGCATTCTATAAAATAATAAATCGCAATATGAAATAGCAATAACGTTTAAAAAAACAACAACAGCCTTTACTTAACCAGTCTGTTGGGGCAGTTGTCGCCTGTCGTGTTATTGTAGCGGAGTGTCCACATTTCATTAGGGATTTGTTGTGGGTTCCCTTTCCTCCCCCTCCAGGTGGCAGCACGGAGTAGTGGTTACGCCCTTGGCTTTTGGAATCAGATTTCTGGGCCTACTTCTGGGTACTGCCACTTAACCAACCGTGTGACCTTGGGTGAGTTACTGTGCCTCAGTTTCCCCATGTATATAGGGAAATGTACTAACTACCCATCTCAGAGAGTTTTTCCAAGGACTTTCACAAAGCACCTAGGATAGATAGAATCCTCATGTGTCTTCCATCAGGTGATGTCTGTGCTTGGACAGTCTGGTGACTTCTGCATAGACCCCAGGCAGCCTCTGGTCATCCCAGACCCTCTGCAGGGAGGGAGGAGCGACAGCTTTCCGTGTTGCTCCCTATGGCTTCCAAAGGCGGCGGCATTTCTGAGCGAGCAGGAACGCTGGCCCGCTGCTCCCTGCTTCTGTATGTATTGATTAGCATCGCAGGGGTGGGGATGGGGGTACTGTTCTAGAAACACTCACTTTGATTCCTCAAATAAATCCCCCCCCGGGTCCTACTAGGAAACTAATTGGGAGTTGATTCTGATGAATAAATGTGCTGCTGCCGCCGGAGGAATTGACCGCGCCGGCAGATGGCTGGAGCATGAGAAACACTCTGTCGTGGCCTTCTAAGGGGCCCATCAATAATAGATCGGCTCCAGCCCTCGGAGAGGGAAGCATTTCTGCTGCAGGTATGAATTATGGATGCCGTTTAGGGTAATGCGGATCTATCTCAAAGGTTCCGCTCAGTTTATGTGCTAGTAAAAGCCGGCAATTTGCTTGTGTTCCAGCTATAATTTGCGCTACATTAAGGGACCCTCCTTTCCATAATGGATGTGCGGTTTGAGCGCAGGCGCAGTCGGGCCTCGAGGGCAAGGCCCAGCCCGCCGGACGTGGAGCGCTGCCAGGTGAGGCTTCTGCAGCCAATCGCGGGGCCTGGGAGCCCGAGAGCTGTGCTGCCGAGGCAGGCGGCGGCCTCAGGTCCTGCCCGAGGTCCTGGGGAAGAAGCTGCGCGCAAACCCGGAGCCCTTCTGCAGTCTCTGATCAAATGCACTGGCTATGTTTCCTGAGAGAAGCACAGAAGAAAACATGGCCTGACATGCTCGCCAGAAAGATAACAACACTTTTGCAAGAGAAGCCGTAGGCGAGATGGTTAGGAGCTTTTCTTGCAAAAGTGCTTTTGATGGCAGTGATATGTTGGTGTGTCCCTGCGCATCTCTTCCCAACTCTGAGGCCCATGACCTCACATTTGTGTCCTGAAGTTGGCCGTGGTGAAATCAGACGTTCCCCCAAGAGCCGTTTCTTAAACTTAAGAGCACACTACCGTTACCTCATGAGGTTGTTGGGAGGATTAAACAGTGAACATGTTTATAAGTTGCTTAGAACAGGGCCTGACACATAGTAAGCACCATAGGCAAACTTGCTATTATTTTTTCATAGGTTTCTGCACATTTTTCTGGCAAAGATTAGGTGGTCACTGTGACCGAGTGGAGCCCTCAGGGGAACCATGAGTCTTTCTTTATTCCCAGATCCCCACCGTCCAACAGCCTGAGGAAAAACCTGATTTTACTCTAGGGGCGAGACACAGGCTCTTTTTTTTTCCCCCCCTTTCTTTCTTTTTTCTTTTTTCTTTTTTTTTTTTAAAGATTTTATTTATTTATTTGACAGAGAGAAATCACAAGTAGATGGAGAGGCAGGCAGAGAGAGAGAGAGGGAAGCCGGCTCCCTGCTGAGCAGAGAGCCCGATGCGGGACTCGATCCCAGGACCCTGAGATCATGACCTGAGCCGAAGGCAGCGGCTTAACCCACTGAGCCACCCAGGCGCCCCTCTTTTTTCTTTTTTAAAAAAGATTTATTTATTAGAGAGAGAGTGGGGGAGAGCTTATTTATTTGAGAGAGAGAGTAGGGGAGGGGGGCAGTGGGAGAGGGAGAGCGAGAATCTCAGACATATTCCATGCTGAGTACAGAGCCAGATGCGGGGCTCGATCCCACCACCCTGAGATCATAACCCAAGCAGAAACCAAGAGTCTGAAGCTTAACCAACTGTGCCATCCAGGCACCTCCAAACTCAGGGTTTTGAGCAGAATTAGGTTTAGGTGTACATGTTCTCTTTGGCTTTTCAAAACACTTTCCTTCCGTGTTGGCAAAGATTCTAGTAGGTTGCCCTTGTTTTGGTGTGACATGGAATTCTGGCTCTGTGTCTATTAACTCAAGTGAGTTACTTCACCTCAGCAACTCTACTTAGAAAAGAGAGTAGTAATTGCTACCTCATGGTTTCGGGGCTATGAGAGCCAGTGGAGTCTTTGTAGTAGGATTGCCTGGGTTCAGATCCTACCTCTAGCACTTGCTGGCCCTGAGACCTTGGCAAAAAACCCTCCATTTATTTAAGTTTTGTTTTCTTATCTGCAAAACTGGGGCAGTAACACTTCTTAGTTGTTGTGGGATTAAATGAAATCGTTAACTTAAGGAGTTTGGTGCATTACCTGGATGTAAAGGTGTATAATAAAGACTGATGGTGACCATAGCTACTGCCTGGTTTTCAGAGATCTTTACCCTCAAGCAGTGCTGGGAGGTTGTCTCTGAAGAGCAGGCCCTATGGGTAGGAGCCTGGGAAGCCCCCGGCTGGGGGCTGGGGGCAGGTGTCACGGGTCCCTGGTAACCCTTCCCCCTCCTCCGTGAGGCAGAGAGGATGAGACTGCCGCACGCTCGGTGGGAAGCCGACCACAGATGTGACTTGGGGCTTTCCAGGACCCCAGAAAAGAAGGGGGACCTGGAAAGTGATGGAGCGAAGGGCCTAACCTGGGACATTAGCTTAAGGATAACCCTGTTTTCTTGGGGTAGGGTGGGTTTCAGCTGGATTGTATTTGATTTAGATAAATAAACAATACTACTTTGACCTTTCTGTTTTTTTTTTTTTTTTTAAGATTTTATTTATTTATTTGACAGACAGAGATCACAAGTAGGCAGAGAGGCAGGCAGAGAGAGAGAGGAGGAAGCAGGCTCCCTGCTGAGCAGAGAGCCCGACGCGGGACTCGATCCCAGCACCCCGAGATCACGACCTGAGCCGAAGGCAGCGGCCTAACCCACTGAGCCACCCGGGTGCCCCTGACCTTTCTGTTTGAGAGCAGTTTGTAGTTGTGACTGGTGTAAGGTGCTTGGCTCATAAAAGAGGCTCAGCAAACAGTTGTTCCCTCTCTTTTCCTGTTTGTATTTTATCACGTTTAATCTCAGCCCCTCAGCAGTTTACAGGTGGAGACCTAAGACTCTAGAGCCAGGCAGACCCTGTCATAAATCCTTGATCCGCCCCTTACTTGGCAGTGTGAACCTCGAGTAAGTTACTTCACCTCCCTGCACCTCAGTTACGCCATCTCTACAATGGGCATTAAAAATAGTAAGTGCTTGTGAAAATAAAGTGACTCTTAGCCCAGTGCCTCAAACATGACGAGTACTAACTACATAAGTGGTGGTGGTTATTACTGTGCTTCATGAGTCAAGTAGGGAAAATGAAATTGCATTAAACAAAGGGAGACCCTGGGGGCCCAGAGAAGCCAGAAGTCTTCCTTCCTCTGAGATCCGGAAGGACTCAGAAAACCAACACTTGGCTTTCTTGCAATCCAAGCGAGGAAGGAACATTTTGTTCCCAGTACCTCTCAGAGCCAGGATTCCACCAGCCCGAGTGTCCCATGTTCCCCAAAGCTTTCCAAAACTATAAATATAGATGGAACTTTCTGAGAAATTTGCTGGATCAGAGCTTTCGTCTAAGCAGACAACTTCAGTTGGCCTTGGCTGCCTTTCCTGATTGTCTTGTTCCATGAATCCGTTGTTTCAGTTCACTCTGTGGTTTCTGCTGGAATCTTCCAGAACCAATTTAAGCTTAAAGAGGAGAGGAGGATGGGACGCCACCCTGGCATAGCACAGTGGAAAGACTCAGTCTGATTTACTACAGTTGCCAGTGAACCTGGTAAGGCTGTTGTTTTTAAAATTTGAATGGTACATGTACTTATTTAGTTATTTTTAGAGCCGGTTTCTGATTATAAAAGCATTGTGGGGCAATTATGGAAAAATTTGGAAGTCGAAGATCCAATTTTTTTTTTTTTAAGGTAAGCAGTTTAATAAAGATCCAATTCCCAAAATCCCACTGGATTTTGAAAAGAATTAACACCTTATAGAATTTATAGTTTTTTTCAATTAATCAATAAATGAGTTAACCAGAAGAGTCTTTACTGAATGCCTTTTTTATGTGTGTGCTAAAGTTGGTGTTGGGAATATGGTGAGGTAAGAAAATGAAAAGCTCTGAAGGATTGTATAGTCCCGGAGGGAATCCAATCCAATGACAGTGTAATTAGTGATCAAAGATTTGGTCGTTAGGGTGGCAGGGGTTGGGACAGACAATAAATGCAATGTGAGCAGGGAGACAAACAAGCCCCAAGGCGATAGGAAAGCTTGTCCAAAAATCCAGTGGGGAAATGTCCTGTTTCTTAAGCTACAAGTGAAGGAAAGATGGCTCCCTTTCTCTCTCCTTCCACCCAGTACCATCCGTCCATCCGTCCGTCCATCCATCCATCTGCTCACCTATCCATTCATTTATCCGTCCATCCACTCACCTACCCCTCCATCCACTTGCAATTTTTTATTATACTTAGGGGCGCCTGGGTGGCTCAGTTGGTTAAGCATCTGCCTTCAGCTCAGGTCATGATTCCAGGGTCCTGGCTGGGATCAGAGCCCAACATCAGGGCTTCCTGCTCAGCGGGGAGTCTGCTTCTCCTTCTGTCCCTCCCCCTGTTCATGCTCTCTCACTTACTTTCCTCTTAAATAAATAAAACCTTAAAAAAGCTAGAAGAAAAATTTTGTCATACTTACACAGCCGTCTGAGGAGTAATTGATATACAATAGATTACACATATTTAATGTGTGTAGTTTGGTAAGTTTTGACGTATGGATACACCAGTGAAACCATCACCACGATCAAAATAATGAACATGTCCGTCACCCTCAAAAGTTTCCTGTGCACCCTCTGTAGGCCTTCCCACCCACCTTCCCAGACAGCTCCTGATCTCCCTTCTGTCCGTGTGCAGTGCATTTCCTACAGTTTTATCAAAATGAAATAATGTGCTTTGGGTTTTGGTCTGGTTTCTTTTACTTAGCATGATTGAGATTTTTCCATGTCGTAGCATGTATCAATATTGCATTCTTTCTTTTTTGTTGTTGTTTTTAAAGATTTTATTTATTTATTTGACAGAGATCACAGGCAGGCAGAGAGGCAGGCAGAGAGAGAGGAAGAAGCAGGCTCCCCACTGAGCAGAGAGCCTGATGCGGGGCTCGAACTCAGGACCCTGAGATCATGATCTGAGCCCAAGGCAGAGGCTTTAACCCACTGAGCTACCCAGGCGCCCCTGCATTCCTTCTTATTGCTGAGTAGTATTCCATTTTATGGACACAACAGTATACACAGTTTGTAATTCACTTCTTGATGAATATTTAAGTTTTTCTTTTTTTTTTAAGCTTTGGCCTATTAAAAAATAAAGCTCCTGTGAAGATGTATACATAATTTTTATGGACGTATCTTTTTATTTGTTCTTGGGTACATACCTAAGAGTAGAATAGCTGGTTCATATGGCAGGCACATTTTTACCTAAAAAGGTAAGAAACTGACAAACTGTTTTCAAAAGCACTATTTTACATTCCTACCAGCAGTTTGTGAGGCTTCTGTTTTGTCCACATCTTCACCAGCATTTGGTATGGTCAGTCTTTTAAATTTTAGCTATTCTAGTAGGAATACTACGGTATGTGACTTTAATTTACATTTCTCTAAAGACTGAAGATTGAGTCTTTTTCCGTATTCTAATTTACCACCGATACGTCTTCTTTGGTGATGTGTCCAAATACTTTGAGTAATTTTTTTTTTATCAGTTTGTTGACTTATTAATTGAGTTTTCAGAGTTCTTGATATATTGGGGACGTAAGTGTTTTATCAGCTGTTTGATTGATCAAATATATGATCCTCTCAGCCTGTAGCCTGTATTTCATTCTTTTACCAGTGTCTTTTGAAGGGCAGAAGTTTTTACATTTGATCAAGTCCAACTTAACCATTTGCCCTTTTATGGATTATGTTTTTGATGATGAATCTTAAAAAAACCCAGGTCAGGGTTACACGAAAATATTCTCCTTTGTTACAAGGTTTTAAAGTTTTAAGTCTTATATTTAAAGTTATGATACATTTTGAGTTAATTTTAATATATGATGTGAAGTATGGATAGAAGTTCATCTTCCTTTTTACATACTAGCACCTAATTTTTCCAGTACCATGTGTCAAGGCATTATCATTTCTCCATTGAATTGTCCATGTGCCTTTGTTACAAATCCGTTGACCATACACATGTGGGTCTATCTGTGGACTTTTATTGTTTCATTGATCTACTGATTTATCTTTCTGTCTTTATGCCATTGCCACACTGTCTTGATTACTAAAGCTTTATAAGTCTTTACTCTACTTCATTCTCCACCCCCCCCCCCCAAAGGTAATTTGGCTCTTCTGGGTCCTTTGCATTACCTTATACATTTTGTTTTATTTATTTTTTAAAAGATTTATTTATTTTAGAGAGAGGGTATGAGTGGGAGGGGCAGAGGGAGAGAATGAGAATCAGAAGCAAACTCTACACAGAGCCTGACATGGGGCTTAATCTCACAACCCTAAAATCATGACCGGAGCTGAAACCTAGAGTCAGACACCTAACTGACTCTGCCATCCAGGTGCCCCCCTAATATACATTCTAGAGCCAGTTTGTCAATTTCTAAAAAAAAAAAAAAAAAAAAAAAAAAGCCTGTTGGGGTTTTCCATTTGGATTGCACAGGTTCTATAGATCAAGTGGATCTATAGAACTATAGAACTATAAGACTATGTTGTCTTAACAATATTGAATCTTTATGAACATAGTGTATCCCTCCATTTCTTCAGGTTTTTCTAAAACTTCTCTTAGCAGTGTTTATAATTTTCAATGTATGAGCATTTCACAGATTTTGTCAGATTTATCTCTACATATGTCCTATTTTTATGTTATTGCAAATGTATCATTTTATTAATTTCAGTTCATGACTGTCTTGCTGTTATATAGACATCTAACTTAGTTTTGTGTATTGACATATCCTGCAAATTTGCTAAACTCACTTACTGGTTACAACTAGCTTTCTTGTTGATCACAGCAGATTTTTTTGCTTGATGATCATGCCATTGGCAAATAAAGACGCTTTTATGTCTTCCATTTCTGGGTGCCTTCCTTTTAAAAAAATTTTATTTTTATTTATTTGTTTGTTTATTTGATTGCACTGGTTAGAAACTTTAGTATACGTTGAATAAAAGTGGCAAGAGAGGACGTCCTGTCCTTGTCTTCTTCCTTATCCCAGGGGAGAAGCTTTCATTCTTTCATTGCGATGTTAGGTTATTTGGATGCTCTTTGTCATGTTGAAGAAGCTCCTCTAGTCCTACATTGTGGAGAGAGCTTTTGTTATGAATGAGTAAAAAAATTCCAACGTTTGTTTTGAAATTTCACAAATGAGATTTTTTTGCATCTATAGAGATGTCTCTTCTTTTTTTAGTTTGCTGCTATGGTAAATTACTTGATTTAGTTTTTTTTTCTTTTTTAAATATTTTATTTATTTATTTGACAGACAGAGATCACAAGTAGGCAGAGAGGCAGGCGGGGGGCGGGGCGGGGGGGAAGCAGGCTCCCTGCTGAGCAGAGATCCTGAAGCGGGGCTCCATCCCAGGACCCTGGGGTCATGACCTGAGCTGAAGGCAGAGGCTTAACCCACTGAGCCACTCAGGTGCCCCTTGATTTAGTTTTGAATGTAAACCAAACTTATACTCCTGGGGCAAGATTTACTGGTCAAAATTATTATCTTTTTTAAGATTTTATTTATTTATTTGACCGAGAGAGAAATCACAAGTAGGCAGAGCAGCAGGCAGAGAGAGAGGAGGAAGCAGGCTCCCTACCAAGCAGAGAGCCTGATGTGGGGCTCAATCCCAGGACCCTGGATTCATGACCTGAGCTGAAGTCAGAGGTTTAACCCACTGAGCCACCCAGGTGCCCCTATTATCCTTTTTATGTACTGTTTATGTCAACTTGCCTGTGTTTAATTTAGCAATTTTGCATGTATAATCAGGGATGTTGGTCTGCAGTTTTTTGGTAATACCTTTGTTTGGGTAGTGGGGTAATGTTGGTCTTATAGAATCAGATGGGAAGTATTTCTTCTTTTTTTACTTTTTAGAAGGGTTTATATAGAACTGGTATTATGTCTTCCTTAGGCGATTGATAGAATTCATCAGCAAAGCCATCTACATATCCATATTTTGTCCAGGTAGCATACCTGGGTTCCAGGATCAGACTGCCTTGCTTTGAGTCCTAGTTCTAAAACTTAGCAGTAGGTGAACTTGGGCAAGTCTCCAGACACCTGTCTGCAAAGTGGAGGAATAACAATGCAGTGGTTCTTACATCATAAGATTGATGCGAGGAGGGGCTCCTGGATGGCTCAGTCGGTTAAGTGTCCGACTCTTGATTTCATTCAGCTCTGGTCATGCTCTCAGTGTTGTGAGATTGAGCCCTGTGTAAGGCTTCCCGCTGTGGGGAATCTGCTGGAGATTTTCTCCCTCTGCCCCTCCCCGTGCTCTGTCTCTCCTTCTCTCTCTAAAATAAATAAATAAATCTTAAAAAAAAATTGTTGTGAGGATTAAATAAGATGATATACATATTCAGTAAATTTTATGTTATTATTATTGCCATATACCAAAGTCTCCTGGACAAGAGTGAGCTGCACAGTAGGATAGAAAAGGACCTAGAAAGAGGGTGTGGGCTTTTTTTTTTTTTTTTTTTTTGTAGATACGGCCTTACTCGCACAAGCCTTTCTGTCCTTACTCCCTAGGGTCATTGAAAAGAAAACTGGGCCCACCATTTAATGTGTGACCAAAGTAACTTCTCCGAGGTTGGTTTTCTGCATCTGTAAAAATGGGATATTAATAATATCAAGTCTTTGTTGGCCACTTACCATATGCCAGACGCTGTCCTGAGCACAGTCTGTGTTTACATTCACCCTTTTACGTCTCAGGAGGTGGGTACTATTACCACCCTCAGTTTTCCTGTTGGAAAACTGAATGAAGCAGAGAAAGGTTAGTACCTTGGCCAAAGCTGCACAGCTAGTAAGTGGAAGATTGGGATATGAACGTAGGCCATCTTGGCTCCACAGCTCACTTTCTTGCCCCGTACACTTATAATTTGTTTCTGTAGGGGTTTGGGGGTAGGTGGTGTGAGGTAGGGGTTGAGATTAGCTGAGATAACCCAGGGCACACACAAGATGTCAGTAAGTGCTACTTTATTTTCCACTAGTTCTACAAAACTCTAGAAAGAATCATTTTTCCATATACCTGTATTTTATTTTCGCTCAGCTACTGTTCCTAGCAAAGCCCAGATCCAGGGCTGACTCCTATTAGAAGAGGCTCTGTTTTAGCAGATAGGACATGTTCCAATCCCAGAAGAAGTCTGGCTCTGGATCCTAGAGGTCAAGGCCAACGCCCCCTGGCCCCTGGCACTCAAAGTGTGGTCCTTGGACCAGCAACATCCAATCCATATCACCTGGGAGCTTGTTAGACATGCACAATCTTAGGCTCCTCAACAGATCTACTGAGTTAGAATTTGTATTTTAACAAGACCCCAGGTGATTCACATGCACATTAAAGGGTAAGAATCACTGCTTTAAATCAATACTTTTTTCTACTTGATCCTTTCAAGTGGTCACTCAGTTGATGAGGTGATGGGAGTTCACCAACACATCCTGCTGACAGCTGTGATGTTTATGCTCAGTACACATGTGCCTTCCAGAGAAAGAGATGCAGAGTCAAAGGTCTTCCACAGGCCAGGTGGGAACTGTGGCAAGCTGGGGCGCATGCGCTCTGTTTTAAAGGGGCTAGCTGCTGTCTTGCTCCTGACCAGTGTTGTTAAATGGGAATGTGAGCTCAGTTTGCAGATCTTCTGCTATTTTTTATTTATTTTTATTTTTTTAAGATTTATTTATTTGAGAGAGAGAGCAGGAAGGAGAGAGAGCAAGAACAAGAGAGCGTGAGCATGACTTGGGGGAGGCACAGAGGGAGAGGAAGAGAGAATCCCAAGCCCACTCCCTGCAGGACACACAGCCAGTGCACGGCTCGATCTCAGGACCACGGGATTACACCCTGAGCTGGAACTAAGTCTCACTTGACTCTGCCACCCAGGCGCCCCAGATCTTTTGCTGTTCTAATCACAGTGGGATATCTGTATATTTTTCTCAGATCCCTTATCTGTAGACCATTAACAACTAACTGGAAGTAGTAACATAACCTTGTGGGTCAGACAGGCATGTGTGCAGGCCATGTTCCTCATGGGTTGTCAGTTTGTGACCTCTGACCTAAAAATGACTTCAGAGTAGCCCAAGTTCTTGAATAAATCAAGTGTGTATTGTGCATGATTGTCTTTGGGATGTTTGGGAGTTTCTGCACACAAGGCATTCCATTGTTTGTTTGTTTGTTTTTTAGATTTTATTTATTTATGAGACAGAAGTCAAGAGAGCGAGCTTGAGCAGTGGGAAGGGTAGAGGGAGAAGCAGACTCCCTGCTGAGCAGGGATCCGGACTCAGGCCTGATCCGATCCTGGGATCATGACCTGAGCCAAAGGCAGACGCTTAACCGACAAGTGGCCAGGTGCCTCTTTCATTGGTTCTGATGCCAGCCACACGCGGCCACAATTGAGATGCTCTGCTGTCTCCTGCACTTTGGCACGTATCTGTCCCCTCTCCATAGAACTGTCCTTTCTCCGCCTGCACATCTGGTTCGCTGTGATTCCTCCTTCAAGACCCAGACCAAGCTTCACCTCTTCTGTGAACGTTTTCTGGTTTCCCGCATTGGACTTGACCACTAGTCCTCCCCTACCCGTGCCTGGGCCATCTACTCTTGGAATCAAGAGAAGTGTTTTCCCCTCTTCGTTCTCAGATGCCAGAGACTGAGTCTTACGTAGTTCTGTGTTCCCAACGTCAGGAAGTGTCAAGCATGGAGTGGATGATCGTGCTAGTTAACTATCAGAGCACAGTAAACTACCCTAGACCAGAGCAGCTTAAAACCAATATTATCTGCAAATAAAGTTTAAAATTAAAAAAAGAAAAAACCTCAAAACCCCAATATTATGTGCATTCGTTACCTCCATTTTCAGTGGGTCGGGAATCTGGGCACGGGTTAGCCGGGTGTCTCCGGCTCCAGGCCTCTCACAGGGGGGCAGTCAGAGTAGACCGGGGCTGTCGTCTTGTGTGTGATGGCCCAACTGGGAAGGGTCTGCTTCTAAGCTCACTCATCTGGTTATGGGTAGGATTCTGTTATTTGGGGACTGATGGATCTGAGGGTTTCTGTTTTCCGCTGATTGCTGGCCAGAGAACTTCCTCAGTTCTTTGCCACATGGGCCTCTCACTGAACACCTCACAACGTGGCAGCTGGCTTCCCTCAGAGGGTGAGTGAGCCAGCATCCCAGATGGAAGACATTGTCTCTTTGTAACCGAATCCCAGAGGTGACCTCTCCTCACCTCTGCTGCTAGAAGCCAGCCACGGAATACAGCCCACTGTCAACGGGAGGAACTTGCACAGGGTGGGACCAGGAGGCAGGGACCACCAGAGCCATTTTAGAGGTCACCTGCCATAATGCTCAAATTGCTACATGTGCCATGGTTACTTGCCCAGCCTTGGGATTCGGATTACCCAGGTTCAAATCCCAGTCCCACCATTTACCCTGAGCAAGCGTAGTAATAGGAATGGGTGTCAAAGACTTTCTGACCCATGGGATGATAAAGGCAACTGTGCTTGACACCGTTCCTGCCTGGCTCTGAATAGTGTCACTGTCACTAGTATTGAAGGGTGCCTGGGTGGCTCAGTCCGTGAAATGTCTGCCTTCAGTTCAGGTCATGATCCCAGGGTCCTGGGATGGAGCCCCGCATCTGGTTGTTTGCTCAGCAGGGAGCCTGCTTCTGTCCCCCCTTCCCCCCCAGCTCATGTTCTCTCTCTCTCTCAAATACATGAATAAAAAAACCTTAAAAAAAAAAAAGATGGTTGTTGAATGTACCAGAGGTACGTAGGTAAGAGACTGAACATAGGACGAATAGAATAAGCAACAGAAACAGAAGGAAAACGGAGATGGTTGGCTGGCTTAGTTGTAGAGCTTATGACTCTTGATCTCAGAGTTGTAAGTTCAAGCCCTGTGTAGGCCTTGGAGCCTAGCTGAAAGAGAGAGAGAAGGAAAATGGCTGTTGAGATGCCCAGGCCTCTGAATCTCTCCCTCTCCATCAAGGTACGCCTTTTTAGACATTTTTCCCTTCCTCATGATCCATTTGCTTGATCTTTGCCCTCATCTGACCCTCACTCCCACATCCTGCCCTCTCCTCCAGGTCTAGTGAGATCTTCCTTTTTTGCTCACATCTGGTCCCTTTCCACACCAGATTGTTTTAACCCTTGCCAGAATGCTCCCAGCCATCCATTTGTTCCTCTCCTACCCCGTTGTTCAGTGGTTGAGTGCTGCAGGGAGGACTGGCCTGACAGTGGGCATGGTTTGGGCTCATTACAAGTTCGTCTCCGCTGGCTTCCGCTGACCCCTTGCTGCCTCCTGATCATCTTGTGGTGGGTTTTTTTTTGTTTTTCAAAACTATGAGAAGTAGTCTACTTAAATACACATGACTTGTTTTTCTGCCTTTACCTCCTGCTTCCTGCCCTTTCTCAGCTGATGGTCTCGTCATGTATTTTACGGTAGTAGTAATGCTCACCGGTTACCACTTACCCTGCGTTGGTTGCCATGGAAGCCCCTGAAATGAATGATCTCAGTTACCACAACTCCTACGAAGTTGGTGTCACCTCTATTTTACCAATAAGATAAATTGAGCCCAGAGAGGTGGGATTCAAATCCATGTCATCTGAGCCCCCGCCTTAAGCTGTTACTCATTTTTTTTTTTAAAGATTTTTTATTTATTTACTTGAGAGAGAGACAGTGAGAGAGAGCATGAGCAAGGAGAAGGTCAGAGAGAGAAGCAGACTCCCCATGGAGCTGGGAGCCCGATGCGGGACTCGAGGATCATGACCTGAGCCGAAGGCAGTTGTCCAACCAACTGAGCCACCCAGGCATCCCAAGCTGTTACTCATTTTGATGGAAAAAGTAGCTTAGATGCTTTGGTCTGCCTACTCCCTATCTCTGCTTAGCCAGCAGACTGCACAAAGCTTCCACTCAACCCCCGCTCTTCTCCCAACTTGTTTTCCCCCAGAGACCTGGAGGCCACACTGCTGATGTTCTTCCTGCTTGACCCTTCTTTGGCGCTCCACACTGCTGGCTACCGCAGTCCCTTTGGAGCTCACCCCTGGCTTATGTGGTTCTGCACACTCCTGGCTCCTCTCCCACAGCTGCTCAAGCTTCATACCAACCCCGTGTCCTCATCCCATCCCTGAAATGTTGGCGCTTTCTGAAGCTCTGTCCTGGTCCTCCTTGTAGGCTGCACAGTCTTCCTAGCCGACCTCCTGTACTATCATGGCTCCAACTGTACCTCTTTGGTTAGGTTTATTCCTAGGTATTTACAGTTTTGGGTGTAGTTGTAAGTGGAATGAATGCCTTGATTTCTCTGTCTTCTGCCTCATTGTTAGCATATAGAAATGTGACAGACTTCTTGCATTGATTTTTATATCCTGTAACTTTGCTGAGTTCCTGTATTAGTTCTAGCAGTTTTTTTGGTGGAGTCTTTTGGGTTTTCTACATGGAGAATCATGTCGTTTGCAGAGAGTGAAAGTTTGACGACTTCTTTGCGGATTTGGATGCCTTTAATTTCTTTTTATTGTCTGATTGCTGAGGCTAAGAATTCTAGTACTCTGTTTAAGAATCCAGACCCACTTTTCTAAGTTCATTATTAAAAGTAATATTTGGTAATTATTAGTTTAGTAAAAAGCTCTTGATTTTTGTAGATTTATCTTATAAACATGTGACATAATGAAATTTCCCCTTTAACTGGCTGATATAGTGGGTTACAGTGAAGATACTGTGATCTTAAGCCATCGTTGTGTTCCTAACATAGGCTTTGTTATTCTTTTGATGAACTGATTGATTTAATTTTCTAATAATTTATGTAAAATTGTGTATCTGTATTTATAAATGAATTTATGCATTGCTTTCATCTTTTAAAAGTTTTCTTAACTGACTTAAATAATGTGATAATGATTTCATCAAACTAATAATATTGAATATGCACACATGTGGGCCTGTTAGGCTTTTTATTTCTTCTTTTTTAATTTTTAAAAATTTTCTTATTTTTTATCTGAGAGAGAGAAAGACTCTTTTTTTTTTTTTTTTAAAGATTTTATTTATTTATTTGACAGACAGAGATCACAAGTAGGCAGAGAGGCAGGCAGAGAGAGAGGAAGAAGCAGGCTCCCTGCTGAGCAGAGAGCCCGATGCCGGGGCTCGATCCCAGAACCCTGGGATCATGACCTGAGCTGAAGGCAGAGGCTTTAACCCACTGAGCCACCCAGGCGCCCCCCAGAGAGAAAGACTCTTAAGCAGGCTGTGTGCCCAGTGCAGAGCTGACGCAGGGCTCTATCTCATGACCCTGAGATCATGATCCAAGCTGAAATCAAGAGCTGGACACTTAACCAACTGAGCCTCTCAGGCTCTCCTCTAGGCTTTTTATATGTATACATTCATTTGATCTTCACAACAGTTTCTGAAAATCCAGTTTCATAGTTTGTGCTGCTTATGGTTCAGTGGGCCCTTTCATGTTGAAGACAGAGGCCTGAACTCAGGCTTGGGAAATTTTCTTCTGCAATGTTTGATTATTGCCTCCGTTCATTTCTCTCTTCTCTCCGCTCTGAAACTAGATGGATTCCAGAATCCCAGAGTTTCCGCTTATCAAGTGTGTGTATCTGTTAATCTCATGGTACCTCGTTTGTTCTCATGCACACCATGCGGGGGTAATATGAGCTCTGGCCTATGGGGTAGTTGTGAGGATTATAACGTTGCATCTGGTTTAGCTCCCTGCAAAATAGTCACTAAACATCAGCTGTTATTATTTGCATTAGCATTATAGTTGTATTTTAAAAAAAGATTTTATTTATTTTTTGACACAGAGACAGAGATCACAAGTAGGCAGAGAGGTAGATGGAGAGAGAGAGGGATGCAGGCTCCCTGCCAAGCAGGGGGCCTGATGTGGGGCTCGATCCCAGGACCCTGAGACCATGACCTGAGCCGAAGGCAGAGCCTTAACTACCTGAGCCATCCAGGTGCCCCATAGTTGTATTTTTGATTTTCCTTTTCCCTTCCATACTGGGGAGTCCAGATGACAGTAGCTTAGATGGTGGCCAAGGGGAGTTGGCTGGTGGCTGCTGTGGAGGTTCTGTGCCCCTCCTGGTAGAGGGTTCTATTGGCTACTCAGGCTTCTCCCTGCAGCTCCAGCCCAGAGACACACAGAGGGTGCATTCACATACCGGGAGTCGTGCTGTCCTACTTAATCCCCGCCACTTCCTGGGGCCCCGGACTAGACAAACAGATCTGTTCTCCAAGGCCTATGCAGTTATTTCCTTAAGTGACTATCCTGTAAATCACATTTCAAAATACCTATTTCAAATACCAGATAGCTATAAATAAAAGATTCCCTCAAACCATAGACTCTTCCTTGTAATGAACATCAATCTCTTGAGCTCAGGTTCAGTAAAAAAGTAAAAATAAAAAAAAAAAATCCATAGTTATAGATTCAGGTTAGCCTTTCCTATGGTTTTAATAACAATTGTCCAAACACCAATAAATGAAAGCATACATCCTTCCCGGTGCAAAGAGACCAGTCTCTTTTGTTTCAAAATCTAATTTTCTCCCTGGTGGGTTTTTCTGCACCAAGTCTAACGATAACTGCCTTTCTCTCTTTTAAGTATCCCTGACTTGGACAGCTAGTAGGTAGTGCAGCTGCTGGCAGCCAGAACATGCAGAATCATTTCTTCGTTCTGTCTATCATTCATTCATTCATTCATTCATTCACTTAGACCAGTGACAACAGCACGAACCACTGTGGAGTGCCCACTGGGTCTGGCCTGGGACGGGGAGTACAAGACGACTGAGCCCAGAGCTCTTGGCTCACCTGGAGTTAGGGATGACTTTCCCTCCGGCCTTCTTGTTCCCGTCTGTGCCCTCTGGGGCGACATTCACCTTCGGTGAGGTCCTCCAAGCACCTAGTTACCTAGTTCCTTCCTCCCAAGACCTTTGCATGGAGCATTTCTCTTTGCTCGGGAAGTTCTTTCCTTTGTCCTGCCCCTCCAGGCCTCTTCCTCAGGAAGGCATTCCCAAGACTCTAGGACCTTACACTTCCCACCTTTGGCACCCTGTGCTTCTCCTTCCTAGCACCCAGCTCAAGTAGAATTTAAGAAAGGTAAGTAACTATGGTTTACTGTCTCTTCCCCTCCTCGAACCCAAGTCCCGTGTGAACACAGGCCATTCTGACTTTTTTGCCACTGTACCCCACCTGCCCCCCACACCCCTGGTTTAGCACAGAGCACACTATTGGTACTCAATTAATATTGGGCAAGGAAGGAACAAAGTCATGTTCTCTACCTTGTGGTGTTTACAATCCTGGGAGTATGGTAATTGCCCGCTGAGTGGCCATGGAAACTCCACCTGCCTCTCTACCTCAGTTTCCCCCCTGTGCAAGAGAGAAAACAATAGTACTGTCACAGAGTTGTGAGAATTTAATGAAATAATACAGTAAAGCTCTTAGAAAGTGTCTCATGCACAATAAGTGCAGTGCCTAAAAAGTCAGCGGTGATGATGACAGTGAGACAAATGCGTCATGTTCTGTGGCCGCTCTGAGTTGATGTCGAACTAGGCCTGGAAGGATTCACTATCAGATAAGTGATGCTGGAGGGCAACACGAGGTGAGTGATCAGGAAAAGCTGCTCTGAGGAGGCGATGGTTGGGCTCAGCCCACGGGGGCAAGAAGGAAGGAGCCAGGAATGGATTTCGCAGGCCAAGAGAGCAAAAGGGGCGGTGGCCCTAGGAGGAAACTGCCTGGGTTTGCTCATGGACCAGCCGGGAGGCCCTTACAGCCAGACCCTACCGGGCCAGTGGGCAGGCGGGTGGTAGGAGAGGTGGTCAGACCATGCAGAGCCCTTTAAATCTCAGCGAGGAGTTTGGATCTTATTTGGAGGTGGTGGAGAGTTTTAAGAAGGGCATGATGTGATTTGAATTTAAAGGTGTCACCCTGTGGAACACAGTATGGAGGGTCCTCAAAAAGCTGAGACTAGAACTGTCATATGATCCAGCCTATGGTATGGGTGTTTCTTGATCTGAAGAAAGGAAAATCATTGTCTTGAGAAGATTCCCGTGCCCCCATATTCATTGCAGCATTATTTATAATAGCCAAGGCATGGCAATGACCTAGGAGTACAGCAGAAGTTGAATGGACAACATGATTGTGTGTGTGTGTGTGTGTGTGTGTGTACACACCCACAAAGGAATATTACTTGGCTATGAAAAGGAAGGAAATCGTGCCATTTGTGACAACGTGGATGGACCCTGAATGCATTATGCTAAGTGAAACTAGTCAGAGAAAGACAAATACCCTGTAATCTCATACGTAGAACCTAAAACACCAAGCAAAAAGGTAAAGGAAAACAGAAAAACGGACTCATGGATACAGAGGCAGGAGTAGTAGTGGGCAAAAGGTACAAACTTCCAGTCATACGAATAAGTAAGATGAATAAGTTTTGGGGACATATGATGTACAGCGTGGTGACTGTAGTTAACAATACTGTATTGTTTATTTGAAAGTTCCTAAGAGAGTAGATTGTAAAATTTCTCATCACAAGACAAAAAAATTTATAACTACATGTGGTAATATATGTTAACTAAACTTACTGTGGTAATCATTTGCAAGATATACATATATCAAATCATTAAGTTTTACCCCTAAAATGAATGCAGTGTTATGTGTTGAATGAATGAGTCCACTGGTCACTGGATGGAGAATGAGCTGTCGGGATAAGATTGGAAATGTGAACAGACCATGCCAGGCAGAGAAGAAGGGCATTTCAGAGCGAGGAAAGGCCACAGGACCTGAGTCAGGAATGCGTGTTGTCTAGGGGAACAGAGAAATGTCCGGGTGTCCGGAACCTAGTGTGCTTGGAGTAAGATGCATTTGCAAATGTGATTTGCTTCCAGACTTTCAAGTCCCAAAGGATATTCCATAGTTTTTGGACTTACCATGGAGAAAAGATTTTAGAAGGTTATTTAAGAAGGGGATTGATAGAAAGTATCCTTCGGATGAGGTCCAACCAGAACAACATAAACTTTTCTAGATAATTCAAGGAAAAAAAATCATCTAATACAGGGAAGAGCTGAGGATCCAACCAAGGATGGGATGGCACCTCACAGGTTACCAGCCGCAGGATGCCAGCTGCTCTGGCAGTACCTGGGGAGGAGGTGGTGTTACCAGAATCCAGAAGCTGGGACCATGCAGTAGGCTGGAGCTCCACGGTGGGGGCTGTCTTGCCAAGCTCAGGCCATGGAGAGACGCAGAAGCTGCCATTCACTGCCCGAGGCTGACTTCTGTCTTTCACACCCCAGATACCCCACCAGTGCGTCCCACTGGCTAGACCTGACCAGCACCCAGCTGGCAGGGAAGCCTGGGAAGCACAGCGGGGAGGAGAAGGGCCAGAGCAGATCTCGGGCCGACAGGACATGTGCCCGCCGGACAGGCCCCGTTTTCTAGGGAGACTGCAGTTTTCAGCTGTGTCCGGGAAGTGCTGGCTGGCATGAGGGAGGCCAATTAGGAAATTACCGCAAGCCTCTAAGGGATCCGAGATGAGAATCTGAATAGGCAGAGGCAGAGGAGATGGGCAGGGAGAGTTCCGAGGACATGGCCCCTTGAATGTGGGGGAGAGGGGCAGTAGCGGGGGTGATGTTTGAGGTTTCTCATCTGAGCAGCTGTGCAGTCTAGGCAGCGAGCAGGAGGAAGGAGCGTGAGGAGCTCCACTGCAACGTCTCGAATCTGAGATTCCTGCAGGTCCCCCACAGAGACCTTGTGTTCCCCACTCAGAACCTTGATTTCATCGGTTTAACAGTAGTGAGTAATAATAGTGTTTCTTGATGCTTCCTGCGTGCCAGGTGTGGCTCTAAGCACTTCGCATGTAATAACTAATGTAATCCTGATGGTGCCCTTGTGAGGTAGATGGTGCTGCCCTCATTTTACTGAGGAAGAAACTGAGGCACAGAGAGATAACGCCTGATGGAGCTCAGCTAGCTTGTAGGAGCTGTAACAGAAATCCGGGTGGCCTCGCTTCAGCCCACCTCAGCCTCCCAGAGCCGCTTGGAGGATCGGGGTAATACAGCCCAGGGGTCTGGCAGAAAGCCCTCATGTTCTGGTTTAATATTACTGTTGGAAATATGGTAGCTTTTGTGAGAATTGTCAGCCCACATTACCTTTAGGAGAATGAGAGATACAGGGGCATCTGGGTAGCTCAGTCCATTAAGCGTCTGATCTCAGCTCGTGTCGTAATCACAGCGTCGTGAGTTAGGCTCTGAGCTGGGTGTGGAGTCTGCTTGAAAAGTAGGAGGAGGAGAAGAGAGAGAGATGCCAGTGACGCCACTGGAAGAGGGAGGAGGAGGCGTGGGAGGTGAAATAACAACATTTGAGGTTTGATAGACTTGAATTCAAATCTGGCCTCTTAACCTTGACATCTCGTGGCCCGGAACAAAGGAACTTAAATTTCCTTCTTGTTGGCTTGTTGGTTTGTAAAACGGGCACAGTAATGCCCCCTCTGGGTGTTGGGAGAACAAGGCAAGGCTAAGGACATGCAGTGCCTTGCATGGAACCCGGCACATATGTGCTCAGGAGCTGTTTGGTCTCTTCCTGGGGACTCTCTTGGCTCAGCCCCTCTAACCCTTGGTCCTTGGCTCACTGGGAATTTCTTTTTGTGAGCACCTTTTCCTCTCACCCCTGGTTCCTCCTCATCAAAGGTGTTAGAACACCTCCAAAGCTCCAGCTCTGAAAGTTAGACAGCCCACGACCTCAAGGCCTGGGGCTTTCCACTGGTGTCCAGCAGGGCCATAAGCACAACCTCCAAAGTGGGCAGTGTACTGGGAGCCATGCTGAGAACATGGGCACAGCAGTTTGTTCACAGAGGGCATGGGTTTGGCATTCTGAGGACATTCTGAGTCTACTCAAGGCAAAGGAAGATCGCTTCGGGACAGGATCAACACCGGCATAATGTCTGTAAGAGTTGTAAGCATCTTTTTTTTTTTTTTTTTTTTTTTTTAGATTTTATTTATTTATTTGAGAGAGAATAAGTGAGAGAGAGCATGAGAGAGGAGAAGGTCAGAGGGAGAAGCAGACTCCCCAAGGAGCTGGGAGCCCGATGCGGGACTCGATCCTGGAAGTCCGGGATCATGACCTGAGCTGAAGGCAGTCGCTCAACCAAGTGAGCCCACCCAGGTGCCCGAGTTGTAAGCATCTTAAATTAAAGATGGATATTCTATTCATAAAACGTCATATCATTACTTTCAGTAGTGGTCATGAGTAGGGGCACCTGGGTGACTCAGATGGGTTAGCATCTGCCTTTCACTCAAGTCATGATCCCAGGGTCCTGGGATTGAGTCCCGGGTCGGGCTCCCCGCTCTGCAGGGAGTCTGCCCCTCACTCTGCTCCTGTGCTCTCTCAAATAAAAAAAAAATTAAAAAAAATGAATTTGGGCATCGGTAAATGAATCAAATTGCTCTTACCTTCATTTATTTGTTCACCAAGAAGTGACTGAGTACCTACTATGTGCTGTGCATGGTAAAAAGTGCTGGAGGTACAGCACCGAACAGAAATCCTGTTGGAGTTCACCTTCTAGCTGGGATGTACGAACAAATCAACCAATAAGCAAGCACCCCAGGGACATAAGGCAGCTTAACTTGATGAGAAACGTTGAATGGAAAACAAGAGACAGACACACCAGTGTGCTGGAGAGAGTGTTCAGGGAGTCCCCTCTAGGAAGCATCCGAGGTGAGACCTGCAGGTAGGTCTCGCCTCTATTCCGGGTACACGGATCGCAATTGGAATTCTTCAGGCGTGGAGGGGACAGTTTGGGTTGAGACTTCATTTACATTTCAAGAGTGCTCAGAAACCTTTGGAAGCAATTTTCTCTGCTGACTTTGGAGAATTAATTAGTTAATACCTGCGTGACCCTCGAATATCTGGGAGGAACGGAAACATATGATTATTATTTTCCCCATTGAGGCTTTCTAAATGGAGGTCTGAGTACCTGGGATTCTTGCCCAAAGGAGGCTGGAAGAGAAATGCCCCGCAGTCCTCCACTAAAGAAACCTTCCTTTCTCTTGCCCTGCTGGGAAATCTGACTTCCATTTTCATAAGGCCAAAGAGGGACTTGGAAACAGGGCCAGTTCTGACTCTGTAATTAAGTTCAAAGAAAGTCTTTTGCCTTCGCTGCCTATAAAAAGATTAAAAAGTAACTTTTGTTTAGGTAATACCTTCCTCTAGAGAGCTCATCCACTGAGCAGCAAGTTTGGTCATTTCACCCTGCTTGTGAGGTAGGCAGAAATCTACGTTTTCAGTTTTGTTTTTTAAACATGCAAGAACTTAACACCAGAGTTTCTCCAGAAACCTTGGGGAATCCTGCTGTCAAGAGACCATACCTTTTACTCCATCCCAGAACCTTATCCTTGACTCTGTTTGCTTCCTTTTGAGAATTTGGATTTTTGTTGATAATTTTCATCCAGTTAATCTCTCCCTCTGCTTTTTCCTGAGAATAGCTAATGCCGATTGTGCCCTTGCCCCCAAGGCAGGCACTTGGCATGCATCATGTCATTCAGTTGAAAATTTACGGAGGTGGGAGCTACTGGTCTCACGGAGGTCACAGATGAGGATACTGAGGCTCACGGGAGCCAAGGAACTTCCTGAGATCCCAGTGCTCGTAAGCAACTGGACACCCTGGCACACACACCAGACACGTGCCACTACTGCCCCTGTTGAGTTCAAGTCCTGAGATAACTTGGATGTCTTTGAGATTCTTTGTGCAGTACCACATTCAGGGCACCGAAGGCATACCCTATATTTATTTATTTTTTGGGCGACAGTACCGTTTTCTTTCTTCTTTTTTTTGCGTGTGAAGCAGTGTGGGTGGGAGGTGGGCGGGTGCAGAGTGGAGAGAAATGCCTTTTATGGATCGTCTGCTAAACCTCGTGAAGCCGTAGCCGCGTCTCAGTGCCAGACAAATGCGCCTGCTGACTTAATGACTCTGAAGGATGACAAGGCTTAAAAAATCGACTGTCACTGCAGAGCTTGGAACGGATTGAAATAGAGTGCTTGAGTCATCTGTTAGAGATGCCACCATGGGCCCATGTCATGCAATGCCCAGTTAGCGCCACGAGCACGTTAAAAACCAGACCCAACTTTGCTTCGATTCTGATGCCTAAGGGCCCTTGTCCTGTGTGAGGGGACTGCGGGATGGACACTGTTGCTTGGCAGACATCCCATTTCTGGTGGCCGCTGGTCGTGGAAGGGTGCAGCTGAGTTAGGGACAGGCTTCTAGCTCAGTGATTAGTAACACAGTGAGATTCTCAACAGAGCTCCCGGCAAGAGTGACAAGATAGCTTCTCTTTTGCCTGTAGTGTTCCTGCCACCCAGCTTCAGTGACCGGATACACCTTGGCCTGCCCCACAGCCAGGCGCCTCCAGCTGTGTTCCCAGAGTACGCCCGCAACCCCAGCCTGTCTCCAGCCCAGACGTCACACCACACCTTGTCTGGAACTCATCCTCACCTCCACCGTATGGAAATTATTCAGAGCATGGGGTTGAGAATCAGAGGAACCGTAAGTGGAAGGCCCCCACTGTTTCAGACACGCATATGACAGACCCACATAAACGGAGGGATGCCTGCCTGCAACCAATCAGAATGTCCGTGGGAGCCAGCATAACTCAGAGAAGCACCTCAAGCATTATTGTGTACCGGGTGCAGTGGGCATCTTGCTTAGCAAGGTGGAGGTGGGTGTGCAGATCCGATGGCAGAAAAGGCTGGAGGATGGAGACACTGCTGTCTGTGACGGAGCAGACCAACTGGCTCAGAAGCCTGTTCGCCTGGTCCACCACCAGCTGTGTGACCTTGGACAAGTTACTCAACCCCTCTGTGTTTGAGTCGTGCCGGCTTGAAAATGAACACTAACAGCTTCTAACTAGTGGGTTGTCATAGAGATTAGATCATCAGGGGTACAAGTGTCGGGTACTGTGTTAGTGCTCAGTGAATTTTAGCTGAAAAACAAAGCCAGTAAAAAGGGATCCCGGATCTAATTTTTGACTCAGGAAGGAGAGGATTGGAATAAGCAGAGGCTCATCATCCAGCAGGATGGTAACTAAGTAGAAAATCCTGTGAGGACCTTTGGCCTGGGGGAACAGTAACTACATCTTACTTAGAAGTATCATCGGGGGGCGCCTGGGTGGCTCAGTGGGTTAAGCCGCTGCCTTCGGCTCAGGTCGTGATCTCGGGGTCCCGGGATCGAGTCCCACATCGGGCTCTCTGCTCAGCAGGGAGCCTGCTTCCTCCTCTCTCTCTCTGCCTGCCTCTCTGCCTACTTGTAATCTCTCTCTGTTAAATAAATAAATAAAATCTTAAAAAAAAAAAAAAAAAAAAGAGGTATCATCGGGACACCTGGATGGCTCAGTCTGTCAGGCTGCTGCCTTTGGCTCAGGTCATGATCCTGGTCATGGGTCCTGGGATCCAGGGTCCTGGGATCCAGCGTCCTGGGATCGAGCCCTGAATTGGGCTTCTTGCTCAGCGGGGAGCCTGCTTCTCTCTCTGTTCTGATTGCCAGTCTGCCTGCTTGCTCTCTCTCTCTCTGACAAATAAATAAATAATTGTTTTAAAAAAAGAAATATCATGAAGTATCATTAGTGCCCCAATGAGTAGTATTGAAAAGAAGGAAAACCTATAATACCGGAAGAGGGAAGTGTATTCGTGTAGATGATATGTATGTAAACAGTATGTTGTTTATACAGGAATGGTATAAATATATTTGGTCTTTGTCCCTGGTTCCTGGCACAGAGTTCCTGAAACTCTTGGTATTCTCTGAATGATAGGAGTGCCTTTTCTTACTTAAAAATGAGCCCTTGTGGGCACCTGGGTGGCTCAGTCGGCTAAGCCTCTGACCTTTGACTTTGGCTCAGGTCACGCTCTCAGGGGTGTGAGATCGAGCCCTGTGTTGGGGGAAATCTCGAGGGTTCTCTCTCCCTCTCCTCTCCACTTTGGCTCACATACTCTCTGTCTCTCTCTTTCTCTCTTTCAAAGAAGAGCCCTTTTAACAACCTGAGTTAATGCTAATGAGGTCACTAGGGTGGAAGCTCTAGATACAACCTCAGGATGGCGCTGTTCATCAGAAAGATGCAAGTGATGAGGTTAGAACTTTCAGCTGCATCCTCTGGCCTTCTAGGAGTGTGTGTGCTGGGAGTGGGAGGGGGGTGCTTCTGGAGATTCAGCTCTATAAAACATTTGAAGAACCAGATTTAAAGAGTTTCGGGTGGGTGAACCCTAAACCTCATGGGGACAGAAACTCCCGTGCTTGGGTCCTTTCTGGTCTGTCCCCGTGCTTGGGTCCTTTCTGGACTTTGTCTTATGTGCCTCCATTTGCAACTTTTATAATATCCTTTACAATAAGTGGGTAGTAGTAACTAAGGTGTTTCCCTGGCTGTTTGCCATTATGGCAGATTATCAAACCTGAGGAGGGGTTGCGGGAACCCCTGGTTTGTGGCCAATTTGGACGGATGTGATTGGCATGCATCTGGGGCAGTCTTGTGGGACTCAGCCCTGTACCTGTGGGGTCTGCGCTCACTCTGGGAGGTTAGTTTCAGAGTTGAATTAAATTGTAGGACACTCCATTGGTGTCCACGGAAAACTGGAAAATTGGGAGGAGTGGAAACCCCCCCCCCCATTTTGTGTCAGAAGTGTTGTTGAGAGGGGAAATCCTTTTTCTTTTGACAGGTTTTTGTAAAGGTCTGATGACTTGGTTAAATCAGCTGAGGAATGTTCTCTCATATGGGTAGAAATGGGTTGGGTTTGAGAGGACACGTCTTGATCGGAAAGATAGTTGAGGAGTCACATGAGATAAGCAGAAGGAATTCTAGAGTGTGTTTCAGGACATAAAATGGGGCGAACCAAGAGTGCAGCTGGGGTTCAGCACCTGGAGCAGAGGCCCAGGTCGTGGGCATTGTGGACACTACTCCCAGTGGCCTGGACCCCATGGCAATAAGCAGGGAAGAAAAGGTTAACTCTGGGCCTCACCTGAAGGAAGGTTGGAGAGAGGCTTAGGAAGGGAGCAAAGAGTGGGACTGCATTCACAGGAGCCAGTGCCATGAATCCCAGGGACATTCTGAGTTTGTGTTTAGGGAATGGCTAGGGCGTTGCACCACCCAGACCACTGCTTCCCTTGCAGGTGTGATTGTAACTGGCCCCGTGGAGACCAGGGCTCTACCCCCTGTCCTGCTGGTTGTCGTTATTGTAAGGTTGGAAAGCACTGAAGGAAGCATGAAGGTGCCAGCAGTCACATCCAATGGGGGAAGTTCACGGTCAGCGCAAGTTGCTTTGAGAAGTATCTCATCCAACCTAAATCCCTGAACGTTGCTTCTGTGTGGCAAGAGCTGACCAGAACAATTAACCTGCAGTCTAGGGAGTGAGGGCTGGAAGCTGGAACCTCATGGAGTCATTTGCAGACTGGAGGACAAAGCAGACGGCCGTCCTCTGTAGAGCACCTTGGAGAGCAGCTTCGCTGGGGTCAGGTGTTGAACCCGACAGTCCACTGAACACACCCCCCCCCACCCACCCCCACACATATGCAGTTAGATGTTTCAATCAGGATATTTTTAAATCAAGTATGTTTAGCGTTTCATTGAAACTTCCTGAGGTCCTTCTGGAGGGAGGCAGTTCCTCCTTACAGACCATTCATAATCCTGGTGCTCTCTTGGATGCGTAAGTAAGTGCAGGGGCAAGAAGCAAGAATCCTTGCGGATATCGATAAAGCCTGGATTTAAAGCAAAAGTGGAAGCCACCTTAAACAGTGAAGCTGGGATGAAGGAACCGTGGAGGAGAGTCTAGGTTGGATCTTGACGGGAACTGTGGTTGGTCAGGTCCCACTGAGTGCCAGGCATTGTCTGAGTCCTTAATGTGTGTCAGTCCTCCTAACAGCCCAGTGACGGGCTATAATGTTGTCCTCGTTGTATCAGTCACTAAACTGAGGCATCAGAGCCAGTAAATGGTAGAGTCAGAATTGAAAATAAGCCTGGGCAACGGAGTGTGACATTGTGGTCCTCACGGTTTCCTTCCCAGGGACTGAATCAGAGCTGCAGGTATAAATCATCCGTACTTTGTTGTTTCTAGTTATTCCTCCATTCGGAGTGAAAAGTATATGGTTCCCATTCCTTGGTGGGGGCTGTATAATTCTAAATCAGTCTTTTTGTGGTCTTCATAAAGTCCTGAGCTGAGAACTCCCTCCAGGTATCATAAATGGTGAAAATGTTGGCTGGGTGGACCTTTCCTCCTACGGCAGTGGGAACTCTGTTGCGTAGGCCATCCATCTACACAGCCTGCACGTGTGCCGAGATGTCCAGGGACAGCAGATTAATGTATCCAAAGCTGGACTGACACTCCATGTCTGAGTCTGTCTTTCATCCTTTTGGTCACCCAGGCTACGAACCTGGGATCCTTGATTTCTTCCTTCTCTTTCATTCCCCAACCTTACGTCCAGTCGGCCATCCAGTTATCAGGTGCAAGTTCTTCAGTGATCTCCAGACATGGCCACGACTCCATCCCTACTGCCTCCTTCCAGCTACGGGCCCTCACAGACTGTACTGGGATGATGCCAACAGCCTTCTTCCGACCGATGACCCTGCTTGTTTCATCATTTTGTGTTTAAAGTCTTCTTTTTTATGATTATTGTTATTTTAAATATTTTTTCATTTATTTTAGAGAGAGGGGGTTGTTCCAGCAGGGGGAGAAGCAGAGGAAGAGGGAGAATCCAAGCAGATTCCCCACCAAGCGTGGAGCCTGAGGCAGGGCATGAACGCAGGACCTGAGATCATGACCTAAGCTGAAACCAAGAGTTGAACACGTAACTGACTGAGCCACCCGGGTGCCTCAATTACTTTTTTAGTTTTCTTTTTTCCTCTATAAATTGTTTTGATTTCTGTTATATTTGTGAAGAGCTAGAAGGCATACACCTTGGTTTTAAATTTCTTAGTAGCTGTCTTCGAGATTTGAAAAGATGTCCTTGAATTAAACCATCAGAGTCAGTTCCAGAACTGCAATCTCAGAAGGAATTCTCCTTTTTTATGGAGGATGAGGAATTTCATTTTTTAAAAAAGATTTTATTTATTTATTAGAGAGATTGAGATCACAAGCAGGCAGAGAGACAGGCGGGGGTGGCGGGGGATGGTGGCGGGAAGCAGGCTCCTTGCAGAGTGGAGAGCCCGATGCAGGGCTCGATCCCAGGACCCTGAGATCATGACCTGAGCCGAAAGTAGCGGCTTAACCCACTGAGCCACACAGGTGCCCCTGAGAAATTTCATTTTTGATCTTTTTCCTGCCCCAGACTTTGTGGAATTTAACCCCATCACTTTTTTAATTATAGAAAGACAACTTGGGCGGTGGTGACGGAGGGGGCATCAATGTTGTAGCCGTACCAAGACTGCAGTTCAGAGCTACCACTTCTATTCCACTGGCTACCACGGACACCACACAGCTGGCCACTGCTTCCCCACTTGTGAGTATTTGACTGCTGTTGCATTTTTTCCAGCATGAGTACGTATTTGATTCAGCACAAGGCTTTGTATGTTTGAGAAAAGCTTGGGGTGCCTGGGTGGCTCAGGTGATTAAGCTCAGTGGGGAGTCTGCTTCTGTCTTTCCCTCTGCCACTCTCCCTAGCTCGTTCTCTCTTTCTCAAATAAATAAATAAAATCTTTAAAAAAGGCGAGAAAATCTTTCTGGTGACTTCTTCTCAGATTGCATCTTGCCTGGATATAGGATTCTTTGGTCATGACTTTCGTGCTTTGTAACTAAGGCTTCAGTGTTTTCTGCTGTTTCGTGTTCTGGAGTCCATGTTGGCACCAACACGATGCTTCCCCTAGATACTCACAGGAATTTAAAGCCCAGTCTCCACTTTTAAGCTCTTAATCGTTTATTTGGATCCCCAATTTTTCTTCCATTATTCTACAGTATGTCCGCTTCTACTACCTTTTTTTTTTTTTTAAGATTTTATTTATTTATTTGACAGACAGAGATCACAAGTAGGCAGAGAGGCAGGCGGAGAGAGAGGGGGAAGCAGGCTCCCTGCTGAGCAGAGAGCCCAGTGGGGGGCTCAATCCCAGGACGCTGGGATCATGACCTGAGCCGAAGGCAGAGGCTTTAACCCACTCAGGCACCCCCTCCCCCCCCTTTTTTTTTTTTGGTTTGCTTTCTCTTGTGATTTTTGTCACGTTCCCATTTCCTCTGAGTTTAGTGGGAGAGGAAGTGCATTTTCTCAAGTTTTTCTTCCACTCTGCCGACTCTGCCCTCCGTGTGGCCTTGTCTCCTACGAGCTGCCTCTGAAGTGGCCTAACTTGATTATTTTAATTGTTTTTCATCTTTAGATAAGACGTCCTAATCCAAAATTAATTTCTTGTGGCGACCACTTGTCCCCATTCCGTAGATCAGAAAGACTTCTTGGATCTTGTGGAAATCACGGATCATATATCTTAACAGTGTTTCCCCCTGCCCTTCCTCTTAACTTCTGCCTTTCCTTCTTCCTCCTCTTCTTATTTGGTAGGAAATTAATTTTCCCTGACCTTACAGAGAGGTTCCCCTCCTTTAACTGTTCACTATTTTTGTATGCCTCATGCTGCTTCTCATCTTTGCCCAGATTTTTGAAGAGGAATCCCCAGGAAGAGACAAGGAAACCCCGGAAGACTGCTAGTCAGTGATCAATTTTAGGGACCCAGAAGCTCTTGTGGGGTGGGTGCAGGGCTAGGTCAGGAATAATGGAAGGAACAGAGTCTCTGAGTGCGACGGAAGGGGCTTTGTCACAGGCACCAGAAGCAAACCCAAATCTCTCTATGGCACAACTAGGGTCCAGGCATACAATGTGTATGCGTTATACAATGTGTACAGCACAGTCTTTAAGGGAAGACAGAAACTTTTCCACCAATATAAAAAGATCTCACAGATCTGTAGGTGGAGGGCTTTACTCTATCAATCACTAGTTGAGAATTGGCTTGGCTAAGGAGTTCGGAGTTTGGGTTTTTAAATCCAATCGCCCATCTCTGCCTCAGCTCGGGAGGCTGGGTTCTAATCTCGATCTTCACTTAAATTCTACTTTGAAAATAGGTTCAGTTACACTGTTTTCGGTGAAAGTGCTACACACATTTTCTTTGCTCTCATGGGATCTTTAATCCATTGGGTCATCATCAGGTGTTAACCTAATGATGAATAAACACAAAGAAAGGCTCATTACAAACTCAGTGTAATGGAGCGGGGAGGGAGGTCAGGGCATGCTTCCTGGAAGAGGTGGCATTGAGCTGTATAGGCTGGATAGGCTCCAAGCAGGCCAGAGTGGGTGGTGGAAGAGCTTGCCAGGCAGAGGGAGTGCAAAGGCTTTGGGTGGGAGGAAGCCTGAGCTGTTTGAGGAATCAGAATACAAATACAAATATGGGGCTTGGGGGAAGGGGAGGAGGAGGAGGTGGGGGGGGGGGGTATGGTGAGAGGTACCAGATGAGGTCAGAAGGATTGCCTGGGTCCCACTTACGGGCCCAGGCTTCATCTGTAGAGCTGGGGAGCCCCGGAGAGATGTGTAGGGAGGGTGGCAGCTCTGGAAGCAGAGACTGTTCAGGCTGCGGGAAGGGGTGCTGGGCAGGGTGGGAGGGGGAGTAGGTGCAAGAACGTCCACCTAGCCCTGAGGGGTGAGCAGTCCCACTTCACGTGAGCCCCGGAGGCTGTGTTTGCTTCTGAAGGAGCCCGGGTGTTCTGTTTCTTTTGCTGTTTCCCTTGTGTGAAAACCAGCTACTTGCGTGAGGTGTGTGGGGGGGGTCTGAGGGAGGAAAATACATTGCTTGCTTGGGTGTGTGGATCCTTCTTCACAGGCTGTGGGAGGGTGACCTCCTCTGGCCCACTCCATGCGTGGAGCCCTTCAGGTTGGTCTTAGCCCAAGGGAGCCTGTCCTGCAGGCTCTTCAGGGCAGAAGCATCTGGGAAGGGGTCAGGAGCCGGGTTTCAGCCTGCCGGTGCCTGGAGCCCACACCCCTCTGACTCAGGGACAAAGGGTGGCTGTGGCGTTCCTACCAGCTTGTCCCTGTGACTTCCCAACACCACACCGTCCCGAGGAGGTATCAGACCTCAAAGAGCTCCTTTCACCTGGTCCTGTCTACACTGTACTGGGCAGAAACTTCTTGAAGCACCTGGCAGGACAACCGCTCCCCATCTGTATCCCCTGTTAGCCACCGGTGAGTGGAGGCGGTAGAAAGCCACGCTCACATCCTCGAGAATTGTGGACATAGACGTAATTTATTTTGAATCCTACCACTAAAGAGCCTCTCCTAAAAGGTAAACCAGCTCACCCTGCTCAAAACAAGAAATAAGAATGCTTGCTCTTTTCCTTCACTGGAAAGGTTTTTTGTTTTTTGCTTTTTTTTTTAAATGGGTGGTACCCTTTCCGGAGGAATATGCCAGACCTTGTGTGGATTCGCAGTTCTTTTGTGAGCGGGCTCATTATGAGTCAGATCTCTTCTTTATCAGTGGCTGCTCAGGTCACAAAGGGTTAATGGAAAATGGCCTTGTCCCCCTGCAGGGGAGCCCTGCCTTAGAGGGAAGACTAATTGTACCAGCTCTGGGAGATCTCTGAGCTCATTCTGAGGTAGATCAGAGATGAGTTTGGAAAATGTACTCGTTGCTGGGTGGCTTTTGTGGGAGAAGCAAGGGGAGGGGAATGGTGTTCCCTCAGGACTAATTGGTTGTTTGTGTGCAATGAGAAAAGCGGCTCTTGGAATCTATTCTCTTGTAAGGTTTTTATTTTTTATTTTGTAGCCAAGACTTGTTATCACTAGAAAATTCAATAAATAAATGGACTCTGCAAATCAATAAAATAATTAGTAGGGTATTTCTGGGTGAAAAGAATTTTTAAAATTGAAGTTGATGAAGTCCCAGAACCTAAGTCAGGTTCGGTGGGGTGAGGAGGTTCGGAGCCGACGACTAAAGAAAGAATTCTTGAGACGTCGTTGGTGCAAAAGGTGATTTATTAGAGCACGGGGCAGGGCCCGTGGGCAGGCAGAGATGCGGCTGCCCCGGGTTGTGAAGGTGGGCATGTTATATACCCCACGGTTGGGGGGAGGTGGTGAAGGAATGGGAGATTTCGACAGAGTTCTCACATGCTAGGGAGGGCCTACAAGGTGCGGGGGGGGGGGGGGCGGGGAGTCTTTGCCCTTATGGCTTGATCAATGTCGTCTTTAGGTCAGGCACTAACATCAAGATAATGGGGGATTCTTGGTGGGGCATTATGATCTGGCTATCATTTACATTCCTTTCTACCCCAGTCTCCTCCAGTTTATGGTGGGAGGGGGACATTAGGGCTTCAGGAACCAAGAGTTATTTGCCTCTGGAGATTTGTGCTATTGATAAGGTAACCTCCCTGTTTAGGTCTCTAGGACATCTTGTAGGGCAAGGGAGATTCCTGTTCTGCAGGATTGCGATCCCTGCAAGTTAACTATTTACCGTTTTATGGCAGTCAGGGGTGCCTGAGGAATGCTACACATATGGAGGGGAATGGGTGAGGAGGGGGTGCAAGGCGCCAGCTTTTGCTTTGTCCTCAGCCAGCCTCCTGCTCCCTCATCAAAGTGAATATGACTGACTACCAGGGTCAGGGAGGTGACAGAGGGAGGCCAGCCAGGTCAGGGAAGTGATAGGTAGAGGTGGGGCTGAGGAGAATTGGAAAGCAAGCTCTCTTCAGCAGCCCCCCTGCCCCCAACTAAGGGATGCTTCCCCACACCTCAGCTGAGGGCTGACGGTTGCCATGTGGGAATGTGGGCTCAGTGTTGCCTCCTCTTCTGTTTTTTTCGGAAGAAGCTGAACATCTGGATTTTTACATGGAATTAGTTGGCAGCTAAATTCAAAATACTTCTCTGCAAGGTCGCACATGACATAGATGGTGTAGCTCACCTGCTTACGACCTTGGGTCTGGATTGTGAAGAAATTCTTTTATTTCAATGATTTACATTTACTTGCGGCCCTGATGAAAAGAGGGAAGATTAAATGTTGGGTCTCACAACCTTTGGGCCTTCGCTTCTCTTATTGGGAGGAGGAGGCTGATATTTTCAGAACTCTGCTCATAAAGGACTCTATTTTCAAAGTGGAGAAACATAATCCATATTTAACCCATTGGCCCAGCAGAGAATGATCACCAGGGAAACCGTCAAGGGAGCCATCAGGGCCAACAGTTCTAGCCAATGATTTCTCAGCCCCACATGGAGTCCATTGGAAGCCACCATGTGAAGTTGTATAGGTTGTGTACTGTTCAACTGGAGAGGGTCTTACTCACAGTGTAGACAGCCCCTGGGCAGTGTTATCACATGAGCTGTGTCAGAGACCACATGTCAAATATTCTAGAGTGGACAGTGCCATACATGTTTGGGCGAGTGCTTAGTGTACTTGAGCTAGGCAGACTTAACTTTCCACTTGACTGTGAGCTTCTGAGAGGATGGATTTTGCCTTCTAGTTCCAGTAATTAGTATAGGGCTTGGCACCGAGTAGACAGAACTCCCCCCACCCAGCCCATGTCAAATATCCAGGAAACCACTGGAAGTGTACTATGGAGACTAGGAGAAAAGATGCATTTAGAGATTGAGATTTATGGATCATTGGCGACTTCTCAAAGTCACTGAAATAACTAAGGTTGCTGGGGGACCGTGGGGGACAGGGACCTGGGCTGACAGAAGAAAGGAAAACGAATTCATGAAGAAGAGTGAGGATGAATGGTCACAGGCGTGGAATCAAGAGAAATACCAGAAAAAGCAAGGACCCACCATCGTGTCCCCATCCTCAGCACGTAATGAATATCCTCAATAAATATTTGGTAAATAACCGAATGAATGAAGTAGTGAGCAAGGGGCACTGTCAAGTCCTACAGAGAAATCACACAGAGCAAAGACTGAAGAGAGTCCTTTGGGTTGAAAAGAGGCAATTAGACAGTTATTAATGACGTTGGGAGACCAGTAGCCGTCTCAGGGGAGCTGTCCCTTCCTCCAGGAAGCTTTCCATGACCATCCCATAACCACCCCCTCCTGATGCTCCTCTCCTTGCCATAACACCTCACACTCCATCTTCAACATCGGAGCGTGTGCTTGTTACCCAGCATTACATCTTTGCTTTTGAAACTCTAACTTGATTCCTTTGACACCAACCTGGTGTCAAAGGTAGGGTGTGAGTAAAAATTTTTCTTTAAATAATGATAACTAAGGAAATAGAGAAAACTAACTTTTTGTATAACATAGTAGGTGCCGGATTGAAAAAATGTGTGAACGTAAATGGACGTCGAGCGGAGGGAGAAGCACGGTGTTCTGGGAGGGGCATCGCTCCGGTTTCACCAGGAGGTTCACGGGCAGATCACTAGCATTTGGCAGGGCTGAGGGAACCAGGAATCCACGCCGGAGTTCTTGAGATGCAGCTTCAAACAAAGGAGCATTTTTGTCCTGCCCGTTTCAGCCCTGAGAACTAGCAGTGAGAGCTCTTGAGGTTAAGAGCGACAAGAGAGGTTCGGTAAGGCTGGCTCTCGAAGAAAGTGGAGGGTAGACATCCAGCATCTTCCAGCTCTGCATAGAGATATTTACCAAACCTGGAGACATGTGCACGGCACACTGCTAAAGGAAAAGCGGCTACCAAATGACAAGGGCAATGTTTATTTCCAAGACGAATGTATTTTTCTTTCCCATTCTAAAAAACAAAACAAAACAAAACCCCAGAAAACAAACCTGAGTTTTTCTTAGAAATTAACAGATATATAAGAAATAAGAGACATTCACTTAAACTGGTTACCTGGTGACGACTGACTTTTATGTTTGAGACTTTTCATTTTTCCTGTGGTTTCTGAATTGAGAATTACTACGTGAGCAATAGAAAACCACAATAGAATTCCCACGTGAACATTCCCCGTATGAAGTTTTTCAATAACATGCTTAATGACAAAATGATGAGGAGGATATTTGTGAAGTGACAAAAGTAGATTGCACAGCGAGTTACACACAGAGCACTGAGCGATGTCAGGTGGCTAGTGTGGGTATGTGGCTCTGTGCATCTGTGCCCGGGAAAACGGTGGTTATCTCTGGTCTGGCAAGCCCTGGGGTGACTCTTGTATTTGTCTTTTCTGTGTTTCCTGTTGTAATACCTATAATTAATGTCACAGCACAATTTAAAAAATTTATAAAAATCTCCATTACAATATCTAAATGTTACCTTATAATTAAAATTATTAATAAACGTGAGTGCAGGGTGTCTGGGTGGCTCAGTCAGTTGAGTGTCAGACTCTTGGTTTTGGCTCAGGATGTGATCTTAGGGTTGTGAGATTAAGCCCTGCATTGGGCTTCGTGCTCATCAGGGAGTCTGCATGGGATTCTCTCTCTCTCTCCCCCTCTGTCCCTGTCCCAGCTTGCATGTGCACTCTCTCTCTCTTTAAAATAAATGAATAAATTAACAATCTTCTTTTTTAAAAAAGATTTTATTTATTTATTTGACAGACAGAGATCACAAGTAGGCAGAGGAGCAGGCAGGGGGCAGGGGAAGCAGGCCCCCTGCCAAGCAGGGAGCCTGATGCAGAGCTCGATCCCAGGACCCTGGGATCATGACCTGAGCCGAAGGCAGAAGCTTTAACCCACTGAGCCACCCAGGTGCCCCTAAATTGAAAATCTTTAAAAAAAAAAATAGGGGTGCCAGGGTTGCACAGTCAGTTGAGTGCCTGACTCTTGGTTTTGGCTCATGTCATGGTATCAGAGTCATTAGATCAAGTCCCTCATTGGGCTCTGCACGCAGTGGGGAGTCTTCTTGGGTTTCTGTCTCTCCCTCTGCCTGTCTTCCCTGCTCTGTCCCTCTCTGTCTCTCTCAAATAAATAAATAAATAAATGTTAAAATCAGATAAACATGAATACCCATAAGGATGTCAGAAAAAACATACAACAGGCCAGGAAACATGTCTGTACATCCTATAAGATTTTACAACTTGAAAATCTTCATATTTATTTTTTTGTTTCCTATTCTCATGTGGAATTAAAGTAAAACCCTTTTTTAAAAAGATTTTATTTTAGAGAGAGCACAAGTGAAGGGAGGGACAGAGTGGGAGAGGGAGAGAATCTCAAGTACTCTGTGCTGAACAGAGCCTGACTGGGTCTCGATCTCAGGACCCTGAGATCATGACCTGAGCTGAACCCAAGACTGGATGTTTAACCAGCTGAGCCACCCAGGTGCCCCGACAGTATAACCCTTTAAAAAAAAAAGAAAAGAGGAATGAAGAAGCACCGCTTTGGTCATGTTGGGCCCCTCCCCACCTGCTTAAAACCCTTCCACTGCTCCCTCTTGTGTTATTTTTTAAATTTTTAAAAAAGATATTTATTTAAGAGAGCAAGTGAGAGAGAGCACAAGCCGGGGAAGGGGCAGAGGGAGAGAAAGCAGGTGACTCCCCGAGTGTGGAGTTCGACATGGTGCTCGAGGAGATGCTCGATCCCAGGACGCTGAGATCACGACCTGAGCGGAAGTCTGCCATGAAGTCTGTCGCTCAACCCACTGAGTCACCCAGATGCCCCTCCCTGTTACTTTAGAACAAAGTCCAGCCCCCCTTGCCAGGAAGCTGACTCGCCAGGCCTTCGATGAGCTGGCTCTGGGTAGCTCTGTGTCTTCTGCTGTCCCCTGCTCCCTCGTGCCTGTGCCACTGCAGTCCACTGACTCCATCCCCAGCCCTCCTGGACTCCTGCACGTGCCGTCATGTCCGCTGGGACACACTCCTTCTTCCATCACCCCCTTTCCTGTCAAACTGCTACACAGAGTTGAGGTTCCAGTACAAACACCACTTCCTTTCAGCTCTCTCTGCTCCCTCGTTCGGTCATCCTTACTTACATTGTCCCATCACACTGTACGTCTTCTTTTCAAGCACCCAAAACACTGTTGTCATTTCTTTTATGATGTCTCTTCCTATTAGTTTGTGTCTCTGGCACTGGGCCCACTAGGGCATTCCTGATGGAAGCAGAGATGTCCCATGAATATGTCTGCTGTGTGGGAGTGAGAGCGCTCGCCTGCTGGGGGACCACAGGGAGGGGAACTCGGAGCTTCCCACTCATTCCCGGCCTTCAGAGATGGAGTATGTCCGTGGCAGTCCCCAAGATTCCCAAGGCTCTTAAGCCTGATAGAAGAAGAGGTTAGGGAACCAGCCAACACAGGGGGCAGTGGCAGTGGCAGTAGGTCTAGCAGTAGAAAGACATATCCCTGATCAGGTCAAGTTCAAGTTAGTCCTTGAAAGGTGAGATCACCTGGAGGAGGAACCCGCACAGAGTCAGGAAGTGCTGTCCAGAGTGCTGAATACTCAGAGTGAGGAGGTGGGCAGGAGGAGGGCGCCAAGGGGGGACAGGGCTTGCAGGGAGTGACATAGGAAAGAGCGACTAGGTCCAGATTACAAAAACCACTTATTCTATGCCTTGGACTTCAGGCAACGTGGAGCCAGCCAAGATTGATTTGGTTTTGCATGGATATTTCATAAGCAGCTTAATAATTGGAAACCGTGCCAGTTAGCTCTCCGTGATGGCCTCCACGTTATAGCTGTCAGACACAGGTGCCGCGGTCTATGTCAGAGAAACCCCAAACATGTAAACAGCTCACTTGATCTGAAATACTAAGTTCTTTCATTCAAAATGTTGTGGGAAACAAAAACAAATGGTGTTCACAGGCAGTGTCATTGGGGAGCTAAAACATTTCTGTTTTGCTGAAGCTCTTTAAAAAATTTATAGCAAGATCAACATTATAATGCCAATACAGGGAATTTTTTAAACCCAAACAAAGAAAGAAATGTAACCACCGGTTGAACACAAGAGGATATAATAAGTCTTGTGCTAAAGAATGCTAGCTTGGAAGAGCACACGCTCACTTTAACAACAGAGCAGGAGACAAAGAAACAGCACAAAATAGCTTTCAATGGAAAAGAGTATTCTTGCCCTGCAGCTTCCCGCTTGAAATCCTGATTCTCAGAAGAACCAATCTTAACCCTTTTAAACTGTTTCTTCTGGCGGTCACCTCCATATTACAGCTAAACAAACAACGCAAAAACAGCTGTTCTCCTTATGAACATGCGCGCTCCCTGCTGACTGCCAGCTACGGTGGACAGGAATTTGACTCACTTGCTACATCTCTCTCACACCTTCCTGCTATAATTCTTTTATGTACTTACCTTGGCAATTTGGGGAACAAGTTTAGGCCAAAATACTAAACCTGAGGCCCATGACAGCCCTGGAAGGGAAGGCAGGTAGCCGAGGGCAGGGCACGTGGCAGGTGAGAAAGGACAAAGCTTATTGTACCTGCCTTCTGATGGGTCTCCTGTCTCGGCTCTCACTTCTCTGCAAAAGGAGCCTTTTCAGATGTAGGTGGTTAGACGTGACTCCTCTGCTCGATGGCCTTCAGCGGCTCCGCACTTCGCACTTCACTCAGAGCCGAAGCCAACTCCCTGCCGCATGTGGGCCCAGCTTCAGCCCCCGGTCCCTTGCCCCCGTGCTCACCCTCCACACGGGCCTTGACGTTCCTCAGCCAAGCCAAGCACACCTGGGAGCCTGTGCACGTTGATCCTCTGTCTGGAATCTTCTTCCCCAGCAATCTGCCTGGCTCGTTCCCTTTCCTTAGCTCCTTCAGAGGGAGCGCTAGTCAGTATGTGAAATGGTAGGGACCGAGGCCATGTCTGTGAGGAGTCCTGGGACGGAGAGAGGACAAGGGTGTGCTAGGAAGAGGCTGGACAGAGAGAGAGGCTTTTAACACTCAGATGGCCCCAGGCACGAGTTCTGAGGCTGGCAGTCCAGGACAGAGAGAAGAGTTAATGTGGAGCCAGTGTCCCTGAGGAGGGAGAGAGCGCAGGATCAAAAGCATGAACAGATGAAACAAAATTAATTAACAAGTTCATGCCTGGAAGCCATCGTTTCTCTCTGAAATGGAGGGCAGGGTCGAATTAAGAGGACCCAGCTAACTTAAGGGCCAAGAGGAGGTGGTAATGTGGGTCCGAAGCACACCAGCTGCTGAGGGGAGCAAGAGAGGGAGGGGTTAGGCCTTGCCCTGTGCGCTGAGGGCCAAACACAGCTGGAGACCCTACGTGTGAAATGCCCCCCATACGTGCCGCCCCCAGCAGTCCTTGTGTTGTGGTGATTAAAAAAAAAACAACAAGAATAACTGACAGTTAGTGGGGGATGATCATTTCTCCCGTTTTTCAGCGGAGGAAACTGAAGCACAGAGGAGACACAGCCAGTTAGTGGTTACATTGGTCAGCGTTCTCCTGAGAAACAGAACCAGTAGGATCTCTCTTTCTCTCTCGCTCCATCCCTCTTCTTCCCGTCTCCCCGCTCTCTCTCCCTCATCTCCCTCTCCTCTCCAGAGGGAAAAGGTCAGAGAAGTGGAGATACAACATATAATGAAGACACTTGTCTTCCAGATGAAGCAGGAGAGGATGGAGCCCTGTCTGAGAGAGACCGAGATTGGTTTATTGCAATGAATAGCTGAATGACATGGTTACAGAGGCTGACAAGTCCTTATCATCAGTCAGTAAGCTGGGGAGCTGGTAAAGGTGATGCTGCTGGCAGGCAGGATACCCAGAAAGAGCCAATGTTTCAGAATCTGAAGAGAGGAGAGAACCAATATCCCAGCTCCTGGTCAGGCAGGCAGGAGGAATTCCGTCTGTAGTCAGCCCTTTTGTTCTGTCCAGCCCTTCAACTGATTGGTTGAGGCCCACCAACCTTAGGGAGGACAGTCTACTCATTCAGATGTTAATCTCATCCAGAAATACCCTTGCCAAATATCCCACTCAGAGTGATGCTTGACCAAATGTGTGGGCATCTTGAGGCCCGGTCAAGTTGATGCATATACTTAACCTTCAGAGTGGTGGAGCCTGAGCCAGGCAGTCTCTGCCCACCCTGAGCTCCCACTGGAGTCCAAAGTTGAAAGTTTGCTGAAATAACAAGCTGAGATAGTGAGGAATGCTTGATGTAATGCCCCAAGGAAAATATAAGCTGAGACATACTAGTACTGATGGTATTATTAATAATAATAAATGTTTTAGAAATGAAGCTAGGACCAGGAGGTACTATTCTCCATGGATATATTACTTAGGCTCAGCTCTTGCAACAAAAGGGACCTAAAAATACAGAGGCTTTCTTTCTCACTAGCTGTCTACAGGTTGGAAGGGTGGTTTTGTCAACACTAACATGTGGCTTCCATCTGTGTTCCAAGTTGGACTTCCGATTGTTACCACCTCCCTCCCAGTCAGTGGGAGGAGAGAAGGCACAGGGCACTCATGCCTGTCCTTTCTGGGATCAATCATGGTAGCTGCTAGCCCTGTGCGGCCGTCGAGCACCTGAGCTGTGACTAGTGAAACTGAGGAAGTGAGTTTTGTATTTAATTTTATTTAGTTTAAACTTAAATTAAAAAATCTGTTTGAGATTTCCTCTCCCTCTCCCTCTGCCCCACCCACTTGTATTCTCTCTCTCAGATAAACAAATAAATGTTTAAAAATATGCCTTCTAGAAAATTTGAAATTATGTATGTGGCTCACATGTTATTTCTACTGGACAACACTGGTCTAGACTCTTGGAAAACGTAAACATCATGTAAGTGCACATCCCATTGGCCAGAACTGGGTCACAAAATAATAATCTCCTGGTTTACTATAGAAGAGAAACTTACACCTCTTTCCAATAACTGTACGGACACTGTTGCTAAGCGGCACCTTAAATTTGATAGTGGATTACGTATATATCGTATGATCTGTGTAAGAACCGGTACCCAGCATGATGCCTGGGTTATTGTAGATCCTCCACAAACATTTATTTAAAAAATAAATGAATAAATAATTTGATGACAGTTCACAGTAAATACCGCCGTGAATAGAAACACTAGCTAATGGAGAAATTGAGAGTGGTGGGGGCAGGGTGCATTGCAGATTTGAGTGACCAGGGGAGCATCTGTGAAGAGGTGACATCTGTCCAGAGACCTGAGTCAAATGGATAAGCTGGACTTGGAAGTGTTTGATGTAAGAGCATTACAGGCAAAAGGAATAGCAAGTGCAAAGGCCCTGAAGACAGGAAGTGTTAGTGGTGCTGGAATGACAGCAAGAAGGCAGTGGGGCTGGAGACCACTGATGAAGGATAGAGTCAGAGCAGCAGGCAGAGGCCAGACAGTTTGGATTTCATCCTCAGGGGGATTAAGGCCACCAGAACCTCCTTCCTCTTAGAAGCTGTTTAAGGTCATCACTGCACCTTTTGTAAGCCCCTGCCTCCTGGAAGAGGCAGGCAAGTGTGCACAACATCATGAATATGGGCCCCGGCGGGGCAAATGCCAAGCTTTCTCGGACTTTTGCTAAAGGGCTTTCAGAAATTGGTTTACTTAGCTGTGTTTAGCAGCCCCACACTTTTCTCTTTGGCTCAGCGAAGAGGGAGCAAAGCGCTGTTTTGGGCTTCCTTCCAGACTTGGAATTAGTTTGTTTTCTATCTTTTATCACAAACATCCTGCTGCCCTTTGCCAGTATTCCTGGTAATAGAACCTTTTTGTTTTGTTATATTTTAATCTGCTTAGTGCATGTGGCTTGTCTATCTGGCCCCACAAATCACTGGTTATCATCACAGTCAATGGTCTGTGTCCAGCCAATTTCACAGATAAACACCTCTCTCCTGGTCACAGTCCCTGACGTGGGGAAGTCTGATTTACAAAGTCAATAAAAATGCATTCAGGGAATTACTGGGCCTGCTGGCTTAATAGATGAGATTAAAATCTCCAAGTTTAGGACAATAAGAAGTCATTTAACACACGTAAGGTGGCAAGTGGGTTATGGAAATGTCTGCTGGCCAGGGTCAGGCACCGCTGGAAGGGGATTTATTGGAAGACCAAAAAAAAAAACCTAATAGATTAATTGCCTTCAGTGCCTTCCCCTACCCACCACCACCACATGACCCAGGGGAGCAGATATCATAGTGCATTTCGTTGGTCACTTTGGAGAGCGGACAACTTTTCATAGTAGAAAATCATCTAGGACAAAAAAAGCAGGACATTTTCTAAGGATTTTTTTTTAATATATTGAAAGTTTTTCTCGTTAGCGAGTAAGTGTTTATTTTAGATGTTGTGTGTTGGTTTACCTAGAAAGCAGGACCTGCTAGAGGGAGAGAAATCAGGCTGTGATACAATCACAACCAAGGTCCCAGCTGATCCTGTGGGGGCTCGAGAGCTGGGATTAAGAGACCAGGCCTTTGCATGCTGGCATGGACCAGTCGTTGGATGCCGATGTCCACTGGACGTGCCGGTGTGACCGTGGGCGAGGCTACTCCTTCAGTTGAGGATAAGTTCTAGAAAGTGTCTAGAAGCTGGGGGCAGGAGTGGTTCGGTGCTGGAGCAGAGAGCAGAGGTGAGGGGGCACCACAGTATCCACTACAGTACACATTTTAGAAGGAACAGGAATAAGAAAGTCAAAAATTACCCCAGATCCCACCCCCACACCCTGAGCAAAGGATTAACTTCTTGGTATGTATCTTCTCAGTCTTTAAATCATACTGATATACATTTGTATATGAACTGTGTATTGTGTGTGTGTGTATACACATACACCCACATACACACCCACATATGGCTGTGCAGAAATGAGTCATACTATTTTATATCTTGCCTTTCTCTGAATATAGCATAAACATTTTCCTCTGTGTTTATATAGATTAAAATAGACACATCTATCCTTTCAGCAATTTCGTATCAAAGAATTTTCATTAAGGAAGTAATCTGAGGTGTAGCTACAAGATGTTTATTACAGCGTTATTTATAATGACTAGAAGACTCAATAACCTAATGTCCAAAAATGTGTCTGATTAAATACGGTAGGGGATAGCTCTACCACGGCCATTGTAATCAGAAATCTATTTTATTGATGTGAGCAACTGCCCCCAACAGATGGTTAAGTATTTAAAAAAAAAACACTGAGGATACAAAACACCAGTATCTGGTGGGATAAAAAGAGGTTATGTACATTGGAAATAATAGAATATCCGCTAAAACGTTAACAGTGGTTATATCTATCTGAATGATGGAATCCTAGGAATCGTTGTTTCCCAGAATGTGGTGTTATATAATTAGGAAAGAATGTAAAAAATATTTTTGGTTTGTCCCCAAATATTTTTAATACTACTCTAAACCTGAAAACAGTAATTAGTGTATATGGCCAAATAGCCGATAAAACAAAATGGTATACAATGCAAAATTAGCTCGCTTCCATTCCAGAAACCTCCCCTTCCCACTTCTCTCCCTGAGGAGCAACCGCTATGGGCAGTTTCTTTTTTGAATCCTTGTTGGAATGTTCTGTGTGATATGAAGACACACACATGTGCACATGCATTATTGAGAACATACAACCCTCTCAACATCCTCCCAACTTAATATATGTCGGGAGGACTTTCTAAATCACAACATAAAGGTAAGCTTCATTCTTTTGGTGGCCGAGTGGTGTTTTCGGACCCTCCCTGCAGAGGGAGGTGGGTGAGAGCAGGCACTAAGTCCTAACATGACAGTAGGTGTAGGAGAGGGGTTTGCTGGGCGAACGAGCTTACCCGAGACATGAGAGAGGGCTCCGTCCCCTCTCGCCTCCTCTGCAGGGTGTGCCTCTTCATTATTTTCTGTTTCTTCTCCTTCATTGGCCCTTTCCCTATGGCCTCGAATGCAGGAGCATCTCACACTTAGAGGAAGGAAACGAGGGAGTGAGGGGTGGGGGCACAGAGACGCGGAGGAAGGAAAATGACAACATCCAGAATCTCTCTCAGCTTCCCTTCTGCGTTGTCCTTCCTGGACAACTGACGGCTGTGTGCCGGGTGTTCTCTAGGATAGTCTGGTAATGGAGAATTCAAGCATTTCTGCTGTCCCTGAGTCACATTCTGGTAGGAGGAGGTAGAAGGAGACAAATACATCAGGTGTCCGTAAGCGTCGTGGGCCCACCTCTCTGCAGACTGTGTTCCTTCTCCAGCCCCCTGGAGGCCGTCTGTTTTCCTCTGAGGGCGCAGGTGGGCCATCCCTGCTCTGGCCTGCAGGGTGGGCCAGCAGCAGCGGTGTCCTCCCCGTCTTCCGCCGGACCCACCTCTTCCTGTGCACCCTACTGTCCTGTCAATTTCCACAGGACTAGGGCTGGCATAAATAATAGCTACTCTTAAAACACACCAAGTTCCACATGCCTGGGACTATAAGTATTTTACACATAGGAACATTCACAGACCTTTTGGGGTGTAGGTACTGTCATTACCTCCATTTGACAGAGGAGCAAACTGAGAACCACAGAGAAGAGGACAAGTCAGAATTTGAAACCAAAGTGAGTTGTCTCAGGCAGGTGTGCTTATCTTAACTGGGACACTATGAGTACATGTCCCGGGACAGTCTTGCTCTCTCTCTTCTTTCTTTTTTTAAATTAACATATAATGTATTACTTGTTTCAGGGGTATATGTCTGTGATTCATCAGTCTTAACACAATTCACAGAGCTCACCATAGCACATACCCTCCCCAATGGCCATCACCCAGCCACCCTATCCACCACCCCACTCCAGCCACCCTCAGTTTGTTTTCTGAGATTGAGTCCCTTATGGTTCATCTCTCTCTCTCTGGTTTTGTCTTGTTTCATTTTTCCTTTCTTCACCCATGATCCTCTGCCTTGTTTCTCAAATTCCTCATATCAGTGAGATCATATGATAATTGTCTTTCTCTGATTGACTTATTTCACTCAGCATAATACCCTCTAGTTCCATCCAGGTGATTGCAAATGGCAAGATTTCTTTAATGGTTTCATAATATTCCACTGTGTATATATACCATATCTTCTTTATCCATTCATCTGTTGATGGACATAGGCTTTTTCCATAGCTTGGCTATTGTGGACATTGCTGCTATAAACATTTGGGTGCAGCTGCCCCTTCAGATCACAGCATTTGTATCTTTGGGATAAATACCCAGTAGTGCGACTGCTGGGTCCTAGGGTAGCTCTATTTTCAGCTTTTTGAGGAACCTCCATACTGTTTTCCAGAGTGGTTACACCAGCTTGCTCTGTGACTCACTTTATCATTTATAGAATGGGAGTAATGGTGTCCACCATTCAGAGCTGTGGCTCAGAGCCTAGCTTAGAGTAAGTGCTGCGGTTTTACCATTCACCAGCTTGCATTCCCACCAACGGTGTAGGAAGGTTCCCCTTTTCTCTGCATCCTCCAAACACCTGTCGTTGCCTGACTTCCTAATTTTTTGCTCTTTCTTCTTAAAAGTTGGCAATCTTGGGGTACTCCGTGGCTCAGTCAAACAGCTGACTCTTGATTTTAGCTCAGCTCATTACCTTGGTTGGACTCATGGCACTGAACCTTACATCAGGCTCGGCACTCAACATGGAGTCTGCTTTTCCCTCTCTTTCTCCTCCACCACCCCCCTCTCCCTCAAATAAATAAAAGTTTCTTTAAAAAAAACCTGGGTGGCTCAGTGGGTTAAGCCGCTGCCTTCGGCTCAGGTCATGATCTCAGGGTCCTGGGATCGAGCCCCGCATCGGGCTCTCTGCTCGGCAGGGAGCCTGCTTCCTCCTCTCTCTCTCTCTCTCTCTGCCTGCCTCTCTGCCTACTTGTGATCTCTGTCTGTCATATAAATAAATAAAATCTTTAAAAAAAAAAAAGTTGGGAATCTTGGGGCACCTGGTTGGCTCAGCTGGTGGAGTGTCCAGCTTTTGATCTCAGGATTGTGAGTTCTAGCCCTCTGTTGGGTGTGTAGTCTTCTTAAAAAAAAAAAAAAAAGTAAGTTGGGAATCTTGCTTTTTGGATAAATATTCCCAGGATCATTGATTTCTCACTTCCTGGCTCCTCGTTTTTTTGCAACTGTTAAATTGATTATCAATTAAGTTAATTAGCGTCCATTCCAAGCACCTCCTCTTTCCAGAAATTTCCTGGGCATTAGCAGCACAGGGATTCAGAGGGATCAGTCTTCTAGTGAATCCTGAGGTGATGATGTACACAGGTGGCCACAGTAGGCTGCAGATTGGGTTATACAGCGTGTAGATAGCAGATAACATTTACTGAGCAATAACAGTGCATTAGCCATGATGTTGGACACTTTACAGGCTTTGCTGTGCACGAGTCTCAGAAGAATCGCGAGATTTAGGTTTAGCGAGGGAAGGTCAGTCCTCTGCCCAGGAGAGTGTTGCCAGAGGTAGGACACTCAGTTAAATATAAATTTTCAGACAAGCATGTCCCATACTTATTCCAAAACAATTATTCATTGTTTATCTGGAATTCAAATTTAGCTGTGTGCTATGTATTTTTATTTGGTCGATCTGACATCCCAAGCTCAAGGTTATCCAAGTGGGATTTGGGCCCAAATCTGTCTGACTTTAGAGATGGATCAGGTATTGTAACCGAACACAAGGTCAACGGGCAGTGAGCTCTCAAATGCCGCTCAAAGTCAGATTTTCTTCAGAACCCCCTGGCCTTTGAGGGCCTTTTAGGGCCAGTGTACGAGAATGTCTCAGGCCCGCAGAGAAGTTCGCGGTGTGTGTGTGCATATGCGTGTGCCCGACTGTGCCTGCGCCTCCAGAGATGGAGGGAGCGGGGAGTCTTGCCACCTTTGCCCTCCAGGTGCAAGAAGACAGTCGCTAAGCAGCGAAATGAGTGGCTCATATCTGGGCTGCTCCTTCCGGAGGGAAATCAATGATTTAGTTAAAGCCTCACATGCCCTGCGCTGCGGATTGGGGCCATCCCGGCGGAGCAGCTCTGCAGAGCCTTTTTATAAACCAGCAACAATTTACACTCCAAATGAAGTCCTAATAAACTGCCGCTGCAGCTCTGCCAGGAGGAGGCCGGGTAAACACTTCCTCTTAATAAAACACATGCACTCTGGTCTCAGCAGGGCCCACAGAGTTGTGCGGGGAGCATCCGGGCCTTGCATCCGGGCCCAGGGGGGCGGGGGAGGGCTGCACAGCCCCTTGGTGTGGGGGCTCTATCTGCTCTTACTCACCCGGGTCTGTGCTCCTGGTCTGTGGATTCTCAGGGTGGCAGGAGTCTCAGATTTCAGCTGGGACAGTTGCACACTGGGTGATGGACTTCTGGCGTTCCCCAGAGATGAGCCCGGGTTTCCTCACTGCTGTCCAGGGGACGGTGGCCTGGAGACGGGCTGCAGGAATCCTGTTCCTCCTCCTTGCTGTGTGACCTTGGACCCATTTACTAACCTCTCTGTGACTCACTTTATCATTATAGAATGGGAGTAATGGTGTCCACCATTCAGAGCTGTGGCTCAGAGCCTGGCTTAGAGTAAGTGCTGCGTTTTTATCATTCAGATGACATTGTGTATAGTGGCAGTGCCGTTCTCAGCACATAATAAATGCTTAGTGAGTGGCATAATATTTATACTATTATATTTAGGATGATATAAGTATTAATAAACTATGTCAGAAAGACCTGTATAACTTTGAGACAAAATGACGTTGCTCTAAACTCTGCGTGTTGCCCTAACTCCATCCTCTTAAACCAAAATGGAACGAATTGAATCCTGACAACCCTTGAGTATTTCCGGCTCCTAAATGTACCCCAAACACTGTTTCCTTCCCGTGGGCATGCACCAGGTCCTTCAGCTACTCATCCAGACTCATCCAGACTCATCCAGACAGCCGGCTTTTCCTGTATTTTCCTATCGAGGCTCATGTTTCAAATGGGGACTGCAATGCTTATCTTCCAGGAGGGAATAAGGTAGTGTGTCTTAAAGCTCCTAGCATGGCTGTAGGACACGGTAGCTGCTGTTGCCTCATATCCCACACCTGAGAGCAGAGCGTCAAGTGTCCCACTTCCCAGGAGCCAGCCTCGCCCGCAACTCTGAGCACAGGCCCTGGAGTCAGAGCACTTGGGTTTACATCGGGCTCCATCAAAGCTGTGTGACCTTGGACCAGTGACTTAACCTCTCCCCGCCTCACTCACCTCATCTGTAAAATGGGAATAACAACACTGTGTGCTTGTGCTGATTAACTCAAGTGATCCAGGTGAAGCACCTACATCAGTGCCTGGTATGTACCGGGCACTCAGTCAGGCTGCTCAGGCTCCACGCGAGCCACACAGAACCCCAGGCATTGTCAGGGACAGGCACTGTTCCTTCACTCTTTCTTTGAGCCTTGCATCAGCCGGCCATCGCTGGCCAGACCTCCCATTATTGGCTGTTCCCGAGCGTCTGGTGTTCTCCACTCCACACAAGCGACCACTAAACGTGGACGATCTCCTCTTGTCCTCTACCAGCTGTTACTTCCCTTGCACTCATGCGCAGGCCTTCCCATTAATCCCTGTTCAGTTCCAGCCTGCCGGCTTCGTGCTGTGATTCCATTCATCCGGGGAGCTTCTGGGGGCTCCGTCTGTCACCCGGCGTGGGCCAGCGCTCCTCATGTGCTGGCTTGTGGACCAGGTGGACGTTACAGAGCCAGGAGGAAGAGCCAGTTTGTAGTGTTGGTAGTGTAATGTTGCTCCCACCTACCCAGAAGTCATGCCCCATTTTTGGCAACCGTGCTTTAGTGTCCCCTTAGGGCACTATCCCTCTGCCACCACTCGTAGTTTTGGTGGGGATGTCAATCAAGGTGCTGGAGGAGGGTACAGGGCAGGGCGGGGACAATCAGATTCTCTCTCTGCAACCTTACTGTTGAGAATGGCACAGAGGAAGCTTCCCACTCAAGAAGAAGAAAAAGAAGAAAGAAAAAAAGAAGAAGAAAAAAGCTGGTTCACCTGAGAGCAGCAGCTTGAAGCGACCGTGTGCAGATCGTATTCCGGGGATCCTTAGTGCTGCCTTTCCCTGTCCTGTCAGGAGTTCTGCAGCTTTGCCTTTGATCGTATTTATCAGATATTTATTGCCATAAGAATGCTGTGTGACAAACTGTGACAAATCGTGTCTTCCCCAAATTCATAGGTTCAAATCCTAAGCCCCAGAACCTCAGAATGTGACCGTATAAGGAGACAGGGCCTTTCAAGGGTTGAGTAAGTTAAAATGAGATCATTAGAGTGGATCCTCCTCCAGCCTGAATGGTGTCCTCAGAAGAGGAAATTTGGGCACACAGAGAATCAGTCCCCATGCACACGTCCACGGAAAAGACCATGTGGGGACACAGCCATCCGTGGTCACGTACAAGCCAAGGAGAGAGGCCTCAGAAGAAGCCACACTGGCTAACACCTTGATCTTGGACTTCTATCCTCCAGAATTGTGAGAAAATACATTTCTGTTGTATAAGCCACCCAGTCTGTGGTATTTTGTTACTGCAGCCCTAGCAGGCTAGTTGACAAGCCATCCCAAAGTTCAGTGACTTAGAACGCCAAGCATTTCTTGAGCTTGTGCATCTGTGGTTCACATAGATGGTCTTCCGGTCTATCTTAGGTTCCCTCCTGAATGTACAGGTGGCTGAAGGTCCACAAAACAATGGGCGGTTCTGGATGGATGCTTATATGTCTGTAGGGTCAGCTGGGAACTGAGTGAGTTCCAGGGTGACCTCAGTGGGACAAATGGGGTGACTCAATTGTATCCAACATGTCTTATCCTTCTACGAGTTAGCAGGGCACGTTCTCAAGGTAAAAACAGAGGGACGAGGGAGAGAGTGGGAAGTGGCCATGTTTTTTCAAGCCTCTCCTGGTGTCACAGCTGCTGATGTCTAGTTGGTCATAGCAAGTTACAGGAGTGGGAGGAGGTACAGTCACATTACAAAGAGTGTGGACACAGGGAGCAGTGAATAATCAGAGCTATTACATGCCGTGTCAAAGGCATGCCGTGAACTAGTTCAGAGCCTCCTGATAAGTTGGTATTACCCCTCAGAGTTGGATTTTGGTGTTTGGGATCAAAGAACTCTCAGTGAGGCCGAGCTAGAAGGTAGAATGAACGTGTATCTACATTCGAGTCTTGGAAGCCAACGGGAGAGAATGGTTCAGAATGGAAACCATGGCCAGTAGTGCCAAAGGTTGGCTAAGTCAAGTGATAGAAGGATTAAGAAAGGCCCATTGCATTTACGAGCCAGTAGGTTATCTGTCACCTTAGTAAGAACTGTTGCTGTGGAGAAGTGGGGACAGAAGCCAGATCAGAGTGGGTGAAAGGTGAGGAGGGAATACTGTAAACGTAGACAACTTTTTGAAGGATCTTGTGGGCGATGTGAAGCCTGGCGGAGGATGTGGGCTTAGGAAAAGGTTTTTAAATTTGCTTTTACAGAGGAGGAGAAACATGAGAAGTGAGCCAGTAAGGTCCGAAGCTGAATTCTAAGCCAGGGAGTGAAGGGTGAGTTAGCCCAGCCTCCACGGGGACAGGCCATTTCCTTTTGCGGGGTCCAGGGACTCCCGTCACTCCCGTTGGCTTTTACCTCTTTGTGTGGGCCTCTAGCAGCTTGTCTGATGTCCCCAGAGGCATGGCCTGTCTGTACCAGAGATTTCCTGTCTCTGTCGTAGGCACCATGTGAACGTTGTCCCCCCCGCCCCTCCACAGCACCCCAGGAGAAGGCCTTGGGGGTGAGATCTGGGATACTGATGGAGCAGTGGTGCTCTGGAGGGGGTCCTGCCACTTCCAGCTCGAGACTGCCCTCCTCATCCCTCTAGCTGCGACAGTCGTCGGTGACACCCCAGTTCCATGGAAATGCTAGTAAATTCAGAAAATCAGAAAAAGAAAACTTACCTCTCACAGAACTAAATTATATCTGGGGCACACACAGCCCATCTGGAAGGGGAAGTGGAATGATAGCCAGTTCCAGGGAAACGAATTGTGGAAGGAAGAATAACACCCTAATTGGAGTCCCTTGAGAGAGTCCCGGGGGCCAGATCACATGGAATTAATAGGGACTTCTCCGGACACCACTTACTTGCTGTGTGACCTTTCATGGGTGAATTAGTCTCTCTGTGTTTCATCCTCATGGGATTGTGAGAATTAAATACAATTCCATTTGTAAAGTAGCACGATGCCTACAGAGTAAATCCCTCTCTCTCCTTAAATTGTCTCTCGGCTCCAAATCCAACCCTCTCTGCTGAGCTTTGTGGTGCTGGGACCAGGACTTGGCTACTGCGTTTCTGTGGTGTCAGCTGCTCCAAGTTAGGCTCTCTGCATAGGGGGCCCTAGAGGGAGATGGAGAGGCTGAAAGAGGATGGTCAGACTGACTTCTTCCGGCCCCCTTGCGCATTTCCTTAACCACACTTCTCTGCCTGGGATCCCATCTGGAGCTTTTTCACAGAACCAGTCTGATGGGAGAATCCATCACCAGCGGGCCAGCATTCCCCTCGCAGAGGACTGGGTTCCAGAACCAGTAGGCCTTCCTCTGGGCTGCTGAGCTTTAACCATTCCAGCGTTTTCCCTGTTGCCCCAGCTGGGAGTGGTGGTAGCTGCTTCCGGCAGGGGCTGTCTCTGTAATACCTCGGAGTTCTCTTTTTCCTGGTTTCCCACTTTATAGCTCTTTAACATTCTTTATCCTAAATCCTCCACCACCAACCACCCCACTGCCAACCCCTCTCCAGTCACTGATATGGCTTCTGTCTTCTGACCGGACCCTGACCGATAAAGCCACTTGCAGAGACAGTCGTCGGAAGTGCTACCATGGGATCCATGCCACTGTCCTGAGTTTTTTTCCTGGCACCCCCTGTCAATAGGAGTTCTCCCATCGTGCAGATGGCCAACCCTGGCTGTGGCTGAGGCACTGGGACCTTCGTTAAAACATCTTTTGGGGGGTGCGCCTGGGTGGCTTTGTGGGTTAAAGCCTCTGCCTTTGGCGCAGGTCATGATCTCAGGGTCCTGGGATCAAGCCCCACATCGGGCTCTCTGCTCAGCAGGGAGCCTGCTTCCTCCTCTCTCTGCCTGCATCTCTGCCTATTGTGATCTCTGTCTATCAAATAAATAAAATCTTCAAAAAAAATCTTTTGGGGGACCCCACCTCTAGAGAATCTGACTCACCCAGGAAGCCTGAGGTGAGAATCTGGAATCCATATATTTTTTAAAGGTTTTATTTATTTATTAGAGAGAGCAGAGTGAGAGCACACATGAGTGGGGGGGAGGGGAGAGGCAGAGGGAGAGGGAGAAGAAGACTCCCTGCTGAGCAGGGAGCCTGATGTGGGGCTCAGTCCTAGGACCCTGGGATCATGACCTAAGCCCAAGGCAGGTGTTTAACTGACTGAGCCACCCAGGTGCCCCTGGAATCCATATTTTTATTTAAGATTTTATTTATTTGAGAGAGAGAGAGAGACTATGAGCCGGGAAGGGGCAGAGGAAGAAACAGACTCCCTGCTGAGTGAGGAGCCAGATGCGGGGTTCCATCCCAGGACCCTGGGATCATGACCTGAGCGAAAGGCAGACGCTTAACCGACTGAGCCACCCAGGTGCCCTGGAATTCTTATTTTTAATAATTGCTCCTGGTTTAGGTAATCACTTTTCTGTAGTCAGGACCAGTTTTTTCCATCTTTGCTCCCAGGACCTTGACCCTTTGCAGGCCTCCACTCAAGCTTGTTGAATGAGTGGACAGATGTTGTGTTTGCAGTATTTGGTAGCCATCTCCTCTCCGCGTGATCAAGGACCAAGGTGAATTGTAAATTATTTTGTTTTTCCTTTAGGTGGAAAAATGTGTAATGGTGACCAGTAGAAGAGAAAGTACACTCAGTCTGGGTTGCTTCCCAGGTAAGATCACGGACAGAATATCCAAGCCTATAGTGTATTAAAAATAAAGGTAGCAGATATTTTGAGAAGGTATCCTATAAAATAATGAGTCATGTTTTCAGGAAGTACTGAGGTCATCTCTTCAGATGGTAGGCTAAGCTGAACTTCTTCTTAGTTAGCTGATGTGAATAATTTGTGAAGTTTTAAATAATTCTGGTGCAAAAGGTCTTCTCTTTTCTCTTTTTTCCCCCAGAGTTTTATTTCACCTGAGGTAGTGGATCAAATGAAAGTAGATTACAAGTCCCTTCATCAGTAAAAACTAATTTGGAGACAGCACTGGAAAGCTCATTAATGGCGTGGGTGCTGGGAAGGCTAGGATGGACTTTGACTAGTTAACGTCTCATAGAAGGGAGGAAAGCCATGACGGGTTAAGCATTAACCAATATATAATACTTATCCCCAAGTAAAATAGATAATGCTTATCCATCATTTGTTCTAACTATATTAAACTATATCTGTAGGAAAAATGGCTGTTCGGTGCTGGGTCAGTGTTACCATCCTCTAGAGGGGTGGTTCTTGCAGATAGAACCCCCTGCCTTTCAGGCTGCTCTGAAGCTTGGTCCGTCCTGCAATGCAGAGCCCCAGGAATAATTATGCTAATTATAGGTCCCTAGATAGTGTGGAGGCAGAAATTCTCAGGAGCTAGAAAGTCTCTCTTTAGCAACCTTGATGGGAGGAAAGACACATGTGAAAGCCCATTCATTGCCCTGATCTGTTGGGCCATTGACCCAACTGGGAGGAATCAGTTCCTTATTGTAGTGCGTACATCTAGGAGTGCAGAGGTTGACACTGTGCATTAACTGTGAGTCCCTTGGCTGGCCCATTTCTCAAATATTTTTTTCTTTGCTGTCAGGGAAGAGCCTTGACAGGGAATTCGATTTCTAAAATACAGTCCTTTGCAGATAAACTTGGCTCATCGAAGTCTCCTTATAAAACCTTGTTCGCCCTACATCAAGAGGGAGGCCTCTTGGCCATTGGGAGGGAACAGCTGGAAAGCTACAGTAAGTGGGAGGAGGTTTAGGACTGTGGGAGTGGGGTTGCTGCCTGAGGGACACCACTGGAGTTGGGGAAGGCGCATTCTTCTGAATGGAGCTAATTCCACGTGGCAAACCAAGTCCATGTGTGGGAGGGTCCCTTGGCCTTTCCAACCTGGCTGCTTGTCTAAAGAGAAAGCTCAGGGCAAAGCCGGTGAAGAGGAGGCCATGGCTCTAGACTTGTCTCAGCATGCAGATTGCCTACGTTTGATAAAGTGAACATGCCCATGTGTCTGCCTTTCCGAGAGACGCACGTTGGAGTGGTGGTGGAAAACAGTGCGGTCACAGAAGCTGGTGAGCTGAGCATTGCCGAGTATTTACTTAGAACAAATAAAGCAATGATGTCCGATGCAAACAAAGCCAAACCAGAGACGTGAACAGTGTGACGCTATGGCAGCAGGGGTTCCCATGTCATGCCTGCGTGAGGTGGCCTCCCTGCCTGGCTGGGAGTGACAGCCCACGCGTCCCTCCCACTGGACCTCGGCAACGTCCTGGCTCTGCCCTGGCCGTCCCTACATGCCATGTTCATTTCCACCAGCTCACACAATCCGGGGACCAAACTGCAGGAGGAGTTGCCATGGTACTTTAGAAGGAACACAGATCAATTTAAGAAAAGCACATTACCTGGGGGTCGTGAGCGATAAGAAAATAATAAGGTTATACGTGTAATTGGGCATCTTGACTAGCGGATGCTGGTGAAGAAAACTCCCAGTCTCTCCTTAAGCACGCCCTCCGTCCGCCATCCGCCATCTAAGTCCATTCACACCCACAGAGGAGGAGGACATGGGGGTTTGGTGGGGAAGGAGGTCCGACAAAGGAAGAGGATGGAGGGAAGAGAAATCTCCATTCTGAAGTCGGCTGCGTCGAGCAGCTGACAGAGCTGTGGAAATGACATTTTAAGAATGGGGTGGGGTGGGGACACCCCTTCAAGCATCTCTGTAGATGCCAGATACGGACACGTGAGAGCCACACGGGGGAAGGGGGATGGCAGATCCGCAAGGTGGCTGCCACTGGTGGTCTGCTGCATGAGGTCATGGCGGGTCGGGCACCCCACTGCTGACCCCCGAGAGAAAGGACCCGGGAAGGAAGTCCTGCTGCCACAAGCATGGTGTCCATGAGCCCCCGACACTCGTACTTTAAATACTCATGGGCTAACTTTTGTATGACCGGAAGAGACCAAGGCAGAGCATATTACTGAGATTATATGCAGGACACAGCGGGTGGCTTGTGACCACCCCCCCACCACCCCACCCCAGTCCTAGCCAGGGCTCAGCTGGTTCAGTAGTCTCTGTGAAAGAAAACTGAGTGCCACGATCAATAGCAAGGTCAGAGTTCCCGTGAGGCCAGGTTCAGTTGCTTAATACCAGCTTGGGGTTTGGTTTTTGTAGGGCCCAGGCACCTGAATCCTGCTTGTAGGGTCCGGGCATATCCTGACACAGACCAGACGGTTACCAAGCATCTGTGTGGTGGACACCTCCTTCCTGGACTTCCCTAGATGGCCTTTTCTGTCCACAGAAGTGGCTCTTTGCAACCATGTTCCCTCCCATTGATCCTCACCCTCTACCAGCAATAGCTGATAGGTGCAGGGATGGACATGTGACCTGAGCTAGCCCAATCAGCTTCTTTCTCTGGGAGTTTGGAATTTTCTATGGATAGAGGTCAAAGGGCACACTCAATTCAGGGTAATGCTCTAAAGCAGCACTTCTCACACTTGCACATCAGTGAACCAGGGTCTTGTGCAAGTGCAGATTCTGGCTAGATAGGTCTGGGGCAGGGCCTGAGCTTCTGTATTTTTAGCAAGTACCAGATGTTGCCTATGCTGCTGGTTCTTAGACCAGTTTTGAGAAGCAAGGACCTATATAGCATACTCTTTTTTTGTAACAGAAATTTCTTGATCATATACCCCAGTGGGTAATTGCACAAATACCATACTGTTATGTATATCATAAAGCAGACAAAATAGGAAAAAATTAAAGTGAGATGATACTAAATAGGAACAGGAATTTGGATGTTTTCTTCCTGAATCTCACGTGATAGGCTTGTCACTCCCAAGGGTGTGCACATACCACCATTTTGGGGGTCACTGCTCCAGAGGGAAGGTACGCACACCCACTGCTGGAAGCCCCCAAATCATCCTGGTCCCTGTCCTTGCCGAGGACTGGATACCCAAAACTTCTGTCAACTCCCTGATATCCCAGCAGTTTTCCAGTGACTTCTCTCATGTGTTTCTGTTACCTACAGCCAGAGGAGCTGCAGTGGACTCAGTGTTTATGTTCCTTCCCACCCCTAAGCCCCTCCCCACCCATATTCAAATGATAAAACACTAATCCCCACGGCATTGGGAGATCAGGGTCAAGTCTAAGAGGAGAGGCAAGACACCTGAGAAATGGAATCGGGGAGCAAGTGGGCTATGGTGCATGACGTTGGTCAAGGCCAGTGGTTTAGGGTCGGGGCCCTTGACAATGTGGGAAGTCTGAGGTCTCTTTACATGCTTTGTGCCATTCACAGAAGAAGAAGCCACAACAGCAGCCAGCAAGGGAATTTGCCTCTGTTCTACAGGACACTGATTAGTGATGATCCTAGTGCCAGCCCACCTCTTTTAAGCCCTCATAGTCAGGGAGGAGATATGGGAAGACCCACACTCAAATAGAATCTTCTGGAAGGGTGCCTGGTAGGAAGGTATACCAATTTGGCACTAATTCCATAGGAGGCACGCGCGTGCGTGCGCGCACACACACACACACACACAGTTCTGGAAAGCTACTGCTTCCTAGCATCCCATCTCCTTGACTTAACACATGATGGGGACTTGTCTTCCTGGGAGAGGATCCTAACCTGCAGGTCAAGTAAATCTGTGCTCCCATTGGATATCGTAACTATGACTATTCCCAGGGCCCTCCCAGACCTGTCCTACCCTCAACTTTGAAGAGTTGAGGGCTGTAAGTCTGCATCTTGATTCGTCTGGATGGTAATATTGGTATTCTAGCATCCCACATGATTCTGGAGACCAAGGAACTAGCCAGGGATTCTCAACACGGGCTGCCCAGTGAGATTACCAAGAGAGCTAAAAACAAACAACACAAAACACCACCACCAACAAAAAGTGATGCCTGGCCCTCAGACCGGATCAATAAATGCGAATCTTTCTGTGTGGGGCTCAGGGCTTTTGTTTGGAACCTTCCTAGGGGATTCTGCTGGGCAGTCTGTCTGGAGAACCACTGTTCTCTGGCAGTAGTTCCCTAGCTTCCCTTCTGGTGTGAGTCGCCTGGGGCGCTTGTCAAGCATATAGCTTTCTAGGCCCTTCCCCTAGAGATTCTGATACCTGTGTGTCAGGTCTCAGCCCAGGAACTTGTCTAACAAGTAAATAGCTTGACCTTACCTACCAGAGTGGGATCCACATAATCCTTTTTGTTCTCCCTATGGGAAGGCATTCCCTTCATTCTAGTCTTCTTTCCCTTCTCCCTGTTTCCAACTCTGGACAACAACCCTCAGTTGGAAGAAGCAGGCACAGTTTTGGACACGTGTTTTGGAGTCTGGGTACCAGATTCCTCACTGAGTTCTGAGTACCCAGTCTTCACAGAAGTCCTTCTTCCTGTAGCTTTCTCTTTGACTCTTGGCTGTGGTGGCCCTCTTCTGCACCAGGGCTGGATTCCCTGGAGCTGTGGGGGCAGGTGCTCCTGACCTGGAGACCTCCCAGGTGTGGAGTTTCAGGAGGCAAGGTGACATGCAGGAACTCCTGCCCCATGCTGGGGGGATCCCCCCCAAATGCTCTTTGTCTAGCCCTCCTGGTTTGTACACTTTGTCTGTTCTTCTTGAGGCCATCAGGTGAAGGCTCTGGGCTGAACACATTCTCAGTAACCAGAGCATCTGAGAGACGGCTGATGTTTCTTCAGACCAGAGACCCTGTTGAGGTTCCTTTTGCCGTCATGTGCATTATCTCTTGACTTCATCTCCGTTGAGATTTTCAGTATATGGGATACATCAACGGCTGCTCCGCTGTCCCAAATGGGCAAAAGACATAAACAGTCAAATTATACAAGACAAAGCAGAAGTAACCAATAAACAGCCAATAATAATAATGTTGAATGCAAATAAAATTATAATAAAATGTCAAGTTTTTACTTGGTCTGGCGAAGATGGAAGAGTAGTAACGGTCGTTATTGTTGACGAGGTTGTTGTGGGGCAGGCGTTCACTTAGTGGGGACTGTGAGTCGGTCCAACAGCTGTAGGAGACAATCTGGCAGTAGCTTTCCAAATTTAAAATAGACCTATCATTGAGAAAAGGATTCCAGTTCTACTAATTTACTTTGTAGAGCTAGTCACAAACGTATAAGGTATCTTCATGTGGGAACTTAGTCAATATCTATGCGTACCTGTATCCGTGTGTGCGTCTGTTCTGTCTGGATGTAGAAGCGGATACGGATACTGCAGCACTTTACTGAAACACTGGGAAGCAGCCTAGGTGTCCAGCAGTAGGGGAGCAGTGAAATCCTCTGGTCCATCCAGATGCTCTGCAACTGTTCATGGGAAGGAGGTGCAGTCCACGCGCACTGCTGAGGGAAGACCACTGTACCGCTAACTAAAGAAAGCAAGGCTTGTATTCTGTAGCATGAGGAACACCCGGCTTGCTTCTAACTTAGCCTCTGTTCTGAGGTTACAAGAAATAAAGAGGGAAAAATGAAGGCTTGACTCTCATTCCCATCACTTTGGAGCTGTAGAATTTTGGACAAGTAACACAACTTCTTTGTACCTCAGTTTCTTTATATCTAAAGTGGAAGTTGGAAGAGCCACTGCATAGAATTCTCAGGCGGTTTAAAGGAGCTAGGATGGGGGCATCTGGGTAGCTCAGTCATAAAGCCTCTGCCTTCGGCTCAGGTCGTGATCCCAGGGTCCTGGGATTGAGCCCCACATCGGGCTCCCTGCTCAATAGGAATCTGCGGCTCCCTCTCCCACTCCCTCTGCTTCTGTCCCCTTTCTCACTGTGTGTGTGTCTCTCTCTCTGTCAAATAAATAAATAAATAAATAAATAATCTTAAAAATAAAAGAGCTAGTATGTTAGGGGTGCCTGGGTAGCTCCGTCAGTTAAGCGTTTGACTCTTGATCTCAGCTCTGGTCTTGAGCTCAGGGTCGTGGGTTCGAGCCCTGCATTGGGCTCTAAGTTGGGTGTGATGCCTATGTGTTAAGAAAAAAAAAGGAAAAAAAAAGAGCTAGTGCGTGAAAACTTACTCTGTGTTAGTTCCCATTTCCCAAAAGGTAAAACATAAGGTGACATAAATGAAGGTCTCTATATAACATGAGACCAGATCAATTTTTAATCAATCTTCATTTTCTCCTGTGAATTGGCCTTTTTTCTTGGAGTCCAGGTTCCAGGGAAGCCAGGGGAGGGAGAATGAGAAGCTGGGAAGTATTATATGCACTTGTTCTAGAATCCACGTAGCTCACCTTCGCCTAATTCAGCCCTTACTCATTTCTCTCTCGTTCTGAGTTCTCGCTTGATGCCCTTAAGACAGATTTAGCTAAAGCTGTATTTCAAAGCCAACAAATGCTAACTCGAGTTTGGAAGGTAACAAAAATGGGTGAAGTGGGCAGGGGATTCAGTATTAAGAAGCAGGAATGGTCTTGATTTCTACAAAGAAATCTGCTCATGCCCTGCTTCCCAATTACCAAGTAGGCCCATTTCTGAGCCCGATACGACCTGAGACACTGAATTTGCAACCTTGATGTTAGCTCCTTCGCAGAGAGTCCTTGAGAAAAATGTGAGGGGGGGTGCCTGTCAGGGCCCATTCAGAAAAGAGATGGCACATTCAGATGGGTGCAGTTTGAGATTTTTTAAAAGAAAGAAACAGATTGCAAAAGTACGGGAAGTATGGGTGGGGTGTGGGGAGCCTCAAGAGGAGTGCAGACCGGGGGGCTGGCAGGGGTGGGGCTGTCACCGTGCACAGCCTGCAGGGACCAGAGGAGGGAGAGCTGCGCGAGGCAAGGCTCTTTGAGAGGTACCTTCCACTGAGGGACAGAGCAGCCCAAGCTTCTCTCGCAGAGAGGGAGCCGGAGGAAAACGTGTCCTGCCCTCCTGTTCCTGGCGCTGCCCCCTGACCAGAGCCATGCGGGAGCCGGAGGACATGGAAGCTCATGGATACAGTGCCGACAGCTCATCCTCTGGGGGACAGAGGAGGGGTGTGGTGAGGGGTGATCTGGAGGGACAAATGGGGACATCTGGCATAGGCAGTGGAAGCGGCAGGTGCTGGAGGATTTCCGAGGCTTCTTTGGGTCAGGCTTCCGTTGGGTGCGGTCCAAACTCACCGAGTTGCCTTCTGCACTGTCAGGTCACTAGCCCACCGGCACTTTGACCAAGGAGGAAGAGAGCCCGGAGGAACACATTGCGGGCCACAGCCCAGAGCACTGCTGCCGGGGAACTTGGCTGGGGTGGGCAGCTCAGCCCCGGAGGGAGGGGGCATCCTCTGCTTAAGGGACAGAGAACTGGGAGTGCAGGAGGCTTGCTGGCTTGCTGACTCTGCCTTGTTGCTTGGTGTGTCCCGAGCACTTCCAGCAGTGCTTGGTGCACGCAGGCTCCATCAGTACCTGCGGCGTGAATGAGCTACGTGGGCGAAGTGTAGCCGCCTGCTTGCGTTCTCAGGCTGGAAGCATCCGGCTGTCTCCTCAGCACCCAGGCCCCCCAGGACTATTGAGACGTCCTGCTCTTTTTAGGAACGGCTCTTAGAGGAACCCCCTCTAAGGGGGTTCTGAGTGGGGGAAGCACATCCCAGGATCATTCTGGCTCAGAGAACTAAACCGAAAGCCTCTTCCCCAGCTGCCTCCTTCCCACCAGCTGGAAATAACTCTGGGAACAAGTGGCTTGTGTTTCTGCATATTTCTCACTTGGCAAATCAACAAGCAGTTGGATTAGAGGATTAGGCTCTAAATGAATGGCTAATAGCTTCCGTGAGGACATGACGCAGGTGGCAGGGAACATGCTGGACTAGAGGCTGTCCCGAGGCAGGTCCTCGGCCTTGGTCCTGGAGAAGCCCCGAGAAGGGGGAAGAGGTCGATCTCTTCCTCCTCTTCTTTAAGACCCAACTTGGCCGATACCTTCACTGCTATCCTGTCCTGTGGATTGGTAAGTCAGAACAAAGGGCCAGAGGCTTGTTCTCACTCAGTCAACTAAGACCTGTTGACCACCGACCGTGTACCAGGCACTGAGGACATGGCGCTGACACTGGTACTGGGAGTCTCTCTGAAGCATGCGGGGTTTGTTACAGTGCAGCCTCCGGGGCCACATGCCTAGATATTCTGACAGAGTGGGTCTGGAGTGGGGCCCAGGAATCGGTATTTTCAAAAACAAGCATCCTCGCTCAGTTGGTTAAGTGTCTGTCTTCGGCTCAGGTCATGATCCAGGGTCCTGGGATTGAGCCCTGCTTCGGGCTCCCTGCTCAGTGCAGAGCATCGGCTTCTCTCTCTCCCTCTCCCCCTCCCCTTCCCCACCACTTGTGATTTCTCTCTCAAAGAAATGAAATATTTAAAATTTTTAAATTTAATTTAAACAAAACAAAAAAAAACAAGCATTCAAAGCAGTTCTTGTGCATTTGGTCCCAGCCGTATCTTGAGAACCAACTGGTCTACCGGGAATCTCACACGTTGAGAAGAGTTCCCCATCAGATGACTGGCACCCCACTTTTTCAGACGAGAATGCTGCCTCAGCTTAAGGACGTTAGGTTCTCAAGGAGTCAGAAAAGGAGAAAAATCTCACTTTGTCAGAATTATTCTTGAAATCACTTAAGAAAGTGCCATGTTGGAGGCCGTTGTACGATCTTTTAAAAAGACCAGCCCAGACAGTTTTCCTCCACTATGGGGAGACATCTCTGTTTCTTCAGTGGGCATCAAGTGAATGGCTGGCTTGAGGATTCTGCTGTTTAAAATGTACAAATCTTTCAATACTGCAGACAGTGAGATCCTCTTTATCAGAAGCACACAAGGGATAGCAGATTCAAGGCCCCGTTTCGGTCCTGCTCTGGGGTGTGCACTTCCTGAATGGGGTGGCAGGAAAGATCGCTTAATACTGTTTAAGGTTACTGGTTCTTATTCTTAACTTTTTAAAAATCCAAGGCGTTAGATTTTCAGAAATTAAATGTGTGTGTGATACTACTCCATTGCACTAGGCAGACCACAAGAGGTGCCTGCCACTTGCATTTCCCCATTTCGAGAAAGCTCAGAGCACTTCCAAGCCCATCACTACCTTTGGAGGAATTCTTCATGATTAGGCCCATATGCTTTGCACCATATGACCCCCAGGTTATTGTGCCCAGGTCATACCCTCCACAACCTTTAGGGGTGCTATCCACATAGACCATAGTGTGAATGGCACCCTGGAGTTGTGCAGTACACAACCTGTACAACCTGATGGAGTGGTCCTAGTTGTACCCAAAGGCAGTCGGGCAACTCCGAGAATCTGCTTCAGACCTTTGATTGGATGGGTGGGGAGTACACCTATTTTATTGTTTTCAAATAATGCAGCAGTGAAAAGCCAGACAAATGAAACACCCAAGAGAATATGAGTATCCGTATTTCCAATTACACTGAACATGCATTCTTCACCCACATGAGTGCCAATTTGTATTATTCCGAGTTCCACTGAAATTGGCCCAAGCCCCTGGGGTGCTTCTTGCCTAGTTCCACTTGTTACCCTGGGATAATTGGTTTAAAACTGATTACTGGGTCACTAATTATGGGGCCTATTGACAGTGTATTTCAGCTTAGGGAAGCAATTAAAAAGTTCACCCTAATTAATCAGGGGTAATTAACAGGTCTTAAATTTTGTCAAGAGATTAATTATCAAGAAATCCAGAACAAATCAATGTACATTCCAGTAGGATGAGAGAGGACTCAGTCACTGGAGCTGGGGGTTACTTGGGCCATTTATTCATTTATTCATTCAGACACAGATGTTTACTGAGCACCTACATGGTGCTGAACGTGGGGCCTGGGGACTCTAGTAGCTTTGTTGACGTAGTTTCCCGTTGGACAGAGTGCCCAGGCTTGCGACCAGGCACTTCTCTGGATGGTTGCAGAGAGCCTCTCTGAAGGCATGATACTAGTCGTATTCCTAGGTAATTGTGCTGCACACTCATTATGTGCTACATGCAGCAGGAAGAGCTCACATGTTCTGTTTCATTAAGTGTTTATAGTGGCCCTATCTATGCAGTAAATACTACTGGGTATCTGACAGGTAAGGAGACTGAGCCCCGGGTAGGCCAGGAAACTTGCCCAGCAACAACCAGGACGACACTTCGGTGCACCTCTCCCTGTGTCAGTGTTCTGGGAAAGGAGCAGGTGAACGAGGTCTGCCTTCCAAGGGTGGCTGCTAGGCCGGTGGCATAAGGGAGTGAGGTGCCAGGGCTCCGCAGCCAGACTGCCCGGGTCAGAATCTGGCTAACCATAGGAGCGTGGGTAAATTTCACCCCACCTCTCTGTGACTCCCTTCTCCTCCTCTGTAAAATGGGTGTGTAGTAGTACCTACCTCACCACAGTATTTTAAGATGATGGATGTAAAACGTTTTCAATATTTCCTGACACTAGGTAGGTGCTCAGTGTTAGCTGTTGATATTATTACTACCTCTAGGGGGCGCCTGGGTGGCTCAGTTGATTAAGTGCTGGACTCCTGATCTCAGCTCAGGGCTTGATCTCAGGGTGGTGAGTTCAAGCCCCTCGTAAAGAAAACCATATATCATTTCTACCTTCTTATGGAACCAGGAGTATATTGCCTTCTCTGTTACTCTACTGGCTTGTATTTATTCTTTTACGGGGTTTCAGGAATGAATTTCTCTTCCATTTTGGAGTGTACTGTGGACAGAGTTGTGTCTCCTCTCCTCAAGTTTGTATGTTGAAGCCCTACCTCCCAAAGCCATGGTGTTTGGAGGTGGGGTCTTTGAGAGGTTATTAGGTTTAGATGAGATCAGGAGGATGGGGGCCTCATGGTGGGATTAGAGCCCTTACAAGAAGAGAAGGACATAAAGCGAGCTTGCATTCCCCCTGCCCCAATACCTTCACTGCCCCTCTCCCCCGTTTGAGGATACAGTGAGGCAGTGACTGCCTCATTGTGTCTGGTCTGCAAGCCAGGAAGGGAGCTCCCACCAGAACCCCAGCCACGGGTGCACCCTGGTCTTCGACTTCCACCGCCAGAACTGTGAGAAATGTCTTTTCCTTAAAGCCATCCCTGTCTGTGGTATTTTGTTATGGTAGCCCAAGCTGACTAATACAGTGTTCACTGATTTTCTAGAATTGATTGACTGGGGCCTCTTGTGGGGGTTAAGTGCTGTGTAGCGAGTATCAGTCCTGTGTCTCTGATACAGACACGCTCCATTGCCTGTAAGTCAACATTGCTAGCAAGGAGGCTGGCGGCTCTGGAGGGGGCGGGGTCCCATGATAAATCCGACAGTTGCATCTTTTCTAGGATCTGCATCTGATTTTTTCATAGATAAAGTTAGGGACGGAGGCATCAGGCCATGCCCCATGCAATGGTGATGTCCAGGGACCTGTACGGGTGAGAAATTGATGCCCAGACGGTCGTGGTGAGGATATGTGGGCTGCAGACAGAGCTCAGCTGTCACCCTGCCCTCGCCTCAGTCACTAGTCTGAGATGACAAAAATAAGAATGCATTTCCTTTCATGTGTAACTGATAGCCACAAGAAGTGTGTTTGGTGTGGTGGTCAGGAGTGTGGGAGCTGGAGTCAGAGGGCCTGGGTTCAAATCTTGTCCCTGCCGCTGAGTAGCCAGCCTTCAGGCAGATCGCGTAACCTCCCTGATTGGGCTATTAGATGGGGATCGCAGAAGGTTGTCGTGGGGATTCAGTGACTTCAAGTATGTGAAGTGACTAACTTAGTGCCTACACGCAGCGAGCACCCCCAAATGGTCAAACATAACAACTCCACACACCACTTGCCAGAATAAGGAGAACGTTCTGTTTGTTCCTGGAGTTGCTTTCCCAACCCATTCCCAAGGGCCCTTAGGATCCTCTTCCTGCTGTTCTCTGCCTTCTGCATCAGGGAACAGAAGACATGCTTATGAACAGAGAAGGTCAGTAAACATGGACTGACCTTGAATTCTGCAGATCTGAACCTTTGGTGCTGGAAGGGAACAATTTCCCAGCTTCTCCTTCCTCTCTGCGCAGGTGCTTTGTATGAATATGGCTATTACATTGAATTGTTACATTGTTACAGTGTTGAGGTTTGGTGGGAGACAAAGCTCCTCCCTTTCTGTAGGAGCAGGGGGTCTAGTTATAAGGCTTTTCCGGTGCTGCTTGCTCAGCAAAGAGGTGTGTGTTGCAGACCAGAATGTGAAACCTGAGAAAGAGCTGGGAGCCCCGCTCAGGGCTGGGCTCAGGCTCTCTGGTTAGGCACAGTGAGAATGTCTAGCAGGGAGCTCCTGGTTGGGGCATGGGACCTACCAAAAGGAGAGTCCAAGTTACACCAGCCCTTGGGGGCTGGGGCATGGTGTCAAGACAGCATGTGAGATGGGAAAAGGCTTTCAAGTTCTGAAATCAAGGTCAGTGTGGCAGGATGATAAAATCTGCTTGGTTAGCTGTGGTGTTTTTCTTTTCATTTTTCTCTGTGTTTCCTTCTCTTTTGTTCTCTCTTAGCATTTAACTATGTGAATGTCCCAGCTAGTTTAGCTCTGCTACAGGATAGGGTGGGAGTATTGAGGTTGGAGCAAAGTTTAAAGGGAAGCATGTTTCTTTTGATAGATGTATTAATTCATGCTTTCATCCATCCGTCCATCCATCCGTCCATCCATCCATCCGTCCATTAACCTTGCATCCTTGCATTCTTCCATCCGTTTATCTGTCCTTTTATATATCCATCCATCCAAGAAATATTTATTTAGCACCTGCTGTGTGCCAGGCACTGTTCTATGCATTGGAGACACAGTAATGAACGAGACGGAGCATTGCCCTCGAGAAGCTTACCCCCTAAAGCTAGGTACCAAACAAAGCTAGGTACCAAACAAAGGAAAGCATAGAGTGTACCAGTTGCTGATTAGAGCTTTGGACAGCATAGATCAGGGGAGGCGAAAAGGGAGTGCCGGGAGGTGAGCAGTTTGGAAGGGAATCTGGGAAGATAAACCAGGGCTGCAGGCCCCAGCCTCCTTTCCTTCTGAAGAGGCTTTTAAAGAAAACGTGAGACCTCAGATCCTCCCAGGGCATTGCATTGTAGCAAATGAGGCAACTCAGGGCAAGCAGCTGCGCACTCATGGAGTCGTTGAGAAGGTGCGCATGTCCTTGAAGAGGGAGACAGTGGTTTTTGCCCGAGTAGCATCAGCTCTCCTTGTTCCTGTGACCGCATCCTGCATTTTCCCTGGGGAAGCCGCCCTTCCCCCTTTCTCAAGTTTCTTGGTTTAGGGGCTGATCTCCCTCAAATTACCTGGTGAACATGTGACCCAGGTCTGGCCAATCAGTTTGCTTTTCCTGATCATGTTGATTGGTTCAGACATAAACACCTGTGTGTGGTGCTAATGAGAGCCATGCCTGGGACTTTGCCTGGTGCCACTGGGGCGGAGACACCCTCTCTTTGGATGGTTATAAGGATACAGTGTAATGAGATGGAATGTAATTCAGAAGTCTACCACCGGGGCACCTGGGTGGCTCAGTCGGTTAAGAGAGCATCTGCCTTTGGCTCAGGTCATGATTCCGGGGTTGTGGAATTGAGCCCTGCCTCGAGACTCCCCTGGAACCGGCATCAAGCCCCACGTCCGGCTCCCTGTTCAGTGAGGAGTCTGCTTCTCCCTCTCACCTTGCCCTGCCTGTGTGCTCACTCTCTCAAATAAATAAAATCTTAAAATAAATAAATAAAAGTTTTTGCCCTCCGGGGAAGAGTCTACCTGAGCATGGATTCAACACAGAAGAGACCTGAGAAGCAGAGAAATTCCTTAGGACTCAGCAGAGCCTAATCCACCAACCCCTAGATTACCAGCTTTGTGAACAAAGCATTTCTTAAAAAAAAAAACAAACAACCCTTTAGTCATTTTGATTTGGGACTCCATCACATATAACCCAAGAATCCTCATGAACATGGTGCTCAGTGACTGTTTATTGAACGGATAGAAACATCAGAACTTTCTGGAAGGAAATTTAAGAAATCTGAATCCCATTCACTTTGTTTCTACCTTTTTACATCAAGAAATTCAATGTGGGGCGCCTGGGTGGCTCAGTGGGTTAAGCCGCTGCCTTCGGCTCAGGTCATGATCTCAGGGTCCTGGGATCGAGTCCCGCATCGGGCTCTCTGCTCAGCAGGAAGCCTGCTTCCTCCTCTCTCTCTCTCTGCCTGCCTCTCTGTCTACCTGTGATCTCTCTCTGTCAAATAAATAAATTAAAAAAAAAAAAGAAAGAAAAAAAGAAATTCAATGTGACACCCAAAGTGACACGTACTGGCTGGGGTTTTTTTTGTTTTTGTTTTTTAAGATTTTTATTTATTTATCTGAGAGAGAGAGAGCTCGCCCAGGTATACAAGTAGAGGGAGGGGCCAGACTCCCTGCTCACAGGGAGCCTGAGCTGGGGATCTGTCCTAGGACCCGGGGATTATGACCTTAGCAAAAGGCAGCTGCTTAACTGACCGAGCCTCCAGGCATCCCTGTACTGGCTCTTCTTACCTTTGCAGCTTTAAAAAAGAATTTGATGTACGTGTATAGACATCAAGTATGGGAAGTAAGGCATGCCTTCGAAGTATGTTTAGATATTGATTTTAGCGTGTTTCAAAGGAAATAACATGTTCACTCTAGAGAATACAGAAAAGCACAAAAGAAAATAAAAATTATGTGGCTATTCATACGTGAATAACGTGGCATACTGGTTGTTTTCCCCTGCATCCCTTGTAATCCGTGTTTATTTTTGTTAAAAATGTATTTTGACTATTTCCCCATGCCAGCAATTATTCTCCACTAACAACATATTTGACCGCAATCTGGAAAGAATTTAGAGTTACAGAAAAGTACAAAGAACAACATAACAGACACCTACACTCCCACCGTGTACAATTAACAACTGTTAATATTTTGTTACATTTGCTCTCACCTTTTTTAAAGAAAAAACATTACGTAGGTAGCCAACTTCTCCCAACAGTGTAGCCCTTACTTATTCTTCACCATGTTGAAAAGCACTATGAAGAATATCATTATTGAACTATAACTTCATATACATCCATCATCCTCTGAGGGTAAAGTCTGAGAAATAGTGGAACCGTAGGATCAATGAGTCTACTTCTATTTCCGCCTACCGTAAATAACAATGCCCCGTCCCTGCATCCCAGCCGGCACATAATTCCCATTCATTTGTAACAATTTCATTGGAGAAAGGTGACGTTTGGTTATTGTCTTAATTTGTACTTCTTCGATTCCTACTGATGTGAAACGGACTTTTGATGTGTTGCGGTGAGTTTGCAGTTTTTCTCGTGTGAGTGGCATTTTCAGGCGCTGTGTCCTTCCTCTGTTGGGGGTATTCATCTTCTCTTCTGGAGTCGAAGGACCTGTTTCAATATTAAGGATATTTTCATATTTAGCAGATGTATTTGGCTGTGTAGCATCTGCCCTTCAGTTTTTATTTACAGTGGTTTTTGACACAGGTAAGTTTTTACTTTTTCTTCCTGTAATAAAATTCATCAGCCTTTTGCTTTATGTTTTCTGCCTCTGTGTCATGCTTAGGAAGTCTTTCCCCATCGCAAAGTCTAAAATTCATCTAAAATGTTTTCAGGTGGCTTTGTGGTTTCTCTTTTATATAAAACTTTAAAAACCACCTAGGATTCATTTTGGTGTATGATGTGAGGTAGGGATATTATGCATTTTTCTAAATGGTTATCACATGTCTTAATATCATTTATTATAGAGTAAGCCCTCTGAGGAAGAATGACCATTTTACCACATGCTACACTTTGCCTTTTGTATATTTATATCAATTTCTGAAAATTGTATTCAGTTCCATTCATTTCTGTATCTTAGTTCCATTACAGCTCCATTAGTATTTTAATTATTGATTCTTTATAATATAGTTTCCTGTGTATTCTAACAAGTGTTCCTTCTCATGGCCACAGCATTGTTTGCAGTTGGGCTATTACTTACCTCTCTAGTCTTGTTCTTTATTTTCTTTGTTGTTTACTTTTCAGGTGCACTGATTTTTCTTTTAGCCCTCTCTAATTCACCACATGCCTTTCTGTCCCAGGACCTTTGCATATGCTGTCCCCTCTGCCTGGAATGTTCTCTTTGCATTCCTGACCTCTCCTGTCACCTCTGATCCACACAATCCAGCTCATTCTTCAGGTCTCTACCCAAGTATTGCTTTCTCTGGGATACTTTCCTGAACTAACTCAGGATGCCTAGTAAATGCTTTCAAAACTTTGGTACCCATCAGATGCAGAGCCAGGAAGTGAGGGATTGACTTCTGCCTCTTTCCTTGGCATTCTGTTGGAAAGAGAATGACTCTTGGTGAGCTGCCTAGATGGGGTAGAGTCAGATTCTAATATGTGGTGTGCTGATTTCCCTTAAAACTGAGCCCAGAATTCTTGAAAATTCTGCTCTGTTTTCCTGAGGCCATGCTGGGACTGGTGTTTAAAAGGAAAAGCAGTGAGAGCCAGAATCAAAGGGGCTCCAATGGAAAGGGAAATCCAGGAGGATGCCTCCACAGGCTCTTGATCAGACATCTCTCTTAACCAGGGATCCTCCTCATACTAAACCAGAGAGACTCAGAGTTCCACACTACTGAATAACAACAGTATAATAACAGCAGTAAGGCCACCCTTTGCTGAGCATTTACTTTGTAACACTGTGCCCACGTTTACCTGCCTTATCTCACTGATCCCTGTATCAGCTGTAGGAGGAAGAATTATCATTTGTCTCTGTTGAAGAGACTGAGGGGCACAGAGGTTAAGTAATTTGCCCAGGATCACACTTGTAATTAGTGACAGAGCCGGGCTTTGAAGCAGGGTTGTCTGATGACAGAACTACAGGCCAAAGCAGCCGGCACCCTGCTTTTTTGATGTGGCACCTCCCTGCGCCTCTCTGAGGGGCCGTAGCCTCCAGCCTGAGCCCCCAGCGGCCATCAGCAGCTCTTGGAGACCCAGACCCTGCTGCTGTTCCATCTCCCCATCCCCCATGATGGCTTCCCCTCCCGCCAGCCCCCGCTGCTCGGGTTCCAGCATGCCTCGGGCCGCGGCCAGCCTGAGTTATGACATAACTCTGCCTGAAAATTCCCCTGTAAAGGGAAAGGGGCCAATCAAATGTGAGTTATTCTTATTGTAAGCTCCCCAAAGCCAGGGACCTTGTATGATTTATCTTGGTATAACCCACAGCACTGGGAACAGGGCCTGGCACATAGCACACAATAAATGTTTATGGAATTGACTGGAGTTTGCAGAGAGATGGGGGACCAGCACACACACGCGCACCCACCCACCCGCACATTATCCACACGCAAGTACACAGACATGATACCTCCACACGCACCCTCCACACACCCTGCACCCACTCTCCCCACCCACACAGACACACTTTCGGACACACACACAACACACACACACTTTTCTCTTGTAGGTGTGAGTTTGTGTCTGTGATTTTTTTCCCCCATGGCATGTTTAGGTGTATAACCCCATCGCTCATTTTAATTACATTACTGTGGGCTCTCTTTGGCCTTAGGCTGTTTTTGAGACCAAATTAGAAAATTTAAGAACAGCCATCTTTCTTCCCCAAGAAACTTACATCAGCGATTGCTGTGGGGTGAGGAAAGGGGACACAGAGTGGGGGTGGGGGGCTGACGTCGCACAGGAGTCCCTTTTGTTCCGTTCGCATTTTTTTCAAACCCTGTGCGTGTGCATTATGTTTTCAAAGCACCAAAATGGAGACGTTTAGAAAAGAATATAACCACCTTGCTTAAAAACAACCACTGACTTATATAAAGGCTTTTGTAACTGGGTTAGTTAGAGATTAAAGTGGGGGCCTATTCTGGACGGGTTCGCAGGCCTCCAGGAATGCACTGCTGCCACCCCAAGAGGGGAGGGCCTGGGGTGCAGGCCATGCTCCAGGATGAGCCCAGGGGGATGCTACCTCTGAAGCGCTGTCCAAGAAGCCCCTCCGGGCGACACCGCACGTTCATTTAGTTCCTCTCTTTGGTGGGTCAGTGACAGATATGCCGGGATTAGGCGCAGTAAGCTCTGAAATCTACTCAGTAAGATGAAAATCTGTCCCTTCGTTCTCCGGCTCAAGTGGAAATGATTACATCCGAGGAGTCGGACTCGGGGCGCGGGGCTGGGGGCTGGCTGGAGTTCCAAGTTCCAGGTTCTGCGGCATCTTTTCCCGTGACTTTAGATCACTGGCCTCTGATCCCCAGCCTCTCAGGCAGCTGTTTGGAGGCTTGGAGTCAAACCCAGGGAGGGTTGGGGGCCTCCAAGGTGGACCGAGTAGTTACGACCAGCTAATGAGAGAGCCGGGGCTTTCTTCTGAGTCCAGGATATTCCTGGAGGGATTAATTTTTATCAAATGACTTCTTAATGAGAGTCCACTTACCTCCAAATTTGGAGACTTTAAAGCTCCTGAATTTTAAAGCTAATCAGCAAGCTGGATGGCTTTGAATGTGAGGAGTTCACACAGTCAGAAGCTCGAACAAGAGGAGCACGAGTTAGTAAAAAGCCAGGAGCTAGCAAAGTGGAAAATGTCAGCTTGCAGTTCAGCAAATGGCCTTGCTAGGTGTCCCTGCAAGAGGCTCAGAGGGGTCAGGTCTGGGGCTAAAATTGGGGTCTTGGGGCTGGCCCTGACTTGCAGATGTGTTTTGTTTAATCCACAAATAATTTTAAATTTGGGGAAATTTCACGTACAGATGTGGTGTGGGGGTTTCTGTGTAAAATGACAAACTGGCAGGAGCAGGCCTGCGTTCCTACACAGTGAGGATCCCCTTGGGCTGCATAGTGCTTGCCATTTTGCAGAGGGCTGTGAGGGCTCATTAGCCACAGTCCCCACCTTTCCCTGTTACCCTTTCAGCTGTATATATTGTGTTATCTGCCTGGCTTTAGTGGGTATTTGGGTTTGAGCTTCCTGCCCCAGATAGAACACATTCATTCTTAGAAAGAGCCACCAAACGGAACATTTTACAAATTTGGGGATCATTTGGTAGTCAGGTGAGGCCACGAACATTCCATTGGGCTCAGTTGGGAGAGTTCTTTCATTGTAACCCACACTACTTTGCTGATTTAGCTGCCCCTGTGGCTCAACTTCAGGGACCTGACGTTTCTTTCTTGTGCCCAGTCTTGTTTGTAGACAGACACTAAGATGGTCCCAAATTATCCCTGCCTCCTAATACTTGTGTCATTGTGCAATCTCTGCTTGAATGTAGGCAGAACCTGTGACTTACCAACAGAATACAGCAAAGGTGACAGGATGTCCCTCCCGTGATCACATTATATAAGACTCTAGTATCTGTTTTGCTAACAGACTGTCCTCCCTTGCTGTCTCTGATGAAGCCAGTGGCCATGCTGGTGTGGGAGGTGGAGCGGGGTAGACCAAGTGCAAGGATCCGAGATCAAGTACTGGCCACCAGCCGGTAAGAACCGGAGGCCGCCAGTCTGACAGCCCGTCAGCCCGTAAGGACCTGAACCCTCCCAAGAGCCATGTGAGCTTAGGAGCTGGCTCTGCCCAAGTTGAGCCTTCACATAAAATCTCAGACCTGGCTGACAAGGCCTGTTGCAGCCGTGTGGGACCCTGAATCAGAAGATCCAGCTAAGCCAATGCACCAGCCCCTGAGCTACAGAAACCGTGAAGTTACCAATGTGAGTTGTTTTAAGCTGCTAAGTGTGTGGTAGTATTGTTTGTTATGTAGCGATAGAGAGGTAACGCACAGTCCCTTCAAGTTTGGAGTTTCAACAGCTAAATTCCTTCTCAGTCTGATCCCACCTCTGCCTCTTGTCACTTTACTTATGGTGCAGAACCGCAAAGGGCTGCTGTTGGTTCTCCCAAACCTGGACCACTGGCCAGAACAGGTGTTTTTGAGGGGGAAAGGGGGACAGTAGAGCCGCACTCCGTTCACAGCTCTTTTGTGTCACTCACTAAATGTATCCCGTAATCAAGTGTGTGTCCCATCATGGTAGGGACTTCGTTTTATTCATCTTGACATCAGTGGTGCTAAGTATAAGGAGTACGTAGTTAGTATGTGGTTTTGGGTGAGTGGACATAGCTGAATGGCCGGATGTTCCATTGCAGGGACTTTTCCTCTCCCATTTCAATTTTTAAAAAGATTTTATTTATTTATTTATTTATTTATTTATTTATTTATTTATGAGGGAGAGCACAGGTTGGGGGGATAGCAGAGGGAGAGGGACAAGCAGACTCTGTGCTGAGCATGGAGCCTGACATGGGGTTCTATCCCATGGCCCTGAGATCATGACCCAAATCAAGAGCCGGACACTCAACAGACTGAGCCCCTGGTACCCCCATTTTAGTTTTTAATGTCTAAATCATCTTCTGTTGTTCAAAGGTGTTATAGCTTAGAGAATCAACTTCCTTCCTTACCTTGTTTCTGGATTCTTTTTTTTGCTAATATAATCAATGCTTTGATTAAGAATTCTAATAGCGAAGTATTTGTGCCCATTTGTGTTTACTGATGGCTTAAAGCATATACACAATATTATAGTTTTATTTTTATTTATTTATTTTTTTAAATATTATAGTTCTTAATACTGGAAAAATATTTACACTCCTAAAAATGTAGTATATGGGAATGTTAACTTGCCAATACTAGATGGTATTTTTCTGGTTTATCTTTGCTGATTCAACAGCTGAGAATTACATCTTGTTATTATTTACATCTACTTGCTTTTGAGTGATGTAGAATTTTTTAAATTAGCTATTTCTATGTCTTTTATAAATTTATATTTCATTTACAGTACCCTTTTTTTAATGGGTAGATCTTTATCTGATTGATTTGTCAGAGCTCTTTATATATTACATGCAAATGACTCATACCAGTTTTGAAAATTCTGTCTTTTTAAAATAAGTTTTGGAACACATTAAGAAGTTTTTCTTTGGTGAAATGTACCAGTCCTTTAATTTGTAGTTTCTGTCTTTGTTATCACACTTGGAGAGTCCTTTTCCACCTTCAACATGATATATTCATGCTCCAGTCTCTTCCTTAGGGAAATAGTTGGTATTCAGAGGATTTTTTATTGAGTTTGGCAGCTTAAGACATTCGTGATGTTTTGGTCAAGCATAATTGAACTCTAGTCATGTAGAGTCAGACTTGGCCCTTTAGGAGATTCAGACTAATAGATTTTTACTAAAACTAATTTCTCCACCCAAGACTACAGAGACATTCTTCCTTTTCGAGTGGTAGAAGCCACTTCATATCTTGAGCTGTGCTCTGGGAATAGACTGATTCCTTGGTAGACAGACTCAGCCAATAGGACTGGGGGGCAGATCAGGGTCAGTGGCATCATTAGACAACAGGTGATAGACTGGACGAGTAATCAGGGTTGAGGGGCCTATAGGAAATGGGAGTGTCCTTACTGATCAGAGCATTAAATAGGATCAGGCAATGACTGAGTACTGACTCCATGCCAGGTACTGTGCAGAGTCTTTGCATCCACTGTGTCTTTCAATACTCTTATTAACTCCACAGTAGATGTGCAGATACTATTACCCACATTTTGAAGATGAAGGATCTGAGACCCAGGATCTCTGTTCAGATTTGTCTCACTTTGAAGCTCTTTCTACCACCCCAGTCTGCCGCATTGTTTCCCCGCATGAACATAGTCATATTCGGGGTTGCAGGCTGGAGGCAGCATCTGGAGCAGAATGGCCAAGTGTGGGACTAGGTTTCCAGCGAGATGCTATGTGAGCACTGACTGGCCATCAAGGAGGACATATAAAAAGGAGGAACTCGGCCTCTGGCAGAGATGTACATTCAGATTCTCTGGCTCACTGACATTCTTGCTAGAACTTTCTAAGACTTTGCATTTTCTTATCTGGGTGTAGGATTAGCCTGTGTTGATCTGCCTTCTTTGTACCAAGTGTTGTTTCACCTCCCCCCTCTTATGTCTGTAGGGTTTATGTAATTTATCTCATCCCTGGGCGATGACCTACAAATGTACCCAATGTTCTCCTTAGGGCTGAGTATTAGAAGTGCCCTGGCATTCTCTGCCACCTTTCTGGTGCTAGTGAGTAGGTATTTCTCATCCCAAGATCGTGGGGGATGAGAAAGTTTCACCATATGGATGGGACACCTGGGTGGCTCAGTCAGGTAAGCATCTGCCTTCGGCTCAGGTCATGATCCCCGGGTCCTGGGATGCATCGGGGCTCCCTGCTCTGTGGGGAGTCTGCTTCTCCCTCTCCCTCTGCTGCCGCCTCTCTCTCTGCCAAATAAATAAATAAAATCTTTTTTTTTTTTTTAAAGAAAAGTTCACCATATGGAATCACTGAGAGCAGATGTCTCTGAAACCAGATTTCATTCATTTATTCCACACTTAGTGAGCACTTCCCATGTGCCCAAGAAAAGTATCAAGTGAATAGAAGGTTGGAATCTACCAAATGAATCAAAGTGGGAAAGAACGCTCCCTCTAGGAGCTTACAGTCTAGTACAGTCTAGCAGAACAGTGGGAACACCGCACGGAGGAGGTGGGGGGGGGCTAGTAGGTCCTTCGGCTGTTGCTCTGAGTGACACGGACACCCATGACATGATCTGACATACCTCCTAGAAGGTTCTGATGGCTGCTATGTGGAGGACAGACTGTAGGTAAGCAAGAACAGAGGCAGGGAGGTCAGTAAGGAATCTAATGGAACAGTCCTGAGATGACAGCGGCTCCGTCTGGCCAGGGTGAGAACAACAGCGTGGCGAGGAGGTGGGCTCGGAGCACACACGGAAGGTCGTGCCGGGGGAGGTTTCATGATGTACTGGCCGCGGTGGGCGAAGGATGAGAGCAGTCGAGGCGGCTGCGAACAGGTCCAGGGATGGAGTTGCCTTTAGTGCCGGGGCGGGGGGGCTGTGGGGCGAGTTTTGAGAGGGAAGATAAGGGACTCGGTCCTGGACATTTGGAGGCTCGCTTCTTTTGCTTCTCATAACATCCTTGGATTTGTCACGGAACGTGGCTTGAGAAGTTGGGAGTGAAGGGACCCGAGAGGGACCTGGGGACGTGTGCAAAGAAGATCCGGGGTTTACCCGTCCAATCCTTCTCCAAAAGGACTTCATGACTAAGTTGTGGGTAAGCCTCCTGCACCACTGCCTTGATGCTGATGGGTTTCCTCAAGTCCACAAGCTTTCCTGAGAGTCTTAAAGCCACACTACCCTCTGTCCTTGCTACTTAGTAGCAAGAAATCCCTACGATTTCTGTGACGTGGCAGGGGTGTCACTGATGGAGCAAGAGAAGACTAAGTGGGATTTGGGACAGATGGACAAGACGGAGTGTCAGGCCCAGGGACCAAGACTCAGATCGAGGTAGAAGAGTAATGATGGTCTCCTGCTGTGGGGGGAGACTTCTGCTGCCAACCCTCTTCTCCAGGGCACACTGGAGGATGACGCAGGCTGACCCCCATGATCCTGGGCTGGAGCAAGAGTGGCCTGTGTCACTCCTGGGCCAAAGCATCTGCCATGATGACACTGTTCTGATGCCCAAGGAGGCCTCCTATCCCAGATGGTGCAGTGAGAAGATGTCAGAGCCTCCTGAAACCCATCCTAAAACCCTAACGGTCTCTCTGGAGCACGGATCCCAGTGGCCTGGCTGCGTGTGCACCGTGAGAAGGAACGAGAACTTGTTGCATTAAAGCCGCTGAGATTCCAGAGTTAATGTTATCTCCGCAAAATCTAGACTGTCTCGGCTAAAACACCTCTTAAAGACAGAAGCAAATTATACCCTACTCTATTTCCTCTTTCATCTCTTATCCTTTTAAGAAATAAAAAAGCTGTTAACACTCTTCTGATGCTCCTGAAAATATATCCGTATATCAGAACTCCCACTCATCCTCAGAGACTCAGCTCTGCTCAAAGCCCTCCCACCCCGGCCCCAAGCAGAGTTAGACAGTTCCTCCTTTCAGCTCCCACGACACTCTTATCATAGCTATTAGAGCACTTACCACATCGTGTTGAAACGGCTTGTGTACGTCTGCCTCTCCCTCCAGACTGTAAGTGTCAGAAGCCGCCTCTATTTCTCTCTCAAAAATCAGGGGGGAAATACACGGAAGAAAGGATAAACACAGATAAAAGCAGCAACCGGAGTCTCTTCCACCCTTACCCGGCAATGTTTTAGTTAAAGCTCTTTTTACTGCACGTAACAGAAACCCAGTCTTTCTAGTTTAAGTTGAAAAAAGAAAATTGTTGGAAGGATATAGTAGTTCTCAGAATCCAAGGAGAAGATGTGCAAGCAATTCAAGGAACTGCAGGGACCAGGAAGGCCTTGGGGACCCCAGGACCAGACAGGACTCGGTCAGCCATCCCTCTGCACCTCTGCCGGGACCGTCCGACACACCTTCTAGCTCTGGGACTCTGGGGCCATCAGTTCAGTTTCTCAGGAGACAGAAAAACAACTGGCCCAGGTTGGGTTAAGTGTCTGCCCGTGACCCAGTCGCCGGTGGCCAGGAGAAGCATCTTGAAGGAGAGACATAGAACTATGGCTTTGAGTAATTAATATTGCTCAGGGATAAGTGATAATGGTAATCAGTGATAAGGGGCTGGCAAATCAGCTAACAGAAGCTTGTGTCAGATGCTATCTTGTCTGACCTTTGGAAAAGCCGTCTGCTTGCTTCACAGAACCTTTCTCGACTTGACATTTCCTGATAAATGGCCATACCTGGGTGTGCAGTCTCTTTCTAGACGTCAGGGTATGCCCAGAACTTTGCGTGATCTTACTTGCCTTTAACTGGCTTCTCTGTGGCCCCCAGTGGCTTTTGTCCTTAATGGTTCTCAGTGTGCAGGGCCCGGGGCTCCACTCAGGAGCTGCAATGGCCTCAGCCAAGTTTGACTGTGAGCTGGGAATGGACAGGCCCCAGAAACAGGCCCACAGCAGATGCTCAATTAAACTAAAACGACTGCTAAAAGCTAGATCGTGTCTCCTCTTACTGGAAGTGGACGGGAGTCCTGCAGGAAGGAGGGGGCGCGGCATCGGTTCTGGAAGCAGATTACTCCGAAGTCCTGCCATCCATCCCCATTTATTGATTCCACGGGCACTTCTGGATGTTTTTGATGACAAGCATTTCCCCAGGTCTGGGATATGAAAGTGGAAAAATCTTGTCTTGCCATTAACTCAAGTCTGGTGGGGGCAGGGTGGGGGCGATGTAGACGGTTAAGCAGAAAACTGAAATTCTGGTCAACAAAGCAGGCAGTGAAGAGTGTATGTTGTGGAGAGACCTCTGTATGAATCCTCTCTCCACCACCTGCTAGCTGCATGACCTTGGACAAGTCACTTGACCTTCCTGGATCTTCATTGCCTTATGACAGAAGTTGGCAAAAATAATGCCAGCGTTGCAGTGTTGTGCTGGGTATTAGATATATAAAGTATTTCAGCATATAATAGATTGTCAATGAACAGTTACTATTAATGTCATTATAAAATCCCGGATTTTTTTTTTTTTACATACTTACACTTCTTGCTTAATTTTCAGGGTCTACAGCATTGTTCGATAAGTAGTAAATGCTCAGTAATACTTTTTGAATAAATGAATAAATAAGCCATCACTTCATCATATTAGGCATTGGTGCCTTTTTCTGTAAGATAACTTTTAATTCAGAGAAGACAGTATAATGGAGAAGTTAAGACTTTTATCCTTGGTGTTGAAATATTTGTGTTCTCAGCCTTACTATGAATTTGGGCTCTGTTTTAGTGGGGTTCCTAGAGGCACAACCTGAGAGGGACCTTCTTTTGCAAATGAAGAGACTACTCTCAGGAAGGAACATGTGAAAAAGCAAGAGAGGCAGGGTGAAGCAGAGTAAGAAGCTGGACAAAGATGTGGTGGATTTTGGTGCCTCCGTTCAGGCCTGGAAAGAGTTCTAGAGAGTGAATTCTCCACAGAGTCAGTACTGTCTTGTAGCAAGGGGGCCGACTTTTATACCCTCCACACCAGTCAGCTGTTGGCTGCAGGTGGCTCTGGAGAGGAACATTGTAATCTCGGGAGCATCTCCATGTGGGGGGGCTCCAGCTGACTTCAGAAACCTGCAAGTATGAGGCCCTAGCAGTCACCTCCAGGAGCTGGGTGCGTAGAGGGTCCTGGTGGCTCTAGGTTTGTAGATCCTTTCATTCAAAATGGCGTCCATTGATACTTGTGACACGCAAGGGAACCGAGCTTAAATAACTCATCCCAGATGATCTAGCTCTAAGTAGAAAGTGAATCCTAACAACAGCTGTGTGTTCATAAGAATAACTGTTAAGTCATTAGTAGTTTTTAAATTAATTAAGTTAATTAATAAGTCATTAATTAAATTGCCATGTGCTAGGTAGTGAAATAAATCCTTTACTTAATCTACTATCTCATTTATTGCTCACAACAATCCTACAGGGTAAGTAATCTTATTATCCCCCAACAAAAATGAAGAAGCACATGTCAGGAGGTATTACGAAAGTAGCACCAAATCACATTACTAGCAGTGGTGTGACCAGGATTTGAAATCAAGTATGTCGGATTCCAAAACCAAAAATATCTTAACTATCATTCTAAGAAAATATTATGAGGTATTAATGTTTTTTTTCTCTTCCCACAAATTTCCCTTCTTTATATTCCTATTTCCTTCCCTGTATTCAAGTAGGGAGCAGTCTCTGAGACGCCCTCTTCCTCATAGGGCATTTGTAGTAGGATGGAAATCAGAAAAGAGGGTTTCCTTATGGCCTTTTCCTCCAAAAGCCCAAGGCTTTAAGGAAAAGGGATCCAAGAACACAGAGTGCTGGCTTGAAAAAATGGCAAGATTTATTCCACTAGAATTAGGATCTGCTAGACTGGGGGAGGAGGAAGGAATGAGCAGTGTGGGGCGGGGGCAGAGAAAGGGAGAGAGATGGAGGAAGGAGAGGGAAGGAGACAGGGAACAAACAGCACCTCTGAGTCCCTGGGCAACAGAGATGAGCCTCACCCTCCGGCAGCACCATGGGGACAGGTGACCGACCTTGGAGACAGAAAGCTTTGTGGTGCTTCCAGATAGGTGGGCCCATGGGAAGCCTCCCAAAAGACTCTCTGTGAGCATTACAAAGACACAGAAAGGGAGTGGACACAAAGAAGCCATGCAGATGGGGACAATGGATGCATCAGTGGCAACCTGTGTAGACAGATAACAGAATCAAAGATAGCCAGTCTTCAGATGCAAAACATGGAGGTGACTGACCCTAAGAAGGACCAAAGTTAACTTTTTCTACAAATCAGAGGGATAGAGAGAATGCGGTTGGATAATGAAATTATGCTGGAAAAAAAAGAGACATATTTATTGAGTATCTGAGTTTGAAATTTGAAATGTAGATCTACAACCAATAGGGAAAGAACTGACCTTGGGGAATGTGGAGACAGTGGCCTGTGTTATGGCGAGTCAGCATTACTGGTCATTGAAAGCTCAGCCCTTACCTATCAGTTTGGGTTGCTCTAGTTACTACCTCTCCCAGGGTGGTGGTGGGGATTGAGAATTAATGTCTAAGTAAACTAAAGCTAGAACCCTTGGAGGGTTCTGGCCTCAGTAAAAGGGATTTAGAAAAACTGTGTCCATCAGCCTAGGGAAGCAAACAGGGAATCTGTCACTACCCAGGGCCTGGGTTAGAAAATTAACAAAACCAACTCACTCATGAGAAGCTAAGATGCCAAGTCTGCACTTCATGGTGGTGCTGAAAATCAAACTTAGGCTACTGGTAAGTGCCAGATTTCTGAAAGTGATGAGTTCACATTATAAACATGTTCTAAACTAGTGAGACCCCCAAGGTTCCCTGCAGACACAAAAGCAAAAGTACTCTACAATACCATTACCATAACCCTAGGTTCCATGGGACTCCCATGGTATGAACAGTCCCCATTAGAACTTAGCTATCATTCGAATAGTACAACCATAGAAGACATGGGCAACCATGAGGAAGAGTCAGTAGACACCACAAACAGTTAAATGAGCCTCCTCAGGAACTTTAGGCAACAGTATGGCAATGTGAAAAAGCTTGTTTAAGATTTGTAAAGAGATAAAGAAAAAGTAGAAATCATCCTTAAAGAATAAGATAATACGAAAAGGATAACTAGCAGCTTTGAAAAAAGAAGCAAATAGGATGTCTGCCTATGAAAAACAAAACCAAACCAAACATGGGCACAGAAAATAAAACCTCAATAAATGTGTTAGCAGATTAAACACCACTGGAAAGAGAATTACGAAAGTAAAAGATAGAGCTGAGAACATCGCCCCGAATAAGGATCATGGAAGACGAGATGGGCAAGAAGGATAAAAGACAGGGAGAACAGGTATGAGGAGCGTTCTAGTGGGAAAGAACACAGAGAATGGGAAATGGGCAATATTCAAGGAGAATTTTCAGAAGGCAGGAAGCACACTGAGTTCTGAACAGGGTATGGATAGGGAGGCATCAACCTGAGACTGAAATATAACAAAGACAATGAAAATACGGAAAACCGTGAAATTATCTGCAAAGGAAACACAGGTTGATAGCTGCAAGAGAAGCCCAGAACAATGGAAGAGTCCCTTTAAACCCCCGCTGAAGAAAACTGTCAGACTAGAATTCTGTACTCAGTTTAAACATCAACAACGAAGGTCATAAAAAAAATCTAGACAGAAAAGGTGGAGGAAGGTTAATGATCCATGGATGCATTCTGGAAAAAGGAAACTGACCATAGAAAGAGTGCCAGAAGCATTATTTAGCAGACATCCTGCTGCCATCGGTCACTAACCAAACAACCATTTCTCTTAAAAAACAGTAACCTGGGGGCACCTGGGTGGCTCAGTGGGTTAAGCCTCTGCCTTTGGCTCAGGTCATGATCTCAAGGTCCTGGGATCGAATCCCGTATCAGGCTCTCTGCTCAGCAGTGAGCCTGCTTCCCTCTCTCTCTGCCTGGCTCTCTGCCTACTTGTGATCTCTGTCCGTCAAATAAACAAATAAAAATCTTAAAAAAAAAATAAAACAGTAACTGATACTGGGTGGGGTGGAAACAAAATAACCAGTTAACAAAAATGAATGTAATGCAAGGAAAGCCGTGAGAGCTAACCCCCCAGGGGCTGCTTAGTGTTCCGGAGCAGAGCTGAAATAGCAGACAACTAAGGAGACAAAGTGTGCCTACTAGAAACTGAAGGGAAACTGCTAGAAAAATAGAAGTAGAATGCATCACCTCCAAAATAGTAGAGAGGCAAGAACACCTAATTCATTCAGTACAAAAATAGGAAATATAAACACGATGAAATATATAACATCAAATAAATTCACAACATAAAATGGTCAAAATAAATCCAGATGTGCAATTACAATAGATAGGAATGGCTTGCTGTCCTCAGTTAACACACGGGTATTCTGCTATTAGATAAAGAAGGTATGTATATGCTACTTATTAGAGATAAACCTAAAAAAATAATTTTGTAGGTAATGGGATTGAAGAAGATATCCCAAGCGGATGGCTGGCCAAAAGAAGGCTGGCGTATCAAAGAGTGGCATCAGATAAAATATGATTTAAGATGACAAAACATAATTAGGGATAAAAATGACCATGGTGTAATTACTAAAGGGGAGAATTCACCAGTAAGATACAAATACTGGGGGCGCCTGGGTGGCTCAGTGGGTTAAAGCCTCTGCCTTCGGCTCAGTTCATGATCCCAGGGCCCTGGGATCAAGCCCTGGGATCGGGCTCTCTGCTCAGCAGGGAGCCTGCTTCCTCCTCTCTCTCTCTGCCTGCCTCTCTGCCTACTTGTGATCTTTGTCTGTCAAATAAGTAAATAAAATCTTAAGAAAAAAAATACTGAAAGCTGTGTTCAACTAACAAAACAGCATCGGATAAAGCAAATATGACAGAATGACAAGAAGAATCTGATAAATCTACAGTCAACATTTTGTAGAAACTGATGCACAAAGGAAATGAAAAATAAGGATACTGAAGTTTTGAATATCACAATTCATAAACTTGGTCTAATGAACATGTTTAGGATATGGAAACTAAAAATTAGAATATAAAAAGAAGTTTCCAGGTCTACGAAGCAAGTCTCAAAAATGCTAAAGATTCAATGCGTGTAGACGACCTTCCTTGCTGATGCAAGAAACTTGAAGCAGAAGGGCAGAAAAGCAATCAGACCCTCTCCTGACTGACGCTGGGCTGGATCTCACCACCCTGAGATCATGACCTGAGCCCAAATCAAGAGTTGGCTGCATATGGGACAGCCACCCAGGCGCCCTAGGGAAATGATTATACTTTTAAACAATTCACAGGCCAAAGAAGAAATCGGATGGAAACTAGAACATATTTAGACATAAGCAGTAATAGAAAAACACATCCCATTAAAACATGCAGATGCCAATTTTAAAAACTCACATGGAAGCGAACAGCAGCCAGTTCAGTAGAAATGGGGGAAATACAAATTGAAGTAATGAGATTCTGGTACACCTGTCAGTATGGCAGAGATTGGGACAAATCTGGCAAGGACAAGCATCGGGACTGATACGAGATGGTGGCAATCCTCCCACACAGCGTCGGGTTGGCGGTGTCAAGGCTGCCGCAGGTCTGGGAGGCTTGTCAGCAGCTAGACAAACTAACCCACACACCCTCCAAGTCCGCCATCTCTGAGCGCACGGCATGGCCTGGCCATCACCCATGAGGGGGTCGTGGCATCAGAAAGATCCTAAACAGCCTTCCAAACAAATGAGGAGGAAGCAGAAGATCTCAAGGTGCGTTATCTATATTAAGATTAGGTGTTGACTTTGTAAAAATTGTGTGTGTGTTGGTGGCAATGTCAGTGTGTGCTTTCTGGGGTTCATGGTAAAGAAAAGAATCAAAGAGACCCTGCCATAAAGAAAGCCTCACATTTGTCCCCACAGTGGGGGTCGAGATGAGTATTCGTTGTAGGGTTGTTGGCAATAGTGAAAATTGAAAATAGCCAGAAGTCTAGTTAAAAAAAAAAAAAAAAAGGCTATATTTATCTTAGTGGAATATGATCCTACAGTTAAAATAACCTAGATCTCCATTTTTCAATGTGGAGAAATCTCAGAACCTTAATGTTGACGAGAAGGAAAGCACAGGGTTAATTTCTCCGGTATCAAAATACTGAAAACGCTCACGGAAAGGATACCCAGCCGCTGGGGCTGGCCGGGTCTCCACCTGAGGAGAGGGGTCTGGAGACCAGGCGGGGTGTGCATGCGCGGGGAGGGGGGTGTCTTCTGTTTCAGCTCTGACATCCTACATATAAACAAATAACAAATATTTGGGGGCAAATCTGGGGAAAATGTGAACAAACTGCACAATTTGGGTTCTGGGTACGTAGCTGTCTGTTACTTACCCTATGTTTGAAACAGTTCCACAAATAAAAACCTAAAAATTAAAATGACCACAATGAAAGTACCTTCAGAGCGTGGCTTCCCCATCCCTGCACAGGCTCTCAAACCACAGGGCCAGCTGAATGGCCCATGTACTTGGCTGTTCGGAAGGGGACCCTTGCTGGCATTTAGCTTGGGGGCAGGGAGGCAATGTAAATTTATATCACACACTCCGACAAAATCAATAGAGGTAATTTCCTGATTCGAACCCATAGATGTGCGCAAAACCATCCAGATCCACGGAGAATGATACACACAGAGGGGGAGTTGGTAGGGGGTGGTGGTGACTGTGGGCCTGAATTATTCAGTGTCTGTATCACGTTCCCATCAGTTTGGGCTCTAGCTGGGGCGTGGCGGCAGAAGCCTGAGTTCAGGCTGCTGGACCGGCCGCGGCTCAGATGCTCTGACAATAACACCCGTGATGAATGATAATTGTGTTTTCTCTACATCAGTGTATGGAAATCTGTTTATAGATTTGGATTACAAATTCTGGAAGCTTTGTATGTTTAATGATTTTTTTCGCCGACCTCAAAAGGCTCTGTACTATTTCAGCCGTGACTCCGCCTAAATTTTGGGCATTGTGGAATGAACCCCGATTCTGTCCTGTGGAATTAACTTTTGCAATGAAAAAACCTGAAGTATCACTTCTACTACCCCAAATTATTAGTTTTATTCATAAAAAAAAAGCAGGAAAGGGAAAAAGTAGGTATTTGGGAAAAGACTTTAGTGAATGGCTGTTTTTCTCTACGAGGCTTTTATAGGATACCTGTAATCCCAAACTTCATAACTGGAGTCCCTGCCGGACAGAGAGGCAGTCTGTAGGGTCTCATGTGTGCCTCTATGAGACCAAAGCAGTAGGCCATGAAGTTCAGTTCTAACGGGATTAGAAAATACGGTGGCTGGTGAATGGCCACAAAATCAAAAGGTGCTGAGTGACATACACATTAGAAGAAGAAAAATTGAATTAGCAGTGACATTTTTTGGCCTGAGGCCTTTTTTTTTTTTTTTTTTTTGGCTGTGGAAATAAAGACAAACTTTGATCTAGTCTACTCAGAACCTGACAAAGACATCAAGGCCAGAATATTGCCTCTAATCTTATTTGCTGTTTCCACTGGCTTCTCTGCTTCTTGAGGATGAGGCCAAAAGTACCTCTGAATTGACATTTTTTTAAAGTTTATTTATTTTTAGTAATCTCTACACCCAACACGGGGCTTGAGCCTGTGACCCCAAGATCAAGAGTTGCATGCTCTTCTCATAGAGTCAGCCAGGTGCCCCATGAATGGACATTTTCGTGATCCTGTTACAACAACCCAAAAGGGAAGTCGGGCTGGATGCTCAAAAGGAGTCCCGTTTGTGATTGTGGTGGGAGGCCACCAGTGGTCTGGCCAAGGGTTTCGATTCACGGGATTTACATATTCTTCCTTAGCATTGGAAAAGTCATAGCCAGCAGAAGTCAAATATAAAAGAGGGCAAGGAAATAGCAGCGTGGCAACTGTAGAGTTATGAAAAAGACATAATAAGCAAAGATTTCTTGTTCTTTTTTTTTTTAAAAGATTTTATTTATTTATTTGACAGAGAGAGATCACAGTAGACAGAGAGGCAGGTAGAGAGAGAGAGAGAGAGAGAGAAAGGGAAGCAGGCTCCCTGCTGAGCAGAGAGCCCGATGCAGGACTCGATCCCAGGACCCTGAGATCATGACCTGGGCCGAAGGCAGCGGCTTAACCCACTGAGCCACCCAGGCGCCCCAGATTTCTTGTTCTTAAATGAAAAACTTCATTATTTTTTCAGGGAAAAGAAAACATTAACAGGAGGAGACCTGCGTAGACACAATCTAAAAATGTCTCTTACGTTTTGAAAATAAAGAAAATATGGTGTAAGCATCAAGCAGGGAAATAGTCATCTTCAAAAACAAACACAAGGGGCTGACTCAGTTAAGCGTCCAACTCTTGATTTAAGCTCAGACCATCGCCTCAGGGTCCTGGGAGTGAGCCCTACGTCAAGCTCCATGCTCAGCGTAGAGTCTGCTTGGGATTCCCTCTCTCCCTCACCCTCTAATTGTTGAATTCTAAAACCTTGAGTTATCACTGACTCCTCTTGTACTCAAACACGCCAAGTCCAACTCTCCAGGAAATCCAATGGCTTTCCCTATGCCTTAGAGTAAAAAACCAAAGCAATAACCCATAAAATCCTGCATGATTTGGACCCTCTGGTGTGATCTCTGGCTACTCTCCCTCACTCACAGTTGTCCCAGCCACATTAACTTCCTTAATGTTGCTCAACACTCCAAACACATTCCAACCTCAGGGCCTTTGCACTGGCTCTTTCTCCTGTCTGAAATACTCTTTCCCTCTTTCCCCACTTATCCACATGACTCCCTCATTTCCCTCATGTCCTTCAAATATATCCCCTGATCTAATATAAAACAACATCCTGCCCCTTCTTATCACGACCTGGCATACTCTCTCTGTTTACTTGTTTACAGTTTATTCTTCTCCACCAGAATGCAAGTCCCATGAGACCCTTGTTTTATTTTTTTGCCTCTCTCTCCCCACAGTCTGAAACCGTGCTCAGCCCATGGTAGGTGCCCAGTCCAGACTGTTGCTGTGTGTTGTTGCTGATGACTCGGAGTCAACTAATCTGGAAATTTGTCTCAATTATAACTTCATGTGACCTCCCTGAGATTCATCTGCCTTAGCTGGGTTGCAGGGGATATTAATATCTGTCCTGCCTAGTTCACAGGGCAGCTGTAAAGCTCAAATGAGTTACTGGACTTAGACATTTTCTCTTTTCTTTTTTTTTTTTAAACAGCTTTATTGAGAGTTTTATTCATATACAATTTATTCTTTTTTTAATTTTTAATTTTTTATAAACATATATTTTTATCCCCAGGGGTACAAGTCTGTGAATCACCAGGTTTACACACTTCACAGCACTCACCAAAGCACACACCCTCCCCAGTGTCCATAACCCCACCCCCTTCTCCCTACCCCCCTCCCCCAGCAAGCCTCAGTTTGTTTTGTGAGATTAAGAGTCACTTATGGTTTGTCTCCCTCCCAATCCCATCTTGTTTCATACAATTTATTCTTTTAATGTGTACAATTAAATGGTTTTTTTAAAAGATATTTTATTTATTCATTTGATAGAGATGACAAGTAGACAGAGAGGCAGGCAGAGAGAGGGAGGAATCAGGCTCCCTGCCGAGCAGAGAACCCGATGCAGGATTCAATCCCAGGACCCTGAGATCATGACCTGAGCTGAAGGCAGAGGCTTAACCCACTGAGCCACCCAGGCGCCCAATTAAATGGGTTTGAATATAGTCACAGTTAATGCAAGTATCATCACAATCAATTTTTTTAAAAAAATTTTTAGTTTTTTAATTAACATATAATATATTATTAGCCCCAGGGGTACAGGTCTGTGAATCGCCAGGGTTACACACTTCACAGCACTCACCATAGCACATACTTTCCCCATGGACTTAGACATTTTCATAGGCCAGAGTCCTATGGCCAAAAATGCAAAGCAGGATCCATGGAACTCCTATCCTATAAAAGGATGTTTGATAATTTTCTATATAATTCCTATATGGGGGCGGGGAGTAAAGCCCTGAAGAAACTAGTGTGTTCTCACAAGGAATTCTCTGGCAAGTCCTGATCTTAAAATGATCAGTCCATAAAAATGGAAAGGCACAAAACCAAAGATGAATACAAAAGTCGTTAAGCATGGACAAGAATGGTTTCGGGGAGGCTGTGGGGGAAAAAGAGCTAAGGTTTGCAAAAATGTGAAGGATGAGAAAAATTGATTCGGGGGCACACTTGAAGCACGCAGATAAATGACAGGATGGTGCCAACAGATGACAGATGAAAAGTAGAACTCAGGCCTTACTCTGTTTCCCACAAAGAAAATGGTCTTTCGGTTTGAAATAAGAAACCGTTAAAAATGAAATTTAAAGAACAACAGAGGGAGGTAAAGAGAGTCTTGCTTCATCAAATGAGATCGAGTCCCCAGACCCAAGATAACTGTCCACCCAACCCACCACTTCATTTCATGGGTCTTTTTCTACCCCCCTCTCTCCCCCGACAAGCTTGGCAACCAGGTTACCCATCCAAGTTCTGGGTGTATTCCCCCAAGTTGACAGTGTAGTCTGATGAAAGGTGAGTAGAGAAGTCGCTCCTCATCTGGGACCTTCCTGGAAGGGCCATGGGCAGGGTGAACATCCACGTGCTTGTGTGTGTGTGTGTGTGTGTGTGTGCGCGCGCGCGCGCACACGTGCGTGCACACACAAGTGACTTCCTTCACCAGGGAGGTCAGGTGGAGTATCTTCTGATGATGGTGAACTAATGGTTTATTGTCTCCAAGCATCTCCTCTACCTGAGGTATGCCATTTTGGGGAACCTGAGGGCCACTGCTCCCCTGCCGCCGGCAAGTCCAACTCAGCTGTACTCTGGGATTTTCCTGCTGATTGTTGAATACTCCAAACAGCTTACAGGACCTTGCCTTCTCTTCTGGAAGCCCCACAAAATACTCCTCAGGTGCAGGAAACTCTGGGCAGGTTGTAGATCAATATATATATATATTTTTTACTAGATAATGTATCTTTAAAAAATTTTTTTGTATTGTAAAATATATACAACATAAAATTTACAGTTTTAACCCCCTCAGTGTACATGTCCGTGGCATTAAGTATATTCACCTTGCCAGGCAGCCATCACCCCCATCCCCTTCCAGAACTTTCTGATCTTCCCAGATTGAAGTGGTACCCTTGAAAGAATCCCTCAACGGCCCCTGCTTGATCCAGCCCCTGGTAGTCAGCATTCTGTGTTCTGTCTCTGTGAATTTGACCGCTCTCTGATTCTGTGAGGAATCACATGATATTTGTCTTTCTATGACTGGCTTCCTTCCATTTAGTGCGACGTCTTCAAGGTTCATCCCTGTGGCCGTGTGTCAGAATCTCTTTTCTTTTAAAGGCTGAATAATAGCGTATCTCATTTTTTTTAAAAGATTTTATTTATTTATTTGACAGAGAGAGATCACAAGTAGGCAGAGAGGCAGGCAGCGAGAGAGAGGAGGAAGCAGGCTCCCTGCTGAGCAGAGAGCCCGATGCGGGACTCGATGGGATCGAACATGACCTGAGCCGAAGGCAGCGGCTTAACCCACTGAGCCACCCAGGCGCCCCGCGTATCTCCATTTTAATGGGGTAAATTTTCTCCCAAAATCCCGTGGCTAAATGGCAGGAATGCAGACTGAAGGGTGGATACGGAAATTGTACTGAGGCGGTGTCATAGGGGGAGGAAAGCTGTCTCAGGAAATCTCCACAAGACTCCTGTCCAGACTGCCCTGGACAACATTTCTTTTTTTTTTTTTTTAAAGATTTTATTTATTAATTTGACAGAGAGAAATCACAAGTAGACGGAGAGGCAGCCAGAGAGAGAGAGAGAGGGAAGCAGGCTCTCCGCTGAGCAGAGAGCCCGATGCGGGACTCGATCCCAGAACTCCGAGATCATGACCCGAGCCGAAGGCAGCGGCTTAACCCACTGAGCCACCCAGGCGCCCTGGACAACATTTCTAACAATGACTTAAGTGAGGACCCAGGAGGGCTGCCAAGCTAATAACCTGTGAATGACAGAAAATTGGGCCTAACAGAACAAGGAATATGGATTAAAAATATTTAGTATACTAGAATGATGTACTGAGACCAAGGAGACGAAGTTCAACAACAGGAAGTGCCATATGTTAAAATTAAAGTGCATATCGTGTGCATACGTGCACACACATGCGTACACACACACAAACGCGTGCGCAGCAGTACAGGATGGAATAAAACTGTCCTTAGAGCAGCATGAGCGAGAGTTGTGGGTTTTAATTGACCACAGGCTCAGTCTGAGTCAACAGTGGGATGTGGTTGCCAAAAAAACAACTAATGCGACCCAAAGGTGCATTAATAGAAGCACAATGTTCAGAGCAAGGCAGGAAATAGCCCCTGCGCTGGCCTCGCTGGTCAGGCCGCCCCTGGAACGCTGTGTTCAGGTCGGCACCGCACTTTATGAGGGCCATCAAAAGCCTGGAGGGCGTTCGGCAGAGGGCAAACGGTCTGGAAAAGGCTCCTCGTGAGGAGCAGGAAACAAATCTGGGAACTTAGCAAGTAGGACTGAAGACCTGGCAGGGGGACGCAGGAGGCAGTTTAAAGTTTTGTGTGGTATTGGGAAATGGCACTGTCGCTCAGGGATGCAGGTTATGGCCAGGGTAGATTCTACTGAGAAGAAGAAACAACTTCGTTATCTTAGACCTGTCAAAACAACAGTGGGTGGCTTCCAGAGTGAGTTCCTCATCACTGGAGGCAATCAACCAGCATTGTTTCAGGGAAATGGTTCTCAGGGGCACTCCTGCCCCTCAGGAGAGAGAGAGACGTTGATTTTCACCAGTGGGAGGAGGCAGGTGGCTCCTGGTATCTGGTTAAGTACAGACCAGGAATGCTTCCAAACGTCCTGTGGTGCACAGGCCCGCCGGGAGAACAAAGAATTATCTAGCCCAAAACGTTGACTGTGCCGAGCTTGGGAAACCACAGAAGGCACTCCTGTACTGCAGTGTTGTAGAGCGGAGGTCCAAGCCCCACGGCTGGATCAGGCTTGTGGGTATCAGCCATACCACTGGCTAATGTTTAAGGATCCTGAGATTTCATATAAAGATCTGGAATTCCACCCCTTCCTTTAACAAAACAAAACAAAACTTACATTTGACGACAGTGGGCTCACCTTCCTGCACGGCAACAGTTTCCTGGAGCTGATTAGCTGAGGTCCCTTCTGGAAGAATCTAGAGCTCTCTAGCTCACCACAGTCCTCACTTCATTGCCTGTCTAGCCACGGGACGTGTTTGCATTTTGACCCCTCGTGCATTTCATCCACAGGTTCTCAACTCTGCCTTGGCATTCAGTTCACCTGGGGAGTTTTACAAGTCCCCCGCCGTCCCCCCCCACCCCCCGTACTCACCTGCACCCGAGACCAGCACAACAGACTCTCTGGGGGGTGGGACTCAGGCAGCACCATTCCTCACAGCTCCCCAAAATGGTTTCAAGGTCAAGTTTCAAGTCAAGCGCAGGATGCACAACTTTATCGTGAAACAATAATCTGTGGGTGGAGGTTCTAAGACAAATATACACAAACCCAGTAGAGAAAACTCTACAGTCAAGGGAATGTGAACCCCTGAATGGGCTGCTTCAGGAGAGAACTCCCATGTTTCTTGTGGTAGTCAATGAAGAGAACTTTTAAGAAGAAATCCCTACTTTGGAATACTTGAAAGGAAGGGAGACTGGACCGCAGACGGGGTTCTTCACTCTTGAGTGTGAAAGAGAATCACCTGACGGGTTTCCCCCAAGCGCACAGGTCCAAGTCCTATCCCAGAAGAGTATGATCTAGAAAGGTCAGGTAAGGGCTGAGCAGGTACAAGTTGAAAATCTTCCCAGACGATGCTGGTAAGCACTCCCAGGGAAGAACCACGGAGCAAGGTGCATGACCTCCCAAGCTCCGACCTCAACCTTGGCAGTGACTCGGGTCCTTAAAAAAAAAAAAAAATCTATGTCAGCCTTCAGATACACACTGGAAACCTAAAGGACATGACCACCACGGGTTGGGGAGTATTTTAGCACCCACAAAGATGAAGGTAAGCTTGAAGCTGCAAGATTCTCCGATTCAGACCTGACCCCGAGGCCTGAAGGGATTCAAGGAAAGAACTGTTTCAAGGTTCTAGCACATTTCCTGACACATCTGACACGTGATGTTTGCTTAAATAACCTCTCAGAAAGCCGCTTACATGCTTGCATGAATTTTTAGCTTCAAGCAACAGATACTGACACTGTCTGCTTTAAGCTAGAAAGAATTCCATTAAATGGGTATTAGAACAGTGTAAGAAGGCTTTAAAATATGTCTGCTTTAATAAAGCATGATACATCAGTGCAATGACTTATTATACGGCCATTAGAAACTATCGTACAGATTAAAATAAATACATTTAGTGGGTGTGTGAGGAGGTGCACAATACAGAGCTCTGGGAGAAAATGGCTATAGAACAGGATGTAAGATATGCAACTCATTTTCGTAACAACATGTATTTGTATTAATACTTATATATCAAATCTGGGGAAAATCTGAATCTTGACCTAAGCCTCATATTTTATACAAAAATTAACTGAAAACGGATCATCAGCATAAAAATGTAAACCTATAAAACTTTTAGGAGAAAAAAAAAAAGACATGAGAGAAAACCTTTTGGCTCTAGAACCAAAAAGCTCGGAGATTGGATGCCAAAAGCAGTCTGTAAAAAGAAAGTGATGAATTTGACCTCATCGACTACAAACTTCTGTGTTACAAAGGACCCGTGAAAAGGACGAAAATTCAAGCTGCAGATTGGGGACAGTGGGTGGGGGTGGGACTCAGGCAGCAAGATGTGCAAACCACACATTCAACAAAAGATTAGGATTTAGAATATATAAGGATCTCTCAAGACTCAGCAGTAAACAAACAAAAGATTAGAGAATGGGCCAAAGACATGAAAAGACTTTTCCCCCAAAAGGATATGCAGATGGAAAATAAGCCCATGGAAAGATGTTCAGTGTGATTAGTGATCAGGAAGACACAAATAAAAAACCACAATAAGGGACCATGAGTTACACAGCAGAATGGCTAAAATAAAAAAAAAAAAATCGTGACAACACCAAAGGCTGGTAAGAATGCAGAGAAACTGGCTCACTCACAGAGCAGAGGAGAGGAGGCTAGCCTAGAAAACAGTTTGGCAGTTTCTTAGAAAGTCAAGACGCAACCACCATTGGATCCAGCATTTCAGCTCTTGGGCGTTTATCCCAGAGAAGTGAAAAACGTATGTCCGCCTGAAATACGGGAATGTTCACAGCAGCTCTGCTTGAAATTGGCAAAACTGGAAAACTCAAATGTCCTTCCCTGGGTGAGTGATTAAAGAAATGGTTATATCCACACTAGGAAAGACTACTCAGACTCACTTTCAAAATATCTAAGTATAAAAGGAGGGGATGTTATAAAGAAATGTTATAAAAGTAATCCTATTGTTTGTACACATTTAAGGCCATGGAGGTGCCATGTAAATGACTGAAATTCAAGGTACGCAGCCCTAGAACATGCCCAATTCCCTGCTGTCTCTCTCTCTAAGGAATCTGAGGACAGGACACACACACAAAATTAAAGAACCCCAATAAATATGATCCACATCTTTCCTCTTTTTATTCACACAGAAGGGGGGAGATTCTAGATACGAATATATCCCCTCCTTTGTGTGTTAATGATCTAAAATGAGCAGTGGTCGTTGGAGCTTGCAGTATCATTAGACAGGGGTTAGGGTGGGTAGGGCAGAGATAGGGTTGGGGGGGGGGCATCAGGGAAGAGGCAGTCGCTGATGAAAATAAAGAAGGATTTTCAAGGTCTGCAGCCAAGCCTCAAGCCATCACTGGATAAGCAAGGAAGTGTGAGAAAGTTGTTTGTGTGAAATGGAGTGTAAACTGCAAACGTGTCATAGGGGTGGAGAGGAAGGGACAGGAGGGACCCACAGAGGAAGCACTGGCCCCCACCCTAAGTGGGAGGCTGTAGGAGTCTGGCGGTCCTTATTTATACGGTACCAGAGAACACTGCAGCTCACACCCCGTGTGCTTGCTGCCTCATCTCCGTCAACAGATGGAGGTAATAAAGAGGCTAAAAATGGAAACACGAACTGGTGTGTAGCTTTGTTATGGCAGTTTGTCACAGAACAGTCAAGAATCCCTTGCCGGTAAGTTGTGCTTGTCAAGGTCACCTGTGACCTCTTTGGTGGTATTAAATCTAACAGACACTTGGCTGGACAGGCTATAGCAAGGCCAGGGCGGCCAGTCTCTTGGGGGCATGAGGTTGGCCGCTGCCCACTTGCGATCAGCCAGGCACAAGCAATGGTTTGGCTTCCCTGGGGCTTCTGGAGGCCGTTAGTTCCAGCTTTGGTCAATAGCCTATGTAATTAATCAACTTAAAGGGAGTCCTGGTTAGCAATGGTTCTTGACACTGGCTGCACACCAGAATCACCTAGGGAGCTTTAAAAATAATACCAGGCCTAGACCTCACCCAGGACCAGTCAGTGAGGCTGAATATAAGCCATTCTTTAAAAGCACCCCAGGGGATTCTCATATGCGGCCCAGCTGAGAGCCAACAGGCTAGATCATTAAGGGGTCAAGTTCAGACACACATGGGGGATGCCAGTCTTGTTCCTTCTCTAATCTGTGATCGCCTACCTCTTCCTAGTACATTCTGAATTAGTGTGGAGACACAGGATTGGCATTGAAAGAGCAGGAGACCATAATTCATTTAAGCAAAAACCAATGGATGCGGTTTTAAGATAGCTTCTAATTTTATTTTAATAATGCTCTAATGAACCAGCCACCTTATGTGCAAACCTCTGTAGGGATCCATAATCTGTTTTCTTGGGATAGATTCTTACTCTGATTAAAAAAGGTAAGGATACTTCCTAAAGTTTCAATAATTCAAAAATTATTCGCCAACTTGGTTGGTTATAAATTCTGTTTAATATTATTTTACTTTGTACTTCTTTAATGTTCATTAATTCCGTTTGTATATTATCATTTGTATTTCTTTTCTGAAGTGGCTCTTCATGTGCTTTGACCATTTTTCCATTGTGGCGGTCACTTTTTGCTGATTTTTAAAGACTTTATATAGGACAGTATTGATGGTTATTAATATATGGTATATTAATGGTATATTTATATATTATGAATTGTATGTCATGTACAATTGCCAGTATTTTTTCTTGATACGTTTAATTTTGAGGCTTTTAGATACAGAAGTATAAATTACGTATGTATGCCAAATTTCCTAGTCTCATCCTCTGTGGTATCTTCCACTACGTTTAGGTTCTCAAGTTCCTTTTTATTTTAAATTGTTCTTGTAATTACTTTATGACCTAATTTCCAACACTAAATACTTTGATTCATCTGGAATTTCTTTTGGCAAAGAAATGGCCTTGATATCAACACCCAAGTGACATCTCCATCACATACTGGACATAAGGGCCCAGTTGTGAGCTTTCTCTTTTGCCCTGCTGATCATTCTGTCTGTACTGCCTTGAGCAAAGACCATCCTGTTTTAATACTGTCACTTTATCGTTTAAGATCTTGCAAAAAGTACTGTTGACCCTTGAATAACATGGGTTTGAACTATGTAGGTCCACTTATAGGTGGATTTTTTTTTTTTTTTTTATGAATAAGGCCCAGTACTGTGAATGTACTCTTCCTTAGGACTTTCTCATTAGCATTCTCTTTTCTCTAGTTTACTTAATTCTAAGAATACAGTTTAGAATACATAAACTTACAAAATATGTGTTCACTATTTATCTTACTGGTAAGGCTTCCTGTCAACAATAGGCTATTGTTAAGTTTTGGGGGAGGCAGAAGTTACACATGGATTTTCAACGGCATGGGAGCTGGTACCCCTAACCCCTATATTCAAGGGTCAACTGTGTATCATTCTTATTTTTATTTTCAAAAACATTCTGTCTATTCTTTGATTCTTTTTTTTTTTTTTTTTTTTTTTTTTAAAGATTTTATTTATTTGTTTGACAGAGAGAAATCACAAGTAGATGGAGAGGCAGGCAGAGAGAGAGAGAGAGGGAAGCAGGCTCCCTGCCAAGCAGAGAGCCCAATGCGGGACTCGATCCCAGGACCCTGAGATCATGACCTGAGCCGAAGGCAGCGGCTTAACCCACTGAGCCACCCAGGCGCCCTATTCTTTGATTCTTGAATAGTATTTTAGAAACTCCTCTAAAATTATTACAAAATTAATGCATATTAAGACAATATTGTTTGCAAATACTGACAAATCTATGGAACCAAAGAAAAAATCCACACATGGGAAATAGTATTTTTTTTTTAAAGATTTTATTTATTTATTTGACAGACAGAGATCACAAGTAGGCAGAGAGGCAGGCAGAGACAGAGGAGGAAGCAGGCTCCCTGCTGAGCAGAGAGCCCATGCGGGCTCCATCCCAGGTTCCTGAGATCATGACCTGAGCCGAAGGCAGAGGCCCCAAGCCACTGAGCCACCCAGGCACCCCGGGAACAGTATTTATTTATTTGAGAGAGAGCACGCACATATTTGAGCAGAGGGAGAGGGAGATAATATCCAGCAGACCCCTTGCTGAGTGCAGAGCCCAAGGCCAAGTTGGATCTCATGACCCTGAGCCGAAATCCAGAGTCACATACTCAACCTACTGAGCCACCCAGGCGCCCCAGGAAACACAGTATTTTGTATCTGCAAGAGAAGAGAGGACTATTCAGGTATTGATTTCAGACATGTGCTTATGTAACTGGAAAACATTACTGTGCTACCTCAGATTATATACAAAAATAAATTCTGGGAAAACTGGCAAACTCCATGAACAGTCAGTTTATAGACAATACCAATATATGTTCCTGGGCCATCCTAAATGGCCCAGGAACATATAAAAATAATCTTACCAACAGTGATAATCAGGGCAATGTATATAAAAACAACAATTAGATACCATTTTTCTACTGTTTGATTGGCAAGGTCACTTTTAAAACATAATCTCTTGGGCACCTGGGTGGCTCAGTGGCTTAAAGCCTCTGCCTTCCGCTCAGGTCATGATCCCAGAGTCCTGGGATCGAGTCCCGCATTGGGCTCTCTGCTCAGCGGGGAGCCTGCTTCTTCCTCTCTCTCTGCCTGCCTCTCCGCCTACTTGGATCTTTTTGTCAAATCAATAAAATCTTTAAAAACAAAGAAACAAACAAACAAAAAGCGAAACAATCTCTTAATACGTAGAGTTGATGAGCTTGGGAGGGTACGATCAGAGGAGCCGATTTGGGAAGAGCTATCCAAATTGAAAGCACACATCCTATGACCCTGGGGACGCACTCAGAGACACAGCAGCACGGGCACACAGTAAGGGTACACACAGGCGGGCTCCACCGGCTACTGAGATACTGAACTGTTTCCCATTCGGTTGGCGGACAGCCTCCACCTCACGTCCTGCAAGGGTCCTTGACTCCCACTGCCCAGGCCACTTTAACCTTCTCCCTCCCCCCACCCCGCCCCAAACTGTCCTGTGATCAACACCTGAAGAGTCAGAGTCAATGCCAGACCTCCCGGTCGCGGGAGAGAGGAGGTGCTCCCGAAGACTGCGGCACCCAACTTCGACCGCAAGCGGGTTACCAAGAGCTAGAAGCCACCAGGCTGGCCCAGACCACCACCTTCTAGACTTTCTGTAAGTGAACAGAGAATATCCTAGTCGAACTGCTGCTACTTTGGCTGTCTCGGTTACAGACAGCCACATCTAATCACAATGGTACAAAGGTAAATGCCTGTTAACAGGGAAATGGCTACATCAATCATGATATGTAAACAATGTATTGTAAACAACTGGACGCCTCATATATTTGATGAACTACTTTGCAGAGGTCGAGGTGAATCTGCAGGCATCACCAGGAGCGACAGAAGCACGGTGCGGAACGGCCTCATCATTCCTGTACTCTCCCCTCCAATCCCTTAATAAACCCGGCCGGGTCTTCCTAGTTTTCTAGACACGAAAGCACAGAAGAAAGACTAAAGATATACTATGTAAGCTGTGCAATGTTAAGAACTTTTGGGGAGAGAAGAAAAATTGCTGGGGAATGGCCAAAGGGCCCCCTTACCTTTGACGCTGGCATTCCTCCTTCATACAAAAGGAATGATTTGGGCACTACCTGTATGGTACAGATTAATTAGGTTCCCCACCTACCCACCAGCTGACCTTCTCAAACGGTTCACTTGCCTGCCGCTCGCTGCCTGCAGGGTCCACATGTGAGAGCTGTCAGAGCTGAAGACTCAGACTTGGAGGGGCGGCCGCTTTGGCACACAGAGATTAGCTCAAGAGCCACCACCCGAGAGCTTCGTGTTGGAGAAGTTCAAGGTTCTTTCAGAAGCCCTCTGTCGCACAGATTGCACTGCTTACAATACCACTGCGTGTAAAAGAATGAAATCAAGGTATTAATCTACAAGGACAAAGGGAGAGGACACAACAGCTCAGGAGAAATTACAGTAAAATACCGGGAGCGGTACCTGGCACCGCAGAGCCGAGAAACTTCAACCGAACGCTGGAAACAGGAACCACCGCTGGAGAGCATCGCCAAAAGCTTGGTAGTCGGAGGCATCGGGTGCTGCGGGAAGCAGGGGAGAGGGGCCGGGCTGAGCAGCCGGCCCCCTATCGCCTGCCATGCACACCATTGGGAATGTGTGCTGCCCACTCTGTAGTCGCTTGTTCTGTAGGAAACATGACTCAGATGAGCTCCAGGCACGGAGATCTCACAGTGCGCAGGAAAAGGAGAGGTGTGCTGGTGTGAACCAAGGGGAGAGGTTAAAATCACCCTCTTATTCCTGCCAGAGTCTTCTAATTATTTCTCATTTTGGAATGAGGTCAATTCTAAGATTCCTCGTTGCTTGAGAATAGCGAGGAGGCAGGGGTGTGGGGTGGAGGGGAACAGTCTGGGCAGTTGGCTCTTTCAGTTTGGGCTGACTATCTCCCAACAGTTCTTACCACGTTGACAATTCTTTGGCCCCTGGGGTGGATCCTCTCTGGATGAGCTGAGAAGCCACAGAGGGCTTTCAACAGAAGGATCCCTCTCGTCGTTGAGAAGATCTTAGGAAGACCGGGTGGGGCTAGATCCGTCAGTGTCTGGTCAGGGAAAGGGAAACACTCTAGGTATGTCAAACTGAAATGATTTAATATAGGAGATTGGTTCTAAAAGTACTGACAGGGTAGATGGCACCAAAAGGGAAGGATGAAATTACTGCGAAATCAGGTCAGGAGCCACCCCCATGCAGGCTGGGGAAGCAAAAGGGAAATGTTAGCTGAGCCCACGACTGCTACATGGGCTGTGGGTTCTGGAGCATCTGCAACCGTCTGCAGCCCTGGGGACCACAGCCACACCCGCCTAGTGGCAAGCCAGGAGGTCACACTCCCACTATCATAGGATCCTCTAGGCCCCAGAGGTGTCTTAAGAGGTGGAGCGTCTGCTACACCCATGAGTTCTGTGCTGCTGAGGCCACAGGAACGCCCACTTCAGCCTCCAAGCCACTCGAACAAATTCGAAGCCTGCCAGGATATTAGCAGTGGAGGTGGTGAGAGGCAGTCATATTCAGTATATGGTCTTGGGGTGGGTTGTGGACAACAGGATTTGCTCACAAATCAGGTGTGGGGTATGGTATGTCAGAAAGAGAAGTCAAGGTTAACCCTAGATTATTCTTTTAAAAAAATTTCCTTTTATGTGCAGAGAGTGCACAAGCAGGGGGAACGGGAGAGGGAGAAGCAGGCTCCCTGCTGAGCAGGGAGCCCGATGTGGGGCTTGACCCCAGGACCCTGGGGTTATGACTCGGGCTGAAGGCAGATGCTTAACCAACTGAGCCAACCAGGTTCCCCTAAAGATTTTTATTTATTTATTTGTGTGAGAGCGAGATCACAGCAAGGGGAAGGGGAGAGGGAAAATCAGACTCTGCTGAGCAGGGATCCTGATGTGGGACTCAATCCCAGGACCCTGAGCTGAAGGCAGATGCTTAACTGACTGAGCCACCCAGGCACCCCTAACTCTAGATTATTCTTGGCTTGAGCAAATGGAAGATGAGAATTGCCATTTACTTCGATGACCAAAATTACAGTGACAGCAGGTTTTAGGGAACTAGTGAGAGTTCTGTTTACATGACATGTTTAGGGAGAGATGCGGTTAGCCAGAAGACATTCCAGGGAAAGGAGCTACAAATGTGAGATACAGTAGTATACGATGGATACACACAGGAGACCTCTGGTGTCACTAAGGGAGGGAGTGTTGACAGAAAAGAGATAACGTTCAAGGACCAGTGCCTGGGGTACTCCAAGTGAGAGGTCAGGTAGGTAAAAATAGGCCATCAAAGGAAACAGGAGAAGCAGAAAAGTGGGAAAAACACCAGAAGGATGTGGCATCTTCCAGTCCTGGTGACCAGAGTTTCAGGAAGGAAAGAGGGTTGTCTGTGCCACGTCCTGTGCCACTAAGATGAAGAGTTGGCTTCGGTTTCATATGATGGATGTCACTGGTGACTTCCAGAAGAACAGCTTCAGAGGGGAGGTGGGAGCATAAGCCTGACTGGGATGGCTCAGGGTGAGGGGATGGGGAGATAGGGGTAGCAGTGGGGAGAGATCACCCTCACTGAGTACAGAGAGGGATGAAAAAAATGGCGCTCCAGTTGGAGGGAAAGGGGAGGTCAAGACCGGGTTGCTTGCCTCTCTTCTTTTGAAGATGGAAGAGATATCAATATACTGATAACGCTGATAGGAAGGACCCTGTGGAGAGGAGGCACTGATGACGAGGGAGAAAAAGGGAATGCTGGCTGCAGTCATGTCCTGGAGCAGACAGGAGCAGACTGGATAGGGTGTACGGATGGAGGGACCACTGAAGTCTGGAGGAAGCAAGGCCACCAGATGATCCGGATGGGCAGGAGCTGTTGAGGAGAGGAGAGAAGGAACCAAACACGTACATAGGAGAACCGAGAATGAGTGGGCAAGGGGGACGTAGCATGATTGCCAGGAAATGTGAAGGGTCCACTTGAGATGAGAAATGATGAATTTTAAGTGGGACTAGTCATCGTGCTTGTGCATTTGCTGTTTTCAGCTGTGTGGGTATAGGTACTGGGCACTGAGTGGGCAGAGTTGATTTTAACCAGAAAATGTAGCGCAGTGAGAGTGGGTCAAAGGAGTAGATGGTTTAAGCAAAAGGTAACTACAGAGCATGTTTATCTGTGCAGAAGGGGCATGAGGGGGTGATCAATGAATAGAAGATCCAGTCCTTTAAGATAAGCTATCCCATGTCCTCATGCCAAAGTCCTCCAGGTGGAGGGGTCTTTGGGGGTGTTACCTGTTTATCTAACAAGCATTCACGGCACACTTGCCAAAAACTAGGTCCAAATGGATATGTGGTTACTTCCTTAGAAGCATGTGAAGTATCAGGAAGATAAGTTGGATGGATCCAAAGCAGGAGGGATCTTGGGCAATTACTGAGAACACAGGTTGACTTCATTTATTTATTTATTTATTTATTATTTTTTCAAAAGATTTTATTTGTTTATTTGACAGAGAGAGAGAGAGATCACAGGTAGGCAGAGAAGTAGGCAGAGAGAGAGGAGGAAGCAGGCTCCCCGCTGAGCAGAGAGCCCGATGCGGGACTCGATCCCAGGACCCTGAGATCATGACCTGAGCTGAAGGCAGAGGCTTTAACCCACTGAGCCACCCAGGCACCCCTGACTTTATTTTATTGTTGATAAAATTTTTAAGTAGGTTGAAAGATGCAGATCTAATGGAAAAGTACATATCTTTATCAACCAAAATAAGTAAAAAAGAGAATTTATGGATAGATGTAATTGAAAAGTTTGCAGTATAATAATGGCTTATGTTTACCAAGAGCTTACTATTAGCAGGCTCTGTTCTACGTGCATTACATTTATAATCTTGTTTAATCTCACTAGCAGACCCAGGATTTGAACTCAGGCAACCTGTTTCCAGACACTGCACTCCTAGCCACTATGCCTTACTGTCTCTTGAAGAGACAGCTTCAGGCAAAGCTGGATCCAAGGAGTCAAACACTATTACCGGGACTCAGTCTTTCCCTTTCCCTCTGCTTACTTACATGTTGAATTAGTTCACAAATGTGTTAAGTTCTCTCCATTCATGGTAGCTGCCAGCTTACCCCATCCTTAGAAAGCAAGCAGGGTATTTTCTCTTTCTGAAAGTATTAGACCTACATGGGTCTGTAGTTAATGATATGAAATAGATTCACAATATTGTCAAGTAAAAAAGCATTTTACAAAATAGCAGATATGGGCTGATCCATAAACTAACAAACACATGTATAATTGGAAGGATATAAAAAACATTAGTGATAGTAATTTCCGAGTATTTTTATATGGGGGACTTTTTTCTTTTTGCTTCTCTTTGGTTCTGCATTCAGGATAATATAATCTATAATAATAATGTTGAAGGAAACAGAAAACTCAATACAAGCCAACAAATATATCTCCTCAAGTTGTTCTCTGCAGCTAGGTACCACTAAGATCTGCATTTCAGAAATGGGTAAATTGGGGCATCACCAATAGTGATATTCTCATCTGCTTCCATTTGGTTAAAGACAAGAAGATGAGAGGGAGTATCACCAGGTACTCTGGGTCAGCTCTGCTACATTATTGTACAAGGTTAGTATCTTCTCTGACATGATAAATAATCCACTTTGGGTAAATTTTGTAATGAAATATTAGTTCTTTCTTGGAAGCCTACCCCTAACAGGGTAATAGTTAGTGATCCATGGTCCATCAAGGAGGAGAAAGGAGCTCGGGAATCCAGGGGAGGCCCAGCATGAATACGCAGCCTAGATTCCAGGTACTAGGCTGATCGGGAACTAGCTATTTAGTCCCCGGCCCCCAAGTAGTTTACCGTCACATTAAGAACGCAAGATGGTAAGATAAGGCGAGCAGAAGATTGTGTGGGTCTATATAATGCAGGATGGGAGGTGGGGCACGAAGCAGTTCTGACCCAAGGGAAGGCTGTTGGTGAAGCTGATCATCAGCCTCCCCATTTGGGCTTTTTTTTTTTTTTTAAGCTTGATTGATTTTGGGGTGGGGGACAGGAGAGTGTGCGTGCAGGGGGAGGGGCTGAGGGAGAGAGGGAATCTCAAGCAGACTCCTTGCTGACCGTGGATCCCGACTCGGGGCTGGATCTCATGACCCTGAGATCATGACCTGAGCCAAAATCAAGAGCGAGACACTTAACTAACTAAGCCACCCAGGTGCCCCATTCATGCTCCCCCCACCCCCACTGGTTGTCCCCTTCTCCAGCCTACAGCATCTGGAGAACAAGGGAAAAATCAACCTCCTTGAGATGGCTTCCACATTTACGAGATAGGAATACTAATAAGCCCTATCTCATTGGCCTTTTGCGAGGATGAGATGAGGTACTGCATCTGAATGCCGAGCCCGGGGTCTGGTGCTGAATAAATGCTCAGTACTTCGTGTCCATTACGTTGATGATGAATGCTGCGGACGGCACAAGTACACCACCACGGAGATGACAGAAGGTTTGGAACCTTACAAAGTGCTTAGCCATGGTTCCTGGCCTTTCAGATTTGGTTCCCTTCTGGAGGCAGCATCTGGTTCCTTGCATTTTCGCTCTCGGACTTCAGCCAGAGAACGGAGCACGCGGAAAACCTCTCATCCTCACTCCCGGTCTGTTCCTAAAGGTAGAATATTCACGCACACCCTCCAGCTCAGATGTGAACTCTGCACCTCGCACAACCCGCAAGACCGCGGGAGTCCATTTCACCATTCTTCGTCTCTTAGGAACCACCCGGTTTGGAACATTTTCTCACACTTTACAAAACTAGGCTCTAGGGGGAACAGAATGGAAACTTACATGGAAATACGGCTGAATGAGGCTTGATTGGGTCCAAAGACTTAGGGGAAAGAAAATCTCCTTGTTTAATAATTTCAAATTCAAGGTCTTAAATGCAGGTTATAAGAGTGGAAGGGAGGATTCAAGAGGATGCTCATGCAAACGAGCAAACTAAGACTCAGAAAGGAAGGCAAAAGGAGGAGCTGTGTCCTGTGGTTGCTATCCTGTGTATGCGCCCTGTTCCCCCACCTTCATTCTGTGAGCAACGGCTAAGTTCTTTTTCTGTGTGAGCTATTCCAAATCCCTCTTTTTGTCTATTAGCCCAAAGTTAGCTTCTGTTGCTCACAACTCAGTAGCCCTTCCTGATTTATAAATAAAGGGGGCAAAAAGGCAGATGAGAATGAGAAGAAAATAAAACAAGGTCCAGAGAGGAATAGAGAAGACCGAGAAAAGCAGCCAGATCTTAGGACTGTATCTGATTTTTTTTTAAAGATTTTATTTATTTGTTTGACAGAAAAATCACAAGTAGACGGAGAGGCAGACAGAGAGAGAGAGAGGGAAGCAGGCTCCCTGCTGAGCAGAGAGCCCGATGCGGGACTCGATCCCAGGACCCTGAGATCATGACCTGAGCTGAAGGCAGCGGCTTAACCCACTGAGCCACGCAGTCACCCCTGTATCTGAATTTTGAAGGATTCCAGTCCCAGTTTGTGCATAATCCTCCCCGATGCTCTCAAAGAAGAATGGCCGTACTTCTGGAAAAAAGAGAGGGCTTGGGGGTGAGGAGCAGGCATGACTGCTGTCTCACTCCTGAAAACCTCCACTGAAATCTCGGTCACTACTCTGGTTGGAAAACTGAAGAGGCAAGTCTGCCTGGCTCTGATGGGTTGGAATACCCAGGCATTTCACAGATTATGAATTCGAGGATAAAAATAATTTTTAAGTAGAGCCAAGTAGAGAATGATGAGAAAAAACTACACTCATTTTTTTTTCAAGAAAAAGTTCTTGTCAGAGTGAATTAATCCACATTTAACCTTGTAATTCTAACAACGAAGTGCAGAAATAACAGGTTCACAATGTGAAAAACTGTCAAAGGTGTATCTTAGAGCTCCTTCCAGCGTATTTGTTTTGACATTATTATTAAAAATGTGAGTGAAGAATTAATAAAATTGTAATCAAACCCAGAGAGGACATAATGCCAGCAGTGTGGTTCATGCCTTGAATAATGGAACCCCAGGAGGTTTTCGGAGTTAATCCTAACTCCCCATTTTACAGCTCAGCAAACCAAGGCTCAGAAAGGTCAACCCACGTGCCCAAGGTACACCAGGAATCAAGGGTCGGGCTGCCGCAATTCAACCTTTCTACGTTTTCTTTTTGAATAACTGAAAGCTGCATTGTGATTCAGGATTCAAGTAGACATTTGTGAAAAACTGGAGCAGAGAGCTGATGAGACAAGATAAAATTTAATCAGGTCAGATACATAAGGATCTACATGTTGGGTCCAAAAAAGCCCACTGTACAAGCACAGTATGGGGTGAGACATGCCTTAATCAGCAGCACTCGTAAGAGACACTTAGAGATGGAACTTGGCTGTGAGTTTGAGATGTCAGCAGTATGATGTAGCTTCAAGATAAAGATAATGGAGTCGGAGGTGGCATTACTAGAGGCAGAGTTTACCGAAGGAAGGTGAACCTCCTGGTGAACTTTTCACCCTACACCTGGAAGTCCTCATTGGGTCCCAGGTGTCAGGTTTTGGAGGTAATACAGATGTTAGCTTACACCTGAGAGAGCAGCCTGGGATGGAATGCTATTAGGAATGATCAAAGGAAGAGAGGGGACTGTAAAGCACTGTCATTTAAGAGCTTGAGTCCTGGAGTCAGGTTAACTCTAGTCCTGTTAACCACTGACTAGGTGTTCATTAAGCCTTTATCGTACTGTCTGTAAATTAGGAATTATAAATGAGTACCTATATCCAAAGACTAAGGAGGTAGAGCATGTCAAGTGATATATGCATTACCGGCACCAGACAACCACCCAATAATTGTTAGCTACTATGAGAATTAAGAAAGGGAGGTGATGTTAGGATAATGGTAACAAGCTCCTAGGCTTGTTTAAGAGAGTTAATATGGGAAGGCTTGAAACAAAGTTGGCAGTTATGATCTGTAATAGAAGGATTGGCCTAAGGTTTCTAGGGTGGGCCTTGTTTGGGGACAGAATATTTCCTGACTTGGGCTAAGGTCCATAGAGCCTGATCAGGTCATTCCCTGAACAAGGATGTTTATTAGTTTGTGGGAGGAGAGGGTACAGGAGATGGTGGTCACTCAGACATTCTGCGGGGGTAGCACTTAGTGAATGCCTGGGATTTGGCATTGCTGTGGAGTGACAACTACGTTCTTGGGCACGGTCATTTAGGTCTGCTCTGACCCACTAATGTGGCCACTCAGGGCAGCACTGGGTTTGGTCACACATGCCAGTTCTGGGCATGGTCACTGTGGGCAATTTACTTGGGAATCGTTCGAACCCAACGCGGAATTGCGCCTGGATCAGTCCTCCCCTCTGTTTCCTCCTCGTGTCCCTGGGTGAAATCTGCAGCATTCTGGATCTTAGGGACGCTGTGGGACCCCAGAACAGCTCCCCGGGGAGCAGTCCGCCGCTAGGGGGCGGCCGCTGAGAGGAACCAGCCCCGCGCGGAGTCCGCTCCTTTGGGGCTCACTCTCCCGACACGTCCCAGGAACGGTGGGGTGACAGTGGGGTGGGGGCGCATTCTTCACGGGTGTGAGACAGAGCGAGCCGCCTGCGTATGAGTCAGCGCGCGCGGGGCTGGGGAGCTCCGTGAATAGTCACGGAATCTCACTCACGCTCGGCTCCTCCACCCATCCCCGTCTAGAGCGTGTGTCCCAGTCCCGCGCGTGTGTGCGCACACGACACGATGTCCGATTCCAGGCTGTGTGTGTGTCTGGTGAGATGGGGATGAGGGGGACCGCGGTGGGTCGCTGTCGTGTTTCCACGCCCCATGTGGGGTGAGGGGGTGTGTCCTGGTCAGGGTACGTGTGTACCTGTAGTGTGTGCGTGCGTGTGTGTCAGTGCGGTGGGACCGTGGATCAGTGTAGAGTGCTTGCGTCTGCGCCCGGGTCTGGATGTTGGCGCGACCTGGACCGGGGTTCCCAGCCTTGGGGGTGGTGGGAGCGTTCAGCCCCCCGGAGGAGTGAATGTCTCGCCAGCCCAAGCCGGCTCAGGGAGCGGCCAGCGCGGGGAGGGCCCGCGGTAGCGCGTCTCTGGGAGGGGCGGGAGACTGGGGGCGCAGGGGGCGGGCCAGGTCCCAGGGCGGGGCGCGGGCTCGGGAGACCCGCGCGGCTGACGTCAGGCGACTCCTTAAATAGAGCCGGCAGCGCGCGCGGCTCGGCATTTCTCGAGGAGCCCGAGCGGGGCCCGCGCCAGCGCCACCGTCCGGTCCGCCCGCCAGCCCGCGCGGCCGCGCCGCCGCGGAGCGTTCGGGGCGCCGCGCTCCAGGGGCCGGGCATGGAGCTTCGGGCGTTGGGCGCACTCCGAAGCCGGCGCACGTGAGACCCAAGGAACGCCGTCCGGAGCCCCGTGGCCCGGGACGCGGAGATGTGGGACGCGCAGCCGCCTGTGCCCCGAGGAGCCGCCGCCCCCGGGATCCCCGGGCATGGTGCGCGCCCCGGCCGGCAGCGCCCGGAGAAGACGGCGCCCGACCCGCGGGACCGGGGCAGCGCCGCGCCAGCCCTCTAGGCGGCCGCAGGGCCACAGCAGCTCCGCCGCCGGCGCCCCCCGGAAACCATGACCCCCGGCGCGGGCCCATGGAGCCATGGCCTATAGGGTCCTGGGCCGCGCGGGGCCAGCTCAGCCGCGGAGGGCGCGCAGGCTGCTCTTCGCCTTCACTCTCTCGCTCTCCTGCACTTACCTGTGCTACAGCCTCCTGTGCTGCTGCGACGACCTGGGCCAGAGTCGCCTCCTCGGCGCGCCTCGCTGCCTGCGCGGCCCCGGCGCGGGCGGCCAGAAACTTCTCCCGAAGTCCCGCCCCTGCGATCCCCCGGGGCCCACGCCCAGCGCGCCCGGCGCTCCCAGCGCGCTCGCCGCCGCCGCCGCCGCCGCCGCGGCGTCCGCCCCTCGCCTCCCCGCTGCCAACCACTCGGGCTCAGCCAGGATGGGCACCAAGCGACTGCCCCAAGCCCTCATCGTGGGCGTGAAGAAGGGGGGCACGCGGGCCGTGCTGGAGTTCATCCGCGTGCACCCGGACGTGCGGGCCCTGGGCACGGAGCCACACTTCTTCGACAGGAACTACGGCCGCGGGCTCGACTGGTACAGGTAAGGAGCGGGCGCATCGGGTGCCCAGTTGGGTTCATCCTTAGGGCCTCCTCCTGCGGCTTCTCTCCCTCTTAATCCGGTTCGTCGTGTGGGTTCAGGCTGACACGTGGGGGGACTCCAGCAGGATTTACTCAGAACTTCCCAGGGATGGTGTAGACCACGGCGCGTTCTCGAACGGCAAAGGACAGTGGTTTTTGGAGGCGCCGGAAGGGAAAGGGGGGTCTCTAACCAAAACCTTGGGGCGAGCCGGTGGGCTGCCTCCTTGTCCAGCCTCGGGTGGAGCAGGGTGCCCGGGGAAGGGGGCCCTCTCCTGACCTTCGCCGATCTTAAGGGGCATCTGAAGGACCCTGAGCAGGGAAGGTCACAATAGGGCCCCCTTGTGGCAGGGCCCCGCGCTTGGGTGGAGAGGCCCAAGGAGAGGTGTGGGGAGCAGGAAGGTCCCTTCTGGAGGTTCATTCCCAGCTCCAGGTGTTCGCTGCTGAGCCTCCGCTGAGAGCGCCCAGTCGCTCTGACCCTGAGTTATTGGTCTTGGGTGGTGGAAGGGAACCTCGGATTTCACTCATGCTCTGTGACTTAGCTTGAGCAAGTATCTGAAACTCTTTGAGCCTCGATTTTCTCCTCCATCGTAATGGGCAGGAAAACTGTCCCAGCCCTTACCTGCTTTCCGAGGGCTTTCTCAAGTGCCCTCAGAGTGTGAAAAAAACACCTGTCCCTGGGTGGTACTTCCAAACCAGCAGCCAGGATGTGGAATTTGGGATACTGGTGGGCACCTCAGATGAGCGTTGGCTGGATCCTGGGGAGAGCCAGTCAGAGACTGTCCAGTCCTCCGTTGCCCCGCCAGGGATGACGGTCACCAAGGCTAGTGGTGTCTAGGGATCGCCTGAAGCTTCTGGAAGGTGACTGCCTCTCCTGTTCAGTGCCCATCGGCTCCCAATCCCTGCCTGGTGCCGTGGTGTAAGACTGGCCCAAATGTGGGCTGAATCAGGGCATCCCCCAGGGTGGTGTAAGGTAGGGGCTCTGTATACACAGAATACAGAATGTGTATTCCGTAACACGTGGGTCACAGAATTCCCATCGTCACCTGACCCCTTGAAGACCATCTGGAAATGTCTGCATAGTCATACAGCTGGGGAGGAATAACATGGTAGCTGACACAGGAACTAGAGCTAATTTTTAAAAATGTTTATAAAAATAAGCCCTTTAGGGAGTAGAAGTCATAAGCATATTGGACAAATGAAAACTTCATTAGAAGGGGGACCCTACTGGGCTCATTTTAGGGGCCCTGGATTTGCAAGGGGGTAGCGGGGCCAATAGGCCTGACTTGTGGTGTTTGTGGTTGTGGGGCCAAGGGATGGGACATTGTCCTCAGGAAGGGGACACACACCGTCTCCCGTGGAGCCCAGCAGGGGATCCCCGGCCTGTTGGTGGTCCCCGACACCGCTATGTTGGCTTTAATGGAACAGAGTGACACAGGTCTGGTGCTTTCCACGCTGTGACCCACAGGCAGTCCCACCTGGGTGTACGAGGTGTGCGAGGACGGCTGCAGAGCCAGACCCCAGGGTGAGGGGGCAAATGCGTGGAGCAGCAGAACCCTGTGTGGGTCAGCCGTGGTCACGCTCTAATGCACAGCAGGCTTTCCTCGATGGAAAATCTGAAGATTATTATGAAACCTTTTGCCACTACAAAGTGCCTTTTAAGTGCAAAACAGCAAAATTCTGAGCATCTGGCTTTTAGATAATTGTGTCTTCCAATAAACACCGGTACCCCACACCCAGCTTCTGCACTTCCCTCTTCTGGGTTCGCCAGCAAAGAACTTACCCCAGGCTTCCTTCCCGGAGCCCATGTCATTCGGGGATGGCTGCTTTTTATTTTTAACCTTGGCATGTGTGATTCTAAGCCAGCTTAGCTGTGAACCTTAGAGATGGGAGCCGTGCCTTTTTTTTTTTTTTTTTTTTTTAGCACATTTGGATTCTGCTAAAATTCTCAGCTGAGTCTTGGTAGGTTTTATTTAACATTAAGCACACTGACAGCTCCACTTCTCTCCACCCCACTTCAGGGTCTGAGTTACCCTCCCCCTCAGCCTTTGTATTTCTAGAACCATGAGCCCAGAGGTCTGGCGCAGACTGCTCCACCCCGCCACTTCCCCAGGAGAGCCGGGAGTGTACAGCTCAGGAAAGGGCTGTGTGGTTTGCGTTTCTCTCTGTTGCAGACCCACACCCTTAAGAGTCCGGGGGTTTGGTTGTGGATTGCCGTTTCTAGGTAATACTGCCCCATTCGGGTGCTGTTTTCAGACGTCCCAGAACATTTCTCTGTTTGTGCTTTATCCTTTATTACTAGTCAAGAGATATGCATTCATTTGCAGAAGTGACAGGGATTCTTGGGATCCTTGAAAACCCATGTTCTCACTTGAGCCCCAAATTCTGTGAGTTTGGACAGCAGGTGGTAGGATGCTCCTCTTTTCTGCCCACGGCCCTTCATTTCACAGGTGTGAAAACTGCAGCCCCCTAAATGGAGAGCACCTGAAGGGGGTTGCAAAGCAAATTGGTGAGCCAGAAGTCCCTGGCATGCAGTATCCCGCCGAAATCCACATGCTCTCGTGTGTGCGCCCGTGAACGGTTGCTTGGGGTTTCCAGCCAAGAGCTCTGATTCCCGCTCTGTACAGCCGGCCACTGTAGGGCCAGTGCCCACCAGGTAGACATGGCCGAAGAGCCCTGGCAGACTTGTCCAGAGGTGGGCTTCAGCGTGGCACAGTAGTAGGCATGGATCGCATTATAATCTGCCCATGGCCAAGCCCCCCGGGGCAACTTCCTGGGTCCCAAGGCCCCACTACAGAGGGACAGTGGGAAAATCCAACTTCAGTCCCAGCCCGGAGGAAAACCTGCTTTCTGTGGAGCTGAGTCGAGAGGTGACGCCCGGTGCCTGAAGGTGGAGTGATACAGCCAGAGATACCGGGAGGTAGAATCTCTGCCTGCCTTGTGTGGGCCCCGAGCCCCTCTTGGGAACCAGCCCCGTTGGTGCCACCCTCGGAGAGCCAGCCCTAAGAAACCTTAGAGGTTTCTCTGAGTTTCATCCCCTGCGTGTCTGGCCTGGTTCCCCTCCCAATTTCCTCCCCACGGTGGCAGCCGAGCCTACGGGATGGCGTTGGCTGGAGGCTTGGACAGGTAGACAAAGCGACAGCAGGCTGACGAGGGAACCGGAGAGGGAAGGCCTCCAGATGCTGTGGGATCAGGCCCACCGTGGTACCCCTGTGTCTCGGCTCCCTCCTAGAATGGGGCCGGCAGCCACATCGCAGAAGGTGGTTTTGCAGAATGAATGAAACCCCGTGTGGGCAAGTGCCCTGGGAAAGGCCGTGGTGTGTAAAGATCACTATTGCCTGTGGCTACTAGTGCTTCCCTACCGATGCTTCGAGATCGCCCATAGTACTGTTAAAGCTGGGGGTCTCCAGCCCTGCCGCTGTTACCAGACGGGGCTGAGGGATTGACAAACTGCTGGAAAAGTGGTTCCGTGATAGACGAGGCAGGGTCCCGAGTCTTAAGTTCCAGTTCCAGCTGTGCTTTCATTTGCTTTTTTTGAAAAATTTTTTGGTCTTCTATCTCTCTCCCCCGCCCCGCCATCCCCATGGCTTCCTCCCGCGTCGATAAAATGTCGCTTCCCATTTCTGGGTGTCCGTTTGCTCACCTTTAAAACGGAACGGACGTCCTACCTGCTTTACAGTCTCAAACTCGAGTGAGACAGAGCATGCGAAGAGGTTGCTCCCCATCTGAGGTCCCATGTGGGACGCCCTCCTGGAGCGACGGTTGGGTGTGAGGCAGAATGACTCTCTTTGGTCGGGAGATACACACAGTGCTTTGTCTAGTAGTTTTTCGAGTCTTAGGGGAAGCTGAGTGTCGTCGGAAGTATTCTGGATTTTGCTAGTTTCCCGGGATGGCCAGGGGGTGAGGGCGGGGTGTCAGGAGGAACGGAACCTTCTCTGAAACGCATCAGAACGCCACCACGAGCAAGCTGGGACACCGTCATGGACTCCGGGCCTGGTGACAGCATTTTGATAGATGAGCCTGTGTAAGCCTTAGACGTCACATCTCAGGCTATTTGTTCAGCGTCGGTGGTGCTGGGGAGGGTGTAAGGCAGAGACGACACAGTGCGCCCCCCCAGACGCAACCGTCTATGTAGGACACGGAATCCAAAGCCGAGAACACGGTCTGTCACTGCTTCCGGCTCCTCTCAATCAAGAGCTGAGGTTCTTTTTTTTTTTTTTTTTTTAAAGATTTTATTTATTTATTTGACAGAGAGAGATCACAAGTAGGCAGAAAGGCAGGCAGAGAGAGAGAGAGAGAGAGGAGGAAGCAGGCTCCCCACCGAGCAGAGAGCCCGATGCGGGGCGTGATCCCAGGACCCTGGGATCATGACCTGAGCCGAAGGCAGAGGCTTTAACCCACTGAGCCACCCAGGCGCCCCGGCTCCACCGTCTTTAACCAGCTGAGCAACACAAGACAATGGGCTGCTCGGTGCCCGTCAGGTGTGCGCCCACCCCACATGTGTGCCCTCGCACGCACGATTACAATGTCCGTGCAGACACAGGTTTTTGGAGTTTTCCTGCCTCAGTCCAGGAGGATGTCCTCCACGCGGAGGCGAGGGAATCCTCAAGTCCATAAATCCCCCGTCCTCGCCTGCTCGTGGTCAGCTGGCGGCCGGCCGGAGAGGGCACAGTTCGCTCTAGCATGGGTCTGCTTGTCAGGCACCGAGGAACATTCATCGGGGGCAAGCACGAGGGTCACGGCTCAGAGACGTGTTTTGAAGCGCTAGCTTCCCGCCCCGCTGGAGTTCCCAGGGACGGTGGGGGGCGTGCCCTGGGACAGCCTGTCCGCACAGCCTCTGCTGTGTGCTTGTTCCAGACGGGGAGACCCTGAAAAGCCTCCGTGCTTTTCAGTGCCACACTGTTAAGGCTGTTCTGGATGTGAAAAAACCACTTATTAAAGATTTTAAGAGCACAACGCCCCCCCATTTTAACATCACTGAAATGAGGGTGTCTGACAGTTGATGGGGTCTTAGACACGGTGAGGTGATGCTTCCGGGTTGGGTGGAAACTGTCTCCTGCAGAGGTGCTGTCTGCCGTGGGGGCCCACTGGACACCCCCCCCCCCCCCCCGCCAAGAGCCTGACGCTAGGTGGCAAATGCCCGGCCCAGGAGGGAGCCCCCAGCTTGCTGTCTGTGCGGCCGGCAGGGGCCTCTTCGGAGGGTCAGGGAGCTGTGCCCATTTTAGATCTGTGTCACCCATGCCATCCCCCCGGAGACGTCCCTCCTGACATGCAAGAACCTGCAGCCCGATTCCCACAAGAGGCTGTGGTGAGCACCCAGATATGCAGAGGCGCATCCTGAGAGTCCCTGACGGTCGGTGCCCAACAGGTGCTGCTGCCCGCACGCTTGCTAATGAGCCCGTGCGTCTGCCGCGTGGGCCTGGAGAGCCGTGTTCTTGCCTTTGGTTAGACCTCCGTGAGTCAGCCCTGGATGCCTGCGCGCCCAGTGGGTGGGAGGGGGCGGAAGCACCCGGCTCTCTGTTGATCGGGGTCCCCGGGAGGACTCGGAGGGGAGGCCGTCTGCGCACGGAGGGCCCGGCAGCCGGGGTGGGGGGGCGGTTGTGGGGAGACGGGCACGCGGCTGGTGAGTCAGGCTGCAGGGGTCGGAGAGGTCACGGCCGATCCGACTCCGCAGGGCTCCCTCTCTCCTCTGGAGCTGACCCTGGGGCGGGTGAAGCCGTGTATTTGTCAGACGCCTACCGTGCGCCAGGCTCTGTGCCAGGCTGCCGGGGACCAGCCCTCGCTGCCACTTTGTTCTCCTCGTGGGCTGCGGTGTTCGTAGTTCACGGGCGGCTTGACGAGGTGGGTAAAAGCCACTAGTGAGTGGAAGTAACTTAGCATTTCAGACGTAATTGCTGCCTGTCAAGCCGCACAGCTCGGCTGTGGGCCCCGTGCCGCGCTCATGGCGGGGCCTTCTCCGCAAGATGATGGCAGAGGGAGAGGGGCAAGGGGGTGTTAACTGGCACGTTCTTCCCAGGGACCCAGGCCAGGGGTGCTGACGGGGTGGTCTGGGGCTCGGGTGACATGTGGTTTCCCAGGTGCAGGCCCACTGGGAGCGTCTTCCCAAACTTCTTGGAGTCAGAGGCTCCATGCCCACGGCCCTCAGCTCCCACGAGAAAGAAACCCGGGGTGTCTGCTCGGGGTGGAGGCCGGGGACCTCTCCCTGCCCTCTTCCGAGGGGGCAGCGTCTCTCCCCCGTTCTCGGAGGGCTGCGTTTTCCGAGCTTCAGAATTCCTGTACCACCTCCACAGTATTTGCCCAACACTGGCATGGCCTCTCCTATTTATATCCTTAATATTTTTATTTAAGTTAGCACATTTACAGGCTGTAAATTTTTTCATAAAGATTTGGGCTTTTTTTTCCCCCTCCTCAGTGCAAATATTTTGGAAACATAATGCAAACTCCCAAGGGATGTCCCGTGAAAATTACTCCCCTCCGCCCCACCCCCGTTTCTGGGCCGCGTGCGTGGTTCCTCCTCCCCGAGCCATCACAGGCGCCCACTTCGGCGTGTCCTTCTAGAGGCGTGCGTGTGTAAACCCAACACGGGATCGGCAGATAGAGTGAAAATACATGTTTTTAAAAAAACAACTTGATCAAAAACTACCCGACGTGGAAAACTGGCCTCACGTGCCATCATTAGGAGGGAATCATCGGAATAGTTTGAAAATAAAACAGTTGTCATCGAAGTCCGGTTTCTCAGGTGGATGGAATGTTCCAAGCCTGGGACCTGCTTCCCCGGGTGGTGGGTAGAACGTTCCAAGTCTGTGGCCTGCCCTGTCTTTGTCTGAAGGTACTAGAGGACCCTAGGAGGAGCTCGTTCAAGAAATCTGTTTCTGCCTGAGCCCTTCCTTTCTCCTTCATGTGGGGGAATGGAAGGAGTAGAATCAAAATGTAAAAAATAACAAGTTTTCGCTCTGTGAGAAATAGTCCGGGGTACTTCATAAATAATTCATAACTACCCGGTGATGTTTAGTAGGTCTGTGGAGTACTCCGGATTACGGAGATGGCCCTCCGGCCGACGTCCCATCCGGGGAAGCGCTGCTAGAATTTGCAGGAAATCCACCCTAAGTAAATCGTGCCAGGTCTCCAGCTTTCAGATTCCTTTGATGTGTTAATGATTGGAAGAGACAAGCCAAAGGAAAACTCAGAACAGATAAGAGCATTCAAGAAGTATTTTGACTTGCAATATTTACAAGGGAGTCTAGCCTTCAGAAGAACGGGGTTCCCAGAATAAAGGGTATAGCAGATATTAGAATGGGGGGAGGGGGGATCCCAAACCCTCTCAAGGTTGCCATTGGTTTCTTCCCTGTTCCCGAGCCCCCCCCCCCCCCCCCCCCCCCCCCCGCCGATTATCAGATCGACGCAGGCCGTTACATACACACCTACAGGCTTCGGTGTTGCAAAAGTCACACATAAAGTTGTTTCCACCAGGGACTGGGCAGTTCATGGTAATTTATGGGAATGGAGCTTAAGCCTTTCCTTCTTTCTTTTTTCTTTTTTTTTTTTGAGGCTCATGAGAGACAGGGTGTCTTTTTAAATTTTCAGGATGCAAAGTCCCTTTCACTCAGAGATGCATGATGTGAGACTTCAGCCTAGTGACAGGATAAGGTGACACTTGGGCCTTCTCAGCTCTGTAGTGGGAGCTCTACCGGGGAAAATTGTCCCTGGGACTTCCTGTCCCTGGATAGAACCATATCCAGCAGTGGCGATGGTACATGTGGCTATGACAGCAGGGCTCGCGAGCTTGACTTTAGTGGGGCCAGTTGCCGTCAGCACTGATGAAAGGGTGGCTTCCTGCAGACTCAGCCTCCCCCCCCCCACACCCCCCACTGGTCTGGGTGCTCACAGCTGGGTGAGGGAGTCCCGCATCCTCCTGGGGGCTGGCAGAGAGATGCAGCAGGCCGTGCAGCTGTGGCTCTTGGGGGAGCGGTGCTCCTCTGGGGGGATGTGAGGAAGCATCTCATTGGAAGGAGAGAGAAGAGCCAGGATTCAAAGGGCGTGGGCAAGATGACCTCAGAAGGGGGTAAGGAGGCAGAGAGCCCCTGAGCGGGCAGTTCCGGCCACGATTAAAAACTCAGCTCTGGGGACGCCTGGGTGGCTCAGTTGGTTGGACGACTGCCTTCGGCTCAGGTCATGATCCCGGAGTCCCGGGATCGAGTCCCGCATCGGGCTCCCAGCTCCACGGGGAGTCTGCTTCTCTCTCTGACCTTCTCCTCGCTCATGTTCTCTCTCACTGTCTCTCTCTCAAATAAATAAATAAAATCTTAAAAAAAAAAAAAAAGTTATAAAAAACTCAGCTCTGGAACCAGAATGAACGGGTTGGGCTCTCACTTCTACCACCTGCCAGGTGTGCCCCCACCGACCAGCAGCGGCTTCTCTGTGCCTCCGTTCTGTCTGCACATCAGGACGAGTCACGTGGCCGCACCTCGTTCAGCTTGCCGTGAGGACTGTGCGCAAGTGCTCAGATTTCTGGCATGTGCAAGGTGTCCAACAAGGGCTACCTGTCATAATTAGTCATTGATTTTTTATTTTTTCATCCAATCTGTACTGAGCTAGGTGCCGAGGTCCTAGAGACAAATTGGGCATGGGTCCCGCCGCTGGGCTCTTTGCGGTTTGATGTGGTTACGAGATGCTCATGGAAAATCAGATGGTGAGAGATACCATGTGGAGACCCAAGCAGAGGTATAGCAGCACAGAAAGGAGATGAAATCCAACTGGGAGAATTTTGGAAGGCTTCCCGGAGGAGGCAGTATGTTACTTGGGTCTCAGGGGGCAGAGGGGATTTTTCAAAGGGAGTGGCTGAAGTTGGGGGCGGGGCGGTCAGGGGTGTTTCTGAATACACTCATGCCGTGATTTCAGTCCTGCACACATTTATTGACCACCGACTTTGTATCAGGTGCCGCGCCAAGCCCTGAAAAAGCGAAGATGGGATCTCGGATCTCTCCTTTAAACAGCTGAAGGGAACACAGGTCTAGGAGCGAGACTAGCAGAGGGACTGTGCGATCACTGTAGGATCACACAGGAGGGCTTCCCACCCAGCTGTGGGTTAGAGAGGCCCAAGGGGGAGCTGATGCCTCAGCTGTAGGGGCTTGGCCTGTGCCGTACCCTAGATCTGGCTGCTTCTCATCGTGTGGGTTCCAGCTCAGATGTCGCCTACTCAGAGACATCTGTGTCGGATGCTGGGTGCGGCGTGAACACACACAGGCAGGACATGCCGAGGGGTTTTGCTGTGGCAAGGCATGAGGTCGGCATCAGGGGAGCCCGCTGCGGAATGAGGACAGTGGCCGTGCTGCTTGCTGCTGACAGCCTCCAGGAAGCGCTTGCTGTCCTGTGACCAGTGACAGCCCGTGGCTTGACTGGCCAAGGGTCTATCTGTAGGTGTCCTTGATCTAACCAAAGACAGGAAAGCCATGTTCGCCTGTGACTGGGGGGCTGCAGGGTCACGCCCAGATAGGTGGGACATGGCACAGTCCCTCTTTCTAGAGGCCTTTTTGCCAATGCAGCATTCTTAAGTAACCTCTTGAGAGCCTTTGAAGGTTGAATTACCTTTGTCCCAGCCCAGAAGAGGTCCTTGCCACTCGGGGTGTGTGTGTGTGTGTGTGTGTGTGTGTGTCCGTCCGTCCGTCCGTCCCAGTTTCTCATTCCAGCCTCATCAGCATGCGTGGCAAGGTAGTGGCCTGGCTGGCATCGCTAGGTTTAGGGGGCTTGCGTGTGTGGGTCCCTTCAAACAGAACTGAATACCGTAGAGCCTTCCTGCACGGTAATCGGGATCTGAATCTCCCCAACTTCCGCAGAGCCGCTGGAGCTTGGGGGAATGTTCTCTGCCTTGGCAGTCTCTTCGCAGTGTTTCTGCTTTGATGGTTTTAATGAAGATATGAAATCACCTAACAGCTTTCATTTTGCTCAGGCGAGAGGGCTGAAAGTGGAGGTAGCATTTCCCAGGATCAATCCCCATTTTCAGAAGTGGTTGGTTAAACTCTCTGCAGTTTATGGCCACTTCTGGCCGAAACCGTGGGGAATCTGAATTATTAATTCTGTGAAAAATGAGTTAAGTCATTGCATAGCTCTGTGGTAGCAAAGTCCCTGCCATCAGTCGCCCGCACCCCCACGCCCCGGTATTTTCTCTAGCACAGACCTCTCCCGTAGCCAGAAATCCTGGAGCACCTTGCTCGGATCGCTGTGTGTCCATCATTTCTCTGGGAGAGAAAAAAGTTGACTTAATTCAATTATTCTGTCTTGCCGAGGAGACAGAGGGGGATACGGGCATAAATGACTCTGGGAGGTTCTTATGTCAAAGCTGTTTTTACAGGCAGTCAAATTTGGACATCATTCAAATGACAAGTGTGCCAGCAAGGTCATCTCTCGAACATGAACCCCTGAGCACCTCTACCCTATCCGGGTGGCTGACGCCCAGGGAGATGTGAAAAGCATGGAGAGCTTCGAGCGGTGACAGGGGCAGTGACCGAGCTGCCCAGACCTTGCATCTCGCGGAGGAGCAGTTTGAAACAATGATGCCGTCACAGATCAGCACCCTGCAGGGTCTCTGTAGACACGGCTGTGAACGAATGAAGTTGGCTGTGGGACAGTGACGCGAAGGGACAGTAAGGACAAGGCCCCGGTAGAGAGGGCGCTTGTCCCATTTAGGGGGGACAACTACCAGTTAATCTCAACAGATTTATTGCCAAATCTTCTAGGTTTTTTCCTTTTTTTTTTAGAACAAAGCTTGAAATATGGCATCTTTTTAAAAAAGCGAATCTCAGTTTATGATTGTCTTACTGAGTCGCAATTTCTGTAGAGCACGTTGGAGAGTGGAAAGTTACCTCTAAGTGTCCTTTCATGACTTCGATGGGCTGGGTCATCGAAACAGACCCTGCTCTTTGCCAGTCCTGCCTTCAGTCTGTGTTCGCCGTGGCTAAGTCACAGCTGTCCTAAGCCTTGCTTTCTCCTGTGCGTGATGGGGATGGCAGGTGCTCCTACCTCCCAGGCTGTGCTAGTGACTCAGTGTCTTAAGTACGAGTTAGATTTTATCCCTGTTGCGATTCCCCCTTCCTGGATCGTGCTTGGAGGACGTATGACCATCACTAAGCTGATGGGCCTGCCTGGAGGGCAAGAGACACGACGTGGACTTTTGTCAGGGTGAGGAAAGCTGGAGTCTTCTCGGTTGGGCCCATAGGGAGGAGAAGACTCTAGAACCAGGATGACCTACGGTTGGAGGAACCTGTGTACTTCTGGAGCTGGCCCCCAGGGTGGGAGCCCGTAATCCCCAGCGCTCCTTGTCGTCATTCCCACGGGTGCCCTTGGGGTCCCTGGAGGATGTGGAGCTGGTGACGCCATCCCCGCCCTCCAAGACTGCTTGGCCACTGCCCCCAGCGTGCGTGCCATTCCAAACCGCTCCGGGCTCTCCATCCTTCTGCATCCTTCTTTTGGCCTCTGTAGCTGGATAGGACAGAGCAGCTCAGCAGTCCATGCTTTAGAGATGACCTTGCTTGCAGAGAAGGTGACTGCCTCTCTGACTCGGTAGTCTGGTGCAGACAGAAGTCCACCCTGGAGAGTGGGTCTTGCTAACAAGGAGAGGCTGAGGGATGGGCAAGGAGTGGACATAAAGGTCCATCTAGAAGAATTGTTTTTCAGCCTTGGTCAAGAGTTGATGCCTTCAGAATGACAGGGAAACACTGGGATGAGGGCTGCAGAGGAGGCTGAGGGGAGAGATCAGGATGGAGCCGAGAAGGCAGCTGCCTGTGAGGGGGACCAGCTGTGTCAGAGATGACACAGTTCCCTTTCAAGCCACTCGAAGCTTTGATGGGAAGGGAGGTCCATTGGGATTGGTGGCATGGTCAGTACGGAGAGCCTGATGCTTGAACCATTGGCGGAAGGGCTGGCTTTGTGGTGCCTGGGGGCTAATCTTGGCTGCAAGCCTCCTCAGGCATTGGGTGCTCACGGTGCTGTCTGAAATCTGATGTCACATTGGGACCTTCAGTCACTCGGGGGCCATCTTCATGATTGACCCTTGGATGTGTCTACAGATATTTCATGGACTTCGCATGACCTCAAAGTCCACTCCTAACTTTTGCTTTAATATATTCGCTTAAACATGAAACTTCACGTCACCATCCTATTGTGAATCCCCACTAATCCAGAGTAGAAAATTGTCATAAATGCAGTCCATAGTCCCCAAACAGTTTGGGGCAGTTGCAGCCCATACTCCGCATGACGCAGTTTCGTTCTTTCTAATGAGGGGAGAGAGGGAAAGAAACCCATTAGAGAGGCATTAACAACGTTTTAGCACCTAAGACTCTCTCCATCGTGCAATCGCAAGATTTGAACCGAAAGAAAAAGCAAAGGTCATTATTTTCTAGGGATGTGATTAGGTGGCATTTCAAGTTGTGTCCGTGGGCCACCTCCATTTTTCTTTCTCAGCCGGTGGTACACATCACCACAGTGTGTGTACACTCGGGGACACGCCGGCCAACCCACTTAGAGGCATCTTGCTTTGATGTCGCTGTCTTATTTTATACTTGCTTGTCATGGTCCATCAACAGCTTGGGAGGGACTGGCTGACATTACAAAGTCTGGGTGGTTTCAAAAACTGTGATTCCAATTTTAATTGCAAATCGATGGGGCATCATGGGAAAAGCAAATGGAGACGCAAGGAACTGGAGGAAAAGATCCAGCTCGGCTGTATTTTTAGATTTTTCTTTTCCCCCTCTGGATCGGGTTCGTATAATTTTCTCCGGACTCCGGGTTTGGTAAGCTCCAGTGCCATCACCGTACACTATTACCTGAGGGCTAACCCAAAGTTGCTTTCCAATTCCAATTGCAACAACCTACGGAAAACCTTTATCTGTTGCTCCTTAAAAAAAACCTGTGACTTGGATGAATCTCAAAGGCATTATGCCGAGTGAAAGAAAGGTTATGTACTGTATGATTCCATTTATATGATACTCTCAAACAGACAAAACTACAGTGATAGAGAACAAATCAGTGGTTGCCAGGGTTTAGGGCAGGGGGAGGGTATTATTATAAAGAAGCAAATAAGGGGATTTATTTTGGGGGGCCTTGGGGCCGTTCTGTATCCTGATTGTGGTGGCGGTCACATGAATCTATACAGGTGTTAAGTTCACAGAGCTGAGCACCAGTCAAAAGTCTATTTCACTGTGTAATACTTTCCAAGATTAAAAAAAAAATTATATATATATATATATTGTCAGCGTCTCTGAAAGAAAGGCACTGGTTGCCTCTCCCCCAGCCCTGATAGAGGAGTGGCTGTTTTTCCTTGCTGAGGAAGGGCCAGCAAATTCAAGCACTGATGGGCGGGGAGCATGTTTTAAAGTTTGGGACTATCTTTTACTAAAATCATTCAGTTATCCATTTCTTTTCTTTCTTTCTTTTTTTTTTTTTTGCCACATTAAAAAAATATTTTTGATTAAAAAAAAAAATCCAGGATTGTAGAACTCTGCCGCTGATGGGCATCCTATGCCCCAAATCCTAATAACGAGAGAGCAGCCCAGCTCCCATATATCCGGAGTTCACCAGCCTTCCTCACTTCTGTCCTGATCACAAATTAGAATCAGTCCTCCCCCATCCCAGGCTCCAGTCCTGAATGATGCTGGGATCTGATGGAAAGGTTGGGAAGTTTCCACTGAGGTCTTGGGGCCACCGTGGCCAGCACAGATGTCTGGCCTGGCTTCCCCCCGAGGCGCTGATGTCAGGACTGTGGGAAGCAGCAGTGGGAAATGCCTCTCGTAGTCAGAGTGCCGGCTGGTGGATAGCAGACCGGACTGGGGGCTGGGGGCCAGTTGGAGGAGATGCAGCCTGGGGGGAAATGGGTCATAAACCACAGTTGGAGGAAGAATCCACGGGTTCCCCTCATACAGAACCATTCGCAGTGTACTGAGCGCGTGTCTGACCTGACCACCAGGCAGCCTAAGGACTAAGCTAGAGGCATCCCCTTGCTCCCCTCACCTGCACCCCACCGGCCAACCCAGGGGCAAACGGCTCTCAAGTGCATCTCTCCAGCCAGAGCACCCCCAGAGCTGGGGAAGAGCACCGCGGCCGGGAGGTGCCCGCAGTTCCCTCTTCTCAGTACTTGGAAAGGAACCATGCTTCCCAGAGCCCCAGAAGCCCCACGAGACTTTACTCCCCAGCCACGGCCGAAGATGCGCGCCCAGTCCCGGGCTCACTTGGTGTCGTGGCTCTCGTGGTGTCTGAAGTTGGACACAGAGACGATGCGCACCACAGAGGGCAGCCGCGAAAGCCGCCGGGCTCCCCTGCATCCTGCCCCGAACCCCACTTTCTCCTGGGCTCGGTGTGAATGGGTTTCCTGGGCGGCGGAGACGCTACTTGGGTGGTTGTTGCGGAGCTTCCAGGGCTGGAGGCGCAAGTGCGCGCGTTGCCTGCGGGTGGGTGGCGATGGGATCCGCAGAAGCGGCTGCGAGAACTCCGGAGCCGAACAGCAGGAGGAGGAGGGCGGCCTGGGGAGGGAATGAACGCGGCGACGGGAGGAGGCGAGGGGGTCTGCGTGCGCCACGGGGGAGCAGGGGCCTGCGCTCGCCCGGCCCCCGGGGAAGGACCGTTTATGTTTCTTGACGTCCCCTGTCTTCCACGGTTGCTGGTCTGTCTGGGCGCGTGTACAGGCCGCGTCAGTAGGTCATAGTGACCCGGTTTAAACATCATGATCATACCACACACCAAGGTGTCTGACATCGGTCCCCGCCCTCAACATGCCCGTTATGCAAACACCTGGGCTCTTCGGGTCATAATTCATCTCTAAGTAAAGAAGTAAGAAAACACACACACACACACACAGCGATAATAGCCACACGGTGAACTCAGCAGAGCGGGTACATACACACCCGACGTGAGACATTCTCAGGGTCTGTTGTTCGGGGAGAAAAGAGCGAGGTGACAAACACACTGTGGGAAGCGGAGGGGCGATAATGCACATCCGAATTTTCTTACTTAGGCGTCCGTCAATTTTGAAAGGATCCACACGAGAAACGGGGCGGATGGGGATGGGCTGGGAGGGAGAGTGTCACTACACACCTTGTGTGTTTTTGTGAGCGATGTGGGTATATTTGAAAAATTAAGGGGCATCTGGGTGGCTCAGTGGGTTAAGCCTCTGCCTTCAGCTCAGGTCATAATCCCAGGGTCCTGGGATCAAGCCCTGCATAGGGCTCTCTGTTTAGCAGGGAGCCTGCTTCCTCCTCTCTCTCTGCCTGACTCTCTGCCTACTTGTGATCTCTACCCATCAAATAAGTAAATAAAATCTTAAAAAAAAAATTAAAATGGAACTGCACATCGTGGCAAAATAAGGAAACTGAAAAAAGGGTTGAAAATCCCCCTCCCCCAAATGGTACTTTCCATTGGACCACTGTTAGCATTCTGCCTTCTACCCCTCTAGACAGATCTATATCATTCTGTGCATATATGTATATTATTTTACATCATTTTTTAACTTGCGATTTTGTTTCACAGTATGACATGGATATCCTCCCCTCCCAATACGCCTGGATCTACTGAATCATTTTAAATGCCTTCAGTTAGATCATTATATATTTCATCACATCTCTTATTGTCATGTAGGTTGTCCCCATATTTTATTATTTAAAAATATTTTTTTAAGGGATGCGCGGGTGGCTCAGTTGGTTAAGCCGCTGCCTTCGGCTCAGGTCATGATCCCAGGGTCCTGGGATCGAGTCCCACATAGGGCTCCTTGCTCAGCGGGGAGCCTGCTTCTCTCTCTGCTTCTGCCTGCCGCTCTGCCTGCTTGTGTTCTCTCTCTCTCTCTCTTTCTGACAAATAAATAAATAAATAAATAAATAAATAAATAAATAAATATTTTTTAAATTTAAAAATATTAAAAATATTATTTAAAAATAAAAATGTCAGCAGCAAGTCTCTTGCCCATTTTCTGATTATCAGTCTCTTATAGAAGAATTTCTGGGTTTGAGAATAAGCACACTTAAAAGAAAAAAGTAAAGTTTTTGATAGAAACTGCCAGCCCGTCCCCCATCCCTGTAGCAGGTAGAGGCATCTCTACTCCACTGGCAGAGCCGGAAAGGGCTTTTCCCCTCATAACCTTGTCAGCGCTGATTATCAACAACCGATGAGATCTTTGCCAATCTAACTCATGAAAATGATCTTCTTTTAATTTGAAAAATTTTGATCGCAATTTAAACATGTCTGCTGCCCGTTTGTACTTATTTTCTGAAAACTTTAGCTATTGTTTTTGCCTCCGGAGATTTTTCTTTTCTCTTTTTGAAAGAGCTGGTGAGGGGTTCCGGCTGCTCGTTCTGGGTTCACTTCATACTTCAGCGTCCTCTCATTCCAGATGTGTTTCTGGGCAAATAGAATTTGGCTTCTCTATTTTTCTGCAGTCTGATGATTGTCTTTCAGTAAGCGCGCTGGCACGTTTCTGTGTGTTCCGATCATCAACGGGTTTGGACTTTTCTCTAGTGTTTTACTTTGTTACTTTTCCTCACCCACCTCCCCCTCGCCCCCCACCCCCGACTCTGCTGTTTGATCAGTGGATCTTTCTTTTCTCCCCTCTACTGGAGTGGAAGTCATGCCAACTAGTTCTCTGCTTTTAATGGTTGCCCTTACATGTGACCAAACAAAGCCTTAGCAAAAGTAATTGAGGATCGGGACCCCCAGCCTCCCTGCCCCTGCCTCAACACTGTCCATGTTATGGTTGCCCCGTGTTTTATTCCACTTGCTTTTGTGATTTTAATGTTTATCGAAATAATGCCTGCATCGTCTAAACCGCTAAATAGTAAGACTTACTACCACAATTGCATCCCACGGCCTAACTCCCGACATTCTGATTCCCATGCAGCGGAACAACTAATTTTGCGTCCTCAGGCTCTCTCAGACTTCTGTATCCCTCCATATTACCAAATAATATGTTTATATTGCCACGTCTTATAAATCACAGACAGGCTAACTTTGGGGGTTAAAATTGCACCTCTCCATGGCTCAGGTAAATGAAGAATTTCAGAAGTTATACAGGTGTGCAGTGTGTCGGAAGTAATGATAATGTCTACAATATTTGTGGAAACCAGTCGAATGTAGCCCAAGCTGAATACTGAAGCAACTTGGCTTCTTTAGGACATGAAAAAGATGAACTAAGGATTCCACCCCAAAAGTGAGCCAAAGGATGAAACAGACATAAAGAAAGGGTCCCTTGGGAAGATAAAAACAGAAGATGAATCTAGGAAAGCAGTAACAGTGATTAAAAAAAAAATAATAATCCCAAGGACTGATTCTTTGAAAGATCAGTAAAATCAACAAACACCAATGGTATCTAATCAAGAAAAAAGGAAAGCAAGAAAGCTAACATACACAAATTAGGAATAAGAAAGAGCCTGTAACCACAGATTTTTTAAAAACCCCGAAGTACTTCAGCATCTTCACGATGCTGTGAAAGAGGTAGACTCTAATATTTAGTTCTCATAAAACACTCAGTGTATCTTAGAGGTATTTTCTTAGCATGATCTTGAAAACCATTTTCAAGCTAATTTTCAGCACAGCGTTTTCCCCAGACTCTCATCTGCAGGTAAATCGTGGACATGCTGGAGAAAGTATAGGTACGGGAAGAGTTAGACAAGGCAGCACAGCTAAAAGCCACAGTCTTAGCTGAGAACTGAGGGAAGGTCACCCCCAAGAGCCACAGAGAACAGGCAGCCACAGCCGCTGTTACGCGGGACTCTGCTGCTAAGTGATCGTTATTAAACCGTCTCCTGTAATGTGTCTTCTGTTTCAGATGCGACATTTGATGTTGTCCTTCAGCTTCAAAACCATAGTAACAGCGGAAGTCTGTGTTTACCAAGTTTCACCTTCCTTTCTCTGTAATTAATACCTTTCTTTAGTTGTTCATTTTTTTCTTTTTCTTTTTGTTCCTTTAGTTGTTCATTTTTATTTCTCTCTCACCTAGTGGACAAACTCATAGGAAGAAAAAAAATTTTCTTTTCAGTTAATGTTTTAATTTGAGCCCTTTGCAAATTCAGAGACTCTGCTTTTCTCATGCATGAGTGATAATATGGCTGAATTAAAAATTTAAGGACAGCATCTTTTTGAAAACACTTGTGGAGATGTGGTCCTGTTATCTTAGGGTGTGTGTGGTTTGTGTGTGTCTGTATATGTGTTTCTGTGTATATGGCAGAGAAGTTTGGCGTCAGCTGCATTCATTTTTTTTCCCCCTCTGCAGACAATTTCTTTTTTCCCCCCACCTGGATGCTTATATAATTTTCCTCTATTGTTTGAATTAAAACATTTTATCAGGAAATGTTCAGGGGTGGCTCCTGACTTTACCTCTCCACTGAATAGCACTTCTGATCAGTAGCACCCACTTACCTATTAGTCCGATTCCCCATTAAATTCTTATTCAGGGGCACCTGGGCAGCTCAGTGGGTTAAAGCCTCTGCCTTCAGCTCAGGTCATGATCTCGGGGTCCTGGGATCAAGCCCCTCATCAGGCTCTCTGCTCAGCAGGGAGCCTGCATCCTCCTCTCTCTCTGCCTGCTTCTCTGCCTACTTGTGATCTCTGTCTGTCAAATAAGTAAATAAAATCTTAAAAAAAAAAAAAGAATTAGAAAAAAATCTTCATCGGTTTTGCAGTGTTACCCTCTTGGGTTCTCACCTCTTCTGGGACTTTCTTCCTTTGCCTCTGACTGCGGTTTCTCTTGACCTGTTCTGTTCTCTGACCCGTAGTTTGACATGTAGCACCTGGGGTTCCAGCTCTAGTCTTGGCTTTTCCTTTTCCCATCACTGCTGGTTATTCTGCAGCTGTTCCTCCCCTGGTTACTCCCTCTCCGTGGATTCACATAGATGCAATGTTTCTTGAGTTGAGAATGCAGCTGGCGATTTTCTGACCTTACTTCCGTTTCTTGCCACAAGTCTACTATTGTGATAACATGTGCTGTCCTTCCTCGTTACCAAGTTTTTGAACTGCCTTAACCTTCCATGTACTTGGTGATCTTTCTCTCCTCTCTGGGGCCGTGGACAGGTGACCCGTTTCCCTCTTTGCTGTGGCCGAATCGTCTTCCGTCGTGTATACGTACAACATCTTCCTTATCCCTTCGCCTGTCAGCGGACAGTTGGGTTGTTTTCATGTCTTGGCTACTGTGGCTTCATCTTAATTACATCTTGTAAAACAAAAAAAATTCTTGGAACTCCTGGCATGTGATGTAAGCGCATCCCCAGGTCCCAGTGAGAACACAGACATCTCCTCTTTCTGTCCTTAGCGGAAGGGACCAGGAGGGTAGGGCGGGGGACGTTGAAGATACAAGAAGGTGTTTTACCTAAAACTAGCATCGTCACCGTCTTTTGCCTCCTGGAACTTCTGGATCTCGTTGTGGTGCTTCCCACTGGAGTGCAGATTTTCGGTCTGGCTCTCTTGCCGACGGACGGCCTCTTCTTCCTTCTGTTGCATCCCTGGGCTTTGCGCACTGTCTCTGCAGGAAAGCGTCCCTCGCTGAGTGAGACAAGAGTTGCCCTCTTCTGTCTGGAGTTTCTGTCCAGCACCTTATCCAGAGTCCATGAGCTTGGCCCTCTTGACCTTCCCATATGTCTGAGTTTGGACAAGAACGTGAGTGCAGACCGTTTACTTAGGCAGGGATGGCCAAAAGTAGAATCAGTGCGGAGGGAGCGGGTGCAGAGGAAGGGCTGGTCGACAGTACGGTGAGCGGAGCTCAGCCCTGCTGGGGAGATCTGAGGAACCATCTCAAGTGGTGCTCAGGGTCCTGTGCCGTGAGGCGGGGATCTCAGTCCAACTGTAGTGTCCAGAAAACAAGAAACCCGTGTTCCGCGTTCAGTAAGTTCGTGGACTTGCCTTTGCTCTCCGGCGAATGACTTGAGTGTTCTTCGTGTCTGTGTTTTCTTTTATAAAATTACAGAGTTAGACTGGACTTGGGTGTCCTGAGAGGGGAACCTGTCATGAACCAGGTGGTCTGGGGTGACCCTCGAGGTGATCTGGGATGACACGTGCTCACATTCTACATTAAAGCACCCCGTGAGCACGTGACTTTGTTGTCAGTTTTCATTGCCTCCTCCTGATTCTATCAAAGGGAAGGTCTCAGCTTGGCGTTCACAGGCGTGGAACACGTCTGTGATGTTGTGATACTACCTGGGTAGAACTAAGTCTTCTCTGTATTTGTTTTTACAATTGCCTCCTGTTTGTGGCAAGAGATACTGGTTTTTTTTATTTGTGGCTGTAACGTTTTAGGAAAAAAAAAAAAAAACCCTAAAGACAGAGACTTATGTAAGCAAAAAAAAAAAAAAAAAGGAAAAGAAAAAAGTGGCTAGATTTTAAAGAGAAACATGAAGTAAACACAAGTGCAAGAGTACGGCCAGAGTTGTGACGGGTTCATATGATTGACTAAATTTGGAGAAAATCACCTTAAGGATCCTTCCAGCTCAAGGATCTCGCTGAGCAAAAAAAATTTGTCACACGTTTGGGACTCTGGATACAACGTTCCGCGGTCTGGATTTTGCACCATGTGTTTCGGATTCCTCTGGAATGCGTCCCCAGCAAACCACCCTTCAGACGCAGCATCGGCAACATGGGATCAGAAAGGCATTTTTTTTTTTTTTAAAGATTTTATTTATTTATTCGTCAGAGAGAGAGCAAGTGAGAGAGCACAGGCAGACAGAGTAGAAGGCAGAGTCAGAGGAAGAAGCAGGCTCCCTGCGGAGCAAGGAGCCCGATGCGGGACTCGATCCCAGGACGCCGGGATCATGACCTGAGCCGAAGGCAGCTGCTTAACCAACTGAGCCACCCAGGCGTCCCCAGAGAGGCATTTTTGACAGCTGGCCGACGTCTCTCTCTCGTGCCGCAGCCACAGCGTGAGCCCTCAGAAATCATAACCGGTAAATTGCCTGTTTGGCTGCTGTGACGTCCTTGTGTGGTTCAGTCCAGGTGTGCTTGTAGCTGCGGAGCTGGGTTCAGTCCTCGCTGGGGGGAACATCGTTATGAGGAGCTATCGATTAGGTGTCCACGGCCGCTGAAACCCAGCAGCAGAAGCTCCTAGAGCCACGTTTATGAAAGGCCAGGGGTCATGACGAAGGGCCAGGATGTGATTGAGAGAGGGGGAGGCAGTTTTTTTGGGGGGACGATGGCTTGTGGAGACAGGCAGCCCCTGAAATGCCTGTTCTTTCCCCTTGCAGGTGGTAGGGTGGGCAGTCAGGGTGTCGGCGGGTGCGTGCCCTGTAGCTGTTTGCAGAGGGAGAGGGGTCCTGGGATGCCCTTCCTGGGAAACCCTGCCATGTTGTCATTACCGTAGGACCCACGGGTGCGACACTGCTGACCTGGTTTTGCCGCACAAGCCCAGGACTGCCCAGCCTAGCCGGGCACTGCGCTTCTCTGCCCAGCCCCGAACCCCCAGCCCCCCATCTCCCCATCCCGGCGCCAGCTGACACTGTCTCCCCATGTGTGCACTGAGCTGTGAGGGTTCCAGTGCCCCTCCCTCCCACGCTGCCCTTGGCAACCCCCCAGAACACCCTCCCCTGCTGCGCGAGCTGCCCACTCGTACCTTCACGGCCGTGCAGTGGGGCCCTCGCCGCGTCGCTGGCTCTGTCCTCTGGGCCTAGCAAAGAGCCTGGCAGCTAGTGACATTGGTAACCATCGAAAGAACGTGCACGTGTGTGTGTGTGTGTGTGTGTGTGTGTGTGTGTGTGTGTGTGTCCATCGTCCCCCCGGGGAAGGGCAGGACTGAGCAGAGCTCCCGGCGCCCACCGGGAGCACACGCGCCCCTGCGGCTCCCAGCTGCAGAGGCACGAAAGAGTGAAAAGCTTCTCGGGGAAATCTGGAAGGAGCTCTTGAAAAGAACAAAAGCGCACGTAGTGACGGAGGAGCACATCAGTGTTCCTTTCTGCCTGCGGCTTCAGAATAGTTGTAATTTTGCATGGCCCGTCAATCACAGTTGATACACGAAATCATACCTTCGAGCAGCGCACCTCACGCTTTCTTTCTGGCACAAAAGCAGCTGCGTAGGTAACTCCGGTTTGTTAGGGGGAATCTCCTTTCCTGGGTGGCCGCGACTTCACTCTTTTTCTTCCACTCAAGGCAGCACAGTAAATGCTGGTTTCTGGGTTTTTTTTTGGATGATACACAGTTTTTCTCTCTTGCACCCAAAGATCAGATATGCCCCCCCCCACCCGCCACTCCTGCTAGTTAAAATTAATGCCTCAGATGCTTCTGGCTCCATTTTGCTCATAAATTTCTCTGAAACGTGCTGAAAGCGATATTCCCACCCCCCTCTTATTTATAAATATGTACCGGCAACAGTTGGCAGAGGATCCATCTTCTTGCACTGGAAGTTGATTTCCTTCAGATGCATGCGACAGGAGTGTCGTCTTTGCAGAGAGCTCTGTTTTCTCGACCTCCGCTTTCTCGTGTAAATGGTCATTTTTCGGGGGAACCTCCCCCCAAATTGTGCAAAATGAGACCAAGAGCAGCCTTCGAGTTCGCCCGAAGGGCAGCTCCCGTGCCAGCGCTGCCAGTGTTGTTCGCGGGCAGGGAAGCTGAATTACGGGGCCGCGCGCGCGTCGTCTTTGACATCCGGTCAATTCTGACTTCTGGTCTTGATGGCGATGGGCCCCTGACCAGGCAAGTGGAAGTGGATGGAATCCGATTCCATGGGCAGCTTCGCCCCAGGAGGGTGGCCTTGTGTCAAAGAGCACAGGATTTCTCCCGGGCTCCCTAAGTGGAATCCATGCCGCATCGTTTCCCTTGCCATGTGCGTCAAGGAGGTGACGGCCACCTCCAGCCCAGTCTGCATGTTTGCTTGGCACAGAAACTTCATTATTTTCAGAGCTGCCACCTGCTTTTGCAAAACAGGAATCCCTTGGTGGCGTCAGGGTGCGCCGAAGAGGTGGAGGTGAGCGGCCGGCTGCACGGGGAGGTAGCGGGACTGACATCCAGCCACCTGCTAGGGCTGGTGACGTCGTTTCTGTTCCCCTCTGTGACCCGCCTCACGCTGTCAGGGGAAACGTCCATGGCTCTGGAGCAGGGGACGGAACTCTCCAGAGGTACTGCTCCAAGCCGCAAGCCGGCTCGAAAGCCTCACCGTCTCCTCTCCTTCCACGACTCTGGACGTCGTCTCTCCTGCCCGTGTTCTCTGAGGGCTCATCCTTGCGATTTTACCGTAACCATCTCAGAAGGTATCAGGATTGTACCCTCTTCCCAAGTAATCCAGGAACCTCGCCTACTCACTGCTGTCACCACCCCACGCCCGCGACCGTGTACCACGTAGGATTTCAGATACGGCCCAGATCCTGTGATTTTTACTCCTGCCTTTTTGAAAGAGAGTAGAGAGCAGTGTAGATTTACGCAGAATTTCCTAATTCCTTGGCTCACATCCCTTCTTTCTCCACCTCCTCCTTCTGAGTTGAATTGCCTTCCTTTTTTCTTTTTTTTTTAAGATTTTATTTATTTATTTGACAGAGATCACAAGTAGGCAGAGAGGCAGGCAGGGCGGGGTGAGGGGCAAGCAGGCTCCCCGCTGAGCAGAGAGCCCAATGTGGGGCTCAATCCCAGGACCCTGAGATCATGACCTGAGCCGAAGGCAGCGGCTTAACCCACTGAGCCACCCGGGCGCCCCTTGAATTGGTTCCTACCCAAGTATGCCCTGTAGTGTCTTGTCACCAGTAAATATTCTGCCAGTGTCTTTTTTCCCCCACTGAAAATGCTTTATGTTGCTGTCACTCCTGATAAATAGCCGAATTCTAAGTTGGTGGTTATTCTCCCACAAATCCTGGGAAGGTATAATTCTAGTATCTTCTGAGATTCCTTACTGTCGTTGAGAAATCTCTGAACCTCCTTATCATTCTTCTGGAGGCAACGCGTCAGCTCTCTCTGGTTGCTTTTGCTATTCCTCTGGTGTTCTGTAATTGCTTTACATTGTACCTTAGTATGGACTAGGTTTTACTTTCTCTTGGTCAGGACACATTTTGTTTCCTAAATTGAAGGGTTTAATGCCATTTTGTCAGTTCTGGAAAATTCTCTGCCATCATGTCTCTGAGTGTTTCTCCTGCCACATTCTCTTCCTCCTCCTTTGAGGACCTCCTGTTATACGTGTGTTGTACCTGCTAGCGAATGCTCCCTCGCTCTTCACATCTTCCCGTTTTCCTTCCTTTAGGCTCTCTGGGTTGAACTATAGAAAATTTCCTTTGTATTTTTCATTTGTTTGAGAGTATCTACTTTTAATAAGAAAGAGGCTCAATTTGGAAAGGCTAGAATTTCGGTCAAAACTTGCATTTGCCTGGGTTCCCCACACTGCCCCTGCTGCCACAGTACACTCTTTTTTCATTTGTGTTCTTTTTTTCTTTTAATCTCTTAGATTAAAGATTGATTTTTTTTTTGTCCTATTTTGCCCCTTCCCAAAGCTATTTATTTTTAACTTAGGTTTCACCTCAACTTAAGAACATACAGCTTCTTTTACATCACTTTATCATCAGGGCGCCTGGGTGGCTCTGTCAGGTAAGCCTCTTCCTTCCGCTCAGGTTGTGATCCCAGGGTCCTGGGAGTGAGCCCCGCATCAGGCTTCTCCCTCTCCCTTCGCCCCTCCTCGCTGCTTATGCACTTGCTTGCTTTCTGTCTCCCTCTAAAATGAGTAAATAAAAAATTTTTTAAAAATTGCTGGGGTGCCTGGGTGACTCAGGCAGGTCCCTGCTCGGTCCCACTCAGCAGGTCCCTGCTCTGTGGAAAGTCTACTTCTCCCTTTGTCTTTTTCCCCTCTACCACACCCCCTGTTTATGCTCACTCTCTCGCTCTCCAATAAATAATACAATAAAATCTTCAACAAAAATAGAGGTGCCTCGTGGCTCAGTGAGTTAAGCCTCTGCATTTGGCTCAGGTCGTGATCTCAGGGTCCTGGGATCGAGTCCTACATCAGGTTCTCTGCTTGGTGGGGAGCCTGCTTCTCCCTCTCTCTCTCTCTGCCTGCCTCTCTGCCTACTTGTGATCTCTGTCTGTCAAATAAATAAATAAAATCTTAAAAAAAAAATAAATTGCTTTACTTCCTGGCATGTTTTGTAATTTTTAAATTGTGAGCTCATCTTCGCCAGGGTGGTTTTTCCCCTGTGAGTTCCGTGTGTCCTGGCTGTGGATGTGTTTCTGCTGAGTGGCTTTGCTGAGTGTTTCTGCTCCTATTGCCCTGGGACTTTCTGGACCTGTTGCACTTGTGTTAATTTTTTGCTTTGGAATTCTTGTGTCCTAAACACAGCTTCAGGGTTTTGGTTTCTTGAGACTAAGGTTTTCCACCCTGAGCCCTGAGTAAAAACCCTGTTCCAGTGGTTCTGCTGGGCCAATGGGAAGACTTTCTCTAGTGCTCCATCCCAACAATGGCAGCCCCTCAAAGATTGCTGGCTTTACACAAGGGTCTCAATTCTAGATCATCTCACATGAGCTTAGCGTCCTTCTCCAGAGGTAACAGCTCCTCAGCTAAAGCCTGTGTGGTCTCTCTGGGCTGCTGTGACACTCTCTGACCATCCATGTTCTCTTCGTCTGTGGCATCCAAGGATTCCCCTTTCTTTTCTGTGATCTCACCCATGCATTTGATATTGTAATACTTGATCTGGCATTTGATAGCAGAGTTCACATTGGCTCGGACTACTTTGCCATGGGCCCTCATGGTGTCTCTTTAACTGTGGCCACATTTGCTTTCAATAAGAAACTTAGCAGAACAGTGAAGAGATGGCTTTTGTGTTAAAACAAATTGGTAAAGTCCCAGTCTTTTGAAATTGAGTTTTCTTCTCATTAACAAAAGACTTTTTTGGTGTGATACTACTCCAGGATGGACAGATGGACAGGGAGGACCAGTCAACACCTGCTAATACATTATTTTTGGCTTTAGATGGTGGTGTCTCCAGTAGATCTCACTGCAAAGCCCTTTCTATCTTCCCACCTTTCCGACCTCCCTTGTTACTCCCCTGACCTTACCTCATACCCCCATTTTAGCTTAGTGAGATCCAGGTCATGTACTGATGTCCTACCCCCCACGATGCCAAGCGCATGGTAGGCAGTTTTAAAAAATCTGCACACGTTCTATGAACTCATTTGTCATTGGAGATACCAAAATTAAAACAATTCGAGATGTCATTTCACACCTATTAGACTAACAAAAATTAGAATCCTGCTGCGTGTTGGTGCGAACACAGGGATACGAGGCCTTTCCTGGACCACTGGCGGGAAGGCAGACAGATGTAACTCTGAACAGCAGTCCTGCGTTGCTGCCAGATGAAACCTCTCCAGCTCCAGAGTTCCGCTGCTGGGCAGATAGCCTAAAGTCGCTCTCGTGGCGCTGCATCAGAGACATGTACAAAGCGAGTCACAGCGGTGTGAGGACAGTGGTGGGAGGCAGCCACCATCGCACTGTCGGGCCTGGGAAAGTTGGGGGGCAAATCTGGGGCAAATCTCCATATCTGGAGTCCCCTGCGGTGCCTCGACTCAGAATAGATGAGCACAGAGCAACACGGATAGTCCTTAAAAGGACTGTGCTGAGTGACAAATGCACGAAAGGGAATGGGATTTTCAGCCCAATACCATTTATGTAAATTTTTAAAAACCCACATGCAAAACAATATACATTTTGCAAGAACACACTCAAGCAAAAAGATACACATTAAATATAGGAGAATGGATTGCCTATGAGAACGGAGGTGAATACATTTTTAATATATAGGTAAGAAAGGGACCACGCACAGACCAACAGCAATGCTAAGCTGTAGAGCAAGGAGTATGATTAACTCTCAACACACGATGTTTTAAAAAAAAACAAGAAGATGAAGAAGAAGAAAGAAATGAGCATTTGTTCAGTTGGGAGTCTCATTTTCTCCTTGAATTCTTGCCTGATCAGGCCAGCCTCGCGTGTTTTCTGGAATCCTATAATTCTTATTTTATGCATCTCCCCACAACCCCACTCTCTTGATAAGCTCTTTCAATGCAGCATTTTTGTCTTAGTCTTTGTTACACGACTGCGACAAGATGTGGCCCAGAGCCGATGGATCCGGGGGTTTGGCGGGCCTCCTCCATGGACCATCTGACCTTGAGCAAGGTCACGTCCTCTTTCTGAGCCTCGGTTTCCCCATTTGAAGAATAAGGACCTCAGGGTTTTGTTTCCAGGGCTCGGTGGGAAGCGTGAACTGCTCTTCCCGGTACAGAGTATAGAGCAGAGACTCTGTAAATCAGTAAAGCGTCGTCTCCTTGATTATGGTCTCCTACAGGCCTCTGCACAGGATAGGGGTCCTGTCAAGATTTGTAGACAGAAAGGAACTCAGACAGAGTGGAATGAAAGGTGGTGGCTTCGGGTCCCACTAAAACAGAACTTCTGCACAGCGTTTTTGGGGGTTTGGTTTTGTTGTGTTTTGTGAGCATCTGGCTTGCTTCCGAGCACGGTTGTGGAGTGCACGCACCTCCACCGAACCCCTCCCGGCTCTGTGTCCCCGCATTCGGTCCAGGGACCCCGTGATTCCTCGCTCCCCTTCCTCCCTGCGGGGCTGGGAGAGGAGGACCGTGTGCATTCGGGTTGACTTCCCCCTCCCTTTTGTTCTCTGCCGTCTGTTAGAGAGACCGGAGCTTGACGCAGGGGTGGGTGATTACCCCCACGCCTGCCACAGAGCGTGGAAATCCTGACATTCTCCTGTGGACGGTGGTGATTTTCTGAGGCCTTTAGATTGATTGCATTCATCCTAGCAGCAGGTTATAGTCGCTGTAAAATTATCCAGCTGCTTTCTGAAATCTTGCATTCAACCTGAGGATCTGTAAAAGCTTTCACACGTTGAACGTCTTAAACCCGGCCGATTTTGGACCACGAAACCGTGCGACGGGGGTGGGCGTTGCTGCTTCTGTCTGTGCCTTGTTTTTCTCATCTCGGAAACGGGCCTGAAGTTCAGCACGGTGCGTCGAAACACCCCGAGGGCCGTGAAGCATGCCGGGTGCCCGGAATAGCAGGTGTAGCCGAGATTTTAACTCCCCGCCCGGTTCTTACTCGTCCACCCGCCTTCCCTCGCCGCTGCCAGCAGGACGCACAGACACACACACTCACCTCTTGAAAAGTCTAGTCCTCCATCTCTTTAAGATCAGTCCATCCACCCAGAGATTCACAGCGTAAATGGAAGAGGAAAAAACCTTTCACTGAAATGTTGCCACACGGAAGTACTACGGCTTGTCTTCTGTCTGTGGGAAAGTACCTGTCGTTCTATCGTCTAGTTCTCGGGCTCAGTCCGTGTAGACAGACCGAGTAGGCTCGGCTGTGCTGAAGTTAACACACAGCCCTGGTGCGTCCGTGGCTTAGCCCAGGAGAGGTTTGTTTCTTCCTGGTGCCAGCGACCTTCAGGATCCGCAGGGGACCTCTACTCATCATGGTCAGGCAGGGACTCAGCTCATGGAGGCTTCTTCTGGATATGTGCTCCCAGGGTCACCGCAGATGCCGAAAGGGAACATGCTCCATAGTGTGCACTGGCCCTTAACGTGTCTGCCTGGAGGCAGCTTCAGGAAAGGCTTGATCCAGAGCATATGATGCTCTGTTGCTCGGATCTGCTCCCTCTGGTTTATCTCTCTCTATGCAGGCTCTGCCAGTTCTGCTCTTTATGTCATCACGTGCCCACTTCAGCAGGAGAGACAGGGTTCCCTCAAATAGTTCCCACACAAATCCTGAGAGTCCCTCTCTCACAGCTCCGGATTAAGTAACAAAGCCAGACTGACGTGATCGTCATGGCTAGGGCAATGCAGTGCAGTCTCTCAGCTTAGTATGGGTCACCCCCACTCCTGGGGCTGGGTATAGGAGTACAGTTGCTCCCATAAAATAAAACCCAGCCTCCCCAGTTGAATCTGAATTTCAGATAAACAACAAAAAATAATCTTTGGTATAAGGAAGTCCCAAATATCACAGGGGACATACTTAGACTAAAACATGTATTGTTTATCTGAATTGGACTGGACAGGCAAGCCAGTCCCTGAAGCCAGTCTAGATTCGAGGGCAGGGGAACTAGGGGCCTGGCTCCCGAGGGAGGAGGAGCCCGTGTGTACGGGGAGGGAAGGGATGCTGGAGGCATCTTGCAGACGGTCAGCCACATGCATTTTATGTGCATCATGTCCTTTAATCACCCCCCCCCTTTATTGGGTAGAAACGAACGTAGCCCCATGTCATGGACGAGGAAACTGAAGTTGTCGTTGAGTCCAGAGACAGGCCCGAGATCCAGCACAGGTAGGAAATGGCAAAGCAAGGACTAGAAGTCAGGTCTTCTGTCTCCGGGTCCATATTTTTGTTCTCTGCGGCAGCCCGGCTGTCTCCTCCTTGGACTGGTCCAGCCACTGTTCGCGGGTATAAGAACACAGATGGGAGGTCGTCCTCCTGAGGGAGCAGGCTCCCCGATTCGCCTGGATTCTCCCCACTTGGAGTTTTCCCCGCTCTGTGGCCGTGTCCTCACGGACACGTGTGCCGACTCCTTCCGTGTCCTCTAGGATAACTTAAGGCAGAAGCTAAAGAACTTCCTAGACTAGGGGCGCCTGGGTGGCTCAGTGGGTTAAGCCGCTGCCTTCGGCTCAGGTCATGATCTCAGGGTCCTGGGATCAAGCCCAGCATCGGGCTCTCTGCTGGGCGGAGAGCCTGCTTCCTCCTCTCTCTCTGCCTGCCTCTCTGCCTGCTTGTCATCTCTCTCTGTCAAATAAATAAATAAAATCTTTAAAAAAAAAAAAAAAGAACTTCCTAGACTAATACCATCTTAAGCCAGTGACGGTGTGGATGGCGGGGTGGTTCGGATGATCAGTTCGCAAATACTCACGTGCCTCACCCCGCCTTTGTGGCCGAGTACGCTCCCTTACCCGTCAGTGTCGGCCTTGGTCACGGGACACGCTTTGCTCAAAGCGCTGTTCGCACCGATATCACATGGTCTGAGACTTGTAAGGTGCTCCCGTCCTCGGACTTGCTCCCTTGCACTTCTGCAGTCACTGCAAGAGCCAGCTGGCCAGCTGCTCCTCGGACGGGAGACGTGGGGCGCTCGCCCGGCCCCGGCCCGGAGCCCAGCCCCAGCTCGGCCCGGAGCAGTGGTTCTTAGCTGAAAGCGAGTTAGCCCAGTAGGGGATATTTAATGACATCTGGCGACGTTTTTGATTGTCACAACTAGGAGGAGGGTACCCTAAGCATCGAGTGGGACTCCACGGTCAGGAACGCTATGAAACATCCTGTGTCCTGTGCAGGACAGCCCCCAGTGACAGAGAATTACCTGGTCCAAACCGCCAGCAGTGCTGAGGTTGAGAAACCTGGGGCTGGGTGAGCAAAACTAATTGTTATTTAAAACCTGAGACTGAGGGGCGCCTGGGTGGCTCAGTGGGTTAAGCCGCTGTCTTCGGCTCAGATCATGATCCCAGGGTCCTGGGATCGAGCCCCACATCGGGCTCTCTGCTCAGCGGGGAGCCTGCTTCCTCCTCTCTCTCTGCCTGCCTCTCTGCCTGCTTGTGATCTCTCTCTGTCAAATAAATAAATAAAATCTTTAAAAAAAAAAAACCTGAGATTGAGGGGCACCTGGGTGGCTCAGTGGGTTAAGCCTCTGCCTTCGGCTCAGGTCATGATCCCAGGGTCCTGGGATCGAGCCCCACATCGGGCTCTCTGCTCAGCGGGGAGCCTGCTTCCTCCTCTCTCTCTGCCAACCCCCCCCCAAAACCCTGAGATTGAGGGGCTGGTTAATGCAGCATTAGTGGGTAATAAGTGGCAGATATAATGGTGGACGAGGGAACCACGTTTTATAACCCAAGTTCCCAGATGGCTCCTTCCCGCTAAACTTCCCCGTCTCACCGGTGCCCGTCCCCAGTCATTTCCTCCAGTCAAGGGCGGCCGGGCCCACCAGTTGAGTTCTCAGTAGTTCCCAGACACCCCCTCGGGAAGGAAGGCACCAAGGTAGGCCCTGACGATCCCTCCCTCAAGCCTCACGTCCCCCTCGTCCTTGGCCTCCTAAAGCCCTTAATGACTCTCTGCCTCGCCAGGCCTGGCCCTTCCCCTCTCTGTCACATTCAATCTGTCTGAAGAATTTTCTCCAGCTGGTTATTACTGCTTGTTTTCTCCTGCAGGAAAGCTCAGCCTCTCATCATTTCAGGCCGGCCCCTCCAGCCCTGACGACTCGGTGTTCGGTGGTGACTCGAGTCTCCGAGGAGCCTAATTCATTTTGTATTTTCTCAGAAAAGATGAAAATCATTCCTTTTGGTCCTTTATAAAATCCGCCCATCCCCTAGGACCTTTTTATGTAGTTTGGTTCCCAAACTGAGAAAAGGATCAGGTTCTGACTAATCTGCCCAAAAGAAATTACAGAAGCCTTTTTTTCTTTCACCTACCAAACAAGCAATTCCATTTTATATCAGCTTACCTTTAACACCCACCTTGAAGGATTTTTTTTTTTTTAATTGAGATATAATTTGCATACAGTTAAATGCACCAAACCCAACGGTGTGGTTGGATCAGTTTTTACATCTGTATGCATCTGTGTAGCCATGACTCAGATCAAGATCTGGAACATTCCATCACCTCCGAAAATTCCTTTGCGCTCCTTTCCGGGCGTCACCCCCCCTCCCCCACCCCGAGGTAATCACTGTTCTCTCTTCATCACCCAAGATTAATTTTGTCCTCAGGACTTCACAGAGCCCGAACCCTACGACACGTCCTGTAGCGTTTGCTCATTTGTGTCTGGCTTCTCTCTGTCCATGTGCTCGAAGGACTCTCAGTAGCTGCCTCCACAGGGAAGGGAAACTATTCGGTAAAAACTTCTGCCGCTGCTATTTCCGGAGGCCATGAATGGGAAAAAGAGAGAATTCAGGGCTTGTGGCGAAGACAGGCACCAAAGCCCTCCCTGTCCTCCCATGAGAGTAGTCAACCCAACACGAGAAAATTCTGCACTGGTTTGGGATACTTTCCTAGGGATGGCTTTACCTGTTTGGTAGAAACTGGAAGGCATTTCTGCTTCACTGGTAGCAGTGAGGTTGGTCTGAAGGTACCAGGGAGGGCAGCCTCGTGTTCCCCATCCTGGGGTTGGGGGGGCGGGGAGGGCCCCCAGGAGGCGGCGGTCCCTAAGGCAGCCGACAGCGCGGTGGCTGGGCTGCCTCCCTCCCAGACTGGACGACCGCCACGCGCAGAGCAGCTCCGTGGACGGCATCTCCCAGCCCCGGCAGCCCCGGCCGGTACAGATGGGCGGAGACCGGGCATCCTCGGAGGCTGGCTGGCTGCGGGAGCAAGATGCCTGGCGGGCTCACTGGTCTAGGCAGGCTGACTCCTCGGGAGTCCGTTTGGGTGACTTATCCTTGCCTAGAAGAGCATTGGTTTCGTCCAACTTTTCGTTGATGCGCCCAGACACACGTGCTCTCCGAATTGTGTTTTGGATCAGCTGATGGCTGGCTGGAGTCTGAGTTCGGGAGTGTGGCATGGGAATAGCGAACATTCTGGGCCTTCTGTAACAGAGAGACGGTCCTGTCGCTGCACACGGGGTCAGCAGCCTGGCTGGTGTGTCGCGCCCTGGGCTCGCAGGCTTCCAGAACCCTCAAAACTGGACGTTGCCTTCTGCCTGATGACGCAGAGGCAAAGTCTGCGGCCAGGCTGACTCTTTCCCTCTGTCGGTGAGCTCTCTCTCCCCCGGAGTATCTGTCCGGTTCTTTACCTCGAAGTTAAAACCGTATCAGGATGCGCATCTAGGCTATGGTGTCTGTGAATTTTCTTTTTTCCCCCAATACGATTTGCACTCTTCTGAAGCAAGCTTTGTTTTTTTTCCTGTAATTCAGGGAGCTTTGTTTCTCGTATCGAATACTGCCCCTGCTACATTTAAGTATATAGAGACACGTTTCCTGCGTGGGATGTCACGCTGCCTGTCTGCGAGCTTCTCCCCCCCACACACCGTGGTCGCCTCTGAGTCCTGGTGAACTTTCTCAAGCTTGGCTTTTTCGCCAGGAATCGCTTTTCTGCATTGCTAATTTAGCTGTTACTGGACCGAATGCATTGTTTAAACCGTTTAATTCCTTTCTGCCTCGGAACCATAATCCTTTTCATTCCTTTTTTGAAAAAGTCTCATCTATGTTTTTGATTCATGTGTCTGTATTTTCTTTGCTTTTATTGAAAGTATGAAATAAAGGCTGTTGGAATTCATTTCTATTTCCTGCAGAAAAATCATTCTTAAAAGCATTTTTTTTTTCCTGCCCGTTTCATGACACAAACAGTTCTCATAGGCTTCACGGGTTTTCTCCTTCTAAGTTTTTAAAAAATTTTTAAATGTTACTAGCAAGCTCTGTGCCCACTGTGGGGCTCGAACTCACCTCACCAAGGTCAGGAGTCCCACGGTCCACTGACTGAGCCAGCCAGGCACCCTCTTGTCATTATTTTTAGTTGACGAGAGTTCCGTGCAGGTCTTTCCCTTCCCCCGCAAAGGGGCGAGTGGGTTCTTCTAGTCAGCCCTCCCCCGTCCCCGTGGATCCTGAGCTGGAAGTTTGTGCACGTTCAGGGATTGAACATCCTGGGGAAGGAGAAGGGAGATAAGGCCACACACCGGGCCAGGCTGGGACTGGGACGCCGCATTTGATGCGGGTACCATGGCACGTTTCAAACGCCCCAGGTGTCCAGAGTCCTCTCAGTGAGGGTTTCTGCGACATTCAGGACTCTATTGTGCGTGAATGACATAAAAACAAACCCAGACAGGCTTACGCAAAAGAGAATTTACTGTTTCATTTAACTGAAACGTTCAGGAGTCATTGCGACTTCGGGTCTGGCTGGGTTCAGGGGTATCCGAAGCAATGCACCAGGTGTCTGTCTGTCTGTCTGTCTGTCTTCCCTTCATTCTCAGGTTCCTTACGGTGGCATGTTGCCCACTATAGCTTCAGCCCTTATAGCCTCACAATTCCAAATACAGGAGGAATGTTTTCTGTTCTCCCAGCATTTTCAGGAAAAGTTCACTTGTTGACTCATTGGCTCTGATTGGGTCACGTGCTCGTCTTTGAACTACTTGTCATATCTAGGGGGTGGGATATGCTGCCTGGTTTAGGCACGGATTATGTGTTCACTTCTCAAGCAGGGATTGGAATCTGCCACATCCAAATCCTAAAAAGAAATGTTGGGTTACCATTACTATAAGAAGGATGAATAAATGGTAGTGCCACAAATAATAGATGTCCGTTATAGAAGACTTGTCCACTTAATTCTGTAAAACTGCTCTGTATCTGCAGAGTAACAAGTGGTGAACAGACTCAGCAGGGTTGCTCTGCACAGTTGGGCAGGTTGTGCACTATACAACCATGCCACATCTCAGGGAGCCCAAGTTACATCATAGACATTCTAGATTTGTATCACTTTTAGTTTTCTGACAGATGGAAGTATCAGATGGTGCGTCTTTTGCCAACTGCATAAAGGTGCCTTAGAGGCTGGTATCAAAGAGCAGGCCTCTTAAGGTGCTGTTACTCAGTGGTTCTTTTTGTAAGCTGCACTTCCTTTTCCTGAGCCGCCAGGCCTGATGCGTTTCTTTAGCTTGCTTTTGCATGTTTAAGTATGTAACTCCTCACTCTTGTGTCATTTCCCAGAAATAGAAATCTTATTGCTAATATAGGATGATTCTTCTCCTGTGCCCCACTGCTTAGCCCCAAAGCATATACTCTCACTAGGAAACCATGCTTTCCCCCCACCCCTTACCTCTTAGCATTCCTGGTGGCAGAGAGTGGTAGGAGCTCCCTTCTGGGGCCGTTAGAGCAGGCTCCGGAAGAGCAGAAGAGGCCCTTATCTGCTTCCATATGGCAGCCGGTACCTCACCAAGCTGAGTGACTTCAGCACACCCAGGAAGCAACAAGCTTGAATTGTCTCTGCCTGGGGCATGTCCTGTCTCTTTTGCTGGGCCTTTCTAGAGGGAGCAGGGCTGAGTAATTTCTGAAAGCTTTCCCACCTGTCAGATCTGATGCCTGGGAAGATCATTCAGTTGTAAGCATAGCAACATTTCAACAATGCTACATAATGTCAGTAACCCTTTCTTCAGTGCTCACGTGTAACATCATATATGAGGCCCATCCGGCTCTTTTTTTTTTTTTTGAAGATTTTAATTATTTATTTCATAGACAGAGATCACAAGTAGGCGGAGAGGCAGGCAAAGAGAGAGGAGGAAGCAGGCTCCCTGCTGAACAGAGAGTCCAATGTGGGGCTCGATCCCAGGACCCTGGGATCATGACCTGAGCCGAAGGCAGAGGCTTTAACCCATTGAGCCACCCAGATGCCCCTCAATCTCAGGTTTTTTTTTTTTTTAATTTATTTCACAGACAGAGATCACAAGTAGGCAGAGAGGCAGGCAGAGAGAGAGGAGGAAGCAGGCTCCCCACTGAGCAGAGAGCCCGATGTGGGTCTCGATCCCAGGACCCTGGGATCATGACCCGAGCTGAAGGCAGAGGCTTTAACCCTCTGAGCCACCCGGGTGCCCCCCATCCGGCTCTTTCAGCTACACTCTGTCATTTAAGCCTTACAGTAAACCCCAGGTATCTATGACTGACAGCCCCATCTTACCAGTAAGGTAAGGTTCAGAGAGGCTAAATAACACCTGCATGTTTATTATTTTTTTAAGATTTTATTTATTCGAGAGAGAGCAAGCGAGCAGAAGCAGAGTGGGGGACAGGCTGAGGGAGAAGCAGACTCCCCACTGAGCAGGGAGCCCGGGACCCGAAGATCATGACCCGAGCAGAAGGCGGACCCTTAACCAACTGAGCCACCCAGGTGCCCCTCACACCTGGTTGTTTAAAAGTAAGATTGTTTGGGCTCACACCCATGACTTTATGTGATATTTCCTCGTGCTCAGCCTAGGGATGAAATAGTATTAATTGTAATGACTCCCATATGTACACCAAGTGTGGATGATGGTGTGATGTGGTTCAGACAGGGCTGGAGTCAGACTTCACCTTTGTCTCGAGGATACTTGCTTCCTCAGATGGCGTAAGTGCTCGGGGCGCCTGGGCGGCGCAGTCCGTCGAGTGAGTGTCTGACTCTTGGTCTCAGCTCAGGTCTTGATCTCAGGGTCACAGGTTGCACTGGGCTCCAGGCCCAAGGTGGTATATGCACTCGATAACAAATGGTTTTTCCTTGATCTTATGCACGTGTGTACTTGTTAACCATGGTGTTTCACAGTCTTCATTTTCCACGAGAGCATAGGAACTCTCATTGGCTCCCAAGACCCCTCGTGCGTCTTTCTGCACATTTGTTAACGCCAGATGATTTCCCTTTAAGAAAGCTCCCCCTTGTTATTCCCACCAAAGCCTCTTGATGAGTATTCGAGATGATTTTAAAGCATAAACAGTTGAAAACGCGTTAATATCATTTCCTTTCCAGGCCCATTTCAGAATGAAAGAGAAATGTGTTTGGGGAGAAATTCACTTACAACTTTGGCCAAACGCCCAAACTCTCCAAAGACCCCGACGAACAGAACAAAGTTTAACCCTCTCTAAATAAAATCCCCACGTCTCTGATTCCGTGCTGGGGAGGGCTCTTACAGGGACCGCTCGTTAATGATAGCCCGCCCATCAATAATGGAATGTGAAAGACAGTCTTCCAATCAATTTTTTTTTTTCTGCTGGTTTAGATTAAAGCACAGAAAATGCCCAAATGCTCCATCTGCTTCCTCTAAGATTTCTGGTAGGCTGGAGCCCAATTATGGCTGCCTTATCCATTTTTAATAATCTACTTATGATCATGCAAACACAGGGTGTGATTATACCCACATCGGCTTCTGTTTCAGAATCTCCATTCCCATCCATAATTAATAAGGCGCTGGGAGCCTTGGAGGGAGCTGGAGGAGAGCTGGCAGGGACCGTCAGGTAGGGTGGCTTTTCTGTTGCTGCTCATTCATTCCTTTTACAGATTTCCCTGACGTCTGCAACGTGCAGGGTGCGTTGCTAGACACCAGAGGCAAAAGGATCACACACACCTTGGCCCTCGTGAGCAGCTCACGGGCTGTGGAGGCAGATGCGCAAACACACATTGGTGGTATGGATGGCATGGGCCTTTAAGGCAGAAGATGCAGCTCCTGAGACAACCAAGATGTTTTATATTCCCAAATCATGAAGTACGGGGTAATTAGATTACTGCATTATTACAGATATAACTCTAGGAAGACCTATTTTGGAACCCATTTTCTCGGTTGGAGGAGTGAACTATTCTGGGGAGGCAGTCAATTTAGCGAGGAAACCCCATCAGCAGGAGAATGAAATGTGCAGTCAGCCCAGGTTCAGGTCCCTGCTTTGTACTGTGTGACCTTAGACAAGTCCCTTTACCTCTCTGTTTCTGTATTGAAAAAGGAGGGAGATGCCTCCCTCGTTGGCCTTCCTGGGAGAACGTCCATGTGTTTGTCATAGGGACTGCAAAGTGCACCACCCATAGAATAAAGAAAACTCAAAGTCTTGCTGATCAGAAATACGATAAAACCACACAGTTCTTGTTTTCTGACCCTGTGTCCCCCTCTCAAGTTTCCCAGGCAGTGTTAGCTGCGCCATTGCTTTGGAGAGAGCTAGCTGAGCCTTCGCATTAGAGACTGGTGTGAAATATTTTGCAGTTGGTCTTACTTGCAAACAATGCAAATTGCCTCAGATCATTTTGGAAGAGAGATTGGGGACTCACAGATTTGCAGAAGTCCAGAAAACTGCATTTACTACATGCTCTGTTATTAACTGCTAAAAATGTAACTGAATTACAACTACTCATTCTCACGTTCGGCGTAGCGCATGCCAGACTTGCTTCTCTCCTTTCTGGGCTGGGGTTAAAAACCCTGCACACTCGCCTTCTTGTCTTGGCCGGGAGCCAGAGCGGGCCAGGGTGGTCTTCCTCTGCCAGAATCAAAATCCCCACTGCCCATCTCGATGGAAAATTCAAACAATCTATAGCTGAAGTCAACCTAAAATCTTAATCTCCAGCAGTAGGTGGGACCTGACAGAAAGTTCGCTTTCGGGCAGGTGGTGAGTGGGACGAGGGGGCTGAGGGACCAAAGTTCCAGGATGTGCACCCCCAGCTCCACCTACCCCTTCCATCCCGATGTCTAGCACATCGTCTTCCCCAAGCATGTCGGGCACACCCGGTCCCAAAACCTCAGCCCTTGCATTTGGCTGGACTCCTGTCCCCCAGGACAGGCACATGTCCTGCTCCCCTGAGATGCTCGAATCTCTGCTTTGGTGGGAGTAAGATTCTCCCTGATGGCTCCGTTGAGAATCACCACCTCTCCTCGTGCACGTGCCGGGATTTCTCACGCCGCTCCTGGGCTTTTTTCCCCCTTCCTAGGACCCATCCCTTTATGCTGTCTGATTCGCTCTAGGGGAGGGACATTCCCTCCCCCTCCTGGCAGGAATTGGCTTTTGTGTCCAGGGCTATAATCCTGACCTCGTGCAACCGTTTCTGGTACATCATAGGTTCCCGATCATTTGGGGAGGGAACGGATGAAACAGCCAGTCTCGTCACAGGGTTTGGCCGGGTCAGCTCCTTGTTTGGCCTCCGTGTCTCTGCCTGTGTCCTGCGGCGGCTGGACAGAGCCGAACCCGGGCAGTGGCTGGTGCAAACCGCGCAGACTCCGTACCTGCTAGGCGGGTGGCTCCTGTTTCGGAGCCGCTGGAGGCTGGGCTCTGCTCTGGCCATGTCGGCAGGGGCGGGGGGGTGGGGAGGGGGGGAGGCAAGGTGACAGGGTGGCCCCAGGACCTTAGTCGGCTCCCGTGGGTGGGCAGCTGCGCCGTCGTGACTGCTCACTACGTTTTAGTCCAGAGCTGGGGGAGGGGTGGGGAGCTTCCTTCCAGGAGTCGGTGGAACTTCATGAAATCCAAGCCCCTCGCCTTGGGCTCTCAGATCTTGACTCCCGCAGCCTCCCCCCTGCGCCCCACGTCCCTTGCCCCACTCCAGCCTCCTCTCTGTTTCTTGAAGCCGCAGAACCGCTCTCCTGCCTCCGGGCTTCACCCTTGTTTCCTCGCGTGCCCTGCAGCCCGGTCATCTTCAGAGCTGAGCCCGGCGCCTCCCGTCAGAGGGACCTTTCCCGTCCAGAGCGGCCTCCCCCATCCCGTGGAATTTCGTGCTGACACATTTCTCCTACTGGTCTGGTTGTCACTGCTGCCCCCGCCCCCCCGTGCCGGGCTACAGAGCCGGAGCTTGGCGACCGTGGGGCGTCCTTTGCCACCGTGGCCTTCCCGCCTCGCACAGCAGCCTGCGCTCCAGCCTGCGCTCCGTGGGGGCTCAGTGAGCATTTGTAGGAAGCAGGCGTGAATGAACCGACCAACAGGCCAATTAGGCATTCTTGTTTCGGGATCCGAAGGCGGCTGGTGGGGGGGTGTCTCGCTCGCGAGGGGGTCTTCTCCGTTCCTTTGAAGAGAATCAACAGCAGAGGTTTCAGGCTGGAGCCTGTGGGTTTGCTGAAGTGGTTTGATTGGCCTCCCACAGGGTTTTACGGGCAAACTAACAGGCCCTGGCGCTCTTGCAATCCCGGCGTCGGGCATCCATTGTCTTGAACTTTGCCCACCTCCCGCGTTCCCTTTACGTGCTCCTTGGGTAGCGTTTGAACTTTCCGACCCCGGACTGCTGGATCGTTTAGACGTGGAACACTCGGACACCTTCTGGGGCCTCCCTGGATCTCCCCAGGCGTCAGCTCGTTCGCAGGAGGCTGGCAGGAGAACCAGGCCCAGGGGTCTCGAGGCATGGCCGATGGCGCTCGTTTTTCCAGAGACGTTGAGCCCAGTTGACGGCCGGGCAGAAAGGAGGGTGCGCTGGCGACAAAGTCTTGGCATGTCTCCCCTGGGAAGGCGAGGGCAGCCCAGCAGAGCGGGAGCCGGGCCTGGTTTGCTCACGGCCGGCATCCTGAGCACCTAGCACAGCTTGGAAACTACTAGATGCCAAGGAAAACTTGAGTGGAATTTTTTAAATGGCCACGGCTAAAATGACAGCGTTTGCTTCTGTACTCCCTGATTAGTGTCCCTAATTAGTTAGGTTTGATGACTTCCCCTACCAACCTGACAGAAGCAGGGAGCGCAGATCGTGGTGCCTTTAAGATGCCGTGGGACAGAATGCGGTGCGCTTGGGCGGCCCCGTGCGAAGTTCAGCACACCCGCCAAGGCCCGTGTCTCCGAATTCCCCCTCACAAGGCCCGTGTATCCGAATTCCCACGCACAGGCTTCCTGCCCCCATGAACTTGAACTTAACAGGAAACAGCTCCACGTGCGGTCAAAACACACACAAGTAAACACAGACACACACACCTTTCTGAGCCTCCAGATGAAGGCGGGTGTGGCCGAGCCTTCTGGAATCCCTCACCCGCCCATCCCTCCGGCGGCAATCCCAAGACCTCTGCACCAGCGTCCGGCTGTCTGTCAGGCCCTGGCGTGCTGTCTGTGCCTCTGCCGTCCTGTCCACTTCCAGATCTCACACATCCCAGAACATGTGTCCCCCCGGGTTGCGGCAGTCGGTGTGCGGTCCAAGCTGAGCCACGGCGTCTGCCGCAGGACTCTTGCTGCCGGAGTCCCGCGGGTGACCGCATTCTTCCAGTGCGGCTGTGGGGCCCGTAGGAGGCCTCGGCCTGCCGCGTGGACTAAACACTGAGGGAGTCAGAGCTGAGAGGAGCAGAGAGAGCCCGAGCTCTGAGGACGTCGTCCGAGCCCCCGGGGCCCAGCGGGGTCTGCGTCTTACCGTTTGGTGGCGGAAAGTCTCTGCCCACTTAAGCCCTTTTGTGTTAGTTTGTTTCGTTTCTCCCACAGCCCGTAGGGGTCCGGGCCACACAGGAAGCTTGGTGGCAAGGACCCGCCACCTCTTCTGTCATGGGCGGGCCCCATGGCCGGGCCCCGCTGTTCCTTCCCGAGTGGAGCTGGGCAGCGTTGCTCACTCCGTCTGAGAGGCCCTGATCGCCGAGCGCACGTGGCCGCGTGTTAAGACGTCGCTAGATTGGCATCTGTGACGTGGAGCCCAGGGGCCAGATGGTGAGGAGGTTCCACGGGAGACACGAGAGAGATCGGGATGGAGAAGTTCACGACGCCCAGGTCCCGGAGGGAGCACGTGGCCCATCTCCAGGGGGTTTCTTGTAAAATTACAGTGATATTTCATGGGACCAAGTACAGGAAACAGGGCAGGACCTCATCAAGACCTGGAGGCAGGAACCAAAGCAGCAGTTGCCTATTTGGGCGAACGGCGGACATGAGCGGCCGTCTCTGCTGCGCACTTCTCAGTTCCCGGTTCTTCAGAGAGACGGCTCGCTCGGCGGCCGGAGCCTGAGCCAGACCTCCGTGGCTGGTCCGGTCCAGACCCGGGCAGGGCAGCTCTTCTGTCCAAATATGGCCACGGGCGCCAGGCCTGGGGGAGAGGAGGCCGCTTGCAGAACGGGAGCTGTGGGCCCAGAGTGTATCTGTGGTAGTGACTGAGGACATAGGAACCACACGCTTACTACTTTTCCCAGGAGCATGGCCCTCAAGACGCTCTAGTAAATAAATCACCCCAAGCTGCTTTTAAAAAAAGATTTATTTATTTTATGGGGCGCCTGGGTGGCTCAGTGGGTGGCTCAGGTCATGATCTCAGGGTCCTGGGATCGAGCCCCATGTCAGGCTCTCTGCTCAGTGGGGAGCCTGCTTCCCCCGCCTGCCTCTCTGCCTACTTAGATCTCTGTCAAATAAATAAATAAAATCTTGAAAAAAAACACAAAGATTTCTTTATTTTAGAGAGAGAGCAAGAGAGCAAGTGCACCAGCAGGAGGAGCAGAGGGAGAGAGAAACTCAGACTCCACGCGGAGCACTGAGCCTGATATGGGGCTTGATCTCACGACCCTATGACCACAACCTGAGCCAAAACCAAGGGTTGGACACCCAACCAGCTGTGCCACCAAGGCACCCTCAAGTGCTGCTTTTTTAAAGGCAGAGTAGATCCCTGGATGTATCTCTCCAGAGCTCCACCGTCAAGGGAGAAAACAAAACAAAACAAACCTCAAATGCACAATGTTAGACAAAACAGATTTTAAAAAATATATATATTGCTCTTATTAGGGAAGATGTCATTTAAGCAGATGGTGTCCTAGGGGAAAAAAATTAACTCAAGAAGATATAGAAAAACTGAAAATACACTGATAACCATGGGTGTGTTTGAAAACAGTGTCCGCAAAAAGCTGCTCGACCAAAAATATCTGATGTATGAATTCAGTCAGATCTTCAGGGAACCAGATTATTTGTACCATTCCAGACATATGTATGAAAAACATACTTCCCTGTTTGTTTTACTAGCAAGTAACTGGATTGCCCTGGTACCAGACTCTGAATACAGACACAGAAAACCCGAATGATACAGGAACAGATAGTATTTGGCTACATTAGCAAAAAAAAATATGTAGCTAGAGAATTTAGGGGGACTGTGTTGTAGCCAACTAGTATTCCAAGAATGCTAGTGGCCTGTCCTCAGGATGACTGCCAACACTGCCAAGGCACTATAGCGGGTCAAAGGAATGAAAAAAGCAGAATTGGATGGCTTTAAGTTAGGCACTGCTGGAAGTCAGTGGTCATGTCTGAAAACAAAATACCGATTTAGGACTGAAGGATACTCTTTCTTATTTATTTGACTGGCCCCCTACATGACATTTAAAGCCCAGAACAACACGATGAAGACAGCAGTAACTTAGCGTCGTTCTGGATGGAATCGCCAGTGCAATAAGAAAAAAACAAAGGGAAAATAGACACAAATCTTGAAAAGAAGGGCCCCCCGCCCAAGAAGTAGAGGATGATGGTATTTTGTGCCCACAAACCCAAAAAGAACCAGCTGGCCGTTTGTTAGAAGAATAAGAGAGCTGGGGTGCCTGGATGGCTCAGTCGTTAAGTGTCTGCCTTTGGCTCAGGTGATGGTCCCAGGGTCCTGGGATCGAGTCCCACATCAGGCTCCCTGCTTGGCGGGAAGCCTGCTGCTCCCTCTCCCACTCCCACTGCTTGTGTTCTCTCTCTGGCTGTGTCTCTCTCTGTCAAATAAATAAATAAAATCTTAAAAAAAAAAAAAGAGCTGAGTAAAGTTTCGCAAAAGGGACACACGTGCGTGCGCGCGCGCGGCACACACACACACACAGAGTAACCCGTTCAGTAATATGGTGTGTGTTGTTACAGGGGGAAGGTTGTTTACAACAGAAACAAAAGTGTTAAATACTTAAATAAATACGCAGGAAGGACCTGTATGAAGAAAACTCTAGAACTTACTGGATGATGTGAACGGAGGGCCTAAGTGGACGGCGTGACATGTACCTGGGTGTTCGTTCTCCTTAATCTAGTCCTTTTATTCAATAGATGGAAACCACAATGAAGGGGAAAATCTTCACTTTTTTTTAACCTTGACTTGTAAGGCTCCTCTGGAGATCAGTGAGAACACCGGAGAAAATTGTGAACACGGGGAATAAGATGATGATATTAAAATAGAAGTTTGTCGGGGCTCCTGGCTGGCTCGTCGGTGGAGCATGCAATTCTCGATCTCAGGGTCGTGAGTTCAAGCCTCACACTGGGCGTGGAGCCTGCTTAAAAAAAATAACAATAATAAAACATATAAGTGTGTAATAATTAAAAAGAATAGTCTTGCTCTACAAGAAAGATCAGTGGAATAGAAGAGAAAATCCATTAAAAATTTTGAATTTAACATATGATAAGGTGGCATTTGAATCCGTGGGAAAGATTTTTTTTCAACAAACGGTGCTGGGACAACTGGCTAGCCATTTGGAAAATCCATCTTCCTTCACGTGTATCAAAATGTCTCAACATGATTACAGATTTTCGACTTAAAAATAAAACCGCTTTATCGTTATGAACGGTGGAAAACTTCAAAGCTTGACACCCAAGTCGGAAAATGTAAAGGAAAAGGCTACGAAATCGGACTACATAAAAACATAAAGACATTTGTACACTGAAAAAGAAATCGTAAAGGCAAAGCAGAAGGTAATGTGGGTGATGGTGTCCACAGCACATAATGTGTAAAAGCAGGAAGTCAGATGGGCGATTCACAAACGAAAGGAAAATGCTCCAGTCCGTAGTTACGAGAAGAAGGAAGTAAAATAACGATAGCATTTTTTCCACCTGCAAAGTCAGGAAACAGGAGACCTGCCCTCTTGCAGTGCTGTTTTGAAGGTCCGTTGGTGTAACTGTTCTAGAAGGAAACTTGGCCATTTGTTGACATTGAGTAGACATTGAGTCACACCCAGAAATTCTGTGTTTAGGAGAGTGTCAGGAAAAGAAAGAGTAGATTCATATTCACCTCAAGGATGTTTTGTAAAGTTTTGTTTGAGTATTAAAACAAATACCCAGCCTAGGGGGTTGTCACAGAACACTGCGCAACTGTTTACGGAGGCAAGGTCCATGAACGCGAGCTTTAGTAGGGAATATTATCCAGTGCGTATGAACAAGTTTTTTTAAAAAGTTACGGAACACCACATTCATTTAGGGCCGTTCTGTTTGCTTTTTGAAAATACTCTGCGTGCACAAAATCACCCAAAGAGATTCATAAAAAAATCTGAATAAATAGACACCACACTGTTAATAGTGTTTATCTCTGCTTGGTGGGATTATACAGGATCTTCATTTTTTCCCCCTTTCTGCTTATCCACTGCGTAATTTCCATGTAAATCAGCCAGAGAATGTCGAGTCAGGAAATATTTTAAAGTCGGTTGCAGTTAAGTTTCAGATCCATTTCTGAGCCCAGGCCTGACCCAGGACTGCTGTTAATCTACACATGAATTCATCCTCAGCCGGGCTCCGGCTTACAAGTCCCAGCCATTGATTTGTTTCTTTTTGGAGCGAATTTTGCTGCCACAGCACCCTTCGGTCTCCGTCTCCGGAGCTGGGGGCGCCTGCTTCACCACTGGTCCTTTGTGTCCCTGGCCAGATTTATTCAGCAATTCCTAATTGAATAAAACCCATAATTTCATTTTTAAAATACATGGGCCCATTAGTGTCAGTAATTAGACATTAACAAGTATGAAGATGGCCCATTAACGAAGCAGCAGTTTTAAGAGGCTCCGCCAGTAGACTTTACCAGGGGAGTCTTGTAAGTGGTGTCCCTCGAGGATTTTTGATGGACCCGTTGGTGATCATCTCAACAACAGTGGGACCTGCAGAGAAATTAGCATTTTCCTCACAAGTGTTCACCAGGGAGACCGGCCGCTAGGATTTCTGTGGTTCGGAGAGCAGGAGGAAGCCCAGTGAAGCCAGAGAAGGGGGGTCTCTGTAAAGCGAGCCCTCCAAGGCAGCGGGTTCGGAACCTGCCTCCTGTTAGAGGCCTCCTGACCGGCCCCGCTGGACGAATCTTGGAACAGAAGTCTTCTATCCCATTCGGGAGGCAACGTGGTATTGTAACGATGTGGCCTTAGGACCACCCAGCCGTGGAGTCAAGCCCGGCTCTGCCACTCTCTAGCTCTGTGGTCTTGGGTGGGTTACTGCAAACTGCTCAGCTCACCTGAGACTCGCTTTCCTGATTCGAGATGATAGAGTGGGACTGGTCTGCACCCCACGAATCTTCAGCCTGCTTTTATTTATTTTTGTGATTTTTTTAAAAAGGATTTATTTAGAGAGAGCATGAGCAGGGGGAGGCACCGAGGGGGAGGGACAGGGAAAGAACCTCAAGCAAACTCGGCGCTCAGATCACAACCTGAGCCGAAACCGAGAGTCCGACGCCTAACCCACCGCGCCACGCCAGGCGCCCCCAACCTGCTTTTAACTCAGGCCAAGGGAGCAGCTTTTGTCATCCCCCGTGGCGCAGCTTAAGTTGAAGGCAAAAGCCTTGGAGTCTCCATCTTATCTGGGTCACCAGTGCCTTCAGAAAGTTGGACAAAAAGTAGCTAATGTATTTATCGAGGACTTGCTCTGAAGTGTTCTACAAACACCGTCCTCAATTCTCACATTCGTGGAGCGTGCGGCCGTTCCTCAGGCCCGGGCAGGTCCGAAAGCTTGCCGAGGGCTCTGGGTTTCCCGCGGAATTTGAACTCCGGCCGCCTGCCTGCCGAGCGTGGGTCAGTCCCCGGGAGGACCTGCCTACGCCCACCGGCCGCCCCCGCCCCCACCCAGGTATATACCAGACCTGAAACCGCTTCCAGGAATCCACCCCTCCCCCCACTTCCGCCCAGCAGGGCCCAGTAAGCTGTGGTGGGAGGAACGACTGAGGCTTTGGGGATTTGGGTGTCCCCGCAGTCTGATCGCTCCTCGCCCACTTGCAGACACGCCGCCGTCCTCTTCCACGAGTGACCGTCCACAGCCTCCGGATTCTTGCTTCTGCCCCTTCCTGCGGTCGGTCCCCAGCCCCGCAGCCTCGTGAGATCTGCGAAAACAGGAGTCCGGTCAGGCCTCTCTCCCGCTTCTCGTTTCCCTCAGAGTCGGCATCCACGTCCTTCGATGACCTCCGAGGTCCTGGCGCCCGTGTCTTCCCCTCGGTCTCTCTCCTCTCCTCCGCTTGCCCGTCCTGTCCCGGGAACACGGGTGTCCTCGCCGAGTGTGGCTCCCGTCGGTCCGGGGCCGCGCACCTGGGTCCGCCCCGCCGGGGAACGGTCGCTCCTCCTGGGGCCGCCTGCCCCCCCTCCCCCGCTTAAGTCTCTGCTCAAACCCCACTTCTGAGCACAGCCTTCCCTGAATGCCCTTTGGAGATTTTTACCTCCCGGACCCTTCATCTCCCTGTTCATGCTTTATTTCCTCTCCTTGGCACTTGGGATCATCCCACATCCTGCCTATTTTATTTGCCTTTTTACCGCCCGTCTCCCCACAACAGCACAAGCCCCGCCGGGAAGGCAAGGATTTCTGTCTCCTTCGCTCGGTCTCCTTCTGGGCTCTGGAGCAGCGCCTCGCATATGTCGATGCTCCATAAATATGTGATGAATGAAGGAACCTGGTCCAGCATCTCCTCCTCCTCCTGGCAGGGGCCTGGAATCTGGAGGCCAAGTCCCAGGAGAGTGGAACCAGGCTCCTACGCTGGGAGCAGCCGGTCTCGGTGACCCCTCACGGGCGAGAGCCCTGCGGGGCTGGGACTCTGATGTGGGACACGGGGGCAGAACTGCTTGTCTGGGCCCGGGGGGCGGCTCCCCTGGGGGGACGCAGGCCCTGGGGCGGCCCGGAGAGGAACTGACCAGGCGTGCAGGCCTGGCCTTGGCTGCCGGGGGCAGGGGAGGGAGGTGGCGGGGTGGGGCGGGGGGCAGGGGACAACGGATGAGGGCTCGTGCTGCTGCCGGAACCGAGATGTGGGTACTGGAGGTCCTGGAGAGCCAGCGCACGGCGAACACGCCGAGATGACAGTTTCAGAACTTGGCTTGTAAATCCGCTCTCTGCAGAGAAGTGGGACAGCGGTGTGATTTGTCAGCTGAGGATTAGGATGTCAAGTGGCAGGCCCTGGAGATAAACCCGCGCGAGAGACTCTTTAATAATCCACCCTTCACTTCTCATATCGACCCTAAAGATGATTCTTCCAGACTTATTTTCCAGGAGATAAGTTCCCCCTTAAACTCATTCTGATTTTTATTGTCATTTACCCTGAATTTTATCTTCTAGACCAAATGTAGCAAATGCCGCTCTTGGGCCGTATTTGGCCCCGAGATGTTTTGTTTGGCTCACATCGTATTTTGAGGGAAAAAAAATTTTTTTTTTCCCCTACTGGGTACCAATTTAAAAAAGCAGAGAAATATTACATTTCTGGCTTGTCTTGGAAAATGGGGAAATAGGGCAGTGGTGGATCCGTGTTTTTGCTTTCTGATGAGATCGGGTGCGCTCGGGGACTTGTTTCTGCTTCCCGACACGCAGGCAGGGACGGAGGCTTTCCTGTCTGGGTGAGGTCGGCCGCCCCCCTCCCCCCAGCCCGTCCCACTCACCTGTTCGCTGCGCGGCCCCATCAGGCGCCCCGACAGGTTACTCGGCTGCTCCGCTGAGGGGGCAGGAGGGGTACTGTGGACCCCAGAGCTCTAGATTCTCCCAAACTCCATCTCAAAGAATCCAAAATGCAGACTTTTCAGGCAGTCTCCTTCCCTGCCTGGGGCCCCGCAACAGGCTGACGAGAGGGAGCTCTTTCTACAATCACTTCCGGACGTCCAGTCCCTTCTGTTGAACGTTCTCGCTCACGTGGGCTCACATGGAGGCCCCATGGTGACAAGTGCTGCCCTCGTGACCCCACCCGGCTTTCCTGCCCTCTCCGGGCCTCGATCCATCGTCTGTAAGGTGAGGACCACACGAGTCCCCAGCTAGAGGGTTAGGGCTCCGAGTTAGGGTTGTTCTGTTCACGTAAAGCGTTCGGGAAGGGACCTGGCCTGTGAGCGGCGGTGAGCAGGAGTCCACGGGACGGAGGGCCTGTGCTGCTGTGAGAACGCGGAGTCAGTGGAGGGGGTTCAGAGGCCGGCCCCTCCGCGCCCCACCCCTCCACCCCCGGACAGCAGGCTCTGTGCCACGGGCTGTTACAGGGAGGTGGGGGACGACAAAACTGAGAATGGGATGTGTGAAACACCAGGTTCAGGGGCGCCTGGGGGGCCCAGTCGGTTAAGCATCTGCCTTCGGCTCAGGTCATGATCCCGGGGTCCTGGGATCGAGCCCCACATCAGGCTCTCCGCTCAGCGGGAAGCCTGCTTCCTCCCCCCCACACACACCACCTGCTTCCCCCCTCCCCCACCTGCCTCTCTGCCTACTTGTGACCTCTCTATCAAATAAATAAATAAATAAAATCTTTAAAAAAAAAAAAAAGTTGAACACATAACTGAGTCACCCAGGGGCCCCTAGTTTTTCTTTTGTCAAAAAAAAGCAGCTCGGGGCGCCTGGGTGGCTCAGTGGGTTAAGCCGCTGCCTTTGGCTCAGGTCATGATCCCGGGGTCCTGGGATCGAGCCCCGCGTCGGGCTCTGCTCAGCGGGGAGCCTGCTTCTCCCTCTGGCTGCTGCTCCTCCTGCTTGCGCTCTTGCTCTCTGTCAAATGAATAAGTAAAATCTTTAAAAAAAAAAAAAATTCAACACCGGTTTCATCGCCTGGCACAGAGCAGACTCTTAAATGTTCATTAAGTCTTAGTTTGTTTAAATGTTGAGCTTCCGGGACCATTTTCCCTGGTTAAAGCCAACTAGAACTTTCCGGTGACCTAAAACAGACAGGAAGAAAGGGAGTGGCCGGAGGTGGCTTTCTCTTCCTGATTCAGGTAGTTTTGAACGCCTCATCCCTCCCTTTGGTCTTTAGATTTGACAGATGACGGTTCGGGGACGTTCTGAACAGGTACCGACAACGCAGAATCCGTGTGCTTTTGCCGGACGAGCCCGGATCTCGGGCGCTCAGAGCAGCCGCCGCCGATGCAGTTGGGCAGCCCTGCAGGTCGGCGCGCTGGCCCGAGCTCCCCTGGGCGGTTCTGGGCCCGTGCTTGGCAGGGCCTGCGGACCGGGGCTGGCTGGTGTGTGGGGCTTGGCCCAGGACACCTGAGACGAGGGGTCCCCCTCTGCCGGTGGTCCCCCACCCTCCGGCTGGTTAGCCCCGGCATCCTCTGTGGTGACCGTGGAGTTCCAGGAGCGGCAAGAGGGCTGGCCCCGGGGCACGAGAGCTTTGGAAGGGTCTGCACGCGTCGCCTTTGCCGGTGTCCTCTGGCGGCGGGAAGTCATGTTTGGAGGCACCCTGAGAGGGTTCTCCCAAAGGACATCAATACAAGAAGCAGAATTCTTGTCCCCGGTTTTGCGCAGTTGACCCAACCTTGACTGTAAGTCAAGCTGGAAAATGACTCCCTCAACTTGTATTAAGTGGAAAACCCAGAAGGTACAGCTCTTCCCCAGGGTCCCACGTCCAGGTTCTCTGGCTTGCAGGGACTCTGGGCCTCGGCTGCTGCCCCGACCCGCCTTCACGCAGGGCTGGTGTGCTCTGCCCGAGCTTGTCCCTGGAGATTCCGAGTCCAGTCCCCCAGCCCGTGCGGCCCGGTGTGGCCTGACTTAGAATAGCTCAGGCAGCGAGCCCGTGCCGCTGGGAGTCTGGGCCTCCTGCATGCCAGCTGCTGCCAAGGCCATATGCTGTCTGGGAAAAGGCATGATGTACTGCGGACGTCCTTGCTGAGAACAAGCAGAGGCAGCTGCGGGGGCCAGAACCCGGGACAGTCAGGACGAGTACTGGGACCCATTGTCCCTGCAGGCCCCAGAGGCTGGACCAGTGGCAGATCTCCGGGTTCTCCTCAGATCTACGTCCCTAAGCCAGGCCCCCGAGTCCCCGAGGTCCTCAGGACACACTCGCTGGGGTTTCTTGGGCGAGAACTTGGCCAGGATCTGTGCAGCCTGGGGCCTGCCTATCCTTCTGCCCTGCAGGGAGGCAGCCTGGGCGTGTCCCCATGTGGGACCCCCCCGGGGCTGGGTGATGGGGCGCGGGACACTTAGCTGCCGCCAGAGCATGAGCGTCGATACCGATTCGCACGCCATACACGGCTTCGGAGGCCAAGGCCGCGGAAACGTGCCCTCACGGGCCAGTCCCGACGGCAGCCGACGCTGAACGGCCTCTGCTGTGTGCCGGGCACCGTTGCGCGTGCGTGCCCTGGGAGGCTGGTGGTGGTGCTGCTGTTGGAAAGACGGGGAGCCGAGACGCGGGAGAGGAGGTCACTCGTGCCGGCTCAGCCAGCAGGAAGGGCGGGGGTGATGGTCGCGCCCAGGCCTGCCTGTCGGACTCGGACGCCCCGAAGCCCTGCCGCGGGATGTCACGGAGGGCCCCTGAGGTGGCCAGCAGAGATCGGGGAGAGGCCGCGAAGGGGGAATGGGTGAACCTAGCCAGGGTGGACTCTTGCCGCGCTGCGGTTCTCACCAACCCACATCTCTCTGGAGGGGCCGCCACGGGGTGCTGACGACCAGCTCCCCCTGGGGACAGCCCCGGCCCAGGTCCTCTGTGCACCTGGGACCTCTGGCCTCCGGAGACTTCAGGACTCGACAGCTGCTGAGGGCTGGGCACGAGGACGGGGAGGGTGGCGTGTGCGGCTGCTTTACTCACTTCCCTCCCCACGGTCAGCCCCGTGGAGTCGAGAGTCCGACAACAGGGGATCGGGCTGTCAGCCCTGTCACCGGGGGAGGTGGCTGGGGGTGTGGTCAGGAGAGCCCGCGAGTCGTCCTGCCTAGTTAGACTGACTCACCTGCGCCCCAGCAGAGCGGAGGGACTGCAGGGGTCCCCCACCGGCTGCCCCTCAGCGCTGATGGCCCCGAGAAGCGGGTGGTGCCCTAGGTGGGGGCGGGGGAGGCGGGAAGGGGTGCTGGCCACCATGTCCTCGGGAGCGTCCCCCAGACCGGCCAATGAGTTAAGTCACCGTGAGGAGCGACATGAGGGTGGAGAGAACAGGAGTTAGTTGGGCTGAGGTCTTTCCATGTGGCTGTCATGGCAGGGAAACGAAGGTCCCTTCTAACACTCACGGCGGGCCGGGTGACACCGCCCAGCAGAGAGCAACTGTCCCTTTGTGACAGCCAGAGAGAGTCGCAGCATGGGGAGAGGATCTGAAACTCTGAGCCCGTGTCCTACAGTCACAGCTCACCCTGAGGACGGTGCCGGCGGGTGTCCGCTTGGATCGCGTCCCAGATCTGTCCCTGACCTCGAAGCAGCAGGCTGGCAGCTTGTCCTGCACAGGGTCCCTGAGATGGCGTCTCTCTCCCTTAGCATTTACTGGGCGTCTGGGCTGTGCCAGGCTCTTCGCTGGGCATGGTGGGCAGGAGAGGAAGGGTCGTGAGACAGCGCCGTGCAGCAGTGTGGGGTCAGCGAGGTGCCCAGCGGAGAGGGCAGAGGACAGCCAGCCTCTGTGGTGCACGGAGGGATAGCGAAGGGCTTCTCGGAGGAGGTGACGCCAAGCTCTGAAGCAGGAGCAGGAGTTCACTTGGAGACCAGTGTCAGGACGTGCCTGCTGGGCAGGGGTGTGGGAAGCGTGCCCAGGGGAACCTTCAATCCTCCTGAATTTCCAGAGTCGAGAGTTCTTGAAGGCGGGTACCGGCGGGATCGAAGCAAGTACCAGATCTCGATGGGCCGCGGGCGCCGTGCGAGGATATTCAGAACTGGTTGTGTGCGTGACGATTTCTTGAACTTCTGTCACTCATGGAGCCCCTTGTTGATTTTTCTTGGTGTCAGGCATTTGGATTTTCTACTTAAATTACTTAGCGAGTAAACTCTCTCTTGCTGTGGTGACGGGAAAACCGGTATCTTTTGTCAAAGAAATAAATACAGCAGAAACAAAATGGTGTTATTCACATCTGAGTAGACCGTGCTGCTGGCCATGGGCTCGGGGCCTGCGACGTGCCTGAGACGTGCTCTCTCTTTGTTAAAAATGCAGAATAACAGGTGTTCGAGCCACGCTGATGCCAAACTGTGACTTTGTCCTTGGCTAAGCAGGAGAGGTTGGACAGGGAATCGCCTTTTTGGTCTGTGACTCCGTGTTAATTGATGCTGAGCCCCAGGAACCCCCAGATTAGCCACCCAGTGGGAGACCCGTAAGCCTTGGGGAACGGATGAAGGATATTAAGCAGCGGCACAGTGTGACTCAGACGACAGAGACAAGTAAATTGTGGAGTAATTAGAAAGTGGCACGGGATGCAGAGAAAAGTAAAACCCGAAATGAGATAAGGAGCACAGAGGGAGGAGTGTGACCTTCTAGATAAGGTGGTCCGGGGCGTCTTTCCCGAGAAGGTGCGTTTGAATACAGACTTGAAGAAGGAGAGGGAGGCTTGGAGGTCTGAGGGGAAGCTTTCTGTGCACAGAGAACATCATGTGCTAAGGCCCTGTGGTAGGAGTGTGCCTGGCGTGTTCGGCTGCAAAATCGCCCAGGCGGCTGGAATGCAGGGAGAGAGGGAGAGGGCAAGTGGTTGGAGATGAATTCACTGAAGTTAGGGGGAGGGTTCGGTCTCCTGGCATTTCCCCAGAGCCCCATCTGTATATCCCCACAACCACCTTGGGCAGTGGGGGATAGGGGGACGGTTAGTGAAAAATTCAGTCACCCGCTTTGTACTCCGTCTTCACAAGCTGAGCACCTGCCCTCACCAGCCGTCGTCAAGACCATCTGAACAGACTGTCTGGGCTCCGGCCACACGTGGAACATTAGTACTATGTCATTACCAACCCAGCATCTGTGTCTATGCAGCCCCAAACCCAGTCTCTGCTTTCTGAGCAAAACCCAGCTTGGGATTCCAGCAGAGTCTATGGAATTTGGGCATCTTGTGGACCACCCCCGGAGCTTTCGAGGCCCAGCACCCTACAGACGTGGACCGTTGTGTCAGGAACTTTCTGTCCCTTCAGGTGTTACTGAGCTCCCGGGGTGGGAGGTAACAGAGGTCCCCTTGTGGAATGTGTTCTTGCGGGGCGTCCTGCGTGTCTGGCCTCGCCCTCGGGCGGCTGAAGGCAGCTGGTGGGCATGGGTGAGGGCTGAGTCACCTCTGCCGCGCTGGCAGGTGGCTGGATGCCCACCCCAGGGGTTTTCCTGTGGAGAACTTGCTCTGTGCCATATGGTCCCGGCTGATGAGTAGAGAAGGCTGCGCCCCAGCTACCGGGGGGTGGGGGCACACAACCCGGGCTGGCCAGTCAGGGACCTTCATTCTGCGGCTGTTGAGATTTGTAGGGATGGCGTGTGACTCCAACCGGGCCAGTCAGCCCCTCCCTACGGGACGGAGTGTGGGCCCTTTTCCTCTGGGGTCTCCAGCTCTGCCAGCGCCGTCTCTGCCGGTCACACTGGGGAGTGGTTTGCAAAGTGAAGCCACTGTACCAAGGACAGCAGAGCCAACTGATGGGGACAGACCCACGTGTGGGAGTGACCTGTTTGGGTCCCTGGCCCAGACGGATCACCTGCCATCAGAGAGTGTGTGGCCGAAAATCCCCTTGCTGTTGGTGCTGGTTTGGGTGGAGTCTCCGTCACCTGCACCAAGGGACAGACCTCCGCTCAGACCCCCGCTCTGCCGTCTGAGGATTCTGTGATCTTGGGACCTCGCTTGGCTCACTTCGCGCGTCTGCAGAATAGGAATCGTAGTAACCGTGTGCCTTGGAGGGTCAGTGTGCCCTCCCCTGACCGTTCTGGGACCTTGCCAGGGTCCCCTTCCTTCCCTGCTGCACGGGGAGGCCTGCCTTGTGGTCGGACGTGCAGACGTTGGCGCCGTCAGGAGGCGCTGGAACCCTCACGAACACGGCGAGCTCTGGGGGCTGCTCTCGGGTCCTGCCCCTGCGCGGTCTCTCTCCGCTCCCTGTTTCCCCATCCGCCCCTTGGTCACAAGCCCCCAAAGAACATACCAGAATGCATGTCCAGCCCAGGGAGGGGGCGAGAAGCAAAGGCCACGAGGGAAAGGAACGCTGTTTTGACCGGAGGAGGAATAAGGCTTCTGTCGGGATGGGGGCTTCCTCGGCACGGTCCTAACCCGCCACCCAGTGAGGGCAGAAAGCTTTCCAGTGATCCCGGGAAGCCGGAGGAGACACTTTGTAGCATCTCAGAGACTTGTGCCCTAGGTTCTTCGCTTAGTCTAGTTCTTGGCAAGATCACGTGGCAGGAACTGGGGGTGGTTTGCGCGCTTCTCTGCACCCGGCTTTCTCCTGGGTTACTGGTGCTTCGTGGGTCTTTAACCGACATCTGGTGAAAGAAAGGAAGACTGTGTTGGGGGCACCTGGGTAGCTCAGGTGTCTGAGCATCTGACTGTTGGTTTCAGCTCGGGTCATGATTTTAGGGTCGTGAGGTCAAGCCTTGCATTGGGCTCTGTGCTCAGCCTGGAGCCTGCTTGAGAGTCTCTCTCTCTCTCTCTCTCCCTCCCTGTCCCTCTGCTTCTCCTGCTGCTTGTGAGCTCTCTTTCACTTTCTCTCTCTAGAGAGGAAGAAAATGCCAGTGACCCAGGTTGCAAAGTGGCGGCTGGGAGGCTCCAGCACCAGGGACACATGTGACTTGGTCCTTATTGTTTCCCATGGCTGTTGATGTTTAAGAAAACTTACCAAAGTCATATAATTGAGAAATTCCTCATGAGCATCTTTATTTCTCACTTCGCTTTCAAAACGAAAAAAAGAAAAAAAAAGGCAGCATATGTGGGATTTCCAAAGAGAGTCTTGGGGATCAGCGGGGCAGGTGAACTTAGCTGCGTTCAGATTCCCAGATCATAGGAACCTCCCTGCTAACCATATGCTCCACTTGGGGCAAATTTGGATCACTGTGTAATGCTCGCGGATTGTTATAAACTGCCCACAGCCGCCCGCTCCCGGCCACATCGACCATTGGTGCTTCCTTCTCTGAGAGGCGTGGGGAGAAACGAAATGGTAGCAGAGACACTCAGAGCGGCGCCTGGTGGCTCAGTCGGGTAAGCGCTTGACTCTTGGTTTCGGCTCAGGTCATGGTCTCGGGGTCACGGGATCGCGCCCCATGTCAGTCTCTGGGCTCAGCAGGGAGTCTGCTTCTGCCTCTCCCTCTGCTCCTTTCCCTGCTCTCTCTCTCTCTCTCTCCCAAATAAATGAAATCTTTAAAAAAAAAAAAAAAAGCTGGAGAACGTTTCTCAGCCTCAGTGTATCAGGAAAGTGCTGCCGTGAACGTTAGCCTGGCTGCTCAAAGGGTTCCACACCCTTAAGGGTGATCCAGATAGATTGGAGAGGCCAGAAGACACACACACACACACACGCACGCACGCACGCACGCACACAACAGAACAACTGGTCCATTGGGCAAGAGTTGAGGGAATAGGAGCGATTTTGCTCGAACAAGAGTTCGGTGATGAAGTGTGTTTCGTGCAAGGCCCGCTGTGTTATGGAAGATGGAAGCCAAGTTCAAGGAATCACAAGTACTGTTATAAAAAAAAAAAGCGGGGGCGGGGGGAGTGAGCTGTTTTAGAAAGTCACTGCAGTGGTTGGACTAACCACCGGACTGGATCTTTGCTGTTGTTTTTGGCTTGAGGATAAAACAGTAGATGGTCGTTGAACGTCCTTTCTGTTGAGATTTGAGGTTAATCACTCCCTTCCCCACTTCTGGTTCTCACCTAAAGTTAGTGGAAATGAAAATGTAATTTCTACTTGTGTTCTGCTCAAGCTAGATTGCAGAGTGCATTTTTTTTTTTAAGATTTTATCCATTCATTTGACAGACAGAGATCACAAGTAGGCAGAGAGGCAGGCAGAGAGAGAGGGGGAAGCAGGCCCTCCGCTGAGCAGGGATCATGACCAGAGCTGAAGGCAGAGGCGTTAACCCACTGAGCCACCTAGGCGCCCTGCAGAGTGCATCTTGAACCCAAGATCAAAATTAGACGTTCTACAGCAACCCGTCTCTCCCTAATCCTGACTTGGGGGCCATCCTGCAGGAGAAATTGGGGCGTCCACTCAGCTGACCACAGAGAGGACCTACAGTGCCTCACTCTCTTCTGGGTCTTGGAGAAAAAAGCCAGAGGGTTCCAGTCTGGGCTCTAGAAACCAGAACAGGTGGGTCCTGCCTCAGGTGGGACAAGGACTCCAATTCTAGGCAAGTCACAAATGCAGAGAAAGGAAGAGAAACAGGCTCAAGAAAGAGGCTGAGCCATACTTGACCCACCTGTCCGAAAACCACGTAACAGTTGCTTCAGACATCTGACACTTGCAGAGTGCTTGTGTCTCAGGGACCTTCTAGGGACTTCACACGATCTGATTTCTCTCATCGTACTATCTTATTTAATCCTTGCAACAACCCTACAGAGTGTCACTGTTACCATCTCTGTCTTCTGTAAAAGAAACCCGAGGAACGGAGAAGTTGAGTCATCTGCCTAAGGCCCCAGTAGGAAGTGGTTGAGCTGAGCGTCAAACTCAGGTCCGTCTGACTCAGATCGGAGCTCCTGCCAAGACAGAAGGAAGAGCGGAAGCTTCATTCACTGTGCTTTTCCAAGAGGATGCAGGTTTTGGCAGGAGTCTCCGTGGCCCCGGGCACAGGACTCCGTAACAGAGGGACAGTCACTTCCAGATCTTTTCCCTGATCCTGAGGAGGGACCCACAGTGTCACCCTCCAGGACAGGCTTCGGCTTGGTTCGGAGACGGGTCAGACCTCCGCCACCTCCAAGCTGGACGACCTCAGTACCTCCTCCGCCCTTAGTGTTCCACCTGTGAAACGGAGAGGAAGAAATCTGCTGTCTGTGTTACCCCCTGGGAAAAGTTAGGGAGCGTCCGATGCCATGGAGACACTGGCCTTGACCGTCATTTCTTGTTGCTGGAGGCACCTTCAGCGCTAAACCCTCGGGTTTCTCGCTCTTCACGCAAAACACCACCACCCCCCGAGCCGCCGTTTCTGCCCCTGCCACCGAAGGTTTTGTGAACTTGGAAACTCTTCTCACCCCGTTCCCCGAAGCTTCGGATGCGGGAGAACCCCTGCCAAGGCCCTGGAGGGGGGAGTTGACAGAAGCAAGGGAAACCCCAGGAAGAAGGGAGTGTTAGAACCTCGGGCTCGTGGCCTCACTGTGTGTCCCTGTGGATTCCTTTGGTCCTGGGTTTTTACCAGAGATGCTCTTATACTGGGGATAAAGCGGGGCCTTTCCCTGGAGGAGCGGCACCTGCCTCGCCGTGGTGAGTCGGACAGACGAGATCTAGGGAGCGACGCAGAAGGGCTGGCGCAGTCGCCGGTCACCGGACACCAAGAGTCTGGGAGTCAGAGATTTCCGCTGCCTTCTCGTGACTTGTGGGGACGCAGGCTCCCTTGCACCCCAAGACAGGGCTGACTGTGCGTTCTTTTCAGGGGTACAGTTAGCACGTAGATGATCTTCTAAGCAAGGGAGCCGTTGAGGCTCATTTGCTTCTCCCTCAAAAACCTTTCTAGGCCACCACAGATCCCATCTGATAGCTCAAGTTAGCTGCACAATTAAACCCAAAGCAGCCTGTTTATGAGTATGAGATGCCAGGTTTCCCTGCAAAACATAGCAAAGTAACAGATGCTTTAGAGCAATAAACAAACTGAAATATAGCTTTTCTTTGCTCTCTCCGATACTAATAGGCAGAAAATCTTTCTTGGCAAGTGTAACTTGGGGGGGGGGGCAGGAAGGTAAGGGGGTGCTCGCATCACTCTGTTGTACATGGGGCCTTGATGACCCACCTTTAGAGATCTCCATTCGGCCCTGACCTTGGTGGGTCAGGTCCCTTTGTAAGTGGCCCAGGGCCGGCGCCAGCATCCTGTAGTAGAGACAGAGGCCCCACGCCTGGTGAGCCCGGCTGCATCTGGTGAGTCACAGTGTGGGGAACCAGATGGAGCCTGGATTTCCGCCTCCCTGTCCCCTGCCCCCCGCCCCCGCCTCCCTGCGGGCCGGGCACCCTTGGGCAGGAACGCTCTCGCACAGCATGAAGGGGCTTCTGTTTTCACGAATTTAAAAACAAAACAAACTGAAGAAGGCAAGGAAACCTTTGCCCCCCTGTTCTGTGCCGTTTCATAAACTCCCATTGTAGAGCTGCTCGTGTGATCGCCGATTCCACTCCGGGATTCTGAGTCACGGACGCCCTCAGAGGCCCTGGCGTTTCTGAGCATGCGTTTTGGTGCGCGCCTGCTGGCCTCCCACACCCAGCTCCCAGGGTCATTTCAGAACTTTGCCATTGCCGAAGGTCCTCTGCCGCACCCTTGCCGTGCGCCCTTCCGCAGCTGACCCTGCTCCCTCCCGGCCCCCCATCTCCCGCCCACCTGTCCCTGGTGTGTGCGCCGGGAGGAGCCCCTGCCCGGTCACCGCCCGCACACACTGCGGGCTGAGGTCGGGCAGAGGCACGTGTGGCCTCAGGAGGGCGGTCATAGTGGTGGCGGGTCCCGGCCCTGGAGACCGCGCTCCATCCGCAACAGACGGGGGCTCGTCTCCTTTTGTTCTTCCGCTGGGACGGCTCCGGGCCGTGTCCCCACCGTCTCCCAGAGGATCGCAGTGCAGTTGCCCGCGGTCGCGGCCGGCCTGATGGCGCTCCTGTTGTCGGCCTTTCTGTCCTTCCTTCTTCCTTCTCCTGGTCTCTGGTGTCTCCTGTGTCACCCTCCGGTGGGTTCATATCACCTTACTGCATTCAGTGTCACCTCTCTTGCACTCGGATCCTTGTCTCCATGACACTTTTGGGGGGTGAATCGAACCCAGACCCTCCCTAACACCGTCACGTGTCTTCTTTCTCGTGCAGAGCTGACTGTCGGACCCGTGCCCTTACACTCCTGTCTTGCTGACACCACCCATGATCTCATAAACAAAAGGGCGACTTTTTCTTTTCTTTTTTAATTAAACATTTTTTTAAAATTTATTTATTTGACAGAGAGACACAGCAAGAGAGGGAACACAAGCAGGGGGAGTGGGAGAGGAGGAAGCAGGCTTCCTGCCGAGCAGGGAGCCGGATGCGGGGCTTGATCCCAGGACCCCGGGATCAAGATCTGAGCTGAGGGCAGACGCTTCACAACCGAGCCACCCAGGCATCCCCAAAGGCTACTTATTCAAGAACTTCTTTGGCTTGTTTACAGCATTAGACATGACTGACCATCTTGCTCCTTTTGGAAACTTATCCCTTGGCTTCCACTTCACCAGAGGGTCAGTTAAATTGTGGACAGAGCCAGATTAACCCTGACTGGCTGGACCAAGACGGAAGTTCATGCATCTCTTACTTACCGGTGTGGGGAGACTCTGGGGCCAGCACGATGAGGCTCTGTCCCACAGCCCCAACCAGGGGCCCGCACCCCTCTGCCTTGCTGGGCCTCTACCCCTGGAGTATCGTTCTTACCCCCGTGGTCCAGAGTGGCTCAGCAGGAAGCAGGGTGCAGGCGTGTGTGGGGGAGGGTGCGGCGTGGGCACACGTCCCATCTGCTCACATCTGGCTGGTTAAGACACAGCGGCCACACTGAGCTGCGAGGGAGGCTGTGAAGTGTAGTCTTGACCTTGGCGGGCCCGCGTGCAGCTGAAACCAGAGGCTCTGGTCCTGCGGGGACAGGGGTAAGAGGCTTTGGGGGCCACCAGCAGTCGCGTGTTCCTGGTTCTCCTTTTTTCTCAGTCCTCTGCCCGGATCGCCTTCCTGTGCCGGCCCGTCGAGCTCTTGTGCTTCCCGTGGTTCCCTCATGGTTCAGTCTGTCTCGGGAGGAGCTCCTCCAGGCCGCACCCCTCAGGGCCGACCTTCCAGAGCACTTCTGCTCTCTCGCTTGGGTTTCCCGGTGCCGACTGTGAATGACCTCCTCTTCATCCGAAACTCTGTCATCCAGAGCCTGAGCTGATAAGCCCCTCCGCCTGCCCCGGCCCTCTGGATCCTCTCCGAGTCCCTACCTTGGCGAGTGTCCGTTTTCCTCCCTTCGCCCTTTGAGTCAACAGCCGGAGCCGCCTAGACTCGACTTTGCACGCACGCACCTCGTGCTCCGTCTCCGACCCCACGGTCACGTCAGGCCTTCATCATTCCCGCTGGATGAAGCCTGCGCACATGTCTCCTTCCCTCCATCGCCTGCCCCGGCCACACTGCCGTCAGCGGACGTCTTGGGCCTTCAAGGCGTCTTGAGCATTTTGGATGTCTTGAGCCATCACCACGCTTTTGGTCTACATGACGGTTTTCTTAAAGTCATTAGATGTCAGCACCTAAATACTGAGCTGTTCACATGAAGCTCACATGTCTGCACTCCTGAAGCCTGTAGAGCAGCAGTTCTTACCACTGAGGAGTAGCTTCCCTGTTAAGGTGGGACACAGGCTCTCCACTTCCCCATATATGTCGTCTGCCTGGCCCCATTCTATAAAGCGTGAATCTGATCATGGCACAGTCGTGCCGTCACTCCTACAGTGGCTACCCGTCAACTACCATGGAGAGGTCAGACTCCAAAGGATGCCCTGAAAGGCATGCCTATGTTTGGCCCCCGCCTGAATTTTCTCCCTGACTTCCACCCGCTGCTTCGTACTCCCGTTTCCTTCTTTCTTTTTTTTTTTTTTAAGATTTTATTTATTTGTTTGACAGACAGAGATCACAAGTAGGCAGAGGGACAGGCAGAGCGAGAAGGGGAAGCAGGCTCCCCATGGAGCAGAGAGCCTGACATGGGGCTCGATCCCAGGACCCTGGGATCATGACCTGAGCCAAAAGCAGAGGCTTTAGCCCACTGAGCCACCCAGGGGCCCCCTCCCATTTCATTCTTGCCACCCTGAGCTCTCTTGCCCTAGAACGCCACATGTCTGCTCACACGCTCTGCTTGCCCTGGATGCTTTCCCTCCCCTTGCCCATTGGGCACATTCTTACTTCTCAGGTTCCACCTCTTCTCCATGAGAAGTCTTCTGACGCTTGTACTTTCTGGAGTAGAGTTACGCGTCCTGTCTTTACTTGCCCTCACTGCATGTTCAGTGTTCTGCATTTCTCCTCCTTCTGTAGCTGTTTTGTCTTCTCGGCCAGATTGCGAGCCCTTCCTCCTTCAGGCCGGATATTTGCTCTCAGCACCAAGGACAGCGCCTGGCACCCACAAGCCGGCTTCTCAGTGACTGTTGAAGGAAGGAGTTGAAACTATAATGACCGTTGCATCATGAAAATGGAGATTTCTTTCTTTACACTCTAGACACACATAGATGTGTCTACCCGACATACAACACAATGACAAATATACAAATACGAAACAGTCACAAAATACAAATTAACAGTAACACGAATAGAAAAACCTGGAAACGCACATACGTGCACACGTGCATTTCTGAAAACAGACAAAGGAGGAAGCGCAGAGAACAATGAAAGGTTCTGACTTAAAAACGTGGGTGCTAAATCTGCAACCGAAATCAAACATAGTGACAATGATAACAAGTAGAAGGGAGGCTGAGCAGAACATTATTACATCGTTTGCATGCAGGGGCACTGCACTAACATTTTATGTACATTTTATTTAATCCTCACAGAAGCCTTGTAAGAAATTGTATTTGTCAGGGTTCTCCAGAGAAACAGAACCAATAGGATATATATAGATTATATATAAGAGGAGATTTATTATAGGAATTGGCTCACGCGGTGATGGAGGCTGAGAAGTTCCGCAATCTGCTGTCTGCAAAATGGAGAACCAGGGAAACTGGTGATAAATTCAGTCCAAGCCTGAAGGCCTGAGGACCAGGATCCCCAAGGTCGGGAGGCAGGAAAAGCTGGACCTCCCAGCCCAGGAGCAGAGAACAAATTGACCCTTCCTTTGCCTTTTTATTCCAGAATTGACCCTTCCTTTGCTTGCTTGCTTTATTCCAGATTGGATGGTGTGGGTCTCTTTACTCAGGATTTACTCTGTGTTCAAATGCTAACCTCCTCCAGAAGCACCCTCACAGACACCCCCAGAAATACTGTTTAACCAACTAGTTGGGCCTCCCACACCCCAGGCAAACTGATACATAAAACGATGCATCTCAGAGGTACACGACTTTCTCCATTTCTTATGTGTGGAAACTGAGTCTGAGAGCTGTCGTGGCTTGCTCCGTGTGCCTTGACCTCACAGTGGGAGACACTGGGCCGCCACCCAGGCCCGAGTGCTTACGCCATTGAAACATTCTCCTTGGGATCATGCTTTACACATTCAGTAGGTTTTTTGTTTTTTTTGTGGGGTTTTGCGGGGTTTATTTTGGGGTTTTGTGTGTGTCTGTGTGTTTAGCCATAACTAAGGAGGTGGGATTAAGACCTGGAGTTTGGGAATTGCCTATAACCTTTTCCTGGGAAATAATGGACTTTTTAAAAATTACATTGTTTATTTTTCATTCCAGTGTCGTAGGGATTCAGCACTTCCACAGGTCACCCCGGCTCACGCCAGCAAGTGCCTTCCTTAATCCCCTTTGTCTGTGTCCCCCGTCCCCACACCCACCTCCCCTCTGGTCACCATCCGCTTGTTCTCTGTAGTTAAGAGTCTGTTTCTTGGGTGGAAAAATCTGTTTCTTGGTTTGTCTCTCTTCTTCACTCATTTGTTTTGTTTCTCAAATTCCATGTATGAGTGAAATCATGTGGTCTTTGTCTCTGATTTCACTTCGTATTAGGCTCTTTAGCTCCATCCGTGTTGCTGCAAATAGCAAGATTTTATTCTTTTTATGGCTAATCGTATTCCTTTGTTTATATGTAACACGTCTTCTGTATCCATTCATCTTCTGATTGACACCGGGCTGCTTCCCTAACATGACTGTTGTAACTATGCCGCCACAAACATGGGGAGCATGTGCCCCTTGAGTTAGTGTTTTTGCATTTGCGGGGGCACTAGATACCCAGGAGTGCAGTTGCCGGATAGGAGGGTAGTTCTGTCTTTAACTTTTTGAGGCACCTTCATACCGTCTTCCATAGTGGCTGCGTCAGTTTGCGTCCCCAGCAACAGTGCAAGAGGGTTCTTTTTTCTCTACGTCCTCGCCAACACTGCCTGTTTCTTAAATTTTTGATTCTAGTCATTCTGACAGGTGTGAGGTGATACCTCATTGTGGTTTTGATTTGCATGTCCCTGATGATAAGGGCTGATAAGCATCTTTTCATGTGTCTCTTGGTCATCTGTTTTGTCTTCTTTGGAGAAATGTCTGTTCACATCTAATGCCCGTTTTTACTTTATTGTTTTAAAAGGTTTTAATTTATTTGACAGAGAGGTAGAGAGCCAGAGAGCACAAGCAGGGGGAGAAGCAGAGGTAGAGGGAGAAGCAGGCTCCCCGCTGAGCAGAGAGCCTAATGCAGGGCTCGATCCCAGGACCCTGGGATCACGACCTGAGCCAAAGGCAGCTGCTTAACCGACTGAGCCCCCCAGGTGCCCCATCTTCTGCCCATTTTTAATTGGATTGTTTTTTGGGTGTTGAGTTGTATCATTTCTTTCTTTTCTTTTTCTTTTTTTTAATACGAGGAGCGGGGCAGAGAGAGGGAGAGACTCTTAAGCCGGTTCAACACCCAGTGCGGACCCCGACGTGGGGCTCCATCTCACTGAGATCCTGACCTGAGCTGAATGGGAATCAGACACTTACTTGACTGAGCCACCCAGGCGCCCCTGTACCATTTCTTTATATATTTTGGATACTCAGCCTTTATCAGATACGTCATTTGCAAATATCCTCTCCCATTCAGTAGGTTGCTTTTTAGTTTTGTTGACTGTTACCGTTGCTGTACAGACACTTTTTGTTTTGATGTAGTCCCAGTAGTTTATTTTTGCTTTTATTTCCCTTTGCCTCAGGAGACATACCTAGAAAAATGTTGCTAGAGTCAGTGTCAGAGAAACTACTGCCTGTGTTCTCTTCTAGGATTTTTATGGTTTCAGGTCTCACATTTAGGTCTTTTATCCATTTTGAGTATATCTTTGCGTACGGTGTAAGAAAGTGGTCAGTTTCATTCTTCTCCATGTCCCCACCCAGTTTTCCCAGCACCGTTTGTTGGAGACACCATCTCCTTCCCATTGTATATTCTTTCCTGCTTTGTTGAAGATTAACTGACCGTGTAATTCCGGGGTTATGCCTGGGTTTTCTGTTCTGTTCTGTTGATCGAGGTGTCTTTTTTTGTGCCAGTACCATGCTGTTTTGATTACTGTAGATTTGTGGTATAACTTGAAGTCTGGAATTATGATGCCTCCAGCTTTTAATTTGCTTTTTCAACATGACTTTGGCTATTCGGGGTCTTTTGTGGTTCCGTACACATTTTAGGATCGTTTGTTCTAGTTCTGTGAAAAGCGCTGTTGGTGTTTTGACAGGGACTGCACGAATTGTGGAGATTGCTTTGGGCAGTGTAGACATTTTAACAGTATTTGTTCTTCCAGTCCATGAGCGTGGAAGGGGTGACTTTCCGTTCCTTTGTGCCCTCTTCAGTTTCTTTCATCAGGATTTTTTTTGTTTTCATCGTTCAGGTCTTTCACCTCTTGGTTAGGTCTGTTCATAGGTATGTTATTATTTTTAGTGCAGTTGTAAATGAGGTTGTTTATTTCTCTTTCTCCTGCTTCCGTATTGGTGTACAGAAATGCAACAGATGTCTGTAGATTGATTTTGTAGCCTGTGACTTTACTAAATTCGTTTATCAGCTCTAGCGGTTTTTTTGGTGGAGTCTTTTGGGTTTTCTCTGTATAGTATCGTGTCCCCTGCAAATGATAAAAGTTTTATTCTCCCTTACTGATGTGGATGCCTTTTATTTCTTTTTGTTGTCTGACTGCTGTGGCTAGGACTTCCTGGGCTGTGCTGGAGAGACCTGGTGAAAGTGGAGATCCTAACCTTAGGGGGAAAGGCTCTCAGTTGGAAAATCATGGACTTTTGACAAAAATATTTCTTTAAAAAAATAGAACAAAGAACTGCCTTTGGAGCAATGACTATTTTTAGGTTTGATTTGAGGGTGTAGCTGTGAAATAGTGGCTCCCTTCTTCCATTTCAAGATTCTTGGTATTATAAGGAAAAACCCTTGTCTCCCTCAAGACAATCCTGTACAATCAGAAAGAGGAAAAAAAGCCTCTGATATCTCTCCTTTGACCTCCTTAACTAATCAGAAAATTACTTTTCTAATAAGTGTGTAGAGTTAAATAATAATTACTCACATTTATATGACAGCCCATCCCTTGAATCGTGTTGATACAGGAGAGATCCCATTCCATAATCACAGTAATAATCAGACTTTGGGGTTTTCTAAAGGGAATTTCTTCTTAAAGGGGCATTGCTGTATTTTTTTTGCCCCTCAAAACCATTGAAATGTTTGTGTTTCTGTTTTTTGTTGAAATGTAGTGGACACACACTATTACATTAGTTTTAGGAAATTGCTTTGATTATGATGGAATCCTACCTTTAAACGGTTTTCCTTACTTTTTGTCTTGGAGGTACTTAATAAGCAAATCCTGTATAAGCAGAGGACAACGTGGTGGTTCTTTGCGACTACTTTTTCTGGCCATTTACAGGGTTCCGTAAAGAGAGCGCAGCTACGTACGTCCCGCATCTCTCTACACAAAGTTGTATGTACATCACTCTTCCATTTCTCCATCGCTCTCAGGAGGACATCATCCTCCCTTTGGATCTTCTTACGAAAAGCACATAAGTCTGTGTTTTGAGGCCTTGCTGAGCACCACTGATGTCAAGTATACATTTAATTCGTAGCCATCTTTACCCTTAACTGTTGGAATAATCCTATGGGGTAAAGCGCCATCATTGGCGCCATTTCACGGATAAGAAGACTGAGGCTTCCAGAGAATTAAGTAACTTACCAGTGACTTCTCGGTTGAGGGTGTGATCAATTAGAAATCATATTAGACCGACTCCAGAGCCCGTGGGGTTTAACTGCTAAGTATGTGTGCCTTCCTCATTTTCAGGAGCTATCACACTGACCTCCGGAGTGAGAAATTCCTTCCAGTAGGTTAAGTAAAAGTTGGATTTCGCTTTCTGTTCAACTCCCCAGGCATTCAGCATCTTGCTGGAGGCGCTAGTGGGTAGAAGAAATTGCTTGTGTTTAACAGAGAAGGGCCAGGGTTTGCTGACATGTTTAGTTAATCCACAAGGAGATTGCTGATGAGGATTCTGGTTAATTAGTTGTGGAACTTTAAAAAACGAGCAGCTGTGCCATGGTAGAATGCATTTTACTTCCCCAGCCCTGGGGGAAAGCACTGGGTATGTTCTGCGGCTCTGTGTACTTACATATCTTGATTGAACATTCAACAGCGTGTTTTGCAAGACTCAGGTATCCTGGCTTTGTTCCAACACGGATAATTAGGTTCTGCTCCGGCTCTGCCGGCAGTCTCGGGCAGGCACAGGATTAATCATAAGAACTGCAGCGAACAAGCACCTACTACGCACCAGCCACCGCACTGGGAAATCCCCAGACATCATCCATCCTCCCCACAGTCCTGCAGACTAACTTCTCTTTTCTCCCCCTTTAATGGGGAAACTGAGGCTCAGAGGTTAGTGACTTGCCCGATGCCGCACATGAGTGAGTGGCAAAACAGAGATTCAGACTTACACACGCCCGGCTCTAAAGCCTGTGTCTTTTCCTCTTCTGCACCCTTCATTTGGGGGGAAAAAATGCACTTGAGGGGTGCCTGGGTGGCTCCGTCAGTCAAGTGTCCGACTCTAGATTTTGTCTCAGGTCATGATCTCAGGGTCATGGGATCGAGCCCCACGTTGGGCTCTGCCCTGGGCGTGTGGTCAGCTGAGGATTCTCTCTCTCCCTCTTGCTCTGCCCCTCCTGCTCACCAGTGTGCACTTTCTGTCTCTCAAAAAAAGAAAAGAAAAAAAAAGTGCATTTGACCAAAAAAAAAAAAAAAAAAAAAAAAAAGTCAAATCCTGCAAAAAGGGTAAGTCATGGAAAATGAGTTTCCTCCTGGCTCTTAGCCGGCTCTGGTTTTCCTTCCTGCAGGCCCAGCCTCATGTTCTTGAGCATCTTCCAGTGTATTCAGTGCATCTGCACCTTCTCTTCTTTTTGAAGTTTCTGTTATAGGTTATTTGGCTAAAATGGACTCTTTCTCTGTACTGAATTTTCCTACTTAAAATTTGTAAATGCGGGGTGCCCGGGTGGCGCAGTGGGTTAAGCATCTGTGTTCGGCTCAGGTCATGATCCCAGGGTCCTGGGATCGAGCCCTGCGTCAGGCTCTCTGCTCAGCAGGGAGTCTGCTTCCTCCTCTCTCTCTGCCTGCCTCTCTGCCTACTTGTGATCTCTGTCTGTCAAATAAATAAATAAAATCTTTAAAAATAAATAAATAAAATTTGTAAATGCTTTGGGAGCAAAGTGCGGAAGGGTTTTGTGTGAGTTTCGAGCAAAGAGCAGGCCGTTGCACACGTCTTTCAGGGAAAGTCATCAGGAACAGCAGGTCGTCTGTTGACACCTACGGTTGGGAGAGGTCAGGGATACCAGAATATCACAGGGTGGCTGTGTCCTTCCTTCTGACAGCCACGTAACACACTCTCACGCACTAGAGACCAGCGATCATGTGCATGTAGTGGTTTCTGACTTTTTTTTTTTCCTGCCAATTTAAAACGAGCGTTTTCCCCATGTCTTATTTTCTGAAACATTATCTATAATCACAGCATAGCAGTTCATTAAATGCCTATACATTTAGGTTGTTTCTAGTATTATCTTTTACCAATTTAAACGGTTGTTGCGTATCCTTAAAATACAGGTATCTGCAAGTGTCTTCACATTTCAACACAAGAACTTCTGAAGACTGACTTCCGTAAACTTTAAACTTACACGCGAAACCTAGCAGGTTTCCTTGTACCGCGGATAACGCTAAGCAATTCTCGATTTTGTCATAGGTCAGAATGCTGTCTTCTTTTGGATTTAATTTGCGTTTCTTTAGTACCTGATGAGTTTTCGTATTTTTCCAATTTTTTATCTTCAGGAACTACTTGTGTCTTTTCCTCTGTTTTCTGGTGGGGTATTTTCCTTACTGAGCTATAAAACTCCATTTATTACAGATACTAAATATTCATCTATGATATACAGAGCACAGTTTGTTCCTCTGCATTTTATTTCCCCTTATGGTGATTTTTTTTTTTTTTTGGTCACCCAAAACTTTAGAATTTTTATGTCTTATATTAAAATCTTTTTATTTGCTTTCTTCCTTTGGTATTATGAGTATAAAGCCTTCGCAGTTCTCAAGAATATAAACATATTTACTGATATTTTAACCCCTTACTCCACTGTTTTCTTCTTCACTTTGAATGACTTCATTTATTTTGAATTCACGTAGGTGTAGGTGTGAATAAAGAAACTTGATTCCGTTCCCCCCGCCCCATGATTTGCTAATTGTCCCCAACAAAGTCCCAATGAGCCGCAATTTCCCAACTGACCTAGCAGGCCCCCTTTACCGTGTGCTTTTCACGTAGTCGTGCTTCTTTCTGACTCCGGATTCTGCCCATGCATTTGCCTGTTCCCAAGCCAGAACCACACTGTTTTAATTACTACAGCTTCACAGTATATATTGGGTGACATCGTAGCTTCCTGCCCATGAGTCTTCCTTCAAGCACGATGCATTAGCTCTTATCTTTAATTTATTCACCCAAAAGAAACTTCGTAATTGTAATGTCAAATTCGATTTTCCAAATCCTCTTGGGATTTAGATTGCTACTACATTTGATTTATAGATTAATTTGAGAAGAATGGATGTCTTTCTAACGTTATGACTTCCCATCTCTCCATTTATTAAAGGTTTAATTGAACTGTCTATAAATTATAGAACAGTATTAAATATTAATTGTGTTAGGAGGCATCTTTGTCTTGCCTAACTTTAATGAGACTCGGAGCCTATGGGTTACGAGCACGGAGTCACTCGAGTCAAAAATGCTTGGGTTTATAGCCTGGCTTCACCGATTGGTACCTTGGGTCCTTGGGCGGCTTGTGTCTCTGCGCCAAATCTCTTTACGTGAATAATCAGGCTAATACAAATACCTGCCTGGCGAGAGGGTGATGGGTTTAAATGAGATAGTACGTGGGGAAGTACCCCCGTGGCTCTCGGTAAATGTTAACTGTTGGTATTTCTTCACCCTTCAGTATGCTGGTGCCTGCGGGTTTGAGATGGACGTTCTTTTTTTTTTTTAATGTTAAAGAGGCAGCCTTCCTGGTTTCTTAAGATTATTTTTTTCTTGATTAGTAATGGATGTTGAATTTACTAAGTGCCTTTCCGGAATCTGTTGAGATGATCATTTTTTTTCTTCTGACCTATTTCTGCGCTGAATTATGATTTCGTATTAAATGTAATGATAATGGATCTCAATGGGACGTGACAGCTTTTCTTTTAATAAATTATGCTTTTGGTAGATAGTGCTCGAAATCTTGACTGGTCAGGGAGCTTCTGCTTGTCGACCTGACCTGGGTGGGCCTGTCTGTCAGTGTTCTGGCAGGTGTCTGGGCCTCCTCCACCGTGAGGGTGTCGGGGGGGCTGCCCGGCTCAGCGGGTGTGGATCATCACGTGCCCCTCCCCTGACCCTGACAGGAGCAGGGCAGTGGCCTGGGTAGGGCTGGGGGGTTGCGGGCAAGCTTTGCTGCATAGCTGCTGCTTCTAGAGATCTTGGGCCCTGACTATATGTTCACCTGTGCCTCTCGCCCCACCAGGCTCCCTGGTGGCTCCAAGTCCAGAAAACTCTGTAGCAAGAATCCACTTTCTTCTCATTAGTGACCTCGCCCCTCCCCGAGCCACTTAGGTTTTGGCTCTCTCTTCCAATACGCTCACACATCAGCCTCCCTTCTTCCAAAAATATGTCTCTCTTCATTGTCTGCCAGCGACTCCTTACCCTTTCTCTTAATGTGTTGACTTTATATGTTTTTATCCATTCACTATCGATTTAGTGGTGACCGAGAGGGAGTGGAGATGAACACTGTGTTTGAGCCACCATGTCAGATGAAGTCCTGCTGTGACTTGGGCCCTTTACTGATACTAAATGATCCACTTTGTCTCATTCAGTGTCTTTGCCTTGGATTCGTCTTGTTCTGGTATTAATATCATGACTCCAACTCTCTTTAGACTGGCATTTTCCTAATGTATCTGAACCTCTCCATTTTCATATAAAATGTTCCTGTCCTTGTGTCCTGGGGTAGTCTTACAAACACAAAAATGACTAGGTTTTACTTTAGAATGAGAAATCTTTGATTGTTGTCATTTTTAAAAATTAGGGTGTTCAGCCTGTTTTCAGTCATTTTTATTTTTTTATTTTTTTATTTTTTTTTATTTTATTTATTCATTTTACAGAGATCACAAGTAGGCAGAGAGGCAGGCAGAGAGAGAGAGAGAGAGAGAGAGAGGAGGAAGCAGGCTCCCTGCCAAGCAGAGAGCTCGATGTGGGGCTCGATCCCAGGACTCTGGGATCATGACCTGAGCCGAAGGCAGAGGCTTTAACCCTCTGAGCCACCCAGGCACCCCTGTTTTCAGTCATTTTTAATATCTCCACAGTCATTGCTGCTCATACACTTCAGGCCTCTGGCTCTACGGTTGTGGCTGTTTTTCCCCCCTGGCTTTCCTTTCCTGTCTCCTTTGTTACACGAGCTGCATTTTCTTTGCTTCTTTATTTTCCAGTGTTTTGGAAGGTACAGGTCCTGTTTTTAATTGTTCGCTACACTCTGCTCCAATAGAGCAAGCGAGGAGGCAGCGTCCTTGGCAGAGAGCCTCACACACTTGCACCCTCCCCTCCTCCTCTGGCACCAACTTCTTCATCGGTTGAATCTGGGATGTTGGGTTTGATTGATCAAATGACTAATTTTTTAACTTTATTGTTGATTGATTTTTGGAATTTCTGAAAGGAAAATCATGACATGAGAAGCAGAGTTTGTGGGTTATCTGGACTTCCCACTGGTTTGATCCCAATCATGGCCCTTTCATGCACAACTTCCTCATTCTCGGATTCTTTCCCACCATCAGGCAGGTCATGGCTTTCATTTTCAGGGAACTTTTTGGAGAGAGAGGTGGAATGCTTTTAAAGCTGTTGCACGTCTTGTAATGCTTTTCTTCTGCCTTCACAAGCAAATTGGCTCAGTACTGAAAGTCACAATTCTTTTTTTCCTGCAAAAACTCTATAGATAATAATCTCTGTTTTTCTAGCTTTGGTGCTGCAAAGTCCTGGTCTGAATTTATAGAATTCAATGATATGTGTTTGTATAGATAGATGATGGGTGAATGGATGGATGGATGGCTGGCTGGATTCCTGGATGTGGGTTTTATTTCGTTAGGACAGAGCTGGCCTTTATCTGCCCCCATGACCATCTTTTATCTTCATAAATACCTCTTTAATGCAGTCTTGGCCCATCACTCCGTCCTCTTTCAGATTTCCTCCTCAGTAACCTTGCAGACGTGCACTGCCTGTGACAGTTCTGTCTCCCATGCTTCCTCCTCCCTCACCAGTTCGGTCTTGTAGACCCTTCCTTGAGAAGCCCAAGATCAGACTCAGGTGTGTTCCGGTTTAATTTTCTGTATCACAAGTTCTGCTCTTTCCTGCTACCAGGGTCATCTGCTGATGCATTTGTAGCTCCTCTACAGCACCGTCTTACCTCTTCCGGACGCGGTTTTTTTCTTATCCTGCTGTCTCTTCCTGTCTTCCTTGGTCTCTTCCCCTCCGGGTTCTCTGGCCCCGCAGCTCCCGTGCTCTGCTCGCTCCCCTTTTCCTTCTCCGCACACTGGAATTCTCCATTGATTCGTCTGTCGTCTCTCCCGCCAGACTGCAGGCTTCATGCCACATCCGTTATATTGGGAGCCATGCCTCTGTGCCTAGCGCAATGGCTAGCAAACAGTAGGCACTTAATAATTGTTGGATGAGTGTAGGTCCACATCACTCTGGCTTGGATTCCCTTCGGCCCAGCCGGCATTGCTTTGAGCCAGAGGCTCCCAGACTTCAGTCATCAAAGGATCTCTCTCCGTTCTTCTGTATTCGTGTGCCATCCGTACTCTTACCTACTGAACGCTCACCATGCTCCGCGTTTGCCATGTGGTGAGGCCTCACCCTTGGCAATGAAATCTGTGAAGTGAAGGTGATGTCCTAGTTCCAGTTTCCTAAAATACATTAAAATAAACACGTAACTGGAACAAATGTAAGCTCTGTCCAAGAGTCACTCACATGGGATGGAAGAGCTGTGGCTGCCCTTGGGGAAGCCCCGGCTGTCGGGGAGCTTGGCCTGCTGGGTCCCCTGGAGGAGCTCGGGTCTTCTCGATCTGGGCGTTGCTCCTTCCCGTGTTCTCCATTCGAGCCCGCGTGAGTCATTGGTTCTGGCTGCCTGGGACCAGATGGCACAGGGACGAGGACCAAAGAACCACAGTCAGCAGGGACGACACCATCCTTTCCTGATGAGGCGAGGGGAGACTGCGGGGAGAGGCATTCGGTGTACAACCAGATAAGCAAGATGCTGACAGATCCTGCTTCGAGCTTTTCAGGAAATAAACCCCAGGGTGTAGAGAGTGATATCTCAGAGTAGTGACAGGTAAATAGAGATTGGAGGAGAGAAGGACTGAGCCATGGGAAGGCCAGAGACCGTGTCCCAGGCAGGAAGAAGAGCAAAGACCCTGGAGGCAAGGGTAGGACTGGGGGCATTCAAGAGCATCTGCTAGCTCATGGTGCAGGGGCGTCCTGAACACTTTCCAGATCTGAAATGCAGAGCTGAACCATCCACACCATAGCCCAGACAAGAATCCAGGTTTGTACAGTTTGCGCAGGCCTTGGACCCTGCAGAAGTATTATTGACTCAATAATCATACATGTGGTGTGCGCCACAGCAGAGGCCTGGGTGATACGCGAGCAGTGGACTTCCCGGGAGCCCTATGTACGGCTTTCCCAGCACCCGCTAACCCTTTGCAACCGTGGAGCTTAATGTGTCCTGGTACACTTGTGTGTGCGGGAGGCAGGATGGAAGGGACTTCTGTCTGGGGCTACTGTCTCCCTGTCTGGGAGGGGAGAGTCGCAGAGGGGCCTGCAGGGAGTGGGTTCCCGCCAACGGCTGCAGTTGGCTCACCTCCCACTAGGGGGCACTGTGATGCTGCAGGAAGTGGGGCAGGCGGGCAGCTCCTCCCTGCAAAACTTAGTAGCCCCAGATAAGCAAGATGTGACTCTGGAATGTGAGATTGTAAAGCTTTGTGTTAAAAACAATAGTAATAATAAGATAAACTCACTGACTCACCCGATCATTGGCTGGGGGTTTGCAGATGCCCAGGGAGCATTCAGAACTGGGAGGGCCTGACCGGTCCTTTGAATGGGGTCCGGGCACCGGTGGAGGGAGCCGCCTCCATGGACACTGCAGGCGGGGAACACTGGGAGGTGGCGATAGGGACACTGGCTTCAGAAGGCCCTGGGGCTGACACCTCAGCCTCCGCCTGGGGTTGGTCACTGTGGAAAAGCTTTGTTCGGCAGACGGATGGTAAGGACACCCCATCCGAACGGCTGCTTTGGTTCTCTCTGGAGTATGATGTGAGCTCGGCAGCGGACGGGCAGCGAAGGGCAGGCTTTGCTCATTGGCAGAGGCTGGAAAATGTCTGAGCTGGCGGTCGTGCAGAGGGCGGCTCGGAACGCGGGGGTCTTGCCCGCTGCGCCCGGGCCCCTTGCGTTGGCAGTTGGGCATTGGTAGGGGAACCAGTCGGCCAGCTTTGCGGGTCCTCCAGGGGTGCTCTGGCCTCCCCCGCCCGCCCTTCCTCTCTCTCCTTTCACGGAGATTGTCTCTGGGGGACTGTGAGGGGGTGCAGATCCCCTAAGCCACACCTTGATACCATCGCTGATAGCCTTGGGCCCACTTGGTGGCCCCCAGGTGCCGTCTTGCTTCCTGGAGGCTGGTGTCCCTGGGGAGGGTCACACGGGAGCGAGCAGGCTTGGAACAGATACTAGAAGCCAGTGCCTCGCTCCGGAAAAGCGCTGGGCTGCTCCCTGCAGCTCTGACCGTGGACGAGGGCGCTGTGCCCGCTCGGGAGCCGGCTGAGGCCGGCGTCGGGGGACTTGCTCGCGGGTTAGATGGGGGAGCTGCTGGGGCAGCTGGTGGATGGCGGGGGTCAGGAACTGAGACACGAGGAGGCAAACGGTAAGTGGAGGGAAAAATCATTTAAATATGCGCAGAGAAGACGACCAAAAGATGTTCCCAGAGCCAAGAAAAGACACACTTCTCACGAAGTAGGGAGTGGGCGCTTCTGCTGCCATGGGGAAGTGTGACAAGACCAGGACAGAACCGGGACGGCTGTTTGAGGGTGTCCTCAGCGCGCGCCGCGTCGCGGGGTGACGGGGTGGGTGGCAGATGGGACAAGCTGGGGACGCATGTGAGGTGAGCAGGTGGGGCCGCTGAGCTTTATTTCAAGAACCTGGGGGAGAAAAGGACAAACCCAGGACCGTGGCAGGAGAGGGAGAAGGGCCGGAGGATTAGCTTCTTAAACATCAGAAGTCCTCGAACTCGGTACAGGGTGACCGCGCTTCATCACGGGGTGTGCTTGAAAGCTGCTGAGAGACTCGGTCTTCGACGTCCTCATCAGAGGAAAATGTCACTGTGTAGCGATGGGGGTTCAGTAGACGTATTGCGGTCATTTTGTGATCTCTACATAGAGTGAGTCACACTGCACACTTGAAACGAGTAAGTCCGTTACATCTCAATAAAACTAACGAAGTAAAAAAAAAAAAATAGCTAATTCCACCGAGTGCAGCGAATGTTCGCCGAGTCTGCGGCTTGTGCGGCCATCGCCGGGCCCTGTGAGACCTTGCTGCCGCAGCGGTGGTCCGTGCACCGCAGGTCAGCCTCGCTGCAGAGCCGGTCGGAAATGCAGAGTCTCAGGCCCCCCTCCCTAGACTTCCCCAGTCAGACTCTGCATTCCAGCAAGATTCCGCCGCCCCCCACCCCTCAGGAGGTTCAGAGGCACATTCAAGGATGAAAAGCACCCATCGAAGGGGCGCACTCCCCGGGAAAGGGGAGAGTAGGCTTCCGGTGGGGAAGGAGCTAAGCCCAGACTGAGAAAGAAGGAACCCGGAGTGACCCCCACGAAGCGCCCTGACAGTGTCCCCACGGTCAGGCCACGCTAGCCGCAGATGGTGCCTGGGAGACTGAGGTGCAGTTGCCTGGAAACTTAGCGAGCTGTATGTGCAGCAGCGAACGCCATTCACCCGCCACCCACGGTCACCCTCCCTCCTTTCCGACCAGGCTTCTCGAGAGGGGAGCTGAACATTCTGGGCCTCCCGATGCCTTGCTTTCCACCCACACCGCAGCTCCTCCAAACACGCTTCCTCCCCCTCACTCCACGAAACCGCTTCCAGACAGGCCATCTTCTTCCGAAACTGTTCTCAATGGAGACTTTTTAACATCACTTTTTGTATTCGCTAGGTTTTTGTTTTTTTTTTTCCAAACTACAGAGAATACATAGTTATGGCAAAGAAAAAGCCGCTGAGTGCAGGAAGAGAAAGGTAGAAATCTAGTCTCGTTCTGCCCCTCTGCGACCTCCAGAGTTCCCTGCATTCGGCCTGTGGGCAGAAGGGACCGTGCGGAGGTCGCCCCTACGGTGCGAGCCCCTTGGCTGGAGGGTAGCGCTGCGCCTGGACGCCCCCCCCAACCCCCCCCACCCCACCCCTGTGGCAAGCCGCAGGCACAGCGCCCCGTGTGGATGCGGTGGGTGTTGGGAAGGGCGGCCCTTGGCTGGGCAGCTGCCCTCCGGGAATAGCTCTGCTCTGGAGGGAGGAACAGGAGTCTGGTCGGGCCTCCCCATCTCCCCAGCTGCTGCCACAGACACCCAGCACCCAGGTCTTGCCCCGCCTGGACAAATAAGTCCCCGGAAGTGGATTGGCTGGATTAGAGCGTGCGCTTTCCATCTGGGGGCATAATTTCTCGTTGCCGTCCTGCTGCAGCCCATTGACAGCCCTGCCGATCACTGGAGAGTGCTCATGAGTTCAGGACACCGTAGCCAGCAATAACGGTTAGCATTTTTGGAAAATATATTTTTCCAGTGTTGAAGGCGGATGTCATCGCCTCATGGTTTTAATTTGCATTTCTTTAACTTTGCGAGAGCTGGAGTATCTTTTTCATGTATTTATTGCAATTCAGTTCTTTCACCGTTCCCTCTTTCCATGGCCCGCGTGCCTGCCTTCTGCCGGCTCGTCCTCGTCCTCGTCCTGGTTTGCAGGAACTCTGAAACAAGCGTCCCTTCGTTCCTCACATGCCGCCAGTGTGTTTCCAACGGGGTCATTTTCCTTCTGTTCTAGTTCTCTTGTTCTCTTTGCTTCCATGCCGGAGACTGCCATTTTTCACAGAGGCCAACTTCTCCGTTTCTTCCTTCATGATTTTTGTCTCATGCTTAGAAAGGCTGTCCTCGTGCCAAGATTAATTTTACATTCTCACGTTTTCTTCTAGTGCTGGAGTCACACTTGAATCCAGAGTCTGTGACTTGCCGTTGCTTTGGCGATGACGTGCGTTCTGCCCCAGTTTCCTCCGCCCCGAGAGCAGGAATGAGGGAGGCGTGGCGGCCTCCTGGAGTTCACGGGGAGACCCAGGGAGGTGGCTCGGCCCCCGGAGCAGGCCCCCCCGCCAGTGTGCCGCAGGCGCTGGCTTATGTGCGGGCCCCCGGGGACCGCGTCTCTGTTGGCTCCGGGAGCTGTGGCAGCACCACCACGGAGGGGTGTGGGGGCTGCCACAGCAGGCGTTCAGTTCTCGCACTTCTGGAGGCTGGAGGTGCAGCATCCGCTTGCCGGCCCATTTGAGCTGTCTGGTGAGAGCTCTCTCCCTGGTTTGGGACCGCCGCCTTCCTGCCGGATCTTCCCATGGTGGGGAGGTGGATCTCTCTCTTGCTTCTCTCCTTCTAAAGCACGAAGCCCATCTGTGCGGACGCGGCTCGCGTGAGCTCCTTGCCTCCCATAGCCCCCGCCTCCAGAGATGGCCACATGGTGTGGGGAGCAGGTAGGGCTTCGGAGGATGAATTTGGAGGAGGATATAAACATTGGGCCCTTCGCAGACCGTGTGTGCATTCGAGGCATGCTGCGCCTGTGTTGCTTTCTTTAAAAAAAAAAAAAAAAATCTAGAACATGATTTCATATGTGGCTACGTCATGAAATGATATTAACCACAATCAAGTTAATTAACCTGTCCATCACCTCACAGTGACTGTGTGCGCGCGCGCGCACGTGCGCAGAGACTTCGGATCTGTTCTCTCAGCAGATTTCAAGTACACAGTGGAGGACTGTTAGCCAGAGTCACCGCGCTGTAATTAGATCCCCGGGACTTACTCATCTTCGAACTGGAAGTTTGTACCCTTTCGCTAACACCTCCTCAGTGCCCTCTCTCCCGCCTCTGGCAACCGCCATTCTACTCTCTGGTTCTAGAAGTTCGACATTTAAGTGAAATCGCATGGTATCTGTCTTTCTTTCTGTGTCTGGCTTATTTCTCTCAGACGTTTAAAAAAAAAAAAAAATACAAGGAAATCCTGCCCCTTTTAACAGTGTGGGGTGAACCTGGGGCCCATTACGCTCGGAGAAATAAGCCGTGTGCCCATTTCTGTGGTTTGCAAGGGGCCCTTTGATTCCAGATCGCACACTCACAACCAGCCCCTGGAGTAGTGCACTGCCCCCCAGACATCTCTTTGTGGGTAGATCACACAAGGAGGCTCCTTCTCTGGTCTCTGTCTGTGACTTGGCAGGACCTGGGACAAATCCCGTAATGCACGAGGTATGGAAGAGGGAGTAGGCTTCACTGGGTAAACCTGCACCCTGGGGCTCTCCTAAGAAGAGGCAGGTGCAGGGTTGACTGATTTCTGACCTCGCTCCGGGGGACGTACCAGGGCCCGGACAGACTGGGTTTATGCTCCAGGGAAGGGACTCTGCCCCCACACCTCCATCGGCTTCCCTTCTTCTGTGGCGGGCTGAGAGCGGCCCTGCCAGCTGGGGGACTGAGCGCAGTACCGGGACACCAGGCAGGCCGGGCACAGGAGTTCTCCGGGAAAGCCAGCTGCCTGGCTCCCTGATGACCTGTGGGGGGAAACTGGGTTCAGGCCTAGCCCCTCTGGCCAGAGGGAAGAAGCCCCCAGCTCTTGTAGGAAGCCAGGTTCAGGTACTGGCCCTCACACTGGGAAATAAGGGACCCCCCCCCATTTCCACAAGACTGTTAACTCCTGAGGACAGAGGCTACACCTTGCTTATCTTTGTATCCCTGGCATACAGTAGGTGCTTCATGAATGCTTGTTCAATGAACGACTACATGAGTACCGAGCAGTACCGTAGGCCAAGCACTGTTGATGTAGCAGTGTGATAGGTTTGATTCCTCACCTTCCATGACCTGACAGTCTAGGGCTCTGATAGACACAGACGGTGTGTAAAATGGGGGCTCTGTCTGCCGTGGGCACCGTGGAATCACAAAGTAGCAAACGCCTACATCTTCCGGGAGGGGAAGCAAGGAAGGCTCCCTGGTGGAGGTGATGATGAGCTAAGAGCTGAAGTAGAGCCTGACAAGCTACCAAGGGCTTCACCACCTGTGAAAGGCCCCTTAGCCTGAAATATAGTCTTGTCGGGAGAACCCTAAATGGTCCAGTCTGGCCAGGGCCCGGGGTGGCCACGGGCCAGATTAAGAAGAGCCACATAAAGCCATCAAGGCCTTACCCTATGTGCGGCGCAGAGCGGTTCACGGAGTTCAGGCTGGGACTTCGCGTGTTGCTCCTGGGGGTCCTGTGAGCCTAAGGAATCGGGGCTGTAGGCTTGGAAGGAAGGGGTCCTCGTGTCTCCTCTCGACCAGGCGGGGACAAATGGCTTCAGGGTCAGCCTGCGCTCGGCTTAGCATGCAGGGGGGAGTAGCTTTCGCTGGAAGAACCAGCTTCTTGCAATAAAGCCTTTTTCCTCCTCTTCTCTTAATTATCCCTCTGGAGACCACCGTGATTTTCAAGGAGCCTAGCTGCCCAGTTAGGAACTAATAAATCACCGAAGTCCCCCAGGCAGCTGGCCCTCCCAGAACACATACGTGGAGTGTATTGATTTCGTAGAAAATGAAACCTTCCAGAGAGTCTTGGCGGTCATCCTCCGGCCCGGCTCAGACGGGCTCCCGTGTGCTGACATGCAGAGGACGTCCCTGGTGTGGACAGCCGGGGGGGCGCCCCGGGAGCGGCCTCGGCCCCACCACGGGGCTAGAACAGTGTCGTCTCCAGAGAGCTTCCAGCTGGCAAGACAGTATTTAGATTTTGTTTCCTTTTAGTGGTAGGGCCCCCAGGAGGTCTGCTCCTTCCCTCGGGAAGAAGCTGCGCCACCGACTGCTGGCGTGGAAAAGACGCACGTGTCCAGCGACACGAATGGCTTCGTCCTCGCGCTTCCCAGATGAAAACCCTGACGGCGGTTCTCCCTTCGGCAAACGTTTCCTGCTCCCCTGGAAGAGCCAGTGGCCTCCTTGGTGCGGAGGCTAGAGAGCAAGACGGACGCCAACCCTGTTCTCTTGGGACTTCGCGTCTGCGGCCGGAGGCGGGGATGGGCAGAGACGCGACGTGCAGAGGAACATGCATCAGATAGGAGGGAGCCTGCGCCCGATCCTGATGGGGGCATCTCAGTAAGGTGGCTCTGCCCAGTTTTTCTGGTGGTAAGAATCATGGGCGAGCTTGTTAAAAATGGAGACTCCTGCTCTCCAAACCCACTGAATGAGAGTGTCCGGAGCCGGGGTGTGGATTGTCTTCCTCTAAGGCTCACCCCGGCAGACGCTCCCGAACGACTCTATAAAGGCTGAGTTGGCTGAAGGAACACGCCGGCTGCGGCAGGGCTGCTTGGCCCTGGGACGCCCTGGGGTCGACTGGGGAGCCTTAAAATTGCAGGAGTCCAGGCCCCACTTTCAGAGTTTCCGATTTGAATAGTCTGGTGTGGGGCCCGGCCCTTTAAATACCTCCGGAGGCACTGCAGGTGGTCTCAGGGGGCAGCGCGACCCCCGGCCCCCGCCCAGCCACACTGCAGACTCACCACTGCCGGTTCTTTGGCCACACCGCGGCTGCCTCAGGCGAAGGAGTGTGTGCCGCGGCAGAACGGGTCGCAGGTCGTGCTCCCTAGCTCCCATTTTCCGTTCTTCCACAGGGAGGTCTGGCTGAAGCCCAGCGTGGACCTCCCTCCGTCTCTGAGCCTGCGCACCTGTGGCCGGGACAAAATTCGTAAAAACAGCGCCATGACCACTCCCTCCCCAGGACGGTCTGCTGAAACCTTCCTCCGCCCAAGGCCAGAACACCAAGAAAAGGCGGCACCTCCTGAACGAACACTGGCTTCTGAGGACTCATGGTAACCTGTCAGTCGGTACTTGCCTTTCACACCGGATTGCTGAGCCGTGGGTTGCGCAGCTGCGGAGCGCCGGGTGTTGTGCTGCGAAGGCAAAAATGGACAAGAAGCCTGCCCACGGGGCCACCGGTGCTGCGCTGCTGCGCTGCGTGACCGCCTCCCGCGTGAGGTCTGCAGGGATGCGGGTGCCGTGGGGGCGCCGGCCGAGGGATGCGCCGTGTGCCCTGAAATTATAAGAAAGGTTCACAGATGTGTGACTTCTGGTTTGGACGTGGAAAGAGGAGTCAACGTTCTCCAGGGTGAGAGGGACAAGAAAGACGATCCAGAGTCTCAACAAAAGCAAAGAACTCAGCAAGTAGCGAAACACAGGACGGCACGGGTTGTATTCGGGGAGCGGATGTTGCGTTCAGCACGACAGGAGCATCGGGTTACCAGGAAGGGGCAAAAGGTGCATTCTGGAAAGTCAAGGCAGAGCCTTGAGTCAAGGAATATGGGCTTCCTTCCAAAGAATAGTTGATGCCTCACAAGCCAGGATGCGCTTTAGAAAGATGTCCGTGGCGGACGCAGGACGCAGAACGGACAGAGCGGGCAGAGGGAGGAAGCACGGAGGTCAGGGAGAAAGATGGCTAGCCGGGGGCCGCGCGAGCGCTGGGGTTGGGGGGGCTCCTTGAGAACTCACCGGAATGAAAGACCTTAGATGCGAGGAGTCAGGAATGACCCTGAGGGTTTTCTGCTTTGTGAGCGGATGCACGGCGACGTCCTCTGCAAGGACGGGCCAGAGAGAGAAGTGAGTCCGAGCGGCGTCCGGCCCACGGCGGGTTGGGCACGGCCATCTGGAGCGCGGGCGAGTTGGATCTGCTGTTAGTCTTGTGAGTCGCGGCTCTTCGGCCAAAGTCCTCCAGCGAGATCACGTGCGTCGGGGACGTGGGACACAGACCATCGGGAAGATCCACATGGGCTCGCTGCCCTGTCCTCGCAGAGCTGGTAATCCAGGGGGGCGAGCAGGGCTTCCATAGGGAGGAGGCCAGGCTGTAGAGAGGTAAGATTTGGATTCTCGGGGTATGAGCAACAGAAAGCAAGGCTCACTGACTTCAACCAGTAGTGCTCTATTGGAAGGACAGGTAGGGACGGACAAAGGGAAGTGGAAGAACCAGGTCTCAGGACAAGAATGAGAGCAGGTGGGGGCTCAGTTGGATAAACTGGTCCGACTCTTGGTTTCTGCTCAGGTCATGATCGCAGGGTCATGAGATCAAGCCCTGCCTTGGGCTCCGCGCTCAGCCTGGAACCTGCTTGAGATGCTCCCTCCCTCTTCCTCTGCCCCTCCCCCGCCCACACTTTCTCTCTCAAATAAATGAATCGAGAAGAGGAGGGGAGAATGCAGACAGAGGGACTTGGAGGAAGAGGCCAGTGCGTGCCTGCCCGGAGGGTTCAGTCCCCCCGTCTCCATGACATGGTCGGCACTGGTCGTCTTAGCTTCAGTCACGCACCCACCCCCTGGGCCTGCCAGGATTTTATCCCAAGCAGGAGCGGGAGTTCCTCCGCGAGAAATCGGGGGCTGTTGCCGGACGGAGGGAAGATTGCCACCGAGCAGGTCAGAGCGGAGGGAGTGAGTCCGGACTGCGAGCAGGTCACGCTGTCAGAGCGGAGGGGAGTGAGTCCGGACTGCACGGGTCAGACGGTTCTTCCAGGAGTCTGTGCGGAGCAACCTCGTAAGCAGAGGAGGCCAGAACTGAGAGGGAGAGCCGTTCAGCTCTTAGCAGCTGGAAACAGGTAAGCAAAATGCAAACAGTGATGTGAAGAGGGAAAGTAAGCCTCGAAAAGTCTGTTGCCCCCTCCACACCCGACACCTGCCCGTGCCCAGAGCAACGAGGAATATGTGGGGTCTCCTTGCCCATGGTGGTCACCGGCCTCCAGCCGTCTACCCCGATGACCTAAGTAAGGAGAAGTAGGTATGGACGGGACGGAGAAAGCGCGCCGGGCACAGGAGCCATTTGGCTCAGGGCGTGCTGACGCTTGCGTGAGGTGGTTTGCCGTCTGCTGTGAGTGTCTCCTCAGCATCTGTGACTTGGTTTTGCAGCTGAGATGCCAGGTGGGAATGGGGAGGGCGGGGCTTGCCTTCAGGGCACAGCTCGGGGCATGATGGGGTACTCCGGAGATCCCTGGAATTGGTCAGAAGTCTCCTAAACTGGTGACAGAGGTGTTCATTGGTGCTCCTGGCAAAGTAGCTCTCCTTAGTCTCTTGGGAAGAGACAGTACCACACATTTCTCTCTTGGGTATTTGTTAGTGTGATAAAGGGTAGTGCATAGAAATTTCGTTGAGTAGCTTGTGACGTCAACCTTTTGTGTTGGAGAAAACCTTCCTATCAGTAACCCCATAGGAAGTCCTTAACCTTCAGCGCACCGTCACCTCGGTATAATGTCGTCCGCTCTTGTCCTAAAGGCCAGTGCCTAATTACAGGCTGTGCCAGGGTCAGAAAATGCTGTAGCCACACGTCTGAGGAAATCCAGCCAAGGAATTCTATTCATGTACACTTGTGATTGCTAATAATGATATACTATTTTTAAAAAATAATCGGCCTACTCGGTATTAATAAATATTAAGCTTTCAACTCACAGGGTCCCTCCTAGACCTCGAGCCTGGAAGCAGGATGGCAGTTGTGTCCGTCTGTCAGGCACACAGTGGGTTTGCAGGTGCCGGCGGGAGGGACCTGCGCGCACAGGCGGACGGATCAGTGAGCCCACCTTGTCATCCAGGGCCCGTGGGAGGGACCCAGGGTGGGTGCAGAGAACAGTCCGGAGATGGCAGAGGAACAGGAGTAGAGTTGGGGGCTCCCGGTGAGAATGTGGAGCGCTTCTTCGGAAGAACCGTAAGGGGTTCTGGAAAGACAAATACCAGCCATGACTGAGCAGTGTCGGAGTTCCACTGAAACCAGAATTAATAAGGATATCCAGGACCCAGCTGTCCGGGTCCGTCGTGCTCTCTGCTGCTGTCTGTCAGTCCAGGGAGCGAACGGAGGAGACGGGGGTCGGGAAGCATGCACTGCTGGAGATGGGGAGAACTCCTCCAACGAGGAAATGCATGCGGGGTTGGGTGCTTATGACCGTGGCCATGGTGCTACAGCGGTGGGTATTTGTGGGTCCAGAGCAGGCACAGAGGACCGTGAAGTCGAGGGATTCATAGCTGAATTTGAAGATCAGGTATAAGGAGTTTGAGACTGTGTTAAATTGAGGTGGGAAGAGAGAAGGTTATCGTCTGGATTCGTTTCCGGGGGCTCCCGTAGCAAATGACCGCACACCGGCGGACACCACCACTAACCCCTGGTGGTGGCCAGCAGTCCTTGGCATGTCTCGCTTGTCCATCCGTCACCCCCGCTCTGCCTTCACCTTCACATGCCACCGTCACTGTCGCTTCTCCCCCGCTGCTCCCCGGAAGGCTACTCACTGCTTGTTGGAGTGGGGCCCGCCGGGCTTCATCTCTTGAGATCTTCAACTTTAGATCTGCAAAGACCCTTTTTCCAAGTAAGGTCACAGTCGTAGGTTCTGAGTGGACATACCTTTCGGAGGGCCACCATTCGACCCCTCCACAGACCTAGAGTGGAACTTAAGAGGGGAACCGTTTCAGAATTAGGGCAGTTCCAATGACAAGACCCAACGTATTGTGATGAGGAGGGGTTGCTAAAAGGAAAGAGAAAGTGGAGAGCTCGGTTAAAGAGCTCTGGAGCTGGGCTGTTGGATGGCGTGCGTGATGGGATCTGGGAAGACGGCGACTAGGAGCCAGGAGTGCTCCAGCGCTCCAGAGAAGGGGAAGAGGAATGCTCAGGGGGTAGATGAGTCGCGGTGGGGAAACCATGATCTGGGGGGGGGGGGGGGCGGTTCTCTCAGCTCTGCCTCCGCATTGGAACCACCTGAGGAGCTTTAAAAAAAGTACCCGCCCCATATATTTCTAATCGGTTGGTCTAGGATAGACCCCGGACAGCTGCATTTTAAAAAAGTTCCTGGGGTGGTCTAAAGTGTAAAACGTGACCTTCAGAGAGAAGAACCAAGTGGGAGCCAAGGAGTCTTGCCCTCCATCAAGGCCCGAAGGAGACACACCGGGGAAGGAGACTTCAGAGCTTCCCACCATTGTCTCTTCAAGTCTCCAGCCGAACCAGGAAACTAAAGAGTAAGGAGAAGTTTGCATTACCTGGCTTCTGGCTGAGGTCCTGACCGGCCTGGAGTTCGTGCTGTTTCGGGCTTACACCAAGGATGTATTTCCGATGTGTTGCAGCAGAGAAAGACATCAGGACTCGTTTCTAACACACTTGCTATTCCTACAAAACAAGCCTTCACCCCCACCCCGACCCCCCGCAAAAAAAAAAAAAAAAAAGATTTTCTTAATATGTTTGGGGAAATATCTTTTGCCAGAAGAATATTCAGTGGCTTGCTTTTGTATTTTTTGAATATGTAATCAACAAATACATTAAAAATTTTAAGCAGCATAAAAGGTTATCCAATAAAAGTAATTCTCATTTATCCCTGACCCCTCACTCTGCCCCCGCCTCAAGACCCCTCCCCAGAAGCGTCATTCTTACCCGTTACGTGTCCTTTAGGCGAACATGATGTATCTTGTCTTTCTCCATTCAGCACTGTATCTTGGAGATCATTCCCTTTCTGTATATAACAGATACGCCTGTTTCTGTTAATTGGGTCGTCCGTCATTTATTTAAGCCACACTGATGAACTTTTAGGCTGTTTCCTCTTTTAAAGCAAACCTGTTAAAGATTTTTTTAAGCAACTAGCACGAGTTGAAGTGGGTCCCTCCCCGGAGACCTGACGCCGTGGAGGGACCGCAGCCGAGGACGCAGCAGTGTGGGCGTCCGTCGTGCTGGCTGAAGACGGGTGGGCACCTCCCCCCCCACCCCCGCGCCCCCCGGTGAATGCACGTGGAGCTCGGATGTCACCGGGGGGCAGGGGGGCCCGCACTGCGGGGCTGTGTAGGGAAACCACCTCTCTGCTCCCCTTCCCCAGGGGGACCCTGTCTGACGGTGTGCCGCTTCTGCCCCACAGGAGCCTGATGCCGCGGACCCTGGAGAGCCAGATCACACTGGAGAAGACGCCCAGCTATTTCGTCACGCAGGAGGCCCCTCGGCGCATCTTCAACATGTCCCGGGACACCAAGCTGATCGTGGTCGTGCGGAACCCCGTGACCCGGGCCATCTCGGACTACACACAGACGCTCTCCAAGAAGCCGGACATCCCCACCTTCGAGGGCCTGTCCTTCCGCAACCGCACGCTGGGCCAGGTGGACGTGTCGTGGAGCGCCATCCGCATCGGCATGTACGCGCTCCACCTGGAGAGCTGGCTGCGGTACTTCCCACTGGCTCAGATCCACTTCGTCAGCGGCGAGCGGCTCATCACCGACCCCGCGGGCGAGCTGGGCCGCGTCCAGGACTTCCTGGGCATCAAGAGGTTCATCACGGACAAGCACTTCTACTTCAACAAGACCAAAGGATTCCCTTGCTTGAGAAAAACAGAATCGAGCCTCCTGCCTCGGTGCCTGGGCAAATCGAAAGGCAGAACTCATGTACAGATCGATCCAGAAGTGATAGACCAGCTCCGGGAATTTTATAGACCTTATAATATTAAATTTTATGAAACAGTTGGACAGGACTTCAGGTGGGAGTGAGCCACCAAGATGTAAGGGTTCTTCTGCTTGTCTCTTCCGTGAGGCTGGCCCCCCGAGCCTGTGATCCTCTTCCCCCAGCAAACCCAAGCCAGGCTCCAGCCCCCGTTCCCATCTCGGGTTCCATCGTCCTGGATCTGGGAGGACCAGCTAAGGCCACGAGACCAGGGGGTCCTTGCCACTAGCTCTCCCCAGTCTGTCGAGGCAGAGCTGACCCGCTTCTGGCCTGTCCAGTCAGTTCCGAATCATTTCCCTTCAGCTCCTCCGAGGCCTTGGGAAACGGCTTTAAGAAGAACGGATCTTCTGATTATGCTAGATATTATAAGTGGTGATGGTTCTGTTGCTGTGAACACAGCAGTCTGTCCCTGTCGCTGTCCGCCCCAGAGCGGACTTGCTAATTCCTAGTGGCATGTACCTCCCCTCTGAGCTTCACTCTCCCCAGCCGCCCCGGGTGGTGGGACAGGAGACCGTCCGCTTCCTCCTGACCTTAGCAGCTCATCGAGACATTGCAGGCCCGGAAGCACCCCCCAGTCACTCGCAGACAGACCCTTCGATGAGGAAGTAAACCAGAGATTTCAAAGCCTGTGGTCTCAACTCTGCTTGAAGGTTAACGGTCTGAAAACCACTTTGTGACCCTCCCTGCTCCCTATGGACAAAAGCACATTAATTCTGCTGTTACGGGTACTTTACTCACGCGAGCTTTCATGTTCAGCATGCGAAGGAATCATGCTTGTCCATGTGAAATAAATATGGCTCTCTCGTGTCCTTGATGCTGGGCTCTTCTCTGTGTGTCAGGCCCGGAGCACGGCTCATTCATCTGGCTGCTCCTGTGCAAGATGGAGGGGGGGGGCGGCCTTAGTGCTGAGGATGCTACTGGCAGCTGTGGGATGGGCGTGGCCCCGGAGGGCCCTGACGGGTGGGCGTGGTCCAGGAGGGCAGCGAGGGTGGCCGTAGTCCAGAGGGTAGTGAGGGGTGCAGAACCACTTGGGCAAGGAGCAAGGGGCTGAAGGTGGGGAAAAGAGGTTCTTGCTGGCAGAGGCTGCTGCAGAAACCTCACGTGGAGATCTGTGGGGACAGCTCTGACGCACAGGTCTGACTGTGACAGCTCTCTGCGTAAGCTCTGGATTTGGAGTGCCAAACAAGAAGCCTGGGGACTGATAGGACGTCAGTTGTTTCTGCTTGGCCAGCATGATGTTTTAAATATTGTCCAACAGTTAAAACTGGGGAGTGTTCATATAAAAATACAGATATCCTTTTTTTTTTTTTTTTTAATGGGAACATGAGGCACTGAGCCTGCATTCTAGAACGGTAGCACTCAGTTGCCGCCTTTGGATGAAGCCTGTGCTCCCGGGTCTTTGGGGCCCCATCGGGCCCACCCCACTGACGGACATCATCTGCCCGGCCCCTGTTGGCATGGGTGTTCACAGCCCTGCTTTGGGTGTGTGTATGTGACCTCAGAATAAAGCCCAAATCTTCCAGCACGATGCCCAAGACCACCCCAGCCCCAGTTTCTGGGATCCTTCCTTCCCTGGTCCTCTGTTCCAACCTCACGGAGCACCAGGCCTTTCTTAGGTCTTCTAGGTCCTCCCGCTTCTGCCTGGACTGCCTCCTCTCCCTACCCTCTTTCCCAGCTCATGGAAGCTTCCAGAAGATTCCACTCCAGCATCACCTGCTTGATATTCGAGAAGCCTTCCCTAACCAAGCTGAGTTATCTGCTCACTCTTCTGCATTCACTTGTTTGCACACATCTCAGTTACAGCTTTTGTCACGCTAGATGAGCATTATTTGTATCAATGTCTCACCGTAGACCACGGCTCCTCGAGAGTCAAGACTGCATCTGCTGTCCCACAGGAGGCGCACAGAGTGGCTGATGGATGAATGTGTGAATGGGTGGAGAGGTGTTGGGGGCTTGGGGGCACTGACAGGAATGTCCCAAGGAACTACACTTCTGGTCATGATTCCCAGGTAGCTCCCCGGCACTCACCGGTAAGCCAAGGATTGCCAAACCTCCAGGGGCCACTTGGTCTTTGCTCAGTCAGGCGCAGTGCAAGGTTCCTGAAAATAAGAGTCTGAGTTAGAAGACAGGAGGACACAAAAGCTTAAGACCTTAGTTCTGTGTCTTGGCCCATCTTCCTGCGCCAGGCATCTCACGGGAGATCAGCTGAGACCATGGTACCACGGAGCCAGTCCTGGGAGTCTGCCCGCTTTGTGCCTCCCCTGTGGGCACAGGGGAAGTGACATGGAGGCCAGCGGGAGCTGCCACCACCGACAAGCTGGGGTGACAAGAAGAGGGACCGGTTGTATGTGGACATTAGTGAACTGGCCTTACACGACCCCCCACCCCCAGAAGTGGTATCCTGTGATCCTGGGCCACGTGGCAGCCAGAGCTGTCCAAAGAGACAGATTTACATTGGGGATACAAAATACCCAAGAAAGAGTAACATTTGTTTGTTTATCCTGAACGGGGGAAGTCTACAGTCAAAAGTGACAAGAGTTTGGAATTTTGTGGGTCCCAGGGCAGCTTTATTCCTCTCCATTCTAAGCATTCCCAGGCTGCCCAGTCTAAGTGCACTCCAAGTACTATTGAATAGGTAAGAGTCTATTGTAATTAGCATATCAATCCTTGTATGCAAGTGAAAGAAGCTAAAGTTCCTCAAAAATCCCAGTTTCAATGAGTGAAATCCGGTGTATATGAATCTGCTCGGCAAACTCTTCATTTTTAATCCAGTGCAAATATACCCCTTCGCCCAGGGCACTCCAGGCAAACTTGCACAAGTTCGAAATCAGTATAGTTTGAACAGATGAAGTCTGACCATTCGATCTGAGACCAAAAGGCCTCCTCGGGCTGCGTGCATGTGTTTCGAACAGTCCAGAGTGTATGGCAATTGCACAGTCCGCCGGGCTCCTTCCATTCTAGTGCTCACGATTCGCCCCGTATCTGCATCCCCACTCAGCAGCAGAGAGAGGGTCTAGAAATCCGAGAAGACCCTTCCAAGGGAGAACAGAGCCTACTGACACAGAGCCTACGGAAGCAAAGGGACCTGTGTTGGGAAGCCTTCAGGTCTGCCCTGATGGGACGCTGTTGGCCAGGGGAAGCTGGAGGCAGGTGAACCAGAAGTGTGGCCTGCTATGTAGTTGGCTTGCAGAGCAATGTCGTGTTTTCTGGTTGGTCTTGAGGTGGAAGCAGGGGGATCGGAATACGAGTCCTGACAGGCGTTGAACAGGTCCATTGTGCTACGGAAACTGTGGGTCAGAGTTCTGCTGTCTGTTTGGCCGGGCTGTTGTCCATTTGAACATTCAGTCTCTTGGGGGGACGAGGGGGCACAGGCAGAACGAGCCTCCTCCATATGAGGCTGCAACATCCTTTCTACTCACGGCTTCCTCATGTCGTGAGTGAGGCTCCCCGGGCTTGTGCGAGGATGGTAGAACTCAGTCCTTCTAGGTTGCCTTTCTTTGGTTCCAGCCACTTGCTTGGAATCCAAGTAGTACGTGGATCTTACCCTGAACTCCAACACCAGTTCGTTCACTCCTCTCCAGGGGCTGATCTTCAAGATGTCACGGCAGGCTCCTCCCCACCGCCGCATTCTCAACTCAACCGCCGACCCAGAACTGCTTTCCTTCTCGGTCACTGCCCGTCTTGCATTCTGTTTTCCTTCCATTATGGCCTTGACCTCTAGCTGACATTATAGATTCGTTTCCTTGTCTGACGTCTGTCTCGCCCGTGGGTCGGTAGCGCTCCATGGACGTGCAGTCTGTATCCATCTTCTTCAGCAGAATGTCCAGCATACAGTAGGTGCTTAATAACTGGGTAAATGAACTACTGGGGCTCCGTCCCTCAACACCAGCCTTTGGGCTACTGCTTAACGCCCAAGAATGCATGCCTCCCGTAAGTGCTGTCTTCTGCCTCGGATTTCTTCCATCTCTGGGGACCTTTATTGCCATTATTAACTTATACAGCATCTTTGGGAGATTTAGAAAAAGTTACTCCCCTAGGCCAAAAAATGAGAAAAGGGTGCCCCTTTGGGATGCACACAGCCTTTCGGGTGCACAGTATGAATAACAATTACAGCGCGGACTGCCTACCAGCCCCCGCTCTCCCCGGCCCCAGCTGCCATCTTTGTGTAGGACACAGATGGCACAACCGTGCACGGTAGCCCTGACCACCGTTCCTCCCGAGCTTGGGATTCCCGAGATCTGAATGCTCCTGGAATTAGCACTGAGACATCCAAGATGCTTTTGATTCTGCTGGCTGCTGGCCCGTCTTTGAGGGGCTCCTCCAACCCTGCTGGTGTCTTGGTGCCTTGGGACTGCCCACCCATGACGTGTCCTCTCTCCGGCACGTGCGCGCGTGTGTCTCTGCGGACGCGTGCTCGTGTGTGTGTCTGTTTCCTGGATCCTCACTCACGCATACTTATGAACACTCAAAGCTATTCAACAAGTACTTACTGAGTGTTTGCAAGAGGAGGGTAAGGCGTAGGGAGAGCCAACACTTACGGAGTGCTTTTGGTGTGGCAGCTGTTGTGTTTTTCATGCCTCGGCCCTTCAAAGCAAGTTCAACTCCAAAGTGCAGTAAATGCAAGATGGCAGGTATGGTGGTTAAGAGCACGAGCTGCCCCGGGGTGCCCAGTTGCCTCAGTCAGAAGAGCATGCCACTCTTGATCTCTGGTCATGGGTTCAAGACCCACATTGGGTATAAAGATTAAATTTTAAAAATAAACTTAAAAAAAAAAAGGAGCCCACGTTGTAACTGTAGCTCACTAATCTCCTACTCTGGGACCTCAGACAAGCTATTTTATGCTCCTTGTGCTTCTGCTTCCCATGGCTAGAATGTGAGGGTGCCACGGCCTTGAGGGCTACTGTCTGGCTGCTGTCCTGGAGCAGTTCCCACAAAAGAGGCCTGAGAGAGGAAGCAAGTTCAACCACCGAATCCAGTGCACGAGCTGAAGGTGGGGTCTGCAAAGACTATAAGAAGGGCAGGGACTTCCCTCCTGCTCCTTCTCCCCTTATACCCAATCTCGTGGCTTCTCAGATAAAGTTCAACTTTTCCAGGAGAGACCATGGGTACGATCACGTTACATCTCCGGGAACAGGAATGGCGTAATGTGGACCACTCCTGAGACTGGGTGGAGACCCTGCTAGACGAAGTGTGCAGCAAGGAATCATCGATGGGATTTCGGTCACTCCATCTAAGTTACTGAACACGTTAGGCAGACGAGCCAGGCGCGGAGGAGGCACAGCTGTGTTCGTCTTCCTCTCAGCTCCCCTCGTGGAGCTCCCAGACGAACCTGTGACCAAGGAATCAGAGGACCGGGCTGAATTCTGGTCCCTGGATTGTACCCACCCCTGCCACACCCTAGTTCCATGGCTACTCTCATTTTTTTCAGCCAATTCAGAGTGTACCTCACACCTACCAGACACTCAGAGGAGGAATGCAGATCCAGTCTTTTCTCAGATAAGGTGGGTCACTAGTTAGAGTCCTTCTGTGGGGAACATCTGTGACCTTGTCCTCTCTCTCTGCATCTCAGAGCCCAGCACTGGAAATCTGAAGAACCAAATCAGATGGATAAATAGGTGCCCCAGTGGGGCTCCTCCCACCTTGACAATGAAGGTGGCTCTGGATAAACTTGGCTTCCTGATAAATAAGGGGGACATATTACTTTTATCATTAAAAAAAAAAAAAGAAAGCTTATATACCTCATCTCCCAAAACAAGCTTAGGACAAACTTTATTTCATTTTCTAATGTGAAATGGAAATATGAATGTGTCATTTAGAAATTATACTCCAAACTGCTTTTTACTGACAACAGTTGCTTCAACAAATTAGGGATTTTCTCTCTCAAAGAGGTCATTTAAAGAAATCTGGAGCTGGTCAGATTAGGACATAGCTCCATTTTGTTATCAAGGACTTGGGCTCCTCCTCTCTTTCTGCCACATTATCCTTAGTCCATTGGTTTTGTCTTCATGACCCAAGATGGATGCTGGTGCACCAGCCACCGCATCTATGTTCCAGTTAGAAGGAGGAGGAAAAGAATGAAGTCAGAAAAAACTACTTAACCAAGTCAACCCTATTTGAGGAGATTGCCCAGAAATTCTACCAGTAACTTCTATCTCATTGACCATCTCTAGTTGAAAGGGAAGCCAGAAAATGTAGTCTTTCAGCTGAATACATCTTCTCCTCCCTGACAATCCAAGATTTTGATACTAAGGAGGAGAGTGGATACAATTCACAATCTCTGTTACAGTGAAACTCCCAGCTGTTTGAAAAAGCTGTCTCCTGGCTTCCCAATATTTCCCCACCGTCTCCGAAACCTCCTAGTTATCTCCCCATCTGCGATCTCCAATTCATCTTCCCATCACCTCCACTTGACTTCTCAAGACACATGCCCCCCAGCACCACCTTCTCCCCGCCCTCAACCCCAAACTGGCACTGTGAGTGGCGGGGAGAGGAGACATCTGATTTGCATCCTTTGCCAGTTTCCCTGTGGGAAGGCACCCACCCCAGGCCATTTCATGCTGTGGAGGTCAAGTACCCTCTCCCTGGAGGCTACATTATCGGGCATTCAGGAGTCCGTTCTAAAGCCAGCTGTGCAAGCCCAGTGGCTCATCGCTCAACCCCCTGCTTCCCGCTGCCAGGAAACAGCTGAGAGAACAAGTCAGAGGCCCTGGGGTCCTGTTATGCACGTGTGTGCCCGGTGCCTGGATGGACACTTCCCGACACCGCCACAGCAAGGCCGACTGCGTTTCATCTGATGATGCAAGGAGTCACGTCATACAAGCATTCGGTTCACCCAAATTCAGTTCTAGTCTACACCGAGAGAAGGTGGGGAGCTGGAATAGCGGGAGAAGTTTGCTCTGTGGACAGAGACGACAGTGACCATGACAAGGGGCCCCTCCGGCCCCACCTCCCCGTCACAGTGGGAGCCTGCTGCTCTGGGACCGTGACTCTAATGTCGACCACTACTTACTGTTCTCAGACTCCGTGGCCCCTACACGCAAGCCAACTCCTTCCCCAGACGCATGGCTGGGTAAGCGAACAGAAATCCACGGCAGTGACGGGAGGGAAACGTGGCGGTGTTGAGGGGATTTCTCAAGGTGATTTTGCTTTTGTCACGTGGCCCGGTGACTGCGGAACCCAGTCCCTGAGTGGGCAGTCCACTTCCTGGGCCCCCACGCCTTGGCACCTGCATCCCGCGTGGACAGACACTCGGACTGCTGAGGAAGGGACCAGAACATGAAAGAAAAGTGGCACGAGAAGAGCAGGGGAGGACAGAAGGCCTTCCAGCAGCTTCTTGATTCCTCCCGCTCACGGCTGGGGGTGCGCGGTGTGCGCCCCTTCCTCGGTCAGCAGAGTGTTCGGTGGAAACGCGCACGACGGGCCTGTGTGTGCCTCGAAGGACTGGAGAGGCGCCTGTGTGACTGACAGGTGTCTCGCTGGTCCCCGTCTGACCGGAACGTGATTGACGACACATGACTAATTGGATCACGGCTGACTGACACCTGCTTTGTGGGCACGACCCACCCAGCAAGCACACCTCAGCCTGGAGCCTGTCTGCGGGAGCCTGTCTGCGCGCGCCGGTCTGACTGACGGCGGCTCAGTTCTGCGGGGGAGCTGTCATCATGCCACCTGCTGATGAGCCTTCAGTCCTGCCCACGGGCTCCTAGGAAGGCCTCCGCTCCTCTGCAGGCCCGGGGCGAAGGATGCCCGGAGAGCTCGGCCTAGCTGCTCCTCAGCGCCTGGCCTGGCCCCTCATTCCATGCCGCACATCTGGATCAGAGCCCAGCATGGGCCCCGCCGTCCACATGACCCAGAGAAGCCTGGTCCCAGGCTCAGGGCCCCTGCTAGGCCCCTCACCGTGGCTTTCGAGGCATCTCTGTTCAGGGCCCTTAGGCAGGGACAGAGCAACGGGACTCAGGGTAACACAGAGACACAAAGATAAATCAGCAGAGGCCAGGTATTTTGGAAACAAAGGTATTAAACAAGACTTGAGTCTTTCTCCTGCCTTTGAATAACCGTGACAGGATCTACAAGCTGGTTTCACATCCTTAACAGCATTTTCTCTTTGTAATAACCAAGACTTTTAGTGCCATTTTGCCAAGGATGAAATGGAGGCCCATGGAATGTTTTAAAGCGACTTGTCTAAGGTCACCCAGCCAGGGCTCACATCTGTGACTTCAAATCTGTAAATTCCTTGCTTTTATGAGGAAGAGGCTTGGCACTGTAGCACTAAACTATAAGTTGTCTTTTGGAAAATACTTGACATCCATAAAGATGGCCAGGTCTGGGAATGAGGAACAGCTAGGTGTCTTTAAGCTAGCACGCTCAAAGGCCAGGATATTAATGACTGAGAAGCAGAGGTAATAGGAAGAAATTGGGCATAAGTCCTGGTTTTTGTCTGGGGCAAAAAAAGGACAAGAGAGGGGCGTGGACTTGACCCAAGCCTACCTCCGGAAACCAAACTGACATCCAGAGTCCCCGTCCCCTACACCCATTCCCAGGACATTAGGACAGTTGACTTTTGGGGTCATTGGTCAGGAAGGGGCGATGTCATGATTCCATCAACATAACCACCTAACATCTCATTCTGTAAGGTGACCTTCTGATGGCTTGATTCCATCTGATGCTTGCCCTTGAGCTCATATTACAAGGAATGATGACTAAATCTGTGTTCAACTTGTTTGCTTTCTCTGTTACTAAGTCCATCCAGCAACCTATGTATACATCCCAGACTGGCACTGAGTGTGCTTCAGGATGTACAAACAATATGCTGTAGTTCAAAAGTAAGTAATTTACAGACTGTCCTTTTACTAAGGAGTCTTTCTAAGGACTCAAATGTAAGATAACTCTATCTTTTCTGGGGGAGTTTTTTAGTCGGGGGATCTGCCATTCCTTACTAAACATAGTTGGGGGCAACTGGGTGGCTCAGTTGTTTAAGCAACTGCCTTCGGCTCAGGTCATGATCCTGGAGTCCCGGATGCGGGACTCCTTGGGGAGTCTGCTTCTCCCTCTGACCTTTTCCCCTCTCACGCGCTGTCTCTCTTTCTCAAATAAATAAATAAAATCTTTTTAAAAAACATATTTGGGGGCACCTGGGTGGCTCAGTAGGTTAAAGCCTCTGCCTTCGGCTCAGGTCATGATCCCAGGGTCCAGGGATCAAGCCCCACATCGGGCTCTCTGCTCGGCGGGGAGCCTGCTTCCCTTCCTCTCTCTGCCTGCCTCTCTGCCTACTTGTGATCTCTGTCTGTCAAATAAATAAATAAAATCTTAAAAAAAAACCAAAACCAAAAACAACAACAACAACAAACCGTATTTGGGAGATTACTTTCAATTTTGAGTACAAGTGTGTAGCTTTTAACCTTTCTGGAAAATTTGGCAGTAAAATGGCCCCCAGGTAACTGAGTGAATGAACTCTTTTTGAGTAGGTAATTTAGTGTTTCCCACTTGAATACCAAGACTTTTGGGGGGGGTGGCAAATGCAGGTTTTCTTTTTGGCGCAATTCACAGTTAGCTAATTCTACCTGGCACCATTTAGCTATCCGGGTTGACTGTTTCATGTTGTCTCCTGGCACCTGTGAATATAACCTTGACATCCAACGGATAAAAGGATACTGGTCTCCCTATTTGCCAGGACAAGAGGACATGTTTCTAGTTCATGTAGAAATTGTGTCAGATTGTTGAAGGACAGTCTCATTGTAGGCCATTAAAACACACACACACACACACACACACACACACACAGAATTTGCTAACCTACCTACCACTCTGATTCTCTTAGTGAATTTAGAAAAAATGAGAGGAAGAAACCAAGAGAGGGAATTAAAAGCCTTGGATCGATACTATTAAGATCATATGACTTGAACCATAAATGATTTATATACATGAAATCAAGACCAATAAAATACCAAGGGTCTTAGTTTATCCGTTCTAAATGTTCTCTATTGAGTGAAACAGAATCAAACCATGATCAACGGCCAAATGAGTGAACTAAAGCCGCCTGTTCCTCGCGGAGAACATTGGAACCAGTGACCCTGATCTGCCGTTTGTGAAGACAAAATGTGACATTGAGATTTCAAGGAATGCGAACTCCACCAGCATCTTGCCATCCGAGCACCATCTTGACAATTTCGGTCATGCCCACATACCTCCTTTGCTATCATGACCTTCATCTCTTTGTTTTAATCATCGCCTTTCCCTTGCTTACTTTTATGCTAAAAGGAAACCTTACCTTTTTATCATATGTGGAAAATCAGTCCCGTTAGCCCAAATTAATTAAAACACAAAAGCGTAACCATCGCTATGAGGGAATGTCTTTGCCTCCATTCCTCTGGTTTTAAGAAGACTGGATTTTCACAAAACATTCCTAGAATCTTGTAGAACATTTTTTTCTCTGACCAGACAAAGGTGACGAGAATTTACCTGGTTGGTGAGCATAGTCATTGGTCCAAATGTCCTGACTGGTAGGGCTAATTTACAAAAAAAAAAAAAAAAATCCAGTTTTTGTCTCCTTCTCCTTCTCTATACGCCTGAACTGGAATAAGGCCATCATCTGCCACAATTAGGTCTGTTCCTCGCTCTTTCCTCAGGTGTGCTGCCCAAGGTGTCCGCTAGGGGGCGATATCGTCCGTAGGGGGCGATATCGGAGGGTATTAGTGCGGCTAAGGAACCAGGCTTCAGTCTAGCCTTCATCGTCATAAGGATGCCACTGTCATCTCCCATCTACCTTATGCTTTTGTCTTTTTTCTCAGTTGATTCAGAATTCACATGGAAAAAACAAGGTTGGATCTCCAAAACTCATTATGTCCCTCAAGTCCCAACAAAACTGACATTTTAAAGAAATTATCAATCTACTACCTAAAATCCTCTCATGCACCAACAAGACATTCATCCCACTTTGGAATATATCAAAAATGGACAATATGGGAAGTTGTAGAAATTCATCCTTTTTTTTTTCTGGCTAGAGTAGATTCTACTTTGATTTTACCTTGATGGACTCTATGCAAAGAGTTAATGATAATAATTTGTAATAATTGGGGCATTCAAAACTGAGAGCAACGGCTAAAGCATTTTAATGTTCAAATGTTCTCTCCAGGAGCAGGGTGATATTCAAAAGATTTAAAAACCAGTACAATTTGTATGGTGACTAACGTAACAAAAAAATTTTTTTTAAAAAAAACAGTACAAGGGGCGCCTGGGTGGCTCAGTGGGTTAAGGCCTCTGCTACCCAGAATGCCTCCTGCAGACCAGCACCATCAGCCTTTTGGGAGCTTGTCAGAAATGCAGACTCTCAGGCCCCACTCCAGCTCCACAGGATCAAAATGTGCATTTTATCAAGATTCCCGAATGATTCGTATGCATGTTAATGTGTGTTAATGAGCGAGAAGCACAGCACTGCATTTCTGAAAATCTGCCTGGGGGTGGGCCTGAGGGGGTGGTGATGGAGAAATGGGCAGTTGTTGCTGGATGAGTACAAAGCTGGAGTTATGCAGGGTGAGTAAGCTCTGGAGATTTGTTATATTGTGCAGTGTCTACAGTTAATGATAACATATTGTGTACTTAAGATGTTGTTAAGAGTGTAGATCTCAGGTTAAGCAGTATATATATGTGTGTGTGTGTGTGATTAAAAAAATATATATATATATATAATTTTTTTTCTTTAAATCACAAAGGGACGCAAGGAAACTTCGGGAGGTGTTGGCTCTGTCATCTTGATTGTGGTGATGGTAATCAAGGGTGTACGCACATGTCCCATCTCATCAAACTGTATACATTGAACATGCGCGGGGTTTGTGGGTTTTGTATACAATTATACTTTAATAAAGCTGCTTTAAAAAGACAGTACTAAAAGATTTTCTTCTCCCACTCAAAAAAGATTAAGAAGCTGCAAAGGGACCCTACTAGTCTGTAGACCCCACTTTGAGTAACACAGCTCTTAGGGTCTGGGAGGCAGGGAGTGGATGTCACTAGCCTCTGGAATTCGCTCCCAGGGACCAGACTGCGCATGCCCCCCCTCCCCCGCACCGACCCCAGCCTCCCTCCTGAGGGCTGTGGCAATGGGAGCAGCGCCCCCAAACCTGATTTGGGTCCCCGGGCAGCCAGCCAGTTTACTTACTTGCCTCCTGCTAACAGTGTTAGCTTCCTGTTTTACTGTCAAGAAATGAGTTATGTTCAGAAAGACTTTACAGAGTCCCTGAATTAACTTTTCTCTGAGTATTGAAACCTTCAATTATAAAAGGAATAGATGCTCTTTAAAAAAAAAAAATCTGCAACCAATAGGGCAAATGCTAACATTTGTTAAACATCTGTGGTGGGGTACCTGGACGTCTGCTACATTATTCCCTATATGTTTGACATTTTGAAATTAAAAGACAAAAAAATTGTATTAAGTAAAAGCAATAGATAGCCAACGGGGATAAGAAGAACCTCAAAGAAAAGGATAAAAATCACCCATGATTCTACCGGCCAGACATACCTTTGGGTATTTATCTATTCAGTCCCTTTCTCGTTAAAAAGGCAATTCTAAATTTGCATTTTTATTATAATTATGTAAGTGTGTGCTTTTAATTCCTCTCCTTCATAAATCCCAGTTGAAATGGTCACAGAAAAATAAATAAAGAGGGCGGGTTGTATAGGGTAGAAAGACTTTCATCAGCCTCGACAGACAGAGGAGCCTGCCAGGCAGAAATCCTAATGCTTATTTTCCACAAAGAATCCACCGCGTAGAGAGACACGGGACGTGGGACATAGGCAGGACATGGGACAGCGGGCACGGGCCCGTGGAGCTGCTGGCCCTGGCGAGTCCCCCAGAGAGCATGCCAAGCCACGGGGAGGCATTTCTGCAGCGAGCTCCTAATGAGGGCACTTAGAGGGAAGAGCAGTGCCCTACTAACTTCTGCAGTCAAAATAAACTCGGAAAGGAAACTGCTTTGCCCGGCAGGAAACTTCTCTCCTGCAATGCTGACTCCCCCCCAAACTCACTTCCTACTCATTGCAGGCAACCAAAACCCCAATCCAGCAAAAGATAACTACAAAAATACAAGCTTCCCCATCTCCCTTTAATCTGAGACAAAAAGATCGAACAAGGACCCCCAAGCTCTCTGACAGACCTATTTTTTAAAAGCCCAGGACTGGACAGGCAGCTCCCCCTCTGCAAAGATGCCCAAGGAGAGAAAAAATGACAGGGGCAGGGGCCACAAGGATGCGGGTGGGGGAGGGGCGCCACTAAGAGAAGATTCAGGAATTTAAATAAAGATTGTGTGAGACCTAAGCCAGGAAAAATGAGAAAGCTTTTTATGATGATTCCTATTTCATCTTTTCTTGAGACGTGACAAGACACTACATTTTATAAAAAGACAGTAATTAAGAAATACTGTTTTTAGCCCAAAGACAGCATGGGTTAGGATCGAAGGACAGGCTTTGGATTTAGATGACCCTGGCTGGAATTTCGGCTCTGCCATGTATCAGCTGAGACACCTCTCTGTGTCTCAGTTTCTTCATCTGTAAACAGGGCTGGTAATGATCGTCCCTATCCTATAGAATTCTTAAGATTAATGGGATGGTATACATGCAATGTTTGGCAAAAAGCAGTTACTAATATTACATATTCTTCTTGCTGGGTTGTTTTTTTAATTTTTAAAAATTTATTTGACAGACAGAGATCACAAGTAGGCAGAGAGGCAGGCAGAGAGAGAGGGGGAAGCAGGCTCCCCACAGAGCAGAGAGCCTGATGCGGGGCTCGATTCCAGGACCCTGACATCATGACCTGAGCCACAGGCAGAGGCTTAACCCACTGAGCCACTCAGGCGCCCCTCTTCTTGCCGTTTAAAAACAAAAAACAAACAAACAAAAAAACGTAGCCAATTTCAAAATCCGATGGACAGCTTCTGGTTTCTAGAGAGTGAATTTAGCCTACGTTTACCTCTATTCTCTCCCCAAACACCACTGCAATAATATAAAGCAAAAACCTGAGTAACCTGAGAGAGAGGGGAAGCTACTACCAACACTCAGGAAGTCTGGGGACTTCCCAGACGGATGGCAAACTCCCAACAGAGCTGCTCGCTCCAGCACTGCTCAGGGTGGGAAGAATCCTTGGCCACGGGCTCTCCTGCGCGCCCCTCCGGGGAGGGAGTGCTGCCCAGGGAGGAGAAATGAAGAAAGCAGAATTGCTCACTCGGGGCTTGAGGAAAGAATGGAATAGGCCCTTAAAGAATTTTTGCAAGTGTTTCCTGGATTTCTTCTTTCACAGATGCAGCAGTTGGCGGCGGGAGTAACACCAGGTACGCGCGTGCACGTGTGCGCATGGGCATGTAAGTGGGGGTGTGCAGGGGTACGGGGGTGCAGGGGTGCAGGGGTGCGGGGGTACAGACATGCATCTCTTTGTACTCTAGATCCTCAGGCACAGCCACGGAAGCTCCTTGCTGTGGAAGGTGACCAGATGGAAACTGGAGGCGCTCAGGGGAAGAAGCCCTCCCTCCGTCAGATACAAAGGCAGCTGTAGGCCGAGGCGGAACGCGCATTTCCACGTGCCCAGGCAGCCGGCTTCCTTCTCCTGCTCCGTACATCTCGCGCAGAGCAGGAGGACTCAGAGACACACTGTTGCTTGTTAATAATTTCCATAATCTTCAGTATCAGCTACTAAGCCAGCAGCCTACTCCACATAAGCAATAATAATTTATAGTTGCAGTTAATGGGCTGTTTTATAGGAACCCACAATTATAATTGGATGTCAAGTGTTGTGAATCTCAGCGGATGGGAAGCGACAACTACTGGGGCCTGGTGTTTAATTTTTTAATGTGATTATTAAATTTCCCATCTCCTTGCTCCTCTATCTTCTCTCGGTGCGGCTTCCCGCTGTGGCCCCGGCTTTCTCAGTGCTGCCTTCTCCCGCCCAGAATCTTGAATTTTACTTCCGCAAACCTGTTTCTGGTCGTACGGATTTTTACTGAGCAGAGGTAGACGGCCACCCACCGGCCTGGACCCTGCAGAAATAGGGCGCCTGGGTGGCTCAGTGGGTTAAGCCGCTGCCTTCGGCTCAGGTCATGATCTCAGGGTCCTGGGATCAAGTCCCGCATCCGGCTCTCTGCTCAGCAGGGAGCCTGCTTCCTCCTCTCTCTCTGCCTGCCTCTCTGCCTACTTGTGTTCTCTGTCAAATAAATAAATAAAATCTTAAAAAAAAAAAAAAAAAGAAATAGGGCACCAACAACTTTTCTGTTCAGACCCCCTTCCCCCCCCCAAAAAAAACCTCAGCCCAGAAAGCATCCCAGGTCCCCAGGTTGGCTCAGCTCTCAGCCTGGCAACCCCAGCCCATTCAGAAGGTGACCACAGGGAGGACCTGGGTCTTTCAACCCAGTGGCCGCAGGCTCTTGGAAGGGACTGGCATGGCATTTTATAGTCAGAATCTGTCCTTAGAGTTCTCCTGCTCTGGATTCTGAGACATAGCTTAACAGGGGATGTACCAATAGCAAGTGTCAGGGAAGTGGTATCGTTGTTTGGGGAAGTAGGAAATAAGGAACCATCCAAAGCAGGCCTTGACATGTCCACTTCTGGGTGGGGGAAGAAAGTATGGGTTAGAGGGTTGTGGATTCAGAAAATGATGAATGCAGGGTGAAGAGGCCTCCCAGGAGACGAGATGAGATGAGGGGCTGTTTGAGCAAGAGAAGGAAGGAAGTATCCATAAGGCAGAAGGGCCAGCTGCCTTATCCATTGAAGATCCCAGCTTAACCAAGACCTCAGTGTCCAAAGCCAAGTACAGAATTTGATGGAACACAAAACTTAGTTCAAAGGCAGGCAAGGACCCAACAAGTCTCCGGGCAGTTTGGACATAAGCCAAAGTCCAATCTAAGTATAACCCTAAAGCCTTCTCCGTAACCCATGCTGGAACCCTGCCAAATCCAGAACCCAGCAAAATAGTAGCCCTGCGTTCAGTCTTAAATCCATAACCAGGGTCCGAATCCCAAGCCCATGTCGGGATGAAGACTAAGTAGGCAGGCAACGGCAAGGAGTTATCAGAAACCATCCTGCATTCACCGTGACCTGAATCCACAACCCTCTGACCCAGCATGTCTCTACTGGGAAGGAACCACACTCTGAATAGACATGGGTGTTTGGCACCCAAACACCTTATTTCCCGTAGACTTCCAGTTCTCTGAGGGCGGAGACTATCTTTCCTTCAACCAGGAAATCCCAAGCTGGGCACAGGGCCAGCAGAATAAACAAACAGTGCTCCGTGACTCAGTGGCGAAGACAGAACTGATGGAGAAGAAGGTAGTCCTTGGGGTCCGTCGGACTTGCATGAGAATCCCCACTCTGCCACCTCCTAGCCTTGTGACTTTGAGCATGCCCCCTCTCCTCCACTGGTGTCCTTGGAGGTGGCTATGAGGACACAATGGAACAGTGACCCCAGACTTCCTGGTTTAGAATCTTGGTTTCCTTTCTCTTCCTCCAAGGGCAGGGTCCCCGAGGATGGTACTGCATGAGATCTCTTTTTTCCTATCCATATCTGAGTGTGTGGGCTTTCAGACGCCTAGAGCCTTTGTGACCCGCCGAATCTAGCGGGCCATCCTGCGGTCCAGTATTCTATTGGGCATCCTTCCAGATGGAGTCTCCACAGCCTTCCGTGTTCATTATCTACGGCCACAGTATCGTGCCATGTAACAAACAATCGCAGAACGTACGGGGTATCAAACAGAAACACTTAGGTGGCTCCCAAGCCCCTGGGTTGGCCGAGCTATTCTGCTGCTCTGGGCCATCACTGGACGATCTTCTGCATGTGCAGTCAGCGGGGGTCCTCAGCCCTACTCCATGGGGTTTCTTGTCCTCCCTGCTTCGCATGGCAAGGACAGGGTTCCAAGAGGTGAATGGAAGCCTACGAGGGCCCCCTGAGGCCTGGGCTCTGGGTGGACACCCCATCATGTCCATCGTGCCTAACCATGCCAGCCAGTCTCTAGAGTCAAGTGCCTCTTGACAGGAGGAACTTCGGGTCACCTTGCAAGGCAAAGGGATTCAGAGAGGGGAAGGACTGTTACCATTGTTTAAAATCATCAATCCGTTATAGCCTCTTGGCCCCACTTGGGTCTCTTGAAGTTCAAGAAGGGGCATAAGAGGCTGAAGGGAATGATGTGCCTGGACTAGAGTCAGAAACATGTGGGTTCTAACCCCAGCTCTGGTATATGTATTACTTAGGCTTTCTGAGCCTCTGTCTCCTCAATTATACAGTAACGTCAGTAGCCAGAACTTCTGACCCCTTGGCGAATACCCATTACTCCACTGGGGCATGCCAACCCTCTGGTAGTAAGGACAGAAAGAAAATTCTAAACAGCAGATGATCGGAATCACTGTGTGGTGTGGCCCTGAGCCTACCAGAGGCAAAAGCTGACTCTACGCTGTTCACTCAGATCCCAGGTCAGCCATGACCCCAGTGTCCAAAGCCAAGTACAGAGCCATGGGTCACCATGAAGACGATCCAGGAAGACACTTCTCCAGGCAGCTACAAACAGGAAAAGCCAATGGACAAAAAAGGAAACCAATGCAGACAAGCAGCTGCATAATTTACCATCCCTTCCATTTTCCACCAAAGGCCGTGGGAGGAAACCAGAGGTACAAGCAATGCCCCCTTCTCTCCAGGTGACTTTTGTATCTAGCACAAATGCTTTCCCACCTGCCCTCATCTGTGGTCTGTCTTCCCCAAGGTGGCACTCACTGGGCCACACACAGCTCTGTCTCTAATTGCGGCTTATTCGTTTACATTTTCTCATTATAATGTTATTATCCCAAAGTGAGAGCCCTATTAACGGGGCAACCAGAAGTGGTGTCTCTGTGATTCAGTCTTCACCAAGACCTAAATTCTACTTGGTTAAAATCCACTCATGGGGGTCACAGAACAAAAAACATCCCCTAGTTCCTTGCTTTTTGTCTTTCTCCAGACAACTTGGAGTTGACCTCTATGGTTTCTCCGAAATGTGCCTCATAATTCATTTTACTTCTGCTCACCAGCCGCAATATCTTATCTCCTCCTGTAAGCGGATTCCCCTCTGATCAATACCGCCTACTCAAGACCTACCACATGGGGCTGGGATGAGGTTAAATGGGAATGTATTTAAGTTCTTGGGACAGTGCTCAGTACATAGCAAACAGCTCAATAAAGATTAACAACCGTTATTACTATTAGTATTAATGTTGCTTTCAGTATTGGCGCTTCCCCATCCTCCTCAGGAGTCACTGGAGTCCTTTACGTTAGCTGTACCTCCCATATACCCTCTTTTCAAGACACAAACACTTCTTCCCACTTGGGGTTGCCAGCATCCGCCCCAGGACATGCCCTTCCACTCGGCAGGGTTCTGTGCCAGCAGCCACACTGAGGTCAGGGAACTGTTACTGCCTCAGCTGGAAAAAAAAGCTTCTGGGCCAAGCCCAGAGGGAAAGTGAAAAGAGGCCTCACCCTGCATTTTCTCTGGTGACACCTGACCCAAGCAGAGGCTGGTGCCTCGGGGGACCAGGTGGTCCTGGGGAGGTCCCTGTGGGTTTCGCTGCAGAACGAAGACAAGGAAACCAGCAGCTGGCAGGAAACGAATATGACACGAATGCTCTGCTAGAATCGCTATAAATAGGGAAAAGCCAATGGAGTGGAAAGGAAAGCATTTAACAGCTAAGTGTTCTCTGCAACAGCAGGCTCACACCTCATTTTACCAGACATTATTTACACAAAGAAGGTGTGATGGTGCTTATGGCATCATTAGGCATGGATTACTTCCTTAACTGTGAACACAGAAGCCCAGGGGAAGCAGCTGCTCTAGAACTCCTCAAGGACACACTGGAAACCAAGAACAGACTCCGCCGCCCCCTCGGTCACCCAGAAACGCAGTCACCGCGCTCGCCAATGATTTCCTTTCTCGCGCGGCTCTCTCAGCCCATCAATAATAAATATGGAGCGGATATGAATCCCTCAGAAGTCAGGCGTGCGCGAATGGTCACCTTTCTCTCTTTTCAGTAATCAGCCTCCTTCTCCATTCCAAGTCTGGTGGCGCTGGCAGGAACCTCCACCTCAGTTTCCCAGGGCCCCCCTCAGCTCAGCACAAACCATGCTGCCAAGAATCCAGGGTTCTATGCCAAGACATGGGGCCCGGGATCTTCAGCCATCAGTTACGCCCGAGAGTTCTATCATTCCATCTGTGTCTGCTTGTGCTGCGTCCACTCCAGGGTGGGACGTGGGATACGTCCTTACGCTCTGTGTCCGTGGGTGCATCATGTACCCCATTACTTCCCACTGCTCTGGGGCCCCACTGGCCTTTCTCCCCTACCCCAACCCAGGGGATCTCTCTCTCTTTTTTTTTTTGGTCTCTCTCCTTTCTGAGTCTTCCAAGACAGTCTGCCTCCTCCCACAAACCTATCCTCAACATGTTTAGGCTTTCAGCAACAACAACAGAAATCTCGGGGGATACTTCTGCCTTCAGCCCTGACACATTCCTCCCCCGAAACAATCAAACACCAATTCTGCCACCTCCCTGCATGGGAGAAAGGAAAAGGGAGTAAATACAAACTCCTGTCTCACAATATTATCCGGACGCCGGCACTTAAGAAATTCTCGACTACATGTTACATCCACCCGGAGAGTCTGTCCTTTCGGGAGCACACCGATACACTTAGAGTGTGGACGGTGTTTTAACCAAGCCTTGAAGATACTGACTTGCCCACCAGCTCCTTGCTGGATCAGATGTTCATGCGGGAGTGTATGGAGTGGTCCAGGGAGGAGGCAGGTGGAAGAATCTTTGGAAGTTCAGAATAAAGAGAGACAGAGACTGACAGAGAGAGAGAGAGAGACTGACTCTCAAGCAGACTCCATGCTGAGTGCAGATCCTGATGGGGCTTGATCCCACAACACTGAAATCATGACCTGAGCCGAAATGCAGAGTTGGATGCCCAAATGATTGAGTCACCTAGACACCCCAAGGGTCTCTATCTTACACGGGCTGATCAGGAAAGGTCCCCTGATGAGATGACCTTGAGCAGGATAAGGATGACAGTAAGACGATGGGAGAGAATAGCATTCTGTTCAGAGGGAGAGTCAAGTGGGATTGTGTGGGTGTGTGGGTGTGTGGGAATAACCGGAAGAAAGCCAGTGCGGCCGAGGCTAGGTTGTGAAAACAACGGGGTAGGAGATGAAGTCAATGAGACATGAGAAGTCCCAGCCTGTAAAGCCTCTGGTCATAGCAGGAATTCTAAGCACCATGGGAAACCACCACAGAGCTTTAGTCAGGAGAGGACATGGTTCATGTCAAAATGGTCTCTCGGCCTTAAGTGTACAGAATGGACTGTGGGAGGAGAGGTGAGCACGTGACCAAGCCAGTTTGCTGCTTGGTGCCGTACTACAGGCAGGAGATGATGGCGGCCTACACCAGGGTGGAGGCAGGGGAGATGCAAGAAGCAGACACATGCCAGATATACTTTGGAGACAGGGATGGCAGGTCATGCCGAAGCACTGGGTGTTGGGGATGAAGAGCAGAAAGGAAGGAACAAAGCACGTCTAAGGCGTTCTTCCTATTCTAGAGAAATTTGCAGTAGACCATAAAAGACTTTTGTAAAATACATTACTCCTATCAAATGCCAGGGACCAATTTCTTATTACCTGGCCTTGGAACTTTCTAGAAAGATGAATATTCGTGCTCCTTAGCTGCCTGCTCAGTATCCTGTAGAGATTAGATTCCTAACCAGGTGGTCTTCTGGGGTGGGAAAGTTTTCCACCAAACTGGGATCTCATGGGGTTTGGGTATGACTCATCTGGGAGATGGAAGAAACTATGAATGGATTCTTCCTCCAATATCTCAGTGACACCAGCCTCAGCTCAAACATCTCTCAGTGATGGGAAGCTCAATACTTCCAAGACAGTCCAGTCTGGCTATAGATCATTTTGACTACCGGTTTAGTTTCCTTAATAAAATCTTTCTTTGAACCAAATGTGAGTCCCTATATCTCTTGCTTGAACTTATTTTCTTTCCTTTCATGCAAAAGGAGTTGGAGGATCAGAAAAAGGTCTTCATAAGAACCAGAGCTTAGGGGTGCCTGGTTGGCTCAGTTAGTTGAGCGACTGCCTTCGGCTCAGGTCATGATCCTGGAGTTCCAGGATTGAGTCCCACATTGGGCTCCCAGCTCCATGGGGAGTCTGCTTCTCCCTCTGACCTTCTCCCTTCTCAAGCTCTCTCTCTCTCTCAAATAAATAATAAAATCTTAAAAAAAAAAAAAAAGAACCAGAGCTTATCCCTTGTACAGTGTCTTCAATTTTCTCTTAATTTTGCTTCATTTACTATATGCTCCTTGTAGAAGGAATTCCTTTCTACAGGAGGGAAGAAGAAAAGGAGCCCCTACACTTGAGTGATGAGAGGGTGCATCTGTCCGTATAAGCCAGCTGCTGTAACAAACAATCCCAACATCCTAGTAGCTTAACAATAAACCTTGATATCTTCCTTCATCACAGTCTGTGGCAAAGTAAGTTCTTGGCCCCTCCTCCAGCAGAAAGATGTGGTCTTTTCCCCTCCCCTTTCAGCTGCGCTGGCCCGTGACTGACTTGATCAATGGAATTTGGCGGAACTGATGCTGTGCCAGTTCTAGGTCTAGCCTTTACGAGAGAGAATAGCCCCTGACTGCACACTTGGGTGGAAGCCAACCCCCATGTAAGAAGTCAGATTCCCGTACAACTTCCATGCTGTGAGGAATCCCAGGCCGGCCAGAAGGAGAGGTCACACAAGAAGAGAAAGAGGGACAGGGAGACAGAGAGACGGGGTGCCAGCCAGCATCCGGCTTTTCAGGCCAGGTACCTATGCATGAATGAAGAAGCCATCCTGAACATTCCAGTCCCCTACCTTACAGCCCCTGCCTGGCTTCTCCTGGGTGCCTTGTAGTGATTGGCTACAGAGTGTACCATTGAGACCCAAACTCTAAGAACCAAACTGCCTAGGTCTAAATTCAGGCTCTACTACTTACTAACTGTGGGACCTTGGGCAAATCACTTGACCTCTCCTGTTCTCAGATTCTTCACCTGCAAATGTGAGTATTAGGAGTATCCACTTCACAGAGTTACTGTGAAGATGGAATCAGTTCATGTATGTCAAGCAGCTGTTGTACTGGCTGGCACGAATGTTAGCTACTATTGATGGGAGCATGAGCGGCAGGGAAAAGATTGCTACTGAGTTCTGATCAGTTGAACTGGTTTAGAATCTGACTGGTCCCCGTATCAGTAAGTAGTGGTGTTCGTCCTAGAATGGGTTCCCCACGGATTCACGTCAGAGTCATTCATTAGCTGGGCTCCCAAGAAAAGCCTGTGTGGGTTGGGGGGACAGGGGTAGGAGAGCTGGATTGGAAGAGCAGAGGGTCAGGCATGGCCACGGTCTCATCAAGCAGAGTAGTTTCTGCTTATGCAGCAGAGACTAAGCCTAACTGAACACTGATGCACGCTCTCACCCTCCGAGCTGCGGTCCCTGGTATCCTAGTATCAGAGCTGGCGAACTTTTACTGAGCAAATGCCATGTTCTAGGTACGGTGCCAAGTACCTTATGCATATTTTCTCATTTAATTTGCAAGACCTGATGAGCTCTGACATCATCATGATAGGTCCTAACAGGCAAATGATAACCAGAATTTCCATTTAAGTAAGTATCTGAGGCTCATTAGATTCTGCAGACAAAATGTCCTCAGGTACACTGTCTTCCTCTAAATAACATCTGAGAAGTTATGCACATTTATGCATAAACATCGTGGCTGACACAAACTTCTCTAGTGCAGTGAAAGCTGGAACAAGCTCATGGGTAATAAGTGCAGGGTTATTCATTCTTAGGTGAGGCTAAGAGGGTGGCACTGTGATGTAGCTTGAAGCCCTTGGTCTGCCAAGGTCCAAGGTCAGTGATGGACCCTAGGTTTCATCCCGAGCCCAACTCTGATTCCGTGGCTACTAGAGCAAAGGCTGAGGCTATCCATGCTTAGGTGGAGGCTGCAGCCATGGATTAGTCATGTCTGCATGGCCATTAAACTGTGACTTCATCCCTTCAGCTGCTGTAACAAAAATACCATAAATGAGGGGAGCTTATAAACAACAGAAATTTGTTTCTCTCTGAGGGCTGGAAAGTTTACGGTCAGGGCACAGGTGTCTGGTGGGAGCCCTCTTCCTGGTTCACAGACAGCCTACTTCTTCCTGTGTCCTCACAGGCTGGGAGGCTCTGGGGCCCTTCATGAGGGCACTAATCTCATCCCAGAGGGCTCCTCCCTCCTGACCCAGCCCCTCCCCAAAGCCCCGCCTCCTATAGTTGTGTTTGTTGGCAGACTTTACAGATGAGTGCGGTGGGAGCACATGCACTCAGACCACAGCCGACGGGACAGGAACTGTAGGGGCCACACCAGTGAGAACACATCAGCTTGCCAGGCTAAATTCTCATACCATTTTGCAGACAAGGGAGGGAGATTGGAAGTGAAGTCATTTCCTCCAAGCCACAGAGGCAAAGGTAAAATCACACACCTAGACTTGTTGCCTGACGCTTGCAATCACTATCTTATTAGGAGAGTCTCCTAATTTGACACCACCCCTGCATGGCCCTCCGGTGGGGGCTGCTTTGGGCTTGGGCTAGAGCCTCCCTTCACACCCAGGATCCAGTGCCATCTCTGCCTGCCCCACCCTCCAACACACTCCCTCTGATCCCCAGGATTTCTAGTACCCAGGGAACCCAAAGTCCCAGGCAGGACGGGGCCTCGCGGCGGCTTGCCTTCAGCCCTGCCCATCCAATTCTCCCATCCCCGCAATCCGACACCCCGCCACAGGGCGAGCAGTCAGACCCGAGCTGCACCGCCCAGCTTGCCCCTCTGCAGCCCAGGCTTAGCTATTGATTCCGGCGCTCCTCCACAGCCACCTCTGCCAAGAGACAATTTACCACCAGCTCCGAGGTCACAGGAGGGGCCTGCTGCCTGCCGGCGCTTTTACGCTGCTATAAAAACCATTTAAAGGGCCACTTTGTAAGCCACAGCGCTGCTTTCACCAGAGGAGAGGGAGCAGTGGAGGCACGCGCCGCAAGCCTCCTGTCCAGTCTGGATACCCCAGAACCTCTGCTGCCCCTCCCAGCCTTCCGGAGAGGCTATAGGAGTTCAGAGCCCGTATGCCCTGCCCGAGGGCTGCCCCCACGCTGCTGCGCGAGCTGGAGGGGAGCCCAGTGCCCCCAAACCCTACGAGCCCCCACCTCTCAGAATCATCCCTAAGTGCTGGCGCCCTGTTCCGTGCCCAGCACCCCTGAATACTTCGCTTCTGCCACTTTTAGCATCTCAACGGCGAGGGCCTGGGTGCTATTATCATAAAGCGTGTTTGTCGGAGGAAAAGCTGACGCTCAGGGGAGCCTAAGTGACTTGCTCCAGATCTCACAGCCTAGCGGGTAGCAAAGCCTGGGTTTAAGCTCCCAAAGTCCAGCTCCAAAGCCGATGGTCTTGGTTTAATCACGGGGTGACAGCTCAGCACCCATATTTTGATAAAAGCCATCACTCTGATGAGGGAACAGACGGCAAGCTGAGAGCAGAGCCCAAGCTGACACCCTACAGTCCCCTGCCCCACTCCCAGGTGGGATCTGTGTGACATTCCCCAGGCCCTCTGGCTGCCCTAAAGCTAAGGGAAGGGGGGGAAAAGTGGTTAACAGTCCAGCAAGACGTGAGTCTCACTCTATTTACAAATGACTTAGTGATTTACAAGGAAAAAAAAGCTTTCTTATCAATAAGCCTCACTTCGAGAAGCAAACTTCAACCGTCTTAACGTTAAAGATTTACTAGAAGGAAAAACAACCTTAACTTGACAATGGCAAGGCCTCCAGTATCTTGTAGGTCCTCTTTAGCATAGGAAGGTGTTTTTGAAAACCTCTCTTCTCCCTGCCTCCTTCAGCTGAGTATATAATCAGTCACCCCTCACAACCCTGGTGCAGAAGCTCTTTCTGCCCATGGGTCCTGTCACCGTGCTTTAATAAAATCACCTTTTTGCACCAAAGGCGTCTTAAGACTTCTTTCTTGGCTGTCAACTCAGGACCTCGCCTACATTCCAAAACTACATCAACTTCAGCCTCAAAAGGCAGCCGCGTTAAGTATAACATGGCTTGCCAGCCACGAAGATGGAAAGCTTCGGGCAGTAAGGAACCACACCAGCATCCCAGGCTGCTTCCTTCTCCCTGCTACGGGCTCCAGAGAGCCTTTCCCACTCCGGCTACCTCCACCTGCCGCTGGAGTCGGTCACGGTTTCTTTTGGGCCACCACTGAATTCATTCATTTATTCCCTCATTCAGTGAGTCATTCTGCAGACACGTATTGATTTCTGCTCTGTGCCAGGAGCACGGAATTGGGCTGCGGGCCCAGGGACACAACATTCCTACAGTCTAGTGGAGGAGACAGACGTTTAAGCAGGCAATTGTAACAAGGATAGATGCAGAGCTAAAGGGGGTGGGAAGCCAGGAAGGCCGCCGGAGCAGGGACCATTCAGTTACAGTCCGGAGGAAGAGCAGACATTACACAGGCTAAGAAGGGTGGAGAAATATGTTCCGCGCAGAGGAAACAGCACGGACAGAGGCCCAGGGTGGATCACTAGCGCTGCACAAAACCTCCCTCATCGGTCCGTTACTGGAGCAACCCTGCCAAGTGTCCCATAGGGCTGCAGCCTAGAGAGAGAAGCCAGTGTGTGCCTTCTAAGTTTGGTCCCACCAAAACCTCTCCATTCTGGGAGCTGGACAACTGAGGTGGTCCCAGTCTTAGGCAAAGCGTTGTAAGTGTTTATGCCACTGTGAAAGCTTGCATGGCTTGGAGACAGGTGCCCCGCCTTCTACATAGGAAAATCTGAAGCACCTCTGGGGAGAAAGGGAGGTGGGGTGCGGCGGGCGGGGAAGCGAGAGCAGGTCACCACGAGCCTTGTAAGCCAGGTTAACCCACCGGGCCTCTCTCAAACAGAGGGCAAACGGCAAGTCTTCAAAGGGCTGAGTGATGGGGAGCTGACGAGATTCTCCTCCCGCACAGGCACCCTGGGGACAGAGCGACAGCCTGCCTGCTTTTAAAAGGTTCCTAGGAAGCCTGAGGCCAAAAAAAAAAAAAAAAAAAGCGGGGGGTGGAGGAGGGAGAAAAAGTTGTGCTTCTCAGGTTAGAAATTACGTGAGGTTTTTTTTTTAAAAAAAAATGCCATTTTAGGGGACCAGGGAAGAAGGCAGTTTCTTAAAACGCTAAGGAAGGAGAGAGTATTTCCGGCCGGCATCATCCCGTAGGTCTCGCGGCACCTGTCGACCCCTCAGGCCGTGGGAGACCCAAGTGTGTCCCACATCAAGTGTCCTCGCCCTTACAGAGACCCAGGGGCCCTCCAGCTTCTGCCTCTCTGCCTCAGGATCCCCCAGCACCTTTGCACTCTCGTCCTGGGGCTCGCTACTGCCTCTGTAGAACATCCCACCTCATGGGTTGGATCTCATTTTCGTCCTCAAGCCCTGAATTTCACACCAGCCTGGGTTTTTCCCAGGCTTGATCCTGCCTATTGTCTCACTTTTCTTGAGTCTTCGATGATTTTCTACTCTCCGTTTGCTGGGAGGCATCCTTGAGCGTCCTGAGCTAAACCAGTGGCCCTTTCCCTCAGCACCTCTATCAGCTTTCTTCCTCCACCATTCTGCTTTTCTCTAGAAAAGCAACCTCGTTTCATGATCTCCACTTCCTCTAAGACATCTGCCCAAGGCCAACAAGGCCACCAGTCCTTAAGCACGTGCCCTCTGCCAGCTCTATGTCATGAGCTCATCTGTTTCTCATATGACTGGGTGAATTATGATCAACCTCATTTAGGGAAACTGAGGCTCCAGGGTGGGAAGATAAAATAAATTGCTGGGTTATACTAATGGCCATACACCCTGCTTCTGTTTTATCCCTGCCATTGCCCTGGTGGATTTGAGCCACTCAATAAATACTTGTTGAATGAATGAATGTTCAAATACATTAGTGACTTTCTACTAGCTTCTCTGGAGCCCTTTTCTGAAAGTTTTATAATTTAGTAATAAATACATTTGGTAGCGATGTTATACGTATCATTGTGTCTCATAATCCCAGAATTCCTTTATGAATTAACTATCTTGAAAAATAAAATAGAGTGGAATTCAATACAATTCTGAACCATTCTATCTCATGTCTTCATCCTTGCTGTCAAAATGCCAGAGCCTTCTTAAACAGGAGAGAATGCCGGCTACATATTAATTTCGTTTTAGCTCATGAAATACACTCAGGCATGCATGGTACAAAACAAAACAAAATTCAAGAAGGAGACAAAAATAATCAAGAGGGATGAATTTGGTAAATCCTATACAAAATGCAGCAGGTTTGAAAATATGTATTGGGAGAAACACACATTAAAGAAAGGTTATTTAGAAGACCGAAGACAGAAAAGACATCCAAAAGAATGAAACGGTACAAATTTAGACAGCATTTCAAATAAATAAAATTATTAAGTAAAAAATTTCTTTAGGCCAGTGGAAGAAAATGGCTTTCGACTGGTATGCACAGCCAACTAGGTGAATGGTCTACAGGTAAATTGCTGCTACTGGTCAGAATGGGTTAAGTTTTGCTGCAGTAACAACCCTCCACTCTCTGTGGCTTAACAGAGAGCAGGTTATTTCCCGCTCACTCTACATTTCCAGCGCACACTGAGGGAGGCTACACTCCAGGTCGTCTTCCTCCCGGGACCCAGGCTGACAGTATAGGCCCTACCTGGAATACTACTGAAATGTGGTAAACTTTGTGCTAACATTAACAGGTTCTGCTGAGAAGTGACACATGTCACTTCTGCTCACATGTGACTGACCGAAGCAAATCTCACTGTTTTGCTTGAACTTAACAGGGCAGGGATGTGTAACTCTCCCACAGGGAGGGCAGCATATAATAACCTTCCACTCCAAGCAAATTGGATTTAGGCAAATGGTTAATATGCTACTTCTTCTTCCTCTCCCTATACATACCGTCTAGGTCATAGATTCTAATGTGTATAAAACCATCAGGAAACAAGTTTCAAGGCAGTTTCTGGAATCTACCTGCAGAAAGGCTGATTTAGGAGATCTGGGGTGGTCCCTTAGGACCTGCATGGCCACTCTGTGTGACCATGATGTCTGGTGGAATATGGCCCATTTTGAGAAACACTGATTTACTCTCAGATGGAAACTGCTATCTTCTCCAAATGACATTTCCTTATTCCTTATTCCTTGGAGATTTATTTATCTCTTGCAAAAGTAAGAAGCCTTGAGAGGTGGAGTCCAGGATTGCTCTGGTAACTCCTTGGTTATCAGGGACCCAGCCTCCTGATAGTCCATTATCTTTAGTCACCTCATGGTCCCAGATAGCTGCTTGTGCTTAGCCATTACATCCATATTCCAGGCAGCCACAGGAAGGATAGGAGGAAAGAAGCATGTGTCTGTTACCTTTTAAGGAGATGTTCCCAAAACCCTACATACTTCTTGCATTTCAGCAGTCCTCAGTTAGTCACATGGCCGTACTTATCTACAAGAGAAAATGGAAGATAGTCTTTTATTCCAAGTGGCAATGAGCTGCACTACATGGAAAGCATCCTGTTACTGAGGAGAAGGAGTAGGCCTCTGGCAGTCTCTGCCACACTGTTTGCTTTTCTGCAGCTTTCAGCAGTGTTGACATGCCTACCTTACACTACTCCCCTCACTCCCCAAGTTAGCCCCTGGGGTGCTGCCCTTAGAGGCCATATCAGTCAGCAGGCCAAGACTTCTGACTGCGGGGGGGGGGGGGCTGGCTTCTCTCCTGCTCCCCCTCAAATGGAGATATAATAATTTCTCAGCTTTCCTCTCTTACTACCCAGAGATGGTATGTGAGCCATGCCCAACAAAAAGATATGTTTTGCGTGGCCCATAAAGGGCTGCTCTTACTATTTTTGAATTAATTCATTTGCAACATTTATACCAAACGAAAAACCTTCTATACAACTAAAGAAACAATCAACAGAATAAAGAGGCAACCTACACAATAGGAAAAAATATTTGCAAACCATATATCAGATAAGGGGTTAATATCCAAAATATATGTAAGGAACTCATACAACTTATTAGCAAAAAAGGGGAGGGGCAGAGGACCTAAATAGACATTTTTCCAAAGAAGATATACAAATGGCCAATTGTACATGAAAAAATCCTCAATATCATTAATCATCAGAGAAATGCAAGTCAAAACCACAGTGAGATATCACCTCACATCTGTCAGAATGGCTGGTATCAAAAAGATGAGCAAGAGGGGTGCCTAGTTGACTCAGTCTGTGGAGCACGCCACTCTTGATCTCAGGGTGGTGAGTTCGAGCCCCACATTGGGTATAGAGATTAAATAAATAAACTTTAAAAAAAAAAAAGACAAGATTGAAGAAATGCTGGCAAAGATGTAAAGAAAAGGAAATCCAGGGTGGTGCTGGTGAGAAGGTAAATTCGTGAAGCCACTGTGGAGAACAGAATAGAAGTTCCTCAAAAAATTAAAAATAGAGCTACATTTCTGATCCATTTCTGGAGGAAATGAATTCACTATCTTGAAGAGGTATCTGCATCCCCAGGTTCCTCACAGCATTATTTACAATAGCCAAGAGATGGAAACAACCTAAGCGTCAACTAATGAACAGAAAAAGAAACTCTCTCTCTCTCTCTCTCACACACACACACATACACACACACACACCAGAATATTATTCAGCCATAAAAAAGAAGGACATCATGCCATTTGTGGCCTGAGGTCATTATGTTAGGTGAAATCAAAGAGAGAAAAACACATACAGTATGACCTCCATTATACGAGGAATCTAAAACAAAAGCCAAAGTCCTAGAAACAGCGAGTAGAATGGTGGTTGCTGGGGGTTGGCGGGTGGTAGAATGGGCAGATGTTGGTCAAAGGGACAAACTTAGGTTACATGAACAAGCTCTGGGGAGTTAACGCTCAGCAGGGTGACTGTAGTTAACAACAGTATTTGATATACTTGAAGGTTGCTAAGAAAGTAGATCGTAAATGTTCCCAGCACATACCCAATTGCAATTATGTGAGATGATGGATATGTTGACTAACCTCATTGGGGTCACTGTTTTGCAATACAGATATCAATGAAATCATCACATTGATACCCTAAACTTACACAATGTTAAATGAGAATTCTATCTCGATAAAACCAGGGGGAGATAATAATTAAAATATAATAGTCCATTTCACATGGGAATCCAGATTAGTGGATGCTCTTAAAAAATTGCACTATCAGGCCATACTGCGCCCCACATTCCCTTATGGCCACACCTAGCTCAGGTGAGTACAGCTGCCCCTGCGGTAGAAGCGACAGTCCCACAGTGTCCTCTGCCCTCCTAATGCCAATACTAAATCAGCCACCCTACAGTTCCTTGTTTCCTCTTAGAAGGACCTTCTCAGCTTAGTTCACACCCACATGCAAAGAGAAACTTAAATCAGGAGCAGTCATGATCTCTTACCTACATTTCAATCCTGCATTCCTAACATCTATAAATCTCTCCTGCTTCCAAGACTATTTTTATGTGGTAAGTGATTCGGCTTGGTCCCAAACTGTGAACATCAGGCAAGTTAACTCTCCTGTTTTTTTAAAAAAGTTATTCTAAGACATCATGAGCCCTTCCCACCCCACGGTTGGACACACTGAGAAGAACACATCACTTCTGTGGTATTCTCACCAAAAATGCATCACCTCAATTTGATTATGAGAAAACATCAGACAAAATCAGATCCAGAGACATCCTACAAAACAGCTGTCTGGTGCTCATCAAAAGTGTCAAGATTATGAAAGACAAGAAACTAAAGAAACATAACTCCTGTAAGTAATGTGAGATCCGTGAGATTCTGCACCAGAAAGAGGGCACGGGGTGTGTGTGTGGGGGGTGTTACTGGTGAAATTCCAGTACGGTCTATAGTTTACTTAGCAGAACCATACCAATGTTAATTTCTTGGTGTTGAAAACCAGACAGTTGGGGTGCCTGGGTGGCTCAGTGGGTTAAAGCCTCTGCCTTTGGCTCAGGTCATGATCCCAGGGTCCTGGGATCCAGCCCCACATCAGGCTCTCTGCTCAGCAGGGAGCCTGCTTCCTCCTCTCTCTCTGCCTGCCTCTCTGCCTACTTGTGATCTCTCTCTGTCAAATAAATGAATTAAAAAAAAAACCATACAGTGGTTACACAGGACATTAATATTAGGGGAAGCTGGATGAAGGGTACGTAGGAACTCTATACCATTTTTTCAACTTGTCTGTGACTCTGAAAATTATTTCCAATGAAAAGTTCAAAATATTGTAAAAATATTTATCTTGGGGTGGCGGCCTGGGTGGCTCAGTCAGTTAAATATCAGACTCTGGATTTTGGCTCAGGCCATGATCTCAGCTCTGCATAGAGTTTGCTTGAGAGTCTCTCTCTCTCTCCTTCTGCTTCTTCCCCCTCAAATAAATAAATAAATCTTTAAAAAATACACACACACACACACACACACACACACACACACACACACATATATATCATGGGATTGTGGTAATGTCAAAAGAGCTTACATTCATAAAGAATACAGTGCCTTGGGGCATCTGGGTGGCTCAGTGGGTTGAGCCGCTGCCTTCAGCTCAGGTCATGATCTCAGGGTCCTGGGATCGAGCCCTGCATGAGGCTCTCTGCTCAGCAGGGAGCCTGCTTCTCTCTCTCTCTCTCTGCCTGCCTCTCTGCCTACTTGTGATCACTGTCAAATAAAATCTTAAAAAAAAAAAAAAGAGAGAGAGTACGGTGCCATATCTTCTCCCTCTAAATACTCCTTCCCCCAGAGCCTAGCACAGTGGTCTGCCTTCTGCACGTTGTCAGGATTTGACATACCGAATTAGCTTGGGGGGGTGGGGGAAGGGGAGAACTAACTATGTATTAGTAACACCGTTTCATTCTTATGATAATCCCGTGAGGAAGACATTATTATCCTCAGTTTACAGATGAGGTCATTGAAATACAAAAGGGTTTACAGCTTGCACACTTGAACGCAATTTGTTTCTGAAATCACGCTCGCCGCCCCTCCCCCCACTTCCAGCCCAGGGGAGCACCTGACTGCTCTCCCCAGCACCCCCCACCCAGCCCCACCCTTACCAGCTTCCCTGTTTGTGCTTTCAGAAAAGAGGGCTGTTTCTGCTGGTCTCCCCACTCTAGCACTTGGATTTCATTAACAAGCACAATTGTAATTGAACTTTTATTCACCAGCCACAGCTTGGCAATTATTCAAGTTCTCCCAAGCTCAGCGCCTATGTTCACTTCCTTTTGGTGGTTTGAGAAAAAAGAAAGCAAACCTCAGTCCACATTCCTAGGGCAGTGTACCCTGGTTGTGCTGGTTTCCGTGTCTTCCTGTGTTGCCAGGACACTGTGCACTTAGTAATTTCTAAAGAAGGCTGTTAGATTCAGATGGTAATCACAGCCCCCTTCTGGCGCATTCCCTGGACTCTTGGCCTCATTAGAAATCCTCTCGGCTGCCTGCATCCAGCCTCTCACTTGCAAGTAAATGCTGGCCTCTGCTCTCCTTCCTGCCAGAATCTCACGGCACCTCATTTACTTTTTTCTTAATGTAACATTTGTTGTCATTTCCCTCCTATTCTCCGATTATAGAAGGAATACATGTTTGTTGCAGAAAAACGTGAAAATGTGGAAAATCACAAAAAGAATAAAACCCAACCATAATGCCATCAGCCAGAAATAAGCACTGCTACTATATGGAGATGTAAGGGATCCTTGACTTTCTTATATACGGCTTTTGTGCAAATTGCACATTACATATAAAAATCCCTAATCTAGAGATCCAGAATGCAAGTCAAATAGGACCATCTGTTTTCACCACAACGCACAATTCCAGGGGCACTGTTCATATTGATCTATGGGAATGACACCCTCTCAAGTTGTGCAGTGCACAATCTATGCAGCTGTACTTAGCAGTCATGTCACAGGGCCTGGGAAGACAACACAATGCAAGTTGTAGGTAAACTAAGGGACTAGAGTGGTTCCTGAGAATTGTTACAATGTAGGGATATGGGACCAGTGGTGCCAGAATCATGTGATTTTTTTCAAAGGAGGCTAGAAATCTGGATTTTAAAATAACATCACTAATTTTTAAATGTTGGCAATTAATTCAATTTTAAAAACGATTAAAAATTTAAAATGTACAGGGGCGCCTGCGTGGCTCAGTGGGTTAAAGCCTCTGCCTTCAGCTCAGATCATGATCCCAGGGTCCTGGGATCGAGGCCCACATTGGGCTTTCTGGTCAGTGGGGAGCCTGCTTCCTCCTCTCTCTCTGCCTACCTCTCTGCCTACTTGTGATCTCTGTCAAATAAATAAATAAAATCTTAAACAAAAACAGAAACACACCGTACAAAACAAATAGGCCTAATCTCGGCTGCGGAGTAGCGGCCATCCTGGCTTTCTCCATGGGGTGGCCTTGACAGCTCTAGTCTTAGGCAGGGAGTCTCACTCTAACTGTCCCGTACTTGGGCACTGCAGGGGGGCGTAGGGGTGTGCGGAGGCCAGGGAGGCAGTCAGCAAGGGCCCCACTAAGACAATGAGAAGACAGTTTCCTCTGCCACTTCTCTGGCATTTCATCCCTCCTCTTCAAATGACTCATCATCATATTCCTTCCAACCGTAAAACCACCTCTCTTGGAGGGCCCCCTGGGCGGCTCAGTTGCTAAGCATCGGACTCTTGATTTCAGTTTAGGTCATAAGCTCAGGGTTGTGAGATTGAGCCCTGTGTCCGGTTCTGCCCTGGGTCGGGAGCCTGCTTCAGACTGTTGCCCTTCCTCTGACCTTCCCCACCTAAAAACAACAATGACAACAAACAAAACAAATTTTAAGAAACTCTCTTTGAGGGGCGTCTGGGTGGCTCAGTGGGTTAGAGCCTCTGCCTTCAGCTCGGGTCATGATCCTGGGGTCCTGGGATCAAGCCCCGCATCGGGCTCTCTGCTCAGCAGGGAGCCTGCTTCTCTCTCTCTCTCTGCCTGCCTCTCTGCCTACTTGTGATCTCTCTCTCTGTCCAATAAGTAAATAAAATATTTTAAAAAAAAAATAAAGAAACTCTCTTTGAGAGGGATTTCAGTGAGTACAATGTACAGCAACATTTGAGGCACACAGCGATGCTTTCATTGATGCCTCAGAAGATTGTTTAGGGTGAAGACTTAACACTGGGGGCTTCCAGGAGGAGCAGGGAAAGGACAGCAGGTCCTGGCTGGGGGCAGATGCTCAAGGCCATTTTCCAATTGTCTCTACTAAGGAGGACAGCCAAAGTGTTCTTTCCTTTGAGAGCACATTCATTCATCTGATTATTTCAGTCAGATGTGTCCCACCCACTGGGCTGTGAGCTACGGGGGAGTAATAACTGAATCTGGTTTCATTCCCTGGTATGTCTCTGGTGCCCAGTGGAGACACTGGCACAAAGCAGGTCCCCGGTGAACACTACTGAGTGAACAGAGAAAGGACAGATCTGTACTGTCAACATTCTCCTACCCCAGGCTCTGGCACATCACCTCTAAGGAACCCCCCCCCCCATATGAGGTTTTAAGCAACTGTAAGTCACGATCTTCATTGCTGTTAGTGCTCTAGGAATAGAAATCCTTTGTAATATGTGAGCCTACAGTTTCACTTTCAGAGAACTAACTTCCAAAGACACTTCTAGTAAAAAAACATTATGTTTAAAAGTGAGGAGCTTTGTGGGGCACCTGGGTGGCTCAGTGGGTTAAAACCTCTGCCTTCGGCTCAGGTTATGATCCCAGGGTCCTGGGATCGAGCCCTGCATGGGGCTCTCTGCTCAGTGGGGAGCCTGCTTCCCCTCTCTCTCTGCCTGCCTCTCTGCCAACTTGTGATCTCTGTCTGTCAAAAAAATTTTTTAAATCTTTTAAATAAAAAAAAAGTGAGGAACTTTGTAAACACTCTTTCAATATTCGTATCCCTGTGTATGTGCATATATAATATTTAATAGTTCAAAATTATTTCTTTCACATAACCACACATTATAACTAGTTTTCTGGGACAATAAATATTTTTCTTTAACATTATTTTTTTAAAGATTTATTTATTTGTTTGTTTGTTTGAGAGTAAGAGAGAGTGAGAGCATGAGCAGAAAGAGGCAGAGGGAGAGGGAGAAGCAGGCTCTCCACTGAGCAGGGAGCCAGATGTGAGGCTTGATCCCAGGACCCTGGGATCATGACATGAGCTAAAGGCAGATGCTTAACCGACTGAGCCACCCAGGCACCTCTCTTTAACATTGTTTTTAACAGCTAGATAGAGAGGTGCCTGGGTGACTCAGTCAGTCAAGCATTTGCCTTTAGTGCTCCCTGCTGAGCAAGGAGCCTGCTTCTCCCTCTCCTGCTCCCCCTGCTTGTTCTCTCTCTCTCTGTCAAATAAATTAACATCATCTTAAAAAAAAAAAAAAACACAAACAAACACCAACCACATAGAATTCCATTGCATGAATGTAACATCATTATATTCCCTGGCAATGAGCATAAAGATTGTTCCCAACTTTTTGATGCCGTAAATACATTGTCCAGAAAAGCTTACGCATAGCTGCGATCATTTTATTTCTATTATTGCTATTATAAATTTATTTATTTGCATTATACTATTCTATGTTAAACTACCTGGTCAAAGTGTATGCCAATTTGGATGCACAAGTTACCCCACATAAATAGTACAACCCATTTTCACATACTGTGTAGGAGTGCTCATTTCCCTACCCCCTCATTCGTAGTAGATTCAGAACGAGATTATGGGGTGAGAACCGAATAATGAGGCGAGACCCAACTGAGTTATCAATGAAAGCACTGCCAGGAGACTCAAATGGTACTGACCATCGTAATAACCAAAACTCTCTAAGAGAGGTTCTTATGTGGCCGGAAGAAATATGCGGAGCCATTTGTAGAGGAGGGGGTGAGGCCCCTCAAGAGGTTTACTTAAAGAGCAATTAGATGGCTATGAACCTGCTGTCTAAGGAAGGCCGGTCCAAATAACTACAGGGATATTATTTTGGATATTAGAGCATGCAAGTTCAGGGCCGGAGCCAAACTGCTGGGGCACAGACAGAGGCTGAAAACTGCTGTCAATTGTCTTCCTCAGATACTTTTCCTTTTTAACTACTGAACAGATATTTAATGGACATTACTTTCAAAGATGTAGAGTATTTTGTATTAACTGGAAGGATATCCATGGTAACTAGTAACTGACAAAAGCAAGCTGAACAATATATTTTGCACTCCCCACTTTTAAAAAAATTTATTTACTATTTTTTTTTTTTTGAGAGAGAGAGAGAGAGACAGTACATGCAAACAGGGGGAGGGGGAGAGGGAGAGGGATAGTGAGAATTTCCAGCAAACTTTCCGCTGAGCACAGAGCACTGTGCAGGGCTCGATCTCACAACCCCAAGATTGTGACTGAGCGGAAATCAAGAACTAGATGCTTGGGGCACCTGGGTGGCTCAGTGGGTTAAAGCCTCTGCCTTCGGCTCAGGTCATCATCTCAGGGTCCTGGGATCAAGTCCTGAATCAGGCTCTCTGCTCAGCGGGGAGCCTGCTTCCCTCTCTCTCTGCCTGCCTCTCTGCCTACTTGTAATCTCTCTCTCTGTGTCAAATAAAAAAAAAAAATCTTAAAAAAAAAAAGAAATAGATGCTTAACCCACTGAGCCTCTGTGTTCCCTGCTTTTGAAAGAGAACTTAGATAAGCACTCATATGTTTCCATCTGCCTCTTTAAGCAAAGGAAAATACGGAAGAGAATATACAACATTTTAACAGTGCCTATTAGGGATATTAGTCTGTAGAGGGGAAGAAGAGATGATTAATTTTACTTCAGATGCTTGAATTATGTCAGTCGTTTTAATTGTATCAACAAGAATATACAGCTTGTGTAATTCAAATGTTCACTTTTTAAAATTAGATTTGAAGAGGTACCAAATAGTAGCATGCTTGGAAGAAGCCACATCAGACTGTCTCTGGCTAGGTTACGTTATCTTTGAAAATCTTTGCCTAAAAACCGGCAGTATTAAATACTGATCTTATGAGAATCGTAATAGGCATCTCTTTTTGCTTTTGACCATATGGGATTATGTCTAGCATTTTGCTTTTAAGTTAATGTGGATGTTGTTTTAAGATAGACATTCTTTAAATGAAACAAGATGGGATCGGGAGGGAGACAAACCATAAGAGACACTTAATGTCACAAAATAAACTGAGGGTTGCTGGAGGGAGGGGGGTAGGGAGAGGGTGGTGGGGTTATGGACATTGGGGAAGGTATGTGTTATGGTGAGTGCTGTGAAGTGTGTAAAACTGGCGATTCACAAACCTGTACCCCTGGGGCTAATAATACATTATATGCTTATTTAAAAAAGGTAGACATTCTTCACCATATATAGGAACTACTGCTTTATTCCAAGTTCACCTAGAGTTGTTGAGAAAAATGCCCATTAATGATACCCATTGTTTCTACAAAATCTACAGCATTGATCATTTGACTTCCCTCTGTACTTACTGATATAATCAGATGTATTGATAACTTTCCTAATATTAAACCATCCTTGCAGGACAAGACTAAGCTTGACTGGGTCATGCTTTATTGTACTGTTAGTACTAGAACCAGCTTGGTTGGAATTGATTTGATGATGGTTTATTTAGATTTATTTAGGGGTTTTACATCAGTATTCATAAGAAAGTTTGGCTGGTAATATTCCTTTCTTGTGTGTTTATAATCAGATTTTGCTTAGTTATGCTAGCTTCATAAAAGAGTTGGAGGAACTTTCCTTTTTGTTTGCTCTGCCTACTCAAGTGGTCTGAAAATAACTTATTCTTTGTATGTTTTTTAAAAAAACCTCATTCGTAGGGACACCTGGCTGGCTTAGTCAGTAAAACATGGGGCTCCTTATCTTGGGGTCATGATGTTCAGGCCTCACATCAGTCATGGAGCCTACTCAAACAAACAAACAAAAAAATAATTAAAATTTTAAAAATAAATCAAAAGGGCGGCCTGGGTGGCTTAGTCAGTTAAATGTCTGACTCTCGATTTCGGCTCAGGTCATAATCTCAGGGTTGTGAGATCGAGCCCCGAGTCAGGCTCTGTGCTGGATGTGGAACCTGCTAGATGTGGAAAGATCTCTCTCTCCTTCTCTCTGCCTCCCCCACCCACACTCCTGCGCCCACTCACTTTCAAGTGAATAAATAAATAAATAACTCATCCATAAAATTATCTGAGGGTAGCATCTTTCAAAGAAGTGGAGTTTGGTTTGTTTATAATTTTTACTATTTCTTTTGGGGCTACTGGTCCATCTACGTTTTTTCACTTCTTTCTTTAGTCAATTTCATTCATTTGTATCTTCCTTGAAAAGCAGCTATCTCATCCAGATTTTTAAATTCATTCGTAATGTATTGTAGTATATCCTTTGATAATGCTTACAAAAGATCCTTGAATTCCATACATCTGATTCCTTTTCCATTCTGAATTTTGCCTATTTTCTTACATTTCCCAGATGCCTGTCTATTTCACTGGCTGTTTCGAAGAACTTCGTCTTGCTGTTAGCTATCAGTGTTTATTGGTCTTAGACTTTCTAGTTCAGTTTGGTTGTCCTTTTTTTTTTCTTTTTTAAGTGCTCTGTCCTGATTTCCTTGTGTTTTGTTGTTGTTGTTGACCTTCTTTTCCTAATTCTTTTTATTTTTTTTTTATTTTATTTATTTATTTATTTTTTTAAAAGATTTTTCCTTTATTTATCTGACAGAGATCACAAGTACACAGAGAGGCAGGCAGAGAGAGAGGAGGAAGCAGGCTCCCTGCAGAGCAGAGAGCCCGACGCGGGGCTCGATCCCAGGACCCTGGGATCATGACCTGAGCGGAAGGCAGAGGCCTAACCCACTGAGCCACCCAGGTGCCCCTCTTTTATTTTTTTTTTTTTTAAGATTTTATTTATTTATTTGACAGACAGAGATCACAAGTAGACAGAGAGGTAGGCAGAGAGAGAGGAGGAAGCAGGCTCCCTGCTGAGCAGAGATCCTGATACGGGGCTCGATCCCAGGACCCTGAGATCATGACCTGAGCTGAAGGCAGAGGCTTAACCCACTGAGCCACCCAGGCGCCCCTTCTTTTCCTAATTCTTGAGGTCAACACTCATTTCATTTGTTTTCACTTTACTTATTTAATGGCTAAAGCGTTTAAGACAATTATTTTTCTTGAATCCAGCTTTAGCTTATCCCATAAAACCAAAGATGTTACATTTCATTTCCACTCTCTTTGAAATGGTTTATATCCACAGCTAAGTTTTTAAGAGTTTTAATGCTTGTTTTTTTTTTTAAATAACTGTTTCAGAGACTATTTTAAATTAAAAATAGGTTCATTATACAAAACAAATATAAGGAAAAATCCATCCAGAATTCTACCACTCAGATGGTTATAAACATCATTCCAACCATTGGTGCATATGGCTGCTTCTTTCCTTTGAAAGAATCCTATAACCTATATTATCTTCAAAGCCTCTTTCTTTCCTAGAGATTGTATATGTGGTTATCAGGATCTCTTGCTACTGCTCTTAAGGGGCTGTGAACTCCTGAGGTCCTCCAGGAGCTTACGTGAACATGGGGATTGCTCGACAGGCCAATTTTTGGAGATTTTAATGATGTCTTCTCTCCTTTAGGAGAGACAGGGATAGTTGTGACAAAGATTTCATGTCTGAAAATATTGCTTTGCCTCTATGACCTTAAACTAGCCACCCCATCATCAAGCTTGAATACAAAGGGAACCAGAAAAGATTCCTCATATCCTCCTGTCTAGGACCCCTGCCTCCTGCCCAGCATCCCCAAATTTACAACCTGATCCATCCTTTACCACCTGGGCAAATCACATCACTTAATTTTTTTTTTAATTTATTTGACAGACAGAAATCACAGACAGGCAGAGAGAGAGGAGGGGAAGCAGGCTCCCTGCTGAGCAGAGAGCCCGATGCGGGACTCGATCCCAGGACCCAGGGATCACGACCTGAGCCGGAAGGCAGAGGCTTAACCCACTGAGCCACCCAGGCGCCCCAAATCACATCACTTTTTAAGAGCTTTCCTTTCTCTGTCTATAAAATGCGGATGACAGTAGACCTCAGCTCAGGAGGTAGAGATAAGCTTTAAAAGAAATAATGTATAGAAAGCACTTCACACAGAGTCGGGCACATAATAAATAGTCACTCCATGATAGCTGTTGTTGTTGTGACCATTCCCACTACTTTCTAAACAAGCAAAATGAATAAAGATCTCACTTCTCAGCCGAGGCCCAAGGGATCTCAGTGCCTGCTACTCATCTGTAGTTTCACAAAAGCAATTAAAGCTCGCCTGTGATCGTGAGTCCCTTCATCGTCCTTGAAGCCCGAGTTGCCCTATGGAGAGAGGAAGCCAGTGCCCTTGTGCCCGTGCCGGTGCTGTTTATTATGCCAGAGAGGCTGCTCAGACTCATTACTGCTGCGGAATACAGGCCCCCGGGGGCTGAAGTGAAGCTGGATAATTACCAACAGATCCCTAATAGGTATGGACTCAATGGAAACAAGTCAATCAGGAACGCGGCCTTTATGTCTAAACTATTCCAATCCACGCCTGGGGGCACCAGAGACTGCTGATGAGGGCCAAGCTCCTGAGGCCAAGGGCCCTGACCAACAGCTCCCCCCCTAGAGCCCCATGCCTAAGAGAATCCTGACACCCACTTCTCCACGATCTACCCAGTGGGTCACCTCCAGGAGAACTAAGAGGCAAGGTGGTTTGGCCTGATATCTGAATCTTCTCTGCCTTAATGGCCTGGCCCCGCAGACGACCTAGTCCTCTCAGAAATTCCACCTTTGAGAGATCTGAAGCAACCTCCCTCCCTGCCCTTCTCTCCCCCAACCCCTACTCAGCTATGCTTCTCCTCTTTCATTCTTATCACAGGGACCAGCATTTAAAAAACCAGCAGTGACTCCAGCTTCCTGGTTCTCTCAGAGCCACCGTGTTTCCCTGAGGAAGCATGGTTTTATCTGGAACACTTGCTGTCAGATGCACGCACACATGCAATTTCTCCGAAAGCATGATGATTGCGGGGGCCTGGGTGGCGCAGCTGGTTAAACATCAGACTCTTGGTATTGGCTCAGGTCATGATCTCAGGGTCCTGGGATCGTGGCCCAAGTCAGGCTCTGAGCTCAGTTGGGAGTCTGCTTGAGATTCTCTCTCCCTCAGCCCCTGGTCCTGCGCGCTCTCTGTCTCTCTCTCAAATAAATAAGTAAATTCTTTAAAAAAAATACAGCATGGGAGCACCTGGGTGGCTCAGTGGGTTAAGCCGCTGCCTTCAGCTCAGGTCATGATCTCAGGGTCCTGGGATCGAATCCCGCATTGGGCTCTCTGCTCAGTGGGGAGCCTGCTTCCCTCCTCTCTCTCTCTGCCTGCCTCTCTGCCTACTTGTGATCTCTCTCTGTCAAATAAATAAATAAAATCTTTTAAAAAAAATAAAATAAAGCATGATTAGAATTCCTCACAGACTGTCCCCCAGAGGTAAGAATTTCAGCCCACAAATTGAGCTTTTCAGATGGTTCTAGAGCTGATCTTTAGGGGTAGCCTAAGCCCCATTTCTTTTTGGTGGTAGAAATTTAATCTTAGCAATTCAAAAAGGCCCCACCCAGCTTGTTCCCAGGATATAGGAACGCCTACAATCTGGGGGCCGAAGAGCCAAGTGCCAAGTGTGAATCTGATCCTTGGTCACTGTCCACCACCCACACGGGCATCCTCCAAGCCACCCTGCTCCCCTCTGCCTTGGCCATTGTTCATTGTTCATGCGGAGTGTTTACTGAGACTGCTCATTCCCATGGTGGAGTTACATTGGTCATTCAGCTATTTCCAGACCCTTCTCCCCATTTAACATGCACTCGCCTGCTTTTCTGCTATACCATTCCTCCTCAGAAGCACTAAATGCCCCTGAGTTAATGGACAAGGAAGGGCAGAGAATCCTTGGTTAACATCTAAAATAATTATTCCCTCACAAGGGTCACACACATACACACAAACACACACAAATGGTGGGTAGTTACAAGTAGGTCAAAGGTCCAAAAGGAAGCCCCGCACCATGTGGGAAGCATCTATAACACAACTACAACTGTGTCACAGCTGGCATTCCTAGAGGGAACAAGATAGATCAGTGTGAAGAAGTTGTGGTAGAAATTTCCCTAGGAAGAGAGCTTCCTCTGGGATCAGGGACCATCAGGGGCTTTGTTGACTCCAAAATTTCACAGAAACATGAAAGGAGGGTAGATAAGTGATTCCATAGAAGGACGCGTGTGCTTATGTGTCATTCAGGTAAGAGCTGCATTCACCATGATGGCTTCCCAACCCACCTCCTCCTTTGCTTCTGGAACATAGTTTTTCAAGACCCACTAACTAAGTGAGACCTTGAGCAAAAGTCAGAAACAGCCAACAACTCTTGAGCTCCTGCAAAAGTATTAGCCTGAGCAGGAAACCTGAAGGCATTTCATTACCACCAGATAGCTCCACCATTCTTGGCCACCATACAAGATGCAAACAGCTTAGATTATCTATCCTCTAGGGGTCTCTGGGTGGCACAGTTGGTTAAGCCTCTGACTCTTGGTTTTGGCTCAGGTCATGATCTTGGGACCTTGAAATCGAGCCCTCTGTCAGGCTCTGTGCTCAGCATGGAGTCTGGTTGAGATTCTCTCCCTCTCCCTCTTCCCCTTCCACTTGTGCTCTCCTTCTCTCCTGAAAATAAATACATTTTTTAAAAAGATAATCTGTCCTCTAGATATTTCCCATCCCCATTTTATCCCAAGCTGCTTCTCCACCAGCTCTTTCAACCCCAAACAAAAAAGCAACCCATGCTGCCTGACGACCTTTCCCTAGAGCCTCATCACTGACATCCCTGATCTCCTGGACAGGGATGGGTACCCAAGCTATAGCTTGGGTAACTTCGGTGTCCATGAGGATGACCTGTCCAAAAAAGAGCCCCCCATAGTTCTTAAACCCCATAACTGTGATGTCTCCCATATACCATACCTGGAACTTCTCAGGATCTTCTGGAAGTGCCTCACGTCATAAATGCTAAATTCTCTAGCTGCAATCCCTTTTCCACTCCATTGCTCCAGTAATGATACCTTCAGGGTCTTGTCCTCCTCTTTTTCTCAACCTGTGAACTGCTTGGCTCCACATCCTTCCTAACCAGCCTGGACCCTTGCAGCCTCTCCTTGGACCTTGTAGAATGCTTGCCCCTTCTCCCAACCCAGACACCATCCCTTGAGAAACCCAAGCCACATGAAGGGCTCTATGTAGGCATCCCAGCCGAGAGCCACAGCTGAGATTGCAAACATCGGCATCCACCGCTCATCCCGTAAGTGGACATTTTGGACAGCCAGCACAGTCGAGCCTTCCCATGACTGCGACCCAGCGCCGCCTTTGTGCAACTACATGACAGACCCCGAGTGAGAGCCACCCAGCTGAGTCCAGTCGACCCACAGGACCATGTCAGACAAAAATAAAGTGTTGTTGGAAGCCACGAAGCCTTAGAGAGGTTTGTTAGAGCAGAAATGAATAACCAGAACAGTGTCCGACCTGGAAGAGGTGATCAGGTTATCCTCTCCCCTGTCCTTAGGTCTTCCTTTCCTCCTGCACCTTCACCCTTCACCACCTGCCCCTCACTCTGCAGCAGGGCCACTCCTGTTATGGAGAGTAGAGTGCTGCCTACGGAAAAGGCTGAGAGGAGAGGTTTATTTAGAATGCCCGAGAGACATTAAGCTTTGCAAGCCTCCCAGAAATCCAAGAACAGGAGTTACAGGCAGGCTGGCCTTGGTGAGGCTGGGGATCTGGGGATGAGCAGAACCTGAAGCAGTTCCAAGTGTTCCTTTCCACCCCTCCAGCATTCCATGAACACCTGCCTAATATCCACTCTGGACCAGGTTTGGTCTCCATTCAGCTGCTTTCTGGGGTCTGCTTTTCTCTGGACCATCTGTATCTCCTGATGCTTCCCCATCAGCTATGCTTCCTCTTTTCTGTACGTTATAAATCCTGCTGCTTCACAGCTGTCCCTTGTTTGTGACACACACTCCTCCCTCCCATGGCTGCTACTCAATGTGAAAACCCCTCTAAATGCGTTCTGGCCACTTCAGCTGAAGCTGAATGTCACAGGTCTAATTCCTAACAGCAAGAATGGATCAGCCCGCACTCAGGCTTAGTGTCTAGCTCTGGTCCAGTCAACACTATAGAGCTAGTGCTATGTTGATGTGGAAAGAGTCTTTTTTTTTTTCTTTCTATTTATTTATTTGACACACACACACACACACACACACACACACACACACACACAGAATCACAAGTAGGCAGAGAGGCAGGCAGAGAGAAAGGCGGAAACAGGCTCTCTGCTGAACAGAGAGCCCCATATGACCCTGAGACCATGGATCCTGAGACCATGACCTGAGCCGAAGGCAGAGGCTTTAACCCACTGAGCCACCCAGGCACCCCGATGTGGAGAGATTCTTAATAGAAGGGTGACAGAGTGACAAGTTAAGGGTTAGATCAGGGACCTGCACTCCGAGAATGGCTACGTCACTAGTTTGTGTGTGGCCTGGGGCAACCTACTTCCCTCTCAGGCAGTCTCGCCTCCCCCTGTACAGAATGAGGTAATTCCATTAGACGGAAGTGAGGGGGTGGGGGGGGTGCCCCTGATAAGTGTTCCAGAATCCAAGAGTAAAGAAGCAGGTCAAGTTTGTCTGTCGCTTTTAACCTTCCAACAACTTTTTCCAATAGGGACTAAATATCATCTTCATTTTATAATTGGGGAAACTGAGGTCTGACCAGATGAATAGCATGCGCCAGCTCACACAGCCGGGAAGTAACTCAGCTGGGACACAGACAAAAATCTGTTTGCAGTCAAGGCCTGTGTTCTGAGTCATTCCCTTTACCCCTTATCTGTGCCACAGTCTGTGTGCCCAGGAGGAAGATAATATAAAATAAAAATGGTTGAGAAAAGCTGGCACAGTCTACATGATTTCTTTCAACACTGTATCTTTTTCTCTTATGCTCTAATATTTTCTCCTGTTAAGCATTTTAGAACACTGGGGGCTTGGGAAGTAGTAATGAGCCGGATGTAAACCAGAGACCTCAAGGAGAGAGGACTGCTCACAATGACATCCCTCCTCCGCCAGGGGTGATTTCATGATATCACATAATACAAGGCTGGGGAGACAGCTCCTTCTCTTTCTATTAATACCATTCAGTGGAAATTTGTTCAAGAAACAGACCTGGATCCACTTTTGCAGCTGGGGAAGTGGGAAAAGGCCTTGCTCTCTGTGACCTTTCGGGCCCTCCAAGGTTATGCATGCAGAGCATGTGCGGGGTCCTGGCTGGTGCAGGGGAGCACCCCCGTGACCAGAGCTCTCCCTCTAATGAGCACAACCCCTGAAGAGGGAGGGCAGAGGACTGGGTCAGCAGGAAGGGCTCTGCGTTCCCTACAGATTATGGTCCAGAGAACAGGGTTCACAGGATCTCAAATGTGCATGCGAATTTCTTGCTCTGTGCTGTGGCTCCCCGGCTTGAATACAGATGAAGCCTGCTAAAACCCAGGCCCCCGTGAAGAGAGGGCTGGCTGGAGGCTTTTTTTTTTTTTTAATATCTGCCATGAGACAAGGAAGAATCCTTCCACCCAGCGGTTCTCAGCTGGGATTTCCCCAGACTAGAATATACTTAGGGCATCCGCAGCAGGGGGTGTACACAAAATGAGGGGGTGGGGAATGCTGATGGCAGTTAGCATTTAATATTTCCAAAACAGACTTTGTAGACAGCCTTACACGTATTCATTTCTTTTTAAGTTTTTGTTTTAATTATACATGGGATGTGTGGTAAAAAACCATAATCTTTTATGGTAGCTATGCCTGTGTAGAGCACTTACTGTGTAACAGGCCCCATTCTGAGACTTTAAAATAGTTACTCATTTAATGCTTTAACATTTTAAATTACATGATCTGTTTTTTTTTTTTTTTAAGTTAGCTGTACACCCAACATGGGGCTTGAACCCATGACCCTGAGATCAAGAACCGCATGCTCTACCAATTGAGCCAGACAGGTGTCCCTACATTATCTATTTTGTTTTTTAAAGATTTTTTTTTTTGAACAGAGAAAGAGAGATCATAAGTAGGCAGAGAGAAGCAGGCAGAGACAGAGGGAGAAGCAGGCTCCCTGCTGAGCAGAGAGCCTGATGTGGGACTCGATCCCAGGACCCTGAGATTATGTCCTGAGCCGAAAGCAGAGGCTTAACCCACTTGAGCCACCCTGGTGTCCCTGCATGATCTATTTTTTTCCTCCTCTTACAGGTGAGGAAACTACTAAGGCATGGGGAGGTTAACGAACTTTTCTTGGGTTCAACAATTAAATGGTGAGGCTGGGACTTCAACCTAAACAAATATGTGCCACAGTTGTATCAGTTAGCTTTTGCTATGTAACAAACCATCCCCAGGCTGCATGACTCTAAGCAGTACACATTTATTATTTCTTGCAATTAGATGAACTGGCAGGCTGGTATTTCTGGCCTGAGCCAGCTCAGCTGATCTCTGTGGTCTGCTGGCAGCTTGGCCAGGGCCAGATGGTCTAGGATGGCCTCATCTGCATGTCTGGTGATTGGATCCAACTGAGCTGTGGTGATGATGATGACTTGGCGGGACATCTCTCGTCATTCAGTAGGGTACTCCAGACTACTAAAAAAGAGGTGGTCACAGGATCCCAAAATGGATGAGAGAGAGGGAGGATCCAATATGTTAGTGTTTTTTGAGCTTCCTCTTGTATCGTGTTTGCCAATGTCCCACTGGCCAAAACAAGTTACAAGGCCAGCCCAGAGTCAGTGTGGGAAGGGAGGGGGCTACCCAAGCTCATGGACATAGAGAGGGGAATAATGAGGGACTATTTTTACAATCTCCACAATAGTGTCAGCTCTAAACCTCTCAATAAACTAAACCCTTAGACTTCTGATAGTCTCACTTCAACTCTGGGCCTCAGTGGAGCCCTGGGCAAGAACTCCTGGGAGGAATCTTATAGCCAAACAGGACCAGATACTGCTCATGAGTGCCCAATGTCCCACCTTCTCCCAATGCCCCACCTAACCAGTACCCTGCCATTATATGGAGATAGAATCTGACTAAGTGTCTATGGAAGGGAAAGGAAGTGGATTGTGAATCACGGAGCTTGGGTCTGAAACTAGCTTTGGGACCTTGGTTAGACCACTTTATTTCGCTGGGCCTCAGGGATTTTATTTTGCCCAATTCAATAGTCCCATTCAATCAATAAACACTCGCTTCCCACTGTGTGATAGGCATTGTGTTGGACAACACAGACACAGTTGTGAAAATAGCCCTGTCTCCCATAAAGCATTTAGCACCATGGCAAACTAGGTGTTAACCAAATAATCTCAGTAATGAGCAGAGAATTCCAGACTGAGGTAAGTACTCTAAAAGACAAAAACCCAGTTCTATGAGAAGCTCTTGAAATGGGGCGCCTGGGTGGCTCAGTGGGTTAAAGCCTCTGCCTTCAGCTCAGGTCATGATCTCAGGGTCCTGGGATCGAGCCCCACATCGGGCTCTCTGCTCAGCGGGGAGCCTGCTTCCCTTCCTTTCTCTCTGCCTGCTTCTCGGCCTACTTGTGATCTGTCTGTCAAATAAATAAATAAAATCTTTAAAAAAAAAAAAAAAGAAGCTCTTGAAAGAAAGAATTTGGAGTAGACCATGAGAATGGGGAAGGAAAGAAGGTCCCTCTAACTGACAGAAAGAATTAACCAGGGAAAATAACATGGAACCCAGAGTGACTGGGAGATAATTCTCCATGGATCCCATAATTCTCCACACATCTTGAAAAGAGGTCCTAACTGCCTTTGTCCTAGGCTAGCTCTTCAAGGATATTGGTATAGTGAACAGCCTTGGAAGAGAGAGGTAACACCTCCACCTGGAGCAATAAATCACCATGCTTACTGCCCAGTATAAAAGATTCAGGTTCCCTTAGCTCTGGGCTCCTTTCCTGTAATGCAGCCCACTGCCTGCCCAGGTGTCACTTAGTCCTCTTCATATCACCGTGTGGGAAATGGATGCAGAAAACCAAAGCAAAGTGATGATACTCTGGACTCTGCTACTGCTGTGAATAATAAACTGTCCTCTTTCTCTGACCCAGGTATCTCTTGTCTTCTACCAGCGTCTAGGAAGCTGTGGCAAAGCTAACAGTTTAGCTTGCGAGGAAGGCAAAATTCAGACCCTTCTTGCTTGTTCCCAAGCAAAGTGACACAAACTGAAGCTGGAGGATAAATAAAGCCTGGGGTGGGGATGAACAGAAGTTCAGGCAGAGAACATGTGCAAAGGCTTGGAGGTGGTGGAGAGGAAGGAAATGGAGAATAAAACTGTCCACTATAACAGGAATGGGAACCTCATGAGGAAATGGGGAGAGATGAAGCTGGGAGAAGGTGGGGAGAAGCAGTCAACATGCAAAACAGGAAGACTTTATCCCAAGGGCAGAGCAAGCCACTGAAGGCTACTTTGGGCAGACTAGACATAAAATCCATTGAGGCTGACTCCGAACACTCCCCTTAGCCTCCAGATCCTTTTCTACCTCAACACTCCCAGAAAATAGTCTTGGTTGCAGCATAGGTTGGCATAGCAACAACAATGTGGCTGTTTCCTCTATGGTTTTATTTTTACAAACTCTAGATTATCAAGCAGGCTGTAGGTATGTTTGGACAATTATAGGTGCTGGGCAGGGGGAAGAGGAGTAGAGGGGCTTCCTCCTTTTGGCTGAGGAGTGGACAGTGATAGGAGGTATTTTCTTTTGGGAGGCTGAGCCTCCTAACTAGTCCTTCTGGCCTGCTGACCACTGTTTGTTGAATCCAGCCAGGCCAGGAAAGCAGTGTCTTTCCTGTAACCCATGAAATATAGAGGAAGGGAGGTTACACCTGGAGCTTCACAAGGAGCAAATTCCTCTTATTTGAGTGTATACAGTATATACAATGGATTTGTGAATGCAATGTAGAGTCAGACTACCTGGATTCAAATCTTAGCTCCTCCACTGATCAGCTTTATTACTTCAGGCAATTTTACTAATTTCTCTGCGCCTTTCCCCCATCTGTTAAATGGAATCTAACTCATAGAGTCATCATGAAAATTAAATGGGGATTAAATACATAAAGTTCTTGGAACATGATTCGGCATACAGTGTGTATTCAGTATCATTCTTAGAGCTTGTTTGAAATGTACCTTCTTATATATGTACCTTCTTATAATCTCTGTCATTCAAAAACTCCAGCCATTTACAATCATTCCCACCAGAGAAGGCATCATGCAACAAATTAAACACCTATAATCACTAGATCACATTATAAGAAACTCCCTCTTGGAATCTACTAGAATCATTACACTTTGATATTTAAATCCCAAAATACAGTTTTGAGATTCACTCAGCCTGATTTGTTGATGACTCCCTAGTACTTACCAAGCTTCCTGACTAAGGGGCACATAATAGATCTGAAGGGGCTTCCTTGGGCTCCTAGGTCTTTAAACTGGGGAGGTTCCAGTCTAAGCCACAGAACATGAGAAATAAATCATTATTTCTCTGAGCCACTAAATCTTGAAGGGCTTCATTACTCAGGACAGGATAACTGATATATGAAATACCCCAGAGATTCTGACTCATTAAGTCTGGGATAGGGTCTCAGTAACTACTGCTAACTTGTATCCCCAAGCATTTACTAATTCACATGGTTCCCATCAGTGCCTCCTCACTGCCGCCTCCTCCTGCCCCCTGCTTTCCTGATGACAGGAGACTCTTGGGCCCCGAGTCAGAACTTCTGAATCAAAAAGTCTAAAAAAAAAAACAAACAACAACAACAAAAAACTCAAAAGTTGAGAGACTGAATATACAAATGGGCATTGGCCAAATACTATATAAAAATAGAGCTCTGACCCATTATTGGCAGCAATAAGCCCATGAAGTTGAACAAACCCTGTAGCTATCAACTCAACATAGCCAGGACTTTATCAAGAGCTTCCCTAATTTTTGGACCTGCTTCCAACTTAGGACCAAGCCGAGAAAGCCAAATGTGCTCCCCTAAAGCCATCACATAGGATGCCCCACTTCTAATCAGGTCACCTCCAACATCCCCATGCCAACAGCCTCCAATCAGGGCACCCCCAAACCCCCCCCTCATTTCCACTATAAAGCTTCCCACTCCCTGCCTGTCTCTGAGTCTCTGCCAAAACTCAGGCAAAGGTAGCTGCCAGAGCAAACTCTGAATAAATAGCTTTTTCTTACTCTTATTTAGGTGGTCTTCATTTATCTCCACAGAATTGATATATTTAATACTAACAAGTGATTCTTCTCATCAGGGAAGTTTGGAAAACCCCATCACAGACCCTTGCTCCTCGGAGTGTGGTCCCCAGCACAACAGCAGCAGCAGCAGCAGCACCTGGGAGCCTGTGTGGTTTGCAGAATCTCAGTCTCTACCCCAGACCTACTGCTTCAGAACCTACATTTTCAACCAGATCCTAGAGGTGACCCTCCAGCACATTAAAGCGTGAAGAACACTGACCAGGAACATTGATCCAGGTCAGTGGGTCTCAGCTCTGGGTGCACATTAGAATCCTCTGGGGGCTGTTTAAAATACCAAAGCCTGTCTTCCACAGTCAGAGCATTCATCTGGTTTAATTGGCCCCTGAGTAGGGCTTGCACATCAGTGGTCTTAAAAGCTCCCCGGGTAATTCTCACATGCAGCCCGTGCTAAGAACCGCTGACCCAAGACAATGGTTCTCAATCTTTGGTATGTGTCAGGATCACCTGGAAAGCCCCCTGGGCACACAGAGGTCCAGGCTGGATGAGGGAGGGCAGTCCTGGCCTTGGTAAGAATAACCGAGATCCTGGGCAATTCTGAAACTGACCAAAGCAGGAGAAGCTCTGTGAGGGGAGAGTCCCGTGGAAGCTTGCCATACAGTTTTTTTTTTCCCTCTTAATTTCTTCTTCTTCCTCAATTCGACTTGTCTGGCATCATGGCTCTTAAAACTCAAAGAACAAGAGAACCTCAGAACTGGAGAGAACTGTAGGCATCTTTGAGCACAGTAAATGAGGGTCTGACAGCCAAATCTGGCTCATGGCGTGCATGTGTGTTTTCATCTATACACATTTTTTTAAAAAGCTTTGAATCCACTGCCAGCATTTTTTAAAGGAGATTTTACATAAAAATCTAAATTTCTAGATTCTCCTGAAAAATCAGGGGATCTAGCCACAATCACCCCATTCCTGCATGGCAACTGGCTGGAATCACTCCTTAAAATGGGGTTTGGGTTCACTGGTTGCCTACAGTCTCTGCCTGATCCATGTTGCTCATTTTTGTCACCTGCCTGATCCTGCAAGCGTCTGAGTTTGATATCTTTACATTAATAGTCCTACTCCGTGTTTTGTAAATGAGAAGACGGAACCCTCCACCTCACCCTTGTGGAAGCTCGAAGTCCCTGAATCGTGGCCAGTGCTGGCACGAGGGTCAGACCTCCATGCTGCTCGTGTGAGATGGTGATTCTGCCTTGCTGAGACCTGACTTACACACTAGAGGACAGTGACTAGAGGCCCCCAGCACCCACTCAGAACTTAGAACACCTTAAACAATAAGCAATATCTGCTTTTGGTTTCAGGCTTGTCACCTACTCAGATGCACTTACACAGCAATTAATTCTACCCATTGAGCCTCTACAAACTCGTCTACACACAGAATCACAACAGGGTCTGATCTATATGGTTATTTGAGGGTTACATTAAATCATATTAGTCTGGTACCTGAGACATAGGAAGGGCTTTATAATGAGAACGAGATACTATTAGTGAGTTTTTTCTATATATTTTTCAAAATGGTCATTGTTGAGTTTCTGCCAACACCAAACTTACTCGGAAAGCAATGTGGTAAGAGAGACACCTATTGGTTGAGTGGCTTTAGGCAAAGCTCTCAAAACGTGCTAAGCCTCAGTGTTTTTCATCTGTAAAATAGGGATAATAATAGCACTTACTCCCCAGAGTTGTCTGAAGTTTAAATGAGATAATGCATGTGTAAAGCTTGCTTACCACAGTGCCCAGCTCCTAATAACCTCAGCTTTTGACTCCTCAAAGCAGGGTTACCACCTAGTGGTGTAAGAGGGTAACTGCAGGCTCTACAGGGCTTATGAGAAAAACAATGGCCAAAATATGGCCCTCGTAGGTGGATCGCAAGGTCTGATTTGACAGTGCAAAGTAAATTCAGAAAGAGGTGGCTGGCCATTCAGTGAGCTAAATGTTCCCAGGTCCACTCCTGGACTACTCTTTGCCATTGCAGTGCACTCGCCATGACAACTCTGGCTTTTCATCTTGCGTGGGGGGCAGGGGTCTCCTCGGGACATTAACCAGCTGGATTCTGGATTTCCTTGGCCCCTGGTTTGGTTCATGGCTATTTAGTTTGCTGCATGACCACTGGCTTGCCAGTTTCTGGTCTCAGGGATCCAGTTACTGCACACGGCATGGTTTGGCTCCGTACCATCATGGCTTGAGCCAGCTGCCTCCACTCCCCGCCCCGCCCCGGGTTATGGGTAAGAGCTGCTCTTCCCTGCTTGGAAATGTGGCCAGCTAGAGGGGTGGCCTTTTTCCCTTCCATAAGAGACCTGGAAACTGGTCCTTCGCCGTCCAGAAGAAACCCAAACCACACAGGGTGGCAGCAACTACTCATTATTATCGAATGGACCCACTAATCAGTCTACAAGAGTGCCCTGTGTTAGCCTCTAAAAATATAGCTTAAGGTTCCTTCTCTTTGCCACTGTCCTCACCTAGCTCTCAGTCCTCCAGGAAGGATCCAGGATCAAGAGCAAAGTATTCCTCCCTCAAGGAGGGATTAGCTGAGTTTAAGGATTTCATGTTTCCCACCATCCCAGCAATGGGCAAGGAAAGGCCATGCCAGGTGAATGCAGCCTCTTTCCACACTTTCTCTTTCCCTCAGATTCTTCACTTGGACAGATAGAAGAGACTGTGGCCTGATGAGAGAGGGTGTCGTTCGAGCAGACAGAAACCAAAGGTTTATTACTGTTTTCTTTCAACAATTATTTAACAGGCACTTACTAGGGGCCTGGCACTGCTCTAGGTGCTGGAGATACAGCTGAGGACAAAACAAACACTCATGCTCTTCTGGACCTGAATCCCAAAGCAGAGGTGGACGACAAATAAAATAAATAAGTAAAACACATAGTGTGTTGGTGATAAATGCTAAGGAAAGAGAAATCAGGGAAATGAGGAGGTGGTGAGAAGGTGACATAAGAACAAAGACCGGAAGTGGGGAGGGACTGAACTGTGTGAACATCTGGGAGAGGAACATCTCAGGTGGCGAGAAGGTCAAGTGCAAAGCCCTGACATGGGACTGTCATGTCCCAGGAGTTACAAGGAGGCCATTGTGGCTGGTATGGGTCACTGAGGGGAGAAGAGTCAGAGATGAGGTCAGAGAGGCACCAGGTGTGGTGGGGGGGCACCTGGGTGTCTCAGTCAGTTGAGTGGCTGACTCTTGATTTCGGCTTGGTCATAATCTCTGGGTCCTGGGATCAAATCCTATGTCAGGCTCCATGCTTGGGCAAGGGAGTCCACTTGAGGATTTCTCTCCCTCTGCCCCTCTCTCTGCTTTCTCTCTCTCTCAAATAAATAAATACATCTTTTTAAAAAAGGAGTTATCAGGTGGCCTGGAAGGTGAGAAGCCATTGGGCAGCAGAGGAGTGACAAGATCTAAATTATGTTCAATGGGGTCAGTCTGGCTGCCATATGGAGAATGGACTGAAAGGGTCAAGAATGATGAGGGACAGGTGCAGAAGCAAAAGATCATGGTGGCTTAGACCAGGGCAGTTGTAGTGGAGAAGGTTACAAGTGGCGAGAATCTGAAAATTACTCTGGCAACAAGCCTTAGAGAGGAGTCAACCCATCTCATGTAGAGCACCAACGACACGTGCAATTAGTTCTATAATCACTGTGTCCTGCCCAGCTCACCTGACAGAGTGTTAGCTCTCTGCCATTGGGAACCAGACCTGTCTTTTGAGTTCTGTGTCTGGCTGTCCAGGACAGTGACTGACACTAAGTGGACATTCTGATAGATGGATACATGGATGGATGGATGGACAAGTGGATGGACGGACGAAGGGATGGATGGATGGATGATGGGGTAGAAAATTCCATTTTCCCAAATTTCCCTTTTTCAAACTATAGAGTTATGATTGGTCATCTGATTAGAATAATTCATGGAGGGACGCCTGGGTGGCTCAGTTGGTTGGACGACTGCCTTTGGCTCAGGTCATGATCCTGGAGTCCCGGGATCGAGTCCCGCATCGGACTCCCAGCTCCATGGGGAGTCTGCTTCTCTCTCTGACCTTCTCCTCGTTCATGCTCTCTCTGTCTCTCTCTCAAGTAAATAAATAAAATCTTAAAAAAAAAAAGAATAATTCATGGAGCTGACCACCCAGTTAAGGATATTCCAGAGATGGCTCCAACCACCAAAAAAAAAAAAAAAAAGAAAGAAAGGAAGGAAGGAAGGAAGGAAGGAAGGAGTTGTAAATACAGCTGAAGCCCTGAGGAACCTCATCAGATGCCTGGGGGAAGCCAGAGCTAGATACAATAGTTTTCCCAATTGAGATGAAAGATATCCTAAAACCGAGCTTTGGACATCAGGGAATTTTCAGTGCGAAACATCTGCTGACTTAAGGCTGGTCTGTGGTTCTTTTTGTAAGCACTTTTAATATAATCTTGCATAAACAGGACTCTAGAAACCATGCCTGCCCAATATAGATAATCCTGCAGGGACCACTGTGTGGGTGATACTAAAGGAAGGTTGCACTTTATGTGGATGTCTGGTCCAAATAGTTATCCAAGGACACGCCTGCTTTTCCAGTGCACCAGGAAGAAACACTGTTCTTGTCAAACATCCAGGCTCTCAGGGGAACCCAGCCCTGCCCAGACTGGTCTCCCGGATGTACCTCACCTGTAGCCACAGGGAGACTGGAGACAGAAAGTTTATCGAAAATAAAACCCACTTTGACTACCTCAGCAGGTAATGTCTCACTAATGGTTAGTCATGCAACTCCCAGTCTGGATTCAGTCTGGCCACAAAAGCTTCTTCTCTTCCACACAGTCATTAGCAACCCTGGAATCAATAGATAGCTCATGCCAGCCTCAAGAAATGCACAAATCGTCATAGCCACAGGCCCAGTTAAGCTACTGTGGTGATGCCACGTGCTCACCAGGGGGAAAACAGCCCTCAGATGAGTATATATTCTCCTCTTTTCTCATAAAGACAACTGTACAGCAGTTAAGTAAGGATACATGCCTGTATGTGTTTTCGATCTCTCTGCCTTTCTTTCTGTCTCTCTTTCTCTCCCTTTCTGTCTCTGTTTCTCTCTCTCTCTCTCTCTCTCTCTCTCTCTCACACACACACACACACACACACACACACACTCTGAATTTTTTTTTTTTTTTTTTTGCCTTTAAAAATAGCACTGGTGTGGTGCCTGTGTGGCTCAGTTGGTTAGGCATCTGCCTTCGGCTCAGGTCACAATCCCAGGGTCTTGGGGTCCAACTCCACATTGAGTCCCACATCGGACTCCCTGCTCAGTGGCGAGCCTGCTTCTCCCTCTGCCTGCTACTCCCCCTGCTTGTGCACTCACTCTCTCTCTCTTTTTTAAAAAAAAGATAAGATTGGTAAGCATGTACAATTATAATGACATCTGAGACAGCCAAGGAGAGAGAAAAAAAAAAAAGTCTGTATAAGGAAGAAACAAAAGACCCACATCTGGGACAAAGTTCAAGGGAATATCTTAAGTTAACATTAAGATACAGCAACAATAAGGACATAATTGTCTGCCATGCTAAAAAAATGCTAACTTTCAAAATGGAGAAATCAACCCATATGTTTAAATTTGTCTATGTATAAAGAATATTTGTAATGATATAAAAACCTCTTATGTACAAAGAAATATGCAAATTGTTAAATACTTTCATTCATAAAAATTGTGTTTTAAATGAATATTTATTGGCACCGAGTATGTTCATTACATATTGTTAAGGAAAAAATAAAATAAAACAACATAGGGTTTGCATTTCTAATAATCTAATGGACTAGGCATCTTGACAAAAATCCCCAACACAAAACATGTAGAAATCACTCAAAATGTGGTAAAAATCTTTCTAAGTGAATATATGAATTAGGGTGCAAATAACAGAAATTCCCCAGATGCCGAATTTGAAGTGAGGGTTGAAAATCAGGGTGGTAAAATGACATTGAGGGTTGGGGACAACTGCCAAAGTCAGTGACCAAGAAGTTTTTACAGTTTCAAAAATTTTAACAGTTACATGGGAACAGATGACCAAAGTCCTAGACCTACACATAATGGGAAAATAAGGCCAAGACCCCCAAAGGACTATGCCCCTGATGAAAAGTTTGACAAGAAAATAATTTACCCACTGGCAGAGAGATAAGACTGAGGAAGGCCTGTTGGACTCAGTCTGAGGCCTGGTAGGGAAAGAGTATTTCCCTGAGAATTCATAACCACAGAATTATTCTCACATGCATTTGGGATTTAATTGTACTCCCTGCAAGGAAAACCCCAAGTGAAAAATTAGTAAAGTGATTCCAGGTTGGTTTCTTCAGAGTACCCAGAAGAAGAAAATGTGTTATTCTCTCTGGAGTTACCTGTCCTCAACCCAAACCTCCCTGAATCCACAGAAAATGCCCCTTTAAACATCAGCTCACTAACCAACACTAAAAAACACATGAATAAACAAGCTACCATAAATGAAACTAAGCAGAAATAACAAGCAGCAGAATTAGAACTCCATAACATAGATTGTTGGATTCAGAATACTAAAAAAAAAAACTTTTTAAAGAAGAAAGAAATAAAATACTATCCCAAAGATCAGAGGCAAGAGTGAAAAAGAACCAAATATCATTTTAGAAAACAAAACAATAATTTAAATGGAAAATTCAATTTATCTGATAAATCAGATAAACTAGAAAGAGATAAAGAAGAAAAAATAACGACCTAGAAAACAGACATGAAAAAACTACCCAGAATATTGCACAGAGAGATAGAGATAAAAATTTGTTAAGTGGTTAAAAGACACTGCTTCTGGAACATATATCCAATCATATTTCCAAAAGAAGGTAAGAGAGTTGCAAGGTGATATAAGAAAGATGGTGGAATAGCAAATGCCAGCCCTTAAGCAGGCAGAAACATCAATGCTGGCCACCATCCCTGGAAGGGAATACCTTTGTGGAAACCTGGGAGCCCAGTGGAGAAATTCCAGCACCCTCTTCAAAATCCGAAAAAAAATGCATCAAAGAAAGTAAGAAAACCCATTTCACTTCATCTCTGCCACCTCTGCCTGGGGTTCAGTAACAAGAGAGGTCCCTGGCCCACAGTTTCTCCCATGGGGTAAAATGAGAGCAGAATGAATGCCTGGCTTCCCCAGTCTAGAGGGATACTGCCCAAGAAGCCCACTTCTGCATTACACCACTCAGACAGCTGAAGGGATTAGCATAGCTGAATAGTCTGGGGAAGCTAGAGTCAGGGAAAAGAAACAGGCTCATAGTAACCACCCTGTGGATCTCAAAAACCCAGCCACAGATCCTACTAACTAATCCCCAGGCTCCACCAAGAGGCCTGCCCACAAATCCCATGGAACTTCTCACCTGCAGCTCCCCCAAATGACCATTGCAGCCCCAGCAGTCCATGTATACCCCGAAGACAATGTACATGAGCCTCCATAAATGGTGCTCACATTCTCCTACAAATGGCATATGCAAACCACTGCAGACAATACACAGATGTCAGCAGCAAGCTTGTTTCTGCAGGTTTGGGGGAAGGCACAAGCTTGCACACTTTAAGACACTGCCCTGGAGAAAATAAACAGGAGACTCTCAGCCCTTGGCCCAACTTTGTGGGACAGAAAGTAGGCACACAATCCTAAGACTTCCCTTCCAAAGAAGGAACAAAAGGCAATGAAAAGAATGAAGAAAAGCAATCCTTAAAGAAGTAATGATTTTCAAAAATTGATAAGGAAGGCACCTGGGTGACTCAGTTGGTTAAGCAAGAGCCTTTGGCTCAGGTCTTGATCCCGGAGTCCCTTGATCAAACCTACATCGGGCTCCCAACTCTGCAGGGAATCTGCTTCTCCTTCTGCCCTTCTCCCCTCTCATGCTCCCCCTCTTTCTCTCTCTCAAATAAATAAATAAGTAAAATCTTTTTTAAAAATTGATAAGAAAAAAATGTTTAAAAATTGATAAAATCCTGAGACTCAGAAAGCATACAAATCTAAAATCCATACCTGTGCACGTCACACAGAAACTGAATAATATACAAACTTCATCCCCCCACTCCACCCACCAATCATAAAGACCTTAAAAGTAGCCAGAAATAAAAGACAAAGGAATAGAAATCTGAATAGCAAGACCTCTCAATGGAAATCTGTGGACAAAAGACTGAGATCTCAATGTGCTAAAAGAAAAGAACTGCCACTTAAAATTATATACCTAGCTAAACTATCATTTTCTAACAAGAACAAAATAATGCCATTTCAAATAGGATAAATAATGTTTTCATTAAGGAATTAATAAAGCAAGCATTTGAGGAAGAAAGAAAGTGAATCCCAGAAGAAAGGTCTAAAATGCACACAAGAAATGTGCAGACAAGTCTGCAGATTTGGTAGTGCCCTCAAGCAGGGATGGGAAGATGTTCCTTTTGAAGACTGTAAAGTGTGCAGAAACTCTCCCTCTAAAACATACTGGTGCAGAAAACCTTTTGCCATCGTAACATTAGAAAGTCTTTTCTAGAGTATGCTCCACAGTTCCCTTCATTGGCTCTGGGTACTCTTCCCTCTGGATGAACCCAACCTGCAACTTTATCCTCCCTCAAAGCTACAGAGCTGTTAATTTTCCAGATAAACCTGCAAATCTACATGCAAGATTTCTACTCAGCTGACAGCAATTCTGGATAAATCATACTAATACTTAAAAGAAAAAAAAAGGCACTACATTTTAGATTTTTGAAAGGAGAAAAATCATACTCAATGGAGAATAAAAGGAAGGATTTTAGCTCTCAAATCTCATTTTACACATCTTGCTTCATATATGTTCCATCTCTAAAAAATGTCTTGTCCTTTTTTGCCATGTACAAACTCCTACTCATCCCTCAAGACCCAAATCAAACATAAGTTCTGTGAAATATTTCCTGATTCCTTGTACATGAATACTGTGCCTTGCACAAGATACTTCAGTTTTTGCCATTATTTCTATATGTCTTTATCACTAGACTGTGAACTTCCTAAAACAAGAACTAAATTTTTTCTTTATCTCTGTATCCTCAACTCCTGGTACAGCATCTGACCTATAGTAAGTATTTGTTCATATGTATTTGTTGACTCAGTGGATGGTCCCCATGGATTTTCAAATAAAGTTAACCAATAGATATAGACTATTCAGTCTCTGGGTAATCAGGTCTCATATCAGTATACTGGATCCTAGGAGAAGTTTAGCTCACAAAATATAAAATACCCCAGCAAGTAAGGAACTAAATAAAGCTCTGCAATGTGATTATATTGATGTTCCCATAGGTTCTGGGGCCAAATATCTGTGACATGGACCTAATACAAAACTGAGTCCTGGAACTGCAAAGAAATATCAGAAGTCTCTTGGATCTTATCAACTCCATGGTCCTGGGGGCATTTATCGAGAAATTTACTTATCAGGGTTGGTGACCTCTAGATTTGGATTTGACTGCCTGCTTTCTAAGCCACTCATTAATCTGCAGGACGTTCTCTGAGCCTTGATCATTTCTGCCTTATTAGCATATCATTAATTTCTATGTAAAGCAGGGGTCACAGACCATCACTGTGACACAATTCTCTGAATGTAGGAAATTGAATCATTTAAATTTCTGAACAGAAATAAGAAGATACGTCTCCCAAAAAAAGTGGTTCTGTGATAACAGAATAGGAAGCATCCTTGAGTAAGAAATGGCATTTTGTAGAGTAAGGAAGAGAACGTCAAAAATTCTAGGCAGGGATCCTTTTTAGGTACATGTCCGAAAAAGGCAAATCTATAGAGACAGAAAGTACATTAGTGGTTCCCTGGCGTTGGGGGTGGGAAAGGGGATTAAGTGTAAAGGTGTTCAAGGGGTCTTACTGGGTGATGGAAAGTTGCTACAACTAGTTTATGGTGATGGATGCACAGCTCTGCTGAGTTACTAAAAAGCACTGAATCACACACTTTAAACAGGTGAATTTTTGTGAATTTTGATCCCTCAATAAATTGGGTTTTTTTTGTTAACAGTTTCAGTATTAGCATATCAAGGCCAAAACAAAGTTTGGTCAGAAACACCTGCTAGCAGGTCTGTAATTAGCCGCATCAAGAATTAAGGAGGGCTGCTTTGGTGGCTCAGTTGGTTGGGCAACCAATTCTTGATCCCAGCTTGGGTCATGATCTCAGGGTCATAGGATCAAGCCCTGCATCAGGCTTCCCATTCAGGGGGCAGTCTTCTTGAACCTCTCTCTCTCTCCCTCTGGCCCTCCTCCCACTTGTGCTCTCACTCTCTCTAAAACCTATAAATCTTAAAAAAAGAAAGAAGAATTAAGGAGACTGGGACCAGGGAGGACTTAAGAAACTTGCAACAGGATGTTCACTACAGTGCAACTGTCTGATTTTTCCATCATAGAAAATGTCAAGCATAGAAGGAGAGGATGGATAACAAAACATGTACACAACACCCACCATCTTTAACAATGATCCAACTCGTAGACAATCTTATGTCATCTAAAGCCCACCTACTCCATCCTACCCTGTATACTGATTTTATAGCACTGTTTTATTTTTTATTAAAGAATATGTCAGACATATACTAATGTACACCATGCAGTACAATAAGACCCATAACCTACCTTCAAGCTTCAACAATTCTCAATACATGGCCGGCTTATCTTATCTCTATTCCTCTCACTTCCCTTGTCCCTGTCTTATTTGTAAGCATACCTTAGACATCAAATCACTTCATCTGCAAATATTTCATTAAATATCTCAAAAGGTGAGAACTTTATTCTTTTAATATAGCCACAGTACTATTACTATATCCCAACAAAATTAACACTGTTTTCCTGCTATCACTAAATACCCAGGGCTCAGATTTCCAACTGTACCATAAACCTCCAAAATATGTTTTTTAAGAGTTTGTTTATTTGAGTCGGGATCCAAAGAAGGTTCACACACTGCTGTTTACCGACATGTCTCTCATTTCTTTTAGTCTGCAGGCCATCCCCGCCCCCTGCCCCATTTCTCTCTCATTTTCCTTGCAATTTCTTTGCTGAAGAAACCAGGTCATTTGTCTATAGACTTTTTCTCAAGTCTAGATTTTGCAGCACTATTTATAATAACAAAACACTGGAACCAGTAGACACTATCCGTCGAAAAGAAGTCAGTTAAATAAATGAGGATATAACCACATAATGCAATTCATAAGAGCTATGTGAGGGAGGCCTGGGTGGCTCAGCTGGTTAAGCATTTGCCTCAGCTCGGGTCATGATCTTGGGGTCCTGGGATCGAGTCCTCACATCAGGGTCCCTGCCCAGCAGGAAGTCTGCTACTCGCTCTGCCTGCTGCTTCCCCTGCTTGCGCACACACTCTCTCTGGCTCTCTCTCTCGGGCAAACAAATAAATAAAACCTTTAAAAAATAATAATAAATAAAAAAATAAGAGCTGTGTGATTAATTTACATCAAACAGAAAGATACTACAAATGTTTATTAAATAGGTACTATGTGCCAGGTTCTATTCCAGATGTTAGAGATAAAGCTGTAAATAGTATAAAATCTCTGCCCTCTGGGAGCCTGTGTTTTAATGGAGGGTGACAAACAATACACATAAATAATTAAAATGCATAGACTGTCAGATGGTGCTACCTGGGATGGAGCACAACACAGAAGAAAAGGGAATAAGGACTGTGAGGCAGTGGGAAGGGAAGGTTGCCATTTCCAAAGAGAGAGCCAGAGAAGGCGCTGATGAGAAGGTGACATATGAGCACAGACCCGACAGAGGTGGTAAGTGAGAAGTTATACAGATAAATGAGGGGTAAAGAATCCAAGGCAGAGGCAGCAGCCAGTGCAAAGATCCTGGGTTGACAGTGTGCCTGTTGTATTCAAGGAATGGCAGAGAGGCCAGTGTGACTTGCGGGGGAGCCGAGGGGTAGGAGATGCTGCCCAAGAGGGGTCCAGGCCCAGACAGCACAGGGCTTCGCAGGCCATCACAAGGATGTTGGCCTTTACTCTCTGTGATATGGAGCCATGGGAGAGGATTTATCATTATCCTGAGATAATCGATAATGCAGATATCTAGTGGATATCTGCATTATGATATCTAACGCAACAGATAATGCAACAGCAACAAGAGAGTAGGAAGATGAATTTAAATGTTGCTAGACTTGCTGGACAACTTTTCCATCACCCTATCAGTTCCTGCACGTGACCCTACAGGCTGATGACAAATTATCTTTCATTTGTCAGTGACTGGACAGTACAAGGGCCCCTGAAGGTCCCTCAGGTATTTTGCCCTGAGGTTCAGGGCAAAGAGGTCTGGGTTGGGCAATATTTACTGGAAGAAGTTCCATGAAAAGTGTTGACTCTGTAGCAAGAGCCCCGATTTCTGTGATCCAGCCTGGGCGTTAGCTGTCTGTCCCTCCAAGTGCCCCTAAAACGAACTATAGCCTGTATCAGATCTGTTTTTGTAAATAAAGTTTTATTGGTACAGGGCCATGCCCATTCCCATTCATTTACATATCATCCAGGGCTGCTTTCAGCTAAACAGAGTTGGGTAAATTTGTTAGAGACCTTATGACCCCGAGGTCTAAAATATTTATTACCAGGCCCATTACAGGAAAAGTTTGCCCAGCCCTGTCCTAGAGAAACCAAGCCTCCCAAGGTGGGCCCAAGGCCCACCCAGTGAGGTGGTTCTGAGTCTTTGGAGAGTCACTGCCTGGTTCTGGCTGAGACCTGTCACCACCATTCTAAGGGGCTTCTTCCACTCTGGGTGGATTTCCTGAGATGAGTGGTGAATGCCCAGGGCCCTATGCTCTCCCTCCCTTGTCTCTTCTTCTGGGGACTGGGGTGAGTGGGCCTTGCCTAACATACCACCCTTCCCCCACACCCAGAGTGAGCCCCCACACAGTAGAGAATGTCTTCATGGGTTCATGGACAGCCCTGGGCCCAGATCCCAGCTTACTCATCACCTTGTAGGTCTCCTCAACTGCAAAACAGGGCTAACAGTTACGGGTCCAAAGACTGCTGACAGAGTTGCATGGGATGGTGGGCGTGGAGGCTGAGCACAGCGCCGAGCCCTACTGCGTCAGTGTGCACTGGCCGTCACCCCCCGGGGCGGGCCCTTACTCCATTTACATTGCCACTTGGATGCAGTTGTGGACACTTCATCCCGACCGGCTCTAGCAACTACAGGGCTCTACAGGCTATGCTCATCGCCACATCATTGCCAATATCACAGAACACAACTGTCATCAGAGCAGCCCTGTGCTCCTGGGCCCCAGTGGACATCTCATGCTTCCCTGGCAACACTTCTCCCCTTTTTGGATAAAATCACCCCACCTGCTCTCTCAGTCCCTGTGGCTTGGGTGGGCTGCCAGGAATGAAAGAAGATGACCTAGCCCAGTCTGGCTAAAGAGTCTCCTCTTCAGCAGGCAGAGAGACCCAGGAAGCTCCCAAGAATCACGCTTTTTCCCAGCAGAGACTTTGCATTGGGTTGGCCAGAAATATCCATTCCCCCCATGGGCACAGCTCCTCCTCCTGGCGACCACACTGTGTGGCCGTCACTCCTCAGATCTCTTCCCCTCCACCCCTTGGGTGCTCACTTTCGTATACATATCACGCTTCCAGTCCTGCAGAGTCAGAGAGGTTTCTGGGGCCAGAAGTGCCGCTACAAGACCCAACCTCGTTCCCAGATTCAAACTGCATTACACTCTAAGGCGTAGACAAGAGCTGCCTTTGCGTCTCCTTTGAAGGGGCGGAAATGCTGAATGTTGAATGTGCTAATGACAAGGTGGATGCCGCGATGAGACACGTCCCCAAGGTCAACGAGAAGAATAGCTGTGTTCGAACACTGCCACTCCTTGCGGCAGCCATGACCCTCTGGATTATTAAGGAATGACAGGAAGCAAATGAAGGAAGGGGACATGGAAATATCTGCTGGGAAGATGGAGAGCTCCTCCATTCCTCTGTCTCATTATCATATCTAGAACAGAAGCTGAAGGGGAGAAATTGTTGAGTAACAACAAAAGGATGGCCAAGAAAGTCTCCTATAAGCTGTCTACAGCGCCAACTTGGATAAGCCACCATATGACAAAGACAGGCTAGTCTACGTCTTGGTGGAGGTTTGTGGAAAAAGCATGATGGCCAGGTTTTTCTGCCCAGTGTACCGTCGCCTCTGTTTTGACAAAAGCACCATGGTTCCCTTTTGTAGAACCACTTTCCCTCCTTGGCCCTCTCTGCTCCCCACCAACCTATAAGTCCCTGAGGTTTAGGGGAAGCATAGGCCACTCCTCCGCCCCAGGGAGGGGCAAGTAAGCCAGGCCTGCATGAGAACACTGCATGTCTTGTCCACAGCGATGGGTTCAGAGGGAAGCAGAGGGCCCATTCCTCTACCAATCAGAGCCAACAAATGTCATCACTAGGACTTTGACAGGAATGACAGGGCAAAAGTTTTTCTCCTTCTCCTAGATATGCAAGCTAGTTGGACATCGTCTGGAGCCACAGAGGGGCCGTCCTGGCCACCATTGGAGGAGGGTCTGACTGAAAATCAAACTAACCTAGATAGCCCAGCCAAGCCAAGAAACAGAACCAAGTCCTGATGACTTTGTCTGAGCTCCCGGATCCAGCCATGTCTAGAGCTAGCTGTACCCCAACCTTTGCTGTTCATAAGCTAATAAATTCTCTTTTCCATTGCTTAAGTCAAGAGTTCTGCCTGATGCAAATATCTGCCAACCACCACGAAATTAGGAAGGGAGGTTTTCTCTATCTAACCTATGGGAAATCTCTTTTTGAGCACTTAGATATGCTTGTCTTTTTTTTTTTTTTTGCCACTGGAAATTCAATATGTGAAATTTTTTTTTCTTCTCCTTTGGCATTTTCTAATAAAAAGAAAAATAGACTAGGGAGGAACATTCCTTGACAGGGTACAAATGAAGGTCTATGTAATCTAAGTAAGTCATTCAGTTTGATAAGAAACTCATCAAAATTCCAGAAGAGTCTTGAGGAAAAGGCAAAAATGATGTGCAAATGCCAGATGGAGGGGAATATATAAGCTCAAGCATCCCCTCGGTGCCTGGATCACTCAGCAGCACCATAGGTCAGAGGGGCACACAGGGTGACAACTTCCCACCTGAGATGCTAAGAAGGAACATCTCCAACAGGTTTCCTTAGTCATCTTGCTTCTTGTGTCTCTCGGGCCACTTTTCATGGGATGTGGGTCATAGGAGATGGTGGGGAGGGCTGGAGAATGGACTGGGAGAGAATTGTGAATATTTTTCTATGTTAAAAAAAAAAAGGGTTGTTAGCTTTATGCAAGTTCTGTTGGCTATGCATCCCTTTGAGCCAGGCCCATCCTATTGCCCGTCCTATTTCCATGATGCCGGGTAGCAGCATGAGACCCATCGAGTTTGCTAAAATTCTATAAGCCAGAGTGATCTCTGCCCTTCTCCCTGTGGCCCAGAGGGCAAGGAAGCCTCATTGACTACGCAGGGGAGGGTCCTAGTACTTCCGCCAGCTAACACACACGTTGGTGAACACCAAACTCATTTGGCCAGTCCACATCTTCCCTACCCTTTCTCTGCCCACCCCACTTCCCCGCCAGTAATCACTTCTGGAGTGAATCATTGTTCAGTGGCTGACCTTCAGTGAGCTCCAGGCTCCCTTTCCAAGACTGTGTGTCAGTTCTTACAATCCTTGGGGGCTCACCCTCCCCACATATAAGGGAAGCAATCATACTAAACCCTCTCTTCTCCTGGGCCACAAATAACTTAGTCACATGGTAGCCACAGTAATCACCCATGCAGCCACAAAAAAAATTTTTTTTTGAGCATCTATTTTGTGGCAGCACTTAATCAGGCACAGAGACTAAAAATGTAAACCAAGCTTATCTCTGCTCTCAAGGAGTTCATAGAAAAACTAAGGCAGATTGAAAGAGCATGCCACCCATATAAAATCATCAACTGTCACCAAACGGAATTCCAAATAAAGTTGAGTTCCCAGACTGTCCACCTGTCTCTTGCGCACTGCCTCTGTGTGTCCCTTTCATCATCGTCAGGCTCTCTCCCCAGCCCTGGCCCAGCCCACCCACTCACTCCTTCCTCTGCCTGCAGATTTGGGTCAGCTCCATTTCCCTCAGGTCCTGTGCCAATCCTGGAAAAGTCTTCCTTCCCACAGCACTGACTTTTCTGAACCAAACATCCTTAACAGTACCCACAGCCTCTTTCTCCTGCACCCATTTCTCCTTCGGGAACACAGCATTAGTCACAGACCCAGACTTGGAATCTAGGTGCCACAGAGCTCACGCCTGGGCTGTCTCCTTACACCCTGTGGCCTTTTCCACCACTCTGAGAAGGAGTCCTTGGCCTATAAATGCATCCCTCCAGGTCCATGACCACCTTCTGGACCCATAGAGGTGCGGGTCCATTTCTGGGCTCTCTATTCTGTTCCTTTGATCTTTGTGTCTGTTTTTATGCCAGTGCCATACTGTCTTGATGATTATAGGCTCAAGCGACCTCTTTTGACGAGTGGGGTACCGCCCTGCCACCTAACATGGAAGGTAGGTTATTAAAATGATGTGAACAATGGCTGGATTGGCGGGTGACTTATTCAACACTGTTCGAAGACACATAGCTCCTTTGAGTTTGCTGGGGGCATCACAGGCTTATTCTCATTGTGTAGAAAGTATCATGACACTAATGAAACATCAAAGGTGTCATAATCCACTCTGGTCTCTACTTTTCTGGTTTAACCCTGGAGTCCCAAGGAACGAGTCACAGCGTTTTGCCACAGGCAAGTAGATCATTTCTTCTCTCCACCCCAGCTTCCCCTCCACTTCCTAAAGCAGTGGGACCCTTTCAGCCACTGCCCTGTCACCTGTCTTCATCCCCCTGGGGATAGGACAGGTAAAACTCTGACAGCTGTGAGTCTAAGAAACAAGGAGGGGAAGAAACATAAGCCATTCCAGCTGGGTGGAGAGTCTGACACCAGGATAGATATGAAATGGTTCAACCCTGAACTGATCATCCTTGTCAAGAGCCTTGTGTTTGGCATCCCTTGTCTTATCCTGGTCAATTACTCATCCATTAGAAACACACATCAAATTTTTTTTTTTTTTTACTAACTAGGGTTGAACTCTAGTTTGAAACCCATGATTTTTCTCAATTATTCCTCTTCCTTCTGGCTCCTTCCCCCAGCCCATGTATTCTAGGTATCATGTCTGGAAGGAATGCAGTGAAAAAACATTGAATTTCCCAACAAATCTCGATCTTATAAAAATACTCCCACATTGCAGTATTATGTGCCAGTAGTCCAGATCTGTGATGCTCAGCACTCAATTCTGTTCTGCTTTTCAAAGAGAGGAAGACGACCAATGGCAAAACATCTTCGAAACTTACTAAGTTGTACTGCTCAGTCCTCATACCTACATTTCTGGGAGTTTGGCTATGGCCTTCCCATTCCAACCCAGAAAGCATTTCTATTAACCCTTCTGTAGACTCCACATTGAGAATTTCCCAAATAAAGAAAATTCTCGGGTATAATTTTTTCCTTCGAAATTCAATTCAAATACTGTCTACTAAACACATGTGTTAAGCATTATGGGGGACAGACAAATGGGGAAATCTTAGTTCTGGCCCTCCAGGGGCTGATAAATTAAGAGGGAGAGATGGAAATACACAAGTGATATAGAGCAGATTCTGCTAAATGCTATTCAAGGGGTGGGCAGGGGATGCCATGTGGGCTGCCCACATCTTCCTTGTGTGCCCCAGCTGCCAGAAATGGCTGTTGCCATCAGCCCCCAGCTGATTTGTAAAGACACTTTAGATGTTTATTCAACCAACGCTTATTGAATACCTGCCCTGACCTGGCACTGTTCTAGGCACTAGGGATACGGCAGCTAACAAGAGATCTGGTCTCTGCTCTCATGTACGTGTCAACAAACAAGCTATTTTTAGCCAGTGTTAAGTGCTAAGAAAAAATTAAACGATGGTAGCTAAGACTATGCATGGAGTGACAGAGAAGGGCTCCTTTGAGTAGGGTGCTTTTTCTCCAAAATGTCGAAAGCATAGGCCAGGTGCAGATTTGGGGGAAGACAGTCCAGGCAGAGGAAGCGGCACGTGCAAGGCCTTCAGATGGCACTGAGACAAGTGTGTTTAAGGAAGAGAATGAAGACCCATATGATGAACTTAGAGTCAACGCGGGAGAAAGGCCAGGGGGGAGGGGAGCCCAGATCACGTAAGACCTTAAAGGTTAGGTGTCTAGATTTTGTTCTAGGAAAGGTAGATAGGCACTGGCATCTTTAGAGCTCGGAGGGACATTTTCTGCGGTTTAGGAAGATGGGTATGGTTGTTAGGCACAGAAGCATGGAGGCCAGAAGCCTGCAAGGAAGTTATAGCACAGTTCAGGGTAGAGGGACTAGAGACCTGCACTAAGGAGGTGGCAGAGGAGACAGAAAGAACTGGTTGGATCCTGGATGCAGAAGACAGACAGACAGTGGGAACTGCTAACATCCTGCTAACTGTGGGTAAGAAAAAGCAAGGAGGCCAAGGAGGACTCCACGATCTGGGGCTTCAACAACTGGATGGTGGTGGTGCCACTTTCCAGGAGGAGGAGGGATACATAGGCAACTTACAGATAGACATTAGCTGAAAAAGATTCCAGGCCCAGGTAGCATGGCACCCATCAAGACGGGAGAATCAGCAGACATCTGAGAATCTCCTCCTCGTCCAATACAGCTGGAATGTGGGGTGTGTTGGGGTGGGAAGGAGCAGGGCAAGAAGGCATTCAGCAAGGACAAGGAAGAAAGGGAGAAACCCGGTTGTAAAGAGGAAGATAACTGAGTCTGCTCTGCGCCTTTTAAGTGGGAGGTGACCGAGTGGCCTGTTGGTGGAAAGTGCTGCTGGCAATTAAAACCACTTACCTGGAGCTCCAGAGGAAACTAAGGGCTCCATCGACTCATGATGGTTGAAAGTATGGGCTGGGTGAGATCACACAAGAGCGGACGGAGAACGGAGTTGGAGCACAGCATTGAAAGGCTGAGGAGGAAGGAGTTGCAGAAGGGAGGCTTCAGGGTGGTAGACCAACAAGAGAGCTCAGGGTAGTCAGAAAGAAGGATTTTTGCAAAGTAACAGCTTCCTTAAAGAGCCACCCACCCTCCTTCTTGGCATTTTAAAGTCTAAAACAGGTGTGGCCTCGGGGTTCTGCTCACTCTTATGGGAAGAGCCTCCTGCACCTCCAGCCAGAGTCTGGGTCCCCATGGCCAGAGAGTATTCCCGGGGACCAAGGCCTCCCTCCCCAAACCTCCTCACTTCTGCTTTACCTTCTCTCCTCGCCTCATTTCTCACAACAGCAAGGCTATGGCTTGGAATTATCACCATTGGGAGCCAGCGTTAACAGAAAGACATGTAAAGCCAGTGGTTCTCAACTCTGCACGCAAATCAATCACGGGAGAGTCTGTTCATCCGCAACCCCGATCCCAGAGATTCTGACTTGGAAGGTGAGAGGTAGGGCCCATGAGTCTGTGTTCCTTCTTTCCTTCCTCCCTTCTTTTTTAAGATTTTTATTTATTTGAGATAGTGACAGAGATAGCGAGAGAGAGCACCTGAGCAGGGAGGAGAGGGAGAAGCAGGTGCGTCTGCGTTTCTAACGGGACCACACTTTGAGCTGCACTGCCTTAAGGCCCCCTGGGTAGCCATGCTGGCTTCTTGCAGATAGGGTTCTAGAGTTGTAGTAAAATAATAAAAGCAACGGCAAATATTTGTTGAGCTCTTACTAGGTGCCACTCACTGCTAAGTGCTACCTATGCATTATTTTATTTGGTTCTAAAACAATGCTCTGAGGGAGGTGGGATTATTAGTCTCGTTTATTCTCACAGAGATGGAGTAACCTGCCAAGGTCACACTGCTTGGGCAGCCCTGAGGTTCCTCCCTTTAAGCCTGTGACCTTGCCGGTGCTTCCATCAGCAGCCCAAGAGGATGGGATATGCTAAGAACTCAGCTGGGGAACCTGGGGGGCTCAGTCATTAAGCGACTGCCTTCGGCTCAGGTCATGATATTAGGGTCCTGGGATAGAGTCCCCCATCTGGCTCCTGCTCCACGGGAAGCCTGCTTCTCCCTCTCCCACACCCCCTGCTTTTCCCTCTCACACGTCCCCTGCTTGTATCTCTGTCAAATAAGTAAATGAAATCTTAAAAAACAAAACAAAACTCAGCACACTGAGGACCGGCCAGCTCTGCTGGGTAGCCCTGAGACCTGTTGTTACAGAGAATGGCCATCGGTCCACTGAGATGATGGTTCTCACCCATTCTCCACAGCTGACACCCATACCAGGTGGAATTCAAAATATATGTCTGTAGATACAGCAAAATTTCTACTCGGCACATGTGTAAAATGTAAAAGAAACTTGACGCCACTATAAATCACAACTCACAGGCAGCCCAATAATTCCCAACTATCACAGTTAAGAAAACAACACCACGGCAATAATCCATCACTATGAACTATGGCCAAGATGAGATAGTCTGCAGGTTACATGTGATTCTTAACACACTAACGACGATGCGAGGGAGTGAGAGTAATGCGTTATGTGTGCAATCTTATGCCCATTCTAATTTTAGGAACTGGAAGGTAAATCATGTGAAAACAGTCTCTCTCCCCGTCGGGTTGACATCTGTGGTTTTGCCTGCCTGGTACCCACTCTACCTCCAATTCAGCCTGAAAAATAAGTCCCCCACCCCAACTTTCTAGTGTGATTTGGGTAGAGCCGGCTCCAGTCCTGATGTCAGCAGCGGGCATGTGGCCCAGATGTGACCATTAAGAGCACAATATGTCCCAGATCCTTGGTCCCAGCTTGGCCACCGGTCTCCGTCAGGGCCAGTCAGAATCAGTGCAGGGACTTCTGTCTGAACTGCTGAGAAACAAGGCCCTCGCCCACCTCTTGGCCTGGAAGCTGGGAGGATGGGAGCCTGGAGCCGCTGAGGTCCACGTGAAGGTAACCACGTAATTCATCATTCAAAGCGGGGCACTTGGAGAGTACAAGGAGATGCTGTTAGTACTTATACTGGACAATAGGCAGGCACTGGGACGGTCTCAGGCACGCTGGAGTGACTGGTCATCCTGCCCACAAGAAAGAGCTAACAGGGGCGCCTGGGTGGCTCAGTGGGTTGGGCCGCTGCCTTCGGCTCGGGTCATGATCTCAGGGTCCTGGGATCGAGTCCCATATTGGGCTCTCTGCTCAGCAGGGGGCCTGCTTCCCTTCCTCTCTCTCTCTGTCTGCTTCTCTGCCTACTTGTGATCTCTGTCTGTCAAATAAATAAATAAAATCTTTAAAAAACAAAAAAGAGCTAACAGCAAGGAATGCAGAACTCAGAGAGAAATGGGGTCCTGCAGTAATTTCATTTTGTAAATATTTTTTTTTAAATAGACTTTATTTTTAGAGTAGTTGTATGGTTTGTGGCGAAGTTGTGTGGAAAGTGCACAGTGTCTCCTTATAGCCTTGCCCTGCCCTCACCCTTCTTCACTGTCACTGTCCCCCCCCCCCAGAGGGGCCCATTTGTGACTGTTAATGAACCTGCACTGACACATCACTATCATCCAGAGTCCAGAGTTTACATCAGGGGTCACTCTTGGACTGTACATTCTGTGGGTTTGGACAAAAGCACAACAACATGTACCCACCATTACAGTATCATACAGAATAATTTTGATGCCCCAACAAAGCCCTGTGCTCTGCCTGTTCATTCCTCCATCCCCCAACCCCTGGCCACCACTCATCTTTCTACTGTCTCCATAGTTTTGCTTTTTTCAAAATGCCACACAGTTGGAATCATACACCGTGTAGCCTTTTGGGGTTGGCTTCTTTCACTCAGCTATATGTATTTAAGGTTCTTCCATGTTTTTTCATGGCTTAGTGGTTCATTTCTTTTTAGGACTAATACTCTGTTGTCTAGATGTACCACAGTGTATTTCTCCATTCACCAACTAAAGGACATTTTGGTCACTTCCAGGTTTGGCAATGATGAGTAAAGCTGTTATAAACATCCATGGACTGGTTTTTGTGTGGACCTAAGTTTTCAACTCACTAGGGTAACTGCTAAGGATTTAATAAGGTTCTTCTTTTGGAACAATTTTAGATTTATAGAAAAGTTGCAGAGATAGTCCAGATAGTTCCCATAAACCCCATACAGAGTTTCCCCCATATTTAACATCTTACGGTGCCATGGTCTATTTATCACAGGTAAAAAACCAACACTGGTACAATATCATTAACTAAAGTCCAAACCCTATTCGCATTTCACTAGATTTTCCACTAATGACCTTCTCGGTTCCAGGATCCAGTCCTGGTGTCTACATTCCATTTAGTTGTCATGTGTCCTTGGGCTCCGAAAGTCTGTGATAGCTTCTCAGTCTTTCCTTATTTTCCATGGCACTGAGGGTTGGGCAGAGTATTAGTCAGGTATTTTGCACAATGCCCCTAAATGGGTTTGTCTGATGTCTTCCTCATGATTGTACTAGAGTTATGGGCTTGGGGGAGAAATGCTTCAGATGTGAAGTGCCCTCCTGGTCACCTCATTTACCGGAGGTACATATTATCAACATGGCTGTCACTGTTAATCTTGGTCACCTGGCCAACATAATGTTTGCCAGGCTTCTCTACTTAAAGTTACCTTGTTTTCTCCTCCCTACCCATACTCTGTTCTTTGGAGACAAGTCATTAAGTACAGCCCATGCTCAAGAGAGAAGAGGTAATTAGGCTGCACATCCTGGCTAAGGATAGCTTTGAGCCCCTGGATCTACCTATACCTGAAGCCATACAGCCCCCAGCCTGCTCAATTACATGAGTCAATATATTCTTGTACTGCTGGAACCAACCAGGGTTGATTTTCTGTCACTTGTCAATAAATGACTACTAACAGATGCCCCATATCCCTTCTTGCCTCCTTCCAATCCACTCAGAAGCCAGCATGATTTTTCTTTAAATGAACATATGATAAGTTCCCAGAACTACTACTAGGTCACAGCCTATTTGTACAACTTGCATGATGAACATCCCTTGAGCTCCTGAACTGATGTAGCCCCGAGGCTTCCACCCCATCTGCCTCTCTGGGATAATATATTCTGTTGACCCAACCCTGTCGGGAAAGCAGTCTATTTAGACTTGCTGTTCTACCACATTTAGAGAGCTCAAACACCCAGAAGTATTTATAGACATGATCTCTATCAAGGTGGGGGGAAGAGGGTACTTTGTCAATCTCAGTGACCCAGATAGGAGGTTAATGATCTCACTGGGGCTGTTAAGTCCAATCTTGGAAGTCTGTGTGTTTTACAGTAATGAGGGGAGCCCTGAAATACTGGAACATCCAGTTCTTTGACTCCTTCTTTTCATTTACTCAGTGACTATTCATTGAGTTTGTTATCTGTTGGGTACTGCACCAGACTCAGGGAATACAATGATGAACAAGAAAACATCCTTACCATAATGGAGCTTATTTCTAGTGGGTAAACAGATGATAAAGAGGTAATCGAGGAAATAAACCAGGTAGTTGCAGATAATGAGTGCTGTGAGGGAAATAACAGACCTGGTAAGAAACTAACTGATGGGAGAGGGGAGTGGAGACTTTACATGGGATTTTCAGGAAAGATGTCTCTAAAAAGCAAAAGGGAAAAAGAAACCAATCATGAGAAACACTAGGGAGAGATCTTTCCTGGCAGAGGGAACAGTAATGCAAAAAGCCAGAAGGCAAGAAAGAGCTTGATGTGTTCCAGAAACCAGAGAGAAGCCAGTATGACTACAGTGTGGGGAGTGGGCCAGAGAGCAATGAAAGATTACACTGAAGAGGCAAGGGCCATCATGGAGGACCTCTGTAGCCATGGAAACGAGGACTTTAAGAAAGAGAGCAACATGCTCTGATTTATTTATGTTTTTTAAAGACTGCTTTGGCTGCTGAGTGGAAAATGGATTGCAAGGTGGCAGGATGGGAACAAGGAGGGCTAGTTAGCTGTTACTGAAGTTTGTGCAAGGGACGGTGACTAATATCCAAGATGGTGGCTCTAGACTCCAAGAGAAGGGGACGGATTTGGGGTTCTTTTTGGATGATAGGATGGGTTGGTGAATTGGAAGTGAGAGAGGATTAAAGCTGAGTCCTAGGTTTTGGGCTTGACAATGGCCCCATCACCTGAACTGACCAGGCTAAGAAGTGTAGGCTTCCATCCATACATGTTACATTCATGACATCTGGTAATGAACAATGAAGCAGGGCATCTGCTGAGAGGGAGAGGTTGGAGGGAGGAAGCTGGCTTGAGAAAAGGTGAAGACATCTAAAATAGTGGTCTCAGAGAGTAATTCAAGGAGTATATGATGAGGTTTCTGAGCAGTGCTATGTGCCGATCTGAAATTTGTGACCATGAAGGTAAGGGGAAGCAAGGGAGCCCAGATGTGTGATTTTCTCTTGTGGTATTCAATTGCCTCAGTACACACGGATGGTTTGGTTCAGCCAATAATGAGTTTTTTCCCAGATGAATAGATTAAGGGAAAGTGGAAGATATTTGAAATGTAATGATAGTAATGGAATATGGAACTTACATTGGATAAAATATTCAAGAGGCTGGATAAAAATTTAATTAATGTCAGTAGACTAGACCTGCTGTTCTGTCCAACATGGTAGCCACTAGCCACATGTGGCTATTGAGCATGTGAAATGTGGCTGAACTGAGATGTGCTATAAGTTTAAAGTACAAACAGTTTTCAAAGACTATATCAGCCAACAGAGGATGTAAAATATCTCATTAACAACTTTATATTGGCTACAGTGATCACATGATAATATTTTGGATCTCTTGGGTTAAATTGAAAATATTAAAATTAATCTTAACAGTTTCTTTTCTATTTCTTAATGCAGCCTAGAAAAACCTAAATGGTGTATGTGGCTGGCATTATATCTCTGTTGAAAAGGGCTGAACTAAAGGTCTCCCTGAGTTGGGAAAATGTGTGGTATTAGACCAAAAGAAGAAATACTGGTCAGAAACTGAGAGACTTGAAATTCAGATTTGAGGTTGTACAGTTACCATCAATGGTGAGGCTTTAGGAAAGCATGAGGAGAGATGGAGAAAGAGACCATGGGAGTGTAGGAAGACCAAGGAATGGAGAAGTCAAAGGGTTGGGTGAGTTAGTTATGTAAATGTTGAAATCACCAAGAATGATGAGAATAGGATGGTAATAAAGAGAGTGACTAATTGGGCACTAGAGTCTTTCATGAGTGAGGGGGTGGTAAAGGAGCACTTTGAGGAGGAGCAACTGGTAAGATAATTTGAGGGTTCTACTTGAAAGATTCGAGAATTTTTTTTTTGAAAGGGAAAATATTTTGGAAGTGGCCAAAGGGAACACATGAGGTGACATGAGGTGACAGAGATAAGCAACCTTGCCTGCCCAGGAGGCTGGAGGACCTCAGGGTGTAAGCTATGACAAGAAATGAAAGACAATGTCAGAGAAGAGGTTGAGAACATAGGGATGTCTGTCTGTGACAAAATGAGAATTCCAGAGTGGAAAGAGCAAATGTCTGGGAGGGAAGAGGGGGACAAGGGAAACTGTAGAAAACATAACGGACTACAGGCTCTGGGTGACGACAGATGGCCTACAAGATCTGGAGTTCTGGGGCTAAGGGATCTCCCAGAACCAAATGGATGATCAGCCGAAGCCACCATCCTAAATACTTAGCTTAATGGTTTAGAAGCAGGGTGACAATCTTTAGGCATCTGACATCCTCACTGGTTCTGAGAAATGTTTTAAAGTAACAGTAATTAGCAATGATTAAAAAAAGAATAATTAGTTTAATGAGAGGTACCAGGGATAATTAGAACTTGCAAGGAAGTTGCTGTTGTGAAGATGAGTTAGAAAGGGCTTTTGATTAAACTAGATCAATGAGGAAAGATATTGGAAACAATGGAGGAGAATGTCAGCCGCTGTGTCAGTGGAGATGCAGCTGAAAAATGCTGCCGAGGAAGAATTTAAGAATTCTTCCCCGGGGAACATCCGTTTCTTTTTTAGTGTTTTAATGATACGTGCAGATTAGTTTACATATTGAAAGGAATCAGGAAGAATCTATACCAAGTAGGTAATTGAGGCCACTCATAGGAATTGAGTTTAAAAGGGATGGTTACTATCTTTGTTACATATTTGTGTGATGATCACATGTTTGTAATGTGCATATATTACTTTAATAAACAGAAATATACACGGATATTACATCTTGGAGCAGAAAGTATACCAATACATGTAAAATCTGAAATTCTATAGAAATCCTTCCAAAAGGATTTGAGGTCTCTGATACACAATGCAGGGATTGGCAAACTTTACAGATGGGAAGTATCTTAAGCTTTGTGGGCCACATGATCTCTGTCACAACTACTCAGCTCTGCCATTGTAACATTGAACCGCAGACAATACATAAATTAATATCCCAACAAAAGTTTAGTTACAAAAAGAGGCAGCAGTCCTGGATTTGGCCCATACACCATAGTTTACAACTCCTGAAATAATAAATAAATGCATAGATTAGAACAGTAGATACTTGAAGAGAAGCAAAAAGACATAAGCATTCCTCCATGTTTGCCGGGTACAAAAAAAATTTTTAAAGATTTATTTATTTTGAGAGAGAGAGAGAGCAAGATATCCAAGGAGGGGCAGAGGGAGAGGGAGAGAGAGAATCCCAAGAAGACCCCACACTGTGCGTGGAGCCCAACCCAGGATTCAATCTCAACAACCTGAGGTCTTGACCAGAACCAAAACCAAGATTCAGTTACTTAACTGACTGAGACACCCAGGCACCCCTGGGTAAGAATAATTAAATATAATTCTGGATGCAGTTTGCACCATATGTTGAAACTTTTAAAGAGAAAAAAAAAGACAAGAGAAACCAAGGCAGAGGCAAGGAGACAATTACTTCACACTAACTGGACTGACAGATGCTACTGACTAATGTCAGAGAAGTTACCCCAGAGCTCCCCAGAGGTCAAAGCGAAGAGGGAAGAAACACGCGAGCTTCGAAACCTCCCATCAGCAGACAAAAGGAAACATCTCAGATTAGCAGGAGAAATGAGATTTTTCCATTTTTTTGAGTTTCAAGAGAATCTTGTTTTCCTTTGGGTCTTTAGCTGAGAGCAAGAGACCAACTCATCCCAGTTTTCCTGGATTAAAAGTACTGTGTCTCGGGAATTCTCTTGTGTCTTGGGAAAATGAGGACAGTCTGTCACCGTAACTAATGAAGTGACATTGAGAGCTGAGTTTTCAATAATAGTAGCATTGCAAATTTCAGAGTTCTTTTTACACATACCCATTTCTGGTTGATACCAGAAATAATGGCCCACCTATCACTGGTCCAACACTCAAGTCATTGGTCCAACACTCAAGTATTTACTGATTGCTGACCATACGGGGCGCTGCAGATACAGTCCTAAAAAAAATACTTAGCTCCCCTTCCCAGAAACAGATAGTGAATACCAAGAAATGGAACAGAAGCCTATACAGATGCCTGAGTTGAGACTTTGAGGAGGAAGAGAAGACAAAATACTAGAATCTGTGGGAGGGATAAGTAGATTTGAATGGTGGACATCTAATATGGATGGCAGGAAGGGCAACATGATTGTTCTCAGGGTCAAGATGGAAGGGGAGAAAGAAAAAGGCATCTCTAAGAGGACGCATAAGGTTTCCTCAGCTGAAATCTCAAAGGCGTTTCTCATGCAGAACTTCAGGCTGGGAGCTCTGAGATGCAGAGGCCACCTCCCTCCTCAGAACTGCTCTCAGTTAAAGCTCATGTCAGAGCATCTAAATTAAACTCAGTGAGGGCAACTCTGCTGAAAGTTACCAACAGAAGCCTGCAGGCTGGCCCCGGGCCACGAACACCCACACATGTGTCACCTCTCTAAAGATCCTTACATTTTCCAAAAAATTAAATTTTAACTTACTTAAGTTTTAAAATATTTTGAGATATTTTATAGAAGCATTTGAATTTAAAAATAAGAAGACCAGATGATCTGTCCCTGATGGTACAAGCAGCTGGACCCCCCACACCTTAGACAGGTGTCCATACCCAGTGTGCAGAGACAACACTGCCCCTGTTACCCACCACTCTCCCCACTGCCCCGACACTGAGGCCACAGGCCAGTCCCCATTTGCCTTCACAGTTGCCCTGTTCTTTAGTTCATACCCAGGCTGCTTCACTGATTTATGTCAAGTTCCCACCCTGGCAGTCATTTCTATTCAGATTGGTGACCCCCCAGGCTAAGCTAATAAGTTAAGTCATAGAGTTTCTTGGAGATCCATGGGACTCAAGGAGATCTCAGGATTCTTAGAGAACTCAGTACTCTTTAGTGTTTGAGTTCTAACATCACCAAAAAGATGGTGGTCTTACTATTCCTCACAGAAATTGAAAAAGTTTACCTCAACCATGTGTCAATCCCTGCTCTCTTCACCCTTAGCTGACATTCTAGCCTCAGTTTTCCTCCCACTGACACCTATAGTTCTCCTTGGGGAGACCTCATCATCTTTAAGATCTGCTACAGCACTAGGCCAACAGCTTCACGAGGGCATGGACTGCCTGTATTTAGCTGACTGCCAGATCCAAGGCACCTAGTACTAAAGGGTCCTGATAAATATGGTTGGATGAGCAGATAAAATGTCTGCCTTTCATCCAAGATTAATCATGCTTCTGGCTCTTACTCTCAGCCTCCAAGAACCCTTGGACACCTTGACATAGTAGGGCTCTTCCCCTAAATCCAACATTGAGAAATCACCTTTCTTTCCCCCTGAGGAAGGCTGAAGGTCAAACATTCTAAAACCAAGGAACAGAAGAGATTATGCTGAGTGAAATAAGTCAAGCAGAGAGAGTCAATTATCATATGGTTTCACTTATTTGTGGAGCATAACAAAAAGCATGGAGGACATGGGGAGTTAGAGAGAAGGGGGTTGGGGTAAATTGGAAGGGAAGGTGAATCATGAGAGACTATGGACTCTGAAAAACAATCTGAGGGGTTTGAAGGGGCGGGGGGTGGGAGGTCGGGGTACCAGGTGGTGGGAATTATAGAGGGCACAGATTGCATGGAGCACTGGCTGTGGTGAAAAAATAATGATACTGTTATGCTGAAAATAAATAAATTTAAAAAAAAATACCCCCCAAAAAAATTATCAGTAAAAAAAAAAAAAAAGGAACAGAAGAAGTGGTAGACAGAATTCTAAGACAGTCCCAAGGTTTCCTGCTACTTATCAGCTGACTTTGAGTTCATCGAAAAGGAGGCTATCTGGTGAGCCTAATAAAATCATGGGCGCCCTTTGAAGAGTGAAAGTTTTCCCAAGCTGATCGCAGAAGGGTAATTCAAAGAGATTTCTGAAGGGTGAGAATGATTTAACATTCCATGTTTGGCTTTGGACATAAAGGGGGCCGTGTGTAAGAACAAGAGGGTAGCCAAGAGCCAGCCAGAAAGCTGGGACTTCAGTGCTACAACCACCAGGAATTGAATTCTGCCAACACTCTGAACGACTGTGAAAGGAGGTTTTTTCTACCGGGCCCTCAGGATGACAGCCTACCCCAGCTGACATCTGGTTTCAGCCTTGAGGAACTTGAAACAGAGAAGCCGGCTGAGCCCACCCTGAGTCCTGATCCCTGGAACTGGGAGGTGATAAACCGCTGCCGTCTTAAGCTGCTACGGTCATGGTAATTCATTACCAGCAATAGAAAACTAATACCACAAGTCACCATCACCTGTTCCATAGATAAGGAGATACAGGGTGACTGAAAGATAGAATACTGCCCGCACCTGGACACAAAGATGAGAAGACACAAGCCAAGGCATGTCTGTTCCAGAACACGATGCCTATTTACGACGGGGCCCAGTTCCCCCAAAGCTGACTGAGTATTCCCTTTAAAGCTTTCTCTACACAAGACAACCCAACCCCAAAACACAGCCAAGCCTGGGAAGAGGGCATTTGGGAAAAAGAACATGGGGGGGACAGCATTACAGGAAGGGAGACACAAGCTGAGAAAGAAGCCCCAGGTCTGTGACTAGTCAGAGAGGAGGCTGGGTCTCACTTGACTCCAAGAGTTCGTAGTGCTCAGCACATCACACAGGAGAGTTACACAACCAGAACGCCCCAGGCCTCACCGGCCTTGGGGCACAAATGAGGTCATGCCAGCATGGATACTTGTAACTTGCTTGCTCAGACCCCTTCATGAGGGCACAGGAGAAGTTGCTGGAATAGGGAGTCTTCAATACAGAGTCTCTCGGGCAAAGCAGAAGTTTATTTCTTCCCCACGTGACCCCCCAGCGGTGCATAGTGGCCCCGCACAGGAAGGTGACTCTGCTCCACAGTGTCACTCAGGGTCCCAGGTTCCTTCTCTCTTGTTCTCATCTAGGTCAAAGCTCATGAGCCACCACCAACATTCCAGCTGCAGAGAGGGGAGAAGAGAGGAAATAGAGGCCAACCAATTTCCTTTTAAGGAAAGGATGGCAAGACCGTGGCCATGGCTAGCTGCAAGGGAGGAGGTGAAATGCAGTTCCCACTGAATAACCTACAGAGCCCTGTCATTAAAAGAAGGGAAGAGTACAATTCAGGGAATGATAAGAAGTCAACACAACACCACCCCGAGTTTTGCTGGGAGCCTTGGAAGACGTCGCACATGTCCTTGAACCTGAGCCCCACAGCTCCTGTGTGTCGGCCACGTCTGCTCTGCCAGTGCTCCAGGAATCAGCAGTGAAAGCACCGCAGAGACCGGAGGGCTGTCCCCGGACCTTCCAGAACTGTGTGACAGTCTTAGTTTGAGGGATCCCTCAAAGCAGAGCCAGAAGCAAGGATTTGGGTGCCAAGAGTTGATCTGGGAGGTGATCCCAAGGAGAAGTAGACAGAGTAATAGGGGAAAGAAGAAAAATCAATTAATTGTGTGTGCTGTTCACCCAATAACTGCTGTGGGTGAGTAGGACTCAGTTCTACCATGGATGCTCTGGGGAATTGTCTCTCTGAAGGACAAGAGGCAGAGACATTTATTGCTCATCCCATATCCCGCTAGTTGAGGTCTATCCCTGGGGGCATTTTAGCCTGTCCAAGGGCTGAGCCAGCTCTCAGTGAGAGAGAGAAGCAGAAAGAAGGTGGGACACTGTCTACATGCATGAGAAGTGCCCACCACAGCTGCTACTGAAATCTGACAAGGGCCAAGGGGATGTGGTGTGGACTGGGCTAAGCCAGGCTGAGGACATCCCATCCTGTCTTCTCTGAGCATGGAAATGAACTCCTACAATGTCCTCATCACAGTTCTCTTGCCCTGATGTAACTCACCCATGCGAATAATGCCTGGGATTCACAGGCTTCCGGTCCAGTCCCAGCTGAAGCACAGCCCTGAACACCCCCCAAAATTATCTATGAACCTACCTATCTTCTGGAGATTAAGGGAATTCACCAAGTATTGCCTGGCTCTCAATGAATATTAGCTCCTGTTATTATTAGCTTGAGGGTTTATGAGCAATGCTTGGCCCCCACGAAACTCTCTGTGATATAAACTCAAACATTATTTTGGGCCAAGATCATAGTTATGGTGGAGCCAAGAGTCAATCCATCCAGCCCTACTCCTAAGTCTTTGCTCCTAGCCACATTGTTCTGCCACCTCTCCAGGAGTAGTCCCTGGTGGTGTTTATTAGATGATAATATAACTGGGACTCTAATGTGTGGGGCTACCCTGGAAAACACCAGGAAGAATGTCCAGGGACAAGAAGGGATGTCGCAGGAATTCACAGCCCCAGCAAGCCCTCCAGGGCATCCTCATTCCGTCCTCCCCACCCAGGCAGGGCCAGATGGGCAGCAGCAAAGAGACCATCTCAATGGTTAACTCTGGGTCCTTCAACTGCTCCAGCAGATGGTAAGGATGGGGAGGCGATGATGAGGTTGGGGCCTTGAGGACACTGAATAAAGGTACAGGAGTTTCAGAACCTTGGTGTAACTGATTTCAGCTTGGTTAGCTTTTCAGGACACTGCAAAGAAATTGGATGTGGAGGGGGCAGGAGCAGGGAGCAGCCGCGGGGCTGGAAGGCTGCCATGCCACCTGCGATGGGAGAGAGCAGAGAAGGAAGCTCATTAACTGTCCCTGGATCATTAACTCTTGGTCCCCAGAGGCACAATCACTGAGGCTGGACTTTTAGATGTGTCCGTCTCTCTGCAGGGGTCTCTGGGGGCTCCAGCCTGGGCCAAGGCTCTCATCTCGGGAAGAAAGTGGTACAAGCCACCCTTCCAGACACAGGACTCCAGTCACCATTGTTTGGGCAGAATAACAAAGGCCACTATTTATTCAAAGTAACCTCTGCCTGGGTGAGGAAACTGAGGCTCAGAGAGGTTAACCAGGCTGCCCAGGGCACACCATTTGAAAGGGGGCAGAGCTGGACGTCCAAAAAGCCCATCCCTAATTCATGTTCTTAATCATTACATGGCCTTGAGTCTTGCAGGATGGGTGACAACAGTTCTCAAGGCCAGTGGGAGCATCCAAGAATGTGCCACAGCAGCCTGAACAGCAGGCAGAGGGGTGTGGGTAGGACGAGAGCCGGTCAGACGTGTAGGTTGCTCAAGTACACATTGGTTATTCATTGGTCGACATTCCCTGAGACCCTCTCATTTGTCAGGCCTCGGGAATGGAGGGGTGAATGGGAGAAACTGGGTCCCAGCTCTCGTGGAGAGAGTGAGGGAGAAGGGACAGCAGTACCCACAGTTTCAGAGAGTGGGAAGGAAATAAAGGATGAGACATGAAGTGACAGCATGCAGGGCCAGCCCTGGAGGTCCTGGGGCAAGAGAATGCAAGGGAGAGAAATAGCCAAAGCCCCACAGTGAGTCCAGACTTGGCAACTCTGAGACCTAGAAAGCGTGGGATAAAAGAAAGTCAAAGGGGCAGGCAGCCCCCAACCCACCCCCCCGGCCCCTGCTCAGTGCCTCACACGGAGATTCTAACTTTCTGTGTCGGGCTTGCTGACCAGTCTCTGACCTTCAGGTACCTGGTACAGGTCTAGGCACGGACCTGGTGCTTAACTGGGGTTCACTGAACAGATCCGACCCACGAGGAGAGGGTGGTAACTATCAGCAGAGGTTGGATGACAGCCCCTGCGGCCACCAGTGGTGAGAAGCGGGTCAGACTCTGCTGCTACAGTGAGAGGACAGCGACAGTCCGGCCAGGCTTCCCTCTGGATTGGGGGAGTCACTCGGGGCTTCCCCCTGGATTGGGGGGGTCACTCGGGGCTTCCCTCTGGATTGGGGGTCACTCGGGGCTTCCCTCTGGATTGGGGGGTCACTCGGGGCTTCCCTCTGGATTGCGGGGGTCACTCGGGGCTTCCCTCTGGATTGGGGGGTCACTCGGGGCTTCCCTCTGGATTGGGGGGTCACTCGGGGCTTCCCTCTGGATTGCGGGGGTCACTCGGGGCTTCCCTCTGGATTGGGGGGTCACTCGGGGCTTCCCTCTGGATTGGGGGGTCACTCGGGGCTTCCCTCTGGATTGGGGGGGTCATTCGGGTCTTCCCTCTGGATTGGGGGGTCACTCGGGGCTTCCCTCTGGATTGGGGGGGTCACTCGGGGCTTGGCACCTGAGGGACCTGCATCTTGGCTGCTCCAGGATTAGGGGAAGTTTGGTGCCGTCTGCCTGGACTAGCCTCCTCCAGGGCTGACTTGCTCACCTTTGAGAAACTCTGCCTCTGGGAAGCCTTCCAGGATCCCCTCTCCTCCATCCTCTGGAACGCACATCTCTCTTTCCCACCTTATTTTCCTCCAGAGCATTTACCAATCTTAACATGCCATATATTTTATATATTGACTGTGTTTCTTGATGGTCTCCCCAGCATTAGAATGTAAGCTCTTTGGAGGCAAAGATGTTTGCCTTTTGGTTAACTGCTATGCCAAGCTCAATAAATACTCATTGCATGAATGAATGAATGAATGAATGAATGTTACCAGAGCCAGATGGTTCACAAGGCAGAACAAACTTTGTCATGGACACCAGCTAAGCAGTGGCAGCCCCAAAATAAAAATTTCCATTTCAACAATTAAACCTTTGCTAATTAGCACATCTAAAAGGAAGCTATTTCAACACATATACTTTGTGTTTTGTGCCTTAGTATTGCTTTTATTCTGAATTAATAGTGGCAGACCCAGGGAACGTTGTAATATTTCCAATGCTTAAAGCCTTTAAACCCAGCCTTAAATTCTGCAGCTTTCCACCCTGCCAAAACTCATCCACAAAACAAAGCCACGTAGCGAAAAACTCAACTTCCATTGCCTATATATATTTTAATATTTCCTCTAGAATTTAGAATCTGTATCAGTTAAATATCAATCTTCCATTTGAGTTTTTCCTGGCTAGAGTGTAGCTTCGCAAAATGCAGATTCTTGGGCCCAGTCACCTAGGGCAGAATCTGGATACAGACTCTGCTAAAAGAAACGTGGGTCGCGCTGCTAGGAGGGACTGATTTAATGTTGGCATCCCCTGGGACATGAGGTTGGAGGGGGGGACCCAAGCACCTCAGTGGTTAGCAAAAAGCCCATATCCTCCCAATATTCTAAGTGTCCTTGTCTCCTGGAGGCACCCTTCCCTGCTCTGCCTCCTGCCCAGCTACACAATGTGGCTGCTTATAATGCTGTACAGGAGGGAACCAAAAATTGGAAAAGACTATTTATTCTTCCCTAGGAGAAGGTGTTTCCCACAGCCTACAAGGCTTGGGCAAAATCATCCCCTCAGAGATAAGCTTGGAGCAAGTAACTAGATACCTGAAAACAGTCAACTCTCTCAGTTTACTGCCAGCCAGATGGGTCTCCGATATCTTTTCAACTTCCCAGAAACCAAGCGAGCCAATATACTAACCAATATACTAAAAAATGAGGTCCCAGCCAAGTCACTGGTCATGCACTTAAGCACTTTGCTTCTAAGACAATCACGTCTCTTATTCATTTTCTCTTCCCTGTGGGCCCCTTAATCCCTGAGCTTTGGTGGTTCACCTCAGGGCAGCCAGCAGAGTGTGGTAGGAAGCTCCCCACAGCATCTGTGATCCAGCTCAGAGAAAGAGGACAACCCCAACTCAGAGTGGGAGAGCAGACCCAGGCTCACAGAGCAGCGGTCCCAACCCAGTGCACACAGAGACCAGGCAGGCGACTTTGGAGTCTGAAGGGTGCTGAGCCGAACACCGCATGCCCTCTACAGGGGCCATCACGACTCGGCTTTTTGCCACATAAGATCCTCCAGGTTTGTCCAGACAATCTGAAAGTCTAGATTTTGAAATGAGATATTCTTATTTTTCAATGCTGTCAAAGGATCTCCATTTTATAATAGTTGTGTGAGCCAGAGAACACATATCCGTAGACCACCAGTTTGTAATGCCCTTTATGGAGGAGCTGGGAGTCTGTAATACCTATAGCAGGAATGTGGGCGGGAAAGCAGACTAAAAGCGAGGGGAGCACTCAGGACTTAGGCCCGAGCCTTCTGATCAGACGGGAGCACGTCCTCAGATCCTGCAAGTCCAGCCTGCCGGGGAAGGACAATGCACGTCAACTGATAGGATCAGGCTTGCTTCTTCTGCTCTCACTTAGTTTGGACTCTAAGCCAGGCGGGTCCAGAAAAGAAGCTTGGCCCAGTTCCAGCAAGGGGGAGGGCAACAGACTGGGGGTGTGGGGAGTGGGCCAGCAGAGTGTGAACCCTGAGTGTGAGTAAGAGCACGGGCCTTGTGATCTTGGGCTCCGGGCCCCTTTACTGATCACATCACTAAAGTGAGATGAAGAGAGGGGAGAATCTCCCAGAAGCAAAGGATAAACGGCTTCCTGGCAGAGGGGGGCAGCCCAAGGCTCTGGGGTCCAGCTACCTTGTGTGTGAACTCGGGCAAGTGCCTTCACCTCTCTCCTCTGCGCTCTCTCCAAACGCTTCTCTCACTGACATTTAAAAAAAAAAAAAAAAAAAGGTTTTATTTTAAGCTACTGTAGATGCACATCTGTTTTTAAGAAAAAAGAGGTCACAGATCTTTTTTTCCCAATTTTCTCCAATGGTAACCTTGCACAAATATGATACAATATCACAGCCAGGAAGTTGACATGATACAGTCCATTTGTGTGTGTGTGTGTGTGTGTGTGTGTGTGTGTTTAGTTCGATGCAGTTTTATCCCATGTGTAGATCTGTGTCAACAACGTCACTGCTGAGACCCATGACCACAGGAATCCCTCGAGCTGCCCTTTAAGAGTGACTGCCAGCTGCTCCCTCCCCAACTCTCCAAAGCATGGCAGCCATTAATCTCCATTTCTACAATTCTGTCATTTCAAGAATATTATATAAATGAAATCATATGGGATGTGATCCCTTGGGATTGGCTTTTTTTCCTCACTCAGCCTAATCCCCTGGGGACCCATCCGCTCTGTTACATGCAACAACAGTAGCCTGTCCCTTTTATTGCTGACTAGTAATTCATAGTACGGATGTTCCACGGGTTAACTAGTCACCTGTTGAAGGACATTTGGATTGTTTCTAGTTATTGGCCTTTATGAATAAGGCGGCAATGAACACTCATGCACGGGGTTTTATGTGAACGTAGGTCTTCACTGCTCTGGGACAAATGCCCAAGACTGCGATTGCTGGGCTATATGATAAGCACACATTTAACTTCCACGGAAACTGCCATACTATTTTCAAGAGTGGACGTAAATCACTTTACATCCCTACCAGCAATGAATGAGTGATCCCGGTCCTCCCTGCCCTCACCAGCATTTGGTGTTACCACTATTTTTTAAAACTGTAATCATCCCATAGGTGATGGGGATTAAGGAAGCTCTTAAGATGACCACTGGGTGTTGTACGTAAGTGATGAATCACTAAATTCTACACCTGAAACGAATATTACACTTACGCTAACAAACTGGAATTTAAATAAAGACTTGAAAAAGGAAAAAAGAAAAAAGAAGCTTATGGGGGAAAAGAATTGTCACCATCCCCGTAGTCGTATAGGGGCATCTCACTGTGATTTTAACTTGCATTTCCCTAACAGCTGATGATGCAAACGTCTATTCATGTGACACCCACTGACTTTGACCAGATCAGTCTTGAGAATGGTGAGTTGCCTGGTGTGCAGAGATAATAATGGGAAGAGTACTTACCACACAGAGATGCTGTGGAAGTTCTCACGAAGCACCTCAAGAGTGACTGGCGTGTAAGTATTCGAGAGATGTGAGCTGTTAAAATTCCTGGAAGAGAGGGGTTAATAAGATAAGCTTCAGAGTCAAACAGAATCTCATTCTGCTCTCCCTGAGAACGCCACCCCTAAAACTCACTTTGTTTCTCTATTATATGGGAGGAATAACATCACTTCCTTATATGGTTGCCATGAAACTTGAATAGACAATGCATGCAAGGCACTTAATGCGGTTCCTAGCAAGGACTCAGCTAGAACTTTCCCTTCCAGTGTTCAGTTTGTCTGAGGTCCCAGTTAAGCCTTGTCTCCCAAACAGACTCTTCGTGCGTCTTTCACTATTGTTTTCCTGGCCTTCCAGGGTCACTCTGCTTGATGGTAGGACAGTCATGGATACAAACTCTTCCACTGAGGAGTATTGCTACACCAGGGCTCTCCACCGCTCCAGGAGAAGAAACAACAGATTTGGCTGGCAAGCTGGGAGAGATCACATTTATCTAAGGAGCTTCCAAATGAAAACTAGCATTTGTACTTATTGCATTTCACCTCCAAATTTGATTACATTTCTCTCCCGCTGTAAATCTGCCTTCCCTTCTGCCAACTTATTATTAAACCCAGGACGGAATTGGTGGAGTGATACGTAAAATTTCCATCTTGGCTTTGACATTCCAGGAAGTTACAAACCAATTACAGCTGCTGAGCCTCAGGCCTCATGACTCACAGAGCACAGCGAGCGATGGCAGGGGCCGGAGCGGGGACAGGAGGGAGATAGTGAGTTGGAAATCAAAGGTCAATTAAAATAAAACAGTCAATTTTAATTTGAATGTCTTGTTTATACTCACATCCCTTTCCCATAAATGAGAAAGCAAATGAAGCTTGTTCATTTGTGTGGGTGTGGTGCGTGTTTTTTGAGGACAGTGAGGGGCTTTTGAAATGGTTTCAGAGTCTCAAAGATTTGAAATTTTGAAATGTCCCAGGGAGAAAACGTATGATCTGGTGACCTGCCCAAATGTCAGCAGCTCTTAAGTAGCTGCCTAACAAAGAGCTGTCAGCACCAGGCTTAGGCCACATGGGTCTAATGTCAGCAGTTCCAGGTTGGGAATGGGCCCCTCTGTGTCTGAACCCTGACTCTACCAGGTTTGTTTTTTTTTTTTTAAGATTTTATTTATTTATTTGACAGACAGAGATCACAGGTAGGCAGAGAGGTAAGCAGATAGAGAGGAAGGGAAGCAGGCTCCCCGCTGAGCAGAAAGCCCGATTCGGGGCTCTATCCCAGGACCCTGGGATCATGATCTGAGCCGAAGGCAGAAGCTTTAACCCACTGAACCACTCAGGCGCCCCCTGATTCTACCAGTTAATAGCTGAAGGAGCCTGGCTGAGGTGTGAGCACCTTTTCTGTGCCTCGATTTCCTTATCAGTAAAATAAAAATTATCCTTCCTACCCCTGCCAGCTATTTTAAAGATTAAGATAAATGGTATAGCCAAGGTGTCAGGCACAATGCCTGGCCAGCTGTTCAATGTTATTTCTGCTCTCCTTGGTCTGTGGACCTGAAGCCCAACCAGACAACCTGAAATAACTACGGTTTAACTAGATGTTAATGGAGTGGGATGCATCTTCCTGGGGGGGGGCTTCGTTTCCAGGACAGTCGGTTTTAAGGTCCTTCCTGTGGAGTGTTCCATCCTATTCGTCTCCTAGAGGCAGTGGGTTGGTGGGGTTTAGCACCATGGACAGCAGAGATGCTGCTAAGGCGGCTTATCACAGAGTCCCATTCACTGACCCGCCCTTTCCAGTCCTTGGACAGCTCAGACTTCCCATGAGCTGTACACCTGACTCCACGTTAGGCTGGAGTCTTACGGCTCTGGCCTTCAACATCTGCTTTCAAGTTCGTATTTCTCTTCTCTAGTTGAAGGCAGGGATTCCCCTAGAGGAAATTCCCAGTCTTTTTCTTTGGGGGCTACTCTGTCTGCGGGCGGGGCACTGGAACTGGAAGGGTGAGAGAAAAGCTAGCAGGGAGAACCAAGAGTAGGAGTTACCCATGGGAACATAGGACAGTGAAGCTTGCGTGGAGAACGAAGAGAGTTTTTGAGAAGAGCCAAGTTGGCATGAATCTGAAGGATGAGGAACAGAGACAAGTGGGAGAATAGGTAACAAATTCAATGGCCAGAAGGAAGTGAGGTATGATGAATGGGTCAAGTCAAGTCAAATCAAGTCCAGAAGGAAGTGTGGTATGATGAATGGGTCAAAGTGGTTCAAGAATAAGACCATGAATAGTGAGTGGGCATCAGAATGCCCTTTCTATGTGATGCACAGAATGTGCAGTAGAATGTGCAGGAAGAGCATTTTATTATTTTTAAATCTTTTTTATTTTTTTTAAGAGGGAGAGAGAGAGAGAATCCTAAGCAGACTCCATGCTCAGCACAGAGCCTGACATGAGGCTCCACTTTAGCACCCTGAGATCATGACCTGAGTTGAAATCAAGAGTCGGATGCTTAACTGACTGAACTGCCCAAGGCGCCCCTGAAGGTATAGCATTTTAAAGGACCTGGACAAGTCTGGTGGAAACAAAAGATAAAACATGGAAAGAACAGAGATCAACAATGGGCCAGAGCCCAGATGGGTGGGTGAGGAGCAGTGCAGTAACAATGATTTATTTTCCTTTTCCCTCCTTTTATTGACCTTTCCTGGGACATTGAGAAAAATTGTAGCAAAGCTGGTCATGATGTGGATTGTGGGAGTTTCCAAAAGGGAGGCAAGAAAAGGGTGTTTCCATACTCCTTTCTCATACTCTTCATCATGCCACAACCATTGCCCTAGCTAGGGAAGACAGTAAAACTGTATACCTAAGGAAAAGTCCCAAATTAAGTCACAGTATGCACATGGAGAAAGTTCAAGAGCAGCCCTCTAGCTGAGGGGTGAGGTGGCTGGTTTCAGCCTGGAATTCAAGGGAGAAGAAGACAAAGCAATATCCACACATAACACACCTCTGCCTGGCAGCTCTCAGCACCTGTTAATTCATTTGCAAGCTTTGGTTCCAGAGAACACCTGCTTCTCTATTCCCCAAGCATCTGATGTTGTCCTTGAAACCAGAATGCCAGCTTCCCAGGGAGGAGCAGAGACACCAACAAACACAGCTGGCGGAAGTCACCCAGTCTCCTCCTCCCCACCCTGTACCTTTGCTAGCAAGGCCAACCCTCAAGCTGCTCCTTTCCCTCTGCCCATAGCTGAGACCTGCTTTGTAGGAATCCCAGCCATTCCTGCTTCCTGTTTGCCCAGGATTTTACCTGGCTTATGCTCTGAGTGATCAAGCGAAGGCTTCGGGCCAGTGGAAGGGAAATCAGAGGGTACATCCCATCTCCCTCCTGGTTCCCTTCCCAGGCCTTCTGACTCTGACTGTGCTCCTCCCAGATCTGGACAAGGTCACACTTGAAAAAGTGTTTCTCTTTTCTCTCAGTATCAGTGGTTCTCAGAGCCTGGTCCTGGGACCAGTAGCATCACTTGGGAGCTAATTTTAAATGCAAATTCCTGGACTCCACCCCAGACTACTAAAACAACAACTCTGGGAATGAGTCTCAGCAATCTGTTTAAACATGCCCTCCAGAAAATTCTGATGCACACTGACATTTGAGAACCCTGTCTACAGGAATCACAGGAAGAGGACGTCTAAAATTCTATCATGTTCAATTTCTTTATTGTTGACCCCAATTGGTGGAATCCTGCATTAGTTCCAATTTTCTCTCACAACAATAAAAAGTCTGTACTGAACAGTATTTTGTAGGGCGCCTGGGTGGCTCAGTGGGTTAAGCCGCTGCCTTCGGCTCAGGTCATGATCTCAGGGTCCTGGGATCGAGGCCTGCATCGGGCTCTCTGCTCAGCAGGGAGCCTGCTTCCCTCTCTCTCTCTCTGCCTACCTCTCCATCTACTTGTGATTTCTCTCTGTCAAATAAATAAATAAAATCTTTAAAAAAACAAAAAAAAAAACAAAAAAAAACAGTATTTTGTATACATCCTGATAGACTTATGCAAGTACTTTTGTAGGCCCAAATCTTAAAAATAGATTTGCTAGGACAAAGGATGTACACCTTCAGATGCTAATAGATATGCCAAATGGACCTAAAAATTGCACCAATTTGCATTCCCACCATGGAAAATAGAAGGGCATGCGTCCTCCACAGTCTCTCCAGCTTTAAGTATGTGTTTTCAATTTTTTTCCAATCTGAGAGGTGAAAGTGATATCTTTCTTGTTTTTATTTGCATTTCTTTAAGAGTGAAATTGAGCATCTTTTATGTTTATTAACCATTTTAGCATAATACTTATTTTTGTTATCTCAATTTCCAGCCATCAACATCCATGACTTACATAACAAAAAAACAAAAGAAAATGTTCCTCTTCTGAAAAGCACTTTGCAATCTCCTGAAGGATCCTGACAGGAATTTTGGCGTTGAGTATAGGGTGACCAAATGTGGTAGTTTGTGGAGAGGTGTGAGAGATTCCCAGGAAATGACTTTCAGTGCTAAAACCAGGAAAGTCTCCAGCAAAACAGACTGAATGAGTTGGTCACCTTGCGGAGTGAGTTGCTCACGGCATTGCAGAGCAAATCATCAGCCAACCTGAGGCAAGGCTCCCAGACCCTTGATCTCCAATCCAGAACTCCTTCTCCTCTCCTAGGTACCTCTCAGGGAGACACAGAGATGGACACAAGGTAGATGGGCGACAGGACTTAGCAATCACTCCGACACAAAGCTCCTTTTGCTCATATACCTCTTAAACCCAACATTAATCACAGAACCTGGCAAAGAGTCGGTAGCTAGAGTAACATTAAGGCATTATCACAGGACTGAGGCGAAGAGACCCAGCCCTGCAGTATCCCAGTCACAGAAGATCCAAATCCATCCAGTGATTTTTTATAAGGAAATGTAGTTGAAAAGCCATGGGCTTTAGAGCGGATGGGCCTGGGTTCTCATCATCCCAATCCAATTGCTGGCAAGCTTCATAGCCTTAGAAAATCTCTCTGATCCTGTTTTCCCATCTCTAAAATGGGACCAATAATACCAGCATTGTAACAGAATGGTTGACATGAAAAAGACATGAGAAAGAGAAGGCTTAAAGGGATAGATTGTTCTTTCTTTTGTTAAAAAAGAAAAATTCAACTGAGTGTATTTTAAGGATCTCACTTGCTATATTCCACAACTCGTGAAGTGGACAACATCCAGTCTAGCAGATAGAAAGGAGCTCTGAAGAGCTACATAAGGCAAGAGATTCTATAGGCAGAAGAGAACAGGAAAAAGGAAGCAAAAAAAGGGAGGGTTGGTTAATTTCTTTTAGGGGATGAAAGGGATTTATCAGGCAGATTATTTGACTCATGGTTTAAGCTTCCATTTCTGGGAGAGCCAAAACTGTAACTAAGGTAAGCCTTGGTTTGGTGAGGTGGAACTTGGCATAAGCGACTCTAATTTGGGGCCTGTTGTCTTGTTTTTAATACTGTCGAGGTGGGAAGAACTAGCACCAGGAGAGGCTCGCCCAGTTGCCACAAGAGAATGAGTGGCGACTGCTTCAGGACTCCTGCACTAAAGCACCTGGCCAAGGGGCCCTGAAATGCAGGCCACACTCTCTTAACTAAAGTACACTCTCTGGCACAGGGCACAGGGCTGACTGTGCCAAGGGAAAGAGGCACATTTTCTCCCTAAGAAGGAACCCTCCCCTTGACAGTGTGGCCATGGCGCTGTGTCAGCCCAGAGGGGGACATCTTGCAAATCCACACAAAGGCACTGTATAAGCTAGCAGCAAGCCTGCCCTGCATCGCCCCCGCACGACCACGGTCCTTTGGATCTCTTCTACTCCTCAGAACTCGGAGGACAGATTCCTATGGACCCCAGCCCCTTACCTGACAGGTCATCTGAAGGGCAATCTTTTGTTCATAATGAATCACAAATCATTTGCAAAACAGGAAGCTGCCTAAATGCTGGCCTGTGAATGTCCCTGTGAATTATTGTATGAGGCAGATGGTTGCCAATTAAGGGAGGACTCGGCCACCGGGGATTCAGGAGGGCTTCAAACGGGTGCCTTGAACAGGTTTTGTTCACACGCCGAGGTTCCAGCTCTAAATGCTGGAGCACCTCCGCCCTGGCCTGGCCTTGCTGTTTACAGAGCTGACAGAAGCCCAGCTGTGGATGTTCAGGGACATTTGGGGCAGCATACCAAACCTCCCAGCAGTCAGCCCCTGTTCAATTAAGAGGAGAAAAGATGACTTCCATCCCTATGAACATCCAACATAAGGGAGAGGATAATCTAATATATTCTGAGATGATTTAAACTCATTAAAATTTTTTTTATAAAAATGAAAGGAAAAAAGAAAGAAAACAATTCTGTGGCAATGAGCTGCAGAGAGAACTGGGTTTTGATGACTCCATTGAACGAGCCGAAGATGTAGCTCAGAAAAAAAGACAGGAAACTCACTCAGGTTAAAGTACAACCACTCAACTAGCCAGCTAACCAACTACCCAGACAGGCAAACCAGAATCAAAAGATCAGTCCCTAACACCCTGCAAAACAAGGATGGATGGCTCTTAGTTCTGTTCTCAATGTGAAATCCGAATGAATTATCCTGGAGGAGGAAGAACCGCTATCAATTAGACAAATAATGTGCTGATAAAAGAGCTGTGTGATGATAACAATTAAGCACATTCATTCAGATGCTGCACACATGCCTCACGCCCTCTGTTCACGGCACAGGCTCCTCGTTGGTCACGGTCACACAGACACGATGTGCGCACTCCCTCAGATGCCAGCGGATACAAAGCCCCTCTCCCTTGGCATGCACACCGCTCACCCGGAGACTACCTGGGGAAAGTGCTGCACACACAGACCCCACGCACACATTCATCCATTCCCCTGCTTTAGAGCCCTACATACCAGTGGCCCACCTCCCCACGCCTAGCAAGATGATGAGACATTCTGCAGCTCTGGCTGGGGAGGGAGCCACTCTCCATGCCACAGGAAGGTGTCACTCCTATGGCCTTGTGTGGCCTCCGGCTCAGGACCTGGTGCCACAAGTGCTGCATTGATCTCCCCAATGACATAAGGACCCCATCGACCCGGGGCTCCGGGTTGCGCATCCAAGTCCGTACTTGTGATCTACTCTTGGCTGTGAGGACCTGGGGAGGACCCATGCCCACTTCTGGCCTCTGGAAGTCCCACTGCTCTGCTCTCTAAATCGGAGAGTTACAAATGCAGACAGAACCAAGAGCCAGACTGGGGATAGAAACAAGGGCTATCCAGGGGGACCCCAGTGAGTGGTGACCTGGGCCCCCATTTAAGGAAGGCAGATGCTGCTCAAGCCCTAGATTTTCAAATGAACTCTCCCCATTTAAAAAATGCTATCAAGGGGCGCCTGGGTGGCTCAGTGGGTTAAGCTGCTGCCTTCAGCTCAGGTCATGAACTCAGGGTCCTGGGATTGAGCCCCACACTGGGCTCTCTGCTCAGCAAGGAGCCTGCTTCCTCCTCTCTCTCTGCCTGCCTCTCTGCCTGCTTGTCATCTCTCTCTCTGTCAAATAAATAAATAAATAAAAATTTAAAAAAATGCTATCAAATTCTTTAAAGCTCCCCTCTTCAGAGACAAAACAAATCATTTGCAACTGGGTCTGTGCTCTTAGCTCTCTGGTGAATTACAGCTTTGGTACTCGAGGACACTATTTTGGTTAGTCTTCATCACCAACAGGCCCTCTGGCTATTGCACATGTGCGAAAAAAATTCATAGTCACAGTAATGTATCTGATGGGGTTCTCCCACACAGGACAACCATCTTGGAGCTAGGCACAGAAATAAGGTTCATGCTAACCTGGGCTCCTTTCAGATTTTTCTTTTTCTCTACCCCCAGTGGACCCCCCTGCACCCTGGACTCACACAATGGTTTCAGCCTAAAGACACAGATATCCTGAAGGGATTCTATGCTACTTCAAAGCAGAATTTAAGACTAGTTGTTTGGATAACACGGATCCACGTAGAAATACTGCTTCTCTGACCATATAAGCATAAAATTCTGTCCTTCCAAAAGAGATGATATCCAAGCAGAGAAAAGAGCCAAAGCTTTGCAACAGACCCACCTGCTTTCGAATCCTGGTCCAGCGGCTTACCACCTGTGCAACCTTGGGCAAATTACATAATGTTTCTGAATCTTGCTTTCTTCATTGGCTAAAATCAAGCTAGTACTACTGATCTCATTGATTGAATTACTGTCGGATAATTTATCCATTCATTCCTCAAATATTTATTGAGGGCCTACTATGAACCAGGCACTAGGCCGCAGGGAGAGAGTGGCCAACCACTATGAAGTTCTCGCATTCCTGGGACTTACTGGCCCACAGATTAGGTAATATGTAAAGGGCTGACACATTGCCTAGAATACAGCAAACACCCCACAGTGTTCTCTGGTGTTTCCTGATCACTCTCTCTCTCTTCCCCAGTTAAGACCTTGGCACTGGGGCCAGAGCTATCCATCTCCTCGACCAGCCTTTGGCCACCGTTCCTTAACCCTCAGCTCACAGCTCCTTTGCCCACACTGTACCCTCTTAGACATTCATCAAGAGCCTGCATTCTTCTGCTGATCCTCTCTCGCTGCATACATAAGGAAGAAAAGACCTGAATTCATTAGGATATCAGTGCAGCAGTTTATTAGAAAGGGACCCAAAATAATAGTGGCTTTAAAAGTTAAGAATTAATTTCTCTGTCATTAAAAAGCCTAGATAGGGGTGCCTGGGTGGCTTAGTCGTTAAGTATCTGCCTTCGGTTCAGGTCATGATCCCAGGGTCCTGGGATCGAGCCCCACATTGGGCTCCCTGCTCAGTGGGGAGTCTGTTTCTCCCTCTCCCACTCCCCCTGCTTGTGTTCCCTCTCTCAGTGTGTCTTCCTGTCAAATAAACAAATAAAATCTTAAGAAAAAAAAGTCTAGCTAGGCAGTCAGTGTTTGATATGATGTTTGCAAATCATCCAGATATGAGGATCCTTCTAGTTCATTGCTCTGCCTCCCGCATTGCATGGTTTCTATCTTGCAGACCAAGAGGACTCCTCTAATAATCACATCCATATCCCAGACAGCAGAAAAGGGAAGAGAAAGTGGGGAAGGTATGCCCCTTTTTCTGTAAGAGCATAACTCAACATACACCAGTGGTTTATCTCCACAGCCCACTGGCTAGAACTTAGATCCACGGCCATGTTCAGCCAGCTGCAAGGGAGGCAGGAAAGTGCAGCCTTTGCCTGAGAGTCATGTGTCTTTCAGACCCACAGCAGGAGGGTTTGAATTCTGCTTATGATTATTAATTCCGGCACTGGTCTCATGGTTAAACAGGTGTTGGTGAATGGTGGGGCCTTCTACATCTTACAAGACTTGGAGGTTGTCATTCACCCAAAAAACCTTCTCAAATATTTGTCATGTAGAAGGTCCAAAGAAGAACTTGACCCATCAGGGGAGTTTCTAAGGAAGGTGGCCTCCTTAATTTCCAGAAACCCTTCAGAGTGGCATTTGTTTTGGTGGGTCACAGCCCACTTCTCAGTTCATAAGGCTGAAATGTTGTCCAGACTCTGGCAGGGGACCCATTTCTGTGAGGCAGACTTATTAGAAACAGAGGCTGGTAGGTAAAGTGTAATTTCAAAGTCTTCATTTACAATGAGAAATACAACTGTTCACTTAAGCCCAATGGCCGGCACAGTCTTTACTGTAAGGAAAGCCACATGGGAAGCCAAACTATAACCAAAAGTTTGCCAATGGAAAAAAATAAGTTTGAGTACTCTCAGATGTGGTGGCCATGATGAGTCTGGCCGGGAGACAGCCCTCTGCATGCCATCACAGGTTCTTAAGACAAAGGCGAAGTCACACTTTGTACTGGAGGGCTTCTGTCCCAAATCTAAACCTTTTGGCCCATCCTGGAGGCAAGCCAAAGTCCTACTTTTCCTCCCTAACTGCTTCCCCCACATTTACTGCTTGATCTGGAGGCTTGAGGAAGACTCAGAGATACACCACTCAAGTCCGCCTTCAAGAGAAGCCAGTTGCCCAAGGGCAAGCAGTCTGAATAACTGACAGCCTCCATCTGGCAGGTCCTTCAGGGTCCTCCTTCAGCATTTGAACCAAAGTAATGCTCTTCGTGGTTGGCTACTGGCCAATGAGACTGAGCAAGGTGGTAGTACTAGGATGTGGTCATTTCTGCCAATGCAGGACTTCTCTAAAGGACAGCCTGGGCGCTGAAGCTCCCCCTGGGTTGGCAGAGACCTCATGAGGTCTGCAGCGTTGTCTCAGGGCTTCTTGGACCCCATCTTGCCTTTCCCATTTTCTTTACAGGTATTACTCCTCGAAAAACCTTTTGTACTCTCTCTCCACTGTGGTGTTCCAAGGAGCCCAACCTGCAATAGTGCTCTGAATCAGAGGCCAGCAAATTATGGTCCATGGCCCAATACTGGCCTGTGGCCTGCTTTTGTAAATAAAGTTTTATTGACACAAAGACATACCTATTGTTTACTTTTGTCTATGGGTGCTTTTGTACTCTAATGGCAGGGTTGAGTAGTTGCCATGAAGCCCTGCAAAACCTCAAATATTTAATATCTGGGGCACTTTACAAAAAGTTTGCAAACTTTTGCTCTCGATATGACAGTTCTAATGGCAAGCAAAGACTAATGCAATGAAAAAAGAGGGTCTTTTTTCAAGGCCTGGATCCACGAGCCTGAGACATTCTGTGCCTCATTTTATGTGTGTATTTCCCTGGCTCTTGACTGGTCTTGAACAAGACCCTAAAGTACATAAGGGAACTACAAGTCCACAGTTCAGAGCCTAAAAGATATTGGAAGATCAAGGGCAGGATCTCTGTCATCTCATGGTGTCCAGACTGTCTCCCCTCACTGGCCACTACCTTTGTGATGAAGCTACAACCGCCATCTTACCATGCCCAGTGTGTCTTAAGCTTATAGAGACCTACAAGCTTCTGATCATGACTGTGAAAACCAGCAGGCAAGGATGTGGGGTAATCTGTTACTGTTACCTAGCAAACATCTGCTTTTGGAAACTGTACTCTGATTTTCCTCTGGGAAACCACCCTTCTCCCATTCATGATCAAGTGATCACCCCATCTCTGGATCCAAGGATGGGCATGTAGCCTTAGTCTGGCCAATCTGAGTGTTCCACTCCTCTGGGCACCAAAATCAGATTGCAAGCAGCCACATAACCCAAACTGTCTTTGACTAGAGGTATTAGGAGAAGTCGTTTCTCCACTACCATTGCTGAAAGACCGATATGTAAACCTGGTGTTTCCAGAAGTCCTCTTGACATTACACAAGGAAAGCTTATCTGAATGATGCCAACACCCAGGAAAGTAGAGACAAGGCTGAGGGAGACACATTCCCACGGACTTCATTTCAGTATCTGGATCCAGTCATGTCCAAAGCTAGATCCAGTGTCAGACTCTTCAATTACACAAGCCAACAATTTCTCCATTTTACCTAAACAAATTTGAGTGGGATTTTCTATCACTTGCCATTGCAAAGACCTAACTTATCTTAGGACAACAACCAACCAAAGCCTATGACACACTGGATATTCCAGAGGAAAGACGGGAACTCCTTGAGAGGAAAAGGTATTGAAAGGATGCAAAGAAGAGATTACTGGACTTGCCTCTCTACATCCCCAGAAGGCTGCACAGGTGTGCTGGCTGCAGAGACTCAGACCTCGGTGATGGATGATATCTTTATCCCAAAGCCCTCGTCTGTGATCGTGGTGCCCTGAGCAGGTAGTTTTCCAGTTGCAGTGAAGCAAGTCCTTCAAGAAGCAGTCTTAAAGTTATTTCCAAATCCTCAAAGCTGGGAAACCAGGGGGATTTTATTAGACATATTTATTCTATAATCCAGCATCTCACAAGACATCTAGAAGCTTCTTTTAAGCTGCCTCTCCTGCCTCCCAGGCACAATTCTCGTGTTGCTTCTCAGACATTAAAAATGAAATGAAAAAGCCCCTGTTGTGCAGGATGAAACAGGCTTAGCTGAAAGGCTCCTGCTTGCACGCCCGTCAGCTGGTGGACATGCTTGCCTTCGACCCCCTTCCTGCCTAAGTCCCCTTGTCGCTGGGTGCCTTCATCTGCCATGGCCAAACTGACTTTAGATCTGCAAGGCTGAGGCAACGGTGGAAATGCAACACCAAACTACCCTATTTATATTTTCATTTCTATTAGACCTTTGTAATGATTCCTTATTGAACTGAAGCTTAAATGGCTAAAGACTGATTGTAACAGAACATTTAATTGTTTGCTTGTCTAACTCTCTCAGCCCTAATTAAATATTGTTTTTCATTGAGCAACTTACATGGTGATGTTTTTTTCCTGTCACTGAAGAGAGCAAGGCGTCCAAGGCAGAATTCAGATGAGCCCGAACTTCACTCGGTGTTCTCATCTTATTCATTTTTCATCCAACAGTGGGGAACAGAGCCCTCTGGAGGGAGAAGCACAGAGTTCTTGGGAACAGCTTTCAGAAATAACCTCATGCAGGTCCTCGGAGAGAAAGGGGTTAGAAGATGAGCCATGAGATCCCACGCTATCTTGCAGGGATTCCTACAGGAAGTGTGTGTCCTGGGTGTTCAATGCTGGCCTTGGAGCTGTCACTATCACCTTTCTTCACAACCCCCTTCTCACCTCTGTGCCATCACCCAGGTCCACACCACCATCACCTGCCACCGGATTGTTACAGAAGCCTCTTGACTGGCCTCCTGTGTTTATTCAGCTTCATGACAGCGTGTTTGCCACAGAGCAGCTGGAGTCCTCTCATGTCCCTCCCCATCTGAGGTTCCTCCAGTGGCTCCAGCCCACTCAGAAGAAAGCCACAGTTTTGACAATGGCCTTCAGCCTGCTGTTCTCTCTGGCCTTACCTCCTACTGCCCATCCCTTTGCTCCTTGAGCTCCAGCACCACTGACCTCCCTGCTGTCTCCTCAGATACTCTTCACAGGCTTCCCTTCAGGGCTTTGCACTTGCCATTCCCTCTGACTGGAATATGTCTCTCCTGGAAAGTTCCAGCCTTCAATTCTTCACACCTTTATCCAAATGTCATCTCTCGGTGTGGCCTCTGCCCCTGTCCTCCACCTCTGTTTTATTTTTCTCCATAGATTTTACTACTGACGTATACTATAATTCACCTACTTTTTTCTTTTGTTATTGTTTATCCACCCTACTAGAATGTTAGCTTTAGGAGGGTAAGGATTTTCCTGTTGGTTTCACTGCTGAATCCGGTATGCAAATAAATCTTTTTGAGTGACTAGAGTAAACGAATAAATGCAAACATGCATAAGTGAATGAATAGTCTATCATTCATTTATGGCCACAAATCCCAATGGCCAGGGACTATTCTAGGCCAGATGCATGGAGGTATCTGCACTTTGCATTCTAGGATTCTGGGCATTAAAGAAATCTTCCCATGGGTGATGGAGATGCTAAGGACAGAGTGAGGTCCAGAGCTCAGAATGAGCTCCAGTCCTCCACCCGTAAGTGCCGATTAAAGCCTAAGCCAACATGGTGAAAGAGAAGGCGATGTGAACCTGAGTTCCAAAAGGCCTTGGTTCATAGCATGAGAAGGGGTAAAACGACTTAAGGATATTCCCTGGAGGCATCAGACAAGGACAGTTCGGTGAGTGGAGAAGGCATTACAGTGAACACCCATCAAGTCTGGGGAATTCTGGGAGACTGGGGATGATTTTATCTGTCAATCCAGGAAAAATTTCCAAAAGGGAAGCAGGAAGGTAAGTAAGATAGCTGGGATCACCCCCTTTGTATAGGACTGAATCACAGAATCATGAAGCCACGGTCATATGGCCCATCTCCAGGACCAAAATGATGGAGACACATAGGTCTCCAAAAGCTGATGGAGAAGATGGTTCCACTTTATCCACTCTTCACCAAGTCTGGGTTCCAAACTTCTTATAGAAGGGTAGTATTTTTCCATGAGACTTCAACATTTCAGATCCTCATTCAATTCAACCTAACATGTATTTATTCATCAAGTTTTCAAGGTACGCACATTTTACATTTTGACAGTTGTGTCAATCCGCCCACCAGAAATCTTGTAGCAATTTATACTGTCCTTTGCTCATGCCTTACATTGAATATCTGTTTATGTTTCTACCTGCTTTGAGGGAAATCACACTTCTCAGAGATTTGTCTATTTGATTTATCCTTTCAAAGTTCTGGTCCTTGATTTGATTAATCAATTCCACTGACTTTTTGCTTTGTGATTAATGTAGGCTCTTACCTTTATTAATTTCTTCTCTTGCTTTTATTTTGCTGTTCATTTTCTAGCTTTTTATTTTGAATTCTTAATCCAATTATTCTCAATCTTCAATGTTTAAGCATATTTATTTTAGTAATCACAGCTTTGGATTATGGATTTTACTAAGAATAACTTTAGTCATACCCCCATATGTATTTTTATACAGTATTCTCATCATCTTAAATGTGTAGCCTGTTTTTTCAGTATCAATTTCCACTTTGACAGAAGGGCTATTTTTTATTTTGTTTAATTTCCAGATGGCTACCATTTATCTTAATTTAGGCATAGTCTTTCTATTAATGTGATCAGGAAATACAGTTTGTAAAATTTTAATTTAGGGATTTGTTGTGGATTTCTTTGCCTGGGTATATACATTGTATCAGTCAGGATGGGTTAGGTTAAGCCGTAGTAACAACTAAAAATTCCCAGTGGCTCAAATAACATGGGCAAGCTGGGTGTTCTTCTCGTCATGCTCATTCAAGGACCTGAGCTGATAGAAGCTCCATTTTGACACATGCTTCCATGATCACAGGGGCAGAGAAAGGAGGACCTGGCTCTTAAAGCCACTTCTGTGTCCATTTCATTGGCTGAAGAATGTTCAGATACCCGAATTCAACAGAGCACGGACATCTTATCCTCTCAACGGAAGAGGGCTGAATATTTGTGAATAAATATTCTACTATATGCATTTGACAGATATTTATCTATGGAGATAACTCCTACTATATACCAAAAATTGTTAAAGACATTGGGATCCCAGCAGATATTGTTGGTTGGTGTCCTGCTTCTTATTGTCATCCCTGACCCTCCTTTTCCCATCTACTTGACAACCAGAGGTGGCCATGTGACCTAGAGGTAAGTGGAAGTTGGCGGTGTTCCCAGGAAAGATTTTTTTTTAATTTTTTTCAGATTTTACTTTTCTGATGTTGGTGTTGTCCTGTCTTCCTCCTTCTTCCTGTCTTGACTGCTAATGTTGAGATATACCAAGAGAACCCCAGAAATATTTGCTTTGACATTGTTGAGCATCTGAACCAATATCAGCAGCTGCCTTCTTTCAGATTTCTCATATGAAGAAAGAGGGAGCTTTGCGTTTGTATAAGCCACTGTGGTTGGGTTTCTTGTTACTTGCATCTGAAAGCATTTCTGAGTCATAAAGTATTCAGTATGTAAACAAAATAGACGATTCTCATCCTCAGTTCTGGTGTTTTTTCTGTATTAATAGAAAAGAAATACGTTGGTCTCTGCCCCCAGTTCCTGCACAGAACTCCCCAAACCCTTGTAATTTCCTAAGTGATCAGAGCACTAAGAAATTTTTTTGTTCTAATATTTGATATTTGATTCCAGTTCCTGGCAGAGTTCCTAAATGCCCCCGAATTTCCTAGGAGATAGTAGTGCCTTTCATTCTAATGAGAAAACACTGGGTGGGCTCCTGGGTGGCCTCTTGACAGGAGCTGGTCACCAAAAAGACCAAGCTATGATTAGATGATTGGAAGCTTGTAGTTTCAGCTCCACCACTCCTCCCCTCCTCATTCTCCACAGAGGGGAGTCGAGTGGAAACGGAGTCAGTAACTTATCCTGCTGACATGATGAAGCCTCCATAAAAATCCAATGGTATGGGGTCTGCAGAACCTCCATGTTGGTGGTGAACACAACCACATGCCAGGAGGCTACAGTACCCCAACTCCACAGGGACAGAGCTCCTGTGCTCCGGACCCACCTAGACCTTACTCTATGTACGTCTTCATCTCTTAACATGTTATCCTGGTAAATGTAAATAAGTATTTCTCTTAGTTCTATGAGCTGTTCTAGCAAATACTTGAATTCAAAGTGGGGGCTAAGGGTGGTTATGGGAACCTCTGATTTGTAGCCAGCAGAAGTTGTGGGTAACCTGGGACCTACCACTTGTGAATGGCATCCATAATGGGGTGGGCAGTCTTGTGGGATTGGACCCTTAATATATGGGTTCTGAGCTACTCCAGTTAGTGTCAAAATTGAATTGAATTGAATTGTAGGATACCCAGCTGGTATCATAGAGATTGCCTTGCGTGGGAAAAAAAAACCCACAATGGCATCAGAAGTGTTGTGAGTATGATAGTTGTATGAGAGTAAAGGAGAAAGACAAAAGAGGAGTGAGTTTTTCTAGTCATTCTGTGGACATCTGAAAAAAATGTTAAATTTGTATTCTAAATATGTAAAAGAGTTTATATGGTCCCAGATAATCATTGATCTTTAAAAATATATTATGAGATGAAATAAGACTGTCAAAATGTTGATAACTATTCCACAAAGAATGTTTTCCCAATAAAACATTTTTCTCAATTATAATAGCCTTAGCAAGCACACAATTGCTTAGCCAACTCTAATCTTCACTGATATGAGTGATTCACCACTGCTATTTTTGTAAAAAATATTAATTGAAACTATAATCACACACCATAGAATTCACCAATTTTAAATGGACGTGGTTTTTAGTATATTCAAAGCTGTGCAACCATCACCACAACAAGACACTCTCGACCCCTTAGAAGTACCCCCTATTTCATCCAAACTTCCCCCACGCTTCTAACACCTCCTCCATCTCACTTCTGCCCACAGCCTTAGGCAATTACTAATCTGTTTTCTACTTCTGTGAATTTGCCTATTTTGGACGTGTCATAGAAATGGGACGATACATACATTAAGTGGTTTTTTAAGTTCAGCTTCTTCCACTTAGCATGTTTTCACAGCTCATCCATGTTGTAGCACATATCAGTACTTCACTTCTTTTTGTTCCTGATTATTCCACTGTATGACTATACTACATTTTTTCATCCATGCATTGGAAGATGGACATTTCACTTATTTCCTTTTTTTATATTATGAATAATGCTGTTATGAATATTCATGTGCAAGTTTTTGTTTGAACACTTGTTGTTGTTGTTTTTAATTTTTTTGTGAGTGGAATTACTGGATTAACTTTTTGAGGGACTTCCAAGCTGTTTTCCAAAGTGGTTGCACCAAATTAACTTTGATTCTTTGTGAGTCGAATTACTGGATTAATTTTTTGAGGAACATCCAAGCTGTTTTCCAAAGTGGTTGCACTATTTTACATTCCTGCCAACAGTGTATAAAGGTTCCAACTCTCCTATAATCTCCAACCCTTGTTTCATCCATCCTTTTTATTTTAGCCATTCTTGTGTGTGGGAAGTGGCATCTCATTGTGGGTTTGATTTGCATTTCCCTGATAACTAATGATGTTGACATCTTTTCAAATGTTTATTGGACACGTGTATATCTTCTAGGGGAACTATTAAGATTTTTTGGCCCATTCTTTGAGTTATTTTCTTTGTATCTTGGGATTGTAAGACTTCTTTATCTATATTAGTACAAGCTCCTTATCAGAAATATGATTTGCAAAATTTGTATCTCCCATTCTATGGCTGTCTTTTCACTTTTCAATGATGTCCTTTAAACCATAAGAATTTTTAATTTTGATGTCAATTACCTATTTTTTTTTTTTCTGTTTGTGTCTTTGGTGCCAAGGCCACAAAGATTTAGATCTAAGTTTTCTTCTAAGAGTCTAATGGTTTTGGTACTTAACATTTAGGGCTTTGATCCATTGTGAGTTAATTTTTGTGCATGGTGTGAGGCAGAAATTCAACTTCATTCTTTTGCATGCGAGATCCAGTTATCCCTGCATTTGTTGAAAAGGCTGTACTTTCTCCCACTAGGTTGTCTTGATGCCTTTGTTGAAAATTAATTGACTGCAAATATGAGGGTCTATTTCTACATTCTCAATTCTATTCCATTGAACCCTATGTCTGTCCTTATGCCAATACCACACTGTCTTGTTTATTGTAGCTTTTTTTAAAGATTTTGTTTGTTTATTTGACAGAGATTACAAGTAGGCAGGGAGGCAGGTCGGGGGGTGGGGAGCAGACTCCCAACTGAGCAGAGAGCCTGATGTGGGGCTCAATCCCAGGGCCCTGGGATCATGACCTGAGCTGAAGGCAGAGGCTTTAACCCTCTGAGCCACCCAGGCACCTCTTATTGTAGCTTTCTAATAAGGTTTGAAATCAGGAAGTGTGAGTCCTCCAACTTTGTCCTTCTCTTTCAAAAATTTTTTGGTTATTCTGGGTTCCATAAATTTCCATATGATTTTGAACGTCAATCTGTCAATTTCTGCAAAGAAGCCAGCTGAGGTTTGGATAAAGATTTCATTGAATCTGTAGGTCAATTTTGGGAGTACTGCCAATCTTAACAACACTGTCTTCCAATGTATGAACCTGTTTACTTAAATCTTATTTAATTTCTTTCAATAATGTTTTGTAGTTGTAGTGTACAAGTTCTGAATCTCTCTTGTTAAGTATATCACTGAGTATTTTATTTTTTGATGCCCTTGGAAATACAATTGTTTTAATTTAACTTTCAGTTTGTTCATTACTAGTGTATAGAAATACAACTGATATTTGTATATTGAGCTTGTATGCTGCAACCTCACTGAACTCATTTATTAGTCCTAATCATTTTTAGTGGCTTTTTATGACTTCTACATACAAGACCATGTCATCTGCACTTAGAGGTAATTTGACTTCTTCCTTCTGATTTGGATGCCTTTTATTCCATTTTCTAGCTAACTGCCCTGGCTACAACCTCCAGTACAGTGTTGAATAGGAGTGGTGAGAGCAGACATCCCTCTTGTTCCTGAACTTAGGGAGAAAACATTGAGGCTTTCACCACTAAATATGAGGACAGCTGTGGAATTTTCATAAATGTCCTTTATCAGGGAGGAAGTTCCCTACTATTTCTAGTTTGTTGAGTATTTTTATAATGCAGGGATATTAGTGTCAAATACCTTTCTGCATCTATTGAAATAATCATGTGCTTTTGCCTTTATTCTATTCACATGGGACATTAAATTAATTGACTTTGAAATATGAAACCAACCTTGCATTGCTGGGATAAATCCTGCTTGGTCCTGGTGTGTAATCCTTTTATATATTGTTGGATTTGGTTCAGTAGTTTTTGTTGAGGATTTTTGTATCCATAGTTATGAGCTACTAGACTCTGGTTATCTTCACTTGTGATGTCTTTAACTTGTTTGACTATCAGGGTAACACTAGCCTCATAGAATGAATTGCAAAGTGTTCCCTCCTCTTATGTTTTTGGAAGGGTCTGGTATTAATTCTTCTTTAAATGTTTGGTAGAAGAAAAAAACATAACTGTTTGGTAGAATTCACCAATGACATCTTGGCCTGGGCTTTTCTTCATGGTTAGTTTTTGGGTTTCATTTTACTAACTCAATCTCTACTTGTTCAGTGTCAATTCAAACGTTTTACTGCTTCTTGGTTACTTTCTGTCTTTTTAGGAACTTGTCCATTTTGTTTAAGCTAATTCCTGGGCCACGGTGTTCACAGTATCACTCCCTTATAATTCTTATTATTTCTATAAGGTCAGTAGTAATATTGTCAGAAGGAAAAAGTCACTGTTTCTCTTCTCAAATCTCTACTACTGGTCTCAATACTTCACCTCTAACACCCAAGTGTGGAAGGGTTTTTCCCACAATTTCTCCAAGCAATTCTCCAGTTCTTTGCAGATGCCAACCGAATGCCCTGTGACTTCACAGCTCTGACACGGTCTGCCTGGGGTTAGTGTAGATCGCAGAGTTAAGGCTGCCCCTACCCCTCCACTTCAGACAGCAGCTGCAAGTCCATGTTGTTACCTGTTCTTCTGGCCAACTGGCTATAAACCAGAGGTTCCCACAACCTCTTCCTAAGGTCTGACAGTTTGCTGGAATGGTTCACAGAACTCTGTCAACAGTTTACTTGCTAGATTACCAATCTATTACAAAAGGATACAACTCAGCAACAGTCGATGGCAAGAGATGGGTAGGGCAAGTTGTGTGGGAAAGGGTTGATGAAGCACCTCTGTCTTCACCGACATACAAGCTCTCCAAACCCTGGGTTTTATGGAGGCTCTTCACGAAGGCAAGAGTGATTGAATCACCCACCATTGGTGATTCACTCAACCTCTAGCCCCTCTCACCTCTCTGAAAGTTGGGAGGTGAGGCTGAAATTTCCAACTCTCTAAGCACAGAGGCGGTTCCCCTGGCAACCAGCACCCACTCCCTCCTTAGGGGCTTTCCCAAAGTGACCTCAATATGCGTCAATAACAAACTCAGGTGGGGCTGAAGGGGCTTCTTATGAATAACAGAAGACACTCAGTTCACATTTATGGTTCCTCTCAGGAAGTTGCAAAGGTTTTTGGAGGTCTGTGACAAGAACCAGGATGAAGACCTAATACGTGTTTCTTACCAATCACAATATTACAAATGTTCTTTTCATTCTTGATTTTAGTAAGTTGAGCCTTTTTTTTTTTTTTTTTTTTTGATCAGTCTGGCTAAAGATTTGCCAATTTTGATGACTCATTCAAAATACCAACTTTTGGTTTTGTTGACTTTATAATTTTTCTAGTCTCTATTTTACTAATTTCTGCTGTAATCTTTATTATTTCCTTCAACATGCCTTAGGTTTAAATTGTTCTTGTCTTCCCCTAGCTAATTTTTGTATCTTCTTTTTATACTTAGAATTTATAAAAACCCACAAAACATCTCCGAGTGCAGAACTTTTTTTTTTTTTTCAATTAATCCTAAAAGCATAAATCAGGAGGCCCCTTTGACATAAAAATTTAAGTATTCAGGTCAAATTTTCTTTTCTTTGATTATTTCTTCCCCTCGGTCTACTTCATTATGTATTTTTGGAACTCCTTTTACATAAGTGTTGAATAATTTGATCTAGTTTCATATCTTGTCTTTTATGATTTTTGTCTTTTTTAAACAAATTTTAAAGGCGTTTCTTGATAAAGGCTTTTAATTTATCCATTTGATTATGCTATCCCATTTTTGAAACCATTCTTTGTATCTCCAAAATTCCTTTTGCTACTCTAAGGATACCTTTTCATAGGACCCTGTGTGTGCTTCTGTCATTGCCTTGCCCCTCTAAATCTCGTGGCAGCAGCGGGGCTTCATGGTGTGCCGCTTGTTCTGAGTCTTTAGGGTGCTTCTTCTCTTTCACGTTCATGAAGTCCTTCGCGTGTCCAGAGAATTCCCTCAGAAATAGGTGAAGATAGTTCAATGCCAGTAGCTGAGAGTGAGCTTCATTAACGACTCCTCGTGTGGATGGGTTGTGAGAACAAAAGGAGAAGGAAATTCTACTTTGATCATTAGATTGTTTGTCTAACTGACCTCAGTTGCAGAAAGTTGAGGTAAACATACCCCTTGGTTTATGGCGTATTATTATATTCAGTCTGTGAAAAGCCTGCTTTCATAAAATAATTGGAAGTTCTTTCTCTTATTCATGCATGTATTGAGTTATTCTCCGTGCTCCCTAGATAACTGCTCCCCCCAAGGGGCTACCTGGCAGGTACTGATCATACACAATATTGTCCCCCCTCTTCCCTTACAGGCCGTGAATGAAGACTCCAAGGCATCGCTGTAGAACCCCCGCTCCTTAGAGAGCAGGACTTGTCCCTTGCATTGTTTTGTACTCACTGGTCCTCTCTCCTACCCTTTGACTATAGCATCTGTACATTCCACAGACGCTGTAGGGTTTAGGGAGGTTCGGGGTGGGAATCCTTCCATCACTTTTTTTGGCAAGATCTTCTCAAGGTCACAGGTTTTAGGAGGCCCTCCTTCTCCCACACTGAGCTCTCCACAGAAGCCTTCTGAGGGATGCTACTTCTGTTTGTAGGCATGGCCTTGGAGCTTTCTCTTTGGTTTAAGCAAGGACACTTCAGTAAGATACTGGAAGAGAGAAAGAGTCAGATGCGTAGCTTTGAATTGTTATCTGGTCTGAAAAAATCCTTTTCTTCAGCTTTTTTCTTTGCTATCTCATCAGAGGGAAAAATCTAAAATCGTAAAAACCAAAATCACACTACAATTGTCCTCTTTTCCAGGGGAATAAACCATTGATGGCTAATATTGCTCTTATTTTTCTGATAGGCATGAGCAACGTAGAAAACCGCAAACGTTTCTCTATGAATAATGCGGGCCATGTGAAGTTATTCTGTTCATATTTTCTTTCGACTCTAAGCCACATGAAGGCAAAGAGCATGTTGGTTTTGCTCAACACTCTTCCCCCAGCATCTGGCATACTGTGGCTGACACACAGGAGGCATTCAATAAGTAGCTGTTGAGTGAACGAGCCAAACTTCAACAAAATGCTAGGTCGCCAAATGGGATCTACAAAAAAAATGAAGGGCTCCATCTGGACCATGTTTTGATCTGAGAAAGAAGCATGCAGTCTGACTCCCGATCATTGCTTCCTAATGGCAGGGGGACAACGGGGTCAAGGAATAACATCCCCCTGCTCTGGCGGGGTGCGGACAACCAACCAAGAACCTGAGCCAGCTGAGAGCAAACCTGAAGGTGAAACAGGAGCCAAAGGGGGTATAAAAATCCCCGCTGGGATAAATGCTGTAAACTCGGGAGGCTTTTGGTGGTGGTGTGGGACGAGGTGGACCTGATCAGGAAGACTTCTCTGGTACCTGAGAAAAGAGTAACACCCATCACCCGATCACCGAGGTGGCGAAGGGAGGGGGAAACCCTCCTTCTCCCCCTCCTCTTCCGACTCTTCCCTGTCCTCTTCCTAGAATTCTCGAGCGTGCCAACGTTGGTGCCGAAGGAATCACGTATTAGTTAGAGTGCAGGCCGTCCTGTTGAAACAAAGACTTAACAACTTGGTGACTTTGGTAAAATAACGGGCTCTTCTTTTTTCTCTCACCACAGTCCAGAGCAGCGGGGCTGCCCTGCCCTCCCTGGCAGGTGGCTTCGCTTCTGCCTGCAGGGGCCACCACAGCCCAGCCAGCAGGAAGAGGAACGAGAGAAAGTGGAGGTCAACCTGCTTCCTTTCCAAAGATGTGACCCACCAGTGGCATGCACCCATTCCCCTTACACCCTCCTGGCCAGAGGACCACCCACCCGCAGGGGGGATGGGAAATGCAGCTGCTGGCAGGGGTGCGATGAACGGAAAATGGAGGACAATTGTCACTTTGTACTGCAGAGGACGAAATCACTGACCCCCGGACACAAACTCACTTCTCAACACCTCTAAATACTTGCCTAAGTGTTGGCCGAAGTTCCTGTTTCGAGGGCGAGAGCAGAAAACCCCGCCAGCCCCAAACCATAGTGGATGATCTACCCCAGAGTTTCTCCAAACTCCAGACATTTTAGAGCCGCCCTTGCAATTTTTGGCATTATCTATCACCCAGGTCCTATACGAAACCATGCCGCAGCCCTTCTACCAGAGGCACACAGGCCTCCTGACCTTGTTATGGTCCGTCCTGCACCCATCCTGCAGGTTCTCTGGACTCACTCTTCACCACCTGTAGAATGAACATGGAGGGAGCCATAAAAACACACGGCTACCTGGGCTTCACCTTAGGCCAATTAGAATCTCTAGGTGAGGGTTCCAGACGTCAGGAATTTTTTTTTTTTTAACGCCCAGGGGAATTCTAATGTGCAATGAGGGAAGTGATCCAGTGCCTGAAGATTACTACTAAATTCCCACAGACGGCAGGAAAACTGCGTTCCTTTCTCCTTCTTAAGAGGAGAGTGCCTTGCTCAGCCCTGGCTTGGGTCAGAGTGCTTCATCTCAGAAAGCTAACAAAGCTAACATCACATTTATACTCAGGCTTGGTGGGGAACGGAGGCAAGAGGGACTTCTTTTTTTTTAGTGGGTCAACCAGACAGAAGAGGATGTCTACTTTCCCAAGGCCGTTCAGCAAGTCAACAAGCTCCTAACTCTTGCGACACAGCTCCGGCCACACTGCCTTTCTGATGTGGCTCAAGGCTCGCTCACTGAGTTCCATGGCCTTCCTCATCCACTCACCTTGGATGAAGGTCAAGGAAATAATAATCACTCACCCAGTTAACACCAAGCACCAGACATTTGTCTGAATACATCTGTGACACTGAGGCACAAAAATATTTTCAAAAGTTTACCCCAGGTCACAAAGCTGGGAGTTGAACCTAGACAGTCATGACTCCAGGATCCATGATTTCAGAACTGCTCCCTTAGACCATCCCTGCTGCTGGAAGGAGGTGGCTCTTCCTACCGATAGGACCACAGGTCAGAAAGAAGCCAGTACAAGGTTCTGACTGAGCAAACATTTGTGGAGCATCGAAGTGTGCGGAAAAAGCACTAGTCTCATGGAGGTTCCGAGGTGCCGGACCCTCTGCCCTGGCCTGCTCTCTGAGAACCCTCTGGAGGGGCTGCCTTCCTTCTGCTCCTCTGAGCCTGGGATGGCTCCGCAAAGACGGGGACAAGGGTCACCCAGCTCTAACTGCGGCCACTTCTGTTCTGGACAGCACACACCACACACAGGGCCCGAGCTACTACACAGAGACAGGCTTTCTGTGCTGAGCTCCTAGGCAGGCTATGGCTGCCAAAGCCCCATTCGGTCAACACACAGGCTGGGGAAAAGGCATTCAGGGAACAGGAGAGTGGTTGTTAAGTAGAAAGTGCCACGCATGTCGCCCCTTTGTCATCCCCTTTTGGCACTGTCACTCTGACAAGCTCTGTCTGACACAGGGGCATTAATTTTTCATGCCACCCTGCCGTAGACAAACAGATTTGTTTGGAGCGATGATAAATGAAATGCAAATGTGCCTGGGAGCCCGGTGCGGAGAGGCTGAGACCACAGGTCACATCGTGCTCCCGCCTCATCCTCCCGTCCCCACGACACCTCCAGCCGCTGCTTTACATCTGCCACATCCCATGGCTCCACGGAGCAAAAGGTGACTGCTGTGCAGAGGGAATACAATATTCTCGGCGGGGAGCGGCCAAGTTGATTAAGAAAAATTCACTCCCTCAGTACCGTTTCTGATCTCGTGTTTATCTTCATTTAAACCATCCTGGGTAGATGTGTTTTAATTGCAAGCCACATCCATTCCTTTTTCCGGAAGCAGGCAGGGGCATAAATTATAAAATAAATAAATGATTAAGAAACATCTAATTATTGTTATTAGTTTTTTTACTTGAAGGTACTTCCAAGCTGCTTCTTATTAAAGTCATTCATCAAGGAGCCACCGTGCCCTTTCTGGAGGCGCTGCTCCCAGGACCGGTGCAGGACTCACTGTCTCTTGCAGCACGAGGTGCTTAATAAACACGGGGAATATTGATGGCCGTGAATTCCTCCCTCAGCCTAAACTCCGGCATGATGGATTGATGCTTCCTAAATATGGCGGAGAGTCCTCCGGCCATTCATCAGCCCTACCACATATACAGGTGTCAGCCCCAGCAGACGTCAGCCTCTAACTGCCTCCTTCAGAGCACACATACAGAGAAAAGCCTGCATTTCCCACACGGGGACCTCATCAATTTTGCATGTGCTGCAGTCCCTTGACTTATTAAATATTTATAACAATGTCATTATTTACCAAACAAGCTACCAGGCTGTGCCCAAGGCCCCCAGAGCCAGAAGCCTGAGTGTATGGAGCAGGGACCGCCTCTCAGCGCCCCTTTGCCACTAGAGAGCCTTTGAAGGAGAGGCAGTTGAGTCTAACAGACAGGTTTCTCTGCCTTCCTTCAAAAATGCACCTGTAAGGTCTCTCCAGGTTTCGGAGATGGAACAACCGGGCCAGAGGTGCATCATCCTTGACCAAAGTACAATGAAGCTTAAGGGTGTCACAGAGCTGGGAGCTCTCCCACCAGGGACCCGTGTTTGCCATTCTTCCATCCTTGCCAAGATGTCCTCACTGTTCCCCGATCCACTAAGTCACTCTCTTCTGATTCCACAAGCAAGAGCTCTAACGTTTCCACATTAATGGCCAATTATGTCTCTAGGCAAGAGACAAAGAACCTCATTCGCTCTGCAAAGATTTATTGAGATTTATAAAGATTTCATCGCAAGGCACTGCCTCAGGTGTTGGGCTGTCTCCCCAAACTCACTCCCCCAGTCCTCTTCTCTGACAGAGCCAACCACCCTTCTACCATCCAAAATACCACTGGGAAATGTCATACTTCGATTTTCTTGCAACTCGGTGATAAGCAGGTAACCAAGACCCTGGTCAACAAGAGGGAAGGATTTATTAGAGGAGGCTGGGGATGGTCTCTGGGAAATATTCTCTTACTGCTCGAGAGAACTTAGGCAGAGATAGATCCCACATCCTTCAACTGGACATTGTCAAGTTTATGCAACTGTGCCAGTTGCTACTGAAGGCTGACTCTAGAGACAAAGGCTACCATGCTGAGAATGGCAGAGAGAACCATGGTCCTCGTGACCCTGATGAGGCGCTGATCCAACCTCTGCATCTGCTCTGCTTCTGGGCTCCTTATGAAATCAGCTTATTAAAATGTCTTTCTCTTTTTGCCGTTAGACCACAGTAATAAAAATTGTCACAGATCCTAAAACTTGAGGAGCTGGCCAAAGTCTGAGGAGACATTTGCATGGTCTAATAGTACCTCTCCCAAGACATTTATTAAGTACAAAGTGAAAAATAGTAATTTTACAATGCACAAACTGAAAAACATCACCTTAACCAAGTGACCAAGATTCTGATGTCACCAGGAATAGGACATATTAATATCATGTACTCCCTATGCACTGAGAAGGGCATATTGCTTTTGTGATATTCTTGCCAAAAAATGCCAAAAAACCTCCATCTAATTGGGACAATGCATAAAACAAACCCAAACAAGGGACATTCTACACAACTGGCCAGTACTCTTCAAAAACTGTCAAGATCAAAAAAGACTAAGTGCTGTCACTGCTTAGAGGAACTAAGGAGAAATGACAATTAAATGCAATGTGGGACCTGAGCCTGGACAGATACGGAAAAACTTGTGCAACCTGGATAAAAGCCTGTAGTTTAGTTAATGGTATTGTACTAATGTTAGTTTCTGGTTTTGAACATTGTACTACAATTACACAATATGCTGACATTTGGGGAAGCTGGGTGAAGAGTATATGGAAATTCTCTGAACTATTCTTGTAACTTCTCTGAGTCTAAAATTACTTTTTAGTTTCAAAAAAAAAAATTTGAGCAAAGGAGGTTCTAAATTCTGTAACCAAAAAGCAGAAATTTCCTCACTTCCTGAATTTGCTGTAACAAAAATTACTCAGAGATTACAAAGAGAAAGACTTTATATAATCTAGATTCTCCTTCTAGTAACTGCATGGCTAAACACAGTTCTATATGTTGATGATTTAATTCCCTTATTTACTATCACATAGGGAACTGGGAGTAATAATGTGAAAAAACACAAGACTTGTGGGGTGCTTGGGTGGCTCAGTGGGTTAAAGCCTCGGCCTTCGGCTCAGGTCATGATCCCAGGGTCCTGGGATCGAGGCCCGCATTGGGCTCTCTGCTCAGCAGGGAGCCTGCTTCCTCTTCTCTCTGTCTGCCTCTCTGCCTACTTGTGATCTCTGCCTGTCAAATAAATAAATAAAATCTTAAAAAAAAAAAAAAAAAAAAAAACAAGACTTGTAGTATTAGGCCTAATTCACATCCAAGATCTATCACTCATTACCTGTGTGATCTTGGGTAAGTTTTTTACTCTCTCTGAGTCTCCGTCTATATATGCGTAAAATGGAAATAGGATTCTCTGGTCAAGGCACTAATAGGTGGCTTCTGGGCCTGAAAGTGAAGGAGGATGATATAAAATAGGGCTGGAGGAGAGGGCAGATTTAGGACCTCGTTGTGGAAGTGGATCTAGACAGGGCTTGTGAATGGATCTGATGTGAGGAAGGGGGCTGAGGGAAAGGCCAGAGTCAAGGATGGACCCCTGGTCTGCATGGAGGAGCTGGGCTGGACAGTGAAGCCGTTTACTGAGTCCTGGAATGGTCTGGGAGGATGGGGCAGAAGCAACATTTAAAGAGATAATGCCTAAAAACATTTCCAGGTCTGATTCATAAAGTACAGGATAAAAACACATTTAAAAGTGAAACTAGGGACGCCTGGGTGGCTCAGTTGGTTAAGCGGCTGCCTTCGGCTCAGGTCATGATCCCAGCGTCCTGGGATCGAGTCCCGCATCAGGCTCCTTGCTCGGCAGGGAGCCTGCTTCTCCCTCTGCCTCTGCCTGCCTCTCTGTCTGCCTGTGCTCACTCGCTCGCTCTCCCTCTATGCCTGACAAATAAATAAATAAAATCTTTAAAAAATAAAAAAATAAAAAAAAATAAAAGTGAAACTAATGAAAAACAAAGAAAAGCATCTTCAAAGCATTTAGAAAAAAAAAAAAAGAAAGAAAGAAACCCAGCAGCACACCTTCAAAGGAACAACCATGAGATTAATAACTGACTTAGCAACAGAAATAATCATGGCAGAAGACCACAGAATGAAAAGGAAAGAAAATAACTTGCAACCTAGAATTCTATTCCCGGTGAAAATAACCTCCAAAAGTAAAGGCAAAATAAAGACCTTTCCCATCAAACAGAAGCTAAGAGAGTGCATCATTAGCACGGGCAGAAAAAAAAAAAAGATTAAAAGGAATTCTTCAGGCAGAAGGAAAAGGACTGCAGGGAACACACTGGAATGCGGGAGGGGAGAACAAGCGACGGAGGGTGAGTGTACTGGTCCATCTAAGTGAACACTGGCTTTCGACACCCGTAGTCATGTTAGTTATGTGTGTTATGTGTCTACACAAGTTAAATACACATGGAATTGGAATGCATAGCGACCAGTAACAAATGGTGGAAAGGGTAAAATGGAATCAAAGTGTTCTAAGACCCTGAAAGGGCAAAAATTACCAAGTTTTCTTAGACTCTTCTAAATCAGGAATGCATGCTGATACCATAAGGACAGCCACTAAAAAAAGAGTAAGAGGATGAAAATAAAATAAACGAGTAAGAGGATGAATAATAAACTAACAGAAGTGAAAAACTGGAATTTTTTTGAATGTTGGACTGATCTAAACGAAAGGCAAGAAGGAAGAGAAAAAAGAAACAGAAAACAGGTGGGACAAATTGAAAAGAATAGTAAGATAAGAGATAAAATCAAATACACTTGCAGTCAATGTAATATATTAAATGTAGACAAACCAACCCCCCAATTAAGCCTCCCTATGATCCTGTAGACACACTTTCAGCCACATTTTACAGGTGAAGAATTTGAGGTACAGAGAAGTGAAGTAATCTGCCAAAGGCTGTCCCGCTAAGAAGTCACCATATCAGAATTTGAACCAGCAGCCCGCCTCTGGGACCAGAGCATGTCACCCCTCCAGGAGCTCCCCTTGTCTCTGTCCACCCAACACTACTTTAGGTCAGCATTCCAGACTGCTCGCAGACTCCTGCAACAAGCTCCTTAACCCGGGCTCGCTGGTGCCACATTGTTGCCATGGTGACCATGCTAAGGCACAAAGTAGATCTCCTCTCTCCCCTAAATTAAAATTTCTTCCTGGATTCTCATTTACTTCAGGACAGACCTAAGTCGGGGGGGGCCTTCTAGATGAGGCCTCTGTCGGCCTTCCTTGCCCCTCCAGCTACTGCTTCCTGCCCTACATTCCAGGAAAGCTGGATTCCTGGGGTTTCCAGAAAGTGCAAGCAGCACTTTCAGCCAGAAAGGTGCAAGCTCTGCTCCAATGGCTCCTCCTCTGTAAAGCTCCCATGAGGATCAGCCCCAGCTCCATCCCTACCGTTATGATTAGGAATGGCACTTTTCCCCAAGCACTTTTTCTGTGCCAGAGACTGCGCTGCATGCTTTACGGGCATCCTTCCTATGTAACCTCCACAACTCCACGATGCAAGTCCTGCTCGTCTTCCTCTTCTAGACAGGAAGGGGACTCAGAATGGTTAAGTGGATTACTCAAGCAAATCCACTAATTCAGGTAGTCGAATTTTTACTAGGTACTAGGAGGCCTGGCACTCTCTGAGGTACTGGATTAAAAGCAGTGAACAGAACAGGTAGGCAAGCTACAGAAGTAAGCGTATGTGCTACACGTGCATACAGACGCCCTGTCGCATCTGTATCGCATACAGGCTATGTATCGCTTATAGATGGCTGTAACATATAGATTACTGCATATAGACCAAAGGTTGCAAATGTATTGCATACATGCTATGTTGTATATAGACTGTGGTAGTTGACAAGTTACATAAAGAACTATAATAAAGTAGGGAGTGGGGGGTGGGCCATGAAGCAGGTTGCAGTGTTTTAAAAGGGTGATCAGGGAGGGCCTTGCTGAGAAGGCAACATCTTAGGAAAGACATGAAGGCTGGGATGGCCATGTGGGTACCCCAGAGACAGGCCTCCTGAGCAAAATTCCAGGAAGTTGGCTGGAAGAGGGATGAGAACGCGGCGACGCCTTGAGGGAAGAGCAATGAGTAAACAGCATCGTGGGAAGCACTGAAATATTAATTACCTATGAACCAACCTGACCCTGGCCGGACCATGAGCTCCTCAGGACGTGGTCATATCCCCAGCATTTAGGCATACAGGAAGCACTGTAAAACAAAGGAATCTGGACTTTGATCTTGAGTGCAACAGTAAAGGGGCTTTCTCTACTGCCACATTTCGTGGATTGGGAACCCTGAAGCCAGTGCCACCCGTGCTCAGCCACACTGCACCATACCCACACGTGCCTTCCGATGAGTCTGACACCGTCCGAGTCGCAGGAACTGGATCGCTATATGGTGAGCCTCTGTGAATTCTTCTGAAGCAAAGGAAGAGTGCAGGAGAGACTGCCAGTGGCGGGGTGGCCTGATTCTGACTATAACCCTGGTTTCATTCACATCACCTTCCCACTTGAAGAAAAACCGAGCTATTTTAAATACAAAGTACAACCAGATTAATGTCACAGCCCTGAATTCTTAAAGAAATGAGGTGCAAGGCCATCAGGCTATATGTCGTGATGCAAAAACCTATCACTCGAGGAGAGAGCCCTTGTCGTTTCTCTGTAGCCAATGTTGACAGGGGGTGAGAAACTTGGCTAAGACCAGACCAAATCAAGACTGAATTCCAGAGGGTTCTACATGAGGTAGACCCAACCCACCCAGAGAGGTGAAACCTACCAGATGACCTGCGTGGAAATGTCTGAGACTCAGGCCCGCAAAAAGGAAAACCAAAACCACCACCTGCAAAAACTTAGGAGCAGGCTTCAGAAAGGGAAAGGGGACCCTGAGGGTGGGGAACAGGCTGAAGTCCCATCCGATGGAGTCACAGTGGTCTAGAATCACTCCCTGGGCCCAGAGGAACATGTGTCCTGGACCAGGGGCTTTATCAAGCCTTTGCTTTCTCTAGGAAGACTGACGGAGGACAGAAAGGCGTACAGGGAGATACCGATCATTCAGATATTTTTAAAAATAATCTTCCAAATTCTACGGAGACAAACAAAATGATCTGTAAACATCTGCATAACTATTAAGTCTATGTACTTTATGACACGCAAATACTTTCAGGCATAATGAAGCCTCTTGAATGATCAGTGTACTACATGGTTAGTCTTTATGAAACCTAAAATAAAACTTCACTATTTAAAATTAGAGAGGTTTGTTAAGTGCCATACCTTGGTTTCAAGGCATGTGGCTCATACCTGTCCTTGGTTAGGAGCCGTTTCCCTGTCCCAATCCTATAAACCACCAGGCAGTGCTTTAGAAAAAACAAGATCTGCTCTGCGGCCTGCAGTTAATAGTTTTCAAGTACAACGATGGCTGGTGGCACTCGTCTAAACTGAAACCCCTGCTTCGTTGCAAGTGCACTCCTCTCAGAATGAATAAGCATGTCAGCAGAGACCAGCACACAAGACTTTGAAATTACGTTTGCTGATAGCGATCTTTGGTGCCCCCAAGTGGTCATAAGTAATGTGCCATCTCCACAGGGAGACCTGTCCTGAGGGAAGATGAAGACTGGGGAAAATTTTTTTCAGAACATATGGTTAAAAATGAGGATATCTGGGCAAGAGAGGGTCCAGAAAAGAATGGCTCCTTTGCTGGACCTGAGCCAGACTGTGAGTTATTGCCAAGCCCCAAGGCCCAGGACACAATACCTCTTAGAGAAAGTGGGAATTATAATCCCTGATCATGAAAATTAAAATAAGCATAGATGGGATTTTTTTTTGTTTTAAAATTTCCCAGATAGAGCACCTGTCCGTATCCTTCTGTAATTTGCTTTTCCTCACTTCACACTACGGTGTTAAAGTGTTTTGTAGAGATCAGTGTGGTACAAAGATCATTCCTGCTTCATTTCCAAGACTAGTCAACAGCAAAAAGATATAGGTTGGCAAAGGGAGAAAGAGGAATATGGCTTAAGGAGGGCATCATGTAATAAATTTATTATATTTTGTTACATTTTCCACTTTTCTCTTAATTCCAACTGTATACTATATAATCAACTGCTGTTCCAGAAATAAAACGTTTTTAAACATAAAAATATAAATTTTGCTTCTTAAAAGTGCATACACCTTGAATAATAAAACATACAAATAAATAACAGAAGTCAGTGACACATCTCATGCAGTTTGTTTCTAAAATAATTTAAAAATGTATGGTACACTTTTCTTCCAGCCTCAAGAAAAGCCATCCTGCCTGCCATATTACTGTACAACTAAAGAAGAAAATGATACAGAAATCACTATGAACGGTGCACGAACAGTATCAAGGCATTCTGAGTACAGTGAGAGGGACATGCAGCTTTTAAGACAACTACAGAAATTCCAGTGTAGCACTGAAGCGTTCAGGGAAGAAACTGTTTTTGTAATGGGGCTTGAATTCGATTTTAACCAGTGGTGAGAGAGGCACAGTTGGTGAGCAAACCGAGAGGAACACAGACGCGTTTTTGGAAAGGCCGGCATTGGACGGAAGCTTCAGAAAACCCTGGGACTGTCTTCCCATCTGGTACGCGGACACTGGGTCACTGAGAATAGCACCTACGGGCAATTTCCCACTGCCGATTCACCCCTCCGAGGCCCCTCTTCTTCGAGGGGCTTTTCTACAGGGGGATTTCCAACTTGGATTTTCACTTAGATCTTCATTCCCTCAAAATGGTGGAAATACCAGGTAAGTTGTGTTTCTTTTCTTTTCTTTTTTTTTTGTAGGCAGCATCCTGCTGGACAGGGTAAAACCACTTGAGCAGCACAGCAGACTACTCTGAAGATGTTGTACGTGCCGTTAGCTCACCACAGATTAAAACTCGATTTCATTCGCCTCTCTAGGTAACATACTGGCAAATTTTTGGATGACTATTATTTGACATTTTGTAATTACATGGAAAAACACAGAGGGTTACCAAAAAAAGGACTCCAAATAAAATGCTTCACATTCATTTTTAAACGGAAAATCACTCCTGAAACGACACCACGGAGAAGCAGAGAATGAGCTGACTAGGACATCAGGTGACGGTGTGGAGTTTGCTACTGAAATTACTACAGAGACAGTCATTCTGCCAAAATCAGGAACAGGCTTTCCAAGGCCACGAGCGCTTTACTTCAGCATTTTCTAACTCAGAGTGCCTTCCCAGCTCCCCTGTGGGTCTGGCCTTCTGGTGGCATCCAGGGAAAAGGCTCTGGGAAGGATGCACACCCCCCAGGGGACTGTCTGCTCTGGCAAACTGAAGACCACTGAATCCCACTAGACTCAAGTGATGGGCCACCCACCAAACACTCCAAGCACCCAAATGGGGTCTCAGATCAGAGAGGCTCCCCTATTTCAAACTGGATGTTAAATCAGTGGTTCTCTTTTTTTCCCTTTCCTCTCCGATGAAACAAGAGTCTCAGTCAGTCACTCCTGAGTGCTTCACATGGCAGTGATTCTCACCACAGGGATGGTGTTTAGCACAGTGGTTCTCAATTCTAACTGCATATTAGAAACCCCCAGGAGCTTTAAAATGTATGGCAATTCCTGGGACCTTGCCCCTTCACTAGTTAGATCAAAGTCTTAGGAGTAGAACCCAGGCATCTTTAAAAGTTCTCTAGATGATTCTAGTGAGTGCTGAGCATTAGAAGTCATTCAGAAGAGGCTTAACGGAATCTTCAGGAGAGTACTCGTATGAGATTTGAAAAAGCCTCCCAAGCCTGCAGTGGACCTCCCTTCCCTCCAAAATTGGGAAACACTTGTTTTGAATGCTTGTGAGATGGATCTAGAAACTAATCCACTGTAGTATGCTACCATAAATTCCATGAGCTTAGTCTTATTGTGACTAATGGCTGGGAATCTCCGAAGCTTTCCAAAACAGCTCTAGGTCTCTACAAAAGCATTTTAAAATTGTTAGCACTATTAGAAGCCACATTCTCTCCTTGTGACCACAATAGAACCTTAGAAGATATAAAAAATTAAAATCTATAGAAAATGGCAGGTTATTTTTTTTTTAGAACAAAATACTTTAGGAAAGTGTTCATGCTAAATACAGTATATAAACCCGTGTGTGTTCAACATATCCAATTCCACTCCTGCTTGCAAAATACCATTTTACATACAATCTTGCTGATTAAAAAAAAAAAAAAAAAAAAAGCAAGCAGCAAAGAGAAACATTTGCAAGCAAAACAAGAAAACACATTCATGCTCTTCTGTATTGATGATTAAGCCACATGTAAAAAATTACAAATTCAAAAATAGAGCTCCATAATCCAAGAATTGCCTTTTTAAAAAAATTTACATTTAGGGTAGTCTACATTTTATTAGTTATTTGCATAGGTGGTAAGAACATGCTTTCTGGGTTAGATGGAGGCCATGCAAAATCGTTTTCATTACTTGGGGGGAAAAGATGACTAGTCATGCTCAAACGGCAGCTGCAAAACAAACACTTTGAGAGTTGATCAAAAGGCAGTGTGAAACACTAAGTGTTCATTTGAAGAAAGCACAGGACTCCACCCCCCAAAATGTAGTCAGGTTTAACAGTAACGTTTCCTTTATGAAAGTAAAGACCGACAGTCTGCACAGTAGCAGCTACTCTGTTTATGATATAGGCACTGGTTTGTCAGAAGTCTGCTCTTCTCAATTCCAAATAATACAAGTTCAACACGCCCACAGAATATGTGTTTTATTGAAACTGTGCTTATGATTTGCATACTATCTCAAAAATCCAACCCAGAAACACTAATTATCTTGCCATCCAATAATTCCGATAACCTACATAGGAAACAACAGCTTCGGCTGTTCGGTTATTTGTCAGAATGAAATGTAACATCAGATGTCAAGCTATTTTTTAGAAACACGTTTATTTGAAGTAAGTGAGCTCTGTTCCACAGCTCTTCTTTGCTTCATTCTTCCTAAAGGCTGACACTACTGCCTCCTTGACATAACTAGTTTTTTCCGCGACAGTTACTTTAGAGCGATGGCAATTTGTCCCCGGCCCCCAAACCCCACATCTACTTTCATACACACGTGGATGACCAAATTCTAATGGAAAGTGACTTTGTAATGGATTTTCAAACCCTAAGTAGTAGAGACCGCTCAGTCTGAAAAAGTGGATGTTAAGAGTATAATGTCTCTGAAGATGAAGAAGGGCACTTTTGGTTTCTGGAACAGGAGAGACTTGCTCAAGAGGACCACAGGCCTTGGCCAGTTCACCAGAATCCACTTGCTCTCTTTGTTCGGGGTGGACCGTCACTCCATTTAAGGTATCACTGGCATCCCCTGGCTCATCGGCTGGGCTCCCAGGGCTCCTCGGCTACAGCGAACTCACGATGCTTTCCGCTTGCTTTTAGGAGCAAAGCAGGCCCTCAACAAATGCTTGCAGAATGAATGAATGAATGAATGAATGAATGAGGAAAGAATGATTACAAGGGTTTAGGGCAGCTTCACAAAGAACTACAATATTTTACCAGACCACAAATACTCCCACATCCATTGCTATTGGTCCAGCGAGGTATTACTTCCTTTCAGTTAGGTTGCTTTTAGGATGGGAAAGCACCAGGGCTGGGAGGTCATCTTGAAATGCTGTGAGCTCAAACGTTTCGTTGTGCTTCCACATTATACAAGGGAGTGCACAGGAATGATACAGCCTCAGTGCACTGAATATTCACAGGAAAAGAAATCAAAAATAGAAAGTTTTTTGAAAAGCAAAAAACATTAAAAAGCCACACTCCTGTCAGGGATTACTCTGTGCCAACCAGGAAATGACTGCTCTGGCCCACCTGGTTATCAACCAGAAACTCTGGCCCACCATCCTTGACAGATCATTTCTAACCCCAAAGCACAGATATGCTCAATGCGCCAAACATCACCAGGAAAATAAAAAACAAAGCAAATGCCATGTCCCTAAGCTACTGAACAACTGAACTGAACCAAGTAATAATTTTCCCTTAAGATCTTTCACACCTCAAAGACCACGTCCAAACTTTTGGGCAAATATCCTCTTCTGTGGCTTAAAGATGGTTCCTAGTCATTAAGGATGAGATTTTCATTGTTTATCAAGCACAAAAACAGAACAGCTTAAAGACGCCCAGACAATGCCACAAGGCTTCCTGACTTTTTTTTTCATTTAAATATGAAAAATTGAAGACTAAACCCCATAGACTTTTAGTTTACAGATACTGAATTTTTTTTCTAGTTCCCATGGAAAATTAAAAATAAATCTGCAGAGTTGTTCTTCAGTTTGGTGTTTTTGGTTATTTTTTTTGGAAAACAGTGGATGTAATGGAAAATCCATTCCTGAAGATCTCGAGAAAAAAAATATTTGCCACCGTGAAAATTAAACTAGATTCTACTAATGCTTAACTGATAATAGCCACAGAAAAAGGTCTTATTAAAAACCCTTTGGGCAGACAGACTATAATTCTAAGGCTGTTTCAGAGCTTCGGATAGGAGATTTCAAATGACATCTACCTTTTTGAAACAAAGACGAGAGGCTCAAATCAGACAAACATTCAACCCCTGGTTGATGATCCCATACTTGGTGCATCCTTTCCAGGAAATAAAAGGGACACAGAAAAACCAGCAGTGGCTAAACACTGAGAGGGCTGTCAGTGTGCCCGAGGAAGCAGTGACAACACTGAGGGCAGCCAGTCGTCGACTGTCACACTACAACAGAGAGAAGAGGAGCCGCTGCTTTGGGAGACCAGAAGCTGGTGCAGTTCACCGGGGACACCTAGCGAAGGGGCGCGGACAGGCTCATGTTCAATGAACTTCACGGAGCACTATGGTAACTTCCACAAGGCGGAGTAGCTAAGTCTTAAAAACTGCAAGGGTCTAAAATTCCAGCTACCCTCAACAACAATGGCCTCCAGACTTGCAAGTTACCTGCTAATGCTCAAAGTAGCAGCAAAATAAAGTTAGAAACCGAATGGAAATATTTCCCAAGAGGTATTCGTGGGGGAGGGCAGGATGGGGAGGAAAAAAAAAAAAGGCAGTGCAGAATTCATAGCTATGCATGTGTATGTATTCTAATCACTTCACACACAGCAATACTGAAAAGGGAGGTTATAAATGGATTTGTGCACCAAGAGTTCAGGAAGAGCTGGGAGGGTTTACAATTTTTTTTTTTTTTACAAATTAGTAATTTAAACCATAAAAACTTAGTATGCTAAACTTCGTAGCAAAGCGACAAATGCTACGCAAAGAGAATCAGGGTCATGACTCTCTTGACACTTAAAAAAAGAAATAGAAAAATGGAAAAAAAAAAAAAAGAAAAAGAAAAAGCTAAAAATTGCTAGGATACCTCCAGAAATCTTGAAGAACTATGTATCTCGCTTATCGGTGAGATTTTGGTGAGGTTCCCTTGTTTTCTGAACAAGAAATGCAATTCGCACTGACAACACCAGATGGAACGCGCTCCAATTCTGCTTCTGAGTTCTGGGTAAGAGACGAAGTCTTAAGCACAGAGAAGAAATAAACGACTTACTGAAAAGCAGTCTACAACGGACACTGACAGGCAGCATCAGAAGCGCACACGTAATACTTCGTCACACACTGCTTCGACACACCATCGACTGACTTTTGGCATTAGGCATCTTCTTTCCTCTCCAAGTTACAAGAAACACCGGGCACGCGCACAGAGGCTAGCATCGAGCTTTCAGCTTCCAACACAGAAAAAAGCAACAGCAGAGAAGGAAAATGGTACAGATTCATGCATCCAGGTCAGAATCCACTTTTTTCCAGAACTCTTTCAAAGGTGTTAACTGCTCTACTACATTTCAAAACGCCAATGGCCATAGCTAGCAAATTTAGAAGGAAAACAAAATTAATTAGTGACTGGCTCTCTGACTGTCCTATGTGCCACCTCTTAAGACATATCTTAAGAATCAAGACAGCTTATAGTACACACATCTTTGCAGACATGAAGGTCTGAAAGACTTCAGTTCTGCCTCTAGAAATTTCTATCTGCGGCAGCTGGAGAAGCGACAGTCACTCACAGGCCACCTTCGTCGTCAACCCTTTTACTGATGTGCATCCACCCTAAACTGGCTGAGTATATACCTGAGAAACATTAGTGTGAAAATATTGCCCTTTACAGAGACTGGTAGATGGGGCCAAAGTGCAGAAAGCAAGTCTTCTCTCGGTTTGTTCATTGTTAGCGTCACAGTTTTTAGAGCTCCTGGTGCCCTACAACAATCAGCTGTGAGGACAAATCCTGCTCAGATGAAACCCAAGTCAAACAACCGATCCTTCTACAGCACAAGCTAATGACAGCTTAACTGGTTCAGAGGTTTCCAAACCCTAATGTCCAACAGAAGTCATGAGAGTTCTCTAGAAAGAAATATGTACAATTGCTAAAGGGACCGCCCAGGGTCTCGTCTACGATTCTTCCAGTTAGCTTGGTATCAATGCTTTGCCTACGGCTGTTATTTGGTTCAATGGCAGAATAAGGCGACGCTTTTAACAATTTGCAGTTGAATTCTACACACACATATACACACACTCATACGCACGCGCGCGCACACACACACACGCACGCACACCAGGCACGTGACCCAAAACATACAAAAGCATAAAGGGCTTTGGTGGGAGGGAAGGGTTCTAAATAAATAAACATCTTTACAGATAAAACACTTAGATTGCAGAAATATCACTGAGGTTTTGGAGAAGGCCGTGCAGAGGTTTGCATGCTAGAAGATAACTTTTTTGAGGATTTCTCAGCAGACTGCCTGCCACCAGGAGATGCCGGCACTCCAGAATCTAGCTGGGAAGACTTGGATTTGCGAGCAGACAGCAGGGAATGTTTAGCAGAAGCAGGGTCCTTGGAGACAAGCTGCTCTTTTCCAGCTGCACTTGCATTTGGCTGCTGGGAAGCTGGAGGCTGGTAGCCTTTCTCTGCCTTGTCATCCACGGCATTCTTACCAGCCGACTTGACAGAGCTCCCACCTGCCTTCTTGGAGAGCAAGGTTGTTTTGCCAAGGTCAGTCGACCGCCGGGTTTCCTTCTGTCTCAAGGCTGACTTGAAGAAGGACAGCCCCTTGTCCTCTGACTTGCTGTCCCTCTTCAGACCAGACTTCATGTTTGCATTGGGGGAACGCAGACTGGCCATGGAGGAGCTCCTGACATGCTTTCCATCCCCTCGGCCCTCCCCCGCCCTGGCCTGGCTCACCCGAGGGGAGTTGGGTTTAGAGCTGGAGGTGACGCTGGCTCTGTCCGAAGCCAGGCTTTGCCTGGAGCCCTCTCTACTCAAGCTCCGGTCTGAAGTCCTGCTCTTCCCAGGAGGGAAGGGGCCCCTTGCAGCAGGGCCCGAAGGTTTTTTGGCAGATGTGGAGGGAGCAGTGTAAGTGAGGGAGGAAGATGATTTCTGCCTCTGGGGTGAAGGAGATGACGTGGAGTCCTGGGGTTTGGAGGAGGACTCCTTTCTGGACTGGGCAGGGGCAGGGGAGGAATGCCGTCCACTGGCCCTGGAAGAAGAATCTGCTTTGCTTCGGGAGCGGGAGGGCTTTATAGAAACTTTTACAGGAACAGGAGAAGAAGGGGATGTACTTGAAAGAGAGGACTCCTGGCTTGCCAAGACTGGTCTCCCCTTCCGCAAGCTTCTGTCTGGCTCAGAAGTGCCTTTGGAGCTGGGGGATCTCTTGGCTGTGCTGTCTGGTTTCTTTGTGAGGGAGCCCGGGTGGCTTGTGGGTTTCACTTCTTTGACTGGAGAGCTGTCTACAGAATCGCTCTGATCCACATAAGCGATCTGGTTATTGTTATCAAATGGATCAGAGATGGGGGGCACATGATCCCCTTGTGCTGAGTTTTTGCTCTGTGTGTCTACAACACTGGAGTTCAATTTGCGGGTGTCTGATTCGTCTCTGAACACACCTTCCATGACAGCCAGAGGGGCCCGGCCCACAGCCTTGTGCTCACGTCGGCTATGAGTATCATTTGATTCCTGGTAACTGCTGGCAAGGTTCCTCAAGCTGCCAAAGCAAGAGACAGAAACCTTGTCATCCGCTGCCTCCCCGATCTTCTCCAAGGTGGAGGCCGAGGTGTGGATCGGAGAGTCCCCTGAGAACCGGGAGGGAGAACTGGAGCGCATCTGCAGCTTGGCGGACAGGGACCAAGAAGGTCTAATGCAATTGTCGTTAACGGCCAAGGGGCTGGTGACAGAAGATCTGGATGACAAGCTCTGACGCTGGACACTTCTCACGAATGGTCGAGTTGAGAAACCTCCTGAATGCAGCAGAGAGAACAGCATTAACCTAAACCGAAAACACGTCCCAGCAACACCTTAAGATACTGAAGATGGAAGGCAGGCCAGCCTGGTGGAATGACAGGAGTGTGACCGTCACAGCCAGCATACCTGGGGTCACAAAGGCAGCCACGTGACTTCCAACTTTTGTAAGCTCAATTCCCCTATGTACAAAATAGGGACATTCTAACTCAAAAATCAGCGAAGGGTCTCTTTATTTCTTGCTGTACGTCGGGGGTCAAGAGACTTAAAGGCTCAGACGGTTCATGCTCTAGGGTTTGTGGGCCAACCACTCAGCTCTGTCATTGTAGGACGAAAGCCACCAGAGAAGACACATAAACCAATGGGTGTGGCTTTATTTACAAATAGAGACAGGGGCCATATTTCGCCCATAGGCAGACTGCTCTAACTCACAGGATTACTATAAGAACTAAATAAAATCCTGAAAATCTTATGCCCACCTGGCACTTCGCAGGCGCTCAGTAAACGTGAGCTACTGGAGATTCTTCATCTAAGGACAACCAGGACCCACAGAAGTCAAGTTGCTGCTCAAGATTACGGAGTCAGAGGCAGAGCAAACACCAGAACCACAAACCCTTGCCCCTGACTCAACGCCATATGCAGTCTGACTTGTGATTACTGACTATAATAGCAGATCCGTGGAAAAAAAGAGACAATACACTCCCAGCCTGAGTGACTTCAAACTTCTGAAGGCAATATCCATAATCGAACAATATACTCCTGAGTGATTTCAAACTTCCGAAGAAAAAGTTCATAATTAGAACTACACACTTCTATTTTGAGTGCCTTAAACTTCCTTCCAAAGAAAATATTCTAAATCAGACTCCGTGCATATTGGGTGCTGTAGCTGTGGTGTTTATAAAACCTTCCAGATAAGATCCCCAGAGACAGGCTCTGCTCTGTGGGCACAACCTGGCCCCCCGGTGATGACGATGCTTAAGAGGATACTGATTTCACCAACTACACTGTTTAAAAACTGACGGAGGGCAAACCAGCTTACTGTTAAAACAGTGAATTCTAAATTTAAAGTCTGCATTGAGAAAAACCTACCTAAACAAGCAAAGGTCCACTGGCTGGTTTTCCATAAAATGTCAGGAGCTTAGCAATTCCAGTTAAGTACTGTTACTTTACAAATAAAGAGGTAACAAGCCAGAAGAGGGAGCGGGGCTGGAGCCGCAATGACGCAGACCTCCCCTGCCAGCCTCCTGCTGCTTCCCTCCACTTCACGTTCTCATTTCTCACAATTACCCATCGCAAGACGCAGATTACAGCCACCAGCTGGCCGCCACCGGCTGGCCGCAGAAGGAGACTTGCTGGGAGATGAGTCACCGTCCTCATTAGAGAAGCTGAGCTCACTCTCACCTCCTCCCAGCCTCAGTGCCTGGGCTGCCTGACACCTTCCCGTACCACCTGGGGTTCCTGTCAGAACTGAGGGTTCTGCTGCCATTACTCAAGCAGTCAGTGAAGGTTTAAAAAAAGGGGGGAGGTCCATTTGTATTGTATTTCCCAAGTTTTTGTATTGTGACCATCTTCAGAATTCTTGAAAACTACCTTTATACAAAGGCAAGAGTTTTTGCTCTAGATGCTTCTATACTTAAAAGAACATGTCATAAATTCCTCTAAAGGAAACGGAGGGAGAAAGGGGAGAAGTCAAGGGTCGGGTAGCCCTCACGGGAGCCAGCCCCGTGACTCCTCCTTGCCAGGAGGCCCGGGGCAAATCACCACTTTGCAGAATCCCCTTACACCTTATTTTAAGGACTCTGAAAAGCACTTTGAAACAAATGTATATATTATTGTACAGAGTTAAAGCTCCAGCCTCCACGCTGGACCTTAGAAGTGGAAAATAATGAAGTGGGAGAAGAAAGCCATCCTAAAGGTTAGAGGAAAAGCGAATGACCAGGTTTATAGAAAACGGCACTTAGGACTGTAACCTACAGCTACACAGCCCTTTTACCTTCTCCCAGTCTTCTTGGGCCTTGGTTCCTAAGCATGAGGTACCCTGTGCGTGTCTGTGTGTCAGAGAAGTGTCACAGAACCCATACCCACCATCATCTTCACTCCTCTCCCCAGCCATCTCCACCGACTCGGACAACGAGGCCAGGGAGGTACGTCTGGAGGAAGCTGCAGAGGTCACACTGGCTTGCTTGCTCCCCGGGAGTCGGCTCACCCAATGTTCGCACAAGGAAGAACTTGTGGAGCCTGCAGTAAAGGAAGCGGGCACTGAGGTCAGGTGAGAATCCTGGGCTGGCGGCTCGGGGCACACCTGCACAGAAGTGCGGCTCCGGAGCTGGAAGGTGGCCGCGCCCAGGCTGCTTGCCTATTCCATTAAGATGAGAAGGAGGGCAGACTCGCACATGTTTATAGTGGTGAAATGGAAGTGTAGGCATGGACACCTCATAATGCAAAGTGCAGGCCTTAAGTGCTGGCAATGGAATCATTCATACTCACTCTACAAATATTTATTAAGCACCTACTGCCGGGCACTGTTCTAAGCACACGGAAAAAATTCCCACACAGAGCAAATAAAAGTGGCATGCTCCGTTACCTACTTAGCCTCACTGCTTTGTGGAATAGTTAAGTCATTTTCACGATGTTAATACACAAACACACACTCATACGCACATACCCAGGCTGTGTGTCAGTCTCTTACTGTCCATTCCAGGGATGCCCTAAAATATACTCCAGAGCACCAGATACTGCTCTTGAAATTGAGAACATGTCTTTGATAGACTTCAAGAGGATGTAATTTCCAAGCATATCTCGGGCTGTGGAAAGCGCTGGGGGAAAGCACTAGAGCACTGGAGTTCCCACTCTCTTCATGGAGTGAGTGCTACAGAGAGGCGGGTGTACCGAGTGAGGCTTGACTCCAGCAGGGGCTCACGCTGCTTCAGCTGTGCCCCCTTCCAGAGGCTTCGAACTGACCTCTCGCAAGCTTCAGTCTGGGGCTAATACTCCCTAACGTGATCCCAGGTTACCATGTCCCCGTCCTCAGCCACAGTCTCTTAAACTCTGCCTTAAGAAGCATGCATCATCTTGTTTGGACGGTGTGGCTGTATCCAGACCAGATCCCATCCAGCTAAACTCAGAATAGGACTATAGCCTTCAACCCTTCTAACAGAACAGGCCAACCTCACAGGGAAAAATAACTATTTCTAATGGCACTTTACCTTTTCTACACAATGACCCCATAAGGCAGGTATTATTAGTATTCCCAGATTACAGGTGATTAAATATGTGGCTTAAATGGGATGTGCTCCAAGATGATGATTCAACCGAAACATGGCAGAGCCAAGACTCATTCTCTCTTTTAGAATAGCAGGCCATACTGCTTTTCCATTCATCCGTCCATTCATTTATTCATTCGCTCACACCACAAGCAAACATGGTGAGCTCACTTTGAGACACGTTCTACCTGCTTCCATGTGAACTCTGCTGGTTCACACGTTGCATCCCTGTTTTCTTGACCACAATCATTTTGGTTTCTGGATTAAGTGTAAACGTGACGATTTCTCTGACCAGCCCCACGGAGTCCTGAGACCCTGTGGAGTTCTCTGGACCATTCATGACCATCTTCTGTTCTAGAAAAACCTGCCGAAGAAGAAGTCGGCCTTACCTGCCACCGAGCTGTTGGCCGACCATGACGGAATAGCCGTTCGCCTCTGGTAGAAAAGGATGTATGCAGTCTGTGTGCAGACCTCATCTTCCGACAGCTGCTGCACGTCGCTGTCATCAAAGCAGTACCACAGGCCGTCCACAGAGTTCTTACAGTACGCTGCCAAAAAAGAGCCTGTCATCAGTACCCGGGGAGGAGGGCGCTAGCCACTCCACTCTGCCAAAGGACACTTGTGTTTTGGCTCGCATCATTAATTCAAGAGCTTTTTAAGGCTGCATGTAATACGGTTTAAAAAAAAAAAATTCAAATGGTCTATCACACTCAAGCAGAATGTTTCAGGGAATTCTAAACTATTCCAGATGGACAAAACTCTCTTTAATCTTAGAAAACACAATATACTCATTTATTTAAACCAGTGGGTCTCAACCTGGGACAATTCTGCTCCCCTAGGGACATCTGGCAATGAATGGAGACATTTTTGACTGTCACACTAGAGGCCATGGTGCTACTGGCATTGAGTGGGTGACTGGTTATCCTGCTCAACATTCTACAATGCCCAGGACAGTCACCGCCGCAAGAATTATCCAGCCAAACTATCAAGAGTGCTAAGGCTGGGAAACCCTGATATAAGCATGTTATCACATTTTCATGTTTATTAGAGATAGAAAACAGAACTAGAAATAAGGATACTAATAACTACCAGCAGCTAATATTTGTTTAGCACTTATTATGTGCCAAATTTCTCAGCTAATCTTATGAGATTTGTTCTATTATTATTCCCATTTTACAGAAGCTCAAAAAGATTAACCAGTCTGCCCAAGGTCAAGCAGCTGGTGAAGGGCAGGGCCCAGCTCACAACAGATGAATCTAGTCCCTGAGCTTACACTTAAAGCACCCCACCCTCCCTCCCTCAGGGGTAGCACAGACAAAGACCCAGAAATCCCCTGGCAAACTAAGAACATTTGAGCTCATAAATGCATGCACGTTTCTCTCCAGTTCAAATTCTAAGCCTGAGATAGAAATAATGACCATTCAAGTACCAACAAAAGCAGACAAGAACTTAGTGTTCATGAAGCTATGTGATCTTAAAAGGATATATCAAGGGGTGTAATAAGCTTGATCCAGAGGGATACATTCTTATCACTCTTTCTACAAATACCCATTTATTGGAGTGAGAATGAATGAGTGCTAGAATATTTCACTGAACACTCCAGGAGCAGGACATGTGGTGTCCTAGAGCCCTGGAGTTCAAGCTCCAGTGGCGCCAGAGTGACTCCCTTGTAGGCAAAAGCCACGTTTGTCAGTATGGGACCTTAAGAAATGAAAGGGACCCAGGTGAGGAGGGGCTACACTGGACAGATCCCCGAAAAGAGCCGAATAAGAATCTTTGATTGTGGGGAGGGAAGTCATGGATAGCTATGAACTCCTAGAACGAGAAGTGGAGAGAGAGGCAGCACAGGAGCTGATAAAACAGCAACTGGCCAGTGGTGTCAGGTCAGACTTGCTATAGAAATGACCCAGCTGGCGAGGCAGCTGCTCGTCTAGAGTGGGACACACACCCAAGACACGGTTACAGAGCAGCCCAGCACTTACGCCACAGTGTTTCTCTTCAGGGTGGTCTGTTCTCAGTCACAGCAAGGCAACTAAGGCAGCAAGGCAAATCACTAATGGTTTCAGTGTATTTACAAAATCATTCTGCTTGCTTTTCTTCCTGGCACTAGCTTCTCAACTGTTCTCTAGACAAGTGCTACTCAAATTGTGGTTCATAGATTGGTCTCCGTCCACAACAAGGTAAGCACGCAAACTGAGATTAGCATTAAATAGCAATCTGACGCTGCCATATTCTTACTGTATTTTTACAAAGGCTGTTTCATGAAAAATTGGAAATTTTAAAAAAGAAAAAAGGCAGGTTCTTCATCAAGGAAGTCTGATCTAGAATTCATACATGAGTTGGCCATACATATACTATGTGATTATAACTAGAACTTGTGCAAAATAAAATTCCAATTAAAAACATGTTATCTGGAATTCAACACTAAGGCACTTAAAATGTTCTCTAAAAAACCGTAAACTTTTATATATCAATCAGAAAAGCAGTGGTATGACCTAGGCATCACAAAGGGGAATTAATGCAGAAAGTGCCTAAGCTCTTCCTAGGTAACAACAGGTCCTGAGAAGCAGGCCTGCACCCTTCTAGCTCACTGGCATGGGCACCAAGTTCATGTGAGGTCACCTGCCATAAGTCACAGAACGTGGAAGAGGTGTCTAGCTTCTAGCCCATGTTCCTGTCTCTAAACTACAGGACCTCCAAAGTACCTGTGGGTTTTCAGGTATTTTCCAAAGCCCACTCTATATAGGGAACAAAACAGGATAAAATCCAGGTCTGTCTTACTTTTTCTCAACAATTTCTTGCTAGAAAGTGCATTTTCGGGGCGCCTGGGTGGCTCAGTGGTTTAAGCCTCTGCCTTCAGCTCGGGTCGTGATCTCAGGGTCCTGGGATCGAGCCCCACATCGGGCTCTCTGCTCGGCGGGGAGCCTGCTTCCCCCTCTCTCTCTGCCTGCCTCTCTGCCTACTTGTGATCTCTCTCTGTCTATCAAATAAATAAATAAAAATCTTTTTAAAAAAAAAAAGTGCATTTTCTTGAGAAACAACATTATCAATGGAACACACATTCTCTACCGACAGCAGGTTACTATCCCCACAGCTTCTCCTGTGCCTCCAGCACTCTGACCACATTCTCCTGGCCCGCTGCTGCGCCCGCTATGCACATTTCCACCACAGAATCTACGACACATTACTGATCTTACATATCATCCGGCCCTATATCCCTCTATCCGATTATGCTCCTGGAAGACAGAATTAAGGCCTGCTCGTTTCTGATGCGTCTCTGCTGTGAGCCCATGGCAAGCTATGTAGGATGTGGTCCATGAATGTTTACCTAAATAGAACCTACCAGTACAATCACGACAGTGTAAAATAATGGCCAAAACTTACAGAAAAACACTGCAAGAAATATTACCTACATACAAGGGGCACTATCATTCAGCCTTCGAAGGAAGGAGAGATTCCGACACATTTAGGACACGGGTGAATCTTACAGACATTATGCGGCATGAACTAAGCTGGACACAAAAGGACAACTACTGTATGGTTCCACTTAGAGAAGGTTCCGGGAGTAATCCGATTCAGAGAGACAAGAAGACTGGTGGTAGCCAGGAGATGGGGGAAGAAGGCAGAGGAGAGCTGCTGTTTAATGTTTCCGCTTGGAAAGAAGAAAATGTCTGGAGACGGGTGGTGGTGAGGGCCACACAACAACGTAAATGTACTTAATGCCAATGAGCTGCACACTTCAAACATGGCTCAAATGGTCAATTTTGATAGGTACATTCATCACTACTTTTAAAAATGTTACCAACGGTTATTTTTGAGTGATGAGCCCATGGATGATGATAATGTTCTTTCTCTCCCTCTCTCTATAAATTTCAGATAATAAACAAAGTCACTTTTAAAAAATGAAGAATAAATTTAGCCTTGAAACAAAAAAAAACTCTTCCACATCACTTTAAAGACTCTATGAAGCTGGTTCATATAATCACTCCAAATAAGCAAGAAGCTAGAATTTCAAGGAGACGGAGTGAAACCTTAACTGTGGAGTGCAGGGGAGGTAACCACAGTGAGCCCTTGGTGGCCCAGACAGTGCTGTCTGCACGCACCGCTCCCCAGTCAGGTCAGACAATTACTGGAGGATCCAACTCAGGAAAAGGAAGAATTTTCATTTATTTGCTCTTGGATAGAGATCCAGAGGATGAAAATGCCCTCAAAGTTGGCACACTGTCTACTGGAAGAGAAAGGGAGGTCCTAAAGCAAAAGTAACCCTGTCAAAAGCAAAAGCTGTCTAAAGGAAGGGTCAGCACAGACACCCGGCCTCTCGCACTGCAGACCTGTGTAGTGCCCCCCTTGCATGGTGCCATGATGATTGCACACAGCATACAGGTCATAGACGTAGTCCTCAGGGTCCCTCCCGAGTCCATAGGGCCGTCTCCATGGAGACCAATGGGATGGCAAACTCCAGCTGCTCTGACTTCTCTTAACCACATGAGGTGTCATATCCAGGCCAGTCAAGGGGAACTTGACCATGTTCTGAAGTTTCACACGCCTGTCTCCTTCCTGTTGCAAGAAGAAAAACAAGTTCTGATGATATTTTCATGCAAGTAGATGGGCGACCAGTTTTGTGTGGAATGTGGACCCCATCAGCCAGAGCGGTTTGAGTTAGCTGTCTGATGTTTCCCAAGGTACATGCAAAAGAGGGAAACTCACTAACAGTGTGAACTACCTGGAGAAACAGGTTGTAATACCACTAAAAGTAGAATAAGCCATGACCTATGTATAAGGGGTCATGAACCCTGAGTCTCCATTTCCTTATCTGATACAGGGTTTTTAGGTTTTTGACTTACAGAATGACATTATCAGGCAGTTCACCCTGCTACCTCTGTCACAGAGGCATGAACAAGGAACGGAGGGATCATTACGTGAGAGAGGACGCACAATGCCGGCACAGAAGAGCGCTGGATAAGCAGTATGCCCTTTTCCTCCCCACCTCCCCCAACAAGCACGTTACTGCCTAACAGGGACTTCATATATTCATGTAGGTGATAATCTTGGGTAATCTGTACTTTCTATTGAGGCCACTGGGAAATCCTCTGAAATCCAACCATTAGCTCAATGACTGTTTTCTGAATGTTTCCCATCTATGGGAGCTTTAAGAAATTAATCAGCCACGGCTAACGCCCACCCCAAGGAACCAAGGATCTATTAAGAGAAGGAAAATGTTCATAAGAGAAAGGCAGGATGTGCCCTAGATGGTCAGGAAGGTCAGACTAAAGAATCTGGACCTTGTTCTGCAGTCAAGCACTGAGGCTTGAGGGAGGAGGGTCATCATCAGAGCTGTGTGAGCAGTGCACAGGATGTGACATGAAGGAGCAGCTTAGGTTAGGAAATCAAGTAGAAGACAATGTGACTGCAACCAGCTGGGCAGTCTCACAGGTCTGCAGGACAGGCTGACAGCACGAATGGGGAGAAGAGGACACACTCAGGAGACCATGCGGAGGCTCAGCCAAGCTCAAGAGGTGACTTCTATAGGGGAGGGCCAAGAAAGAAGTCAAAAGCAACACTGCAGTTTTGAGTCTGAGGTGTGGGTAGTGTGAGGACAGGTCTTCTAAAGAAAAAGCGAAGGAAGTGTGTGTGTGTGTGTGTGTGTGTGTAAGGGGCCAGAGAAGTCTGGGCTCTGAACATCACCAGCTTTCTACCTGTGGATCCCAATGGAAGCATGCAGTTGGGACATTCCTTACTATGATAGGAGCCAAACCCCAAACCTCTGAGTGAAAGCCCAGCCCTAGGGATACTGTGCATGTCACCCCAGACACCTCCACTTCATCAGCAAGTCCTCAACATCTGATTCTATTCCGCTCTTATCTCCATTGCCACTGCTCCATAGCAGCATCCCTCCCCTGGGCAGTTGCCACGGCTCCTTTCAGATTTCCCTAGCTTCTCGGGTACAGCCTCACATTCTCCTCATGGCAGCCAGAATGGTCTCTTCAAATCACCAGTTTGGTCATATTGCTTCTCTGGTTATAACCCTTTATCAGAATCCCACTCTGTCTGCCAAGGGTCTGCTTGGCCAGTTCCTGCACACCACTTTGACCTCAACTCACAGCTTCCCCCACCCTCTGGAGCTCCAGCCAAACTGGCCTGCTTTCAGTCTCTGGCACGTGCTATCCGTGCCTAGGGCTCGGCGCACACTGCTCCCTCTGCCCCGGTGCGCCCACAGCCCTGTTGCCACCTCACCAGGGAGATGCCTCCTCCTAATCTTTAAGATACAAACCTTAAAGCTAGGCCTCAGGCACTTCGTAAACATTTACTTCCTCTTTACCTCTCCTACAACGGGGGCCTCGGGAAATAGCCTTTTTTTTTTGAAAAAATGACTCAGAGTAATTCAGCTCAAAGCAGCTTTTCTTTATACATATTTATGACTCATCTTCCCCACTATATAACAGCTCCCGGGGAGCAGGATGACACCCATTATTGGTGCAAAGAGAATTCTACCCACCCCAGAAAGGAGCTCTACTTTTATTTTTCCAATCCCAAAGTACACTTACCAAATTTAAAATACAACATTCACAAATCAAAAGCAAGTCCTCAAAAACAAAGTAAAATATCTGCAGTATGAACTAAAATGTTTAGAAATTAAAGGGTTACAGGATGCTCCAATTTTGCTTTGGGTAAGGAGCAACTGTGGTAAAAAGAAACAGGGGGCAGATGTGTAACACCACGGACAGACACACTACATCAAAAAGGGACACCTGAAGAATCCCCCTGCAGCCCACTGTAAGAAACGCCATCACAGCTTTTCTCACTAGGACAGAGGATTTACCTACCTGTCGAAATCTCTTGAGATGTATAATAAGCACATCGGGCAGAGTCCAGAGGCTTAACGTAATGCTCCCCTGCTGCAGCTGCTTACAGTGCGGGCAACGCCAGGCATCATCTGGGGCGAGCTGAAACAAGCAGCACAAAACGACTTCCGTTAAGCACCACTTAACGCGAGACTTTCTAGAGGAGACCGCGGCACTCCCTTCCTGGTCAGGGCATGGCGTGATTCAGAATCTCACTGGAAACCACATATGATGGGGAGTCAATGGAAAAGCACAATCCCAAGAGGCACCTGGCCAGAGCTGGCCCCCGAAGATTTGCTGAATACGTTATCTCTCCAAAAGGGATGACCAAACAGGTAAGTATTCCACCGAGGACGTTCAATGTCACAGAAGAACCTCAAATTCCACAAACTCCCAAACTCAACCTGTTGCCTTTCCACCAACACACTTCCTCCCCCTCTATGTCCTACCTCAGCAACCACCACTACCACCCACCAAAGTCAGTACCCGCGGCAGGGGTTGAGGTGGGTATCGCAAGCCTTCAAACCCTTTGCTCTTCCTCTGGTTCCACATCTATCTGAAGTAATTGTCCCCGCCACAGCTCACACCTGCCTCCTCTACTCCATTCCCACGGAGATGGCCTTAATTCCAGATCCTCACCCCTGCTCTTACCTGGACCTCTGCAAGTCTCCTAACCGCTCCCTCCCCCCAAACACTGAAAAGCTCTGAAGAACGCCCCCACCTCCTGATAGCAACAAGGTCTTTCTGGGGCTTCAAGTGCACGTGTGTCATCTCTCCAGGTGAGGCTTGCGGGATGCGGACACATTCAGTTAGAGGGGCCCATGCCGCACGTCTGGTGAGAGACTTCAATCCCCTCCCGAGTTCAGAAGGTGCATGAGATTGAGGGCCATGAGGGTGATGAGGCAAGGACACCACGGTATGGATGAGAGAGCCCGCCGAGATGGAACAGACAGATGTCAAGAACAGAATCTTGGGGAAATGCCTCTTTTTAAACGAAATACTAAAGCTGAGAAACCACCAGAGCCTGAGGATGTGTAGTCAGAAAAATAAGCAAACCGGAAGCGTTTTTGTTTATGCACGCCAAGGAGAGACAATGGCAAGATCCTGGAGAGATCGGATAGGGATGGGACAAAGGCCGCAGAACTGGGCGAACCAGGGGCCACCAAGAGTTTGAGAGGACAGTGTCAGCAGCGCAGTCAGATGCAGGAAGGAAAGAGCTGAAACCACTAAAGGGTAACGAAGCAGAAAGGAGGAGCAGAAAGGCAGGCCCGGGCACTGGAAAGGGAAACAGAATTGAGGGCACGTTTTTTTTTTTTTTCTCATGATAGGGAGACCCAATCATGTTTGTAGGAAACAGGGGGAGAAATAGAAATCTGGGTGGATGGAAGTGGCTCAGACACTTAGACTTGCAGGGACCTACACTGTCATCCGGTAAGTCTGCACCTCTCTGTGACAGTAATAGTCTCCAAATGTGGGCATCCAGCCCAGGCCTTGTGGAAAAGGGACAAGCTGTTGTTTATTTGTTAACTTCTAATATAGATAGTTACATAAGATACAGTAAGAATGTCCTAACAATGTCTAACAGCTATGACATTTTCTAAAATGTCTCTGATTTCTGCACTTTTCTTCTTGCAAACTGCTACAAAGAGCTCCTGGCCCTGCAGATTGTATTCGGAGCACCGCTGGTCCAGCTAACTCTGCTCAGCAAACGAAGGCCAGCCATCTCAGCAGGCAGCTGTTTCGTTTTCAGATGGTCAGAGAGCTATTTCTCATATTAAGACAAATACATTCTCCCTTGTGTTTCCAATCTGTAAGTTCTGCTTTTTAGATAGAATTCAATCCAATCCCTCATCCACAGACAGTCCTTGAAGTGCCTAAAAATAACTATCAGGTCCCCACTTAAGTCTGCCTCTGTCAAAAGATATTCAGCACATCATAGTTTCCAGATGGACCATCTCCTAGCTGCTCGCTCATGCCCCGGTTCATCACTCTTTTAACCATGAACATTTAAGGTAATGAAAAGAGCAGCGCTATCACCATCTGAGTTCTGAGCACGGGTTTAAAAGTATCCGTGGGGCGCCTGGGTGGCTCAGTCGTTAGGCATCTGCCTTTGGCTCAGGTCATGATCCCAGGATCCGGAAACTGGGCCCCACATCCGGCTCCCTGCTCGGCAGGAGGCCTGCTTCTCCCACTCCCACTCTCCTTGCTTGTGTTCCCTCTCTCACTGTGTCTCTATCTGTCAAATAAATAAATAAAATCTTTAAAAAAATTAAAAAATAAAGTATCCTTAAGGCAGCTGACTGCGACTGACATGTGACACTGAGAATCAATACTGAGCTTCCAGACAACTACACCCAAAGTTACCACCTCATGGCCTGCTGCTAAGTCTCCTTGTCTCCTGCTCTGTACCTGTACTGTTATTTTTGGACCCGATAGCTGAACTGCCCCAGTTATACTCATTTATTCATTCATTCTTATGTACTTACCAAATGCTTTCTCTGTGCCAGGCACTGCTTATAGATGCTACGGATATACAGATGCTAGCTAGGTTATGCTAGGACAGATTCCCACAACTCTCTTCCTCAGGCCTGTGTTCCAGCCACACTGGCCTCATTCCTGTTTCTCAACCACATCCAGTTGCTTCCTTGATTTACTTATTTATCCCCACTAGACTATCAACAGCCCAAAGTCAGAAACACCACCTGGCCTGGTCCCTATTATATCCCCAGTACCATGCGTAGCACCCTAACACATAGTATGTACTCAGTAAACATTTACTGAATGAATGAATCTCTACTCAAATGTATCTTGCCAGCTTGAACTCATCCTTCTAGATCAGTAAGATGTTCTGTGGAATACCAATGTTGTCATCTAGAAGATCTGATCAGTTTTAAACTCTGTGCATTCTCAAACATCTCCAAAATTAAAGAGGGGGGGAAAAAAACCCCAAATAGGACAAAGTTCCAAACAAGAGTCTACTATTAACCCACTTTAAAGCCAACTAACTGGAGCGACTGGGTGGCTCAGCTTAGCATCTGCCTTCAACTCAGGTCATGATCCCCAGATGCTGGGATCAAACCCCACACCAGGCTCCCTGCACAGCGGGGGTTCTGCTTCTCCCTCTCTTCTCCTTCCTGCTGTGTTCTCTCTCTCAAATAAATATGTAAAATCTGAACAATTTTTTTTAATTAAAAAAATAAAGCCAACTAACTATTTTATAATTAGGCCCTACACTGAAAAAGAAAAAAATAGGTCTTATAAAAAAAACTATTATTAAAGGAACTAGCTATGAACAGCTTGGGGGAAAAAGACTCTGCGAGAATATTAGAAGTATTCTCAAATATTTAAAGGATAGACAAGTGGAAGAATAGTAAGACTTGTCCTCAAATATCCTTAACAAACTCAGGAGAGAGAACGCCTGTTGGCTGCAGTAACCTGGGGCTCATTTCAGGGCAGCCTCCATGACCACCAGAGACGTCTAGAGAGGAAATGGTATGTCTCTTGAGAGGAGACTAATGCCTCATAACTAAGGTATTGAAACAGTAGCTGGACAATCACCTATTTGCAATTAGGTAGAAGAACTCAACCTTTAGAATAAAGGAGTTTTAGTCCCCTCTGACCCTGAAATTTCACGATTCACTACATACAAGAGTGAGCAGTAACAATTAGTCAAAATTATGATCCTAAACATCAATTCAAGATTAGATGACCGCCAATTACTCCAGTCAAGGTGCATAAACCTTAAGAGTTTTAAACCACACAGGTGTTGGCCCCATCCACAGACTTATTAATCCATGTATCTGTCCACTCTTCCAATCAAATATTTACTGAGTCCCCTCTATCTGCCAAGCACTATGTTGAGCGGTCCAAAGCATGCTGTTTGATAGAACTTTCCGTGTATACCCACTGCAGCTAAGGAACTGAATTTTTAATTTTACTTCATTTTCATTAATTTAGTTTAAATTTAAATAGGTTCTAGCACCTATGTTCTTAGCACCAGAAGATTAAGAATCACTATTCTGGTTACTAGGGCAAATGATTTAAAATCTCTGAATCGAGGGGCACCTGGGTGGCTCAGTTGGTTAAATGTCTGCCTTCGCCTCAGGTCATGATCCCATGGTCCTGGGATTGAGCCCTGCGTTGGGCTCCCTGCTCAGTGGAGCATCTGCTTCTCCCTGTGCCTCTGCCCCCCACCCACTTGTGCTCGCTCTCTCTCGTGCATACTCTCTCTCACTCTCAATAAAGTCTTAAGAATAAATAGACAAAATCTCTAAACCGAAACAAAAAAATGCATTATTGTTAAAAGGGGAAAATATTAACTATGCAGGTTCACTTTTAGAGCATTTCAATCAGTCAAAAATTTCTAGTAATCTAAACTCCTTTTTGTTGAAGTCCTAAAAGAGACAGCACTTAGATACCCAACAAGTGTGCAAAACTTACATGAGTGCAGAATGCCGGGGACTATTCTGGGGCATCATCTGCTTCTCTCGTGTCATCCTGCCCTATCACCCCCGCCCCCTCCCCACCCAAGAAGCACTGCCAGGTGCTTACCCGCTCCTCTTTGGTGTAGAGCTGGAAACACTGGGATAAAGTGCAAGTCTGAGGCTGATGATGACGCTCCCTCTGCAGACGGACGCTTTCTGCATCAGGAATATATTCATCTTCAGTATTTACAAACAGGCTGCAATGAGGGAGGGGGTGGTTAATTATTAGAGAATGTACTGCAAAACTGACCTCAAAACTGCAGCTTCACAATGTGACTATAGATTTATAACCAAAAAGAACCAATGGGTAATGAAAGCAAACAGGTTACCCAACTGGTCATCCAACTTCTCTATGTTTCAAAATATGCTTGAAAAGTTCTGTATCTATAAAGATATTTTCAAGAAATAATTTGGAAGTTGGTTTTCATGGGAGTGGCCATGAACTATTAATTCATATATTCTTATCCTGTGTATCTAAGGGCATTTGGTATAATTTACAAGAGTTAATGGGCCTACAGTAAAAATTAAAGGGGCAACTGGGTGGCGCAGTCAGTTAAGCATACCACTCTTGATTTCAGCTCAGGTCATGATCTCTGGGTTGTGGGATTAAGCCCGGAGTTAGGCTCCTTGCCCAGTGTGGATTAAGATTCTCTCTTTCTCTCTCCCTCTCCTCCCCTCCCCCACCCCTCCTTGAGCATGCTCTCTCTAAAAGTTTTTTAAAAAGTAATTAGCCCTGTAGAGTAATGAATAACTAGTTCTGTCTGATCAGCATCCAACAAATACTCTGAGGTTTCTGAGATCCAGACAACTGGTTAAATAAAGGATTAGTCCTTTATTAGATAAAGGATTAGTCCACTTGGATACTTAAAGAGGGATTTGTTTTAGCTAATCTGAAAGACCAAAGGGATGCTATTAAAATGATCATTCAAACAATGATTCTGTAAGCACTAGGTAAAAAAAAAAAAAAATACTCACAAATCTTTTGTTTCCTTGTCCCATTCTACCACTAACTTCACATGAGCGGTGCCACCTGGTCCACAAGATTTTAATGCCCTAGAGCACGGAGATGGAAGTCACATATTGTGTTCTAAAGAAATGATTTTACTTATGTGATTATGTCCTATTTGAAATTTGATATCATAAATTGCGATTACTGAAAATCTTCATCCTCGTTCCTTATCAGAAAAAGTTTCTAGTGAGACCATTATGACCTCGTATCTAGAATAACTAGGTTACAATTGGACTGAAAAAATCCTTAAATTAAACTGTCCAGTATAGGGGTGCCTGGGTGGCTCGGTGGGTTAAGCCTCTGCCTTCGGCTCAGGTCATGATCTCAGGGTCGTGGGATCAAGCCCTACATCGGACTCTCTGCTCAGCAAGGAGCCTGCTTACCCCCTCTCTGTCTGCCTCTCTGCCTACTTGTGATCTCTCTGTCAAATAAATAAATTTTTAAAAATCTTTTAAAAAAAAGTCCAGTATAGAAATAAAGAGATCGGAAGAAATTAGTCTCATGTTATAAGGCTGTCCGCAATCACTTTTAGATATTCTTTATAACCTTTCTAATTTTTTGTCTCATTTCTCACCACCCCAGATAGAGACCAGATAACAGTTCCTCTGGAAACAAAGTCTGCTCCTGCATCTCTCCTCCTCCCCCGTAAACAAGCACAGAGGTAGCAGAATGAAGTGACAAAGTCTACTGAGGGAGAAGAGGGACAGAAAGAAGGCTCAGAGGAAAGGAACGATCAACAGAGGGCACCACACATGCAAAGGCACACACGAAGCTGTGCCACACGTTCCAGCAATCCTCGTGCTCTGATACTGCTGCAAGTCTAAGACGGGAGGAGGAGGAGGGCGGGGCCTGACAAGTGGGAAGTAGCAGGGTTCAAACTGTGTAGACCTTCATACACCGTGGAAGTCGGACTTTATCTTTTAGGCTATTTAAGATTTCCAGGAGAGTGGCATGATGATAATTCTAGTTTGGATAAATTCCATCCTGAATGAATATTAAAGTGTAATTTAGCTGTAGTCCTGGGACATACAATAATTTGATTTCCTGACAGGACTACTCCAGGCTTCTCTGATCTCAAAAAAGATCATATATATCATACTCAAGTATGAATGAAAAGTAAAAGAAGTAGACTTAATTTCTAAACAAGCCTAAAGAGCCTACCACACTGAGATAGAAATTATACCAGACATCACTAGAAATTACATCGGAGCATTAACAAAATTCTACACGGTGACTGATTTTTACCTTTCTACTGTTGGGTGGCACAGCGGCTGCTCCTCCTGGGGCAACAAGTATGTTATCCCCACAACACTGACAACACGCAAACTGAATGGACACACCTGCATCAAACAATAAAGGAAAATGGGGCTGAACTGCTCTTCAAGGGCATGTGCGTCACAGTGGCATTTCCAAAACAGATTAGATGGACAACAAACGGTTTTGCAAAATGCTTCTCTCTGCTATTGTTAGGCTCTTGAGCCACTCTTACCCACTTTAAAGATGATGTACCTAAATGCAATTTACACAGCAAATATGTTATGTAAGACAAGTAATATGTTGCTTTAGGCTGAACCTTAACTGAATGTAAGTCCTCCAGGGATACCTTCATATAGTAATCCTAATTTTGAAAATATACAGATAGCTGTTCTACAAAATCTCTCAAAGCTGGCCATGTACTTTATTAGATACATATATATTATAAAGAAATAGCTAGCAATTCAAAGAAATTCTTGCAGTGGCCAGGAACTGAGGGGTAAATTCTTAGTCTTGAAAATGTGAACACAGCTTTCCACCAAGGCTCCTCAACATCCCAGCTCAGCACCTGGTCTTCCCTAAGTGCAGAGGTCCAAAATTCAAATTTCACTGCAGTGACTGTTTCTTCACTCGGGTACACACGCATGCTATGCTGGAGTGTCAAAATGCTTACTCACCTGGACACAAACCGTGGGCCTCAGGAAATACTTCATCTTCTCCAAGATTTCCTTCTGCAAAAGGTCCCAAGCTATTGTCTTCTCTAAGTGCAGCACAAAAGGCAGTCCAAATCTAACACATATAAATACTGCAATCACCTTAAAAGTATGGCATCCCTTTAATGCGTAATTCTTCATTCATGGTCTCTTAAAATGGAATGACTATATTATTGGATTTAGGACAGTTTTCAAAATAAAACAGGAAATTTAACAGTTACTCCCATAAGTGGATAAAAAAGTCAGCAGAGAAGCTTAGGTTTCTAAATGAAATTTAACAGTTCATGTGCCAAAATGGCTTCTCAGGGGTACTAGATAGCCAGAGGACAGGATTAACGGATATGGTGAGGAAAGGGGACGGTTGAGGACATGGTCGGTCTAGCACGCACGTGGCTGCAGCCTGGTTGTCTGACAAGGAAGCTGCTGGCAAGCAAGCAACCCTGAAAGTCAGATTCCAGCCTATGGTAGAAGCCATGTGCCCCTGCCCATGCTGCAGCCCCCAGGGATTTTTTTTTTTTTTAATTAAGCCCCCAAGATTCTGCTGTAATCACTCTGGTACAGGGGCCGAGCACAGAGATTTACTGAGGAACCCCCAGGTGGTTCTGATATGCAGCCGGGGCCGAGGACCCCTGGCCCAGGGACTCTCTCACCCAAGCCTAGCCACTAGACCTATTCGTGCCCTATGCGTGTCTTACTCATTCTCTGTGCAGTCCATTCCCTCCCCGGAACACCCCTCCACCCTTCTTCTAGGCCACCTCCTTAGACCTAGTAGAGGTATTCTTCTCTAGGAAGCACACTGTTGATCTGGGCCACAGCACTAACTCCACCGTGCTACAAATACTGTCTCTCTTCCTGCCTCCACCAGTAGACAGTTAATCTGACAGCAGGATCTGTGATTTATTTATCACAGTGACCCAAAGAGCCAACGCCCAGAAATCCATAGTGCTTAATGAATGAATGAAGGAGCCAAGAGATAAACCCTGACTTGGGCTGAAAGAGATGCACTCAGATCAAAAAAGCCATTTCTAACGGCCTTGGTGTGCGCAGAGCAGTACTCCACAAACAGCACTGCGATGTGAAAGAAATCACAGGCACACGTAAATTGGACATTCCTGTTTTTCACACGGTCGTGTCTTCACTTGCAAGAGAAGAGCATCACAAAAGGGACGCCACAGGTGCTTTATTTTATATCAACACACTGAGCTGCCTCTCTTTCTGCCCCTTAAACATGCCAAGTTCCCCTCAGTCTCAGGGTTGCTGTACTCACGTCTTCTCCGCACAGAGCCTTCTCTCTGGACGCTCACATCCCTCACACTGTCCCCTCAGCTCCGTGCTCCTTCCTCAGGTGGACCTCCCGGTCCCCCTCTCCAGAGGGGTCTGGCTGCCCCCCGACCAGCACACTCTACCACCCCGGCCCGCTTTAATATCTTCTAAGTGGTGAAGACCGTCTGAAGTGACCTATGTTTACTAGTTTACAGCGTGTCTGTCCTCACTGGGATGTAAGCTCCACAAGAACACAGTCTGTCTCGTTCACTGCCCCTTCCCCAGTGCTGGAACAGTGCCCAACACGCTGTGAACACTGAAGTATTTGTTAACGAATATCATAAATACACAAATCAACACGTTTCGTACTTAACAATAACCATGATTAAATAAGGAAGTTATTTCAAAGCAACATTTTAAAAGACTAATAAAATGCTATTCTGACAAACAGCAGAAAGAGAGCCCTTTGTCCATGAAACATATCCATATTTTGTTATTACTCAGGTTACAGTACTACTGTGGTAGAGTTGCCTTAAAAGATAGTCTAAAACTCCTATAAATTCTTAGCAGGAAACAGGTTTGAGAGAGATTTGCAACTCCCGATTTTCTGACTTAAGCAGCTAAATGAATAGTGCTGCCATTTGCTGAGACAGGAAATACTGGAGGGCCAGATTTATAGAGAGAATCAGTTCAGTTTGGAACATAAGACTGAGATGCATGTACCATTCAAGTAGATATGTTAAGAATTTTTTTAAAAGAGAAAAAAAAGCTGTTAAGAAAGTAGCTGGATTTAGGCCTACAGGCCCCTTGAGGAACCTGAACTAAAAATAAACACACGAACCAAGGCTTTAACAACTAGATGAGCTTGCAGAGCCTTTCTAATTCTGATTCTATCATCCTAATTTTATATTCTCCCCCTCCCAAGCCCTCAAATCAGGTCAACTAATACATATATTCTTTCTAAATATCCGAATCAAAAATTAATAAAAGTAAGGGTTTTTCATCCTTACTTCTTAAAATGTTTGAAAATACTGAACTTTTAAAGTTTCAGTACTTATTAGTGAATCAGTTTTTACCTTTTCCCTTGCTGCCCAGTGCACGCTCGGTTACACACTAATAGAACAATCTTGTCGTTTCCTGCTCTTGTTGGGGGTAAGTCTGTTTTCCCCTGCTTTGCTGCTGCCTGTGTAGGAGAAGAGAGTCGATGATCCAAGCCAAATTTCAAGTGGTTTAGATTGTTGTTTAAGTGGATTCCTGGAAAAAAAAATTAAAAAGAACCTTATCAATTCAAAATTCCTTTTATTCATTACAAAGAAGTTCATGCAAAAGAGAAATTAAGAAACTGCATTATGTAACTTAATCTATAATAAAAAAACAAAGATCTACTTTGAGATAACTTCTCTAGCCATTAAAATAATTTTTTCTTTTTCTCTTTCTTTTTTTTAAGTAGGCTCTATATCCAGCGTGGATCCCAAGTGGGGCTTGAACTCACAACCCTGAGATCAAGAATCTGAGCTGAAGTCAAGAGTCAGAGGCTTAACTGACTGAGCCACCCAGGTGCCCCATCATTAAAATATTGTAAGTATCCACATTTCCTTTAAACTAGCTTTATGTATCTTGAAAACTGAAATTTAAAACTCTTCACTTGAGGCCACCTGGGTGGTTCAGTCAGCTGAGCATCTGACTCTTGACTTCAGCTCAGGTAATGATCTTGGGGTCCTCGGATCGAGCCCCATACCAGGCTCCATAGTTGGTGGAAAATCTGCTTGAGGAGTCTCTCTCTCTTCCTCTGCTCCTTCCCCGTCTCATGCATTCTCTCTCTCTCTCTAATAAATGAATCTTAAACAACAACAACAACAAAAAGCCCTCTTCACTTGAGCAAATACTGGATACAGTTTTAGAAGAGCAAGTTTGCAGAGATGATCCGCCAAGACAAATTTAAGGTAAGACTACGCAACCAGCAACCAAATAAACTGGGGAAAAAAAAAATTAAAACTAGTAAATGTGGAATGAACTTCAATATTCTAAATGCAGTATCTTCTCCCTAATTAAAGAGCCAGAGTTATGAGAAACAGAAGATAAACCACGCTTACCAGATCCACAGCCATTATAAGACATGGCAACTTTAATACAATCAACCACACTAGATGGACCTACATTTAAGTGAACAAAAATATATGATTGATGGGCATGATACAGGTTGCTGAAAATCAGGTGAAAACAGAGCTATCAGAGCCACTCAGCAACTCAGCACCTAGTACAATGCCCTGTACTTAGCAGAAACTCAAGTGCTTGATTAAATAATGGTACATGTCCATGGAATACTACTCAGCCATAAAAAAGAAGGAACTCTTGCCATTTGCAACAACATGGATGGATGTTAAGGGCATTACGCTAAATGAAAGAAGTCAGAGAAAGAGAAATACCATATGATATCATTATATGTGGAATATAAGATAGTATCAACAAAACCAAGCTCACATATACAGAGAACGGATTAGTGGTTGCAGAAGGTGAGGTGATGTCAGGCAAATTCAGTGAAAGGCGATCAAAAGGTACAAACTTCCAGCTATAAAATAAGTAAGTAATGGGATGTAATGTACAGCATGGTGACTACAGTTAATACTGCATGGTATATTTGAAAGTTGCTAAGAAAGTAGATCTTAAAAGTTCTCATCATAATAAAAAATTATTGTTAACTATATGGAGATAGGTGTTAACTAGACTTCCTGTAATGACCATTTTGCAGTATATACAAACACTGAATCATTATATTGTATCCTCTGAAACTAACATGTTATATGTCAATTATACCTCAATAAAAAAATAAAATTAGTTGTTCCTTCCTTTAATCCTCTGGAAGTACAGCATAAGGAAACCTGCAAAGAAAAGAAAGCCCTCCGGGTTGCCTCGGTGGCTCAGTCGGTTAAATATCTGCCTTAAGCTCCGGTCATGATCTCAGGGTCCTGGGATCAAGCCCCACGTCAGGCTCCCTGATCAGGAAAGAGTCCGCTTCTCCCACTCCCTCTGCCTCTCCCCACTCCCCCGTGGTCTCTCTCACTCTCTCTTAAACAAAAATCTTTTTTAAAAAAGAGAAGGAGAAGGAAAGCCCTCTACCACCACCACCACAACTGCCACATGCACAAACACACAAACAGGCCCGCCATCAAAAGGAGACTAAAACAAAAAGTGGCTATACAAAAGTATTCATGGCAGCATTTTAGTAACAACCTAAATATCCAGCAATATGAGACTTGCCAAACCTATTAAGGGACATTAGTATTACAGTATTTTAAAAGGACCAGTGTGTGGTTAATCGAAATAAATTCCAGGTAAATTAGACTTTAAAAAAAAAAAAGTATATAGAAATTAGAAGTAAGAAAAAATAGAATCTTCATCAAGCTATTAGAGAGAGGAAGACTTTTTAAGCTTAAACACCAAAAAGAAATCACAAAAGGAAGAACAGATTTCACTTCATAGTTATTTTAAACTTTGGTATGAGAAAATAAAAATAAGTCTGAATTTGAGACAATGAATGATCTCATTTCCCAGCTCTTTGCAGAAGGCTGGGAAGACCTGTGCTAAAGTGATGAGGGTCCCTAATGAGATGAGGGGGCACCACTCAACTGCACAGAAATCAAGCTCTGTGCTCAAGAAGCACCCCCACTTGCTAGCAGATGCAAGACTGGGATGGTTACTCAACCTCCCCAAGACTTCGCTCTCTTATTTGCAAGGCAGGAAGGTAGCAGATTCATACATCTCAAATAAGTTATTTACAAGGCTTTAACATAGGCTAACACATACTCAATAAGTGGTCTGGTCTTCCAACAGAGGAACTCTCTGGTTAGTAGATGATAACCTTGGACTTCACCAAATTCACTTAAAAACAGAAACTCAGTGTTAACCCTTAAAATGAGGGTGTGAAAGGGGATTTTAGCAAATTTTCAGTTAACAAACCTTAACTGGGCTCGTGTTACGCATGAGGAACTATACAGAACTGCTGGGTACAGAAAGAGAAAACAAAACACAGCCCCAACTGCACAGAATCTCATAGTGCAGTGGAAGGACAGAGGAGAAAAAAGACCATCTGCATACAACGTGCTGGTGTCCGAGATGTCCAGAAGATGTGGCTGGAGCAAGGAGGAAGCCGGCCAGCTTGCGAGTAGGGGCTCGGGGGGGGGGGGGGGGGGGGGGGTGAGTGGTGAGGAAAAGCTTTCTGGAAAAGGTGAAAACTGAGTATTCTTTTACTGTAATATAATTAAAAGTAGAAAACAACTTGAGCAAAAGCACACACATGAAAATGACACTTGAAAACAAAAAAGCTGTCGAGTCAAAGAAAAATTAAAACTGAAACAAAAGACTACCTAGAAAATAATAATGTAAATATGGGTATACCGGAGATAATGGAATCCTAGACTGGCAGCAGAGAAAGCTGACCAACCCAATGTACAGAATTACCAAAAGGTTCAGAAACTTGAGGCACCTCTGGAAATAGGTGATGAAGGAAAGGAGGAACTAAAATAAGGACATTCAACAAGGGCACCAAGATCATTCAACGCAGAAAGAATAGTATCTCTGACAAGTGGTGCTAGGATTACTGTTTACATACAACAGAAGAATGCAGCTGAATACCCATCACAAACCACATACAAAAAATAACTCAAAAGGGTTCAAAGATCTAAATGTAAGAGCTAAAATGTAAGAGCTAAAACTCGAAAGGGTGCAAAGATCTAAGTGTAAGAGATAAAACTCCTAGAAGTAAACACATGGGTAAACTTCATGGTCCTGGATTTAAGAACAGAATCTTAGATAAGCAACAAAAAGCATAAGCCACAAAAAAAGAAAACATTAGACTTCACCAAAACTAAGAACTTTTGTGCATCAAAAGACACTATCAGGGAAGTGAAAAGGCAATCTATAGAATGGGAGAAAATATTTGGAAGTCATATATCTGATAAGGGTCTAGCATCCAGCATATATAAAGAACTCCTACAACTCAATAACAAAAATAAACAACCCCATTTAAAAATCTGAATAGACATTTTTCTAAAGAAGGTAAACCAATGTCCAAAGCACATGATAACATGATCAACATCATTTATCATGCAAATACAAACACATTAACACACCACTTCACACCCACTAGAATGGCTATAATCAAAAAGATGGAAAATGATAAATGTTGGCAAGAATGTGGATAAATTATGACCCTCATATACTGGTGGGATGAAAAATGATTCACCTGTTGAAAAAAAGTCTGACAATTCCTCAGAAGGTTAAACACAGAATTACCATGACCCAGTGTTTCCACTCCTAGGGGTGTGTGTAACCGCCCCCAAAAATGAAAACAGGTATTCAAACAAATACTTGTACATGAATGGTCATAACAGCACTATTTCATAATGTGGAAACAACCCAAATGTCCATCAACAGATAAATGGATAAACAAAATGTGGCATATACATACCATGGAATACTCTTCAGCGATAAAAAGGACTGAAGGACTGATACAAGCTACAACATGGATGAACCCTGAAACACTATGCTACATGGAAGAAGCAAGTCACAAAAGGCCACAGTTAAATGTTTCTGTTCACATGAACCTCTAAACTAGGGAAATCTACAGAGATGAGAGTAGAACAGTGTGTGTGGTCGCTTAGGACTGGGTGAGATGAGTGGACTGCAGGGAGGCACGTGTAGGCAGACAGAGTAGGAGCTGATAAAGGAGCTAGAGAAATGAATTCTCAACAGCCAGAAAGTATAAAAGTACATGACATATTCCAGAAATACAGAGTAACCTAGATAAGGAACATGAAGGAGATGGAATATAGTAAAGAGGCTAGAAAGAAAGGCAAGAACCAACCATGAATTCTTCCAAGGAGCTCAGATTTAATCTCAAAGGGGAAACACTGACAAGTCAATAAGCATATAATATGATCAGAAATGTATATCCAAAAAAGTCTGGTGGCACCATGAAAAAATAATTAACAGAAGAAAGTCGAGGGGTAAAGACAGTTAGTAGAGAAGTTACTAGAAAAGCCCAGCTGAGATTGGTCTGAGCCATACCCGTGGCAAGAGGATGAGGAAGAAAATGGCATAGTGTTTAATCATTTCTATGTGAATTTTGAGGGAGAAGCGCTTGGATCCACCTTGGGTGAAAAGAAGGATGGTGACACCATGATTCCAGAGAAGAAATGCAGGAGGATCCAGTCTAAGAAATGCTGAGTGTTAAGACGACGCAGGACTTCTAAGCAGAGATTCCGAGGGAGAGTTAGAAGTCAGGGTATGGAAGCAGAGGAAAAGAAGATGAGCAGGGAGGTTCAGTTCTAAAAAACATGGCAGGAGAAAGACACTGCCCAGACTAGGTTCTCAGTTCAGCCCTTCTCCCACTTTGGTGTGCACTGGAATCACCTGTGAAAAAGCGCAGGCTGGCCCCAGCCCCAGAGCCTCTCCTTCAGTAGGTCTGCAGTAGGTTCCGGGAATCTGCATTTCTAACCAGTTCCCAGGTGCCATTCATGCTTTAATAATCACTGAAGTAAAGTAAAGAAAAAGAACAGAAGCCCCAGAACCATGAAGAACACTAAGGCCAGGAACAAAGTTCGAGTCGCCTAGCAAATTTCAAAATCAGAAATAGCCCCCAAATCCTCCAACCACAGGAGAGAGACAGGCTAAGTTCCAAACCACAGGCAAAGGAACAGCACTGTCCAGAGCTAGACTTTCTTTTGCTGCTTATGGATGCAAATTTCTTAAAAGCAAGGTATTAAGCAAACATCTTATAACTGAGTTAGAATTTAGAAATTAAGCATCAGAGCAGGTAACAAAAACAAAAAAAAAAAAAAAAAAAAGCTATGGCATCACACATCTTCCCAAATGCTGTCACAAGATGCTTAAGAAGCCACTTAACCAAAAAGGAAGGAGGATTCAGTCAGTTCGAGCCTCAGATAGGGGCTGCTCCAACTGCAGGCAGAAAAGATTAGAGACTAAGGAAATATTGTTGCCTAAAACAGTGAGAACTGCCTTGTTCCAGAGAAATGTTACCATAAAATTTATACCATCATAAAAATAAGTTATGGGTATTTTACCATAGTTTAAAAAAGTATGCCATTACAGAATAGACATCTCAAAGGGTAGACAGTTGTGAAACCTGAAAACCCTTATGGAAACAGATGCTCATTTACCTCTTTGACTGAGAATTCCTTCAGGCCTAAATATTTCTGGAGTCTCAAAGGCAAAAATGCAGTCGCTTTCATGGACTGTTTCCAGGTCGTCTGTGTCACAAAAGGAACGATGGAACCCATCATAGTACATTTCCGTTAACACAATCTAAAAATGGGAAAAATGCAAACAGGTGGGTAACTGGAAAGTCAATACGGACTGATCTCCCGATTCCACCGTGAGCTTCTCCAGTCTGTCAGGGCTTGTGGGGACGTGAGAGGGACTGAAACATGTCCCAGGGCCCACACTGTTTGCCTTCAGTGAGAGAATCATCGAAGCACGATATCCTCTGTAAACGTGTAACATGCCCTCATTTCAGAATGCTATGTCACTGAATCCAGAGCTCCTCTAAGGTTTTGTGAAGAAGAGTCCCCAGGAAATGATAAAGTAGAAGCCCCTTGTCTCACAAGGGGGAGAAACTGAAGAGGTGGGAGACTTGTCAACAAGACAAGCAGAGACCACATCTAATTCCGAGACTTGGACCTACCTCAGTAACTTTTCTTTGTTTCAGGTTAAAAATGTCATACAACCCAGATTTTGTAAAAGGAAAAAAAAAAGAAATCAACCCAAACTAGGAACGGCTTAAGTATATTACATAGTCCTACTGTAATTACAAAGAATGAGCTGCACATACGTGCACTAACATGGGAAGATCTAGTTAAATAAGAAGTGACATAAAGAATAATTTGTGGAAATGATTCCATTCTTTATAAAATGACAAATGTAGTATATGCACAGGAAAAAATAGGGGTGAATATACAACACAGTATTAGAGTCAGTAACTCCGAGTTCTAAGATACTTAGGACAAGACACTTCCACTTTCTAAGTCCTGTTTCTGAAATGGTTGAGTATTTGACAATAAAAAAAAAAAGGGGAGGGGGGGGAACACAATGGAAACATTTAGGTGCTCACTACACGCTCAGCAGCACTGTCTGGAGAAAAAGCACTGGACTGGGCACGAAAAGGCTCCAGTCCCAGCCTGCCACCAACCAGCCCTACGCTCTTGAACAAGTCACATGGTTTCTCTGGGCCTCCTTCAAATGAGGGGCTTGGAAGGGAGCCCTAAAATCCCCTCCGCTAACGCAAACATACTACGAGTCTGTGAGGCTAAAGAGGCTGGTAACACATTCCACAAATCGTCCAAGAAAAATATCCCTAGCATATTTTTCTTCTGATGAGTTTAATAACCACATTGTTTTTCTGCAGGTGAACATGCAAGATAATTTACTTTCTCCAGCAAGCTAACGTCAAAAACAAACCTGTAATTCTATCAGCCATTTAAACCACATGCAAAAAGAGCCAGAGAGCACTGAAGCTTTAAAACAACCAGACCCGCCCAGAATCACACACCTCAGCCTGCCTCCTTCTTTCAGTCTTTCCCCTCATCCTGAAGGGAAAAAAGAATCAAAAAGCACTTGAAAGTAAGGAAGAATATGAACATTTTATCAACACGCCAGTCCTTGGCCTATGAAAATATGAGATATTTGCTATATTATTGGTTGTATTTGTTTTACTGGAACTTCCCAAATGAAGCCACATGAGGCCAAAGTACAAAACACCTTTATTAATCACGTGACTACACAGCAGCTTCCAGAAGCTATCTAGGGAAAAGTTATTCTACCACAGGATCATCTTTCTTTAGTAAATCTAAAATCAGAAATGTTCTTCTAAATAAAATCGTAATAATGAATTGAATAAAAACTGTATGCTAAAATGTCAAGTCACAAGCCAAAAGTATTTTGGGTCAATTTAAATATAACTACTTATCAAAAATTTACACACACACCCCCCCCAAAAAGAAGGCAGAAGGGGCACAATGTTCCTTTCTCGCATCTAAATGAAGTGAGTCTCTGACCCAGCTTTAAGCAGGAAGCGAACCATATGGAGCATGTGTATGTACTACACCAGCAAGCAGATACCCACCCTTCTCACCATAATGGAAAGGGATTTTCAAGAGTCACTAGTGGAGTTTTCCAAGCCTCTGTGACCTTCAAATAGCATAGGGATGCTCTTTCAATTGCCCACATAAGCATTCATAAGGATAGTTTAAGAAAGACTGAGTAATTATGCTTTATAAATAAAGTGAAAAGAAGGTCTTGGTGTCAAGTCACAGCTTTCCTTTTAAAAATATATGTATAATTAAATGAAGCATGAAAAGTTATCATATATATTTTCCTTCTTTGGGTCTTTTCTTTCCTTAACACAGACACAACTGGTTTTGCATTTCTATCTAACCATACTTGGCAGAGGACTGTTAGAAAATTCCAGAACAGAAAGCAACACCTTTATGGCTCATGTGTAATCGGCCTGAGCAGGCTTATTACCTGATCAGTGGGGATCTTTGTTTCCATAGACACTGCTTCCCGAAGCCTGGCGACAGTCCCAGACAGAGGCACGGCCACACCAATCCTCATGCAGTGAGAACATTTCCCCTGATACACTACGGTAACATAGAGAGGCCTGTGCAGATCAAAGTCAGATCTTCTCATTAGGCATTTATTTCAACTAAAGTACAGAAACAAAACAAACCTGATCTGAAATTAACACAAAACTGAAGCTAACCCACACCTTTATTTGGAAGCCAAAGGGGGGGAAGGGGTCTCATCTGGACCTAAGTGGAACCAGAAAACAATAATCAAGACACCTTTGGAAAAGGCAGTCAAACAAAATATAACATATCAACACTTGATTCTGTGCTTTGTATGTTCTTGACAACAGCCTAACTCTCAGAAATTTTGAAAAAACAGTTCAAATAAAGTAACTAATTTAAAGTGCAACATGTAGTCTCTAGAAAATCTAGAAGACACTCCACAACCTCCCCCTGCCCCACACTATCAGTGGACGCGACTAAACAGACGACAGCCATGGGAACTGCAAAAAGACATGCTTGCCCCGTGTGCCTGCTCACTTTGCAAATTCAGACTGGGATTTACAGACGTCTGTGAGGTTTTTACGCCTGTATTCAATGTATCACTAATCTCGTTACCTGTCTAAGTAAGTAAGGAGACCGAACAGGAGCCTACAGAGGAAAGGAATACACAAGAATGTACAGTCTTAATTTTATTAAACCTGCTCTTCTTACCTTGTGTGGGGTAGAGGAATTGGCAAAGAAATGCAGAGGAAAGGGTCAAAGGTGTTGCTCTGCTTCTGACAGTGAGGACATGTCAAAGAAGATCTTCAGAGACAAAAATGAGAGACACACACAGTAAGATCATCTAGAGCTATGTCAAGCAGACCACATAAGAGACAATTTGATATCCTCATACCTGTACTGGGCTTGAAAAAGTTCTTGTACAAAAGTGCTACAGACAGGAAAAGATGGTCCCTCAGGCATCATATCAGTCTCTGATGGTGGCTAAAAAAGGGCAAGTACAATTTCACACATTAGAAGTACCAATTTTTGATGGGAGATAAACCTGAAACAGTCACAAATGTCCTGACTTCCTCTCCAAGCTGTGCATCAGGTCCAGATGTTCCAGTGAAAAAAACGTGCTGAAGGCATCAGAATGCAGTGGCCCGGATGGGGGTCACAAGGATGCATGTCACAGGCTCTGCCACATGCCCGTGCCTGTGCTGGTCTCTCCACCCCACCCGGGCAGCCTGGCAGTCCTTCCATAGGGTGCTGCCATCTCCTAAAGGTCTCCCTCTGGGCTCTTCCAGGAAATAACCCCCACCATGGTGCCCACCCACTCGAGCCCCTGCCAGCTGTGCTGCTTGGTTTGGTGCCCAGCCACTCTACTGTATATTTAATTGGCCTTTTTATGTCCATCCACCTGACAGTTGGTCACTGAACCCCTGCTAGCATGTACAGAGAGCCCCGCAAAGGGCACAAGGACACAAAGATAAGTAAGACACAGTGCCTGACCTTGAGTACATCTCAGTCTGGTGGGACACCTAGCGACAATCACGTGGTCCTATGACAGTACAGAGTGTGTGGGCACAGAGGGATCTTGAATCAGAATTACTTAACACCTTACCAAAATCACAGACTGAAATTTTGAGATACAGTGCAGAATTATCAAAACCTTTAAAAATGACAAGCGAATAGCAACTCTTTGGTCTTAATTATTTCCATTATATAAATCATTTCACCAATCATATTAAGGCTGCATGCATAAAAACTGAGGAAGAATCACTATTTCTTAGTAGAATATTCTAGGGGTTCAGTTCCTACACTCAAATCCAATTGTAATAGCAAAGACATCCATTCATTTCCTTTTTTGAGTGCATATTCATTTCAGTAATCTGTAAGTCTATGTGTCTCACTGGAAAAGAAAGCAATTTCTGCTTTAAATACAGCTTAGTGACCTGGAATCACTTGACTGTAGTCTAAAGCTAGTCACACATGCAAATATGTCCTCCCTCCCTAGACTCTAAGTTCCTTAGACACAGCATCTCTCTTATGCTGCCAGCAAGTGCTAAACATGAGGAAAATCCTCGAAGTACCCCTGAGTTTTATACTTACCCATGGCTTAGTTGATTTCACTATTATTAACTAAATGCAAACTGCAACAACTCCTCAGTGGGGGGCCGAGAGAAGAATCTACATTCACTCCATTCACTAAACCATCCCGGAGCCCCCTGCTTCCAGCTCTCTGGCTGCCCCAGCAGGGCGCGCACCCTCACCTTCAGAGGAGGCTGGCCGCTCTGCTTCACAGCATGATTGAGGTCTTCATGAACTCGGTCCAGAAGCCACAGCAGAAACTCCTGGGCGTCATGCTGGGAATTTCCCCGATATTGCAGTGCGTTCTTTGACACAATACTCTACACAGGTAAATAAATCAGCATGAAAAGTTGAGTTCCTGGTTTTAAAGATGAACTATTCATAATCCCAAAGAGGGATGCAAAAATCTCAAGGGTGTTAAGAGCACTTCCTAGAAAGATAGCAACATAAAAACAGATGCTTAAGGTAAAAACCCACCCCGAGAAACATGTACAGAAGACTTAAATGTACCTACCAAACAATCCTACTTTGGGGAATATCTCTAAGGAAACCAACAAAACAGCAAGCCAAGACTTCTAAGAAAATATTCATTCGTCAGGCTTTATAAAAATAGCAAAAAGTTGGTAATAACTTGAACATCTTAAAAATGAGAGCTGGTTAAATAAGTAACATAGTATTGAATTATAAACCCAAGTATAAAATAAATACATCTACAACACATAAATGATTAAGTAAATGAATAAGGGGAAGAAATAAATCTTCCTCATAGAATTCCAAATAATTAATGTCAATAGTTTCCTCTCGGGAGGTGGACCTTAACTACCTTGACCAATGACATGCTTCCAAAGATTACAATATGGAAAGAGGGGTGGCCAGTGAAAGGTGTTCAGTGAACTGTTTAATTAAATTCATGGCTCTGGAGCATACAGCCTGGGTTCAAATTTCTCTCCTACCACTTGTTATTTGTGAGACCTGGGCCTACTCTCTTCCAAAGTAAAAGAATGGTGATTTAATGTGGTGGTTAAGTAAGAATGCATGTACAACATTTCCCATGTAAGTAAGATACAATAAGAACTCAAATTTCAGCTGAGTATGGGATCTGGAAGTAGGAGGGAGAAGGAGACACAACTGCAGTTGTGGGCAGTGAGGAGACAAAGGCGCTGATGAGGCAAGAAAATACTGAGGATCCCAGCTAAGGCAGTGAGGACAGAAACATGAAGGCAGACCTGAGAGATTTAGGAATTTAGGCAGTAGACTCAATAGGATTTGTGACCAAATGAATGGGGACAGTAAGAAGGGAGGCATTAATGTCCCCAAGGTGTCATATCTGGATGATGGGCAACTGATGGTATCCTTCATCAAGGCCAAATGAAAAAGGAAGAAGTCTAGGGAAGATGACAATGAGTTCCCTTTCAGATCCACTGCATTTAAAGTTCTATGAAACCTCCAAGTGGAAGTATCTGGTAAACAAATGAGGAATACAGATCTGAGGTTCAGTGGAAGAGCGTGCTCTGAGGAAAAAGATTTGGGAGTCAACAGATGAGTGGTAGCCGAAATCATGAGTATAGATGAGATTGCCCAGACATGATCAGGAGAGATCAAGCCAGAGGACAAATATATTTGGGGGCCCTCAAAGGAGACCAAGAAAAGACCACCAAAGACATGGTAAGAAAACCTGGAGAACGGGGTGCCTGGTGGCTTAGTGGGTTAAAGCCTCTGCCTTCGGCTCAGGTCATGATCCCAGGGTCCTGGGATCAAGCCCCGGATCGGGCTCTCTGCTCGGCAGGAGGCTGCTTCCCCCCTCTCTCTGCCTGCCTCTCTGCCTGCTTATGAATTCTGTCTGTCAAATAAATGAATAAAATCTTAAAAAAAAAAAAAAAAAAAAAAAAAAGAGTCTGCCTTCGGCTCAGGTCATGATCTCACGGTCCTGGGATCGAGTCCCATATGGGGCTCTCTGCTCGGAGGGGAGCCTGCTTCCCACCGGCCCACCTGCCTCTCTGCCTATTTGTGATCTCTGTCAAATAAATAAACAAAATTTTAAAAAAAGAAAGAAAGAAAGAAAAGCAGGAAAACAGAGTCTCAAGAATCAAGGGAAGAGGGTTATGAAGGAGACAGTGATCAACGGTGTTAAGAATGATCATATAGGACAAAGAACTAAAAATTGTCCACTGAATTTTCCATTTAAGATGATAATAAGGGAGTGCCTGGCTGCTCAGTCGGTGAAGTGTATAACTCTTGATCTCAGAGTTGTGGGTCTGAGTCTCACATTAGATCTAAAGATCACATAAAAATAAAATATTAAGGGGCACCTGGGTGGCTTAGTTGGTTAAGTTCCAAGTCTTGGTTTTTGCCTCAGCCCATGATCTCACACATAGTGGGATCGAGCCCCACATCAGACTCCACGCTCAGCAGAGAGTCTGCTTGAAGATTTTCTTCCTCTGCTCCTTTACCCACTCACTCCCTTATGCTCTCTAAAATAAATAAATAGATCTTTAAAAAAAGAAAAGGGACATATTTACAACTTGATTATGAACCATCATAACCTGATGATCAATTAAATGTGAATGATAACAAAAAGATGACTGACGAAGATTCAAATTCAAAGAGGAAAAAAATCAAAGGGACACAAATAAGAGAACACTGAGGTCTCAACTGGCAAAACATACTAACTGGATAAAGTGAGCAGTGGAGCAGAAGGACCCTGACAACAAAGTTTTAGTGACTAGAAGGATGCCATTTGCATGCTATCTCAGACAAAGGTACACCAAAGGAGAAATGGTGTGTGGAGTCTTCACTATGCTACAAAACTTCCTCCAGGGCCAGACACCACCCGAATCATCAAATCCAGGATTTTCTTCCTTGGGTTTCACCTTCCTTAATCTCCCTATAGCAGTTTATACCTGACACCGTACTTCATCTAGAAATAGTCTGGCTTGTGGCCTTATGTACTCATTTAGGAGAATCAAAGCCAGAGACATTTGGTGTAGACAGTGGGAAAATGTGAGCTACAGAAGAAAGAGAAGTTTTCCCCATAAAGAAAAAAAGACCAATAAAAGCCATCAGCACTAGCAGCACCACTGACAGTGTGGCCGACTCAGGATGGAAAAGAAACAAGTGACAAGTGATTGCGATACTATATTAAGGGATACAAAGAAGAAATGAGGGATGACACCAAGGTTTTAGTATCTGATTTAGATGGATAATGAAATCGGGAACAGAGGAAGTGACTGAGGGACCGAAGAGATTTCAACATGCTGACTCTGAGGGACCTGTAGGATCCCCAGTGAGGTGAAGTCTGGGGTTCAGGAAAGAAATCTGAGCTGGAAAGTTAAATCAGAGCAGCACCCTCTTACCGTATGAACAGAGGAAAAAACCCTGGAAACACATAATGAGAAAAGGAGGCAGCTAGATTCTTGAGTAAGGATGGCACAGAAGGGATAAGTCCCCATGAAGAAGCCAAAGAAGAGAAGCCCGAAGAGCCAGAGAGTTCAGGAAGCAGAGAGGTAAATGACGGCCGAAGTCAGGTAAGACAGGCCTGGAGGCGGTCCTCTGGAACAGCAAGTTAAGAACTGACAGCGCCGTCCCAGTGAAGCAGATACTGACCGGAGAGGGTGAGAGCCAGGAAAAGCAAGGAAACGGAATGACTGCAAGACCACCACCTTCGTCCGCAAGAGGCTCAGTCACAGAAGGAAGGAAGGAGAGATGCTCCCCCTGCTGGGGAGCTTCCGGTGAAGAGCGACTTGCGCGCTGAGTGGAAGGAGCTCACGGAAGGGAGACGCCTGCAGAAGGAGCATTCTTCAGTGAGAGGCAAGGGCGGGGATTCAGAAAAGAGGGAGAGAAGTGCCGTGAACAGGAGGAGGGAGAGGCAGGAGAGAAGCACGTAAAGATAGTTACGGATTCAGAAGTTATAGACAGGAAGGCAGGGAACCTTCACTGTTGTTTGTTTTGGGTTGTTCCTTTTGGGGAAGAACTACATGACAGAGGCCAAGAGGCAGTCTCAGGGGTGGCCAGGCTAATGACTCCAGACAGGGCACACCAACTGCCTGAAGCTCGCCAAGTGTCTAGCCTAGGAACGCTCTCCTGTATTTACTCCCAGCGGGGGTGGGGAGCCCTCCACACACACGTTCCTGAGAAACGAGTGAGCTGAAATCAAGCTCCTCGTTACGTGTCACAGCAGACAGTTCAGCACAGTATCCATCAAACATCACAGTGGAGACAATACACAATTCTTTATCAGGACTGCATCAAATCTGATTTATGATTCCTGCCACTATCGCTTCAACTCAGCTAAGCACTCATTCCCCAGTCCCTGTGTACAAAGTGCTGTGCAGAGGCTGCTCGACCAGATTTTTGTTGGGCACGACTCAACAGGCAAGAGGACTTCCACAACCCCCGTAACTAGGGCAGAAACTGCTCCAGGTCAACCCCACCCTAAATCACTGCATCACAAACTGAAGGACGTTTTTTACAGGAAACCTCCCGGAACACACACAAACACAAAGGCTCCTTTTTCTGACCCTTTTTCCTCCTTCACAATGGGGACTTTTTCCCACTGCAGAGACCCAAGGGACTATCTGTTTTACTTCTTACCAAAACAAGACAAAACATAGAATAATCTAGTAATTACCTTGTAGCACATGTTACAGAAGAAAGAAAAATACTGGGAGTCAAGAAGGAAAAAACAGTGGGAATCAAGAAACCGGGACCCAATCTCTGGCTCTGCCACAAACCATAAACTGGTTATCTCAGGTAACTCACGGAACCTGTGCTTTCTGGTTTATAAAGCAAAGCAGTTGAGTTGGCCATCGATGACACTCCTAGCATCCCAAATCTTCCCCTAACTTCTTCCCCTAGAGTCCCAACAAGTGATTTGACTTTTGCTTTGGGCCTCATTTTTTTTTTTAAGATTTTATTTATTTACTTGATAGACAGAGATCACAAGTAAGCAGAGAGGCAGGCAGAGAGGGGGCGGGGGGGAAGGAGGCTCCCTGATAAGCAGAGAGCCCTATGCTGGGCTTGATCCCAGGACCCTGAGATCGTGACCTGAGCCAAAGGCAGAGGCTTAACCCACTGAGCCACCCAGGCGCCCCGCTTTGGGCCTCATCTGACATTGCTTTGGTATGCCTTTTATAACTTTTTACATAATTAAACCTTAGTTTATTTTTATTTATGTCCTAAAATCAATCCCTCTGTATTTTTGCAGTTTTTAAAAAAGTTAATTATCACTGGAATATGTCATCTATAAATAGGAGCATTGCTACAATCTGAGAAATTATTTACATCTGTCACTTCTGGGCACCTGGGTGGCTCAGTTGGTTAAGCAACTGCTTTCAGCCCAGGTCATGATCCTGGCATCCTGGGATCGAATCCTACATCAAGCTCCCTGCTCTGCAGGGAGTCTGCTTCTCCCGCTGACCTCTCTCCTCTCATGCTCTCTTTCTCTCTCTCTCAAATAAATAAATAAAATCTTTAAAGATATTATAAAAAAAAAATGTCACTTCTATGAGAAATAGAATACGAGCCTTCTTAAAATACCCATTCTAGAATGTGGGTGTGGTATTTGTTTGGATGATTAACTAACCTATTGGTTTAAATCCTACACATCCTATTATAAATGAATTTGACTATCACTCCAATTTTCCAATGATCCTTAACATCCAGTTACTTAACAATAAAGTGAAAGTCAAACAAATCTATACAGCTTTTGAATTTTATATTAAAACTTCTCTTTACCCTTCAAATAAAATCTTAAGGCCTAGCTCTACAGAGAACTTTTTTCCCCTTATGAAGAAAAAAGAAAAAAAGTGGGGGGGGGGGGGGATGTTGGAAGCATGGCCCTGAAAAGAAAAAGAATGAAGTCTATCCAACTGGCATGGTAATATTGGACATGAGGTTTTCTTACCATAATACCCTAGTACAGCAGCAGCAGAATCCTGGGCTCCAGGGAAAAGACAGAAACTGGCTCTAGACACTCTTGACCCAATCCCAGGAAGAAGACGACAAAGCAATGGCTATTGATGATCTCCTCCTACAGGGAATGGACACGGTGGTACTGATTTGATCAGGAGCTGGGTTATTCTACTCTTTCGGGGAAAAGGTAGCTTGCCAAAACTCACCAAATTATTACCCACTTTCCTTGATTCTATGCCAGAAGAAATGCCGAATTTATTGCCAGTGATTCTGGGTAAGAAGGAGAACTCGGGAGGACAAGAGCACTTAAATTCTCAGAGCAAGACGCACTGTGAACAGCTGAGTTCACAGATGGCATCTAAACGTGAAATTTGGTTTCTGGACTGCATTGGAAAGAACAGAATAGTAACACTTGTCTTGAGAAAAGTTTCATCTTTTGAATCTGACTTTATGGACAAGTACTAAGTTGATGAAGAATACTTAACTAAAACATAAGGGATAAAACAGTGATAGACCCGCAAGAGTCCATTCAACAGTGTTCCATACCCGGGTACAGAAAGCGGCCATGCTCCAACAGGGTTCTCCGAGTCCTTTATCCACTCCTGCCTCCTCACCTTCACGTCTGGTGAGGAAGTCTTCACATAACACAAGTTAGGCTGAGGCACCCTTGTTATTTGCCAGCCGTGGCAACAACGGGCCCTTGAAAGAGACTGTGACGCTTCCAGACTTTCCCATATACTTGCCCCAGGACTGGAACGCCCTCCATTCCCATCCGTCAAATGCACTCCCTTACTCTCCTTCCTTGGTAGAATGGAGCTGGGAGCTGGGTGGGAGAGGAGACAGAAAAGAAAGGCGACAACAGGAAAGGAGCGTCCATCCAAGATGGAAAGACAACTCAATGAGAATAAGTAGAGACTGCCAAACAGAGCCTATTCATGTGTTCCCATGTGGCCACAGGGGAAAGGGATTTATAACAGAAGGACCTAACATGAGTAACTTAAGTAGAGGTGTCCCTTGAATCCAAGTTCTCATGATCCAAACTCAGGAACTAAGCAGATTTGGATAGCAAGGGATATTTGCATTCAAAGAGTAGATTTGGATATTAAACAAACTTGCAAATACCGGAAAGACTTGGTGGCAGAGACTCATTGCTGAAAGAGAGACTAGGAAAGGGTATATATCTTATCTGAAAGAGAAAGCTCTAGTAAGAGTGTTGAGAAATAGTGACTGCATTCCAAAAAATTACAACTAAGGTGGAAGTAGGACCAAGAGCATTAGAGCCAGGATGAAAGAGAGAAATATAAAAAGTAACATACCCCAAGTGACTGAGCCAGATGAACAATGAGCAACGAGTTTACCACAGATCATAAAGCTATATAGGTAGAAAATACAGCAGCAAGAGAAGACCACCAAGTACATAAACAGTGGTTGGAAGCTTCTACTAGAAAGGCAACAGAAAGACTGGATTCGGAATACAGATTCAAATCCTCTTTCTCCATGTGTGTTTGCTCTGAGAATCAGCTATCTTTTCTATAAAATGGGGATGAGAATACTTTTCTAAAAGAAATACTGTGAAGCTTTAATGAGTTTCGTTTACAAACTCTATAAAAGCACTTTCATAAAAAAAATTTTATAAAAGCATTTTAAAAATTCTAAAATATCTACACAGCTTGTATTATTTAAGTTTCAAAAGTCAAGAAAAAAGAAAGGAATTATCCTATATAATTCTGGAAAATGTCACAGAGAAAGCAAAAATATCTAAAGCATTGTCTCTTGATTGCACATTAGAATCATCTAGGGAAATTAAAAAAACAGAAACAAAAACCACAAACTGGGAACAGCCCAGAGATGCTGATTTAATTATCTATAGTGGGACCTGATCATTTTAACCTTTCTCAAGTGTAATTAAAAAGAAAAATTCTCAGGGCGCCTGGGTGGCTCAGTGGGTTAAAGCTCAGGACATGATCCCAGGGTCCTGGGATCGAGCCCCACATCCGGCTCTCTGCTCCGCAGGGAGCCTGCTTCCTCCCCTCTCTCTCTCTGCCTGCCTATCTGCCTACTTGTGATTTCTTTCTCTCTGTCAAATAAATAAAACCTTTAAAAAAAAAAAGAAAGAAAGAAAAATTTTCTTTCTAATGTGAAGCCAAGACAGAAAGAAAATGGCCACACTGGAAAAGCTCTGAGGTTTCACTTCCAAAAGCACTAAAACTCAAGGGTGGGTCTTATCATAACTGTACTATATTGTTTATTACACTCTATCTTATTCATATCACCAGAACACATAACCTCATTATCTGCCTCCGCCATTACACAGTGATTTGGAATGTCTCATTCAATATTATTTTCCCAACACTTAGCAAAAACAATACTTGAGACAAATAATAATAATTGAATGTTCATAATATACCAGGTATTATACTAATTGTTTATAGGTGTTATTTCCTATAAAATTAACCCTCAGAAGTTCCCTATGTTGTTAAGTATTATCATTATTATTTACAGACAAAAAAACTTGGGCTCAGAAAAGTCAAATAACTTGTCCAAAGTTACCACTATTCTTCAACCTCGTCTGACTAAAACAGCCTTAAAAACTTTTTGTCCAAAATCTTTCAATAAATGATTTTTTTTTTTTTTTGCCTTACATGACTCAGGATCATATAGAGTTTGATCATTTGGAATGTCACTTCTCGAGTGGACGCAGAACACGTATTGGAGACGCCAGGCTTCTGGGAGCTTACTTCCTTTTAAAGAAATCCTTGTTAATGAGCTTTGTTGTAATTTGCATTTTTTCCTACGACTGAAATATGGCCCAGAAACAAACAAACAAAAAAAAGGAGTCTATCTAATTGCGATGTTATTATTTGAGGAGTAAGGAGGAATTTGGACAATACCAGAAGATCAAGTTGCAATATGTGAAGGAGAGCTATGGCCGGCCTGAGAGTCCCAGGATGCTGCAGAAGCAAACAAGAGAGACAACGATCTGGCTCTGGAGAACTCCATCTGTCCCTCTTCAGCAAATGTAAAGGGGGTGCTCTTCACCTTACAGTGCTCAGGCTGCTCCGCTGGTGGCACTGAATTCCCAGCCTGTCCATCCCTCCCAGTACGCCCTACGCGCAGACTCCGAGGTTAAAGTCAGCTCAGAGCACCAAAATGTGTTTATGTATCTAATCAAGTGACTTAAGTAACTCAAGAGTATCTTCTTTTTTCAGTCTCTGTCATTATCCAACATGGATAATGTGTCTCTGCTGAGCAGAGAGCCCGATGTGGGACTCGATCCCAGGACCCTGAGATCATGACCTGAGCCAAAGGCAGCGGCTTAACCCACTGAGCCACCCAGGTGCCCCAAAAAATTTTTTTTTGAAGGAGGAAAATCTGACCAACACGGTCCAAAAAAAGCCAACGTCCGGTTCTGATTTAGCTGAAAAGCCTCATTGGGAATGTAATAATGTTCAACAGTCAAAAGCCAAAACAGAGATCTTGAGTCCCCTCTATTTGCTAGATGGGATGCTGCTTGATTCATGAATTATTATTTAGTAAAGAGCTTTCTTTTTTATTTTTAAAGTCGAAACAGAAAAACTAGAAAAACCATCTAAATATCTACAAAATTAGGGATGTCTGGGTGGCTCAGCTGGTTAAGTGTCCCGGGATCGAGATCCACGTCAGGCTCCTTGCTCAGCACGGAGCCTGCTTCTCCCTCTGCCTGCCTCTCCTCCTGCTTGTGCTCACCCTCTCTCTCTTTGACAAATAAATAAAATCTTTAAAAAATAAACTGATTGAAATAGATATATCTACAAAATTATTATATATTCCTACCATGGAACAAATATTTAAGTTTTAGAAAACATGGAGAAATTAATACACAATACAATTAAGTGAAAAGAAGATGCAAAACTACCTATGGACATAATTTCATACTTTTTTTAAGAGACTTTTTTGTCTTTTATCCTTCTAAATATACACTGAAACACTAACAGGCACTGCCTCAGAGTGGCAAGTTTTAGGTGAGTTATCCCTTTCTTCTTTATACATTTCCGTATTTCCCACATTTTCTAAAATGAATTTGTTGTAACAATGACCAGGTGGTACATAAGGAGATCTCACGAGGGCACACCACATACTATCCTGGCCAGGGAACCCAAACCTTCTGCACAGAAGATGGGGCTCGCAAAACAAAGAAATGTACCTTATTTCTGGCCCCAAATCCTAGAGAGTCAGATGGCACAATGCCGAGAATTTCTTTTTCCTCTGCTAGACAGACCTAAAGAACTCAGATCAAAGCTTTCTGCCTATAGTAATCCTAAACCCAAACTTACACCAATCTTTGAATCTTATCACTGGAGGAAAAAAGGGACTGCAGTTCGCATCAAAGAAAAATGGGGGAAAGAGAGACAGAAAAAAAGGAATTTATGTTTACAGACACCTACCAGGGGCCTTTTTAAGCCACCCTGTCTTGCCACGTAGGAGGTAAAAGCTTAGGTCTAGGAAGAGGAAAAAACCCAGGGTCAGCTTCCTGACCAAGGGAACCATACCCTTGGAAGAAACACATCCTTGGAAGTCAGCACATGGCATTACTCACTGGCACAGCAGCCAGAGTACTTGGTTGAGTGGTACTGCTCTTTGAGGTGGAAGTGAAGTGACCTATACACCCTTGGAGGTAGAACAGGTTGAGAAAGACAAGCAGTGGGGGGATGCATAAGGTCAAACCTTGAACTATCCCAAAGCCAAACATGCATATATTTCTTCTATAATCTGTGTGTGTGTGTGTGTGTGTGTGTGATTATACACAAAGAGACAAAGTACGCATCCTCTTGACTCTGAATATGTTGGTATTTGACGATAAACAGATCTAAAATGTTTTTGACCAAACAGACAATTTTATAAAGGGATCCAAAATATTCTGGAAACAATCTTGGTTTGAAGCATTACTGCTACTGCATTTTGATAACTGAAACATCAACTAGTAGTAACCAAGAGGTAGCATTCATAAGCAGATCCAGCAAGTTTCACTACAAATGATGTGTTCATATTGCCAAAAACCTGGAGTGCGATAAACCCAATGAATCTTAGCTGGCTGAAGATGCTTTCAAGTCATGGGCCTGCCATATCGCTTCTCCATACCCAACACCGTGTACCCCACAGTCAAGACCGCTGACTCCTGAGCTGCACACAGGTAGGGCCTCAACCAGATCTTTCAGCCCTCACCTAGAAAATCAGATCAGATAAAAACCAGCACAAGGTCCTAGTCCTGGCTCCAGGCTTTTCCTAGCAAACTACAATTTAAAACCTTCCCAGCCTCAGCCTGGTCTGACCCGACCAATTCTAGTTGGTTCAGGCCTTGGTCATCTGCCTGTAGAAGGTGAAGGCTAAACGAAAGAGTGTGTGCATACACAGAAAACAAAGGCAAGTCTGTGAAATCAAAACAGGGTAATTCCCTCAGCTATCAAAATGTTACCATCCTATGGGTATATTTCCACTGTAAAGAACAGATGAAGCTGTCCTATCTCACTAGTTAGCAAAGACATGCAAATTCGAACAGTAAAATGCTACTTCCCACTTAGGGGCGTAAAGATTTCTGTTTTGCAACAGTAGGGTACAAGAGACATTCTTGCACATTGCTAATGGCACAATCCTGTAAAATAAGGATAACAAGGTGACTTAAGGATCTTCAAAAAAGAGAGCCACTGAACCTGGAATTTCACTTCTATGTATCCTAAAGAAATAATCAAAAGTAACTAGTTTTCCTACAAATTTTAAGAATTCATATATGTAATGAATAACCATTTTCTGCTCCTAAAAAAAGGTGAAAGATATATATATAAAATATTCATCACAACCAGAAACCACCCCAAACAGATCATCATATACCTTCATACAATGATCAGAAGAGTTTTTGTGGCAAAAATTTGTCATAATACAATACCAGGAAAGTAATATACCAAACAACTTCTACATTTTCGGTTTTCCTCTTTCAACTTTTACATACTTCCTAAGTTTCCCACAATAACTTAGATAATATTCTTATCAAAATAGATTTTACCTCATAATGAGCTTTAGCAAAAGAATCCAGACACAAAAGAATATATACTTAATGCAAATCCAAACCACAATGAGGGGTGCCTGGCTGGCTCCCTAAGCGGAGCATATGGCTCATCTCAGGGGCTGTCATTTCAAGCCCCACATCAGGGGTAGAGTTTACTTAAAAGATGCCACTTAGGGGCGCCTGGGTGGCTCAGTGGGTTAAGCCGCTCCTTCGGCTCAGGTCATGATCTCAGGGTCCTGGGATCGAGTCCCGCATCGGCCTCTCTGCTCAGCAGGGAGCCTGCTTCTCTCTCTCTCTGCCTGCCTCTCCGTCTACTTGTGATCTCTGTCTGTCAAATAAATAAAATCTTTAAAAAAAAAAAAAAAAGAAAAGAAAAAGAAAAAAGATGCCACTTAAAAATACAAACCACAATGAGTTACCACTTCACACCCGCTAGGATGGCTTTAACAAAAGAGACAATAACAAGTGTTGGCAAGAATGCAGAGAAACTGGAAACTTCATGCATTGCTGATGGGAATACATAATGGTGCAGCCACTGGGCAAAACAGCTGGGCAACTGCTTAAAAGTTAAACATGGAGTCACAATATGACCCAGCAATTCCACTCCTAGGCATGTACCCAAAAGAAATGAAAACATAAGTCCACACTAAAATGTGTTCATGAAAGTTCACAAAAGCATTATTTGTGACAGTCAAAAAGTAGAAACAACCCAAATATTCATTAATGGGTGAATGGATAAACAAAACACGGTATATTCATGCAATGGAGTACTTTTCAACCATAAAAAGGAATGAAGTATAATGATGAACCCTGAAAACACATGCTAAGTAAAAGAAGCCAGATGCAAAAAACCATGTGTTGCAGGATTCCATTTATACAAAAGGCAAATCTAGAAAAACAGAAAGACACCCACTGCTGGGAGGCTGAGGGGAAATGAGGAGTGACTGCCATTAGGGAATTGGGGTTTCTTTGGGAGGATAATAAAAATGTTCTAAAATTGACTGTGGCTATAGTTGCACAATTCTGTGACTATATTAAAAACCACTGAATGGTACACTTTGGGTGAATTATATGATTTGGAAGTTATATCTCAGTGAAGCTTTTTTTTTTTTTTTTTAAAGTAGGCTCCATGCCTAACATGGGGTTTGAACTCATGATGCTGAGATCAAGAGTTAAATGCTCTATTGACTGAGCCAGTCAGGCACCCCAATAAAGGTGTTTTTACTATTCTACCCACAATAAAACTCATGAACAGGCAAAGTCTGTTAGAGGTGTTAGAAGTCAAAAGAATGGTTCCCTTGGGGAAGAGGGGGAGGGTAGAACTAGGGAGAGGGCGGCCATCAAAGGAGCTTCTGGAGTGCCAGTGACGTTCTACTTTGTGATCTGGTTGACACATTATCACTTTAGGATAATTCGCCAAGCTATACACTAACGATGTATGCATTTTCTGTATGTATGCTGTATTTCACTAAAAAGTTAAAAAACATTAGTGGGGCCTGGGTAGCCCAGTCAGTTGAGCATCTGACTTCAGCTCAGATCACAATCTCAGGGTCCTGGGATCAAGTCCCACATTGGGCACCCTGCTTAGAGGAGAGTCTGCTTGTCCCTCTGCCCCCACTCATTCTCTCTCGTCTCTTAAATTAATGAAAATATTTTATTTATTTTTTAAAAGATGTTATTTATTTGAGAGAGAGAGAGAGAAGCATGAGCAGGGGGTAGGGGCACAAAGGGAGAAGGAGGCTCCCCACTGAGCAGGGAGCCCAATACAGGACTCGATCCCAGGACCCTGAGAACATGACAAGCCAAAGGCAGATGCTTAACAGACTGAGCCACCCAACAGACCCATAAATAAAGTAATTTTTAAAAAGTTTTAAAAATTAGTTGACTTCAAAAAGGAAGAACACTGATGTTTCTTAATTTAGCCAGACTCTGAGGCCATAACTCTGTTTATTTAGTCTTATTTAGAGCTGACAGTATTTATCTGGTTATTTAACTAGAAGCAGATTGAAAATGGCAAAAGACAGGAATGAAGAAGCAGGAGATAGAGGCTCTCCGGAAAAAAAGCAAAACTGGATAAAGCAAGAGAAAAATAAGGAAGGACCGTGAAGAACAAATAATTATCTAGGAAATAACTTACATGAAAGACTTATTCCCTCAAAAGGGCAGTTGAATGGTTAATATCGTGTTACTCAAAAATATAAACTGACAACACAAGAGCATAGAATGAATCATCCTGAAAAGTACTCTCCAGGGGACAGAGGCCTCAGCTGAGCCACCTAGCCCTGTAACACTGGAAATTTAAATACCACCCCTTCAAAAAGAGTCTACAATTCAAGGGGTCAAAACCTGGAGCACACATGCATCAAAGATGAACTACAGAACAATTAGAGTTGCAAGGCCAGATCCGGAGAAAATTCTGCAGCAGAACACATTTCTCTTCAGCACTTGACTACCGTGACCTTCTGTAGGACCCTCCATGTCTTCTTCCTACCAAGGTCCCTTTCCTGTGTCCCAGGCTTACTCTTACAGGCTGGGCTGGTGGATGTGTGAGACAGCTGGTTGGTTTTCCAGCTAAAATGCCCCATCACTAACGGAACCAATGGCTGTCACACACTGATCTGTGAAGCTGGTCTCAAGTGGCAATGAAAAGGAAAACAAAGAAACTGAGGCTCAGCGACCAGCTCACTAAATTCAAAACTCATGGGTTCAGATTTTCAAAAGGGAAGAAGCAGACCTGCACCCCAGGTAACCTCCGCTTCCCCCTGGCATGATCCTCTGATCAGCCTGAGACAGAAGCGGGTATCACCAGGAAGCGAGTGTGGGCAGTTACAACAGCCTACTCAGCTGCCTGGCATCACCACAGAGCCTCGAAGGGTAATGACCAACAGGTCTCCAACCTAACCTACCCTTCCTCCTGCTGGACAGTTGATAACAAGCTACCAGTGCTCCTCTCTCCATCTACCTGCAGGGAAATGAGGCTACTTTCCTTCCTTCCTGTCACTAGTACCTATTTCCCATGAGCTACTGCTTTTAAAGGCATTGACTTCTCTTTAGCATTTCTAGTTTATTCTAACTCTCATGGAATAAAGCTCTAAAATGAGGGAATATTACCAAGTTGTCACTAAACTATGAAAAAGGAACTCTTATTTTAGGGTAAGACTAAAGAATGTTCTAAGTTAATGTATCTTTATAATTACTGGGAGCACCTCTGGTCAGGAAAAGTTCTTTATTCTTCTCCAGCTATAGAGAGCTCTGGACCTCAAATAAAAGGTTGAATCTCCTTCCTTAGAGTTTAAATACAAGCCTTGCTCTGCCTCCCTTATTGCTCAAAGTAAAGCAGATAGAGAAGTTGGGTCCCTGCCCATTCATTCACTCATCAACATGCATACAAAGAACAAGACCAGTTATTATGGGAAATTTAGAGATTCACAGAATTAAAATGTCTTGGTTTCTTCATCTGTAAGACAGAAATAATAATTCATGTATTTACTTTACACCGTTATAAGAAATAAATAAAATAATCCACTATGTAGGGCATGTGGCAAGCACTCATATGTCAGCTATAGGAAAAAACAAAATGGAGAAAATCCCATACAATGCACTACCATTTATCTAAATAAGAGAAAATATGAATGAATACATACACAATACACACACACAGATATACACACACACATAAAGCAAGAGAAAACTAATTTGCTTGTATTAAAACAACGAAAGAATAAATCATACAATCTAGGGAGAAAGTGGGTTTCAGGATCAAAGACAAACTAGACTTCCTTGAATAGATCTTACCTTGTACATTTGACTTCCACCATGTATTTTATTTTTTACATAATTATGAAACAAAATTAAATTTTGAAAAGCAATCGCTCCGGGCGCCTCAAAGGCTCAGTCATTCAGCTCAGGTCATGATCTCAGGGTCCTGGGATCAAGCCCCACATCGGGCTCCCTACTCAAAGGGAAGCCTGCTTCCTCCTCTCCCACTCCCCCTGCGTCAAGTAAATAAATAAAATCTTTTTGAAAAATTATTCTGGAAACCAAAAATTAAGGGAAAAAAACCCTCAAGCATTTATGTTACCTTTCTTCTCCAAATTTACTTTAGGGTAACCAAATAACTCATGAGGGCAACAGCCTCTACAGAAGTGCTCTAACTAATAAGATGTTAAAGTTATAACACCATTTTCGATCCTTAATGAACTAATGGATCACGGAATAATCATCAGTGTCTCCTAACATAGTAAGACACACAACCAGACATTAATAGGCTTCCTGATTAAAGTTTACAACACTACCAAAACCAGAATGGGGAATAAAAAACAAAAACAAAAACACCTCAACCCTGAATCTCATTAAGCCTCCAAATCTATCATTTTACAGAAAATATTGGAACAGAACATTTTTTTTTAAACTTTATGTATTTATTTGACAGGGATCAAGAGAGAGCCCAAGTAGGCAGCAGAGAGACAGGCAGAGGGAGAGGGAGAAACCGGCTTCCTGCTGAGATCATGACCTGAGCCAAAGGCAGCAGCTTAACGGACTGAGCCACCCAGGCACCCTGGGAACATAACATTTAATTGAAACTACAGGAATACAACAGGCAAAATCAGACTCTGGAAAGCACTATAGCAATGCTCTTCAAAATGTGATCCACGGACCGGTGCCCGTCTGTAAAGTTTTTGTCTCCAGTCCATGACCAGGTAAATACAGAAATTGAGAACAGGCATTTAGAAACAGTTTTATGTCTACTGAGTCTAAATTTTAACGGGGCTGGTTTTATGTATGCCTTTTACTTTATTTTTCTGGAAAAGCTTATTAAATGCCAAACTAAGAAATTTACACTGTGTATTGTATATAAAAGAAAAAGTAGAAGCAATTTTTAAGAAGAGAAATAATGTAATCACTGGTAAACTTTAAGATTAACATGGCAGCAATAAAAACTGCTCATTGGAAGAGACAGAGTTTAGAAATGGGGAAGGGTACTTGAAGGCCACAGACTTAAAATGACTGCCTTCATTTTCACCACCTGCTATTTACTGAATAGTTACTAAGTATAAGTTTCTATATTAAACCTTTATTTATATCTTTTTACTTAATCCTCCTAAAAATCATGTAAGGCTCTCCTACTTACTTACACTGAACTCAATATCCTAATTTCAAAAATGGAATAATAATGCCTCTTTCAGAGGCACTGTAGTGAACATTTAATGAAAAAAATTAAATGAATGTACAGTTGACCCTTGAACAATGTGGAAGTTAGGGGCACTGACCTCCATGCAGTCAAAAATCTGTGTGTAACTTTGGACTCCCCAAAAAGTGAACAACTAATAGTGACAGCCACAAGTGACCACTTATTGCAAAATACAATTTATTGGACAGACGAACTGCTCACCCAGACATGATTTACGTCACTTGGCATTATAAGTGGATGTTGACATACTCGAGCTTGCCGCACGAGCAACAGAAGGTGGCCGTGAAAATCCCACAGTAGTAGCACAGTATGAACTACGGTGAATTTTATACAGTTATGATTTAATACTGCAGCTCCATACTTGTTTACATTTGACTATAAATCATGCCATGTACAGTCTGTGTGAGCTTACGTTTTGATAAATTTTAATTTTTTAGAATAGGTTGTATATATTTTATGGTAGTAAATATCTACACAGACTAGTATCTACATATATTTCATGCATTCATGACATACCTAACTTCCACTTAAGTTTTTTTATATTTCTAGGTACACAGTTCATTCACAAGTCTCTCTTAACTGCCACAAACCTCCAAAAAAATTTCATATATATATTTTTAAATTTCACATATAAGTGGACATGCACAGTTCAAACCAGTGTGGTTCAAGAATCAAAGGGACTTTGTAAATGAACTGGTTCCACACAAATAAATGGTATTTTTTTATGATTATTGTTTCTTAAATCTCCTGAGAATCAGGCAGCTCTGCCTTGCTTTTAAAGATCAGAATACCGGGATGCCTGGGTGGCTCAGCTGGTTAAGCCTCTACCTCTGATTCAGGTCACAATCCCAGAGTCCTGGGATCACGCCCCGCATCAGAGTCCTTGCTCAGCGAGAACTTGCTTCTCCCTCTGCCTGCCACTCCTCCTGCTTGTGCTCTCTGACAAATAAAATCTTTTTCAAAAAATAAGTAAATAAAGATTAGAATACCAAGGGCACCTGGCTGGCTCAGTTAGAAAAGCATGTGACTCTTGATCTCACGGTTGTTGAGTTTGAGCCCCACGTTGGGTATAAAGTTACTAACAAACAAAGAGACTCAGGAAGGAAGGAAAGAAGGAAGAAAGAGAGGAAAGAAGGAGGGAAGGAAGGTAAGAATACAAAGAATTAAAAGAATTTACTGAGCTGGTGATGCGATTACAAAAGTTCCTTACAGTAGAAGCAACAAAGGCATTTCCTGACCAGTCCCATGAAATCTCCTAACGCGTGAACTGTTTGTTTGTGGACACACTGTTTGCTACCATCCAAGCTCAACAACCGGAGGAAAGAAGCAACAGATGTTCGGTGACTGGCCAATTCCTCTAGGAACTGCCGCAGTCCATGGCATCAAACAATGATTTCCAAATGGAGAAAGATCACAGTCAGATGAAAGACAAGATATCTCTATGTGCTCAACTGCAAAAATGTTGTTTGTTAAACATAAAAGGTCATTTGAGGAACAGCCAACAAACGATTAATTAGCAGAGCAAACAAGAATATTTTTGAGGGAAAAAGCTGCAGAGGACAGAACTTTAAATCACTCAGCTTTCAATGATTTCTTTTCCACTATTATATATAAAAGGCTTTTTTTGTGGAAACCATGAGGTCATTGTTTTGCAGAGTCTTTACTATAGGAAACAGCTGTGGAGAACTACACAAACAGTGAACACTGCCCTATTTAGTAGCCCCTCACTGTGACAAGTGTATAGAAGGGGAGAGGAAAAATCCATCAAACCACTCTAATAACAAAACAAAAGAGGGAGAGTCAAACTAAAAACTTTAGGTCACACAAAGGGAGACAAAAAAAGAACTAATTCAGGATAAGCATCTGTAAGTCAGGCCAAGCACCTGTATTATTACATCTGTATCTGGACTTAAGAGAGAATTATAAGAACAGCTGCTTTCTACCTGGGTCACCAAAAATCCAAATGATTCAATGATTCACTTTGCACAGTACCTGATATACAACAACATTCAACAAATACAACTTAAAAAAAAAAGGGGGTAGGGAGAGGGGTACTATCAACATCTAGTGGGTAGAGGGCAAGGACTACCTTAAACGTGCTGGTATGTCAGGACAATCCCCAACAAAACAAACAAAACTGACCCTATGAAAGGAAACAATTTTAAGTTTAAAAAATGATGAACAGGGCGCCTGGGTGGCTCAGTTGGCTGAGTGACTGCTTTCGGCTCAGGTCATGATCCCGGACTTCCAGGATCGAGTCCCGCATCGGGCTCCCAGCTCCACGGGGAGTCTGCTTCTCCCTCGGACCTTCTTCCCTCTCATGCTCTCTCTCACTCATTCTCTCTCAAATAAATAAATTAAATCTTTAAAAAAAAAAAAAATATGAACAAAGGCAGTCTTATAGGGGGAAGCACATGTCCGGGGCAGGCACTAGCATGCACCACGGATGGGCCGGAGAATCTTGTCCTCTACAGCTCTTGGCTGGGCACTCCGGCAACGTGTAGCCACATTTTAAACGCACCTTCCCTTTGACTCAGAAGTGCCACTTCTAAGACTCAGTCTTTAGAAAAGGAGACGTGACACATGTTGAAGGATTGGCTATCATCATTAAAAACTTTATACAACCTAAGCACCCTTTGTTGGACTTCTATACAACTGTTAAAAAGAATGAGATGGGCTTAGATGTATAAACAAAAAACCAAAGCAAGTCATGCTACCCATGGAGAACGGGGATGGGGGAAAACGAGTTACAGACCTACAGGCGGTGCCCTTTGATGTAAAAGCTGTATACACATGTTTATGTGTGCATTTAAGTGGTCTGAAAGGATTATTTTTAAGACAGACTTCCAAAAGTACCGAAGTCTGAGAAGCAATGGCATATACATAAAGCTAGCTAGAGCCAACCTTCTTTTCAGAGATTCAGCACCACAATCTTAGAGGAAAAAAAAATACGACACATTTCAACACATCCCCCACTTCCTTATGTTTTATGTTGAGAATTATCATTTCAGAGGTTGCAAAGATAAGGCAACCATGCCTCAGCAATGTGGGGGTGACAAAGAGTGAAGTCAGAACTCAGGTTCTGGGCGCCTGGGTGGCTCAGCCGGTTAGGTATGTGCCTTCGACTGGGGTCATGGTCCCAGGGCCCCGGGATCAATCACGTACCAAGTCCGGCTCCCTGCCTCTCCCTCTGTTCCCACCCCGCTCGTGCTCATGCGTGCTCGCTCGCTCTCAAAAATAAGAAATACCAGTAATTAAAAAAAGAACTTGGTCCTGCTCCCTCAGTCTCTAGCCAGCAGGTGAACCTTAGTTTCTTCATCCACATAAAGGTGAGGCCACTCACATCTCCCCCACATCCCCTTCTAAGTCAAAAATTTGGTGACTCTGTTGCCTTCTTTCCTTTCAAAGATGTAGAGCTTCACTGAAACAAAAGTAACACCATTTGATGGACAAGGGAACTGACCAACCAGGAAGAGACATAATTTCTATTCTATACCTGGGCACAAAGCTAAATGTGACCTACACAATTTTTTTTTCTACTTTTCAAATGAATTCAAATGAAGTCTGAGTACTCCCTGGGAACCACTGGGACATACCAATATCTTAAACATCTCACCAACCAAGAAAACCTAGACCACAGGTCTGCAGCACAAAATCAGAGCCCTCAACATGAGTTTATGAAAAATTTAGGCGTGAAAACAGAGCCAGTATTACCCTGACTGTTAGCTTGTCTGCCACTACTCTCATTTACACCTTCCTTCCCCTTGGAACCTGAGAACTCTCACTAATAAAGAAGCACCACTGAGCACCACAGTTCAAGGGGGAAAATATGGAAGAGAAATTTCTATTCATCAATTATTTTTTGTTTTGCTGCAAATTTGGAAGGACTCCCCACAGTTCTTTTATCTGTAGATCACTATGTTCTAGTTGTTCTTTGGGAGCACAGTTTGAAAACGGCTGCTCTAAAACATATCTTTGTTACTTGAGATGACGATTCATCTTTTTACTGACTGCAAAAGGCACTGAGCACTAGAAATCAGCATCTACACGAACCTGGAAGCACCCATGCTAGTATCCTACTAGTGAAGACAATAAGCTCATTTCCTCTAAAAAATGGCATATTGCGTATTTGGATTTCAGAATCATTTGTTTTCTCTCATTGTTTTTACTAAGACAATGATCCAAGGACCTGCCAGTGAAGTCCAAATTTTATCTTAGTGCTGCTACAAACACGAAACACAAAGAGGAGAAAAAGTAACAAGGTAACCTTCTAAAGTCTGGGTTAGTAAGAAAAACACCCTAAGGAAGCTCAAAACATTCCTCCAACAAAGTGTTTCTCAATCTTAGCCTTACTGACATTTTGGGCTAGATAACTCCTCACTGAGGTGAGCAGAGCCCATAGCACCCCCAACCCAGTTGTGTCAACCAAGTATGTCTCCAGACAGGCCAAATATACCCAGGAATAAAGGGGTTGGGGAACCAGGCAAAACAGCCCTGGTTGAAAACCCAGCTCAAAGAGGAGAAAAATACCTGCTTAAAAAGAGAAGTGACAGCTAGAGAAATTTCTTAAAGAAATTTCTTAAAGCAAAGTTGGGCCAGTCAATCCATTTCATTCTGGGAAATTAAAGTCCTACCTTAACAACCATCTTGCTCATCCAAAACCAAAAATCCATTTATCTGGCAAGCTCCTAAATCTCACAAAAAACAATGTGGTTAGAAATCAAGGAAGAATTCCAATAGAAAAACTTACAAAGAAAATCATTAGTAATTTTAAGACAGTAAAAGCACACTCAAAGACATACTAAGTGCTTTTCGAAACCTCAAGGCAAACTTTCAAGAGAGCAAATTGGTTTTATCTTCTCTGCCAACTCCAATGAACTGGTAGCGCTCACTGAAGCCCAGAACTAAGCAGGATTCTAAGGCTGAACGTGAGCTCAGGAAAAGAGTATCCGCACCAAACACCAACATCTGCCACAAACAGGCAAAGGGCCGGGGTAACAGGTATGCCTCGCATCCACCTTACAGGTGTTGAACTCAGCTTACCTTATGCTCAAAATAACGCCCATCAAATTTGGCTGTAATAAAATATTTTGGGGAGAAAAAAGTAAACCTCCACAGTGTCACCAGACTTACCTAATTCAGGGGCAAAAAGGATAAAAAGGAAAAAGTCTGATCTGTCACTCTCCTACTTAAGAATCAGCCCTGGGGGGCGCCTGGGTGGCTCAGTGGGTTAAGCCGCTGCCTTCAGCTCAGGTCATGATCTCAGGGTCCTGGGATCGAGTCCCGCATCGGGCTCTCTGCTTGGCAGGGAGCCTGCTTCCTCCTCTCTCTCTCTGCCTGCCTCTCCATCTACTTGTGATTTCTCTCTGTCAAATAAATAAATAAAATCTTTGGGAAAAAAAAAAAAATGAAAAAAAGAATCAGCCCTGGATTCTCAGCTTCTACAGGATAATGTCCAAACCAACACAGCCTACAAAGCCATTCACACTCCACTTACAACACTCTTCTTCCAAACTTTCTGCACCTCCGTTGGTTCCAGCCACCGAATGTCTCACTGTTCCCCCCAAATCACAGGCCCTTTCATGCCACCTCCACCCCTGCTCTGCCTGGCTAATTTCTATTCACCCTGCAGATCACTGCGCTGTGACTCTTTACTTGTTCCCTGGACCAACAGTTTCCCTAGACGGGCAGCATCAGCACCACCTCGGAGCTGATAGAAATGCACAATCTCAGACCCGACCCCAGCTCCGCCAACCCCAAAACAGCTTGGTATCAAGATGCCCACGTGAATATGGGCACATGAAACTGTAAGAGGCGATGTCCTGGGGAACATACCAGGTCTCACTGGACTCGGATCTTCACAGGCAGGTACAGTGTCCCCCCAAAATCGAAGTGCCTCACACTTCAGCAGGCCGCCTCTGAGGCAAATCCCTCCTTTAGGAAGGGAAACACCTTCCAGCCTCCATGGCAGCCAGAGGTGGTAAGTCACCGAGATGTCAGCAGAAGCCTGCTGAGGGGGCACTGTTGGAAGAACTTTTATTTTCCCAGTGACTTCCTGCCTTGACAAACATTAAGGCTAAAAAGCCAAAGATGTAATAGGGACAAAATAGCAAAGGACAACAGAGTGGAAACACAGAAATGGTCTGAGTCCCTATTGGGCCCTTTAAGCCACTGTACCACATTAGAACATGAACCTCCAGACATACTGTGTAAGCCAACTCAACATCTTTATTGCTTAAGACATCATCACTAGGGCTTCCTCTTTCTCGTGCGGAATGCATTCCTAACTGATGGAGTAACCCGTCAATAAATGGGAAGTGAGTGAATGAATGCCATGTGAAAGCTACTACAGGTTCAGAAGATTATATGTTTTAAAAATAGGAACTCGAAGAATCTGTTGAACTTTGCCAAAGCATGCTTATAAATCAGCCTCTGCACTTCTAGAATTATTGACCCATTTCTGTTCACAGCTTTTCAATGGATTAAAAAAAAAAAAAAACTCTTAAAATGCAATGGAAATGTTCACATACAAAAATGCTGTAGAAATTGATTTTGACATTTTGGAAAGAGTAGAAAAACAAACTTAAAACACTGGTCTCTGACCTTGAAAAGTTTGCAACTGCTGTGGCTATTGATGGGCAGACAACTATAAGCAGGAAAAAAAAAAAAAGAGAGAGAAGGAAAAAGACTTAACAGTAGCTGGCTGGTTGCCATTCTCTCCTACTTTCTTATTTTGAGATCTCTGACATGGAACTCATTTTTTTTTCCCAGTCCCTATCCCAGTCCAGGACTTTCACTCAAATTTCCAAGACCAAACAGCAATCACTTTTTCTTTTTGAGAAAAAGAGAACATTAATAAATATAAGTAAAATGTCTTAAAAGGGGACAGGTAGGGGCGCCTGGGTGGCTCAGTGGGTTAAGCCTCTGCCTTCCGCTCAGGTCATGATCTCAGGGTTCTGGGATGGAGCCCTGCATCGGGGTCTCTGCTCACTGGGAAGCCTGCCTCCTCCTCTCTCTCTGCCTGCCTCTCTGCCTGCTTGGGATCACTATCAAATAAATAAATGAACTCTTAAAAAAAAGGGGGGGTACTATTCCTCAACAAGGTAAACCAAGTGCTGAATTCTCAGATTATCATTTTGTATTTTACTAAAATCATTTAAATAAATTTTAAAAGACACTTCACAGGATCTATGGAAAACCAGTACCATTTGCCACAAATAGAAGACAAGTTTAAAAACAAACACGATGAAACCTTATTAAATCCTAGCTACTGGTACCTGCCAAGGCCTCTAAACTTAGTTTGTTAGGTTAAAAAAAAGAAAACAGGTAGGGGAGTGAGCATGAGGTCTTAAAGTCAGGCTACCACCAAGCTAAGACCTTTTCCTGGGCATAATCAGGACGAGCAGAATGCAAAAGGAATTAACTTGCTCACCATGTGATTTCACTCTATTTAACACCATATTCATGTCCCATCTCAAAGTATCCCTCATACGATTTCAAATCATCTTCTCCTCTCTTTTTCCCAGAATAAGGGCCCATTTCCCTGGCGCAGCCTAAATGGCCCCACACAAACTGGCTCAGCCCACCAATTAGCTCTCATCTAAGCTCTAAGGGCACCAGCAGACAGCAAACACCGACCCAAGGGCCGTTACCTAGCCCACTGCCTGTTTCTGTATGGCCTGTGAGCTAAGAACTAAATTTTTGTTTTTCTTTTTAAAGTTTTTATTTATTTGCTAGAGATAGAGACAGGGAGAGAGGGAAAACAAGCAGGGGAAGCGTGACAGGGAGAAGCAGGCTTCCTGCCAAGCAGGGAGCCCAACTCGGGGCTCCATCCCAGGACCCTGGGACCACGACCTGAGCCGAAGGCAGGTGTTAATGATTGAGCCACCCAGGCGCTCCAAATATTTGTAATCAATCTGATGACAGGGAACACTAATTTTGAACTCCAATTAAGCTAAATGTTACTCCTTCCAAAAAAAAAATCCCATTTCTCTCATTAGACCTGTATTACGAAGCACTGTTAGTCATATTTTTATTTTAGTCAATGAGAAATTAGTGGAAATTTGTTTTCTCTTGTTATAGAAGCACCTACATAACAGCCTTGACTTTGCATCTTGACCATTTGCTATATGCCACTTACAGAGAGTTTGCAGATCCCAGGGCTACACCGTTAAAGCGCACCAGGCTCTCGTGCGTTCCCGCCTTCCTTTCACCTGGGGAGCAATTCCCCCGGATTCCTCAAGGCTGGTTCCCCCTGGTTCCTCAAGCCTCAGTTCCAACGTCACCGCTTCCAAGAGGTCACCCTAACCCGGCTGGCCCCCTCCCCATTTAAAGTAGCCTGCCCACACATCAACCGCATCACTAGAGTTGACTCTCTTGGAACCACTGTCTGATAGCACCTTCTCACCTTTCTGAAATCTTCAATAATAAGAATAATAAACGCATGGGTGCCTGGGTGGCTCAGTGGGTTAAGCCGCTGCCTTCAGCTCAGGTCATGATCTCAGGGTCCTGGGATCGAGTCCCGCATCGGGTTCTCTGCTCCGCGGGGAGCCTGCTTCCTCCTCTCTCTCTCTCTGCCTGCCTCTCTGCCTACTTGTGATCTCTCTCTGTCAAATGAATAAATAAAATCTTTAAAAAAAAAAAAAAAAAAAGAATAATAAACGCAGCAAATACACACTATGGACAACGGAAGGGACTGACATACCAGGTTGAACCCTTTAAAAGTGCCAACCTGGGGCGCCTGGGTGGCTCAGTGGGTTAAGCCGCTGCCTTCGGCTCAGGTCATGATCTCAGGGTCCTGGGATCGAGCCCCGCATCGGGCTCTCTGCTCAGCAGGGAGCCTGCTTCCTCCTCTCTCTCTCTCTCTCTCTGCCTGCCTCTCTGCCTACTTGGGATCTCTGTCAAATAAATAAATAAAATCTTTAAAAAAAAAAAAAAAAAAAAAGAGTGCCAACCTGGAAGTGAAAAACAGCCATAAATGGGTAACCTCTTTGGGTTCGGCCTAACCTATCCACCTGTCTGCTGCTCACAGCCACCTACGACGCGGACACCAGATGAGGAAACTGGCACCGCGAGGTTGTCACCTGCCTGAGGTCACGCGGTTCGTAAGCGAAAAGAACGAGGATCTGAAGCCAGGCTCGACGCTCGCGTCCCCAAGAAGGTAAGCTCCACGAGGACAGGCACAGAGTAACCCCGTCCGAAAGACACGATGAATGAACAGGTGCGTCTCCCTGACCAAGAGCGGCACCGGTCCCAGACTCGGGGTCCACCCCCTTTTAGACCCGCGCGCAGGTCCGCCCGCCGCACCGCCAGGGAAAGGAGGAATGCAAGACCTCGGGAGCCGGTGCCCCAGGGACGCGGGGGTGCAGGGACCCTTCCTGGGGGCCGGGGTCGCGGCGGGGCTCACCTTGAAGTCGCGGCTGTGCTGCGGGGTGTACTCCAGGGTCCAGAGGGCCCGCACCAGGTGCGCCAGCTGCTCGGTGACCTCGCCCTGGCCCTGCGTGCCGCGGCCCACAGGCTGCTCGGGGTCAGGCGAGGGCTCGGGCCGCCCCGCCCGGTACTGGCCGAGCGCCAGGTACTCGGCGAAGAGCTCGGTGTTGCTGAGACACTGCAGCGTGGCGTTCATGAAGCACGTGTTGCCGTGGTTCCGGAGCCCCGCCACCCCGGGCACCGGCTCGGCGGCGGAGGCGGGCGGCGCGGGCGAGGCGGGCGGCGGCGGGCACGGCGGCGGCGTGGGCGCGGCGGCCGGCCCGGGCGGGAAGCAGCTGCGGAGGCCGCCGCGGTCCGGGGCGGCGCCCTCGGAGCTAAGGTGCGAGAGCGTGGACAGCGTCTTGAGGACGCGGCTCATGAAGCTGCCCACCGAGCGCGCCGACGACGGCGAGGCGGGCGCAGCCGGCCCGGGCCCCGCAGGGCCCCCCGCGCCGCCGCCGCCGCCGCCCGCGCGGCCGCTCCGGAACAGCCGCTTGCTGAAGGAGCGCTTCTCCTTCCCGCCCGCCGCCGCCGCCGCCGGTGGCGGCGGCCCGGGCCCGGGCGCCGTTACCTTGGACATGGCGGCGGCCGCCGACATTCATTACCGAGCCCGCCCGCCCGGCCCGCGGCCCCGCCACGGCCGCCGCCGCATCCCGCCGCGCCGCGCCTCAGGGGGCCGGGGGGCCGGACGCCTCACACACCACAGAGCACTGACGAGAGAGCCAGCGAGCAAGCGGCTGCCGGCGGGGCGGGCGGGCGCGCGCGCGCGATCCGCCCAGCTGGGCCGCTCACGTGACCCGCCTCTCGGCGCCGCCCGGCCCGCGATGAAGCCGTGGTGGCTGCCATGTTGACTGTGGGAATGGAAGTTCCCCCCTCCAACCAGACCAGACGACTGGCGGCTCCGGGGCGGTCGGGCTTTGTGAAGTCCGAGAGAGGCCATGTCTAGTGTGGGCATGGTCCTGGCGCGGCGGGCAGCGCTGGGCTCGCGTCCGGGGATGGACCCCGTGGGTGGGTCTCCGTCTTCTGATCTGAAGGCGAAGGCCTTGGGAAGGTGCGGAGATCAGGTTGCCGCCCCTTACCAGACGCTGGAAGAAGTGATGGGCATGGCCCTGACCCGTCCTGAGCAACCCAGCCCTGCCAGGCTCCCGAGGGACCCGGACTGCTTGCGTGCATACCGGAACGCCATCACAGAGTCTGGCACATCCCGGAAGGCTTGTCTTCCAGGTGGCACCTTGGACTTGGAATGAAACGGTATACTCAGAATTACCTCCCTTTGCAGCCCTACCTTTAAATCCCCGCTGAACTCTACCATCATTCATTCATTCAACAAATAGTTACTCCTGTATGCTAGGCACTGCTAGGCGCTGGGAAAGAATGAAATTAAAACGATTTTTGCCTGCCCGCTTGCATTTTCCACACGCAGATGCTGAAAATAGCTGCTGTTTTCAAGCATTGCTCTAAGCATGCAATATTTCCTTTAATTTTCAATTCAGTGCCTTTAAGATGTATCCATTTCAAATCCAAGTTTGTTTCAAAGCCCCAAGACTTGACCTCTAAACGAAAGGTCACAGACCCACGAATATCACAGGGACCAAGACAGGTCATATCAGTAAGTAAAGAATCATGGTGTTTCAGTCATGGTGTTGACCAAACAATACTTCAAATGATTTGACTCTGTTGGGGAGATTATAAGAAATGGTGGGGACCATGGCAAACTACAAATCAACATCTTTCTAAAGGAGGTGGCTGCTACTCAGCTGATCAGTTGTTTCCATGCAAAAATGAGGTCCCAGATCATCTTTTTTTTTTTTTTTTTTTTTTTTTAATTTGACAGAGAGAGGTACAGTGAGAGAGGGAACACAAGCAGGAAGAGTGAGAGGGAGAAGCAGGCTTCCCATGGAGCAGGGAGCCTGATGTGGGGCTGGATCCCAGGACCCCGGGATCACAACCTGAGCCGAAGGCGCCCCTCATCTAACTTTTAAAAGAGAACTTGAGAATCCTGTTTTTAAGTGTTGGTTTCAATTAAAAAAGAAATAGTGCAGAAAAAAAAAAAAAAAGTACATCTTTGGGCTACCTTCATCTCAAAATCAAACTGGTCTGTGACCTCCTCTCTCTAGACTGTCCTTTGCTGACCTTTAGCCTGAGTCCTGGTTACTGCATAAGGGAGAAATCAGGGAGGGGAAAGCCCTTCACCTTTTTAAAACATAAACCCCACCTTACCTCACATTTCAGAGTAAATGTCTCTGCCAGGTTGGAGGCCCAACCTCAAGTAAACAGGGCCTTTAAGGTGACCACCCCCAACCCCCACCCAGGGTGCTCTGCACTGGCCTCCAAATCACCTACATTCCCACCTCCTAGTAAAAATACCCATTCTTCACTTTGTCTTGAACTCATCTAGACACCAGGAAGAAAGCAATCTGATCATTCATACTTTAGAGTGAATGCAATGTCCCTCAACCTTTGCAGACATATCTGAGTTTTTTTTCAAATATGAAAATCATGGGTGAGGGAGGGACAAAAGAAAGGAATAGCTTTTAGTGGAACTTCAAGCACTTTGACAACGCTTTTCTCATAATAACCAGCCATTATGTAACAAGTTTGCTTGCTTGCTTGTTTTTAGGTGGTAGGAAGGGTCTTGGGGCTGTGGTCTCCCTAAATATCAAATGGACTTAGAAGGTAGCCCTCCATTAGGGTGCCTGGGTGGCTCAATGGGTTAAGCTTCTGTCTTCAGCTTGGGTCATGATCTCAGGGTCCTGGGATGGAGTCCCACATCGGGCTCTCTGCTCAGCGGGGAGCCTGTGCCCGCCCCCCCCCCCCCCCGCCTGTCTCTCTGCCTACTTGTGATCTCTCCCTGTGTGTCAAATAAATAAATAAAATCTTTAAAAAAAAAAAAAAAAGAACAACAACAAGAAGAAGTTAGCCCTTCATTAGTTTTCCCATGCTGCCTTTTATTTATTTATTTGTTTACTTATTTATTTTTAGCACTCCTCCATTTTGGACGTAGATGTTCCTAGAACCATCCTAATTGCTCCAAATCCGTAAAAGGCCATCAGCTCTTCAGGCAGAGACTAGGTCTGTTTTCCTGACCCTAGATGCCCAGCATTGACCATGTTTCTGATAAATGTTTGGTTGAACGAATAAACGGCTTTAGAAGGAAATTGAGCATAGGAAAAGCTTTTCGCTCCACACATTTTATGCCTGAAGCCCATCTCCAATTCCTGCCACCACTATAAACTGGGTAAGCCGCTTTGCTGTGACCATCCCCCACTTCAAATGCCTGCTCTTTACCCCTTCTGCTTTTCTGCCTGAGGGTTTTCTCTCTCCAGAGGGAAGTTTGAATTAACAACTCCTTCTCCCCCAACAGAGGCAACCTTCAACCAGTGGGAGATACCAGCCACTGGATAACTCCCAGGCCTCTCATCCTTTGGACAGACAACTCTAAGGTGTACCTAATGGGGCTCTTCGGAGAGTCCCCAGAGGAATGCAGCCGCTTTTGCCTCCATAACCAGTTCAATAATGTACCTTTTTCTGGATTTCTCTACTGCCCTGTCTCCCTCTTCCTACTCTGCTCCCTCTCCTGCTTTCCGGATCACCTCCCAAATGTACTATCTGCACCCAGGTCTTTGTTGTAGGCTCTAAGGACGACCCAAACTAAGACACTGAGCCACTTAAATTAGGGCCAGGTATTTAACCAAAGACAGATCCGGATTTGATTTGATGAAGATCAGGTTTTCTCCTGGCTGCTGTAAATAACCTTTGATCTTATCTACCAACAGCACTTGTCCATGTGATCGTCCTGCTGACTGCTTTCCGGAATATCATTCTTTACTTTTACTGTCCTACGTGGCTGGCACACAACAGATGCTAACAAACCTCACTTTTTAAAATTTATTTAGTTTATTAAAGTCAAAGACCAGTGGAAGTTTACCACGCTGCTTCTTTATCCTAGAGACTTAACCTGAATATGACCCCAATACCTAAGCCGTCCTCTCCAGTTTAAGCAAGCCACATGGAATCCTAGTTCCTCATGTGATTCAGAGAAATTAGGGCTGAGCCCATCAGCAGATCTGACTTCCTTGGCTTAGCACCACTAGGCAGGGGCTCAGGCTTCTCACCATTGAACATTGCCCCTTCCCCTCGCCCGGTTGCCACTTCTTTTCCCACTAGCATGGGGCTGAAATTCAAAATGTAATCAGTGTAGTTTAGCTGTAATCCCAAAGGTGGTTTCCACTGAGTCCACTAAACTACGATTCTCTAATCTGCTCGCAGAAGAGTTGCCCTCCAGCCCCCAGCACTATGGAAAGTCTTGATCTTCCTTCCACACCCTCGGGTAATCTATAGACAACTGGGCCTTTGCTCAACCTCTTCTCTCTGTCCCAAACACATTTCCTCAAGCCTCTTCTCTTAACTAACCCCTCCTCATCCCTTCTGCAGACTCTCTTGGCACCTCTCCGTCAGGATGCTAATATTACCATAGGGGAAGTCAACTTACAACCTGTCCCCAGCCCTGAAGGGTAGGCTTCAATCCAACAGGGGCTCATTTTTTGTTGTTGTTGTTATTGGACACCTTGTAAGGTAGCCATCATTATAGCATATTGATTATTCGGCAACAATATATCTAAATAACATGGGACCCCCTTAGTGGGACATAGGACCTCCCTCCCAATCTGGCCCCTCCCGCCATTCTGTGTTTATTGGTCCCATGGGGCCCCAAAGTCAACCTACCCCAGTTTGGCCAGAGCAGGGTTGGAAAAGAATTCCTAATTGGAGCACCCAGATGGTCTTTTTTCTTTCTTTCTTTCTTTTTTAAGATTTTATTTATTTGACAGGCAGAGATCACAAGTAGGCAGAAAAGCAGGCAGAGAGAGAGGAGGAAGCAGGCTTGCTGCTGAGCAGAGAGCCCACTGCAGGGCTCGATCCCAGGACCCTGGGATCATGACCTGAGCCGAAGACAGAGGCTTTAACCCACTCAGCCACCCAGGCGCCCCAGATGGTCTTTTGTTAAGACCTACCCCAAACAACATTCTACAGTAAATCTTCCACCGTCCCCCTCTGTACCCACCCCTGACCCCCACTGCACCAGAGAAACACAAATTAGAAAGAGCAATGCAGTGAGTAACCATCGTGATCCAAACTTGGTCCATCCCTGCAAGTAACTATCTCCTTAAACGGACACCTCGGATGAAAGTGTACGCACATGTCATATTTTGACACCTATTGTCAAGCTGACCTCCGGGAAGGCTTTATCCAGTGCAGCGTTGGTGATATAGCGGTGAGCATAGCTGCCTTCCAGAAAGGTTTTATCCTGCCAACAGTGAATGGGGGGACACACATTTTCCAATCCCAAGACAGTGTTGAGCTTTTCACTCTTTTTATGCTGACAGATTCAATGAACAGAAGATGTCATGTTATGTGCTCGTATTTGTAGAAATGAAATTGAACATCATGTGCTATGTCTTCAGCTCTCAGGCATCTAAACAGACTTTCTATTTGGAAATTAGACAGGACAGTTCAAGCTTCCACTGTGAAAAATGGGCAGGAGCTGGGGAGCAGGGCTTTCCTTTACAACCCCAGGACAGCAGAGCCCAGGAAGGTGACCTAAGTAAGGGCAATCAGATCCTCACCCTCCTGGGTGTTGGCTCTGGAAGTTTTGATGCAAGGTCAGTTGGAGACATTACAGCAAATTAGTGACTCTAGCGGCTCTGTATTCAGCAGAGATGAAGTGGGGGCAGAGCCGTTGATGGTGGCAGAGAGGGTCCAGCTGGCTGCTCGACTGGCAAGTTCTTACTGGTGTCTGCCTTTCTGGGTTTCTGCCCAAGCCTGTTTCTCTGGCTCTGTTTATTGTGCGAACTAGCCTGATAGGCTTCCTATAAATTCCTTTACTGCTGAAATTAACCTGTGTCAGTTTCTGTTGTTTGCAAGCAAGAAAATGACTAATAATGCCTTTTTTTTTTTTTTTTGCAATTTGTATTTTTACTGGTGTGATTTACCTGCCCACATCATTTGCCCATTTTTTTCTTTGATGTGTTCTTTTTATAAATGTCTGCTAATAAAAGCACTTTGTATGTGAATTACATTATTCCTTGCTCTATACCATTTGATTATTTAATTTTCACCATATTTGATATTAAATATGATATTAAATAGAAAATTAAATAAATATTTTGATATTAATAGGATATTGATATTAAATAGAAAATTATTTTATATGGTCAGGTTGATCAGTCTTTTTTCATAAAGGTTTCTGATTTTTTTTTTATAAACATGATTAAGAAAACAGGCTCTCCCCTTTCCAAAATCATAAGAATACCCACTTTGTTTTCATTTAGGGCTATTATGGTTCCTAATTTTTTTCTTTTGTTAAAAAAATATATTTTATTTATTTATTTAACAGAGAGATACACAGTGAGAGAAGGAACAGAAACAGCGGGGTGGGAGAGGGAGAAGCAGGCCTCCCACCAAGCAGGGAGCCTGACGCAGGCCTTGATCCCAGGACCCTGGGATCATGACCTGAGCTGAAGGCAGATGCTGAACAACTAAGCCACCCAGTTGTCCCCTTTGGTCTAACTCTTAATGATGGCTCCATCTGGAATTTATTTTCGGTGAGAGATGTGGTAGGGATATTGCCTTTTACCCACCTTACATGGCTAGCCAGCTGTTTCAGTGCCATTTCCAAAAAAACTATCTCACTTTTTCCCACTGCTTTATAATGTCACTTTTTATCACAGATTAAATGCCACATACATTTAAAGTTCTTAAACATTGTGTTCTATCTCAATGATATGTCTCTATATTCCCTGATAATATGGGTTTAGAACATATTGCACTGTTTGGTAGGACAATACCTCTTAGTATTTGATTGGCTGTTTCCTTTTTCTCTCAGATGAGTTTAATCCTTAAAGGGGATTAATTTACATAGGTTAATTTAGGGAAAATTGACATCATGACAGTATTTACCTTCTTATCTGAGGATAAACAATTTTTTTAAAATTACAGAAGATTTTTAAAAGGATTTTACTTTTTTATTTGAGAGAGTGTGTGTGTGTACAAATAGGGGGAGGGGCTGCGGGAGGGAGAGAGAGGCAGACTCCCCACACGAGCAGGGAGCCCAGACCTGGGACTCAATCCCAGGACCCTGGAATCATGACCTGAACAGAAGGCAGATACTTAACCGACTGAGGCCACCCAGGCGCCCTTATACAAGGATTTTTAATGCTTCTCAAAATTACTACAGTTCCCTTCCATAGGTCTATGTAACATTAATGAGCTTGTTCCTCTCTGTTGCTATTATAAATGGGATTTTTAAAAAAGATTTTATTTATTCACTTGACAGACAGAGATCACAAGTAGGCAGAGAGGCAGGCAGAGAGAGAGGAAGGGAAGCAGGCCCCCTGCTGCTCAGAGAGCCCAAAGTGGGGTTTGATCCCAGGACCCCAGGATCATCACCCAAGCTGAAGGCAGAGGCTTTAACCCACTGAGCCACCCAGGCACGCCTAAATGGGATATTTTTATGCCATTGTATTTTCTGTTGTTTGTCTCTAGGACAAAATCATTTTTGTAACCAGCCACCTTGATAGACTTTAGTTCTTTCTCATAATTATCGGTTGATGCTGTTGGGTTTTTCAGGAACTCACATTGATGCATAAGATAATAACTTGGCCTCTTCCTTTATAACACGGGTACTTCACATTATTTTTTTCTTATCTAATTGCCCATCTAGAATTCTGTTAAGTAACAATAGTGAGAGTAGGAAAGCCTGCATCGCTCCTGACATTCCCAGCAGGGCTTCCAGTGCCTCACTACTAAGCATGATGCTTGCTTTCGGTTTGAGATATATATTATTTATTGCATTAAAGTGGTATCCATTTATTCCTCCTTCAGAAAGGGTTATTATCAGAAATGGATCTTGAGTTTTATCAAATGCCTTCTGGGCATCAACAGTGATGGGCATATGCTTTTTAAAATTATTATTATTATTATTACTATTATTTTTACTTTTGACCTCTATACGCAATATGAGTTTTGGGTAATAAACAACATAAACTACTTCTGGCTAACTTAAGCAGAAAAGGAGCTTATTGGAAGGATGGATAAAGAGCAGCTCACAGAACTGTCAGAAAAGCTTCAGAATCAGACTTGGGACATCAAAGAAGAAAGGACACAGCCAGGGACCTGCTCCAGAAAATGCTACTCAAGATGGCACCATCTGTGAAGCCAGAGACATGCCACTGCCACCAAGACCGACACCACCATTTGACAGTGTCAGCCACACTACTGGACTCTTGGTTCTGCCACAGCCACTCTGAATAATCGTGAATAATTTCTTGATTATCCCTGAGCTTCTGCTGTCCATCTTCCAAATCCTAAGCCCCAAGTAGAAACATCCATTGGTGGCACTAGATCCTAGTTCTGGTTCCAAGCTGCTGGGATGTAGGGACAGGACCTTATCTCCCTATAGCTTCCTTCATGGGGGGCAGAGCTGCCTCCCATCTCTCATGCGATTCCCTCTGAAAGGACCACAGAATGCCAGGCAGCCCAAAATGACAAAGGACCACTGGAACCCATCCACGTGGTACGCCATATCGATAGCGTCAAGTGTATCGCTTGTCTACTTGCTAATGTTTCATAGAGAATTTCACATCTATTTTTATAAGAAAGCCAGCTTGCAGGCTGTGTGTGCGCTCAGTATTCTTGTCAGGTTTCAGTTTTATCAGCTTTTTAAAAACAACTGTGAAGTGTCTCTGTTTTCTTTAGCTCTGGAACAATTTAAATGACGTGTTTTCAAAGGTTATGAAATTCACCCAATTTACTCTCTAGATCTGATAAAGCAGGCAGTTCTTTGAAATACTTTTCATCCATTAATTTTACCCATTAATACTGGTCGGTCTACATTTTCTTTCTTCTCTTGAATTAATTTCAGCCATTTTTATCTCGTCAGAAAGTCAACCATGTTTTCCAGTTTGCTAGCGAAATCTTACAAAGAATTATCTTTATTTTAACTTATTTTTAAATTATCTTTATTTAAATTAGCTTTATTTTCATTTTTAGCTCAGGGCCGTGCATGCCAGTTAAATCTATCCCTCAATTTGTGACTCTGATGTCATCGGTGTGCTGATGGCCTCCCCGGTTTCCTAGTCAGTTCTTCTTTCCAAGGACATTCACTAAGATCCAAGATTGTAGCTGACACTGTTGGGGGCCTACCCAGATCCTGTGGGATCCTTTTGCCTTTTCTGTGTACCTGTCTCCAGTTGTGTGCTTTGCTACAAATGGTAGCACTTGTGACAGCTTCTGGTGCCTGCTTTTGGGCTATCTCCACTGTCTTGTCTGCTCACACAGAAAGCTGGAAATACCTAGGGTTTATGTCTTCTGGGGTGACCCTTAGCCAATAATAGTCAGGTGCCAGAGTATGGAAGCCAGCTTCCCTGCCTCCCATTATGACAAACTGTGACGTGTATCACTCCAGAGCTGAATCCTGCGGGATTAGGCTAAAGATACTCTTGCCCCTCATCCCATCCTTGCTTGACATCTTCCTTTTCTATGACCTGCTCCCCTCACTCCTTAGGAGTTCCTTCTAAGAACTCTTCAGGAATAAATCGCTTCACGTGAATTCTCACCTCAGGGTCTAGTGCCGGGCAACCCGTCAAGGGCAAGGATAACGTAACTCATTCCCAGCCCCCGAAAGACTGGTATCCTATCTATAGAATTGCATCAGAACACCCAGACATTGTCCTAAGGATACAGATGAGATCCTGAGAGATTACAGAAGATGAAGTTACAGAAGATGAAGTTAGTAGTTCAGTTGGGAGGAGGTAGCAAGCACTTCATTTAGAAATTATTAGTCAATCTGGGTTTTTAAGGATGAATAGGAGTTGTCGAGGTAGGAAGTAGAGGGTGGGGGTACAGTGTGGCAAGAAGAGGTAAAATGGGCAAAAATTTCTGACTACAAATAGCATGTAGTTCCTATGCCTTGGGAATTCAAAATGTAGTGAGCGAATGTGGGAAGCCAAACGGGTCTCAGAGAAATTATAAGGCAAGGGATAAATAAGGGCGAGAATAAGTAGGATGTTGTTGCTCTTGCCTCAGAGAAGGAGCTGGGTTTGGAAGAGTGAAAGTGAGTTTCTTAGGCAGAGAAGAGTGAGGGTAAGTGAAGAAGAGAGACTCACATGTGGAAAGATGCAGGGAAAGGAAAGGATTTGGAAGTCAAGGAGGCTCAAGTTCAAAGCACCTCTACAGACTCAGAAGTACATGGTAAGAAAAATATGTCCTTTCCATTCATTTTCCTTTGAAAGCAACAGTCTCAGCGTGGGGCTGGCCAATTCGGGAGGTTGCTCTGGAACTTGCTAATACCTTTCTTTCTCTCTTCTTTTTTTTTTTTTTTTTTTAAGATTTTATTTGTTTATTTGACAGACAGAAATCACAAGTAGGCAGAGAGAGGGGAAGGGAAGCAGGCTCCCTGCTGAGCAGAGAGCCTGGCCAGGTTGGGGGGGGGGGTCTCGATCCCAGGACCCTGAGATCATGACCCGAGCCAAAGGCAGAGGCTTAACCCACTGAGCCACCCGGCGCCCCACTCTCTCTCTTCTTAAATACCAGTGGAGCAGCCTCCAGGTCAGAGCCTTCAGCAGGCAACACTACTGTGATAGTTTATAGCTTACACCCCACATGGGTGTAAGCTATAAACTATAGCTTACATATAGCTCTCTTTGAGAACCTTGCCACTCCCCAGTGAGAGGTAGAGTCTATGCTCCCTCCCTTTGGAAGCCTGGTGTACTTTCATGGCTATCTTGACGAGCAGAATTCAACAGAAGTGACACTATGTGACTTCCAAGGCCAGATCCTAAAACACGATGTACCTTTCATTTGTTTCTCTTGCTCTCTCTTAGAACATTCAGGCCTGGAACCCATGCTCTGAGAGCGCCCGGGCCACACTGAGAGGCCCACATGGAATCAAGCAACCCAAAGCCCTTAGCCCCAGGCCCTGGCCGAGCTCCGGCTGACAACCAGCACCAACTTGCCAGCTGTGTGAGGGGGCAATCCTGGAAGTGGGTCAATCCACTCAGTGGTGCTGCTACAGCAGGGACAAGCCTTCCCTGCCCAGCCCTACCCAGGTAGCAGACTCCTGGGCAAAATAAATTACTGTATTGTTTTAACCTGTTACTGTGGGGGTAATTTGTTACTTAAAATGGGATCACCAAATAAGTATCTATATAGATTTTAATTACATTGTTTTGTTTTCCTGTATTCATTTTTACATTTGCCCTCTATTTATAGCAACACTGATTATGCCCTTGATACAGTGATATGAAGTTTCAAAATACATTTATTCATTGAAGGTGGACTTAGTGACTCACTTCCAAAGAACAAAGCGTGGAAAGGGAAAAGGAGTAACTTTGCAGTGGAGAGACCTAGCAGCTACTAATTTAACCAAGTAATCAAGTTAACATCACCCAGGGATAAGTCAGGTTGATATTAAGTAACCCTTTTTCGTAACCAGGGTTCTCTAGAGAAACAGAACTAATAAGATGTGTGTGTGTGTGTGTGTGTGTGTGTGTGTGTGTGTGTCTGTGTCTGTGTGTGTATACATATATACATGGAGAGAGAGAGAGAGAGAACAAGAGATGGAGTGGGGCAGAGATTGTGGCGGGGGCGGGGGGGAGACAGAAAGAGAGATATAAGGAATTGGCTCACATCATTATGGAGGTTGACAAGTCCCCAGATTTGAAGTCATCAAGCTGGAAACCTAAGAGAACCAATGGTCTACTTCTCGTCCAAAGGCCAGCAGGAAAAGCCAATGCTTCAGTTCAAGTCCAAATGCAGGAAAACAAAACACACACACAAAAAAATCCATGTCCCAGCTCATTCAGTCAGGCAGGAGGAATTCCCTCTTGATTGAGGGAGGGTCAACCTTTTTGGTCTATTCAGGCCTTCTACTGATTGGATGAGGCCCACCCAAAATAGGGAGAGCAATCTGCTTTACTCAGGCTAACAATTTAAACGTTGCTTTCATTAAAAACACCCAGAATAATGTTTGACCAAATATTTGGGTGCCCCATGACCCTGTCAAGTTGACATATAAAATTAAACATTAAACCCCAGGATTCAATGTGAGAAAGAAGGCACTTCCCCCCTATCGTATTCTTACCAAAACCCATAACTGGTCGAATCATAAGGAAACACTTCATATAAACCCAATTTTAGGGGCATTCTACAAAATCACTGACCAGTACTCTTTGAAAATGCCATGGTCATGAAAATCAAAGACTGAGAAACTGTCAAAGACCAAAGAAGACTGTGCTCACTTCGGCAGCACATATAAGTTGGAACCAAAGAAAACTAACAACATATGATGCCTAAACATAGCAAGGTATCTGGGATTGGATCCTGGCAAATAACAAGGGTTTTCACAGAAAGGCTGACGAAATCCAGGTAAAACCTGGACATTGATCTGCACCAATGCTAACTTCTTAGTTTTAACAATTGTACCATGGTTGCATGAGCTGTCAAACTTGGGGGGGCACTGGGTAATTTTATATAGGAACTCCGTACTCTCTTTGCAACTCTCTGTACATCTAAATTATTCCAACATAAAAAAGTATTAAAATGTATTTAAGTTAAAAGATGAGGTTAGGGGGTGCCTGGGTGGCTCAGTGGGTTAAAGCCTATACTTTCGGCTCAGGTCATGATCCCAGGGTCCTGGGATCAAGCCCCACATCGGGCTCTCTGCTCAGCAGGGAGCCTGCTTCCTCTCTCTCTCTCTGCCTGCTTCTCTGCCTACTTGTCAAATAAATAAAATCTTTTTTTTAAAAATGAGGGTAGATTTAAAAAAAATATTTTTTGTAAGGAAGACTTGAGAATGGTAGAGGAAATCAGAATCCTTTTGTGGGGGGCGCCTGGGTGGCTCAGTGGGTTGAGGCCTCTGCCTTCGGCTCGGGTTGTGATCCCGGGGTCCTGGAATCCAGCCCCGCATCGGGCTCTCTGCTCGGCGGGGAGCCTGCTTCCCCTCTCTGTCTCGGCCTGCCTTTCTGCCTACTTGAGACCTCTGTCTGTCAAATAAGTAAATAAAATCTTAAAAAAAAAAAAAAAGAATCCTTTTGTGGGAGAGTTTGCATCTGGGCATCTTAAGAGGCAACTGATACACTTGCTTGGTAAGAGGGGCTCCCACAGGGGCTGTCAGCTTCCAGGTGTCTGATATCAGGCATGTCCAAACAGAGGGCGAGTCTGACCCTTACTCACGTGGCAGAGGCCAGAGGCCAGAGATCCTCCCAGGAATTGTAAGACTGTCTCAGACAGGAGTCAGGAGCAGGAAATGGAGACCCTGGAGGAGTTACAGATGACTGAGTGACACCAGAACCTCATGGAAAAGAAAAAAAAAAAAAAAAAAACACCTTTAACTTATTTGCCAAAATCAAAGGATCGTGAGATACACTCCAGTGTAAACACTCAAAAAATATTAGAGTGGGGTGTCTGGGTGGCTCAGTCAGTTAAGCATCCAACTCTTGGTATCAGCTAGAATCATGAGTTCAGGGTCGTGGGATCGAGTCCCAAGTGGGCTCTGCGTTCAGCACAAGGTCTGGTTGGGATTCTTGCTCTCTACCCCTCCCTCCACTTGTGCACATGCTCTCTCTCTCAAATAAATAAATAAAATCTTTTTTTAAAAGATTTTATTTATTTGACAAAGAGATACACAGTGAGAGAGGGAACACAAGCAGAGGGAGTGGGAGAGGGAGAAGCAGGCTCCCCACTGAGCATGGAGCCCAAAGCGGGCTTTGGACAAAAATCCCAGGACCCTGGGACCTGAGCCGAAGGCAGATGCCTAATGACTGAGCCACCCAGGCACCCCAATAAATAAAATCTTTGAAAAATATATTGGAGTGTTCACCATGCAGTAGGCACCTGTTCAAGATTCTGGGGACGCAGCAGTGAAAATACAAAATGTTTTCCATTCCAGAGGGAAAATGAGCAAATAAACAAACATCTTATATAATCTCAGCTACTGGTCATTGCTTTGAAGGGAACTAAAACCTAAGAAGGACATGGGGAGTAAGGGGAGAGACTCTGTCACATAGAGCATTGAAAGCCACTCTGAGGAAGGACATTTGAACAGAGAAGTGAATGAAGCAAGGGTTCAAATCTGGGGAAGACTCTTCCAGAGGGAAGGAGGTAGTGCAAAAACTCTTGAATTGAGGATGAGGTTGGCGTGTTCGAAGAAGAGCAGGAGGTCAGGTTGGCTGCAACAAATTGAGCAAAGCAGAAACTGGCCCAAGATAAGGTTGAGGAGGGGATGAGGTCAGATAACGTAGGACGTATTAGACACGAGGAGTACTGAAGATTTAAAGTTTGCACAAAAATGGAGAAGACGTGATCAGTTATAATTTGACATGATGCAACGGGTGATGAGTAATTGTTCAAATGATTCAGAACTCTGGGAATTTGAGGATAGAGGGATTTTTAGAAAAATGTGCAGATTTAACCTATAAATTTTCCTCTGCTCCATACCAAAACATTACTCAGATGAGAGTAAAAGAATAAAACAGATGTAAATCCACAAATGTGATCAGAAAAAAAAAGTGAATACAGTTGATGAAAGGTTGTATGGATCAAGGTTCCATCAGAAGAACAGAAGCCACTCTGTGCATTTTGAGTAGGAAGGGGGAAGTTGAGGCTTACTCCATCATTGGAAGGCTAGGATATGCAGGGCAAGCAAGCCGCTGTCCCCCGTCTCAGCCTGCCTCACCAAAGTGAGTGAATTCCAGAAGCAAACTGGAAGCGTTGAGCCTCCCCAAGGGCAAGACCAGGGATAGGGCAAGGCGAGTGAGGCAGTCGCTTTGGACATAAACTTTAAGAGAGCACCAAGGCACTATGTTTAGGGTTCTCCAGAGAAACAAACCAATAGAATAGAGATACATAGATATGAAGGGATTTTTACTCTAGGAATTGGCTCACATGGTTATGGAGGCTGAGAAGTCCCACGGTCAGCTGTTTGCAAGCTAGACAATCAGGAAAGCTGGTGGTATAAATCAGTCCAAAGGCCTCAGAATCACAGGGCCAATGGTGTCGCTCGTGGTCTGAGTCTGAAAGACTAAGAACCAAGGGTGCCAATGACCAGGGCCAGGAAAAGATGAATGTCCCAGCTCAAGTTTAAAAAAAAAAAATCGAATTCGCCCTTCCTCTGCATGGTCATTCTATCCAGGCCCTCAGTGGATTGGGGGATGCCTGCCTGCACTGGTGAGGGTGACCTTTACTTAGTCCGCCAATTCAAATCTCTTCCCAAAACACCCTCACAGACACATCCAGAAATAGTGTTTTCCCAGCTATCTGGGCATCCTAGAGCCCAGGCGAGTTGACACAGGAATGAACCATCCCAATTCACTTATCCGAATCAAAAATACTTTAATGCACCATCTAGAAAAAGACCACTTATGGAAAAAAAAAAAACTATGCTGAACAAAATGTCAAAGTTTTAAATAAAAACAGACACTGGCCTTGCCCTTAGACCCTGACTCACTTACCTCACCCTAAATCCCAGCCCTGCTCAAGAGCTCTGGGAGGACCCACTGTCTTCTCATCGACCCACAGCATTAAAAGAAGTGACTTGTAGTAGCATGCTTGGGAGCTAATGAGAACTTCAGGTCCCGCTGTTTGCTCCTCTGTCTGCCCACAACTGAAAGCAGAAAAAAAAAAAAACACAACGTCTCTTTTATCTCCCAGATTCTTTCTGTGTTCCTGGCATTAGCAAACGCAAAGAAAGAGATTCTTAGAAGTGTAATGCTAGGCTTCCTCCCTGTGATGCCCGGGGAACTACAGAAGAGAGAGGTGATGCTGTCAAGTTAGGAGCAGCTAATTCCAGCAGAGAGACATCAAGAAATTTCAAAAGCTGGAAATCAGGTAAGGATAGTAACAGAACTCAGAAATACAACATCGAGTCTTTGCAGAGAGGAAGAAAACAACAAGCACACCAGTTTGTAGCATCTCAAATATGTCAGTGTTATGGGCTGGGGTTTTGTCCCTCCCACCAAATTCATATGGTAAAATCCTAACCTTCTGGGACTTGAGAATGTGACTGTGTTTGGAGGTAGTGTTTAAAGAGGTGTTGCAGGGGGTGCCTGGGTGGCTCCAAGTGGTTACGCCTCCGACTCTTGATTTCCGCTCAGGTCAATATCTCACAGTCCTAGGATCCAGCCAGGCGCATCGAGCTCCCTATTCAGCAGGAGGTCTGCTTCAGGATGCTCTCTCTCTCTCTCCCTCTACCCCTCCCCCACTCACTCCCTCAAATAAATAAATCTTTAAAACATAAATAAAGAGGTGATTCAGTTTATTTTTTTAAAGATTTTTTATTAAAGAAGTAAAAAAATTGACAGAGAGAGAAATCACAAGTAGACAGAAGTAGGCAGAGAGGCAGACAGAGAGAGAGGAAGGGAAGCCGGTTCTCCGCTGAGCAGAGAGCCCGATGTGGGGCTCGATCCTAGGACCCCGAGATCATGACCCGAGCCAAAAGCAGAGGCTTAACCCACTGAGACACCAGCTGCCCCTATTTTTAAAAGTATTTTATTTAAGAGAGAGTACAAACAGGGGAAGCAGCAGAGAGAGAGGGAGAGGCAGGATCCCTGCTGAGCAGAGAGCCTGACGCGGGGCTCAATCCCACGACTCTGGGATCACGACCCGAGCCAAAGGCAGACACTTAACCCACTAAGCCACCCAGGCACCCCAGAGGTGACTCAGTTTAAATGAAGTCATTTACAGTGGGCCCTTAATCCAAAAGGCTGAACCCATGACCCTGAGATCAAGACCTGAGCTGAGACCAAGAGCCAAACGCCCAACCCACTGAGCAACCCAGGTGCCCCAAGATCTCCATTTCATTGGTAGATGAAAAAACATGTCCATATTATATCAAGGAGCACATCACCAACTACCCTACTTCTTATTTTCTAAAGCTTTTATTATGAAAATTTTCAAACATAGAGAAAAGCTGAAAAAGTAGTAACATTAAACACTCATTCTTCTATTTTGGCCAATGTAAACAGACCTAACTCTCTCTTATTGGCCCATTCAATATGGGATATGCCTTGCCTGCAGTTAACTGGGCATTTCCCCTGCCTGGAACAACCTGGTTTTCCCCAGGCATAACCTTCTGGAGGCAGGGAAGCCAACCATAACCCACATTAGGACAGATTGTATTATTTTCTCATGCATGTATTTCTAAAATACAAATTGAGCTTCTGCTATGTGCCAACCACTGTTCTGTGTGCTAGAGATGAACCAGTAAACAAATCAAGCAAAAATACTGCTTTTAGGAGCTTATATCATAATGGAGAAAGATATAAACAAGTAACATACACAGTGTAACCAATGAAAACTGGTGCTATGGAGAAAAATAAAGCAGGAAAGAGGAACAAAACACTGGAGGCTGCAAATTAGAGTGATCACCAAAGTCTTGCTGGAAAGGCGACTTTTGAGTAAAGATCTGAAGGAGGTGAAATAGTGAGCTAGGCAAAAATTAGAAAAAGAACGTTCCAGGCAGAGGGAATCACAATGCAAAGACCTTGAGATGGGAACGTGCCTGGGAGTGTTTGAAAAATAGCAAGGAGGCCAGCATGGGCCAAGTAAGTGAAGGGCAAGTATAGGATATGAGGGTTAGAGTGGCAGTCGGTTCTGGGGCACTCAGTCCTATAGGGCTCTAGGACAGACCCCATGGTAGGGCATAAAACAACTCCCAATATGTTTAAAGGGCTGAAATGATACACTATATATTCTCTGACCACAGCTGAGGGAAATCAGAACTCAGTAACAGAAAGAAGTGTGGCAAATTCACCAATACGTGAACATTCAAGAAGATACTCAAACTAACCAATGGTTAAAGAAGAAACCTCAAGAGAAATAAGAAAATATTTTGAGATGGAAAAAAAAAAGCAAAGAAAATACTTTGAGATGAGTGAAAGTAAAGATACAACATATCAAAATTTGTGGGATGTAGCTCAAGTAGTTTCTAGAGGGAAATTTATAGCTGAAAATATCCATATTAAGAAAGAAGAGGAGTGACTTAAGTCAGTTAAGCATCTGACTCTTGATTTCAGCTCAGGTCTCAATGTTAGGGTCATGAGTTCAAGCCTTGGGTCGGACTCCAGCCTGGGTGTAGAGTATACTTAAAAAGAAAAAAAAAGGGGGCGCCTGGGTGGCTCAGTGGGATAAGCCGCTGCCTTTGGCTCAGGTCATGATCTCAGGGTCCTGGGACGGAGTCCCGCATCAGGCTCTCTGCTCAGCAGGGAGCCTGCTTCCCTCTCTCTCTCTCTGCCTGCCTCTCCATCTACTTGTGATTTCTCTCTGTCAAATAAATAAATAAAATCTTTAAAAAATTTTTTTTTCTTAATTAAAAAGAAAGAATAAAAGTCTCAAGTCGATAACCTAATCAACCATCCTGAGACACAAGTAAAAGAAGAGCAAACTGAATTATGTAGGGCTATATGAGATTGAGATTCGGCTTCTACAACCTCTGAGCATCTTTTGTATCCCAAGACTTAGAATGATGATTAATTTTATGGGTCAACTTAACTGGGGTAAGAGAAGCCCATACAGCTGGGAAAACATTACTTCTGAGTACTTCTATGAAGGTATTTCTGGAAGAGATTAGCATTTGAATTGGTGGAGTGAGTAAAGATCATCCTCACCAGTGTGGGTAGGCATCAACTAATCTACTGAGACCTGGAATAGAAGAAAAAGGCAAAGAAAGGGCACATTTTCTTTCTTCTTCCTGAGCTGGGATGTCCATTTTCTCTGCCTGCTTGTTTGAGCTCCCACCCTGCAAACAAGTGTTCTTTTTGCAGCCTACTTAGTGTCCTGTTTTTCACATTTTCTTGTTTTTCATTGGTGATGTTGCTATTTAAAACAGCAGCTGATGATATGGTACTTTATTTGGAAAACCCAAAAGACTCTACCCCAAAACTGCTAGAACCCATACAAGAATTCAGTAAAGTGGCAGGATACAAAAATCAATGCACAGAAATCAGCTGCATTTCTATATACCAACAATGAGACAGAAGAAGTAGAAATTAAGGAGTCAATCCTATTTACAATTGCACCAAAAACCATAAGATACCTAGGAATAAGTCTATCCAAAGAGGCAAAGAATCTGTACTCAGAAAACTATACGATATTCATGAAAGAAATTGAGGAAGACACAAAGAAATGGAAAAACATTCCATGTTCATGGATTGGAAGAACAAATATTAAGATGTCTATGCTACCTAGAGCAATCTACATATTCAAAGCAATCCCTATCAAAATACCATCAACTTTTCTCAAAGAAATGGAACAAATAATCCTAAAATTTGTATGGAACCAGAAAAGGCCCCGAAGAGCCAGAGGAATGTTAAAAAAGAAAACCACAGCTGGTGGCATCACAACCCCGGACTTCAAGCTCTATTACAAAGCTGTCATCATCAAGATAGTATGGTACTGGCACAAAAACAGACACGTAGATCAATGGAACAGAACAGAGATCTCAGAAATAGATTCTCAACTCTATGGTCAACTAATCTTTCACAAAGAAGGAAAGAATGTCCAGTGGAAAAAAGACAGTCTCTTCAACAAATGGTGTTGAGAATATTGGACAATCACATGCAGAAGAGTGAAACTGGACCATTTCCTTACACCATTTGAGTAAAAAATAGACTCAAAATGGATGGAAGATCTAAATGTGAGACAGGAATCCATCAAAATCCTTTAGGAGAACATAGGCAGCAACCTCTTCGACCTCGGCCACAGCAACTTCTCCCGGGACACATCACCAAAGGCAAGGGAAGCAAGGGCAAAAATGAACTATCAAGACTTTATCAAGATCAAAAGCTTTTGCACAGCAAAGGAAACAGTCAACAAAACCAAAAGACAACAGACAGAATGGGAGAAGATATTCGCAAATGACATATAGGACAAAGGACTAGTATCCAAAAATCTATAAAGAACTTATCAAACTCAACACTCAAGGAACAAATAATCCAATCAAGAAGTGGGCAGGAGACATGAACAGACATTTCTACAAAGACATCCAAATGGCCAACAGACACATGAAAAAGTGTTCAACATCACTCAGCATCAGGGAAATACAAATCAAAACTACGGCGAGATACCACCTCACACTAGTCAGAATGGCTAAAATTAACAAGTCAGGACATGACAGATGTTGGCGAGGATGCAGAGAAAGAGGAACCCTCCTACACTGTTGGTGAGAATGCAAGCTGGTGCAGCCACTCTGGAGAACAGCATGAAGGTTCCTCAAGAAGTTGAGAATAGAGCTACCCTATGACCCAGCAATTGCACTACCTGGTATATACCCCAAAGATACAAATGTAGTGATCCAAAGGGGAACCTGCACCCCAATATTTACAGCAGCAATGTCCACAATAGCCAAACTATGGAAAGAGCCAAGATGTCCATCAACAGATAAATGAATAAAGAAGATGTGGTGTATATATGCAATGGAATATTATACAGCCATCAAAAATAAAATCTTACCATTTGCAACAATATGGATGAAACTAGAGGGTATTATGCTAAGCGAAATATGTCAATCAGAGACACTTATCATACGATCTCACTGATATGTGGAATTTGAGAAACATGGCAGGAGATCACAGGAGAAGAGAAGAAAAAAATGAAACAAGAAGAAAGCAGAGAGGGAGACAAACCATAAGAGACCCATGATCTCAGGAAACAAACTGAGGATTGATGGAGTGAAAGGGGTGGGGGGGATGGGGTGGCTGGGTGATGGACATCGGGGAGGATAGGATATGTGCTATGGGGAACGTTGTGAATTGTGTTAAGACTAATGCATCACAGACCTGTACCCCTGAAACAAATAATACATTATATGTTAATCTAAAAAGCCTAAAAACAGCATCTGAGCATAGTGTTGACAAGCTGTCCAGTTTTCATAAGCACAAAAAAGCTGTGATATGCCTTGCAGAGAAAATATATGTGTTAGATAAGTTTCATTTATGCATGAGTTATAGTGCCATTGGCTAGGAGTTCAATGTTGATTATTCAATCATGTATATTAAATAAACTAACTTTTTTTAATTTTTGATTTTTTTTTCTTAGAAAGAGAGCATGCAAGCACATGTGAGTGGGGGGAGGGGCGGAAGGAGAGGAAGAGAGAGAATCTTAGGCAGGCATATGCTCTGCGAGGAGCCCATCACAGGGCTCTATCCCATTACCCTGAGATCATGACCTGAGCTGAACTCAAGAGTCAGATGTTCAACCACCTGAGCCACCCAGAAGGCCCTAAATAAGGTATCTTTAAACAGAAACACACATTTTAAAAAGTTATGTATTGATCAGTTGATGAGTATGTTATGATCAGAAACTTGCAGAAACTTGCTGGCTAACTCTGTATTTGGCTTAGGAGTGGTATCTCAATAGCTGCTAATTCAGTGTTTGTGGCAATTATACAGAATATAACTATCGCAAGGACAACCGTCAAGAATCAACTGAACATTTCTAGTTTTTTTAAAATATATTTTTATTTATTTATTTGACAGAGAGAGATCACAAGGAGGCAGAGAGGCAGGCAGAAAGAGAGAGAGGGAGGGAAGCAGACTCCCTGCTGAGCAGAAAGCCCGAAGTGAGACTCAATCCCAGGACCCTGAGATCATGACCCGAGCCGAAGGCAGCAGCTTAACCCACTGAGCCACCCAGGCGCCCTGAACATTTCTAGTTTTAAAGGCAATCTGACTGTGACATCTCTCACCCATACCAACTGAGTAAGCTGATTAAAGGAGGTCACTTTCACTATTTCATTCTTATTATAGCCCTCTCAAAGCTGCAAGCAGTACTTGAGACGGCAGCATCCCAGTGGAGACCTCCTGCATAAAGAGGGAACCCACAAGTGCTGCTGTCCGCGGTGCTGATTATACAAAAGAAGCTTCCCTCAAGACTTTTCATCTGTTAGTCAAAATGCTGGCTAAGCTCTCTCCAGGGGAAGGTTTTCATTTGCTGGCTTGGGAGACATGCCCTTCCCTGAACCAAATATAGCCCGAGAGAGAGAAATGTTATGATTGGTATTGAGGTCAGAGTTCCTATCAGTATCGCAGAGGGTAAGGTAGGAATTTATGTTTCCCCAAAGGAAAATGTAGGCTCTGTTGCCAGTAGGAAGTGGACTAGATTCCACATAGGCAAGCGAAACAGATTTCATCAACTATTCTCCTGTGATAGTCATCTGTGTATTTTCAACACCCTTTCCCCATCATTACAGGTTATCTGTTCATGTCTTTGTTCTTTAAAGAATCGGATTCTCATGAAAGAATTTTTTTTTGGTTTACACTAGGAAAATTATGCTAACTTTTGTCAAAACCAGGAAAGAAAGTGGAGTTTCTTGGGAGAAAGAAATTGTCCTAGAAAATGGGGGTAACCAAATTTGCATTTCTCTAATATTGCAACAATTGATGTCATCGCCCCTGGCTAAGACCACACGCAGAAATATTACCCTGGTCATTGGAAACTAAGGTCTGATTAATAAGTAAGAATGATCTTGCACTATGCTACCACTCCTCATTAGCCCAGCAAGTCAGGGAAGTCCTGGAATCCCTATTACAGAGTATACATATGAGCCTGGGAGTTTGAGTACCACTGACTCTACGTCTAATTCACATCATGCTGTAGGTTCTGTGGAGGTAATGCAATGAACTTTGGGCCTCACTGAGGTAACTGAAAGGTCTGGGATCAAGGACAGTTTATTTTCTTGTCAGAATTCAAATTCCCCCTTCCCCTTTTAGTAGCACAGGGTTCTCACTGGTGTTGTCTAGCATAGAAAAATGTTCCCCAGAAGACTTCTAGATCCTTCGTCTGGGACTGGATACGGGATACACTCACTTTAAGAAACAAAAAGGGCTGGGGCGCCTGGGTGGCTCAGTCATTGGGTGTCCACCTTTGGCTCAGGTCATGATCCCAGGGTCCTGGGATCGAGCCCTGCACTGGGCTCCCTCTTTAGTGGGAAGCCTTCTTTTCCCTTTCCCATTCTCCTAGCTTGTGCGCTCTCTCTCTCTCTCTCTCTCTCACTGTGTCTTTCTGTCAAATAAATAAAATCTTAAAAAAAAAAATGCCAGGGCACCTGGGTGGCTCAGTTAGTTGAGCATCTAGCTCTTGATTTTGGCTCAGGTCATGATCTTAGGGTCGTGGGATCAAACCCTGTGTCAGGCTCTGCACTCAGAGGGGTGACTGCTTTTCTCCCTCTTCCTCTGCCCCACTCACACTCTGACTCTCTATCTAAAATAAATAAATAAATAAATAAATCTTTAAAAAGAAAAGAAACAAAAATGGCATCACTCCATTCAAGTGGGAAGATAGGACTTTTATCCTCTATATTATTTTGGAGTCTTTTGGCTTCTAGTGAATGAAATTGAACTCAAAATGTCGTAAGCATAATAACAAACTTATTAGCCCAAATAACTAAAAATGTGGGGATGTACACCCAGCTTTAGGTAGTGCTGGGTCCGGAGACATTTCATCATTAGGGCTGGAATCCTTTCCATCTCTCAGCTCTGTTTTCCTTTGTGTTGGCTTCACTCCCAAGCCCCATGTGATATTCCCCATATCTCTTGGATCACACAGTCCTTCCTGCTAGCAGCCCCCCTGCCAAAAGAGAATTTCTCCTCACAGTCTTCCAGAACACATCCTGGGTGGGGCTGACTTTCATTTGATTCCACTGGGGCTCATGCTTCTTCCTGAACAAAACACTAAGACCTGAGTGATGAGAGAAGCTGATCGGCTGGACCTAGAGCCAGAAGCGGGATTACCCCAACTCAAACCACATGGACTGAGCAAGGTGGACGAATTGTTCTCTAAAGGAAACTCAGAGATATCTCCAGGTAAAGAGGGAATAGATGTGGATGGAAGAAAAGAAAACATGACCGCTACAACATTGCTTTTGGCAAAAAGTCTATGTACTTAGGGGACAGCACAAGACTCATTTCATATTGATTTTTCCTAAGTTGCCTAGAAGTGATAGTATTGACAACAAGAGGATGTGTTGGTTCCTTTTAAGGTTCCTTTCCCCCTCACTCTCACCACATTCTTAGAGAAATGCCCATCCACCTACAGGGGTGGGCCTCTACGGCCATATTTGTTTATGTGTTTCCATCCTGAATGGACTAGGCATGAGGACACCTGACCCACAGAAGCTAATTATTACCAATCTGGTGGCCAGTGAAATTCTTCCTGGGGATCCACTGAGGCGGAGAGAGGTTTTGATTTTGCTTACATTAACTTGGGTTGGTTTCTGTTAATTGAAACCAAATGACTTCACCAAGACTAATTCCGGTCACAGGATTCTGGTAGCACTGAGGCTAGGCAATTCTGCTTATCTTGACTGGTCTTGCTATACAGGAAAATAACCTAGAAGGGATCGTGGGGATAAGAAGTATTGGAAAGGTAGGAAACATTGAGCTTTTAGATAGGGTAGCCGGAGGGGGGGGCAGTTCTAACCGATTATAGGGTAACAATAAAGCAAAGACTGGAAAGAGGCAAGGGGATGATTCACGTGATTATCTGGGTGCACCTGTGTGTGTGTGTGTGTGTGTGTGTGTGGCTGGCAGACTGAACAGTGGTAACAAACCCTGAGGCAGGAGTGTGTCATCATATCCAAGGAACAACACAGAGGCCAAAGAGAAAGAAGCAGAATGCGTCAGAGCCGTGGGAGATGAGAAAGGGTGATAACAGGGGTCAGACACGGAGGACCTTGTAGGTGACCACAGAGCTTGGGCTTTTGCTAAGGATGAAGCAAAAGAGCCACCGAATAGGTCTAAGCAGAGTGACATGATCTGACTCTAATTTAATGGCAACTCTTTGGCTGGTATATTGACCATAGGCTGTAGAGGGATTAATCAGGGGAATATGGCAATGATCCAGGTGGGACATGGTGACAGACCAGCAACGGAGGTGTCACCTGGAAAGTTAGAAATGCAGATTCTCAAGCCCCACTCCACGCCTATAGAGGTAGAATCTGCATTTTAACACGATCCACAGTGCTTGTATGCATGTTAAAGTCTGAGGAGTCCTGTGTGCGAACAGAACCCTTCTTTGTCCCGGCCTGTTTCTTCCCTACTCTAAGGGGCTGTGATCGAGGTGTCCCTATGGTCCCTTGTACTTGCAATTTTCTTTTCTTTCTTTCTTTCTTTTTTTTAAAGATTTTATTTATATATTTGAGTGAGGGGAAGAGAGAAAGAGAGAGAGAGAGGGAGGGAGAAGCAGACACCCCAGGGAGCAGGGAGCCTGATGCGGAGCTCAATCCCAGGACCCTGAGATCATGACCGGGGCCAAAGGCAGACGCCCAACTGACTGAGCCACCCAAGCGCCCCCCAGTTGCAATTTTCTAAGCTCCTTACTTACAACTCTCTGTGTGAGTCATTATGAAAAGGCAGCGGAAGAGAACACATGATAAGCGACCTTTCTGCAAAGCCCCTGCTGCCCACAACCGGAGGCAGCGGTCCCTGAAGCAGCTTCGTGATGCAGGTCAGTAGGGGCCTCGCGGGAAGAGGCCGCCTGGGATTTCTCCTGGTGCTGGGGTGGAAGGGCGCCCAATAGGACGGGAGTGGAAGGTGTCGGGCAGCAACAGGGCAGCAGGAGGCGCTGTGAAGTGCTGGTGGGTGGGGCCCAGACCCAGAGGAAATGCAGGGTGCTGGGTGGCCTCAGGGAGGCAGCAGCCTCTGCGCCGCGCCACCGCAAGACACAGTGCTGGACGCACCCGGGCGCAGAGCGACCTCAGGGTGGCAGGAGGCGCTGCAGAGTCGCGGCTGGCAGATCCTGGGCCTCCTGGGGAATACACACCTGGGCAGGTGGGGGCGGCCCCGAGGGGGCGGGGCTGGAGGGGCGGGGCCCAGGTCCGGCCCACAAGAGCCCGAGGCCGCGACTGCGGCGGGATGCTCTCGCTCTAGGCCGAGCAGAACAGAGCGCTCACGGATCGCGCGCACGCGAGCCCCAGACTCTTCGGAACTGAGCGAGGTGAGCCTAGAGCCAGGTCGCGTCGCACGAGTTTGGGGCTCCCAGGCACCGGAGCGGCCGCGGGGCGGGGTGGCTTCTCGGACATGGTCCCCGCGGTAGGCGCCGGAGCTGGCATCCGCCCGGGGCTGCCTCCCGGGGGCCGGGATGCTGGGACACCCTCCCAGGTCAATCCAGGTCCAGCCAGCTCTCTGGCGTCGTCCACGCCGTGGCCTGGGACACGGAACTGGGGAGATAAGCATTTCTGAGCTACTCAGGAACAAGATCTAGGACTCCCGGAGTCCCGGGCTACGCCTTGCCTGGTCTCTCCGCGCAGCCCCTGTTCAACCCCTTTTCCTGGCCTTGGTGATACTAGACCGCGATTGTTCCCTTTACCTTCCGGAATGTTTTCAACACCTGAATCGGGTTGGGTTCTCTCCAGCGGCTTCAGCAGACTGCCTTCTGCCACAGCACCGTGTGCGGTCGCTCTGCGCAGGGTAGGCGGGGGCTGTGCAGTCGCCGGGGAGGAGCTCGGGTCCCGCGCCTAGAACCTGAGGCTTGGGGTCCCTTCCTGGGGCACGGGAGATAGACGAGCTCGGGGGTGAGTCAGCGGGGCAGGTAGAGAATGGCCCGCCAAGAGTGGCCCTGGAATTTGGAAGAAAAAAAAAAAAATCCTTTGAGTCTTGCTATCTGTGTGGCTTTGGGCAAGTTATCTAATCACTCTGCACCTCAGTTTCCCCTCTCTGTGAAATGGGCACAGTACTTTACTTCATATAATTATGAGCATTGAATAGGTAATGTGTTAAGAGCTGCGTGGGAAGGCTGGAAGAAGGGAAGGCTCAGTGTATGGCAGCCGCTATTCTTGCTGCTGTTGCTATTGTTGTCATTATTATTACTATTTGAGCAGCGCAGCTAGTAGTTGGGTGTGGACTCCTGAGTTCAAATCCCAGCTCAGCCACTTTCTCGTGTGACCTTGGACAAACTAAACTTCTCAGGGTCTCCATTTCATTTGTATGATGTGGAGAATGAGGATGCCTACCTCAGAAATCTATTGTGGAAATGGACTGAAGAGTAAAGTACTTTAGAGAGTAAATGCTTGGTGTCAGCTCTGGGTGCTTCCCAAAGGCATCGTGTTTTATCCAGCAGCACAACATAATAGTAACCATAATAGTAACATAATAGTAATAATAGTAACCATAATAATGCTTTGAATTGGAACACTGTTTGAGTGAACATTTATCTGTTTTGTGATGAGCCAGATGGGTTCCCTCCTTTTGCCGGTAGTTTCACGGACACGGGTGGCTAATCCACTGGGGTCAAGGTCAGTCCTGGAGAAGGAGCTGATGGGGCAGAGGAACCCCAGGGATTGTCTTCAGTGAGGAGAGTCAGAGACAGGAGCACCCAGAATCTGTGCTTCTCAACATTCCCACAGAAGAAAACCTTCCCTGGGTTGCAGTCTTACTTGACAGGAAATTAAACCTGGATCCAGGTTTTAATTTTTAATTTTTAAAAAGATTTTATTTCTTTCTTTGTGCGCGAGAGAGTACAAATGAGGGGAGGGATGGAGGAACAAGCTCCCTGACGAGCACGGAGCCAAAGGCAGGGCTCGATCCCAGGACCCCGAGGTCATGACCTCAGCCAAAGGCAGACGCTTAACCAATTGAGCCACCCAGGGCCCCCCGGACCCAGGTTTTTAAAACAAACAAACGAACAAACTTGTTAACTTATTTGCTTTTGGACTGTAGAGAGAAAAGAGGTGTGGGGATGAGAAATATTTTCAATGATAAAATAAGTTACAGTCCTCTTGCCGAGAGGCTAACAGCATAATTTTGAGGGTTGAGGTTTTCTCCATCCCAGTAAGGTCATATGCATCCGGCAGGGGGCGCTGCTGGAGGGAGGTCGCTGCCTCTGGACGGCTCTCCCTGGCCTCCCCCTCCCCCGGCACTCTGAAACCCACTAACATCATAAACTTGGAAGCCTCCCAGCATTGCCCCCCCGGTTCCCAAATGTGGCCACTATCCCATGGGGTCAGCGTGGAGAAAAAGTAACTCGTGCAGTCCAGAACCCTGCCCGAAGAACTTGACGGAGCAAAAGTCCTTGTCCCAGACGCAGGCCCTCTGGGGGCATGGGGCCATGGGGCCCGCCCTCCATATCCTACTCCAAGTTAAGCTCTACCCTACTTTGCCTCTGTCCCCAAAGGCAGGCACAGGAGGCAGAGTTTCCGTATAACCCCCTCTCCCCCTTCCCCAGGGCTCACAGCTGTCTGGAGGCAGTTACACTGACTGTCCAGAGTTTGAAAATTAAATAGCTCAGGAACCCCTCTTTTCCCTCTTCCTTGGGGAGGGGGGCAGCGCCCTGCACAATGCCAGGCCCCTCAGAAGCATATTATGGTGGTGGAGAAGGCTGCAAGGTTCTAATCCAGTTCCTCCCCTTACTAGCTGTGTGGCCTTGTATGAACGACTCCACCTCTCTGAGCTTGTTGAAACACAAAATGAAATCTGCGTAGATTATATGTTTATTTATAGAGAGAGACTGTATCCATCTATGAGACTAGTGAGAGTTTATATATGATAACCATGAGAGGATTCTCCCTATATATAGACTATATATTTTTAAATATAATATATTATATATTTAATATAATATTTTATATATATATATATATAGCCTACAATACACGTGTATTAGTTCATTTCTAGAAAGAATGTGGTTGCATGTTGTGAAGTTTCTGTAACTGCAGTGCATCTTGGACGTTCATGAATGTGGTAATGTGCTTTCCATCACTTTCCCCCAAACAAAGCTGTTATTGAATCAAAGCATATTCCCCTAATTAGCGATCCCTTAGAATCAAGGAAATATGGCACAATGCCTGGGAAATATTAAGTGGCCAAGAGCTGTGGGCTATTGTTTAGAAGGTGTTCTAGAAACACCAAAAGCTTGACTGTAAAGAGAAGAGGTCAAACAGAAATGAAACAGAAACTCCACTGGCAGGGAAAGCAGCGGGGAAAAGCCTGGAAAACAAAGCTGGGAGCCCACCACCGAACAGGCTCTAAGTTGGCTGCCGAGCCATTCTCTTGGCAGGTTGTATCTGTCAAAGAGAGTGCAGGGCGCTTGCTCGGCTACCCGCGGAGGGAGACACCAGGGGCTGGAATGCTGCCCTCAAGGGGGCAGGTTGAGGGAAGCGATAAGGTGCGGGAGGCGTGCTCTAAATGCGGCAGCGCTGGTAGGAGTGGTGCAGAGGCCCACGTGCGGTGCAGAGGGCTCCTGCTCCAGGCACGCAGGCGAAAGGTTCTTCAAACCTGCCGCGGGGGATTCTCAGGTTAAACCCCACCCAGACCCCACAGCGGGTTGCAAGGGGAGGAGGCAGCCCTTTGGCAGCGGCCAAAAAAAAAAAAAAAAAAAAAAAAAAAACCCAAATACCCAGGAAAAGGGGCCTGGGACCTCAGAATGCAGATTTGTCCAGCCCCCCGGAGGGAAAAAGGAGGGCGGCCTCGGAGAACAAGCGTCACCCAGAGTCGGGCCTCCAGGCACCGCCCCGCCCCTAGAGGGGAGTCAGGGGTGGGGGGGTCGCGCCGGGAGCTGGGAGCTCACCTGCTTTTCTTCTCCGCCTCTCCAGCGTGCCTGCCCCTCCACATCCCATTCTTGCCATGGCTCCTGGAGAGAAGATCAAAGCCAAAATCAAGAAGAATCTGCCGGTGAGGGGGCCCCAGGCGCCTACAATCAAAGAGCTGATGCGGTGGTACTGTCTGAACACCAACACCCACGGCTGTCGCCGCATCGTGGTGTCCCGCGGCCGCCTGCGGCGCCTGCTCTGGATTCTGTTCACGCTCACTGCCGTGGCCCTTATCTTCTGGCAGTGTGCTCTCCTCGTGGCCTCCTTCTACACCGTCTCTGTCTCCATCAAAGTCCACTTCCAGAAGCTGGATTTTCCTGCTGTCACCATCTGCAACATCAACCCTTACAAGTAAGAGGCAGGAGCAGGGCCCTGGGGGTGGGGGCCGCAGCCCCTCTCCAAGGTACTAGGCGCCAGCCAGGCCGCAGACACGCTTTTTAGAAATCTGAATTCGTTGCCAAACTTGGTAAACTCCCTCTCCCGGGTTCTAAATCTGTACCAAGTTTTCTGTCTATCAGCTGCTCCTGAGGAGGGACTAGTTCAAGGATGTACAGGAGGGGGAGGCGGCAGGAGTCAGTTTCACTTGGAGGTAGCCCTGGTATGGGCTAGGCCTGTCCCCCAGCCCGGGCACCTGAGTGCGTGGACACACAGGAGCACACACAGCCCCATTTAGCCATTTCCCGGGAGCCCTGTAAGCTTACACTCTCCCCAAAATGTGAGCGGGAGGCTGACTCAGAAGTGACACCCAGATGACTTCCGGAAGCATCTCAGCGGCCCCAAACCCTCATCTGAGGGAACCCAGCCCCACTAATTGAGATCGCCAGGCTCTGCGCAGGATCAACCCTTGGTCCTGCCCTCTTGTCTGCCACGGGGCCTGCTCTTAAATGGGTCACTGGAATCCTGCTCAGGATGATTGAAAACTGATCTGCGAGGCAGGTCTGAATCCGGCAGAATTTGTCCGAGCAGGTGTGGGTGTGGAGAGAAGGGAGGAGCAGGGGAGGAAGAGTATCAAAGGAAACCAACTGGGCAAAATCAGAATCAGGTCCAAGACTCATTCTCTACCTCACAGTCTGTTGGTCCCTCCCTCTGTTCCGTCTGTCGCTTATTCCATAATCAGATGAGCGGCCATGCAGTGTGCTAGAGTCGAGGCCACGGACCTGAACAACCCAACAGTCTTTGTCTTAATGGAGCTAAGTCGTAGTGGAGAAGCGAAATATTAACAAATATAATTCCACTAAAAACTTAATAGTGAATGTTTGCACACACACACAGACACGGGATAAACTCAGAATCTCGGCAACACTCCCATTTCACAGATGACAAAACTGAGACACAAAGAGGCTAAAATAATGGGTCCACGGTCACAAATCCAGGGCCCGGATGGGGAACTGGACCCCCATGTGGTTTGGCTCTGGAGTCTGTACACTCGGTCACCATGCTGTGTCACCAAGTCAGAGAGCAAGGGGTAGAGAGAGGCGAGATGAGGCAGTGAGGAGGGAGACCAGGACTATGTGTGTTATGAAAATTTAAAGATGGGGTTGTGCTTCACGCGGTCACATCCCGTGTCACTCTTCTTATTCTTTGGGGGTTATTAAGGGGACGGTTCTACCTCTCTTCCCCCTCCCGGCACTGATTCAAGGGGAATTCGTGGGCAGGGCCAAGTGAGCTGAGTGGAGACAGAGCCTGTCCCCTGGACAGACTTCTGGTTAGCAGGTGTTGTCTGCACTGTAATTGTCCGTGGCTGGTTTATGGGAGGCACCTGATAGTCACCACTCCAGAAATGCTGGTTGGGGCAAACTCACCAACACACCCTGAGAGCAAGCAGATGGTAGTGGCAGAAATGCAGCCATAAGAAGTCACGCAAGGGTCACCCGGGAGCCTGTCACCGTTTACTTAAGCCAACAGTCACTTTGGATGGGGCAAATCGGAAAAGCCTTGGTCTCCTTGGCCAAGGAGGCAGGAGGGAGTGGGCCCAGGGCTGTCACACATTGACGGGAAGTGGAGGGCAGAAGGGCCAGCACTCTGTCGGGGGAGCTTGCCTTTTCCCTGAAGCCTCCTCCCCACCTTGGCAGGTACAGTGTGGTGCGGGACCTTCTAGCTGACCTGGAACAGGAGACCAGAGTGGCCTTGAAGACCCTGTATGGCTTTCCGGAGAATACGTCTCGAAGACGCCGAGAGGCAGAGTCCTGGAATTCGGATGGGCCCAAATTCCTCAGACTGGTCCCACTGATGGCTTTCAGTCAGGATGAGACCGGCGAGGTCAGGGACTTCCTCACGGGGCGGAAGCGGAAGTTCAGCGGGCGCATCATTCACAAGGCGTCAGATGCCATGCACGTCCACGGGTCTAAGGAGGTGGTGGGATTCCGACTGGTGAGATGCACGTCCTCACAGCTGGGGGGTATGGGAGCAGCTGGAGATAGTGGGTCCGGGAAGGTTTCTCCTTTGCCACTGTCTCTGTGGTCCTGTCCAAAGAAATACAACCAGCTCAGGGTGAATTTTCTGCAAGCAACTGAAACTGACTCGGGCAATACTAAGCAGGAAAAAAAAAAAAATTGTCTTAGAAAGGGACCAGTAGCTCATGGAAGCCTCTCAAAGGACAGGAAGTAGCGACAATCCAGGGATCTAGGTGGCAAGAAATGCTGGAGTCATTTCACATTATGGCTCTGGATTAAATAAACTTCAATTATTTTCAGGCTTTTTGCTAATCCATCCATAAAGACGATTCAAGTCCCATCTTGGGACTATGTGATTGGCCAAGTCTGGGTCGCCTAATGGCTAACAGCGGGTGAGGCATCATGGTGGACAGTCTCATCAGACTGTACCCAATAGGGGAAATGACATTCCACCAAAATAAAATTAGGGTGCAGAACCCTGAAGGAACAAAATAGATAACAAGGAGCGGAAATGGCCGATGATCCCTGCAGTACCTGCCTTTGTGAGCGGCCCCAAGGACGCAGCCATTCACCAAAATTGAATTCCATCAGTGTCCCGGGCAAAGTCAACCCACCACCCTATCTCTCCATGCCCCAGACTCCTCTGTGAGATGAGATACCTCCTCTATAACTTAGAGAGGAGGCTTGCCAATTGTGAGACCCCAGGGCACCTTACAATCCTGAAAAAATGGCCCTTTCACTTTTTTTATTTTAAAGGATTTTTTAAATTTTTACTTATTTGACACAGAGAGAGAAAGCGAGAGAGGGAACACAAGCAGGGTGAGTGGGAGAGGGAGAAGCAGACCCCCCACTGAACAGGAAGCCTGATGTGGGGCTCGATCCCAGGACCCTGAGGATCATGACCCGAGCCGAAGGCAGCCGCTTCAACAGCTGAGCCACCCAGGCGCCCCTGGCCCTTTCTCTTAACCACCGAGCCTTTTCAAAGTCTTCCTGGGTATTTTGCTGAGATACACACCCCGTCATCCCTGAGAGCCAGATCAGGCATTTGAGAATTTCCAAGCTCTGTGTGACGAGAACATCTGAAACATACTACCGTCTCCCTACAAGGCTCTCATTATTTTATATTTCAAATGTTGGTCCTCCCAACTACTCTCTGAGGTTGGCAACGATGATGTTTTAGCCAACATCTGGCAAGTGCAATAATGGAGCCGTAACGCCTTGCCCAAGATCCTGCAGAGAAATCATGCTGGAGTCTGGGCAAGCATCCAGATTTCTAGACTGCTGAGCTAATAGGAAATGGCCAGAGGTGTGTGGGAGGTCAGTAGCAATAATCAGCCGTGGCCTCGCTATCTGGAGATGCTAAGGAAACTGGTTTTTCTTCTTATCTGGTAAGCAGTCACAGGAAGTCGTGACCGTGAGACTCTGTCCTGCTCTCGGCCCCTTCTTGGTCCTTGAGGCTGATCTCTCTCAGCCCCTGGAAGTAAGAGGAAGCCCACCCTTGCTTCAGGCGCCCTTCCCGCTCGCCCCGAGTGTCTGGTCTAGAGTCCCAGTTCCTCATCCTCACCGTCCTGCGGAAGGCGCGTGCTGGTGCCAATGGCTTCAGCGCACTCTCTTCTTCACAGTGCTCAAATGACACGTCCCACTGTGCCCTCTACAACTTCAGCTCAGGCATCAATGCCATCCAGGAGTGGTACAAGCTCCACTACATGAACATCATGGCGCAGGTCCCTCTGGAGAAGAAGATCAACATGAGCTACTCTGCCGAGGAGCTGCTGGTCACGTGCCTGTTTGACGGGGTGTCTTGCGATGCCAGGTCAGGAGAGGGGTCCGCTCCCTTGGTTTTGAGCCCCGGGCCTGCACCTGCAGCTCCGCGGGGGAGGGCCTGGGAGTAGAAGATGCTCTTCTCACTGTCCCTGCCCTTTGGAAAACAGCTGGCGTGGGAGCCAGGCTCTAGAGTCAGTGAGGAAGATAGAAATGGCACAGAGCCAAAATATCCTTGAACTCATTAAGTTACTCATAAACATATTTTTACTTTTTTTAAAGATTTTTATTTATTTATTTGACACAGAGAGAGAGAGAGATCACAAGTAGGCAGAGAAGCAGGCAGAGAGAGAGGAGGAAACAGGCTCCCCACTGAGCAGAGAGCCCGATGTGGGGCTCGATCCCAGGACTCTGCGATCATGACCTGAGCCGAAGGCAGAGGCTTTAACCCACTGAGCCACCCAGGCGCCCTTAAATTACTCATAAAAACAGAGTGGTTGATGGTCTATGTATAACCTTGGATGCTACCATCATACACACCAGTGATGTGTGCTAGCCTGAGCTAGCACAGAGGAAGAAACAGGAAGGAAGGAAAGGTGGCAGAGAGAGAGGAAGATGGGTCTACGTCCGGACGGGTGAGCTCCCCCAGCTCTCTGCCTTGAAGTTCACACTCAGACCCCTGGTGGTGACTGAGCAGGGATGGGACATTCTGGAGTGTTCCTGCCTTTCCAGAAGGCTTACTTCATTCTATGTCAACACGAACCCTTTCTGTATGGAAGTAGCTATATTGGTCCTTTTGAAGCTGAGTGATTGGAAACGTGTTCGCCTGAGGGGTGGGGTCTCAAGCCAGCGGGTGATGATGTGCTACCTTCTCCGGAGGTCATTTCCCGGTACTGGAATGGAAAAATATGTCAGGTGTTGGCTAAGAAATTCACAAGCCGAGGAATACGAGAGCAGACAAATGACAGAGGAGGGCCGCCTCGAGATGGAGACAGGGATGAGAATATTGAGCGGGAGAACAGAGCAGAGCAGAGTCCCACCTCGCTGTGCCTCGGGCTGGGTGGCGGGCATGGTCTGTGGCTTCTCAGCCCGAAACGTGGAGAAAGGAAGACATTTTCCATTGCCCATAAAAGAGAGCTGGCCCCATAAGCACGGCCTATCCAGCCTGCAGCTCCGACGCTCGAGGGGCGGCCCCCCCACCACCGCGCTTTCTGACCCATGTTCTTCCTCATAGGAACTTCACGCTGTTCCACCATCCAATGTATGGGAATTGCTACACGTTCAACAACAGAGAGAACGAGACTATCCTCAGCACGTCCATGGGGGGCAGCGAATATGGTAAGGAGATCCGCACCAACGGTGAGCACACCGGCAGTGGGATAGCTGGGGTGCCCGAGCCTTCCAGAAAGGCTCCGTCTGGCCAGAAACCAGGGACAGCACTTCCCCCCTGGCCGCAGCGTTTCCATCAGCGTCCATGCTGGCTCCTTCTTTCTCAATGTCTGTTTTCCCTTCTGACGTCTCCTCTTTACTTGAGAGAGAGAGACAGAGAGCACGGTGACATCGCTGCGGTAAAACCGCTCTGGTTTGAGCTTGGAGCTGGAACGAGTTAACGCAGCGCAGGCAGCCTTCAGATGGGCTTGAACCCAGATGTGCGGAGCAAAACACACCTTTACCTTGGTTGAGATAACGCAGTTCTGCACCTCGCCGTGTGGCCCCGCGCAAGTGACTGCACAGGGCCAAGTGTCTGCAAAGTGGGCATCATAATAACGCGCCTGCTCTGAGGCTATCGGGAGGACTTCCTGTGTGTAGCGCTCCCAGTAAGTCCCGGCACACACTGGATGAGTCTGTCCAGGCTGCGTAACACATTCATGTTCTCTCGGTTCTGGAGGCGAGGGGCGCAGGGTCAAGATGCCGGTGAATCTGGTTTCTGGGGAGAGCTCTCTTCCTGGCTCGCAGATGGCTGTCCTCACCTGGCCTTTCCTCTGTGGCACAGAGAGAGGGAGCGCTGGTGTCTCCTCCTATTCCCATAAAGACACCAGTCCTATGCGATCCTGGCTTGCCTTATGACTCCATTTAACCTTAATTACCTCCCTAAAGGCCCTACCCCCAATTCTGTCTCATTACGGGATAGGATTTCAACATACGGATTTAGAGGGAGGGGAACACACATGAAACACACAACAAATGCTGGTTGTGATCGTCATTCCTACTGTTGGTAGTGTTATGACTATTACCACCAGCCCCGGTGATACCATGACGACCTCTAGCCCTGCCACCAACCCTGCTCAGCTACTATGACTGCTGAAGGGCAGGCAGGGACAGATGGGCCTGGCTTACCCGCAAGAGGAATTTGTGCGAAGTCCTAAGCAAATCGAACACGATGTGATACACAGGCGCACTCCCCCAAGGAAAGGCACGGCTTTGTCGTGGAGGAAAACAGTGTGTGGATGCCTGGCCTTTGCGTCTGTGTGATGTGTATTCTTACCAAGACTGCGAGAAACCGTAACTCAGGACACATACTCTGGTGGGAAGGAGGAGTCTGGGAACTGGGAGCTAAGAGTTGCAGAGTCCTAGCTCTGCTACCTATGTGCTGTGTGACCTTGAGCACATCACTTGACTGCTCTGGGCTTCAGAGCCTTTATGTGCAAATGGAAGAAGTCAGAATGAACTCTCAAAATTTTCTTTTTCCTTTCTTTTCCTTCATTCTTTTTTTTTTTTTTTAAGATTTTGCTTATTTAAAAAAAAAAAAGATCTTGTTTATTCATTTAAGGGAGAGAGAGAGCACAAGCAGGGGGAGCAGCAGAGGGAGAGGGAGAAGCATCAGCAGGGAGTCTGATGAGGGGCTCCATTTCAGGACCCTGAGATCATGACCTGAACTGAAGACAGACACTTAACTGACTGAGCCCCCCAGGCACCCCCTGAACTCTCAAAGTTTTCTATTTTCGATCCATATAGGCCCTGCTCATTTGCTCAGTCATTCATTTAACACTTATTGAGTACCTGCTGTATGCTAGGTCCTCTTCCAGGCATCAGAGACACTACAGTGTCTCTGCTTCCAGGAAGCTTGAATGACAGTGGGGAGAGACAAGGAACAAATGAATGAACAAACACAGAGACATTTTTCTGCTTATAAATCCTAATGAGGGCAATAAGGAAAATCAAGGAATGAAAGGGAAGGGGGTGCTGGGGTCAGGATGGGGGTTTTATTTCAAATAAGGAGGCACGTGTGACAAGAGTTGGTCAGGGGTGAGAACATCCATAGAAGAGCATTTGGGGCACTAACAAGTACGAAAACCCTGAGGAAATGAATTTGACGTGCTCTAGAAGCTCTAGAAGTCCAGTGTGCCAGGAGCCTCTTGAGAGAGCAGGGAGGGAGACCAGGGGGGAAACAGAGGCAGGGCTGCATCACTATAGGGGCGACAGCCACAGTCAGGTTTATGGATCTTATTTCGTGGGATTCCCATATACCCAACGAGATGCCACTGAAGGGTTTCAGGCAAGGGAGTGACCTGATCGGATTTCCAAATTTACTTTTTCAAAATTTTGAAAAGATGTATTCATCTGTCTGAGAGAAAGAGGCAGAAGGGCAGAGGGAGAGAAAGTCTCAAGCAGTCTCCATGCTGAGCTCAGAGCCCAACGCTGGGTTCGATCTCCTGACCCTGAGATCATGACCTGAGCCGAAACCAAGAGTCAGATGCCTAACTGACTGTGCCATCCAATTTCCCAAGATCCCTCTGGCTGCTGGGTGCAAGGGTAGGAACCAGAGTAGGGAGAGAAGTTAGACCAGTGATCAAATAGCCATTAGTGCTTTTCTATAAGGGTTTCAGCAGCCACAGCCCTGCACGTCCCTTTGGATACTGTGCAGAATGCCCCATTTCAAAGGACCATGAGGAGCTGCACATCTCTCACAGCTCCTTTACTGCTCAGCAGAACTGTGGCAGTGACACTGTTTGGGGGGACACAGCAGTGAGCAAGTTGGGCACCAGCCCTCCACCCGTCTTCTCCACGAAGCTTCCGGTCTAGCCCTGTGCACCTTCTGTGTGTTGAAAATGCCTGCGTCTTGATCTGGAGCCTCCCAAAGTAGCTGGAGAGGTAGGCTCCTGCCGGGGAATGTTTACCAAGCCTTTGACCACGGTGGCCTTTTGTCTTCCCAGGGCTTCAGGTCATCTTGAACATAAACGAAGAGGAGTACAACCCCTTCCTGGTGTCCTCCAGCGGGGCGAAGGTGATTGTCCACCGACAGGATGAATACCCCTTCATCGAGGACGTGGGGACAGAGATCGAGCCTGCCATGGCCACTTCCATAGGGATGCACCTGGTAAGAGAATGATGTTCTGACCTTTGTAGGGGTGGCAAGGAGAACAGATCTCTTTTCTCAAGGATAACCAATAAGGTACAGCTTATGGAAAAGTGTATTGGTTTCGAGAGGAAGCAGAGTCCTGGATTTGCTAAAAGGTCCATAGTGGTCCCTCCAGCGGTTCTGCTGAAGGCTGTTTTTGTATCTCCTGCATGGTTAACGAGGCCACAGGATGCCATTCTGGGAAAGAACTGAAGGAACCTTGCTTGTTGCAAAGACAGACACTAGCAGTTATGGAAGCTGTGCTGGGGCCAAAGCATCAGACGCTATATCTGTTACTAACATGAATAGAGCAGATGAAGACCTTTCTTTCTGGGCCACCTAAATGTGTATGAGGCATGTAAGCCACTCCTTAGTGGCTAATGGAAAGTCACTGGGCCATCGGAGCTCTCTTTAGCCAATCATACTTCCGTCAGTTTCACCTCATTCACCAAGAACCTCTTTCTCCCTCAACTCTTTGACCTTCTCTGACCTCAGTGGGTGCTAAAAACAGTCATAACCTGTCAACAGAAGCACATCGGGGCTGTAGACTCGAATCCCTGAGTCAACGATGCCCCAATAGGAACAGAAGGACAAGGAGAGGGGTGTGCCCTGGACACTCCACTAATGCAATCTTCCTGTTTGAAGGACTGAGGTCTTTTTTTTTTTTTTTTTAAAGATTTTATTTATTTATTTGACAGACAGAGATCACAAGCAGGCAGAGAGAGAGGGGGAAGCAGCCTCGCCACCAAGCAGAGAGCCTGACTTGGGGCTAGATCCCAGGACCCTGGGACCATGACCCAAGCCGAAGGCAGAGGCTCTAACCCACTGAGCCACCCAGGCGCCTCATGAACTGAGGACTGTTTATGTCAGTAACTCTCCACCTTTTGTCTTCCTCCCTTGCAAATCTGTCCTCCAGAGCCATGGTTTCCAAACATGACTGATCGTCGGACTCGGATCCACTGAATCAGAATCTCTGAGAGACGAGCCCAGGTTCTGGGTTCTGGGTTTTTACCAAAAAACTGATTGTTCAATCTTCAGTTGTTCAAGTGACTATTCAAGACGCAGAAAACCCAGGAACCTCCGCTTTAGAAAGCTGAGTAGTTCGACATGAAAGGGGAAGTAAAGTGTGTCTTCCTAAGGGAAGGTAAAGTTAGAATGAGAAAAGCTTTAGCAAAGCCATAAATGACGGCTTCGTACTGGGTTATAAAGTGATATAGTGAGCACGGGGCTCACCATCCATTATTTATCCACTCAACCAGCGTCTTTATATGCTGGACGCTGGGACCATATCAGAGCGTAAGACACTCACTGTCTTTTTGGAGCTTAGAGTCTAGCAGAGAGGATCAATCACAAGCAAAAAATTGCACAAGTGATTAATTATAATCATCATCTGTGCTACCAAGGAGAAATGCAGGATGCATGGGAATCTATCGTGGGGCTGGCTGACCTACGGCTTCCAATGGGGGGAATAGCAAGTTCAAGGGTTGCTTTCCGAAGGAAGCAATATTTAAGTTGAGACAGCTGAGATGATGAACTCAGTACATGGTGACAGTCCAGAGGAAATCTGTGGCTTCTGTGTCCCCATCAAGTGGGACAATTCTGGACAAGAGAAACAATCAAGATGGTTACCTGGAACCTGGGGGCTCTCAGGAGGCACATTCCAATGTGGGAGGTTTGTTTCAAGACGGGAAGTGTTGTGGGATTGTGGGAATACAGACTGCTCCTCCCCCCACAAATAATCCTGAGCCCCAAGCTATGAAACGGTGGTTTGGAAAGACTTTGGGGTACCACTTAAGGATCCGGGTCATTGATTGTTCTCTTCACCAGGATTGCAAAACTCCCAAATCAGAATAGTGAACATTTTCACCCAACATTGCCCACGCAGTTTTACCTGCGCCCTGAACAAGGACTTGGGATTTGCAGTACATCCTCTCCTTTAAGAAATTTTTATTACCTATCCTTTTGCCCTCTTGTCCCTTTCTGCCCCTTACGGTGTCTGCAGGCTTGGGCAAGAGGATCAAGAGCTTGGAGAAGTGTAAGAACTGAGGAATTCTGCCCTCTGATTTCCTTCTCTGAGCTTAGAAACACCCACCACTTTGTTAAGCAAACATTTTCTTAAACAACGGTGGGTAAACAAAGACAGAGGTGGGTTTTCTGCTATACCTAATTTGAGATGTAGAAAACCAAAGTGACAGAGCAGGGTCAGTCAGCTCTCCTTCTGATTTACGAGCATTTGGAACAACAAAAAGTAATCTTAGGGATTATTAAGAGGTCAACACGGGGTTACTAAGAATAAGTCCAAACAAACTAGACTTCCTTCCTTCCTTATTTATTTTCTGTTTACTTATTTTTCTCAACAGGCATGTTAAGCTGGTAGACGCAATCAGTTGGTTAAAAATTTTCCTTCGTTTAGTGAGGGACTTTGTGTCCAAAGCACTGGAAATTCAGAGATGAATACAACAGAACACCTGCCTTTAGAGATCTTATCTTTAAGACCACAGGGCTTTGCAATACAGTGACCAGCTCCGTGGGAACAGAGACATTCTGTCTCGTTACCAGGCTCAGTTCTTAGAACACAGTAGATGCTCAGTAACTACTGCTGGATGGGTAGATGGATGTATGGACGGTTGTACAGATGGTGGGGAGCTGCTGACGCTGAAGGCTTCCTAGCTGATAGATTCTTGAAGGACAAGTGTCAGGCAAGTAGTTTCAGGACGGGCTAATGAAAGCAAAGGGCAAAGCAGTGACAAAGGGGTCACAGGAAGTATTTTAAGCTGCTTAGTGAAACTTCCTGAGAAATCTCTTTGGTTGAAGTGTAGTCAAGATAAAGTAATCGAAATACTGGAGGCAGCGTCTTTACATAATTCCGGAAAGAAGTGGTAAGGCCCTTAGCTGAGGCAGAAGCATAAATGAATGGAGGCATAGAGGCAATGGACTTGACAGCCAAGGTCAGCCAGGAAAGGCCTCACTAAGAGGGAAGTTAGATTGATGTTTAGGTTTTGGCTTGGGCAGTGGAAGGGGATGGCGGTGCCGGGTTCAGAATTAGGGAATGCAAGAGAAGGGATAAGTTTGTGGGGGAAGATGACCACTTCTGCTTGGGACATACCCAAGTTGTTGGGCCTTTGGGGAATCGGGGTGAAAATGTCCAGAAATGCTATGAACCGGGAGCTCAGGAGAAAAACGGAGGTGGGGGTTGGGGCGGGCATCTAGCATAACTCTAGACTTGGAAATAAATGCTGTCACCCAAAACCCGAGACAGAATGCAAATGCGTAAGGGCCGAGCAGAAAGAAAATGGAGAAACAGAAGCAGAGAATGAGAAGCAAAAGCCAGAAAGAATGGGTGGCAGATAAATCAAAGAAGAGGGTTTCAAGGAAAGTGTGAACCAACGTGCCAAATGCAGCTGAGAGGTCCGTCAAGAGAAAGGGCAAAAGGTGCTGTCTGGGTTTGGTAACCAAGAGATCACCGGCGGTTTTTGCCAGAGCAGTTTTCAGCAGAAGAAGTGGAACAGAAACCAAAGTACAATGAGCCGGATCATGAATGGGACATGAGGAAGTGGGCAAGGGCAGACAGCTCACCCAGGGTGGTGCGCAGCCAGGTCTTGGAGAGAGCGCAGACTTCACTACCACTGCAAACCCCCCTCCTGTTCGTTCTTATCTCAAAACGCGCACACACCTCTTTTCGCAAGCATATGCATAACAGGGCTTAACTGCCCAGCTTTGTACAATGGTTGTGTAATCTCCATGTCTTAGTTACCTCATCTGTGAAACGGGGAAGATAATAATAACGTGACTTTATAGGCTAATGAACACTCAATGAGTTGGTTCACATGAAGCGCTTGGAAGAGCGCTTCGTATGTAGTAAGCGTTCCAAAATTACCGGCTGTCACTGCACTCTTTTATTTTTAAGAAAAGGAATGTGACAGAAAGGAAAAATAAGTGTGAAGCGAAAAGAGGGGTTAGGAAAGATTTTCTTATCCTTGGTGACACTTTCCTTCTTTATGAGACGTGTTCTTCCATCTATGTAGAAAAAGTGCTAGTTGGGTGCCGTATGTGTTGCAAATGTCTTTCCCAGTTTGTGCTTTCCTTTCGCTTTTCTTTATGCTCCTGTTTCGAATGCAAACATTTCAAATGTTTACATAGTCAAAATCTTTGTCTTCTTCTTCAGCCTTTACGCTTTTTGAGGCTTGTTCTTCCTTGAGATCATATACTGAACTGAGTTGCCTTCCAGTTATTTTATTATTTCAATTAATACCTTAATCCACTGGAATGTTTTTTTCTGCAGGACGTGAAGTAGAGATAGAATTCACTACTTCCTCCAAAGAGTCAACAGTAGTCCTAACTTCATATATGGAGTCATTATTTTTCTTTCCTCCATTGATTAAAAGTATAAACTTTGCCATGCACAAATAAATCTTATAACTTATTACAATATAAAAACCGAACAGAAGCAAAAAGAGACCCTCCGTAATCCCATCTGTAATCCGTAAACCATTCATAATTCCATCTAGGACATCATGCTGCCCTCTGGTCTTCTCCCTGGCACAGTTCATACCTATAAAGAAGTGAGCGGAGGGGCACCTGGGTGGCCCAGAGAGTTAAGTGTCTGACTTTGGCTCAGGTCATGATCTCAGGGTCCCGGAATCGACCCCACTGAGCGGGGAGTCTGCTTGTTCCTCTGCAACCCCCCCCCGCCCATGCTCTGTTTCTTTCTCTCTCTCTAATAAATTAATGAAATCTAAGAAGCTGAGGATTCCTGTGCAAATGTCAGCCTCCCCCAGTATTCTAAGGAAGCAGATAAGATCTGGTTTGATAAAAATGGGCCCTCTTGCCCACATGTATACTCACAGAGACTTAATCACGCCTTCATACACCCATGCGTGCACGCGCGCACACACCCATCTCGCACGTACACATGTATGCACTGACACACAGGTGTGCTCACACACATATACACAAAACTTGCTTCTGTTCACATACATATATACCCATTCTCATTTCTGTGTCCCCAGGGGTCAGGGGCAGATCAGCGATTCTGAAAAACTGATGGTGGAGGGGAGAGAGAGAAGGGGAAGAGGGGCAGGAGGGAGAGAAGAAGAGTGCCCGCCCCACCCCCTCCCCTGCCCACCCCGCCCTGCCCTCCGTGCTTTAGGAAGCCACCTGAATACCCCACCGGCTCTGAGTTCAATAAGCTCCTTACAGTGAACTCAAATGCATGAAAGTCAAAAGATGATTTCTCACGATCAGTTCCTCACAGCTCTGCAAGTGGCCCATGGCGTGGTCCTCAAAGTAGACAGAGCTCTGGCCACCTTTGCCAGCTGCGGCCTCTCCAAGTAGACAGACCCTGTCACTTAGATGCCGGGGTCTTGAACTCCCTGCCCCATGCCCGCCCCAGGCAGGTAGAGCCTGTAGTCACCGCCACACACTGGGCTCTGGGACAGCTCGGCAGGACTCGGGGACTTGAAGGAACATCTGCCCAGCGAGCCTGAAGCTTGGGGGGAAGCTCAGGGCGGCACTGAGTTGAAGTGCCCTCCAGGGAAGCCACAGTCAGCACCTTCGCACCCCAGGGCCCAGCCTACCCTGGCATGTTCTAGAGACTCTAAACTTGTTAGCCCATCCAGCTAGTGGAGAAATGAAATAAGTCTGTTTATTTTGTACCGACAAGGAAAGATACTCCCTCTATTGTTAGTGAGAAGGCGAAGGGAATGTACGAGAACGTGTCTGCCTGTCCACTTGTCTCTGTATCTGAGACCAGGTCTACTCCTCCCCTAGGAAAGCAGGAGGCCGGGGTGCCTGCGTGGCTCAGTGGGTTACGGCCTCCGCCTTCAGCTCAGGTCATGATCCCAGGGTCTTGGAATCAAGCCCCACGTTGGGCTCTCTGCTCAACGGGGAGCCTGCTTCCTCCTCTTTCTCTGCCTGCCTCTCTGCCTACTTGTGATCTCTCTCTGCAAATAAATAAATAAAATCTTAAAAAAAAAAAAAAAAAAAGACAGGAGACCACACGGTTGCTTTCCCCTTTGCTTCTGTTGCTTAAATGTTTTAAAATGGGCACCGGTCATCGCCCGTGAGGTCCCCACAGTTAACTGAGGGAGATGGATGGTCACCAGATGGATGACAATGCAAACACAAGGAGGGTTCAGCTACTTGAGATGTCTGCATTTTCCACCTAGCTCAAACTCCTTGATTCCACCAACCACCCACCCCCAACCCCATTATCTTTCTCCCTATCTGGTCACTCCGGAGAAGGAAAAAAAAAGATTTTCTTTCCTCCAACAAATCTGCCATCAATTTCCCCTTTCCTCCCATTCTCAGAAAACAAAACAAACAAAAACCAAGGAACGTGGCTATAAACTGGTCACAATTAATATTCAGTTAGCATTGCCCCTTAGGAGACATTCTTTTTTTTTTTTTTTTTAATTGGTGTGTCTGGATTGTTCACTTGCAGTAACAAATATTAAACTAGAGCCAAACTTAGTAAACCACGGTAAAATAGTATTTCATAAGGTTTTGTTTTTTTTTTTTAAGATTTATTTATTTGACAGACAGAGATCACAAGTAGGCAGAGAGGCAGGCAGAGAGAGAGAAGGAAGCAGGCTCCCCGTTGAGCAGAGAGTCCGATGTGGGACTCCATCCCAGGACCCTGGGATCATGACCTGAGCTGAAGGCAGAGGCTATAACCCACTGAGCCACCCAGGCGCCCCTCTAATGGCTTTTTTTTGAAATCCAAATCCAAATCCAGATTTCTCAGCCTGACACAGGAGGCTGCCATGACTTGGCCTTGGCCTCCCCCTCTGGCTTCATCTTTCTCGTGTTGCCTTCCAGCCACCCTGGTCCTACCCTCCGTCAGCCTTTGCTGTTCCTTCTGCCTTATCCCCTTCCTCCACTTCTTAGCAAATCCAGCTCTTTCTTGCCATTCCCTGCTGGGCCAGCATGTCCCTTTCTCAAAGGCGTCTTCCTCAATCACTCTGGGGAAGACTGTGCCCCTCCCCCCAAGCCCTCCAGTCCCCCTTCCCAGTTCGATCACTGGCCATAATTATCCAAAATTATCTTGTGCATTTATTTGCCTTTTGGCTGTCTGTCTACCCCACTGGAAAAGTCAGCTCCGTGAGAGCAGGGAGCTTGTCTCTGCTGATGGTTGTTGAGTCCACAGTGCCTAGAATAGCCCCAGGCACCTCTTAGGTGCTCAAGAAATATTTGTTAAATAAATGACTAAATGCTCAGCTCCCAGGGTTCCCCCGCCCGGATCCTGGGACAGGGTACGACTGAATGTGTGCTGCTGTGATTCCAGACGGAGTCCTTCAAGCTGAGCGAGCCCTACAGCCAGTGCACCGAGGACGGAAGCGACGTGCCCGTCAGTAATATCTACAACGCGGCGTATTCCCTCCAGGTATGGGCGGGAGGGGGCGCGCAGCCCTGGGTTGTGGCTGGGACACAGGAGACAGTTATCTATAGGCTGGGGTGTGTCCGGGACCAGGAACTCTGGTGATAATTCCTGGGGTTCATCCAAAGACCTCAAGAACAAACAACACCAGTTGGTTCCAGTCCTCTTCAATTCGTCCGTAACCAGAGCTGAATTGATTGAGGTTTGCGGGGAACACAATGTGCAGCCGAGACAGGCCTGCTTCCTAAGTAGGCCTTGCCAGGTGAGGGACGGGAGAGAAGCAGTCTGGGAGAGGTGTTGGCTGAGAGGTCAGGGGCCTGGTTTCTGGGTCCCTCAGGCCCCTCGCTCGCCGATGTCCTCGGACAAGTGATGTCATTGTCGGCAATCACCGGGGAGGTAGGATTGGGTCTGGGGCTGCGAACTGGCAGCTCCCAGGCCCCTTCCAGGCCGCACACCTAGTTTTCTTCTGGCCTGGATGGTGTGTAAAAGTCAGGGAATTTCATAAAAAAACCCAGATTTCCAGCTTCTCTTGAAAAACAAGATCTGGCAACGTTAGGCCCATAGCCCGGCAGTGTAAACAGTGGGCGGAGCTGCCCCGGTCAAGGATGCAAGTGTTCTCATTCCCCCAGTCCCCACCGGCCCCAAAAGCATTTGGGTTTGCAACCCCGAGTGCGATCATCCGTTATGCCTTCTCTTACAATTCTGGGAGTGTGCAGCCCCCCTCCTCCTGGGATGCTCACAGTTCATGAAAATCACCCTAGAAGAATAAAAAAGAGTGGGTATTCCTACGTCCCGAGTCCTCCAGCTTACCTCGGAGCTGAGTGTGGTAGGAATGCTAAGTGACAAGAGACTGTTAGTCAAAGAATGTCTACTTATACTAGAAATACAATCAAACTGACTTCAAGACCAAAAGGAAAGGTCAACTCATTGGAAAGACACTCCTGGATAATATTTAGTGAGAGGCTACCATGTACCAACGCCTTACATATGGCAATGCATTTCGTGCTCACAACAACCTCGTGAAGCAGGTACTGCTATACTTCAACCGTGAAGAAACCAGAGCATCAGAGAAGTTAAGGAACTTGCCTGAGGTCACACAGCTGGGGTGTGGCAAATCTGGGATTTGGACAGGAGTACCCTGCCTGCAGAGTCCTCCTCCTGAGCTTGTATGCTACAAGCTTTGTTGACACGCCGGGAGCTTATGGTCCCTAAGAATCCAGCGTGGAAGGACTGATTGAGAACAGAAAAGTTAGGGACTCTGTTTCTCTCAGTTTCTTGGCTTCTGCTCTGATCTGTCCCCCACTCCCTTGTGTCAGCACTCAAGTGACTGAGAAAGGACCACCCGAGACCCGGCCCCAGCTCAGCCTGTTCTCCACCTCTTGGTTAATCTGAATGCTCATTTTTCTACCCCGGGTCCCTTTGACTCCAGGGCCATCCCCGGCCTGGTCCCCTGTGCCACAAGGGGCATAATTATGCGGTCCGCCGAGGCTGCGGGAAGCCGGCCCCCTGGATGCGGGTGGTGCAGGCGTCCGTGTGCAAGGTGAAGGGAACCCCTGGGTCTTGTCTTTCAGATCTGCCTTCACTCGTGTTTCCAGACGAAGATGGTGGAGAAATGCGGGTGCGCACAGTACAGCCAGCCTCTGCCTCCAGCAGCCAACTACTGCAACTACCAGCAGCACCCCAACTGGAGTGAGTGAGACCCGCCACTGCGGGGGGGGGGTCCCCCAGCCTCGGCACCAGCCTGTGTAGGGCCTTTTGCAGGTGGGAGGTAGTGAGAGAGAGATCAGAAGCAGGGTTTTACTCCTGTCCTCAAACCTGGCTTGAATTCCACTCTCCGATTAAGGACCCAAGGTTGAACCCCAGCCTGTGCTGAGAGGCTGGCCACCTCTGTCAGCTCCAAGAGGCAGGAACCACAGATGGAACCCTTTCACGGAACAGATAACTGAGGCTTGGGGTGGTTAAATAACTTGTCCAAGGTCACACAGCCTGGGAGTAACAGAGTGAGACTCAAAGCCAGTACGGCTGACCCGACAACATACGTTCTTAACCTCCACAGTATTCTGTCTCTCGACATGACAGAGCAGCGTTTGTCTCCAGAGAACCAGTGTTTGTAGCAAAGGGGAGGAGAAATCACTACAAGGAGACTCTGAGGGCCCCATGGGTGACCCCCCTGGAAAAGTACAGCGGCCCCAAAGCTCATACTGCCCTCTGCCTTGTCCCCCAGTGTACTGCTATTACGAGCTGCACCAAGCCTTCGTCCGGGAGGAGCTGGGCTGCCAGGCCGTGTGCCGGGAAGCCTGCAGGTGAGTGGGCCTGGCAGGACGCGGCACCCAGGGCTGGGCCGGGCTGGGCCGCCCACACTCACTCTGTGCCCCTTCCCCCTTAGCTTTAAGGAGTGGACACTGACCACCAGTCTGGCACAGTGGCCATCCGTGGTTTCCGAGGTAAGTTATGCTGCCCTGTCTTTACCCTCACATCCTCAGCCGGGAGCCTGATGTCCTGCCCGCCTAGGTCCTCCAGCCTCGGGTGGTGGGGGAGAGGAATGCACAGGGGAGGTCCAGGGGCTGGCCCTGGGCTCTCTAGACATCCCCAGATCCCCAGGTCATTCCTTCTTTCTCTATCACAGAAATGGTTGCTACCCGTTCTCACTTGGGACCAAGGCCAGCAAATAAAGAAAAAACTCAACAAGTAAGCAGACACCCCCCCCCCCCCCGCCGCCCCGTTTCTTCTGCCTCTGCTGGCCCTGGGCCCCAGCCTCCCCACCTGCTTCCTCGCTGCCAAACCCTCTCTTGTTCCTTCACTCGTTCCTTTATTCAACAACTATCGATCAAGCTCGTGTCCAGAGCCAGGCCGTGCGCTAGGCCTGGGGCTCTCAAAGGCTTTGACCAGAACCTGCAATATGAAAATGGTTTTCCACTGACTATATACACGAGATAAAAGTCTCATGGAGGGGCACCTGGGTGGCTCAGTGGGTTAAGCCTCTGCCTTCAGCTCAGGTCATGACCTCAGGGTCCTGGGATCGAGCCCCACATCGGGCTCTCTGCTTGGCGCAGAGCCTGCTTCCCCTCTTTCTCTGCCTGCCTCTGCCTAATTGTGATCTCTCTCTCTCTCTCTCTCTCTCTCTCTCCCTGGCAAATAAAATAAAATCTTAAAAAAAAAAAAATCTAAAAAAAAAAAGGCTCACAGAACAGCACTTCCTTACGATTTGCCAAGCACTCGGGCTGATCTTCAGCACTGCAAGCTGGTGCAGCCAACCCAGCTCTTCATATCCGTCCGAGTGCGGCGCCGTTCGGAGTGATTAGTGCTTATATCAGTTGACAAAGAGTTTGAACATCTCTGTGGCTGCGATTGGTATTTCTTATCCTATTTTCCTTTGTCAAAGGCACTGGTCATGGCCTAGGAAATTGATTTCATGGCTTCCTGACAGATCTTGACCCAGGTGGAAAAACACTTCTCAGAGCTATGCAGCTCCTGATCCCACTTATATTTTCCATGTCAACATTCGCTTCCAAGAGAACTTTAGCAAAAATCAGCCAGGCCAGAGTTCAGGGAGCCCAGGGGATGGAGACAAAGGTGTGAGATAGGGTGTACGTGACCCCGAATCTCTCTGGGCCCTTCTCATCTCCACAGGACCCAGTACTGGGCCTGGCCCCCATGGAGGTCGGCCTCCAACATTTATTGAATATCCACTAGGTGCCAGGTGCTATGTCCGGTGTTGGGGGTGACAAGATGACTGAGCAGACAGGGTGCTTACGGTCTAGCCATAAAGATAGACTTTAGCCAAGCCATTGCAGACTCTCAAGCCAAGCATTGCAAGCCGCTGATCCCTCGGCCAAAGCCAGCTCCAGAAAAGAAACCTGTTACTTCTGGATTTCCTTGAAAGATAAGAAGTTCTGGAAATAGAAAACCTCCGTTCTTCCTGGCACCGAAGAGCTGAGTAACAGCTGCCCCTTTGGAATAAGCATAGGCTGTCCAGTTTGCCACAGTCCTAGCAGGAGGCCATTTAGTACAGGGGCTAACGGCATGCACTTTGAAGCCAGATCCATCCAGGTCTGAATACTGGATCTGCCAATGACCAGCAGTGCGTTCTTGGGCCACGCCGTTACTTAACCAACCCGGGTCTTGGGTTCCACATCTATGAAATGTGGGGACGATGAAAACAGAGCTACATGGGGTTGATGTGAGCATCAAACAGGTGAATTCACGTAAGATGCTTGAAATGGTGGGTGGCAACACAGGAAGAGTCCATTAAAGGCTGGCTGTCGTTACGGGTCATTATTATTTCCTTATACCCAGCCTAGCTCACTCGTGTACATTACCTGTGTGTCCCTTGTACCTATTTGAGATTGCAATCAAACAATCGCAACGTCAAGGTTTAATGAAGAACAGGTGCTAGGGGAGCATAGCTGGGTGGACTGACTTAGTCTGGAGGGTAGGAAATGGTTCTAGAGGGAACGAATGGCCTGAACAACCAGGCCCAGCTGGAGATGTGCTCTCGGGTACAGAAAGAGCCCTGGGGGACCAGGGACCCTCAGGGAGCTCAGGGCCTGGGCTGTGCTAGGGTCTGGGCAGGAGGGAGAGAGTCACACTAAAGCGTTGGTCGTCCGGTAGAATGCAAAGTCATCTAACTCACCTTGGCTCTTTGGACTTTCTGCAGGACAGACTTGGCCAAACTCTTGATATTCTACAAAGACCTGAACCAGCGATCTATCATGGAGAGTCCCGCCAACAGTGTGAGTAGCTTCCTTCTGGAACCTGTCCGGGGTCTGCAAACGTGCCCCTCTGCCCAGATCCAGTTTGCCGGCGATCCATTCTGAGCTGGTAGGGCTGCCATAGGCCAGCCAGGCCTGGGATCAGTGCAGGCAAGAGGAAGAGGGGACAGAAAGCCCTCCAAACCCATTCAGGGCCAGGACTCGCCAGGAGCTCCCTTGGGAATCGGGGGTCCCTGCATGAGACCAACTTGGGAGGGAGGACCCTCTTCACAATCTGGCTTGGCCTCCCTTGCAGATCGAGATGCTTCTGTCCAACTTCGGGGGCCAGCTGGGCCTGTGGATGAGCTGCTCTGTCGTCTGTGTCATTGAGATCATTGAGGTCTTCTTCATTGACTCCTTCTCTATCATTGCGCGCCACCAGTGGCAGAAGGCCAAGGAGTGGTGGGCCAGGAGGCACGCTCCCCCCGGCCCTCAGGGCCAGGACAACCCAGGCCTCGATATAGATGATGACCTGCCCACTTTTACCTCGGCGTTGCGCCTGCCTCCAGCCCCAGGGACCCAGGTGCCGGGCACACCGCCTCCCAGGTACAATACCTTGCGTTTGGAGAGGGCCTTCTCCGACCAGCTCTCAGACACCCAGATACCAGCTGAGTCCTGAGACAAGGAGGTGAAGAGAGACGTAGCTAGGAGCCCCGGCCGTGGTCTGAGAACTTAGACCCTGTCTCCTACATGGGGAGGGGACCCTTTGGCACCCCTCTGGGCTTTTCAGAGACAATGACTGAAAGCCTCCTTTGACCAACAACATGGGACCTGGGGGTGTGCAGCGACCCCCTGGACCCTGCCCAGCCACCCTCACAGCCGTCCACGGCGAGAAAGATCGGGCCGCCCAAACCCCTCACACATCTGCTCCAGAGAGAGATGGGGGTCAAGGAAATGGTGACTGGCCGGCCGAAGGCCAGAAGGAAGCCTGACAGAGATTTCACCAGATCTTGAGAGAGAGAGAGACTCCTCCAAAGCCGCAAGCTGGGAGTTTCACCCGCTCCTCCCGCCTGGGCTGGGGCCCAGCCGTAGGACGACCCGAAGTAACAAGGGCGGAGAGCCACTGCCTAGTGCCAAAGCCGGGAAGAAGCACCAGCCCCGCTGCTGGGGCTGTTTGCAAATAAACTGTTCTTAGTCTCTGACATTGGGGCAAGGTCTCTCCTCTGTGCCCTCAGGCAGGGAGCTGGCCCGAGGTCCTTGGAGTGTGTGCGGGTGGGGGCCAGTGCAAGGTTGGGGGAGGCCTGGGGGCATGACGAGCTCCTCACTCTGGGAGCAGGGGTGGGGCCGCGTTCGGAGCAGCTAAGCCAGTGCCCCGGGCCCATTACCCAAGCACAGAAAGGCCCATGAAAGGGCCTTGCTGGACACCCCTGTCCAGCGGTGGCCCAAGGCGCAAAGGATCATTGGATAACTCGCCGCAGCCTCTCTGCCAGGCAGCCCACCCCACCCCCTCACAGCCTGCCCCTCCCCAGCAAGCCGACTACCGCAGACCGCCATTCCTGGACTCACACTTTCCAAAGTGATAATGCCTAACATGTACCAGGCACACAGTAGGTGTCCAATGAGAGCTCAGCAGCGGCGCACTGAGTGTTGTTCTAAGCACTTACAGACATGACTGTCGGGACAGCAAACTGCCACCCATAGCCCAGATCCTGGTTTTGCTCGTGACCTAGGACTATTTTTTATTTCACTTTTCTCAATGGTTAAAAAGATCAGAAGACGACTCTTTTGTGACTCATGAAAATTATACAAGGTTTCATTTTCAGTGTCCATCAATAAAGTTTTATTGGCACACACCCATGCGCACTCATTTTCATATTACCCGCACCTGTGTTGGCGCCACATCTGCCACCATCTGAGTAGCTGCCACAGAGACCCTAGGTTCGCAAAGCGTAACGTATGTATTCTCTAGCCCTTGATGAAGAAAGATCTTCCAAACCCTGGACTGGCACATGAAGCGGGTCTGATTATCCCATTGTACGGATGCAGAAACTGAGGCACAGAAAACCTAAATTACTTAGCCCAGGTGCCACAGTTAGGAAGCTGCAGAGCTGGGATCTGGACCCAGGCGGTCTGACCCCAGAGCCGTGCACTTATCACTCTATCACTTCGCATCCAAGCAGAATCTGTGTCTTCTGGAGGTGAGGCTCAGGTCAGTGCAGGTGGGAAAAGGGAAGGCTCAGCATCCGGTGATAGGGCAGAAGCCCTTCATCCACAGGTGCCTGGAGGCCCGCATTTCAGGCCTGCTTCCCGCACAAGGATGCTCGCCAGTGGAAGCAGGAGTCTTGGTGAGAGAGCAGGGGCTGTGGGCCCCTCCCTGGGCCCAGGGATACCTCGTCTAACTTGACTCCAGGCCAGTGGATACAACAGCCATTTCTGGCCCCATGCAGAGGCTCCACTGGACCTCCCTGGGTGGGGCGCCGTGAGTAGGCCTGGCAGCCAGCAGGAAGGAGGTCACCGTGACCGCGGGCTGGCTGGGGCACCCCTGAGGAGTGGGCTCAGAAGCCAGGGCTGAGGCAGGCGAGCATCAGGTTACAGAGGGTGCGCTCCTGGCTCCTGTCCTTACTGGGCTGGGGTGGCTGCAGCCAGCGGGGATGGGAACTTGTGGTGTGCGCCGGCCCAGGCACCGTGGAGAGCTGCTGCTTCCTCCTCGGAGGAGGCAGGAGGGGTGGGGGCTGTGTCCTCCCATTCATGGAATTGACCGGGCTCAGCATGATGTCACAGGCAGGAACACTTCCTGCGAGCCTGGGGTTGCTGCTGGCTTTGTCAAAGTTGAGGCCAGGAGCATCTGGAGTCAACAGCCACCCATCCCCCCTACCCCCCGGGGGAGCACATGCTCACAGCTTAGGGTTCCAGCCAGCTCCTTCCTGCCTGGCACCCAACCCCAGGGCTTGTGTTCCTGCAATGCCAGATGGGTCTTCTCTCTTCCTCCACGCACCGTCCCAGGCCGGGCGCCAATGTCACCATCTCCATCAAGCCTTCCTATACCCCCCCTTGCCCCAGGAAGTTGGAGCCCCCTCTATTCTAGAATATTCATCCCCTGATAGAATTTTTATCCATTGGACTGTCTTTCTCACTAAGCAGTGAACACTCGAGGGCAGGATGTCTTATCTCTTTGTCCTTAGATGGGGACAGGACTGAGGACAGGGATGGCATTTAGGGAAAGTTTACGGAACTAATTAAAAACAATAACAATCATAATAATGGCTGATAATTGTTGAGCACTTATTGTTTCAAGGGATTCTGCGAAGCACTTCCAAATACAGAAACTGAGGCACAGAGTTCTCCTTGTCCACTAGTAACTGATAGGCCCAGGGCTGCCCCCAGTGCTTGGGTACATACCCGCCAGGCTCACTGTCTTTCAGAGGGTAGCTCTACCTCAGAGGCCAAGTCTACTTGCCCTGGAAGAAGCCCCTGCCAGTCCTCTCTGGCTTCCTTCCCAACCAACCTGCTCAGCTGAAGGGCCCTCTCGTGCCAGGACAGACTGGACAGGGTGGGGGAGAACCACCTCGTGCCCACACCCCATGGAGAAGCAGCCACTGGGGTCACGAGTTCCTGACTCCAAGGGACAATGACTCCGTCTGCCGATCACAGAAATGTTTGTTCTCGATGGGCCTCTGTTCTTAGACCACTACCTCATTGCTCTTCCGATCTCCCTTCTGGGCCCCTGAGTTCCAAACCCAAGTGTGCCACAGCCCCCAGAACATCTAAGGACAGAGCTACGTCACACTCAACGACCTGCACCCTAAGGGGAAAGCACAATGAGACCCCAGCCCCTGCTGGGGGGTTGCAAACTCGGGAGAGAGACCCGCACCGGACGGAGACATGTGGTCCTCGTCAAGGGTCTGGATTAGGTCACCATGGGGGAGAAAGAGGTGGAGAATGGAAGCAGCTGGAGCATGAGAAGGAGCCTGGGCGAGAGATGGGGCAGCATGAGCACCGCCCCCACCCCAGCTTCCCCCGTCTCTCAGCCCTTCTTCTTCCCATCCCAGACTACGGCAGGAGGATGTTGCCAAAGGGCAGGCTGGACCATGGCATTTCCTGCTCAGAAGCCTCCGGAGGCTGCCCATCACCTTGGCTACACTTCTCAAGTCACAGGACTTGGCCCGAGGTACCAACGTTAGCTGCGTGGGAGCCCGCCGCCCCGCACAGAGCGGCACCACTATGTCTGCGCTGCCTGTGTCTCTGCTTCTCTTACCTTCCACTTGTTACAAACCAGACGGGCGTCTCCTTCGGCGACTGGTTCAACAAGCGCGTATTCATTCGACAACTGTTTACGGAGCACAGCCTTCGCGTCCAACAGCTGCCACAAAGTCAGTGGTTTAAGACCACAGGATGGTCTGCCCTTGCCGGTCCAGAAGCCAGAACCGTGAAAGAGTGCTGCAGGCTACCATCAACGGTCAGCCAGGCTTGCGCCCCCCGCAGGCTGTAGGGAGGAACTGTTCCCTTGCCCTTTCCGGCTTCCCAAACTGCACTCCTCGTCTCCCGGCCCCTGCCTCCACCTTCAAAGCCGGCGGCTTCTCCAGACCCTTAATCTCATCTTCCAAGTGTCCATTCATGCCCTAGGAAGGAGCATTCACAGGTTCTAGTGATCAGGACGTGGATGTCTTGGGGACAAGCACTGAGGGATTGTAAGGGCTGGGGGGGCGCATCTCGGAGTTCAGCAGACAAAACTCCCTGAGCTCATGGAACCTACACGTGCCTGGGTGGACAGTCACACACAAAAACCAGCAATAAGAAGCGTAAATAGATTACACAACATGTCAGAAAGCGAGAAGTGCTCTAGAAGAAAAAACATGTGGGGCAGGATAAGGAGGGACTGGGAATTCACAGGGGGCCATGTGCAGGGTTATTAGTCAGGGGAGACCTTGCAAAGCCGTCATCTGAACAGCTTGAGGAAGAACAGTGTTGCAGGCAGAGGGAAAGGGTCATCAAAGAGTTTCCTCTTAAAATAAGTAATTCTTTTATTAATTATTATTGTATGATTTATTGATATGTATTTATAGAATTTATATATTTTCTACGTTTGTTTCTCTATTATTTTTAATTATTATATTATTTGATATAATGATTAGTCATTAGTAAAATATCACTCCGCCTTGAAAAGAAATGAAGTACTAATATTCACTATAATGTAGATGAGGCTTGAAACCATGACATTAAGTGAAAGAAGCCAAAGACAAAAGACTATAGACTTTATGATTCCACTTCTATGAAGTGCCAACAAGTGCCTGCAGAGAGAAAAAGTGGATTCGTGGTTGCCAGGGTCAGCTGTTTCATGGGTACGGGGCCACCTCTGGGGACGACAAAAACGCTTCAAAACTGGAGAGAGAGGGCACCTGGGCGGCTCAGTGGGTTGAGCCTCTGCCTTCAGCTCAGGTCATGATCCCACGGTCCTGGGATTGAGTCCCGCATCGGGGTCTCTGCTCAGTGGAGAGCCTACTTCCCCCTCTCTCTCTGCCTACTTGTGATTTCTCTCTCTGTGTGTCAAATAAATAAATAAAATCTTAAAAAAAAAAAAAAAACTAGATAGAGAGGAACATAAGAAATGCCGCGGAGCTGCACACTTGAAATGGGTGAACTTCGTGTTATATGAATTTTGCCTCAATAAAAAGGTCGAAAAATAAATCTACTTAAAGAAAAAGGATGATGTGAAACTATGAAGAAAAAAGCCAGCGGCACTGAGCACAGGAGAGCAGAAACTTCTGGGGGGCGGGAGTGGAGGTGTTCAAAGGTACCCAAGGCCGGTGACGAACTGGCTGGATTTGATGGCAGGTTAAACACGGGTGTTTGCTTTCCTCTTTGCTGTCTGTTTCTGGTTGTTGTCGTTGTTGTTTTCGACCAAACATGGTGTTTTATGCACTTCTCTTCGATGTATGATTTTGTTCAGTTTTTTAAAATCTCAGAAAAGGACGAATGGGTAGAGAGGTATGGTGTAGATATTAACAGAATCCGGAAAGCGACATGGTGTTGCAGGAAACGCCCCGAAGAATGCAATGTCACTCTGGCTCTGGCCCTTCCGTCCTCCACGAGGCAGCCCCTAGGAGATGGCCGGCCAAGCATCCCTGGGGTGGAGGTAGGGGGGCGCCCTGGGAAGTTCCCAGCCAGGACCTATCTCCCCACGAAGCTGCTGCCACCTCCCAGCCAGCTTGGGAATCCTTTTGGCTTCTTCTCTCCCAGGGCAGGACCAGCCCAGGGTGGAGGAGGGGCCTGGATCAGCAGGATTCCTGAGCCCTGTGCTTTAACTGCAGGCTACGGCCTGAAGGAGACCCATTGTGCCCAGCTGGAAACTGGACAGAGCAGAGGAGAAGGTGAGACAGAGCTGATTGTTCAAATGTTCCCTCACTGCCCCCCCCCCCCCCCCCGCCAGGAACAGTCCTGGAGGAATCTTCCCAGCAGCCTGCTCCCGTCTCGCTGGCCCGACCTGCAGCTGTTTGTTTGACAGATGGTTCTGTGCCGGCGCTGTTTGTGGACGGACTGCCTGGATCAGGAATCCCATGGTTGTCTTTGGTTCTTTCAGAGTAATGTTCTTCAAAATACAAATTCGGGTTGTACAAGAATTGACACACTTGGACAAGAGTGATACACGTTGTGTTAGAAACCTTGTCTGCAAGGGCGAAAAACCTAACTCAGGTTGGACTGAGAAAAAAGAACTAAGGGGCGCCTGGGTGGCTCAGTGGGTTAAAGCCTCTGCCTTCGGCTCAGGTTGTGATCCTGGGATCGAGCCCGGCATCGGGCTCTCTGCCCAGCAGGAAGCCTGCTTCCCTTTCTCTCTCTCTGCCTGCCCCTCTGTCTACTTGTGATCTCTGTCAAATAAATAAATAAAATCTAAAGAAATAAAAAAGAACTAAATTTCAACTCCAACAACCAGAAATGCATCTCTAGCTTCAGGAATGGCTGGATCCAGATACCGAAGTGATAAGGTCCGAACTCTCTCCTTCCACCTCTCCCCGGTGCTGTACTCTGTTAACTCTAATCTCAGACACAACCTCTTACATAGGGCTAATGGATCCTGAAAGCCCCACATGTGTATCCCATCTCTTAGCATCCCCCAAAAGAAAGAGAGCTTCTCTTTTACAACTGTTGGGAAAAAAAAAAAAAAAAGTTAGCTCATGGGCTCACATTGGACATACTTGGGTAAGTGTCTTTTCTTGAACCAATCGCTGTAGCCAAAGGGATACGACACCATGATTGGCCAGATCTGGACCACATGCTTATTTCTGCACTGGGGAGTCACCTCCCCCTCTCCCCCCCCTGCAAACTACACTGACAGCAGAGTTAAGGAGTGACTGCCCACAAGCCACCAGGGGACTGCTGTCACAAAAAGGAAGAACACATACTGGTCCGGCACAAACAACAGAAACCTGCTACACAGCGCAGAAAATTGGAAAAAATCTCAGAGAAGCACACAGAAGAAAATAAAGGCCAGACATTATACCACACTGACAAGAGACCTTGATAGATCTTCTGGGTTCTCTTTTCATACACAAGGGAACTCGGTCACACTCAGAACATGCTCTAAACCAGCAGCATGACCGTGACTCAAGCAAGAATGTGAGAAAGAGAAGAAAAGCAAAGGGATCTTTGCTGAGACACTGGGACTAGCTACCCATGGTTCCCTGAACCTCCCACTGACAGGCAGTCATCAGATCCCCACCAAGCTCAGAACAAATCTCTGCCTCCTGGAATACCTCCGGTCACCCATCCATCCGTTGCCAATTCATCCATCCACGTATCCATCCATTCATCCGTCCACCTTACCACCTGCTGACCCAATAAGCTCCAAAGTCAGACTACCCGGTCCTGGCACCTGGTTCAAATCCAGGGCCCAAGAGTTCCCAGCTGGTTGACTTTGGTCAAGTTCGCCCATCCATACCCCAGTCTGCTCCTTTGTAAAGAGGGGCCACTAACAGTTTCTACTGCCTAACATTGTTTTGAAGATAAAAACGAGACAATGCAGATACTAAGTGCTTAGCTGAGGGTCTGGCTCACAAAAGTTTCCCGGTAGGGTTTTCTAAGATTGGGTTACTGCTGTTTTCACAACATGAGGTATTTACCATGATCAGACATTCTCCAGGCTGCATACAGGTAGCTGAAGGGGCTAAGGTCGACCAAACACTGCCAACTCCAACTTTTCCCTCTTTGCTGCCCTAGGGGCAGGTTCCCTCTACAAAGAACTGTGAGGACCACAGGAAAATGTCCTCCGGGACTTACTGATAAAAGAAGCTGCTGTATCTTTTTTCCTCTAATTTCTTTCTTTCTTTTTTTTGAGAGAGAGAGAGGGAGGGAGCATGTGCGGGGCAAAGGGAGAGGGAGAAAGAATCCCTAGTGGGCTCCATACCTAGCACTGAGCCTGACACAGGGCTCAAACTCAGGGCCCTGAGATCATGACCCGAGCCAAAATCAAGAGTTGGATACTTAACCAACTGAGCTACCAAGGCATCCCAGCAAATGCTGTATCTTAAAAAACAAACAAATTAAAAAACTCAAAGAACAAAAAACAAAAAAATACCACACACACACACACACACACACACACACACACACACACACAGCAGCTCAGGGTTTGTGACTCCTGAAGGTTCTCAAGGCAGTTGTCCAGCCCTGGGATCAGCTATTGCTGACGGAAACTTCCGGGCTTATAGCTGGACACCTGAAAAATCACCAAATCGGACCATGGGAGAATCCCATTTTAATGCAGATCTGGGGAGAGGGACAGACAAGTGCCAATCCTGCCTTGACATCCTTGGTGGACAGCTGATGGAAATGGACAGGCTCACAGAACACCTCAGGAACCAACAGACTCTCCTCTTTGCTTCTTTCCCCTGGGGCAGAGATGTCCAGAGAGAGGGGAAGATTTGGGAGCTCACTAGCTGGTTCTCCAGATGGAAAACTGCATTTGGATTTCTGGGCCAAGGCTCGAGATCTTGAAATAAAGTCCTGGGCCCTCACGGCTAATGGCAGCAGCTCGGGAAATCGGGGGGCGCTGTGGATGCCCTGAGCCAGCCAGCTGCCTCTGGAGACTTTACACTGAGTCTGAAAAGAGGGGGAAAGAATCAGGGCTTGGCAAGGATCAGGGCTTGCCCAGGGCCCTGAGTCAAGGGTCCTTTCATGGCCAGAGGAGGGCCGAGCCCAAAGTCAGGGTCAGGAGTCAATCTGTGGTCAGGATCAGGGTTCAACCCATGATAGGGCCAGGCCCCGTTAGTGACCAGGCTCTGCTTTTCAGGCTTGTGGTGGAGGCTGCTCCCTCGCCGGCAGGCGTTTCTGGAGTGTTCTTCACCTTCTCCTGGACCCGCTCTATTTCCACGCCTCTCCCTGATTGCCCTCCTCCTCGGAGGCTCCCGGCGCCGGACCCAACCTCCCTCATTCGTCCTTGACCACATCACCCGCCATCCCCCAGGACCCTGCTGCCTTCCCCTGACGATGCCAGCGCAGGCTGCCTTGTTTCCTTCTTGTAGTTATGCTTTCTCCGTTGTGACAGACCCTCTAGCTCACACCCGCTTCAGCCACGGAGCTGAACACTGGCACTCACTGAAACGAGAGGTGCGGATGCATCCAGACGTCCCGCTGGTCACGGGGCTTCCTCCATCCCTCTCCCCCACTGCCCGCATCTCCTTGCCTTTATTCCCAAGACCACTTCTCCCCATGCAGCAGGAAGATGGACTCTGACATCCGCCCCCCCACACCCCCGACAAACCTATATTACTCTGATCCATTCACATCTAAAGAAACGAGATTCTTCCTCGCCCAGCTTACATAGATCAAACTCACCAAGAGAGTCTGATCGGACCTGCTTGGGTCACATGCTCCGTTCTGAGCCAGTCACTGGGGCCAGAAGGTGAAGCGCTCTCGCCGGGGGAGTCTGGCTTTCCTACCCATCCTTGAGGAGGGTGAGTTCCACGGAAGTCACGGGGATCCCCAAAGAATGGTGGCCAAACAGACAAGCATAGATCCTCACCTTGAGCCACTGGACCTTGAACTAGGAATGACCCAGTGAATCGGAAGACCTCCCAACTCCACGAGTCCCTCCAAGTCCCATTGCTTCCGTCTCCATTCCTTCACAGCCACCCGCCCCCCAAGACGACACCGCGGGCATGATCTTCCCTCCTATCCGTCCACCCTTCCCTCCCCCCAGGCTTCTTGACCCAATCCAAATCTCCAGACCCCTTCACCCTTCCCGAGACTCCCAGCTCATCAGTCCTCCTCCTCACCTACTTTCCTTCCATCCTGCTCGAACCTTCCAAGCGCCATCACCTTCCTCTGTCTACCCTCCCAACCCTGTTCAGTCCAAACAAGAGCTCCTCCTTCGGGCTAGTGAGCTCACCACTGGGGACAGTCATGTAATTGCTGTCCAGCGTACATGTGGATGGCAATGGGATTACTCAGCGTAGAGCTTCTAAAACTTGGATGCGCCCGTGGCTCACTTGGGGATCACATGTGAAATACAGCTGCTGACTTCTTAGGTCTGGAGTGTGCACTTCCAAGTGGCTCCCAGGGGAGGCCACTGCTGCTGCTCCTCAAAGCACATTGGGAAGCGGACAGCTTTTAGTAATTCTTTTTTACTTTGATGTTCCTCCTACTTCCCTCTGGGGAAGAACATCCCGGGGCACTTGTTAAATATAAAGATTATCGGGTCTCTCCATAGGAATTTCTGATTAAGTAGGTATGAATTGAAGGCCTAGGGACTTCACGATCTTAACACATTCCAAGTGACTCTTATCTTCCCGGGGGATTGGGAAACACTGCTGCCTCATGGTCATTTGGGTTGAATGACTCATTTTGGCTTCCATGACTTCTCTGTCCTCCACAAGCTCCACACCTTCCCCAGCCCCCTCACCTTCAGCAGGTGAGCTGGCCCCTACCTCCCAGCGAAAACCTAGGCGCGTTGGCCGAAGCTTCTCTGCCAATAAGGCTGAGTCACACCCTCTCTTCTCTTTGTTCTTTTCTCTCTAGTCTTGGAGAAAGAGGCACCTCGTCCACCTCAGCCTGTCCCACCTGCTTGCCTCAGCCCCCTTGTCTGCCCACAGCTCCCTTTCTTGCTTCTCGGCAGTTCTCATGACCCCTTCTCTGCCTGTGTAAATGCTCTTGTCCTAGAATTCTCTATTCATTCATACCCTACCACCTCCAAGGAGTGGCACAGTCGTATCATTTTAAAAGTGACATGTTTGTCAGTAAACTTATTTTTTAACACATTTAAAGAGAATTTTTATTTCAAAATGATTTTCGATTATAGGTGAGTCACAAAAATAGTAGAGTTCCCGCAGACCTTTCATCCAGCTCCCCTTAATGTTAGTGTCGTACGGACCCAGGGCACATTTGTCAAAACGAAGAAATCGACATTGGTACTCTACTTTGAGCTAAACTACAAACTGTACCCTATTTCTCCAAGTTTTCTGCTAGTCTCCAAAACTAGTATATTTTTAGTCAGACAAAGCCCATCACTCTTTTAAAAATTAGGCGGCGCAATTATAAAAAGAGAAAAAAATCATGGTCACCAAAGCCACCATCTGGACACAGTTACAGCTAACATTATGTTCTTCCCCTGCATGTTTTATCCATGTAAATCTTTTTACTAAAGATTTTATTTATTTATTTATTTAGTTAGTTAGTTAGTTAGAGAGCAGGGAAAGGGGCAAAGGGAGAGGGAAAGAGGGAATCTTAAGCAGACTCCTTACTGAGCATGGGGCCCTACATGGGGCCTGATTCCCCCGACCCTGAGATCATCACCTGAGCTGAAATCAAGAGTCAGACACTTAACTGACTGAGCCACTCAGGTGCTCCAAATCTTTTTTTTTTTTTTTTTTTTAATAAAAATACGGTCACCCTTCCCTTCAGTGTACTTTTCCCACTAAATACTATATATTATAAATGGCCCTCCATGCTTGGAACTGTAGCTCCAGATCGTAATTTTTGTTTTATTGAAATTTTTTTTTTCCTCAAAATTCTTCTGGAAAAACCTGGTTGGGGGCGCCTGGGTGGCTCAGTCGATTAAGCATCTGCCTTCATATCAGGTCATGATCCCAGGGTCCTGGGATCGAGCTCTGTGTAAAGCTCCCTGCTCAGCGGGAAGCTGGCTTCTCCCTCTCCCTCTGCCACTGTCCCTGCTTGTGCACTCGCTCTCTCTCTCTCTCTCTCAAATAAGTAAGTAAATAAATAAAATCTGCGGGGAGGGGAAGCCTGGTGGTATTCTATCCAGTTCCTGGTTCCTCCCCATCTTCTTTGCTGGCTTCCCGGCCGCCATTTTCCCTCTCCCAGTGTCAGTTCTCCATGGTTTTCTCTTTGCTCCATTGTTCTTGCTCCGTTGCACAGTCCGTCATCCCCTGCTTATTTGCAGTTCTAATTCTACATCTTTCTATAATTCTCTGGCAGCTCCAAGTCAACACATTGGGTTGCCCTATAGCCATTTCTACATCAACACCCTTCAAACACCTCAAGAGTTTCTATGTTCAGGGTGGCTTAGATAGCTGAGCCCTCCCCCACTCTTGGTTTCAGTTCAGGTCAGGGTCTCAAGGTGGCGGGATGGAGCCCTGCGTCGGGCTCAGCACGCAGTGGGGAGTCTGCTTGATATTGTCTCTCTCTCCCTCTTCCTCTGCCCCTCGTCACCCCCCCTTCCCTATACTCACAGACACACACTCCCTCCCTCTCTCTCTCTAAAAAAAAAGGCTCTATGCTCAAAATTGAACTTGGTCCCTTCCCCCTGCCCCCAAATATGTTCATCTTCCCAAAATGTCAGCTGGCAGCACTTCCATCTACGCACTCAGTCAGGCAGTACCACCCGGAAGTCACTCTGCCCCCCACCCCTCACCCTAATCCAATCAGCCACCAAGCCCTAAATGACAGGCAGGCTTCAAAAGACAGTTGCCTCAATGCAGTGGACCTGAGCCAGAACTTACATGTCTACACCCAGGGACAGAAGTCTTCATTGGAGGCTCTTCCAAACCTCCTTTGGCCTACATTCCCCTATACTTCGTCCTGGGACAGCCCTGTTATTTAGCTTTTTCCTCGATATCTGGGTAATGCCTTTTATTTTGGATGTTTTACTGTGATTAGATAGCGTTGGCGAGTGCTCTGATTTTTACCTTCTCACGGCAGCCTTAGGCCAGGCCTTACCTACGGAGGCAGCATGCCAGGGAAAACCCAGTTATTCTGTGCCACAACTCAGCCACAGACGTCTGGAAAGGCCCAGGCCCAGGAGCGGGGCCTTCACTTGCTCCAGGCTGGTACACACCCGGGGCTCTAAGAGATAGCTGAAGCTATACCTCCGGAATGGGGCCAAAGTTTTGCTCCTGCTATCTTCCCCAAATGCACTCCAGATAATAAAAGCAAGCCTAGATAGGAATCGTGAAAGTTGATAAAACTTTTACTATATGCCAGACGCCAGAGCTGATGTGATATACTCATAATAACCACCTTTAATCCCCACAGGGGCCTAGGAAACCAGTTTTATGCCCATTTTACAGAAAAGGAAACTGAGGCTCTGAGATCTTTGGCTCCAAAGTCCATAGGTTTAAACACTTCCTACACTCTAGGGTAGGGACTCATGGGTGCAGAACCCCAGCCATGGAAGCCTCAGCCACAGACATGCTGCTTTCCTTTGGCCTGATGTTTCTTTGTACCATATCAGAGGGTCTGCCCAGGTTTCAGCCCCTGAGCACTCCTTGCCACCATCAGGCAGATCCCCCTGCAGGCTTCCAGACCTCAGGGCACCAGCCCAAGCTAGAACTCAGTTCTCTCTACCCTAGGAGCTACTTTGCTCACTGGAGCTGCAGGGAAGCCCCACCCACCAGCGTTCCAACATTCTTGCAAATCACCGGCTGCCATCTTTGGCCTGGTTCCCTGAAGCTGGCCATTCATTCTTTCAGCGAATATTTACTAAGCAATCAGTGACAGGCACCGGGCAGGAGGCAAAAACTGTGCCTAGCACTGTGGCTCATATATACTTGGCTCCCCATCAAATTTTTTTGAATGAATGAATAGGAGCTGCCATGCTCTGTAGACGACAGCCCACAGGGGAAGACAGATCAGTAAACAGAGTGAGAACCCCAGGTGGTGAGGTCTACCGCAGGCAGAATGCAAGAAGTTCTAAGACCACAGCCTAGGGTAGCTACGTGGGAGGACTTCTAGGAACATTTCCTGGAGGAAGCGAGGTTTAAGTGGAGGCCCGAGGCATGGCTTGGTGGGCCCAGTGAGGAAGGATGAGGCAAAGGGAGCATGAGGCTTATTATGAGGAAAAACTCCACCCCACAGACAGAGAATAGGGAAGGGCACCATTTAGGCAGGTCAGAACCATTCAAGAATTTCCGTAGATATACTGAGCTTCAACCAGGGGAAGAGTAGGGACCGTCCAGCCACAATTCATTCCAGGCAACTGAAAAGCCCATTCAAGGAGCAGGTAGAAGGGGCCAAAAGAGCCCCATGATCTCTGCAAGCTCTGAGCACACCAGCTGGGGACAGCGGTGGGTGCAGTCCAGAATGATCGGGGGCGGGGAGGGGAACAGAGTTGGATTCTGCTAACATGTCCAGCAATGCCCAAGAGATGTGCTAGAATAATACAGGTGACCCCTGTACATGACCCCCAGTAAGTCCAGCTGGGCTTATTCAGGAAGTTGTCATTGTTCCAGTTAAATCTGAAGACCAAAGAGGCCACTTGGCACAAGAGTGAAATGCACAGGACATCTGTCCCGGGCCGAAGCTTCCTCCCTTACCTACCCACCGCCTGCTGACGCTCAACCAGGGCAAAGCAAAGCTACGGTAAATATAAACTTTTCCCTCCTCTCTTTGTCCAGGCCCAAAATACTCAAACAGAACGTGTAACCCATCCTGACGCCCAGTGTTGAATAAACACAGGCCTCCTCCTATAAGAATGTGCAAACAGGGGATCATGACTGCCCATCTACAGAGATCAAGCAGGTCAAAAGGATGCCGATATGAGCAAATGTCCCAGGATAAGTCACCCAGGTGGCCCAGAGAACAAAAAGGGAAGGGAGAAAACTGGCTAATTTGTAGGGTTAAGATTAGAAGCATTAAATCTCTCAACTAATTTTTTTTTAAAGTAGCCTCCACACCCAGCGCAAGGCTTGAACTCATAACCCTGAGATCAAGTGCTGAGCTGAGATGGAATCACGTGCTTAACTCACTGAGTCACCCAGGCACCCCTCAAACAATTCTTTTATTTTTTTTTTAAGATTTTATTTATTTATTTGACAGAAAGAAAGAGATCACAAGTAGGCAGAGAGGCAGGCAGAGAGAGAGGGGGAAGCAGGCTCCCCGCCGAGCCGAGAGCCAGATGTGGGGCTCGATCCCAGGACCCTGAGATCATGACCTGAGCTAAAGGCAGAGGCTTACCCCACTGAGCCACCCAGGCACCCCTCATCAAACAATTCTTAGTAAGAAAATAACCTGAAGGCATAAAATTAACTCTGGAGATGAAAAATATACCTATAGAGTTTTAAAAGGACCTAGAGGCAGTTAGTTAACAGAAGATTGGACGTTGCACAAAATCAAGTCAATGAATCTGAAGAACGATTAGAGGCTTCTAAAACTCAGAGAGAGAAAAAATGAAGGAAAAAGATAAGCAGACAAGAGAAGAGAGTCAAGGGATAAATGTGCATATAATTAAATCATCAGAAGAACAGAACAGAGGAAAAGGATTCCCTGACTATTAATTAAAATTAATTTGGGGGCACCTGGGTGGCTCAGTGGGTTAAGCCGCTGCCTTCGGCTCGGGTCATGATCTCGGAGTCCTGGGATCGAGTCCCGTATCGGGCTCTCCACTTAGCGGGGAGCCTGCTTCCCTCTCTCTCTCTCTCTCTCTGCCTGCCTCTCTGCCTACTTGTGATCTTTCTCTGCCAAATAAATAAATAAAATCTTTTTAAAAAAATAAATAATAAAATAAAATTAATTTGAAAATTAATGAAAAATCTATTTTAAAAAATTTTTAGTGAAATTTTAAAAATTTCAAACATAGAAATTCTTACAAGATCCCAGGCAGAAAAACAAGTTACATAAGAGTAAGTTTGTCAGCAGACTTCTAAGATTTAGGAACCACAATAATGCTAAAGAAACGTGCAAGATTTTTAGTAGCTAAGATTGTGATTTGTTTATATACCCGTGAAACATAAGGGGAAAAAAAAAAACATCTGGGGGCGCCTGGGTGGCTCAGTCAGTTAAACCTCCAATTCTTGGCTTCAGCTCAGGTCATGATTTGGGGTCCTGGGATGGAGCCCCATGTCGGGTTCTGTGCTCAGTGCGGGAGTCTGCTGAGGTTTCTTTCCTCCTCTCCTTCTGCCCCCTCCCCTCACTCACTCTCTCTTTTTCTCAAACCAATCAATAAATAAACCTAAAAAGAAAAACAAAATCTGACTCACAAGAGTTCAGAAACGACACCACCTGTATATACCTTTCCAAAACAAGTTTCATAACAAATTTCTCCTGCCTGAGAAACAACAGCAAATAAAACTCCCGAGGAACAGGAATGGCACCAAACAAGCACATTAGGAAAAGAGAGAGAAGCCATGGGGATCTAAGAAAAGGTCAGGGAATTTTAATAATACCGATCATGATTCAAAACCTTTACTTGTTCTCTATTGCTACATAACAGAGTACCCTAAAACTTAGTGACTTAGCAGCATTTGAACTGGTAGATAGCCCTTCCCAAATACAAGGGGACATCACCTAAGCCACAGAGGGCCACAAGGAAGAAGGCAGAGGAAGGGGAATCTACTCTCTCTGCCTGACTCCCTGTTGGTCTGGAACACTTGACATTGATCTTCTCCTGGACTTGGACTGGGAATGACACCATGTGATCTCTCTCTCTCTCTCTCTCTCTCTCTCTCTCTTTGATATTTTTATAAATATCACACATGAGTGGGGAGGGGGGTGGAGGACAGAGCCAGATGGAGAAGCAGACTCTCCAGTGAGCAGGGAGACCAACTCAGGGCTCAATCCCAGGACCCCAAGATCATGACCTGAGCCAAAGGCGGACGCTTAACCCACTGAGCCACCCAGACATCCTAGTAACTTGTTCCTGATGAATAGAATGTGGCAGAAATGATGGCATAGGACCCCCAAAGTTAAATGATAAAAGACATTGCTGCTTCTGCCTTGTACTTTCGTGGATGGCTTGCTCTGGGGGCTAGTCAGCTGCTATATTGCAAGGAGACTCAAGCAGCCCCGTGGAGAGGTCCCTGTGCGGAGGAACTCAGGCCCCTCACAAGCAATCGGACATGAAGGTGACAGCCATATGAATAAACCACTCCAGAAATGGGTCCTCCAGCCCCAACCAAGTCTTCAGATGACGGAAGCCCCAGCTGACATCTTGACTTGAACTTCATAAGAAACGTCACCCGGAACTTCCCACTCGAATTCACGCTTCCCGCAAACTAGGAATACGATAAATGGTGGTGGTGGTTTAACGCCACTGAATTTGGGGATAAGTAGTCACAGGACAATAGCTAACTAATACTCTTATCATCTGCCACATGCTTTTTTTCCCTCCATACCGTGATTTTCGGCGCTGGCCATGTTGGCGCGCATAGTACAGGTGAGTTACCCTGATGGCCGTGAGCACATCTCGATCAGCCCTTCTCCTGCTGCTGGGGCTCTAGGTTGTTTCCAGTATTTTTTGCACTAAAACTTTTCTGGAGAGTGTTCTCCAAAGTCAACATCCCCAGACAATCTCCCATGCGCAGGGTGCGAGAGCTCCATTTCCCCCCTCATCACGGATAGCACCGAACCGTCAGACTTTTGAACTTGACCTTGCCGCTCTGAAGTGGGAAAAGAATCCTGTTTTTGAATTTGCCTTTCCCTCATAAGCAGTGAGCACGCCCGCTCAGAGCCCCACGCTATCTGCCCATCCTCTCCTGGCATTCGGTAAGCACCTTTGGGACCAGAGTCCTCACCAACACTGGGCACAGAGCTCATCAAATCACTCTCAGGGACCTTTGGCTCCCAAGGGATTCCCAAAAGCCTCCGTTTCCTGGGCAAAGTCTCTTTTACGTCACTGGCCTGATGGAATCCCTAGAAATGCCTCAGTCAACCAGCCATCTCCAGGGAAGAAGCGGGCTTCAGACCGCGCTCCGGACTCACCCAGTCCCTGGACTGGGGGCCGGTGCCACCTCCTCCCCTCCCTTCAGGAAGTGTGGCAGCCTATGCAGGGGCAGCAGCCAGCCAGGCACCGAGCCAGAGTACAGAGCCTTCCACCAAAAACACCCAAGAATTCTGCCCTCTGGAGGGTGGCCCAGTAGTGCAAAGGGGACCGGGGCTGGGAAAGAGACACCAGCAAGCTTCCCAGGGCAGGCATCAGGCACCTGCCCAGGCCCACGCGCCCCTGCTTATACCCTGAGGACCTGGCCAGTGGGAACAGAGGAACAGGGACCTGGCCTCAGATTTCCCTCAAAGCTGGGCTGTTCTCGTGGGGTTCCAGACCCGTCTGCCCTCAGCTTAGCCCACACCACCCTACTTACCCAAGATGGCCCCCCCACTGTGCTAGTTCTTTCCACCATTTCAGGAACCCTGTCCAGGGACTGTCCAATGACGATTTCCAATTTAAACACATTAGCTACAAAAGGAAGCTTTATATAAGCAACCATTGCCAAAAAGAAAAGGCAACTGTAGAATGTAACAAGAACAATGTTAGTGAGCTCTCTTAAACACCGTCGTCGGCTCTCGTGGTTGGCAAAACCAGAGAAATGTTATAGACGCACTAGCACCAAACTGGGACCTTTCTCCGTGATCCAGTATTGTTTGATATCTCCGAGCCACTCCATGGAAGACTGGTAGCTTCTCCCCAGTATTTATTTCTATCTTTCACTGCAATAGGAGAGCGGCTGTCCTAGCCCCTCTTATGGTTTAGGGTGGCCTGGGCTCTTCTGAGTAGAATGTGAGCCGACGCCACTTTCTACGGAAGATTTCTGAGTCTAGAGGGGCCTCTCTCTTGCTCCTTGCCCCTTCCAGCTTGCCGGGCTGGCCAAGTCACATGTGGAAGATGACAGAGTCACTGCTCTGAAGGACCGTGTGGGAGAGTGGCTCCCACCCCTGCACGGCCATCAAAGACGATCAACAGAGCAGAAAATGCATTTTTATGTCATTGGTGCCTCTACATCTAGGGGTCTGTTAACCACTACACCTGCTGTAACACCAAAACTGACAACCTTTGCTCTCGATGTTACTCATTCTACAAAGAGAAGCAACGTGTTACAACGATTAAGCCTGTGGCATTGGATGGGGCGCCTGAGGGGCTCAGTCGGTTAGGTGTCTGCCTTCGGCTCAGGTCATGATTCCGGGGTCCTGAGATCTGAGATCGAGCCCCGCATTGGGCTCCTTGCTCAGCGGGGGGCCTGCTTCTCCCTCTGCCGGCCACTCCATTCCCCACCTCGCCTCTTGTGTTTATTTAACAAATAAGATCTTTACCAAAAATAGGGACGCCTGGGTGGCTCAGTGGGTTAAGCCGCTGCCTTCAGCTCAGGTCATGATCTCAGGGTCCTGGGATCGAGTCCCGCATCGGGCTCTCTGTTCAGCAGGGAGCCTGCTTCCCTCCCTCTCTCTGCCTACTTGTGATTTCTCTCTGTCAAATAAATAAATAAAATTAAGAAAAAAAAAAAGATCTTTACCAAAAATAAAGAAACTGGATCTAGCAATCATGCCTATCACATCAACCTTTTGTTAAGAATTAAGTGGGAAAGTGTCTCATGTATTTTATTTCTTCAGCATACCTTCGTTCTGTTCTGTTTGTTTTACATTTTAAGGTCTCTAGGTGTGTCTTTATGGATGAATTCATTTAATATGGTAATGTTTCCCTTTTCATTTTTTGCCCCTTCTTTTCCTAGAAAGCGGCTGTCATATAAACTGTGTGGGTGGCATCTTAGAAGCGAGGAAATACGGTCAATGTCCCAATAAGTGTCCAATAAAGCTATTGCTTTTTATTATTACGGCTCCAGCAGACGGAGTTTCCAGAATGATTCATTCTACCGTCAACCCAGAGGTTGCAAACAGGAGGCCTGTCCGCCAAATCTGGCCCAAGGGCGTGTTTTGATTGGCCCGTTTCATCTGAAAAAACTGCCGAACCATGAAAACAGAAAGGTTTGGTAGAGCAAACTGGATTTCTGAATGCTTTTTTTAAAAAATGACTTCACTGGGCTGCATTCTGGAACTCATTAATCAGCTAGAGCTCCAGGCACCTGCCCCTCTAGAAGCCAGTTCCCCCACAGTCCCCACCACTTCCTACTGTGATAACTGGTCATCTCATTTATTTAGGTACCCCGCTTGGCTCCTGCCCACTTTGGACTGTGAGACCCCTGTACATAGCAATTACTGAGAGACTGACATCTCTTCTTCGGCCAGCTTGGTTGACTTGGGGCACGGGTGGTGTAGGCACAGCTGGATACCTGGCTCAGTGCAGTAGACCTGCAGAGTCCTGGTCCAGCGGCCAGAGCCTTCCATTGTTAGGGGAGACAATGAAGAGGACCTGCTTGCTTAGTCTCACACCTGGCGTGGCAGTCACGTTTTTAAAATTTGGGGGTACCTGGGTGGCTCCATCAGTTAAGCATCTGACTCTTGATTTCAGTCCAGGTCATGACATCAGGGTTGTGAGATCGAGCCCTGCAATGGGCTCCACACTGGGTATGGAAGTCTGCTTAAGATTCTCTCTCTTGGGGTGCCTGGGTGGCTCAGTGGGTTAAGCCTTTGCCTTCAGCTCAGGTCATGATCCCAGGGTCCTGGGATCAAGCCCCGCATTGGGCTCTCGGCTCAACAGGGAGCCTGCTTCCCCCTCTCTCTCTGTCTGCCTCTCTGCCTACTAGTGATCTCTGCCTGTCAAATAAATAAAATCTTAAAAAAAAAAAAAAAAAGATTCTCTCTCTCTCTCCCTCTGCCGCTCCCCCACCCAAAAGAAATTAAAAATAAAAGTAAAACATTTAAAAACCGTCGTTTTTTTTCATTGAGGTATAACCTATACACAGAAAAAGAAAAGCACGCATAGCATAACTATAAAACTTGACAAACTGTCACAGACGGTACACAGTGGCACGAGCAGCTCCCAGCTCAAGGACAAGAACGTCACCAGTGCCCACCGGGGGTCTGCCTTTGACCCCCTTTCAGTCACTAACACCTACTCCTCCCTGCCCTTTCCCCCCTGAGACTAACTACGACCTTGACTTTTAATGGCATAGACTGCTTTCTCCTGTTCTGGTATTCTACACACACGTCAAGGTACCGTACACACTGTACGACCTCTTTGCTCAACATGACGTTTGAGGTCATGCCTGTCGGTGCACGCACTTGGAGGGGAATCCGTTAGCGTTGCTGGTAGTATCCCATGGAGGAATAGACCGCAATTTTTTTTTTTTTTAATGCTATGGGTTCTTCTCCTAGGCATTTGGTCACCTCCGTTGTGAAGTAATTACGAACGGGGCTGCTATGAATATTCTAGCCCATGGCCCTTGTTAAATAGATGAGTAGATACACACATCTGTAGGTATACATCTATTTTTTCGTTTGCTGGGTGTTTCTGCTGCAAGTGGAATTCCTGGACTGTGGAGTGTGCATCAGTCCAGCGGACGGACGTGACTTTCCAGGGACTGCCCCGCTTCCACTCCCGCCGGCAGGAGGAGAGCCCTTGCTGCTCCACATCCTCACCACGACCGGTCATCCGCACCTCCCACGGAAGCCGTGCCCAAGGCTGCCTCACTGTGGTTTCAGTGGTTTCCCGGATGGCGAAAGACAGTGGGCACATTTTCACAAGTTCACAGAACCATCCAGATACTCTCTGGTGTGGAGGGACTCTTTTTCTATTGCCCTGCTCTTCTCTGTTGGGTTGTCTGTCTTTTTGTTATTGGTTTGCAGATCTTTGTGCATTCTGACTACAATTCCTTTGTCAACATCCTTTTTCCTGGGCGCGTGGGTGGCTCAGTGAGTTAAGCCTCTGCCTTCGGCTCGGGTCATGATCTCAGGGTCCTGGGATTGAGCCCCACATCGGGCTCTCTGCTCAGCGGGGAGTCTGCTTCCTCCTCTCTCTGCCTGCCTCTTTGCCTGCTTGTGATCTCTGTCAAATAAATAAATAATCTTTTTTTAAAAAATCAAAACATCCTTTTTTCCAGTACTGTTTGCCCTTTCACTCTCTTTATGGTGTTATTTGATGAACAGACAAGCTTTTAATTTTAATGTAGTTCAATTTATTTATTTGGCTTTTTAAATTTCGGGGTGGTGGCAGTGGTGGCACTTTTTGTATTCTGGCAGACCCTCTCAGTTGTCTGTAAATATCCATTTAAAAATATTTAAATATGTCATTTAAATTTGTATGTCATTGAAATGGGTAAGTATGTCATCTAAATATGTAGATCTGTCATCTAAGTATGTAGGCATATGTCATTTGAATATATAAATACACACAGCATCAAATGTGCCATTTAAATATGTAAATGTGTCATTTAAATATGCAAAGATGTAATTTTTCTGTTAAGATGAGCCCAGTTCCTTGCCTCCCTCACAGATAAGATGAACAAATGACATGGCTCTAGCCACTGATATATAAATATCTTCCGGGAGGGGGAGAGTTCTGGGAAGTTTATGCTCCCCTAATAAAATGAGTCTACTGTGACTATACCTTCCCTTCCCTCCATCTTGTGCCTTGAATGCAAATAGGATGTATGGAGCTGCAGCAGCCATCTTGCCACCACGAGGAAAAGGCCAAGAGAACTGCAAGGACATCAGCCCAATATCAATGAGCCACTAAACCAACACTAGTCCCTGCTTTTCTGGACCTCTTGTTACGTGATATAAATAAACTACTTACCACTTTGTGGGACTCGTAGCCACACTTATTCCACACTTATTCCACATTGTTATTGCGTAACAACACAGTCCTCTATCTTCTTCTCTAATTCTTCCCATTACCTCTGCCCAGCTAATCTTTTTCAGATCTGGCTGTGTGAGTGCTCTCCCTCCAATCAGATGCCTTCAGAACCCTCTACCCTGGCTCTCAAGGGCCTTCAAAAGCTGACCGTGGCCTCTACCTTGAACTCTGTCTTCAGTTCATTTCTTTCTTTCTTTCTTTTTTTTTTTTAAGATTTTATCTATTTATTTGAGAGAGAGAGAGAGAGCATGAGTGGGGGTCAGGTAGAGGCGGAGGGAGAGGGAGAAGCAAACTGCCCCCTGAGCAGGGAGCCTGATGCAGAACTCGATCTCAGGATCCCAAGATCATGACCTGAGCTCCAGGCAGATGCTTAACCAACCGAGCCACCCAGGCACCCCTGTTCATTTCTGAGTCACACAATTCACTGCTTCTATTCTTCATTCTCCTTCCTCAATCCCACTTTTTCTCCCCTGCCTGGAATGCCAAGAGCAACATCAACAGAGTGCTAAGTTCTACATCTCACTGGAGTATTCTTCATGTGTAAAGAGAACCAAGAGACATTTTCAAATATGGAAGAACTCAGGTGTTAGAATATTGTGACTCGGGGCACCTGGGTGCCTCAGTGTTAAGAGTCTGCCTTCAGCTCAGGTCATGATCCTGAGGTCCTGGGATCGAGTCCCGCATCAGGCTCCCTGCTCAGCGGGGAGCCTGTTTCTCTCTCTCCCTCTGCTGCTCCCCGCTGTTTGTGCTCCTTGCTCTCAATCTCAAAAAAAAATTTTTTTCTAATCAAATTTTTAAACATTCATTTAGTATGATGACTAGATTCCCCAGCTTTTCCAGAGAGCGGGAAGTGCAGTCTTCCCTCAAACCCAACATGGGCTCTCCAAAGAGTGCTCATAAGCTACATTCCCACATCCCCTGCCACTTGCGGGAGCTTGTCTCTTCCTCTGAATTGCCTACCCAGCACTTAGCACTTTGTCTTCAGCCGTCTGTTCTGTGGTCCCCACACCATTTTAACTACAGACATAGGCTTCACCTTAACTCTAACCTCCTTTCAAAGCATAACAAAGATGTTTGAGCCAAACTTAACTGCATGCTTGCAGAAAACCGGAAACACAGCCCACAAGATACCTAACATGGCCCCTCCACGTAATGGTTCCTGGGGACCCCAAGCCCAAACCCAGTGTGGGAGCTTGCTACATCCAGCAAGCTTCCATGGGGTGAGGCACAGCCCGACCCCCTTCAAGCAGATTTCTACTCCTCTCTCTTGAACAGAAGATCTTTCTTTCCCTACCATGCACAGTCCTTCAAAGGCTTGATTTGTTTTATGATGACAACATTCTGCTTTACGATCAGAAAAACACAGACACAAATGATAAAATTGCATAAGAAAAAAAAAATCTATCCAGAAATTATAGGTGGATCCAACTAATAAATACAGTCACGATTCTGGTGGCCAGAACAGACAGTTCAGTCAAAGAACACCCCTCCTAGAGTACACCTCGTTCCTGTCTGGGCGTGCCACATGTTACACTCAATAAATGTTTGTTGAATGAATAAATTGATGTTGATTCCCCCCCCCTTCCCAATCACGCTATGAGATAAAGTCATCAGAACAGATTCTAAGTCTTCACATCCTGGCTTTCAAGTCTCATCATTTTAGTCTTGCCACTCTGCTGTAGTCACTGGGTCTTTCCTGTGCTGTCTTAGCCTTCTCTCCGGGCTCAGACTGAGTCCCACTTCTGCCCGGGAAGTCTGACCAGCCTCAGACATCCCTCGGCTCCCCAGGCCTGCAGCCAGCTCTCCTTACCTGAGCTATAGCTCTGCTCACTCTTCATCACACTCATCTTATGTCTTGGTTCTTTCTCTGTACATATCAATCTCGTCTCCTTAGGAAGATACATCCCGGGGGGGGGGGGGCGGGTAGGGTTGGGGTAGGGAGGGTCCCCGCCGGCTTCCATTTCTCCCACGCGGTGGGGGATCAACAAATAGGGACTGATTTCTGAATTCCTTATTTGTCTCCTTCCATTCATTCAATCATCGGCTCGGTCTTGGGCCGGGTTCCCCAGGAGCCGATCTTGGGACCTGAGACCAGGATTTGTGTAAAGGTGATTTATTAGGACATGGTGGAGGTGGGAGGGGAGAGAAAGGGCGTCAGGCAAGAATGTGGAATCGAGTCAAGTCACAAAGAACTGAAAGATGGCACAGCCCTGCAGGGGAGCTCTGGGGACAGTGTGGGTCATACCTACAATTGTCACTTCAGGACAAAGGAGCTGGAGTAGCCCCCTCCCATAATCTTTGATTAAGGTCTGTCCCCGGGGCATGAAAACTTGAAGCATTTCTGGTTCTCTAGAGCATGCAGGAAAAGCAGGTTCTGGCAGCCCCAGGGCAGCCCTCCAACAGAGGGATGAAGGCACCGACTGCCCCATTGGAAAATGCATAGGAATCCTATAGTGCGCAAAAACATAAAATCATTGGCAGGGCGTGGACGGCTGACCGATTCCACACATGGTGCCAACGGACATTTACAGAACACCTACGGACACTCTAGACACTGTATGGAAATGGGCAAGGCGAAGCTTTAGCCCTCAGGGATCCAGTCCTGAGGTCTTAAAGGGGTGACTGCCGTGCATGATTCCATCCCGTCCGGCTTCTGGAGAAGCATGCGTGCAGGGGCAGGCAGGAGCCCGGGGAGGAGGACAAGCGACCCCGTGATTCCCGGGCATGACTTAGGGTCCTACAGAATGAGTAAGAGGAGGAAGAGTGTATTCCTAGCAGAAGGAACAGCGTGTGCAAAGCAGAGAGGTCAAAGGACACATTTGTTTGGAAAGGGGGAGTCGTTTGCTGTGGCTGGAACACAGGGTGTGGGAGAGAGGAGCACTCTGCGACCCGAGGCTGTTAAAGAGAGCCAAGCTGACGGGGAAGATTTTTTCCACCCTGCCAGGTGGACGGTAAGACTTGAAGACATCTGGCTATGATTGGAGAGGTCATGGGAAGAGGGTGGGCGTCCACACCACACACGGACACAGGATGCTCTAACAGCCCAGCATCCATGACCCCATGCAGAGGATTCCGCCTGCAGGAGACCAGGCAGGCGAAGGAGTCGGGTCCGGAGCTGCGTGTCGGGGGAAGCCGGGACTCGAACAGCGGACACACGGGAAAGAGCCAGGATGCGAAGACACACAGAAGGGTTTCTGAGGGCATCGGCATCTCTCATCCAGCAGGACACGCAAATGTGACTATTCTCTGTTTATGAATATTGATTATTTTCAGTAAACTCCCTTTTCCTGGCTTAAACTGGTTTGAGTCAGGTTTTTGCCACATTAAGCGTCCCTACTAAGACAGAAGGTATGTTTTAAAACCAAAATACAAACCAAAAAACCCTTCCAGATACACAACCAAAACAACTTCAAAATAGTGGGGGAAAAAAAATTCTGCCATTTATGTGGAACTTAAAAAGGTCTCAATCTCATGCACGCAACTCTGAAAAATACTGGACAGTTTGGACCACGTTGAAAGGAATGTCACACACAAACACCTGCCCTACTCCCAAGATTCCCGTAAACAGATTAATGCCCAAAGGGCCTGCCACTTGCTTGTTAGGGAAAGGGTAGATGCTCAAAGAGGCTTTGGGGAGGACAGGAAACATCCCACTGATATTTGGTCCCTGTGACACTCATCAGGTGTCTGGCTTAGAAGAGGAAGACCCCACAGAGCCATTCCAGGTCCCCTACCCCGTATCTCCCTGAAAGGGGGGCAGAACACCACTCCGGGGACTTCAGGGATGTGACTCAGCCTGCAGGGCCCTAGCTGGTCTCCAGGCTCCATGTCACACACACGGTTTTCTTTTTCTTTTTTCTTTTTGTAAAGTCGGCTCCACGCCCAGCATGGAGCCCAACACAGGGCTTAAAACCCATGACACCAAGTCAAGACTTGAGCTTAGCTCAAGAGCTGGATTGAGGCACCTGGGTGGCGCGGTCAGTTAAGCAGCTGACATTGGTTTCAGCTCACACCTTGAACTCAGGGTCCTGGGACTGAGACCCACGTTGGGTTCTGTGTGCTCGAGACTTTCTCCCTCTCTCTCTGCATGCCCTCCCCCCAAATAAATAAATCTTAGAAAAAGAAAAGAATTGGATGCTCTAAGCCATGCAGGCACCCCCAGATGGTTTCCTAAGTACAGGGGACCTTTGCCCTCCGAATGCCCATGAAGCCATCCACAGCTTTGGAGAATGTCACCATGGGGGTGTCTAGAGGAAGCCCCCTCGCCTTAAACGCTTGTATTGATAAACAAGCAATTCTAAAGTAAGTGAGCTGCGCGTTCAACTCAAGACATTAGGGGAAATGAAACAAAAATCAAAAGAAAGCAGAAGGGGGAAATGTTCAAAATTCCAAATAGAAGTTGAAGAAAGGAAAGGAAACAGAACAGAACAGGTAAAATTGAAAGAGCTGCTTATGTGAAAGGACTAGTCAATAAAATGATGTGAGTGTGTGTGCATGAGCTCCTTCTTTCATTCTGAATTACTTAAAAAAAAAATCCTGTCTTTATGTATTTGTCATCTAGCTCCTTGCTCTCTCCGCTACATTCTAGCAAGATGAGAGCTGATTTCATTATTCTTACAACCACTCTAATAGTGCAACATCGAGAGACAGCAAGGTGTGGGGAGGAGAGGGCAGGAACAAGGTGTGGGGCTGGAGCATCCTCTCAGCTGGTGGGGCGGGGGGCACGGGAGCCCCGGGACGTAGAAGTGATCCTTAAAGACTCGGCGGCATGATTAAAACCCCCTTCCTGCCTTTTCGGGATAGTTCGCGAGATAGCAGGAAAGGGTGAAATACTCTTTCCCAAAGACTTTGTCCCACCACAGAACCTTCTGGAACATGCAACTGTTCTAAGACCAGCAACAGGATCCTCCAGACACATTCAGATTACGGTGAAGGCAAGCTAAAAGGAAGGAAATACAAATGCAGCTTCTGGAAAGAGAAAAGGAACCGCCACTGTGATAAGGAAGAGGTTAACACAATTTTTTTTAAATGGCTTATTTTATGCCATTAATTTGAAAATGGTGATGAAAAAGGTGGAACTCTGTTAGGGCTACACAATACCTCCATTAATTTGGAGAGAGTAGATATCTTTTCAACAATTGAGTCTTTACATCCAGAAATGTGTGTTAGCATGCGTTCAAGTCTTTCCTCGGATCTGTGTGCGTAGTTCTACAGTTTTCTTCAGCGAGGTCTTACACAGTTTTCATGTTTCTTCCTGGGAGAGAGCTCTGAGTTTTCCATTTGGATAATGGGATGATGGAAGGTATCACCCACAATAGCAGCTCAAACCACAGAAGACCTAGGAATTAGTCTACAGAACAGCCGAGACACTTTGGCAAAACAATGTAATGAGAGCAATGTTAGTGGGCAGACGTCAAAATCCACTCTCGAGCCACAGCCCTCAAAACCGTGGGACAGCAGCTCTGTGAGCGACAGCCACCCAAGGGGACACCCTCTGCAACAGTGGGGAACGCGCTGTTGAAAAACCCCACGACGTGGATGAGTTTCAAGGACAGTACGCTGAGTGATTAATGCAATCTCGAGAGCTTCCTAACTCTATGTTTCCCTGTATATGACCTTCTGAAAAGACAAAACTATGTTGAAGAACAGATCATTGGCCTCTTCGTGAGTGGACGGGAAACACTAGAGAGGGGCGGTCTGAGGGAGTTTGCCGGGGGATGGAAGTGTTTTGTTCACGGCGACGATCACATGAATATGTCTATATACATGTATAGGTCTGTGTGCCCAAAGAGGCCAACTTTCATAATTTTTCAGTAAATTTTTAAGGACTTATTCATTTTTAGAGAGAAAGAGAGAGTGAGCATGGTGGGGGGAGCAGAGGGAGAGGAAACAAGAGAATCCCTAGCAGACTCCGCACTGAGCGTGGAGCCCAACACAGGGTCCGATCCCAGGACCCTGAGACCACGACCTGAGCCAAAACTAAGAGTTGGACGCCCAACCAACTTTGCCACTCAAGAGTCCTTTTGTAGGGTGGCTCAGTGGGTTAAGCCTCTGCCTTCAGCTCAGGTCATGATCTATGGGTCCTGGGATTGAGTCCTGCATCGGGCTCTCTGCTCAGCAGGGAGTCTGCTTCCCCTTCTTTCTCTGCCTGCCTCTCTGCCTACTTGTGATCTCTCTCTCTCTCTGTGTCAAATAAATAAATAAATAAATAGTCCTTTTGTATAAATTTTATAGATTTTACGTATATGGTAATTTTTAAAATCAATAAGCAAAGCCAGTACAGTGGGTAGTGCAGTTCTAAATAAAGAGAGGAACAAAACCAGAACCAGTCCAGACACCTGAGGTTGTTAAAATACAAAAATACAGCCGCCCGGCAGGTGGTTTGCACAGCAGGATAAACACACTTAATACGACTTAACTGTACGCTTCAGAGCGGCTAAGATGCTGGACTTTATGCTACATGTATTTTGCGACAATTTTTTAGAAAGTGGCCTTATACTGACCAGTGTCGAAGCTGGGAGAGAGGTATTTGGGGGGGGGGGGGATCGTGGTCTCACTATATTGCTTTTGTGTCATTTGACATTTTCCATAATAAAAAGCTTTTTTCTTTAAAGACATGGCATTTCAGATCGGTAGTGAAACACTCTAATGAAAGCAGGGAGACACTGACTTTTTGTTTAGGAAAAGTAAGATCTTACCTCAGATGTTTTAAAAGATCGGTCAGCTTTTGGGCCTGCCGGGTGCCGCAGTCAGCTGAGTGTCTGGCTCATGGTTTCGGCTCCCGTCGTGGTCTCGGGATTGGTGGGATCCAGGTCCCCGTGGAACCCTGCCCTGGGCCCTGTGCTTGGCGGGCGTCTGCTTGAGATTCTGTCTCCTTCTCCTTCTACGCTTCCTGCTCGTGTTCTCCCTTTCTCTAAAATAAATCCATCTAAAAAAATTAAAAGAGAATAAAGTCAGTTAAAAAAAAAAAAAAAGGACCAGTTAGCTTTAAAATTTTTACGTAGGAAAAATAAAATGGGAAGACAGCAAGAGGGGGCAGTCT